>NC_134690.1:383219276-384466910 GCF_050947455.1 Rhinoderma darwinii
TTACCCTGCCACCCTGGTGCTATATACCTAGAGCCCTGTATATCCTGCCACCCTGGTGCTATATAACTGCAGCCCTGTATACTCTGCCACCCTGGTGCTATATACCTACAGCCCTGTATACCCTGCCACCCTGGTGCTATATACCTACAGCCCTGTATACCCTGCCACCCTGGTGCTATATACTACAGCCCTGTATACCCTGGTGCTATATAACTACAGCCTCGTATACCCTGTCACCCTGGTGCTATATAACTACAGCCTCGTATACCCTGTCACCCTGGTGCTATATAACTACAGCCCTGTATACCCTGTCGGTATATAACTACAGCCCTGTATACCCTCTCACCCTGGTGCTATATAACTACAGCCCTGTATACCCTGTCACCCTGGTGCTATATAACTACAGCCCTGTATACCCTGTCACCCTGGTGCTATATAACTACAGCCCTGTCACCCTGGTGCTATATAACTACAGCTCTGTATACCCTGCCACCCTGGTGCTATATAACTACAGCCCTGTACACCCCTGCGACCCTTGTGCTATATAACTACAGCCCTGTATACCCTGTCACCCTGGTGCTCTATAACTACAGCCCTGTATACCCTGCCACCCTGGTGCTATATAACTACAGCCCTGTATACCCTGTCACCCTGGTGCTATACAACTACAGCCCTGTATACCCTGTCACCCTGGTGCTATATAACTACAGCCCTGTATACCCTGTCACCTGGTGCTGTATACCTACCCTGTATACCCTGTCACCCTGGTGCTATATAACTACAGCCCTGTATCCCCTGTCACCCTGGTGCTATATAACTACAGCCCTGTATACCCTGCCACCCCTGGTGCTGTATACCTAACCCTGTATACCCTGTCACCCTGGTGCTATATAACTGCAGCCCTGTATCCCCTGTCACCCTGGTGCTATATAACTACAGCCCTGTATACCCTGCCACCCTGGTTCTGTATACCTACAGCCCTGTATACCCTGTCACCCTGGTGCTATATAACTACAGCCCTGTATACCCTGTCACCCTGGTGCTATATAACTACAGCCCTATATACCCTGTCACCCTGGTGCTATATAACTACAGCCCTGTATACCCTGTCACCCTGGTGCTATATAACTACAGCCCTGTATACCCTGTCACCCTGGTGCTATATAACTACAGCCCTGTATCCCCTGTCACCCTGGTGCTATATACCTACAGCCCTGTATACCCTGGTGCTATATAACTACAGCCCTGTATACCCTGTCACCCTGGTGCTATATAATTACAGCCCTGTATACCCTGGTGCTATATACCTACAGCCCTGTATACCCTGCCACCCTGGTGCTATATACCTACAGCCCTGTATACCCTGCCACCCTGGTGCTATATACCTACAGCCCTGTATACCCTGCCACCCTGGTGCTATATAACTACAGCCCTGTATACCCTGCCACCCTGGTGCTATATAACTACAGCCCTGTATACCCCGCCACCCTGGTGCTATATACCTACAGCCCTGTCACACTGGTGCTATATAACTACAGCCCTGTATACCCTGTTGCTATATAACTACAGCCCTGTATACCCTGTAGGCTTTCCATCCTTTGCAGCTCTCATTAAGCAAATACACCCTTCTTCATTGTCTATACCGGCAAAACCGGAAGGAATTGTGTGCCTCCAATATAGTAACCCCAGGATAGTTTTAAAAATAAATAAATAAATAACTACAACATTTAAAAAAGTAGCAAACATATAAATCGAATTAATGAAACTTAAATTTAAAAACACGATGCATTCCCTTTAAGGTAGCAGTGTGCTCCTTTTTTGCAGGGCCCCTGGGCAGCGGCATGGGTTTCACATAAGTTATGTTTGCCCTTGGTCATCACGTATGCCAAACATCTGTTGGTATGAGATCAGTTTTCTGTCCTTAAAAGCACTTTTGACATTTTTTCCACTGTGTTTTTCCAGGGACCCCCATGACTGATAAGAACGCAGGCTGGGAAACACTGATCTTGTATTTATCAGGTCTACCGGACAGCCCACAGATGTCTGCCGTGGGAAATCTAGTAGAAACCCGCTCTCCATGCACGGAGTTCCTGGTGGGCTTTTGTTTAAACACAGCAGCCAATCTTAGAAAACTGAGCCTGTGATGATACTAGAAATTAATTTCATACGGCCCCAGACTTTATTTAGACAATTTTTTTAAGTATTTATATATCCGTAGACCAAAGTAACCGCACAGGGATTTCAGGATAAATAGACCTAGACGTGATCTCCTAGACACATTCACAGCGGTGTCCACTGTGCATGTCCAAGATTGCGCAGGGACCGGAACTACGTCATTGGAGCGCATAGCCTGTGATGGGCAACTGCGCAGGTGCAAAGCGGCTATTAAAATTTATTGTGGATAAGAGGTTACATTGCGCATGACCAAGGACCTGCACCGCTAATGCCTAAGGCAAAACGAACCGCTCCATAAATGCCCTTGTCAATGGGAAAATAGAAGCTCGACAAAATTTAGTCCGAGTTAACACAGAGTTCTTCAGCGCTGTTTTTGACACAGAAACTGTATTGGAAACCGTGCCAAAAAACGTCTGAAATCGCCTCCTATTGAGTTCAATGGGAAGCGGAGGCGTATTTTTCCCACGAGCAGAAAAAAGAAGCGACATGCTCTTTTTCTTCCTGCGTTTCCGTGTCTGACCTCCTGTTGACATCAATGGGAGGCAGGGAAAGCGTTTCTTGCGGCGTTTTATTTAATATAATTTTATCTGTAATAATATTGCCATTACATGAGGCTAATGAGTTGTTCTTTTCTTGAAGGGAAGCTACATTTCAAAATGGTTGTAAAGAAGAAGAAAGAGCTTAGCGTGGATCCGTTATATCTCGATAGTCCAAATCTTAAAAATCTTAAACGTAAGTGTACCGAGAAGTGGTGAATAACCTGCCCTTGTATGAGTAAGTTTGGCATTTTTTCGTGATTTTAAGTATACCGAGTGGGCACAGTCATTCATCACCTATTCATTTAAAAAAAAAAAAAAAGTAAAATTGTGGAAATTTAGAAGTTAGCTTTCGCCATATTACAGGCAGATAATGACCTGACAACCTCATGTTGGTGTTAGAGGGGTATTCTAGTTTCTGAAAAATTTATTTTTCTATAATTAAAAGTTATACTATTTTCCAGTATACTTTCTATATCAATTCCACACAGTTTTCAAGATCTGTGCTTGCTGTCATTCATTGTTTGCTTCCAGGGGATACAAATCTGCCCTGTTCATGTGATGAACACACAGGTGCGTGGCTCGTTACAGTTATCAGAGCTGTGTTTTGTAACGAGCTGTGCACCTGGGTCCATCACATGACTATGACAGATTTTGTATCCCCCGAGAGTAGAGACCTGTGCTGCACAGCAATGTAAAGAGGTGAACTTCAGATACTTTAGAAAATTACATGCAGGGATCTGTTACTACAGCTTAGACACAGCAGCGGTTACACGGTAGTCTGAAATCCGCCTCTGTCTTATCATTGTTCCTGGCT
Organism: Rhinoderma darwinii; assembly: GCF_050947455.1. Lineage (NCBI taxonomy): Eukaryota > Metazoa > Chordata > Amphibia > Anura > Rhinodermatidae > Rhinoderma > Rhinoderma darwinii. The sequence continues at coordinate 383,222,805 of NC_134690.1, forward strand.
CCTCCCCTCTCCCTCCACACTGCAGCTCTTCCTTATCTGATTGGCTGCTGTGTAGCCCATCACAGGCTCCCAACTAGTGCCCAGAGAGCTGATTTCTATAACCACAGAATGATTATAAAGACGTCCTGGTCTCTAAACCTTTTCAGATGCAGCGGAGATTGTGTGTTGACCCAGGATTTATTCCAGGATACATAAGAAGTAAAGCGAGTGGATGGTTTGCAAATGTATTTGATTGTTAATAAATTCTAGATATTCTCACACCCATTACATTGGATCTGCCTTGTTCTTTGATGTTTTTGAAAAAGCAGGTGCTTAGCAGAAATCATATGTTGTGTTTTGTAGCTTTTACAGATGAGACAGAACAGAATTTGCCTTTTCTGCTCCTGCAATGTTTACAATTACAAGATGGAGTTCAACAAATCCACTGCATCAAAAAGGTGAGAAACGTCCTACATCTATACAATGTGTTTGAGTACCTGGACTTTACAAAGGTTGTCCAGGCTGGGGGCAGTTTTTTTTTGTCTTGATGGCCTATCCACGGGATAGGGCATCAGTATATGATAGTTGGAATCCGACACCCGGATCCCACACTGGTCTACCGCTCTGGCTACCTCCGGGCACCGGATGTTATGCAGGGTCGGTGCCGGAAGCAGAAGACTCCGTACACTGCATAGCGGCCGTTCCCTTGATTAGGAGCAGAGCTGTTGTACTGCAGCACGGCCACTATACTGTGACCGGAGCCATCTGCTTCCAGCACCGACCCTGCATAGCATCCGGTGCCCGGAGGTAGCCAGAGCGGTAGATCAGTGTGGGATCCGGGTGTCGGATTCCAACTATCATGTACTGATGCCCTATCCTGTGGATAGGCCATCATGACAAAAAAAAAACTGCCCCCAGCCTGGACAACCCGTTTTAAGATGGCTGCAGGGATGTTTATTCTCAGCATTACAACTTTAAGACCTTATTCACACGAATGTGTCAGTTTTGCACGCGTAAAAAATGCAGTGAGAAGGTTTCCTTCTCATTTCTTTAGCAACTGTTACGTGAATCACGGACAGCACACGGATGACATCCGAGTGCTGTCTGTGATTTTCACGCACCCATTGACTCCAATTGGTGCGTGATGAGCAAAAAACGCACAAGCATGGGACAAGCAGTAAGTTTCACGCTGCGGGAAAAAGGGTCTGAATTGCCCCATTGAATTGCATAGGTTTGTGTGCCGTCCGTTGTTTTAATGCGCGTAACACGGACATGAAATACGTTCGTGTGATTAAGGCCTAATATTGAACATTTACCTTCATGTTACTCATGTTTCTGAGAGCGGAAGCTGATAGGACAATGTACACGTATCACGACAGCGCGTTGCTAGAATATGTGCACCCATAACTGCATCACCTGTATAATTGCACAGGTAAGGCAGGAAAATCTTTAATGTCGTTTCTATAAAAATTGTTTTCCTTTTGAGATTGTGCCCCTTTTGGAAAGCCTGCCCAGCAGTTCGTCTGGTACAGAAGTTCTCCGCTGCTGCATGGATGTGTTGGCCGAAATGTACTTCATAGTTGGAGCAAAGAATCCATTGAAAAAGGTGCTGGCAAGGTAACCCATGCGAAGCGTCCACTCGGTGTAGTGGTTTCAATTCACCACCTTTTTATGATCTGTTGCCAAGCGGATTCTGATAAATGTGCCAGCTCATGTGAACAGGGGCCATCGAGTCATAGACCTTTCTAGATAAACCAAAACATAATACAGTATGATGGTGGTTGGCCTAATAGAGCAGGGTTTTCAGCCTTAAAATTGTCAGCTCGCTCATGACTATTCTTGTAAAAGTTGATCAGGTCCGTCTCAGACGAGCTTAAAGTGTACCTATTATTTTACCAAACTGCTAATATGTCAGTGATATGTTTTGATTGGCGGGGGGTCTGTGTGCTGAGACTCCTACCGATTGCTGGAACTAAAGGGGCAGAATCGCATAGCAGACCGCAGCGAGCCTTTGGCTGTCATCTGCTTTATTCAGCTCTCCTTGCAGAAAGTTCGGCCTCTTAGAAAGTGTCTCTCTGAGGATCAGCCGAACAAACCCGATCACAGCCAAAGGGGCACGGAGCTCTGCTGAGTGCTTCTGCCCCCTCGTTCTAGTGATCGGTGGGGGTCTTGGCACTCAGACCTTCACCGAAAACACATGTCACTACGACATTCTAAAATGTTTGTAAGATGATAGTGACGCTTTAAAGGGAACCTGTCACCAGGATTTCACCTATTGAACTCTCACTGGCCGCTGCTGTCAAAAGTTAATTTCCTTTATCCCCTCTCCTATACGCCTCCTCTGACTGTAATTAACGTTCTGCAAACATTTTGCGCCATTTTTGGTAATCGGCAGTATCGTTTGTTCCTCTTCATATGCCCGCCGAAAACTGGCCTACCCTGAATGCTGTCAATCAAAAGTAAGGAGGCGGGGTTTACTCTGAAAGGCTTGAGGAATGAATGTGACTCTCTTATGCTCATTAACATACAGCGCGGGAACACTAAAAAACTGAATACTAAAGGTACAGAGCCGACTTAGATGATGATTATACGTTACATAAAAATGATTTTTCACCCTCTACCACCAGGTATTGCTGGTCTAATAGGAGAAATGCTGGTGACAGGTTCCCTCATTAAAGGAACACTGGACCTAAGAATTAATGATGGAAAAATATCATTATTTGTCACTGTATGCAGCCTTTTGCCAGTTGGAATTTGGATCAGAGCCGGACCATCTCTGACGCCTATCACTAATATGGAAAGGGTGCTGCCATTTTGAATGCATTAAATAGAACCTGTCAGCTTTCCCATGAAATAATGGTGGAGCATCTTCTCTTTTTTTTTTGTACTCTGCATTGTTCTGTTCCTCTATTACTCCTCCTGGAAATGTATGAATACATTTTAATCTGACTGGGTCTTACCATTCTCCTTTTCAATAGGGTGTGTCCCTACACAGTCTGATACTGTCAGCACTGATTAGACAGTCACTGTCTAGTGACACCCCCGATGAAATAGGGAAATGGTAAGGCTGGATTCACACGAGCATGTTCGGTACGACGCTAGGAGTCCCTGCCTCGCTGCAGGACAACTGTCCCGTACTGTAATCATGTTTTCAGTACGGGACAGTAGTTCCACGGAGAGGCAGGGACTCCTAGTGTCGTACATAACTATGATGCTAGGAGCCTGGCTCCCTGCAGTGTGTGCGGTCTGGGACTTGCGGCCGAAATACATTCCGTCCAAGTTTTTTGGCACGGAAACCGCTCTGCAAAACTCGTCAAACGCCCAAAAATGCCTCCCATTGATATCAATGGGAGTTGGACAAGTTTTTTTACCGCGAGTAAAAAAAAACGCGTCGCAGTAAAAAGAAGCGACATGACCCATCTTGAGGCGGTTTCGTCCTCCAAAACCCCATTTCAATCAGTCAGAAAGGGTAAAAAAAAACACCTTGACGAGTGTTGAGACGAGTTTTTGTCAAACCACTGTGCAAAAAACGTCTGGAGCAGTTTTTGCAGGAGGAATTTTCCTCCTGCAAAAAGCTCCGTGTGAACACAGCCTTACGGACGTAACATGCTCATGTGAACCCAGCCGAACACCTAGTTGCTTGCAAAATATGCATAAAGAATTGTCAAAAACACCACACATGTAAACCGGGCAGGCTCTGCAGAAGATGCACTTGGCCTGTCTACTGGGAACTAACAGAACTAATATAAAATATGGTTTTAAAGACTATTGGCAATGTCTATACCCCCAACCTCTAACAAATCTGTAATCTTTTTTTTGTATAGATCTTGAAATCTGGGCTATGTAATGATACGGTTGATGGTGTCACGTTTCTTGTGTTTTGCAGCGCATTAAATAGTGTTTCAGATCCATGTAAAAATGAGGCAATCTCTGCTTTTACATCCCACCTAAGAAAAGACATTGCAGTAGACGATGCGGGAAGTTACAGGAGAGTGATGGACAATTTGGCTTCATGTATGGACGGTTTTAGGCTAGGTAAGTGCAACACACGCACACTCATTCCAAGAGACAAACTCATTTTTAATTTTCTATCGACATAGCTGTATGGTGGCTTGGTTTTTGGGGAACAAGTTAAATTTTTAATTCCACTATTTTTGGGTACATATATTAACTTTTTTGGGGGAAGGAGTTGAAAAAAACAGCTATTCCAGCATTGTTTTTCACCCTTTCATTTTATGCCACTCATTATGCGGTGTAACTAATACGTTATCTTTAATTTTAAGGTCAGTGCGACTGCGGTGATGACAAATACGTATAGGTTTTTTATGTTCTTCAACTTATATGTGATAGATTATTATTGTGATCCTGTGTGTTAGGGCTTATTCATACGAACGTGGGGAAACTCAGACGTGAAAAACAGCCATTTTTCACGCCCGCGTTGCCCCCCTGCGGGTCCCGTTTTCACGGATCCCCGTAGACTTGTGTCTATGGAAGGATCCGTGAAAACGGAAGAAAATAGGACTTGTTCTATTTTTCAACGGACCCTTCACGCGGTCCATTGAATCAACGGCCGTGTGAACGGCCTGATTGAAATACATGCGTCTGTGTTACAGACGTTGTTTTAACGGCCGTCACACGGATGTATTCTCCGTTCGTCTGAATAAGGCCTTAGAGACACGCAGGACCCGCTTTCAGCTGAGTTGTCCGTTCATTTCACTGATGGATTCGGCTGATCGCGAACAATGCAGCTTCTATGTAAAGATTCAATTGAAAAAAATATTTGTAATCACATATAACATAGATATAATTTTAAAAAAGATGCCTATAAAGGTGTACATAGACTTTAAAATAACAAAACCTCCATTCAGTATTTGATTAATAGCGTTAAATTAGTGTCACCATTCAATACTTGGTTGCTTTGTTCTAAAAACAGCGCCACCCCTGTCCATGGGTTGTTTATCGTATTGCAGCTCCGCTCCATTGTATTGAATGCAGCTGAGCTGCAATACCACACACAACCAGTGGACAGGTGCGTGGTTTTAGAAGAAAGAAGCCATGTTTTTCTAATACTGGACCATTAATTCTCCTGTTATAGGCTCAATAAGTGTTGTCTTTCAGTACTAAAAAAGTACCCTGATTGAGCATTAATGCTTCATTTAGTGTTCAGTTAATGGTGCCACATGACGGATCCAAACAGGGACTGGCGGACCACATTGACTTGTAACAGGGTATGTCAGGGTTTTGTTGTGGTTTCTTTTGTTATGGCAGTAAGACCAGTGTTGCAGGCTGTCTTGCCACCGAACGGTAACGGAAATCGTGACCGACACCCCAATGAAGGCACTGAGCGCAGATTTGAATTTTTTGTCGCTCTTCAGAGGTCAGTTAAAGGGGTTGCACTCAGTGACTTTATATATTTTTGTTACAATTTTTGCATTTGTATGGATTACTTTTTAAGTCTGGTTAGAGTACGTTGTGCTAATTTTAGATATTTTCTCCTTACAGGTATCGGCTGTGTCATTAGTCTCATTCCAGAAGGTCAGTAACTGTTGTGTAGATTTATGGATTCTGTTAGCGGGTATACACCCAAATTACTGTGGAGTCGCAAAAACTCGGGTGTGATTCTGTTCCGCTCTCCCCCCTCAGAGCTCGTACATTACTAGAACCATATGTCACCTGTGGCTGCGTTGTTTACAGACAGCCATAGGGTTTATGGTGAGGGACATTGGGCAGGATTTTTAGAAGAATATTTATGAATTCCTACAAAATCTTTTTAACCCCAGTATCCAACTAACTCCGCCCACATGGTACATTCACAGAAGCTGATTTAGTTCCTTTGCCTGCATGTGACATTGAAGGACTTTTCTTATTCTCAGATGCGCCACCTTGTGGCCACCATAATGTCTACATTCATATTTAGGTAGTTTGCTGAGCTTTTCTTGCAGAATTTATAAAAAATATTTTTCTGAGACGACGTTCAATTGGTGCAGGATAAATGTAATGAGCTGTAGTGTGAATGAGATGCAGCATATACGCTATTATCTATCTTACAATTCAAGGACACCCTTATCTGTGAATATTTCATTGTGTTTTCACAGCCCTTCAATTCCTGGTAAAGGTTCTGCATACATTCCAGAGTCAAAACAAGTAAGTACAGAACATAATAGTTTATTTTTTACACTTCTTTACTACTTTGTCCAGCTCATTATTATCTGTGATAGAGGAACACATTGTGACGGCTCAAACTCTTTTATCCTACAAACCTTTGCTTTTATAAATCACAGCAGATTCTTTGGCTAACTTTGCAGTGTAAACAGTCTTTGTACATGTCCTCCTACATAGTGAAAAATTGAGAAATACACCGTATCCTAACCCTTAGGCCGGGTTTCCACGTAGCGTAAACGCTGTGGAATTTTCTCAATGGAATTCTGTGCGGAAATTCCGCAGCATTTACTGTAGCATCAAAGGCTTTAGAAAATCTCTTGCCCACGCTGCAGAAAAAACCTCACCGTAAACGTTAATTGACCTGCGGTGCCGAATTTAAATCTGCAGCATGTCCATATATGCTGCGTTTTTGTTTTTTCTATTGCGGGTTTTCCCCTTTTGAATTCAATGGGGATTCAAAATCCACAACTGAAAGCCAGTATTGCGACTTTTGCAACTCAGGAAAAACATAAATAAATCATACTTAGCCAGAACTCTCTCATTCCTGCAGTCCGGCCTCCTGGGATGACGTTTCATCCCATGTGACCGCTGCTGCGTCACATGGCCTGCAACATCATCTTAGGAGGCCAAACTATGCGCAGAAAAGAGGGAGGGGGTAAGTATGGACTTTTTTTTTTTCCGCAGCTGGAGTTCCATTCAAAAAAAGCAAACCACAATTTGGTGTGTTTTTTTTTTTTGTTTTTTTTTTTTGTTTTTTTTTTCTCGTTTTTTTTAGACGGAAGGTACTGCGTGCTCCAGGTCGGATATGCAGCGTAGTTTTTGCGCAGTGTCTCCGACCCGTGGGAACCCAGCTTTAGTCTTTACGATGTATGGTGGTACAAAAAGGTATTTGCCCCTTTCCGGATATCCCTGTAGGCCTGTACTCTATAACACTGTTTTTTTTTTTTTATTTGTTTTTTTTAATACTGCGATTCTCCTCTTTGGTGGCAAAAACTAGAACAAAACTGCAATGCTGAGTTTAAAAACAAAGAAGCAAAAAAAACGTCATACCTTTTTTAAAATGCATTTTTTTCAGTCACATTGAGTGAATAGGGTGTTAAAAAACAACAAAAAAAACGTGTGTGTGTGTGTATATATATATATATATTTTTTAGTTGTTTAACCCCTACCCGCACCAGGACGTAACTGTACGTCGTTGCGGGAAGTTACTTCCCGCACGAGGACGTACAGTTACTGAGTTAATCCCGGTGCACACTGTCGGCGACAGTGTGCACCGGGAACCAGGAGGTCAGCTGTCGCCGACAGCTGACACTCCCCTCTTGCCGGCCAGCGGTCCTTTGCCGCTGATTTCGGCGCATTAACCCCTTAAATTCGGCGATCGGGTGCAATCGCCGAATTTTAGGGGTTTCTAACATATCGGCAGACCCCCGTCCGAAATCGCGGGGTCTGCCGATAGTTAGTATGGCAAACGGAAGCCAAACAATGGCTTCCGGGTCTGCCATGGACAGAAGCCCATCAGGACCAACCTTCGGCTGGTCCTGATAGGCTTCCTGTCAGAGTGACAGAAAGTCACTGTGCCGTTCCCGATGCACACTGTCGGCGACAGTGTGCATCGGGAACTTGGAGATCGGCTGTCCCCGACAGCTGACACTCTCCAGTGTTGCCGATCAGCGGCTCATCGCCGCTGATTTCGGCAATTAACCCGTTACATGCGGGGCTCGATTGCGATCTCCGCATGTAGCGGGTTTGTAGCGCATCAGCAGCCCCCATGCAATCGTGGGGGCTTCTGATGCTTGTGATGGCACCCGGGGGCCAGACAACGGCCCCCAGGTCTGCCATGTATGTCAGACTATTAGGATCAGCCTCTGCTGATCTTCGTAGACCAACTGTCAGAGTGACTGTGACGTCACACTGACAGTTGGAATACATTACACTACCTAGGTAGTATAATGTATTCTAGCAGCGATCAGAGCTGCAGGTCAAAAAAAGAAAGTGTAAAAAGTAAAAGAAAAGTTAATAAACAAAAATATAAAGTGTAAAAAGTAAAAAAAAGTTAATAAAAATGTTTTATAAAAGTGTAAAAATAAAAGGTTTTGTTTTCCTATAATAAGTCATTTATTCTAGGGAAAAAATGAAAACGTTAAAAAAAAAGTACACATATTTGGTATCGCCGCGTTCGTAACGACCCAATCTATGAAACTATAATGTTAATTTTTCCGCACGGTGAACGCCGCAAACAAAATAAACGGAAAACTGTCAGCATCGCTATTTTTTGGTCACCACCCCTCCCAAGATATAGAATAAAAACTGATCAAAAAGTCGCATTTACCCCAAAATGGTACCAATAAAAACTACAACCCGTCCCGCAAAAAACAAGACCTCCCACAGCTTTTTTGACGAAAAAATAAAAAAGTTACGGCTCAGAATAGCGTGTCCCAGAAAATAAATTATTTTATAGAAACTTAATTTTATTGTGCAAACGCTGCAAAACTTAAAAAAAACTATACACATATGGTATCGGCGTAATCATACCGACCGGCAGAATAAATTAAAACGTAATTTATTGCGCACGGTGAACGCTGTAATAAATAAAGAATTTAAAGCGCCAAAATCGCTGTTTTTTGGTCACCCTAGCTCTAAAAAAGATCCTGAGGGGCCAAAATGCTCACTATACCACTAGAAAAATTCCTTGAGGGGTGTAGATTCCAAAATGGGGTCACTTTTGGCGGGTTTCCACTGTTTTGGTCCCTCCAGGGCGTTGCAAACCCGACATGGCACTGAAAACCAATCCAGCAAAATCTGCACTCCAAAATCCAAAAGGCGCTCCCTCCCTCCTGAGCCTTGCTGTGGGTCCAAACATCAGTTTACGACCACATATGGGGTATTGCCGTAATCGGGAGAAATTGCTTTACAAATTTTGGGGTGCTTTTTCTCCTTTATTCCTTGTAAAAATGAAAAAAATCTGTTTCCACAGAAAAATAGGTGATTTTCATCTTCACAGACTAATTCCACTAAATTCTGCAAAAAAACTGTGGGGTCAATATGCTATCTATACCCCTAGAAAAATGCCTTGAGGGGTGTAGTTTCCAAAATGGGGTCACTTTGGAGGGGTTTCGGCTGTTTAGGTACCACAAGACCGCCTCAAACCTGACATGGTGCCTAAAATATATTCCTAAAAAAAGGAGGCCCCGAAATCCACTAGCTGCTCCTTTGCTTCTGAGGCCTGTGTTTCAGTCCATTAGGACACTAGGGCCACATGTTGGATATTTCTAAAATCTGCAGAATCTGGGCAATAAATATTGAGTTGTGTTTCCCTGGTAAAACCTTCTGTGTTACAGATTTTTTTTTATTACAAATGAATTTCGGCAAAAAAAATGAAATTTGTAAATTTCACCTCTACTTTGCCTTAATTCCTGTGAAACGCCTAAAGGGTTAAAATATTTTCTGAATGTGGTTTTGAATACCTTGAGGGGTGCAGTTTTCAAAATGGGGTGATTTATGGGGACTTTCTAATATATAAGGCCCTCAAAGCCACTTCAGAACTGAACTGGTCCCTGAAAAAATAGCCTTTTGAAATTTTATTGAAAATATGAGAAATTGCTGCTAAAGTTCTAAGCCTCGTAAAGTCCTAGAAAAATAAAATTACGTGAAAAAAAATGATGCAAACATAAAGTAGACATATGGGGGATGGTAACTAGTAACTATTTTGTGTGGTATTACTATCTGTTTCACAAGCAAATACATTTAAATTTAGAAAAATGCTAATTTTTGCAAATTTTTGCTAAAATTTGAAGTTTTTCACAAATAAATATTGAATTTATCGACCAAATTTTTTCACTAACATAAAGTACAATATGTCACGACAAAACAATCTCAGAATCGCTTGGATAGGTAAAAGCATTCCGGAGTTATTACCACATAAAGTGACACATGTCAGATTTGAAAAAATAGGCTGTGTCCACAAGGCCAAAACAGGCTGTGTCCTAAAGGGGTTAATGCAACTTTGTAATTGTTTTTTTTTTATTAAGTGTGTTTTTCTATTTGAAAAACAGCTTCTATGTATTCTGTATACAGAGCAGCTGTATCTTGCAAATTAGTCAGGTCAGCGGGACTGGCAACTTCGATAACAGTGGATCCTGCGTGACACCGGTCACAATAATGTTCATGAACTTCCAGGATACGTAGAATCTGTATCTCAAAAACTATTTTTTTTTAAATAAAAGCCATTAAAAGTTGTTTTAAAGAGGCTCTGTCACCAGATTATAAGTGCCCTATCTCCTACATAATCTGATCGGAGCTGGAATGTAGATAAAAGTGGGCGTTGTAGAGAGTGTACATCGGTGTCATACACTTCTCTTCATTCCAGCCCAGCTTCTTTCACTGCACAGCGTGATCTCGCGAGATCACGCTATGCTGTCACATACTACCACACTAACTTTACCAAAGTATCTTGAGAGTGAAAAAACATTGCCTCCAGCCAGGATGCAATGTCTATTCACACTCCCGACACTTTGGTGGTAAAGTTTCTGTGGGAGTTACAGCACAGCGTGATCACGCTGTGCTGTGTGAGTGAGTACAGATGGACATGCATGACAGCACAGCGTGATCTCGCGAGATCACGCTGTGTGAGTAAGGACCGCAGAAACTTTACCGAAGTGTCGGGAGTGTGAATAGACATCGTATCCTGGCTGGAGGTAATGTCTATTTGCTCTCAAGACATTTCGGTGAAGTTAATGTGTCAGTAAGTGACAGCACAGCGTGATCTCGCGAGATCACGCTGTGCTGTAAGTACAGATGGCTATGAATGGAGAGAAGTGTATGACACTGATTGGTCAGTGACATATACTTGTCTTTACAATGCCCACATGGTCAAAAGTTAAAAAACGCCCAGTTGGGCATTAAGAAACTAATCAATATAAAATTGTTCATAACTTCCTAAAAAATAGTTTTTTCAAAATAAAAACCACTGTTATCTACATTACTACGCCGATCAGATTATGTAGGAGATAAGGCACTTATAATCTGGTGACAGAGCCTCTTTAAATTCTGTAATGCATTGTTTTAATACAAAAATTTGCTCAAAGGTTTATATTTACCGTTAACCTAAAAGTGATGATGTTTTATGAGCAGCGTCATATTTACTATAGTTGCACTAAATATCTGAATTCACATTGGAGATCTATGTGAAGACTGGCTTTGGGGTATGTTCACATGGACTTGGCTGCGGATTTTCTGCAACGGATTACATTGCGGAAAGTTTGCAATGTATTGCAGTAGCAGCAAAGTAGGTGAGATTTTAACAAATCTCATCAACGCATAAAAAAATTACACTCAGAAAACGTGCGTAAATTGACCTGCGGTGTGGATTTTTAATCTGTAGAATGTTCATTTATGTTGCGGAATCCTTTCGCTTTTGTTGCGGTTTTTCACCATGGAGTTCAAATGGGAGGTGAAAGATGCAACAAATGGCAAATGTTGCGATTTTTGTAGTGGGAAAGCTGTGATTCCGCAGCAGAAATCACAAATCTTTATATAAAAAAAAGTCTATACTTCCCTGACATGGTCATAGCAATGGCTCCTTGTTCCCCTGGCTGTTCTCTGTGCATCTCTCCTGGGATGATGCTGCAGCCAATCACAAGCTGTAGCGGTCACATGGGCTGCAGCGTCATCACAGGAGGCAGAGACCAGAGGGGCGAATTGCTATGGTAACACCAGTGAAGGTAAGTACTGGCTTTTTTTTCTGCTCTGTGTTCCACAGCGGGGATTCCGGCTGAATCTGCACCACAATTTGGTCCGTTCTTTCGGCTGGAATTCCCTGCGGGTGATAGGTTGGATACACTGTGTTCTTTTACGCAGCTGATCTGACTTGTGTGAACATACCCTGAAAAGAAAATGTCCAGCCTTTAACACCGTTTTGTTTTTTAAATCTAAATATGTTAAAAATTCTGTGCTCATTAATTGGATTAGTTAATTAGTTGGAGTTCTCACTTTTTCTCACAGTTACAAATTGTCTGTTAAACCCATACTGGTCATACATTGAATTCAATAATAAAACATTATGCCTTAAGCTCATAAGCTCCCCCTAGTGGTGGCTGTAGCAGCCAGAATTTTATCATTTTACTCTATCTCTCTGTAAGGTATGTAAAGCTTCGTGTACTAAAAACAAACAAAAAATGATGGACTTTAACCTCTTAACGCCGAAAGACGGATATATCCGTCCTCGGCAGCTGTTAGTTCGCGCAGGAGGACGGATATATCCGTCCTGTAATCGTGTGGGTACTGTCACTGTACCCACGCGATCAGCGGCAGGAGCACGTCTGTTATACATAGCCTGGCTCCTGGTGCAACTGCCGGAATCGAAGCGCTCTCCGATTCCGGCAGTTTAACCCATTAAATGCCGCTGTCAATAGTGACATTGGCATTTAATGTGTTTGACAGAGGGAGGGAGCTCCCTCTGTCACCCCATCGGCGCCCCCGCAAACAAATCGCGGGTCGCCGTCGGGTTTCCATGACAGCCGGGGGTCTAACAAAGACCCCCAGGTCTGTCTTCCACAACTGCCTGTTAGGCGATGCCAGAGGCATGACCTAACAGGTTGCCTGTCAGTTTTACACTGACAGGCAATAATGCTTTGGTATACTAAGTATACCAAAGCATTATATATGGGATCGGCACATCGCATAGTGAAGTCCCCTGGTGGGACTAAAAAAAAATATGTCAATCAGTTAAATAAAGTTTGTGAAAAAAAAAAAAAAATTACAGTGAAAATCAAATAAAACTACTTTTTTTGCCCAAAAAGTGGTTTTATTTAGTTAAAGTGTCAAAACAAATCACACATACACATATATGGTATCCCCGCGATCGGAACAACTTGACCAATAAAATGAACACATTAATTAAACCGCCGGATGAACGGCGTCCAAAAAAAACGCAAAAAACAACGGCAAAATTTGCTCTTTTCTCCCATTCCCCCCATAAAACATTAAATAAAAATTAATCTATAAGTCCCATGTACCCCAAAATAGTACTAATGAAAACTACACATTGGCCCGCAAAAATCAAGCCCACATACGGCCATATTGACGAAAAAATAAAATCGTTACGGCTCTTGGAACGCGGCGATGCAAAAACAAGTAATTTTTTTCTAAAAGGCTTTTTATTGTGCAAACGTAGAAAAAACATAAAAAACTTTACATATTTGGTATCCCCGTAATCGTGCCGACCCATAGAATAAAGTTAACATGTTATTTACGCTGCATAGTAAACGGCGTCAATTTATAACGTGAAAATCAATGCTGGAATAGCGGCTTATTTTCAATACTCTCCTAAAATAAAGTTAATAAAAGTTAATCAATATTTTATAAGCATCTAAAAATGGTACAATTACAAAATACAACTCGTCCCGCAAAAAACAAGCCCTTATACGGCTATGTCGACGGAATTAAAAAAAAATTATGACTCTTGGAATGCGACCGTGAAAAAACAAAAAATAATCCTTGGTCATTAACGTGCAAAATGGCCCGGTCATTAAGGGGTTAAAGCCGTACAAGTTTTTTTTATAGAGCAAATGATCTTTTGTCCTGATTTTCATTGTTGTGCTGTGAAATGCCATAGTATGTTTCACTCCTCTTTTTCTATTACTTTGTTGATTAGGAAGATCCTGGGTGATGGACTTGCTCAGACCCAGCTCATGTATGACCTCCTAACCGCTGTCAAATTGTCTATGGTGCTGGTTCAGAAATGCCCTGATTCTGTGCAAGACTCGATTCATCATGATGTTGAGTATCCTCTGAGAAAGACGATGTGTGACCTTCTCTCCTCCTTCTGTGGCATCTTACTGGATGGTAAGGGAAGAGTTAAAGCTGCAATACGTTTTTTGTCGCTTAGTAAGAACATTTACTTTAAACCTTGGGCGTCAGGCAGGTGTCGATAAAGGGGTCATTACTATTGATCCTTCTCGCTGTAAAAACTCTGTAAAGAAGAAATGGTCAAACATTGAGAGTTTCTGTTTTTGGGAAAACCAGGTTCCTAGTGTCAAAATTGCCTTTTCTGTGACCGTTGCATGCTGCCTTTTTTGTTTAATATATTTTTTTCTTACTCTTGGATTATTCGTTGTTGGCTTGTGAAAAATACTGTACCCTATGGAGTCACAGTGATAAATGTACGTGAAATTATTTTGTCTTCTAGATGACCTTTTGCAAAACCTTCAAAGTACTACTGGTATGGCGGTCATTCTGTATCTTAAGACCATGCTGAAAGACTGTGATAATCTTACCAAACTAGTAAGTGTATTTTCCTTCTGTCGTCAATGCCGTTGAATTTTTGATGACCGTGTTTATGTTTCTCTCACGTTGATATCCTGGCCTGGTCCTTACTAAACTGGCTCAGTACGATTAAGAATTGATGTCATGTCCTTAGGATATCCTATCAATATGTGATCCTTAGGACCCCCACTGATCATGAGAATAAAGGGACAGCAGCGCTCGGTAGTGCTCCGTAGCTTCTTTGCCGTTCTTACCTGACAGTGTCGGTCTCATCCATGCATTGTGTTGGGATTGCAGCTCAGCCCCATTCACTGAACAGTGGGGGGGGGGGGGGGGGGCATAGTGATCAGACCTCCACCAATCACTCATTGATGGCATATCCTAGAGGTGTGCTATCAATGTTTAAAACTACAGTACACCTTTTACATTTCTTATATTTCTCTCCCTGTGTCTATTGCATTACCTTTTCACTATTTATTGAAATAATCATTGTGTGTAATCTAGTTGATTGTCAGAGATTTGTGCTGTTAACATGGCATCCTTACCTTACAGGTGAGTAACCTGATTTTGCAGTCTCCGGGTCCTGGTGATGTCCCAGTTTGGTTTATGTCCTGCTGCGATTCCCTCTGTAAGGATCTGCCAGATGCAGCAGTCCTCTTCTTATGCCAAGGAGCTCTGGCTATGCTAGAATGGAAAGATGGGAATCTGGGCTGTGGAGGGGAGAAACTACTAGTTAACCTGCTCACTGTCCTGCTGTCTCTTAGTGCACGGTAAGAAATCCGTTCAAATACGATCTATGAATTAAATGACGGATTGGTGGAGTGATGGAATTGGAAAACGCAGAACACCCAGTCACTATTTTGAGAGCGAAAGATTGGAAATGTTAGTGTGAACAGAGTCTAAGGGTCGATCGCAGATCAATGAGATGGCATGTTGATCGGTGCTGGTTTGCTCCAATCACAAGGAGCTAGTATGGGGACGAGCACTCGTTACTGCGATCGCTCGCCCCCATACATTTCGATCATGATGATATTTTCGGCTGCAGAAACTATTCAATCAGCCATTGAACGAGTGTTTTCTCATTGAAAGTCGAAGTCTGCAAACATACAAAATGTGTTATTAACAGGGGAGGCTGTGAACAAATGCTCCGTTCCCTGCACTAGCTGAAGATGACACTTAAAATCAAGTCATCCACTGATTTCTATTAAAGAAATTGTCCTAATGGGAAACCATGTTTTTGGTGATGTTTAAGTGTATTACAACAACAAATTATTATTCTCCTCCATTCAATTGATTGACATTTTGTCAGGTTGTGTTGGCACTGCAGTTAAGGGAATTTTTTGGGATGTTAAATTGATGGTCTATTCTTAGCATAGGCCATCAATGTATGATTGGTGGGGACCCCAACTGATTAGCACAGAGAGCAGCCACATATGCTGGAGCAATAACTTGTACGTCAATGTCCATTCCAGTGTGGGGGGTAGTGGGCTACAGTGCTTCAGTGAGTGCCACTGCCCCCTACTTCTGCTGATCGCTGGGGGTCCCGGGGGATTGTGCCCTAAAGATCATACATTAATGGTCTATCCTATGGTTACGCCATCAATTGAAATTCCCCCCAAAAAAAATCCCCTTAAAGAAACATTGAGGGTGATGCTATGACTATGTCCAAATGTATTTATATATACAAATACTTTGATTTACTGTATTTATTTCCATTATTATTATATAACATTTTGGTTTCTCGAAGCCTTAGGGAATCAAGTACAGCCTTGTTTCTGTCCCGG
Organism: Rhinoderma darwinii; assembly: GCF_050947455.1. Lineage (NCBI taxonomy): Eukaryota > Metazoa > Chordata > Amphibia > Anura > Rhinodermatidae > Rhinoderma > Rhinoderma darwinii. Next base: position 383,238,992 of record NC_134690.1, read on the forward strand.
ATTTTAGCCATGTGGACTATTTCAGCTATAGATCTTGTGAGCTCCTCATGTTCAAGAGACTTTAAAGAAAATTTTAATGGCCATTCAAGTGCTCTTTGCAAACTTTTAGAATATGTGTACGTACATTGGGAGCATCCTTTGGATGCTGTCCGACATCAAGCAAAGCTGGTCTTCAAAAACATACTTAAAATCCATCATGCAGCCGTGGCCGGACAATCCGGAGACGAGGACCCATTTCTGTCCGAGCTTACACAGAAGTTGTTGAATTTGGAGTGGCACTCGAAGGGGAAATATGCGTCACTGGCCTGTCTTGTAGAATGTGTGGGAACGGAAAAGCTATTATCGGTGGATGAAAGGATCCCGTCACAAATTTTAGATGTCATGGCGGATCAGTCCTTTGCTCCCTATGCAAGTAACCTATTGGAAGCCATGTTTATAAACCACAAGAAACAACTTCAGGCAACTAGGCAGAGCTGTTGGGTTGAACGATGGCAGAGAGTCTGGGTCTCCCCTCTTATCTTACGTCTGTGTGAGGAAAATGTAACTCAAACCACTTACATCACTGATTATTATTTGCCTAAGTTACTGAAGTGTAACCCCGATAGCTTAAATTACATGATTGAAAATCTGAAGACCTCGGCCTCCTTAAATGTTGGTAAGTTGGACTCGCCTATTCGTTTCTTTTAAAATCTTAGAATAAAACTAAATCTTGATTCCAAAAATTTCTTTACACACAAGCTGGCCATAAACATAAGTTAAAACCTAGGGCTTGGTGATTATGACCTAAATCAAAATCTCGATTAATTGAACATGTAACATCGATGTAAGATTAATGAACATCTGCTTGCCATGCCCCTATTTGCATGCCACGCCACTGAATCAATATATATCCCTGGGCCTGCTCTATACTACAATATACCCCCTGACACTGCCCCCCACACAGTGTAATGCCTCAATAGCGGCTAATTAAAAAGAAAAGTTATCTAACCGCGTTTCCACATCTAGGGGAGGAGATCCCTCTCCTCTTCCAGTCTGTTCTCTGTGTGGCCTGGAGCAGACAGGCGCGATGACTTCATTAATGTCTGTCTGTACCGAGCCGCTCCCCGCCGGCATTACCTAGTGAATGGAGATGACGGCTCCCTGCTCCACCATTGATTTTAACTGTATCTGCGCCCTAGGGATGCAGGTACAGCTGAAACCTGGGAAAAAAAAATTAACCGAAAAAAAACCCTGAAAAGCTCAAGATGACGTTTGTTATTTGCACTGATTTTCGGTATCTATTTTTTTGGTCATTAAGAAACTAATTAGCATAACTATAAAATTGCTCACAACTTGCTTAAAAATGATAGTTTTTCAAAATAAAAACCACTGTTCTCAACATTACAGCGCCGATCAGATTATGTAGGAGACAGGGCACTTATGCGGTGACAGCCTCTTTAAGGCAGATGTCCGCAGAAAGAGAGATCGGACAGATTAGATTAAGTAGGACCACATGGCGCATCCTAAACGGCCCCATGCACATGAACGTGTTTTTGCGTCCGCAATTCCCCCGAGAATCCACGGGAGAATTGCGGACCCATTCATTTCTATGGGCCCATACACACTATCCGTGTTTTCACGGGTCCCCGCATGTCAGCAAATCCGTGCCGCACAAACTCAGGACATGTCTTATTACGGCCCGCAAATTAGATGCAGACATGCCCATAGAAGTCAATGGGCCCGTGGAAAATGTGGGTACACCTCCGTGTGTTAACCGCAGTTTGCGGATTTGCGGAAGTGTTGCTAGGCGATGACCGGGAATGAGTTCTGTCGTTTTACCTAGGCTTTTTTTTTTTTTTTATATCCGCATTTTGCGGATTACGTACGGATGAACTGCGGAGGACATTTCACGGAACACGGTCCTGGAATTTGCGGACCAGAAAAACACTACGGTCGTGTGCATGAGGCCTTACATAATGAAATGTACAACTCGATCACATGGGGAACTTTTTGGTTTTCTTTGGGCCTCTAACCAAGGTCTCTACTTCCTCTCAGCTGCTCACCTCTACTAAGTGTTCCCCTTTTCATACATATATTTTATTTAATAATAAACTTGTCCCACTATTTCTTGGGATTCAAACCTTTTCCTGTCCTATCTTCAAGTTTTTTTGCTGTTCTAGTTGTAATTAGTTGGATTATGATTGTCATTTTCTGATATGTTTCTTTAAATTCCTCAGGGTCTGGAGATAATCTTGGTGCTTTAGGTGCCCTCATGGCTTGTTTGAGGACAGCCCGCGCTCATGGACACCTCAGATTTACCGCAAATTATGCATGGAGTGGAAGAGTCTCCGCAAGCCTAATACAACAAGGGCTTGTGCACAAACATGATCAGGTGAAAAAGGTCACGATTATATCTTAAAAGGGTTGTTTCATCATAGACATTAATGGCATATCGCTAGTAACCCCAGCCGATTGCTTGAACAAGGTGGCAATGACGTCTGGAAAGCATTTCACAACTTTCATGAGACTTTTTCTGGGTGGACGAATGATCAGACATTGGTGGCACATCCTAGCAATGTATATGATATGACAACCCCTTGAACCCTGTGTGTTTTTGAAACCCTTGTTGACCAGAATTAGAAAGTTCTCCCCCACCCCCCACTCTTGTCCATGAAATGTTTTCTTGTTATTGCAACTCATCCCTGTTCACTTCAATGGGAATGATCTTCAATACCAGACACGGTTCAATGGGAAAAGAGGTGTTGTTTCTGGGAGGGGAGACGGACTTTTTTTAAATTTATTATTATTTTTGTTTTATCCCAGACAGTATCCTTAAAACTTTTATCTATTTATTTTTCCATTTTCTAACTCTGGCTATAGATGTTGTTGACTTCTTCCTTTACGTCCCCATTATCATCAATACTGCATTTGATGATCAAATGCAAAACACTGGCGCACAAAGAATCAATTTCTTCCAGCCTTTATCCAGTCCTCGGGTTATCTCGAGTTGGTTTTTCTTAATGTGTATTTTTAACTGCTGGAGTGTCTCATGGAAACTCCTACCAGCTCTGAAAGAGGTGGTGATGGGATGATAGCAGATACAAGACAGAGCAGCTATAATGGTTCAGGCCATGCCTATAGATATACTCTGTCGTTTTTAAAATGGAAAGACCGGAAAAACATTATAATAAAATAATATACAGTAGAACCAATCTGGTTTTCAGGCCAGAGATTAAATATTGTGTAGGTAGGTAAAAGCATAACTGGTACGAAGTTGGTAAATACTGGATATACATTTCTGTATACAGATATCGTATCGTAGTGATCTAATGGGCAGCAGCCTTTAGATCACTAATGGCAGTGATTTCCATTTAGAGAAATACAGGGAAAGGATTATGAACTTCTCCTGCAGGGCAGAGGGCGCATGCAGCTCAAACAGTCTTATTGTGATGGTGTTGGTTGCTCGGCCTCCATCGATCCCAGTCAGCAGAAACCTATGCAGGAAGGTACAGACGTGTCCCGGTAATAGGCTGCCGTATGGATCTTCCTGCTAGCAGAGCGTACATGATGGTGAGTATAAGGGGCAGGATAGGCCTTACAGTGACTATTAGGGGGGCTGGGGTAATTCTGCGGTGACACCTTGGTGAGGTAGGGCTGGGGGGCAACTGTGAAAACTATTTTTACTACTAGTGGGAGGGACAGTTCTGTGACTACCATTAAGGGGAGTTTTACTGTAACTATAGGGGGAGGGGGAGCCGGCAAAACCACAAGTGATATTTAAGGCCCACATGTCACCAATTGGTGGGCGTTTTATTTTTCGATCTTCAACAGAGTTGAGGCTCCTAGCCCTGGTTTACTCGGTTATTCTGATACTTTTTTTAAAATCCTTGTCAAGATCTTTCTATTACTGTTAGTGTATTGTCTGTTTACGTATCATTTTTTGACTCTATTCCTGGATTTCCCGCACGGTCAAGTAATTACTCCTCTGCAGATTGTCTGATTTTATGACCGTGAGGTACATGCTTTTCAGCCATTGATAGTATTGCCCCGTGTTCGGCACGTCACCCACGATCTGACCTACACTGGCAGGACTAGAGCTACTGCACAGGGTTAGTCCACAGAAGCCTAGTCCCCATGGGCTATAATCCTATGGAGCTACTGAGCCTGCGCATCATTAGCGTTTGATTTTTATATATCAGTATGGATGGCGTTATGGTTATGTGGATAAACTTTTATTTTAAAAAAAAAAGACAAATTACATGATCTTTGATTACCATTATGGTCAGTGATTGGTATACATGGAGCAGAAGTTTTCCCTGATCCAGGCGACGTGGATGTGAATGAGGCGATTAGGTAAACAGAACGGAGAGGGAGTATTGCGCTGGGTACTGGGTACTTGTGGAAGGAGGGGGTATTGGGAGACAAAGGTGTAGTGGGCGGGGTTTTGCATACACTGAGGTGTAGTGGGTGGGTATTATGAGACAAAGGTGTAGTGGGCGGGGTTTTTCATACGAGGAGTAGTGGGCGGGTTTAGATGGGAACGCAGCAGATTAATAGGAACTGAGAAGTGAAGTAAGCCGATCTGGAAATACTCCCATAACATAGAAGTACAGCAGTATAGCAAGCCGCAAACAACGGGGATATCATAAACGGTAAAAGAGACCAAAACACGAAAATAGATAGTCTCGTCTACTTATTTAATCTAAAAACGTATAAAATTATTTGTACAATTTGTTTTTAAAATGAACTAAAGGATAACCCTTTTAAGTATGTACAGTAGGAGTAAAGATTTTTTTTTGTTTTTTTTTCTTTTCTTTAGATCCGTATTGATGCCCTGGGCCTCCTTTGTGAAAGTCACTGGAGCACTGAAGTGGTTTCACTGGATGAAATGAATTTAATTAAGTTCTTTCTCAAGTATAACCTGAACTGTCAGTCTCCTTCCATCCGACAGCAACTGTGTTACCTGCTCAAGAAGGTAAATCCTTCCAGTCGTGTCAACCTTGACTACAGAGCTGCATTCATTAATCTGTATACTACAGTATATATCTGTATAACATAAATACCACACCGTTGTGGTGACAACTGATGATATGATTGTATCATGTATTTTATTTGTAGCTGTTTTGTCGTGTGCAAGAAAGTTCCCAGGTTCTTTATAAACATCAACAGAGCAGAACCCTTAGAGGCGAAGAAGATACGGACAGTAAGGCGGATCCCTGTACTGCCCTAAACCATTATACGGTAAGTTTGTTCGATGTCTTACTGCTGTTAAAAGGTTATTATGGTTTCAGCAAATAAAGTTTATTCCTTGTATAATAAGTTTTACTTTTCAATATATTTTCTGTATCAATTGCTCGTAGTTTTCAGGAGCTACCTGTCTCTCAATAGGAACCTTCATTTTAAAATCTTTTTTTATTGACCATCAGTATACAGTATTGAAGTTTCCAACACACACACACACACACACACACACACACACACACACACACACACACACACACACACACATCCCTTTTACATTACTTCCACCTGCCTCCTCCTAATAACCCTTCCCTTAGCCACAGAGCGAGGGAAACTAAATAAAGGTAACAAAACGGTAAACATTCTTAGATTTTTTTTCTATCTCGTTTCCTTAGCCATGTCTCCTATTGTCTCATGACCCTATCCCTTTATGCATCATTAAAGAAGCACTCCATAAATTTTTTCTTTTCTTTTGCCTATATAGTGCAGCAACGGCTATTATTAAAGGGAATGTGACGCTAGAAAAAAAATTTTTTTTTTTAGTTAAACAATTAGTGTATAGGTGATTAAACATTGTTCTAATTTTTTTTCACGAGTCAGGAAATATTATAAATTCGATTCTAATTTATAATATTTCCCAGTGCTGGTCACTAGATGGAGCAATTCCCAAAATTGCAGCATTGCATGTGGTAAAGCAACCACATTGCTTTATGCTGCAAAATTTGAGAAAACTCACTCGCTCTAGTGAGCTCTGAGAATCCCCCCCTCCTTTATCCTGGCTAGTTCCGGGAGAAACGAGGGGATTGAACGGTCAAGCCTCCTACACTGTGTGTCCCCATTTTTTGAGCTAACACACAGTGTAGTAGGTTTACATACAGTAGTAAACACACAGTAAAACACTTACATACACAGAAATAACTTACCTGCTCCAGTCGCCGCCGGTCCGTCCGCTCCGTCTGCTACCGCCGCTCCAAGTGCACAAGTCCGGAAGCCGCGACCGGAAGTAGTAATCTTACTGTCCGGCTGCAACTTCCGGTCTACAGGAAAATGGCGCTGGACGGCGCACAGTTCAACTTGGACTGTGTGGGAGCGGCGCATGCGCCGTTCCCACACAGACGGCATACACCATAGTGGATGGAACGGGCCCCGTTCGCATTCACTATGGGACTGTAGCTGCCGTATTCCGTGTCTGTATGTGTCGTTAATCGACACATACAGAAATAGAAAAAAAAAATGGCAGCCCCCATAGGGAAGAAAAAGTTAAAAAATAAAAAGTAAAACACAAACACACAAATATAAAAGTTTTTAATAAAACACTAAAATCAAACTGGAGGCGATGTCTTTTCATTCTCCCGACACTCCGGTAAAGCTACTGTGGGAGTAAGTTGAACATGAATGAAGAGAAGTGTATGACGCTGATTGGTTAATTTTTCAGGAATTTTGAGACCTGCCTGCAAATTCTTGCCGCGATTTTCGTTGCTTTTTTTTGCCTGCCGCCATTGAGTGCTGCAGCCAAAAAACTCTTTCTCTGCCTCCAATTGACTTCCATGGGAGGTCAGAGGCGGAACCGCGGCAAGAAAGAGCATGCCGCTTTTTTACTGTGAGCGGCTAAAAACCGCCGTGGCAAAAAAACGCCCCCGGCTCCCATTGAAATAAATAGGAGGCGGTTACGGCCATTTTTTGCCGCTGATTCTGACGTGGTTTCCGTGTCAAAATTGGCGTAAAAAAAAAAAAAACACTCAGTGTGAACTGAGCCCTTACACTTCTAGCACTATTGCAAATCAGGAAATGTCTTTGGCCCTTGACCCCGACATACCGTACAGGTTATTATGACAGTCTTAAAGGGCAGACTGCCACGCAGGGTATTGTTTGTGCTTGTTGTTTTGGGGTCCCGCCATCTATTGTAATGCCTAAGAACATGTTCACACTCTGCCTATCAGTTTTTGTGTGTTCTTTCCCACACTCGAACACGTTCCCAGATGTTACCGTCTGTTGTTTTGTGTCTCTCTTGTTTTCCAGGAATTCATGTCCTCTATTACAGATTATCTGTTTGAGTCACTTTTTCCTTGTTCGTCACATCCAACACGGTTTTCAGCCTTGACTATTTTAGGATCTATTGCAGAGATCTTCCCCATTGTACCAGGTGAGAGAAAGTTTCACGAAAACCTTGGTAAAGGCCTGCAATAAAAAAAAATATTCTGGCAAATTGAAAGAATTCTACAATGGAAGATCCTTGTTATAAACTTTAGAACTTTTTGTATTTTCTACTTTGTATATATTTTATATTGTCCTGGTATATCATCCAGTGTTATAACATTCTAGAAAAATTGTTGATTGCTCATTGATGATTACCTTTATTATATATAAATAAACTAAACCTGGAAAAACCCTTATGGATGGAAATTTGCTCTAGAGATAGGCGGTCCTAGTGATATACGCCACCAAAATATGAGTGTAGATTTTATGTATTGAGAAATCATTTTTTATCTTTTTTTTTTTTTTTTTTTTCCTTTTTTTTTTCCTTTTTTAAACTTTCAAACAGTGTACTGGCATATATGTGTGCTGATAGTGCATAGGTAGTTGTTAGGGTATAATTGGGTATGTCCTAACAGGAAATATGGGCAGACAGCCCTAGGGTCCTTCAATGGACCCTGAGCTGTCTGCCCATATATGGTATGTCCCACGATCGCATTCATCCCCCTTCTCAGCTTTGATCGGCGCATTCAAGGGAATAGCGGCAGAGATCACGTTAGAGCGGGGCTGCGGCTGTGTAATAGTCATTGCCCCACTCCTGATAACAAGTGTGCGCGTGCGGTCAGCATGAGGTTATGCGGCCGGCACTGCACTAATGAGCGGCGGTGTTGGTACTGAAGACAGTGAACATGGGGGGGTGTTCTGCAGCTCCGGCCACATCACATGCTAACCGCGCGCACACTTGTCGGGAGCAGGGCACTGGCTGTATGACGCATGCCCTGCTCTGAATAAATTCATGTGTTACAATACTGCGGCCGTACAGCTTAGAATCAAAATACATGAATTACTGGTATTAAACCGTTTGAGGGTGCACAGCATCAAAATAGTATAGATATTTCAATGCATCGTGCAACCCTAGTAGAAATGGCCACACAAGTAAGCTTGCTCTGCTATAACTTCCATAGACTTGAATGGAAAGAGGTGGATGTCCCAGAGCTAAGGCCGTAACTATCAGATATTTATGGCATATCCTTTGTATACAATGGATAATTTGACCCTATATTAGTCGTCGCTGTTTGGCTTTGGTGTGCTTAAAGAGAAGCTTTCAGCTTAAGAAAGGCGGCAGACCCCCCGAAACGAACCGGTATAGCAAGACACCAATCCTCCCTTCAATTACTGAATCCATTTGGAATTTTTATGGACTTTTGGCACTTTGGGTGAAGTCAAACTATTTATATTTTACTGGTGTTGATTGAATCTGTTTTGATACAATAAGAAAAGTCTTTTTGCAAGACAAATAGAAAGTGTTACGTGCTTTAGTCTATTGCATTGATATTCTTTGTACATGCCATAAATGTCTGAGATCAAAAAGCCTCTCTTTTTCACCTACACATAGTCGTAACCTAGCCATCCCTTCTAATCTGTGCTGGGATTATCCATATACCAGTATCCCCGGTATAGTACAAAGTGCTGAGCAATAATATCGACTTTTATCAGCCGGTGTATTCCCCTTGTTATAAATGGCCTGTGTTGTGTATGTACCGCCCTAGTGCACCGTTATGGGGCATGAGGCGAGGCCGGTCCCCTATGACAGCAGCAACGCAAACACAAATGATCTGTACGGAGGAAACTAAAACATCTGCATTTAATAGTCTTTTATTATAAGTGCAAGCAAAAAGCTGCATGTGTATTTGGTATTTCACATGTGCCGGTCCCAGCGCTCCTTTATTGGGAGCAGTAAAGCTTAACAAGCTTTGTTTGGTGAAGCAGAAACTTATTAGTGAGATTTCTTCCTTACTAATGATCTCTTTTCACAGGCTCTTGTCAGACCGTATTTCAGTTCGCTCAGTCGGTCAGCGGTAACAATGTCCACGCTCTCCTAGAGTGCTTCAGTAACACCTTTGAGGAAGTGAAACTTCTTGCCTTTGAACTTCTGAGAACGCTGCCCCCATCTGTTTTAGGCCTCCAGGTAATTATGGCTGTACTTGAACAAAAGCCTTTGGCCATGGTGATATAATAGCTGGACGCTCCATGTACCATGATTTGAGCATAGATGTTGGTAAATTAAAGCTCTGACTGTGGTTCCCAAACTCCTTCTGGCCGGGGAACGCCAATCCGGCTAGAGACCCCACTGCATAATCCTGACCTGTTCTTAATACACTTTTCAACACTGAGCCAAATATCATGGCCCAGACTTTTAGCGACATGTGAGATGCCCCTTTTTATAGATCACACATACAGAAGGCCCGAGTAGTGTGCTTGACCCCTTCATCAGACCCCAAAAGATAATGCAGACCCAAAAATAATTCAGACCCCAGACTTCAGAAACAAGTATACAGCTGGACTGACCTGTACTAGTTGGAGGAGAGGACATGGCGGCTCCTGCAAGGTGGGGACAAAACAACAAGGACCCCCTCTTTGGCTGTTTCCTTGACGCAGCGCCACCCCCAACAAGGAACTGTGTATGAACTGCAACACAACCCCATTCAATTGAAATGCTCAGTCCGGAGCAGCACTGTGTCAGTCAAAAATGCCAGAGGGGCCATGACCCAATTAGGAGTAGTCCCAGCAGCCAATCCTCCACCAATCAGACAATGATGGCATTTCTTACTAATATGCCTTCAGTGTTTGTAGTCTGTGTCTTTCGCTATGTTCTGAATCAGTCAGTCCCGCATACCAGACTGGTTCAATGTCTGTGGGTCCTGCGTGTCTCTGACATGCAGGATCCACCAGTAATCTATCCCATCTAAGCTATGTACTTATGGATAACCGATGGATCCATAGTGTCCGAGACATGCTGCCACTGAACCCATCAGTCCCGCGGACCTGACGTGAGCAGGATTCAGCGCTACAAACAGCTGCTCTGTATAGAGAATGCAGAACAGCTGTATCTAAAAAACCAAACTAAAAGTTAATATTTTATAAAAAAAAATAAAAAATAGTATTATAAAGTTACACCAAATACACAGACTAACCGGTTTATAAATAAAATAAATGACCATCAAAGGTTAACAAAGCCTTTAACGGATTTTCCTGATTTTGAAAAAAAAATGTTTTATTTTATTTCAGTGGACAGGTACCGCAGCAATAGTCTTTTTTTTCTTTTTTTTTTTTTTTGGCAAGGGCACATCTATTAACAGTACACCGCTGCAAGATGTATATACTTGTATCCAGTTTTGGAAATCCTTTGTAACCTAAACGCCGTAGCACAAATGTCCCTTCTGTTTGTTAGAATGTATCATTGTAGGTAAAATCCGCCTCTAATTCAGACTGTTTATCAGGGGATTGCCTAGACGGAATACAGTTGTTGCAAAGTCTACGCTGTGAGCAGGACTAGGACGCATTGGGCCAATTTGAATTACTTTAACTACTATTCAAATCCTATCGGAGAATGTTCTTTATTAATTTACAATTTCATTAAAAGGGTTTTCCTATAATATCCACAGGATAGGTGATAAATATATAATCAGTGGGGGCCCGTCCGCTGGGACCACTACCGATCTTGAGAACGGTCTTATCTGGATGCCAATGTGTGCCCCATATGAATGGAGCGGTAGCCGAGCATGCGCATTACCGCTCCATTCATATGGGGCGCAGCGGGCCAGCCTGGTTAGCCAGTTCTCGGGATCGGTGGAAGTCCCAGTGGCTGAACCCCCACGATCAAATATTTATCACCTATCGTATGGAGATATATATATATTTATTATAAGAAAATCCCCTTTTAAGCGATTAAGCATTTTCTATTTGAAGGTAAATATACAGTAGGGTTATGTACACTGCCAAGTAAAATATTGATTGGATAATGGGAAATTGGATTAAAAAAAGGGATATTGGCTTATGTGTGAGATGTGGTTTAGGAATCATTTTAATGAGTTCTCTGGTATATAGGTCAAACTCTGACTAAAACTATTTAATCGTCCCATGAATAAAAATTCTGGCTGTCCTGTTGTCTCACTTTATCAGCTGTTGCTTTTATTATTCCCGGCAACCTCGCTCACAAATTCCTCACTATTGTACTGTATGGAAAAGCTCCGCTGCCCATCGCACCAGAATAGCTGAAGTTTCTGTAAAATGTAATGTTTAAAGTTGTACAGAGGATTTTGTACAATTCTGTGTCTCTAAACACAGCCTAATTTTACAGTGGACATGTCACCTGCAGGTAGTTAGTGTACCTAACCTTTCAGGTGACTCTTCAGAATAAGCTGTCCTATATGTGTACATGAGGAATAACATTATTTCTGGCTATTATATGACTTGTATCCTTAATTTTTAGGCAGTTTTCCCCTCTGTAAGCTCTCCCTAATGCTCAGGCTCCATCCATTAGCTCATAGAAAACTAACTGCTATTATGTCTTCTATACACCACACAGAAGAGGAGAATCCTGTTCCCCAATCTCTCAGGACCCCCCCCCCCCCTTTAGAAGCAGCAGCATGGAGGAGATTATACAGCAGTAATGAGCAATGTAGCTTTGAATCCAGCTAGGAATAGCCCTTAGGCGCCATGCACATGGCCGTGCCGGTAATCACGTGCACGATTGCGGCCGCGGACAGCCGTCCACATTTTCAATCCCTGCTCCCATACAACGTATGGGAGCACGGCCCGTAAAAAGCAAAAGATAGGACATGTCCTATCTTTTGCGGTACACTTCTACGGCCCGGACACGGGAAGGTGTCCACGGACAATAGATGTGAGTGGGTCCATAATTGCGGGCCTTAATTGTGGTCCGCAATTACGGACGATTTTTACGGTCGTGTCCATGGGCTGTTTCTGGTATTGCAGCTCAGTCCTATTTAAAAGCCCATGCACAAAAGCGGTGCTGTTTTTGGAAAATAGAGAAATATAGTCCCTATTTTTCCAATCCTGGACAACCCTAATAAGCTACTTTACAAATAGAGGAATAAATAACTTACATGTCCACATCTTCCTTCCTTTATTTTCCAGGAGCCGGAGAAACTTCTTGCGCTTCTTCAGGCAGCGATGAATCTGAGCACAAGCACCAAGCATTTTGATTGCGTAACGGCTTCATATTTGCTGAATTTTTTGATACAACAAGAGGGTTTGGATGTTGCTCTGGGCCAGTTGGCACAAGATGGGCACAGAGATGCTAATGATCAGCCATTCATCATTGAACGCACCAGTTTTGTGGAGAGAAATACTTTTAATGGTTAGTTATCAATTCTTCTATTTATTTTTACTTTAATTGAAAACTACATTGCCGGTAAGATTTATTTTTTTTTAGGTAGAAAGAAAAAAGCAACTTCTTGCTAATTTAGTATAATAAATATTCGTAAAACTTTTTTTTCTTTCTTTAACAAAACCTTAAATTCTTTGAGACAAATTCTGCTCCTAGTTTTGACCTTTTTTTCACCTCCTAAAATACAAAAAAACAGGAATACCTGCTTAGGCCCCCTGCATACGACCGTAGATTTTATTTGGAATTACGGATCCGTAATTGCGGATAAAGTACTGACATTCATTTCTATCGGCCACGGACACCTTCTGGCATTTACGAACCGTGCTCCTATGTTTATTACTATGCGCACGGTCCGCAAATGCGGATGACACTCCGCGACCACTCTGTGCAGTATTTATTGACCGTAAATACTGCACAGTCGTGTGCATGGGGCCTTATTTAGAAATACTCCCTTCTAATTAAATGACCCTTTGATTAACTCATCCGCTGCCAGGAATCCGCAAATAAGACCTGAATTAAAATACTGACCTCATATAATCCCTTATTCATGTATATTCTGAAAGTAGACACCTAGCACATTGTGAAAATGCCACCCAGCACTTTACACTTCGTGCAATTTTGCATCAAAGAATATTATTTTGTATAAAAATGTTAGTTTCTAAAGTCTGACTGAAACAAAGCCTTGGCTGCACTACATCTGTCAAACATAAAATGTCAACACGTGCTACGTTTACCTATGTCAACATGCGCATGTCTGCACAAAATCATCAAAACCTAGACTAAAAATCTCCACCATCCAGAAGCTAAAAAGCATTTGAGTCATGGAGTCGACAAATGGTCTTAAGTGAATAGATGTTTCTGCTCCCCCGAATGTACTGTGGCTTCCAGGTCGGATACGCTGCGCAGTTTTTGCACACAGTGTCCGCCCCAACGGATATTTAACTCTGATTCTTGTAAATATATATTACAGATTTTAGGACCTAATAACGTTCGTGAACCTGTTATCAGCAGATCTCCGAGAGGGCAGCATAAAGTTGCTATCAGCAGTCTGTCACTTATGTCTCATAGTTATGTCCGTTTTGTAAACTTACATGATAAACATTGCAGCCTTCACATCGCACCTTTTCAGTTATGGATTTCGTATAACAGAATAAAAAATGCAGTTACATACAGTAAAAAATCTTTTATCTAACTAGTTCCAATACATATGTGGTAAGCAGTTCTATAATATTCTTGTTTCAGTTATTCAGATACTGATGGATAGCCTTGAGAATGAAATTCTACAGGCAGAGAATTCATTGTTAGAAGCAGCTGCCTCCTTTCCATTGTACGGCCGTGTACACTGTATCATTGGAGCTTTGCAGCAGTTTTCTATGTGGTAAGTCATTTGAGACTAAACATTTAAAGTGAATGTCTACTATTATAAATTTTTATTTTTTAGAATCCTAAATAGGTTCAAAATTCTCTGCGAATTAATTTCCTAATATAGCTTAGATTGGTCGTAGCTTTGTTTTTCTGATAGAGAGCTGCAAATCCTCTATATAGAGATAAAGGTAAATGATAAAATTCTGCCTGCCTGTAGCTACCACTAGAGGGAGCTTACTGCATTCTGGTTATACATTGAACTTTGTAATAAAACAGTACGCAGTAAGCTCCCAAGCTCCCCCTATTGGTGGCTGCAGGCAGCAAGAATGTTTTACATGTATGTCTATGCCTGGGTTTTGGAGCTCTGTATCAGGAAAAACTGATCACTAACCACTATAAAGAAATATTAAGAAACTAATCAGCATAAAATTTTAAGTTGTTGTTGTTTTGGCTGGCACATACACATTCCTACAAAATAAATTTGGTATAACATGGCGTCCACGCCACATACTTGGGTGATCCAGGCATAAGGGGTTTACGGATTTCAGTATCCAACCGCTGTCCTTACTGAAGTTTTATAAATATATAATTACCTAATGCACACATCCCCTATGTATAACTGCTGAGTCACCAGCAATGTAACTAAACCGCCGCCATATTTTATGTAACTATTTATTGTACACAGGGACGTCTCAAATGTGGTGCAGTGGAGGCCGCTGCTATCACGGCTGATCTCCATATCCTACTGGCTGTCCGCTATCGTCTCTCCAGTTGTCCATAGTTCGTCACCAGAAGGTCTCATGCCAATGGACACTGAATCTGGTAATTGTCTTCCAGTACGGTTTCTTTTTCTTTATCACCACTTCAGTTCATGTTATTTGGACATTGTTGCATATCTGACACTTGGCACTTTCTATTGAATATCAATGGTAGGATCAGGGCCAACAGGTGTAATAGGCAATCACCTAGGGCGCTATTGCGGGGAGGGGGGTATGAAGAAACCTCTGCCTTGGGCACAACTAGAGCTTGTCCCACTGTAGGCAGAAGGTAGATTTTGAGCAATGCCTCTTACAAGTAAACCATTGAGTGTATGTGGCAAAAACAGAGATCTATGTAGTTATGGTGTTGTCGTCCAGTCATCTGATGCCTTAGCAGAGTGGTCGTCATCTGAACAGACTTATCTATGACTTGCATTATAATCTAGGAAGAAAAAAAAAGCAGAGCAAAGTTATATAACGGAGTGTCCTGTCAATAAAACAAGTGATACAAGTGATGTTTCATGCCTGATCTTTTTGGTACAATGAAGTCAAATTGTTGTTGTAGACGTTCTGGTGGGGCGCTGTTATTTTCACTTTTCACACATTGAATAATGTGCCCTGAGATAAAAAAATAGGTCCGTCCTGTCCTAAGTTTTGGGAGCTTTGAGTTCGCAGCTTGTTGAGAAAAATAAACAAAATTCAATACCACAGTCTACTTCATATAAATGCAAGAAACAGACAAAGTTTTCTCATCCGGTAGAAGCTGTGGTGGTGTCTACAGAAAATGAGGGTCCTGGCCACGTTTTTATCAGTAAGGATTGACCAGGGGACCAGCGTTTTTACATTAATATTCCAGATTTGTGTAAATAACGTTATTGTGTTTTTTTTGGTTTTTTTGTATAATGAAATACAACTTTCTAATCCTGCTTCTTGCATCAATTCCTCACCATTTCCAAGATCTCTGCTTGCAGTCAGTTGAAGGAAACATACATTGTTTACTTTCAGTTGCTAAAAATCTTTCAAGACCTAGTGCTGCTCACACCGCTGCATGGCTTGTTACAGGAGAGTGCTTTGATACACCGTAATGTTAGATTCATCTGCAATAGAATTGTAGCACAATACGCACCGAAAATCCATAGTGGGAAAAGTCTGTACCTTAGGCTACGTTACATGCAGTTTTTAACCAGTTCAGGACCAGGCTATTTTGAGGACCAGACACCGTTTAGCCATTTTTAGCACGTGTTAGTTAAATGGCTATAACTTTTTTATTTGTTAGGCTAACGACGTGATTTTTGCCATGTTTTTTCCATTGGTTATGCAGGTTTCTTTTTTTTTTTTAATCGTTTTAATACACATCCTTTTTGCTATTTTAGACTTTTTAGGCTTCCAGTTTGAAAATAATAGTAAAAAAATTAACTTTTTTTTGGTAATAACATAGCTTTACCCTAAAATAGACCTTTTATTTGTGATCGTCATTGTCTACCATGAATTTTAATATATTACTTGTCTATATTCGGGTAATTGGGTCCAGGCTAGCGTTACAACAATGATTGGTGGGGGGGGGGGGGTTTTTTGGGGTGGGTATTTTATGTGCAATTTTTTTTTTTCTTTTTGTACTATAGTCTGTCCCTCAAAGGTCAAAAAAGATCTTTGGGGAACTTTATATATATTTTTTCTTTCTTTTACACCTTGTTTTTCCACAGCAGCCCCAGTTACAGGGGAAATCAGCCCTCTCATAGTGACGATTGTCACTAATAGGGCTGTGCTGGGTCTAGTAAGACCCAGCAGAAGTCTGTCAGTAACGGCACCCGGCGATCATGTGACCAGTCACATTAACACCGGGACCAATAGAGACAGCGGCGCAGCCGCTGCCTCCATTCCTATACACAGCGCGCATTGAGCGCTGTGTAAAAGAGATCGGAGAAGACAGAAGCAGCGAAAGCTGCTTCTATCTTCTCCTCAGGGTCCCCGGCAGTCACTGACAGCCGGAGACCCGACATTCAGCTGCCCGATTGCGCGGGCAGCAAGTTAAAACCTTGAGCCGTAATTAGTCTATAGCGCAGTAAAAACACAGCCAGCGGTCGGGAACCAGTTAAATCAGATTTTTGCAAAGGTTCCCACATGTTATTTAGCTATTCGTGAAATCTACAGCTAACCCAGAAAGATACCCAGCATGCTCTGAAATCTGCACTGTTTTTTTTTTTTTGCGGGGTTTTGTTTTTCCTGCTGCTTGAATGTTTTGTTTTGTTTTTAAAACCCTTATTCACTTGCATTGTGCTGTACGTGGTTGAAGATTCCGCACCAAAAATCTGCAAGAAATCCATCACGTATGAACATGGTCTAACAAGCCCTGCAGCTCTGTGAGCAAAATTAGGTCCAGACACTGAATATAAACCATAAATGACTCAAGCATAGAGCTTGAAAACCTAGATGGCGACGCATATTTACCAAGTTGCATAACGTTGCTGAGCTAGGCCTCGCGGCAGAAATACGGCTCCTTTTTGTACAAAGCCGTAAAAGGGCACCCATGCAAGTGTAAGGGCCTGTACGCCTAATGCGCACGACCGTGTGCTGCCCTAGTCCCGTGCGTGATCCGTGGAAAGACAGGACATCTATTCACGGAGACGTTCACCCACTAGAGAGAATGGGTCTGTGAGAATTCGGTCGTGTGCAAAAAAAGTATATTACTTTAAAACCGACCCATTGCTTTTACACTTGTTTACATCTGTGTATTTATATTCCCCTTTTATGTTGCTCTGTTGCGTGATTATTTCTGCAGCTGTCTTGAAATACGTCTCTCTCGGGGTGAACCATGTTACCACTGTGCCTTTTAGCTGTTTTGGGTCCTGTTACCTAAAACAGTCAGGGCTCGGAGGTGAACTCTAAAAGACAAAGCCGTTTTTAGTTCGCTGTCCCTCTCTGACTATATTCATTGTCTCTCCCAGAAGCTGCAGCTCAGTTGCACATGATAATGAGTGAGATCAAACCACGGGACACAAATGATTATTTCACGCAGCCAAGAATATTACAGAAAGAATATGACCTACATTCCCAGGCCCTTCCAGAAGACCGTGTACCGTCCAATACCCTCTGTGCAGAAATGAAAGGTAATGACATGTAATTAAAGCAATTAAAAACCTTATTAGTCATCTAAGTTGATGAGTTTTTATAAAGCCAGTCTGACGTAGTTCATTGATGCACTACAATATTAATTATTCCATATAGTTTTGTTTGTTGCTGCCCCATATTCTGGAAGAACACAAATGGCGCAGGTTTTAGGACACTGGTCCGCGAGTCACGTGTGACCGCTTTTCCATCCGCACTGGCAGTAAACAAGCTGCAGTTATTCCTCATTTTTGCCCTTGTCAATTTACATTTTCCTTCTGGTCTCGCTTCGCTTTGATCAGCGTCTTCAACCTTAAGGAGAGCCGACAAGTTAAGGAATTCCGTTTTTGCCACTGAAGATTTAGCAGCATGGGTTCGCTTTTTCGTATTGTACCAGGCCACTCTTTAAGGCTATATGAAAATGTATGCGGCGCCAATCAATAGTATGATGGCAATGATGAGGATTGACTTCATACAACAGCACAAAAGGGGGAAGATGGAAAATTAAAGATAATTGTAGGAAAATATCCTGGACTTAAAATAATCTTTCAAATAATGCACATAAGCTCCACAGAGAGAGGTCTATACTCAGAGTGTGAGACCTGTACAAGGGGGGGGGGGAGAGTGTGAGACCTGTACAAGGGGGGGGGGGAGAGTGTGAGACCTGTACAAGGGGGGGGGGGAGAGTGTGAGACCTGTACAAGGGGGGGGGGAGAGTGTGAGACCTGTACAAGGGGGGGGGGGAGAGTGTGAGACCTGTACAAGGGGGGGGGGGGAGGAGAGTGTGAGACCTGTACAAGGGGGGGGGGGAGAGTGTGAGACCTGTACAAGGGAGGGGGGGGGAAGAGAGTGAGACCTGTACAAGGGGGGGGGGGGGGGGAGTGTGAGACCTGTACAAGGGGGGGGGGGGAGAGTGTGAGACCTGTACAAGGGGGGGGGGAGAGTGTGAGACCTGTACAAGGGGGGGGGGAGAGTGTGAGACCTGTACAAGGGGGGGAGAGTGTGAGACCTGTACAAGGGAGGGGGGGGGGGGAAGAGAGTGAGACCTGTACAAGGGGGGGGGGGAGAGTGTGAGACCTGTACAAGGGGGGGGGGAGAGTGTGAGACCTGTACAAGGGGGGGGGGAAAAGAGAGTGAGACCTGTACAAGGGGGGGGGGAAAGAGAGTGAGACCTGTACAAGGGGGGGGGGAAAGAGTGTGAGACCTGTACAAGGGGGGGGGGGAAAGAGTGTGAGACCTGTACAAGGGGGGGGGGGGAAGAGTGAGACCTGTACAAGGGAGGGGGGGGGAAGAGAGTGAGACCTGTACAAGGGAGGGGGGGGGAAGAGAGTGAGACCTGTACAAGGGAGGGGGGGGGGAAGAGAGTGAGACCTGTACAAGGGAGGGGGGGGGGAAGAGTGAGACCTGTACAAGGGAGGGGGGGGGGGAAGAGAGTGAGACCTGTACAAGGGAGGGGGGGGGAAAGAGAGTGAGACCTGTACAAGGGAGGGGGGGGGGGAGAGTGAGACCTGTACAAGGGAGGGGGGGGGGGAGTGAGACCTGTACAAGGGGGGGGGGAAGAGTGTGAGACCTGTACAAGGGGGGGGGGAGAGTGAGACCTGTACAAGGGAGGGGGGGGAGAGTGAGACCTGTACAAGGGGGGGGGAGAGTGAGACCTGTACAAGGGAGGGGGGGGGGGGGAGTGAGACCTGTACAAGGGGGGGGGGAAGAGTGTGAGACCTGTACAAGGGGGGGGGGGGGGGAGAGTGAGACCTGTACAAGGGAGGGGGGGGGAGAGTGAGACCTGTACAAGGGGGGGGGAGAGTGTGAGACCTGTACAAGGGGGCGGGGGGAGAGTGTGAGACCTGTACAAGGGGGCGGGGGGAGAGTGTGAGACCTGTACAAGGGGGCGGGGGGAGAGTGTGAGACCTGTACAAGGGGGCGGGGGGAGAGTGTGAGACCTGTACAGGGGGGGGGGGGGGGAGAGTGTGAGACCTGTACAAGGGGGGGGGGGGGGAGAGTGTGAGACCTGTACAGGGAGGGGAGTGAGACCTGTACAAGTGGGGGGGGGGGGAGAGAGTGTGAGACCTGTACAAGGGGGGGGGGGGGGGGGGAGTGTGAGGCCTGTAAAAGGGGGGGAGGGGAGTGAGACCTGTACACGGGGGGGGGGGGGGAGTGGGGGACCTGTACGGAGTGGGGGACCTGTACGGAGTGGGGGACCTGTACGGAGTGGGGGACTGGGAGTGGGAGACCTGTACGGAGGGAGATGTGCTGCCGACAATGATACAATCAGTCGTTGAACAAGTGTTTGCTCGTTCATTGGCTTATCGTCGCCCTGTTCACATGTAACGCTGCGTTCATATAAACGCTTGTTTGCCCGATTATTGACCCGTGTCAAAAGGACTTTACTTTATGTAACACTTGCAGGTCATTGCTGTAGTCACTAGTTTTCCCAGACTCCTGAACGGATAATTTTGTGGCAATATATTCCCCCTGCCCATAGTGTAGCATAACAGATTGCTGGATGACAACCCCTGTTGGAGCTGTTATGGTGGCAGTACTGGTTGTGACTGACTTTGACGAAAGCCACAACGTTTTACCGGATTCTCTCTATGACTAACGGTGCCCAACGGTCCCTATTGGCTTCTAATGGATTCCGTTGTGGCATCTTTAATTTTTACAGGAAGATTAACCTCCAACGCAATCAGAAAAGAGTCTAAACATGATGTGTCTTTGTACTGGTGACTGTGGGATAAAGTGTTTTGCATTTTGAAAGATTCCGGTCTGGTGCACACCTTGCACAGTTCAGACCTGCACTACAACCAATTAACACTCCAACAAGATTGCGCTTTTGTTGTGATTTTTGCTATAATATCCGTTTTTGTACCTAGTGCTGCTGCTATGGAAAACGAGCATGCTCGCTCCGTGGTGTGTATAAATCACATAAAGCACACCCTTACTATGTTTCCTCCAGTATGTGGCCACTGGCTGCTTTGGGTTGGGTCGGGTGAACCTACTAATAGGCGATCCTGTGTGCATGCTGTAAGTATCTGCAGTCGGAAATTGTCACATCGTCTATAGGTCAGCATGTTTAATATACAAAACGACGTCATCTTTTTTTAAAATTTATATATATATATCTATCAATCTATCACATTCATAAAATATAAGCTATAAAATGTTTTCTATCTTTTCAGTAAAAACATTCACATTATAATCTCAATTTGCAGCACCTGTTCTCATGTTTTTCTATGATAACACTTCCTGTCCTGTTCTTTGGTGGCTCAATGTTATCATAGGGAAATTGTGTGGATCCAAATTTTCAATGACAGCGCGGTCACCACATATATGCGCATTCGTATATACAGCCATGAATGCAACCATGTACTTTCCATAATACTCTTCTAAAGTGTGTGTTTGTACCTAAACTTGTTTTTCTTTTATAATTCATTAACTGACCATTTGGTGGCGCTGTGGTGCTGCTGCTACTTCGCTTCTCTGCCCATACATTGGCTCATCACCACAAGATATTGTGTTCAAGGTCAGGGGGCAGCTGTGTAGATTATGGTTTAATTTCTGCATAATGGGAAAAGAAGCTAGATTTTCAATGTAAAATGGGATCTTTAGTTTAATAATGAATAATTGCCTGTAACTGAAGTGAACGCTTGTCTCGTTTCTTTGTGAAGAATGTCCTTGTTCTATTTTCTAGTTGTCAGAAGTTTACCAGCACAGATTGTACAATTGAAATCCACGGCTTGGCGTTTTGGGTACCAGAAAAACGTTGTATTTTTCCAACGATACATATGTATTTGTCACTTTGTTACATCGCCCTGTTCTCTAGTCATAGCATTGTGCTAAATGAAGGCTTAAGGTTTTAACTCAAATTCAGGAATATATTCATAATCGTATCTTCTCTGTAAGACCTCAGGTAGCAAGCATATTGTGGAAGTCAAAGCTGACTAATTCAGCTCTGCTGCAATTGGAAAAACGTGGTACTTTTCTCCTCTCTGTATTTTATTTGTGCCCTTTTTTTTTTTTTTTCGATTTTTATGCTATTTTTCTGCCAGATCCCTGGGTTAGGACATATTGACGTCATCTATGTGTTACATGATCATTTGAATGTATGTCATGTAATACCATATTTTCCCTGTAGGAAATATTTGCGGTTGCCCACAGCTTCCCTTGTGCTAAGTGACATTTGCCACGGGTTTCAGCTGATGGAATTGTGCCGTTTATGGAATGACACTGCTCCTTTATGTTTTCAGGTATATAAAGGGAAACTTTAGGAAAACCAGGTATGGGCTGTTGCCTAGCAACAGTCCATGCAGAGTACGGACAGCAGCTAGACGGCTGGGAGTGATCAATAAGGTGCTGGTCGGCGGTCTCCGGTATCTGGCGCCATGCTGACTGCAGTGCATCCCACATTTGCTGGATGGTGCGTGGTGGAGGATCCATT
Organism: Rhinoderma darwinii; assembly: GCF_050947455.1. Classification (NCBI taxonomy): domain Eukaryota; kingdom Metazoa; phylum Chordata; class Amphibia; order Anura; family Rhinodermatidae; genus Rhinoderma; species Rhinoderma darwinii. Next base: position 383,261,262 of record NC_134690.1, read on the forward strand.
GAGCGAACAAGACCATTGAGGTGGTCTCACAGATGCTCAATTGGGTTCAAGTCTGGCGAATTAGGGGGCCAGGGAAGTACTTGGAAGTCTTGGTCGTCCTCTTCCAACCACTGTCGGACATTTCTAGCCGTGTGACATGTCGCATTGTCTCGCTGGAAGATCCATCTACCCCAGGGAAGACTAACAGCATGTATGGGTGGACATGATCTACAACAATGGATTCATATCCATGTGGAAGGGTCTGAACCGATCTGGGTGAGTGGGCCCAGAGAATGCCATGAAAAAATTCCCCAGACCAGAACACTTCCGCCACCAGCTTGTGTCCATCCAGCAATGGTTGCGGGGTGTTTGTTCTCTGTTTCTCGTCTGACACGTCAACGTCCATCAGAGAAGGCAACCCTTTGCCAATCATTGGTGGTCCAATTCTGATGCTGCCGTGCAAATTGAAGCCTTTTTTTCCTGATTCAACTTTCTTGGCATAGGAGCAGTGACCATCCATCTGCTTCGGAGCCCCATACGCAGTAGGGTCGCTGAATTGTTTTATACACACGTCTGGTAGTCCCCTGGTTAATTTTCATAGTGAGCTGCTCCACTGTAGCGTGTCATTCGGCCCTCGCGCACCTTCATAGCCGACGTTCACCTTTCACGTCGGTTATTACCAATGGTGCCATTTGTCCACTCACGATACACTTTCACCACAGCAGCACGTGAACAGTTCACAAACTGCGCTGTGTGAGAAATACTGCCACCCTGGGCCCGAAAGCCAATAATCATCCCTTTTGCAGCTCTGATCGCCCATTTTACCCATGGCAACGAGTGATGTGTGTTCAGACAGCCTATCGCACACCTTATACCAAGCCAGCCCACGACACATCACTTCCTTCATGGGCTACGCGTCGCTGATGTCATAATAATTGACACAACTGTGTGTATCCTATCGATCGATCTATCTACAGTGGATATATAAAGTCTACACACCCCTGTAAATATTAATACAAGATGAATCCTTTCATAACCTTTTAATGTGTCCCAGATTCTGTACAATTCCATTGAAAAACAAACTGAAATAATTTTTAGAGGGGAATAATAACAAAACTACAATAATGTGGTTGCATAAGTATGAACACCCTCTTATAATTGGGGATGTGGTTGTGTTCCAAATTGGCCAATCATATTTAAACTCATGTTAAATAGCTGTCAGTACGCAGCTGCCATTATATAAAGTGATTCTGAGTAACCCCATATAAAGTTCAGCTGTTCTATTAGGGTTTTCCTGACATTTTCTTTGCATGTGACCACAAAAGCCATGGTCCGTAAAGAGCTTACAACACGTCAAAGGAATCTGATTGTTGAAAGGCATCAGTCAGGAGAAGGTACCAAATAATTTCCAAGGCATTAGATATACCATGGAACACAGTGAAGACGGTCATCAAGAAATGGATTACATTTGGCACAACAGTGACAATACCAAGAACTGGACGTCCCTCAAAACTTGCTGAAAAGACCAGGTAATAGTCCAGCCAGAGCCCAGACTTGAATCCCATTGAAAATCTGGGAGGTGACCTGAAGAGGGCTGTACACAGGAGATGACCCTCGCAATCTGACTGATTTGGAGCGCTTTTGCAAGGAAGAGTGGGCAACAATTACCAAGTTAATATGTGCCATGCTGATAGACTTCTACACAAAAAGACTGAATGCTGTCATAACATCAGAGGGTAATTCAACTAAGTATTAGTTTAAGGGTATGCAGATATATGTAACCACGTTATTTTTGTTCTTTATTTTTATTTTTCCACCTTTAAAAGATTTCAGTTTGTTTTTCAATACAATTGTACAGATTATGGGCCACATTAAAGTTGGAAAAGTTCTGAACTGATTCATCTTGGACTTATTTTGTAACATGACAAAAACCTGGCATTGGTAACGGTCCAATATCATTCAGTATGGACACTCTCTCCCAGAAAAATGCAGTGGACAGTCCGCAATCAAATGAGGGTGGTGATGCCCCAGAGGAAGCCGGAAGGACGAAACCCAGGGTCGGGCGAGAGTGTTTGGCGTGCCGCCTAAAAATTTGAAAGATTTTTACTTGCCTTGATGCTATTATTTCTTGTTACTTTCAGAGGGTGTTGCACTATGTGTCTTCCTTTTTCCATCTATTAGAGACATAAGATCCGTTTCCTACCAGGAGTTCTTTGAACGTCGAGAGACGATACGGAGCTCGGTGGGACTACAGGGATAAGAATTACCATCGACACCCTCATTGGATTGCGGATTGTCCACTGCATTTTTCTGGGAGAGAGTCCATACTGAATGATATTGGACTGTTACCAGTGCCGTCTGAGCGGTAAACTTAACTGTACTTTATATATGTCATTTAGGGTATTTTTTGGATCATACTCTATTTAGTTTTACCTGCTCCGGTCTGAGAGAGATATATTGTGGGTATTTGAGCCTGGAGAAAACTACCATTATATTTTAACAGGGGTGTTGACTTTTTATATCCACTGTATCTCTCTCTTATACTGGCAGTACAAACTTTTGTACGTGAACCTTTTTTGATCTCGTTATTTTTCTCCCACGTGTTTTCACTATAATCACTTGAGAGCGCTGAGTCATCTTTCCGCAATCCTTCTCGATCTGCCGTGACGTTTCGAGAGTCTCCGTCCTCTTACCCATTCATGAGTGTCGTACAGTCAACTATCTCATTCCCACTCATATCTGTTCCTAGGCACAAAATAACAACGCTTCCTCGCTGGCATGGAGCTGCAGAATAAATCTCTGTACCGGCTGCTGTAAAATCACGGTTTCACGGTTAATCAAAATGGCTCCTCGTGATTACATATTAGGTGACAACCCCTGACTAACCTTGATCTTTTTGTTTGGCTGGAACATTCACTGCTGACTAGCAATAAACCTAATTGGTCAAACACCTCTTGGTAAGTCCGCACAGGGCGTCATTGGTGTGGCCTACAGCCGTGCTGGTACCACCTTCTGAGCGTTTCTCAAACTACTTTTTAATTCCAGTACGTTGTTGTGGGTAAAAAGTCTGTTTACCTGCAATATTGTGTGGCTATAAAGGATGTTTTCGTTAATGGCCGCACGATTTTGCAGGTAAATAGCCATTTTACCTGCAACAACGAATGGCTCTCAATAAGTAATTTGACAACCACGCCGATCAGGATGCGGACGGAGCTGTCTTCTGCGTCCATTTGCTCCGTGGGGCCTTACCCTCTGTGAACGTATAAGCCCATAGCCCTGCTCATAGATAGGCAACACCCTAATGCACACAACCATGTGTGCCGTCCGTGATCCGTGGAAAGATAGGACACATCCTATCTTTCCACGGATCGGAGAGTCTGGTCCGTTTTCACGGACCCCATTCACCCGCTAAAGTGAATGGGTCTGTTAAAACTATCGGGTCCCACTCAGATGCCGTAAAAAACGGCCCGAGTGGCACACTCTCGTGTGCAACTGGCATTAGAATTGTTCACATCTGATTAAAATTTTCATGAAAATTGAATTCACATGCACCAGATTTGTTTATCTGGGACACTAATCCATGCAGCCACTGCAGAAACAACCCCATTCAGCCGCAGAAATTTCTGCATCAAATCTACGTAGCGTGAATTTACTCCTATTGATCTTTTTTTTTATTTCTCCATTAATTTCTGTAAATAAATTTGCTTTGCTTTTCTGTAAAGGAGGCGAGGGCGCATCATGCAATGTGACGGCTCAAATGGTCCTGGTTTGCTGCTGGAGGAGTATGAAAGAAGTTTCCTTATTGTTGGGGTTTCTATGCCAAAGTCTTCCGCTGCAGACTGATCTGGACTCCCCTCAGGGTCTCGTTACAGTGGAACAGGTAACCTTGCATAAAGTTCTTTTCAAAATATTGAAAACTTTTCTATGAGAGTGAAATATGTATCCGGCGTCTTGTAATACTTTCCTCTCCTGAAGGTGTATTGGGTCTTTGAATTGCTATTTGCTTCTAGTTAAATTTGCGGCTATTCCATTTGGCTCCTCGGCAGTCGGAAATCTTGCGCTGAGAAGTTCTCATATTCAACAAATATGAAACCAGCTCGGGGGCTTCGCTCTAATGGTCCCTCCATGAGTTACTCAGATAATTAAGATTTCATATAGACCACATTTATAGCTATAAACTTCTCCATATTTGTGTGTTCGTTCTACGTTTTGATCCATTATATTTTTGGGTAACGTGGTAAAATGATAGAATTATATGACATTATAAAAAAACTGAATGATATTTTATAAGAAAAGTAAAATGTCTTTGGAGTAAATGGACATCTAAATGACTAATAGGGCTTTCTAGGATTAGAAGAACTTGGATGCCCTCTCCAAAAACAGCACCACATCTGTTCACAGGTTGTGTGTGGTATTGCAGCTCAGCCCCATTTTTTCAATAGAGTTGAGCTGCAATATTAGACCTAAACCATGGACAAGTGCGGCGTGTTTTTTTTTCTATGAAAGCTGCCATGTTTTTCTAATCCTAGACAGCCCTTTTAATGGAAACCGCATTAATGTAATATGTTGATATTCTAGTATACTATGTTATAGATAAAAGTCTTGCTGTGTTTTTTTTTTTTAATGTTTCGTTTTATAATCCTAAATAATGTTAAAGGAGTTTTCCCGTACTGGACATTTACGGCAGATCTACAGGATATGCCATAAATGTCCGATAGATACGGGTCCCACCTCTGGGACCCACACCTACACGTTGCCGACACTGGCTGGGGATTCTGCTCCAGGGGGATCCCCTTACGTCACTATACATCTAGGAACGGTGACAGGAGAGGCTCTCTCGGAGCTGAATCCCCGCCCAGAGTGTTGCCGCCGCTATGGCTGGGGATTCTGGCAGTGACGTACGTCACTTGAGGTAGCGCTGTGCCCTGGGAGTCCTCTTGGCCAGTATCCGTTTTTAACGGTCATCACAAGGATTCATTCCTGAAAAACGGCCGTTAAAAACTGACCCATTGATTTCTATAGGTGCTGTTTTGTCGTGAAAACGGCTAAAAATAGGATGTAAATACAGCCAAAGAACTACATTGTTATGAAAACTGACATTTTTCATTGTTGTGTGAATGTAGTCTAAATCGGAATGCATTAAGCTCCCCCTAGTGGTGGCTTCTGGCAGCCAGAATTTTATGACTTAACGCTATATCTATGTGAAGGGAAACCGGGAATTTGGATCTCTGCAAAACAAAAAACATATATTATAAAATTAATGAACACCGAATTCTAGATCTATTAAGATAAAAAAATGTGGAGATTTACTTGGATGTATCCCACGCAAACTAACAATATCCAGTCTTGATATTTTGATGTGAAATGCTGTGTAGAATGTACTTGGTTATCTGTCATTTAATAATTTTTTTTTATCAGATTATTCCTCTTTATTAGGACAGCGGTTCCAGAAATAATAAGACTGCTGTAAAGCGACACCACTTGCTTTGTGGTAATCTAACCCTCATTATAGAGTGGAGGGTAAAAGAGCTAATTTATTTGTATTTTTTCCTTCTTCCTTTTGAGGGGTTTAATTTGCAAGTCTTTAACATTGTTATTAACTTTGACCTACGTTTTTTCGAAAATTGCATATACAGTACAAAGTAATTTTATGTATATATTTTCATGTTCTTCTATCTTTAAACTTTTTTTATGTTTGGAATGTGGTATTTAAAATTTGCAGAAGATTGCAGCTTAAACACAGGCATGGATAAATTTACATGGTGTCGTGTTTCTGGTATCGTGCCCAAAAATTAGGAGACACAATTTTTTTAACTTTAAAACTTGCTGAGCGCTGAAAATACACCTTAGGCCTTATTCATACGAGCGTATTTCACGTCCGTGTGCTGTCCGTTTAAAGAACGGACAGCACACTGACCAATGCAATTCAATGAGGATATTCGCTCATCTGTTTTTTCACGGAGCTTGTGTCCATTGCGTGAAACTCACCACATGTCCTATTCTGGTTTGTTTTTGTGGATCAGACTTGCCCATTGGGTTCAATAAGGTACGTGAATAAAACGACATCTGTTTTTCTATCCGTTTTTCATGCAACAGTTGCTAAAAAAATTTGGGGAACAAACAAAACCGGAAGTGCTTGCAGAGGAGGAACAGAGACGAGAAAAACGGATGACACACGAAAACTACAATGACTCAACACGGACAGTCATATGCATATGAAACGACCCGTCCTTTGCTGATGCAAATCGGACACGTTCGTGTGAATAAGGCCTTAGAATAACCAGACTGCAGCCGCTTAACAAAAAAATGTGCAAGACTATCCTACCAAGACTTAATGTGTAGTTTATTTCCCCGCCACCATTAATAAATCAATGCTCTGTGCCCTCAATTCCAGGCACTCAATGACTTGATTGAGCCCTTTTACCAAAGCCATTCAATAATCCGCCAATAATTCAACCACAACCAATAAAAGTCCAACCTTGGAGAATAAGTTTCCAGCCTGTGCTCTTACATCACTAATAAATAACAAACCTGGGCCTTTCACCAAAGCCAATAAGTTACCGGGTAGTGTTCACATTCACTGCCAGTCTTGGCTTCGCCCACAATCGTTAGTAGTTGACCTACCTGAGCCCCTCAAATATATCCAATAAATGACCAACTTTAGCTGTTCTACCAAGGTCCACAAACCATTGTACGATGACCTGCCATGGAAGAAAAGTATCAAACATCCCCAGAATAAAGGAACCATTGCAGTCTTGGGGGATTAACCTTGTACTTTGGGGCTTAGTAGACACATTTTCACAGTTAATGGGGCAGATTGACTAATAATGTCTAACATTTACACGCCGTAAACTTAGACCAGGCAGTCAAAAGATGCGCCAAAGTTGGCACAGTGTATGATAAGTTTAGCACACGTTGATAGACCTGTTACGGCTGGTTCACATCATGTTATTTTCCTTCTGTCGGAGGTATACATCAGGAGGCGTCCCGAAGTACGTATACCTCCGACAAGGTAGCGACTTATCCTACTGTATAGGTGCACATTCGGATATGTCGCCCAGACACAGTTCTACTAGAAGCGCTGTGCCCGGAGAAGCCCCTTAAGTCACTGATGGACCCTGATTTTAGGAACCTTGAGACGCTGGAATTCCTGGCCAGAGCATCGGCAATGCTTTGGCTGGGGATTCCGCTCCTGGGGGCGGGGGTCCATATATGGACAGTCTTGTCAGGGCCTTTAAAGTACAGAGTAACCCGGCCAGAGCATCGGGAGCGCTCTGGCCAGGAACCCTGCAACTGGAGGGTGTTAACCATTTAACCTTTTGAGTGAGCAGCTCCCTGCTGACACCCTGTAGACAAGAGTAGAAATGTAGTATTACTTGTGTGCTTTAACCTCTTCACGCACTGCTCCGCAATAGTACGTCCTGCAAAGGGGTTGCTTCCCTCATCAGGACGTACAGTTGCGGAGTAGTTCCCGGCGCACACTGTTCTAACCGACAGTGTCCGGGAACCGGGAGGTCACCTGTCCCCAACAGCTGACACTCCAGCCTTGCCGGTCAGCGGACTATCGCCGCTGCTTTTGGCAATTAACTCCATAAATGCGGCGACTATTGCGTTCGCCACATTTAAGGGGTTTGAAGCACATCGGCAGCCTCCACAAAGTGATTGTGGGGGCTGCCGATGCTGGTCGTGGCAATCAGAGGTCAAGACAATGACCTCCGGGTTGCCATGTACGGAAGCCTCGGAGGAGCAGCCTCGGAGGAGTAGCCTCCAGCCGGTCCTCGGAAACTTCCTGTCAGTGTGACTGTCACGTCACAATGACAGTTAGAATACATTACACTACGTGTGCAGTGTAATGTATTCCAGCAGTGATCAGAGCTGCAAGTCTAAGTGTTCCCTAGTGGGACAAATAAAAAATGTTTTAAAAAAGTGTAAAAATAAAAGTTATATAAACAAACACTGCATTTTTTTCATATAATAAGACTTTCACTATAGGAAAAAAATGAACACGTTAAAAAAAAGTAGACATATCTGGTATCACCGCGTTCGTAACGACCCTAACTATAAAACTGTAGTGTTATTTTTCCCGCACTATGAACACCCCAAAAAAAAATCAATAAACTGCACCAGAAGCGCTATTTTTTTGGTCACCACCCCTCCCAAAATAGAGAATAAAAAGTGATCAAAAAGTCGCATGCACCTGAAAATCATACCGATAAAAACTACAACCCGTCCCGCAAAAAACAAGCCCTTACACAGCTTTTTTGACTGAAAAATAAAAAAGTTACGGCTCTCCGAATATGGTGACACAGAAAATAAATAATTTTATAAAAAAAGTGATTTTATTGTTCAAACGCTGCAAAACCTAAAAAAAAACCTATATACATATGGTATCGCCGTAATCGTACCGACCCGCAGAATAAATTGTCATTTCTAGTGCACGGTGAACGCCGCAAAAAAATTTTGCAAAAAAATTTCATAAAAAGTGATCAAAAAATCGCATGTACCCCAAAATGGTACCAATGAAAAGTACAGATTGTCCCGCAAACAAATAAGCCATCACACAGCTCTGGTGGAGAAAAAATAAAGAAGTTCTGTCTCTCAGAATATGGCGATGAAAAATGTGCAGTGTTTTCTAAAAGCGGGTAACATCCGACACCATTTATCAGTGCGACACCGGCCACACATCTATGAATTATTATTTATTTACCGCATTATTATACCCTCTTATTATGCCCTGATGTTCTCCGCACAGCTCACATATGCCCCCCACATTATAAACTGAAATACCAGCGAAACCAAAAACACAAAAACTACCAAGCAAAATCTGCGCTCCAAAAGCAAAATGGCGCTCCCTCCCTTCTGAGCCCTGCAGTGTGCCCAAACAGCAGTTTGCGTCCACATATATGGCATCGCCATACCCAGGAGAACCCGTTTAACGCTTTATGAGGTATTTGTCTTCAGTGGCACAAACTGGGCACAACATATTATGCACTAAAATGGCAGATAGGTGGAAAATTGCAATATTCACACCATCCGCTGTGCATTAACCCCCTTGCGCACTATGACTTAATAGCACGTCATGGTGCGGCGGTTGATGTATGGAGCCGGCTCACGTGCTGAGCCCGCTCCATATGCTGCGGGTGTCGGCTGTGTATTACAGCTGACACCCGGGACTAACGGACAGGAACAGTGCTCGTGCGGTTACAGAAGCCTGTAAAAATAACAATATACTGCAATACATTTAGTATTGCAGTATATTGTACCAGCGATCCGATGATCGCTGGTACAAGTCCCCTAAGGGGACTTATAAAATGTGTAGAAGAATTAAAGTTATTAGTAGTGAGAGAAAAAAGTTTAAAGTTTAAAAAAAAAAAAAAAAAACCTTTCCCATTTTTCTTCTAAAGTAATGTAAAAAAATAAGCAAAATTGGTATCGCTACGTCCGTAAAAGGCCGAACTATTACAATATGCCATTATTTAACTCGCACGGTGAACACCGTATAAAACTTAAATAATTTAAACCGCCAAAATCGCTGTCGTTTTTGTTTTTACCGCACGGCGAAAGCTGTAAAAACGAAAACCCCAAAAAATGGAATCAGATTTTTTTTACTATATTACTATATTTTCCTATTTTTTTTCAGTTTCCCAGTACTTTTTATTTCACTTTAAATGGTGTCAATAGAAACTACAATTCCTCCTGCCAGAAATAAGCCCTCACACCACTCTACTGACGGAAAAAGAAAAACATTATGGCTCTTGGAAGGCGGGGAGTGAAAAACGAAAATAATAAAGCAAAAAATGTATCAGTCCTGAAAGGGTTAATTCATTTCTAATGAAAAAAAATGTATGACCCCATGTGGGGTGTTTCCGTACTCGGGAGAATTTGCTTTTCAAAAATTGGTTGTTTATTTCTCCTTTATCCCTTGTGAAAATGAGAAAATTCAACATTTTAGTGGAAAAAATTGTCATATTAATTTTCTCCGCCTAATTGTAATAAATTATGCAAAAGACCCGTGGAGTCTAAATGCTCACTATACCCCTAGAAAAATTCCTTGAGGGGTGTTTCCAAAATGGGGTAACTTGGGGGGTTTCCACTGTTTTGGGGTCTCCAGGGCGTTGCAAAGGCGGCATGGCACCGAAAGACAATCCAGCAAAATCCGTGGTCCAAAATCAAAATACCGCTACTTCCCTTCTGAGCACTGCCATGGGTCCAATCAGTAGTTTATTACCACATATGGGGTATTGCCGTAATCAGGAGAAAATGCTTTACAAATGTTGTGGTTCTATGTAAAAATGTAAAATTTCTATGGTGTTTCAGAAAAAAAGTCGATTTTCATTTTTACAGACTAATTCTAATAAATTTAGCGAAAAACCTTTCTGATCAAAATGCTAACTATACACCTAGATAAATTCCTTGAGGGGTGTAGTTTCCAAAATGGGGTAACTTTTGGGGTGTTTCCACGGTTTTGGCACCACAAGACCTCTTCAAATTTGACAAGGTGCCTAAAATATATTCTAAAAAAAAGGAGGCCCAAAATCCACTAGGTGCTCCTTTGCTTCTAAAGGCCGGTGTTTCAGTCCATTATCACACTAGAGCCACATGTGGGATATTTCTAAAAACTGCAGAATCTGGGCAATAAATATTGAGTTGCATTTCTCTGGTAAAACCTTCTATGTTACGATTTTTTTTTTATTAGAAATGAATTTCGGCTAAAAAATAAAATTTGTAAATGTCACCTCTACTTTGCTTTAATTCCTGTGAAACGTCTAAAGGGTTAAAACACTTTGTGAATGCTGATTCGAATACCTTGAGGGGCAGTTTTCAAAATGGGGTGACTTCTGGGGATTTTCTAATATATAAGGCCCTGAAAGCCACCTCAGAACTGAACTGGTCCCTGAAAAAATGGCTTTTTGAAATTTTCTTTCAAATATGAGAAATTGCTGCTAAAGTTCTAAGCCTTGTAACGTCCTAGAAAAATAAAAGGACGTTCAAAAAACTATGTAAACATATGGGAAATGTTATCTAGTAACTATTTTGTGTCGTATTGCTATTTGTTTTACAAGCAGATACATTTAAATTTAGAAAAATTCAAATTTTTGCAAATTTTTTCTAAATTGGGGTGTTTTTCAGAAATAAGTACCAAAACTATCGGCAAAATTTTTTCACTTACATAAAGTACAACATGTCACGAGAAAACAATCTCAGAATCGCTTGGATATGTAAAAGAATTCCAACGTTATTACCACATAAAGTGACACATGTCAGATTTGAAAAAAATTGTCTGTGTCCTGAAGGCCAAAACAGGCTGTGTCCTGAAGGGGTTAAAAATGATGACCATCCATATAATACATGGCAATACCAGGTCCTGTTACTAGCATTCTGCTCTGACTCATGGAGGGGTGGTCCTTACTGGTGACGTACATATACTGTTTTACGTTTCTTTCCTCATTGTGTAGTTAAAATATGCCTTTAAATAAAACCGAAGACTTTTTTTGGGTCATTCAACATTTTTGTTTATTTGCTTTTGAGGACTGCATATTTTTTTGTTTCCTTTATTGCATGCTTTCCTGTATTTTTCTTGCAGCAACATTTCAGATTTGAAATCTTGAACGCCATCTGGGACTATTCAGTCAACATAAGCGCAGTGTTTACAAGAAATTAGCTTACCACAAGCATTTCATTTGGAAATATCAAGGATTTATTAGATTTCTGTTTTCAATGCTTGACCTTTCCCTTCCATCTGGTTTTAACAAACCAACATTTTCTGAGGGAGGGGAAACTGGGGAATATTGGGGGGGAAGAGTTTTTTTTAAACTTTCGTTCTAGTTGAATTTTTTTTTTTTTTCCATTCAAGGTGTTGTGAGAATGAGAATTTCCTGCTGATCATGGGATTCATGCTGATGTCTTGGTGCCCTGGTAACGTTCGCATGTCCTTCATGTGTTCACCAGCTGTGTGTTTTGCACTGAACTGTGTCTGCTTCAGAGGGCTTGTAGGACTGAATATGGCTTTGTTTATTGTTCATTAGTCTCGGTCACGCTGATTTATTGCGCTATTTTGAAATCACACTAACATGTGGGGGATTGTGTCCAGCTCTGCTCTTGCTGCTATTTTCAAGTTGCTGTAAACTTTTTTTTTTTTTTTTTTTTTTTTTTTTTTTTTTACTGCGCAAAAATTAAAAAAAAAAAAAAACCTTTCCCAAGCAAGATTTTTTTTTTTTATGGGAAACAATATAAAAAAAACAAAAACATTTTAAATTAAATCATAATATTACCATTAAATTTATCTCCATGAATTTCCCTCTTCTGTCAAAATATAATTTTCTTGAGTTTCTCTGTTATGCTTTGTTCACGTCCGCGTCGAAGGCCCCATTAGAGGCCTCCATCGCAGAGTCGGCAGTGATTACCGGAGACAATAGCGCAGCATGCTGTGCTATTGTGTCTGGTAAAATCACGGACACCCCGACGGAACACATTAAAGTCATTTATTTCCGTCAGCAACAAGTGGAGTCCATTGTGCAACGGAACAGTTGGGTACGTTATTACCTTGTTCTGCTCCTTTGACGGAGCAGAACGGAATTGCACAACTCGGATGTGAACCTAAGTGATTTTCTTTTGTTTTTTGTTTTTTTTTGCATTGCTGGTTGACAACTTTATGGCTGCCATTACTGCTACCACAGAGCTGGTCTCCTACGTTTCCCTGACTCCTTTTAAAGGGATTTTCCCTCGCCTATGTAATTGACAACTTTTTTTGGACATTTTCATCCCTACTCTAAAAGTGACCGCTGTTGCTGTAATCTGGAAAACCTCTAACCAGTTGGGAATTCCTTTCATAAGCAATTATAGCATATTGTTAAAATGTGCCATCATCTCCAGTATATAAAGTGCAGAGACCCCTTCTGATCTTTCTTTTTTACTACACCGTGCCAATTGGGACCCCCTCCCCCAGCTCTGTAAAGGAACGGCAACGCCACTCGATTCACTTGTTGCAATACCAGACACAGCAGTTGATCGGGAGTTACTCTGAGGCTCCTCCGTTTTTGAGATCGGTGGGAGGGCCCAGCAGTCTGGTGTCAAATGATGAGAAACTTAAGGTGTATCCTAGAGCTATGTCTGCGTTGCTTATGCGTTTTTTTTTTTTTAGCAAATCTTCAGTGATCATGGACTGAGTATGTTACTGCATAACTAGGCAAATTTGACATCCAGGATGTGCGGGAACCTATAGAGAACACAAGGTCACTCCTTGGGGCTAAAGGAAAAGATATTTAATCTCAAAATACAAAGGAGTAACTTTACTATAAGATATGGAATCTTCTACAGTATTTTATAATGAAAGAAAGTGTCGCTAGATTTAAGGGAAGGTTAGACATTTTTAGTATTAACAGTGTAGAATGTGGATTCAGGAATTTGTTCCAATAAATGTTTTAATTGTTCCAATGCATCCAAAATGAAGTGTATTGTTTTATGTTTACAGCTCTTATGTAGACCAATTTGTCTTTGTGGTAACCGACTTCAAACAAACTCTGTAGTCTGATCCAGTGGTCACATTCTCATCCATCTCTCTCCTACTTTAAATTATATAAATGTGTTTATTTAAAGCGTACTTAACTTTTCAGGTGACTTTTCAGAATAAGGAAGAATAACACGGATACATGTACACAAAAATATTTCTGGCCTTTATATGACTTGTATGTGGCATTTTTTTTTTTTTTAGTTTTCCCATCTGCATGCTCAGTCTTTAATTCTCAATTTTTACTGAACTAGTGGGTGGAACCTAACTGCTATCTTGTCTGCCATTCACTTCGTACATAAAGAGAACATCCTGCTCCCCAATCTCTATCATATTAACACGTGTGTGTATGTGTGTGTGTGTGTATATATATATATATATATATATATATATATATATATATATATATATATATATATATACACACACACACACACGCACACTGCAGCAGAATGGAGGAGATTATACAGCAGTAATGAGCAGTGTAGCTGTGAATCCAGAGGTGAGAGAGTTCTTACTAGTTGCTGCTGCAGCGTGTGTGTCTTTCTGCCACTCACTCACTCTGCTCCTACTCCCTTCCCCATAGACTTCTATGGGCAGCAGTAACCAGCGATTTTTCACGCACCCATTGACTTCAATGGGTGCGTGATGCACGAAAAACGGCCAAGTATAAGACGTCGTGAATTTTACGGACTGTCTGAACGGCCCCATTCACTAACATAGGTCCGTGCGACACGCCTGATTTTCACGCGAGGATCACGGACGTTAAACGCTTGTGTGAATAAGGCCTCAGAGTGAGTGAACAGTTAGGAGATAGGGGAGAGCATTAAGTGAGAAGTGTGGAAAGAGGCATTTTTCTCTAATAAGATATATTGCAAAGTTTCTTATTCGCTCATACTGATTTATGCAAAATTTGTTGAAAAGTTAGTGACCATTTATAGTGCTCCAAATCTGTTAGTAAGAAGACAGGGAAAACGGAAGGAGAACGTGACTGCTGTATCACACTACACAGGGTTTGTTTGTAGTCTGTAACCATGGATGCATTGGAGCCAGAGGTCGCCATAATGACGCCTGTACTGGTAATGTTACGCTTTAAAAACAGTCTCATGCATATTTCTGGAGATAACTCTATCCTTCCCGTTTAACCGATTTGATAGCGACCTCCGCATCTAAGCTGTTAGTGATACTGGGGCAGTCACCTTCGGCAGTCCATTCTCCCCCGCAACGCGATCGCAAAGTGCCGATGGTTGGCATGGCAGCTTAGGGCCCCCAGGTCTGCTATCATCTGCTTCTATTAAGCTCTCCCAGAGGCAGGGCTCAATAAGAGCCGGTAAAAAACACAATACAATGCAATGAAGTTATTGCAGTTTATTGTGCAAGTGATCCAATGATCGCTGGTTCAAGTCCTCTAGGGGGACTAATATAATTATTTTTTTTATATAATTAAAAGTTTAAAAATTGCTTCTTATCCCCAAAAAGTAATATATATATATATAAAAAAAACTAACTCCGTATCACCACGTCCATTAAAGTCTGAACTATTACATTATAACATTACTTAACTCACATGGGGGATGCTGTCAAAAAGAAATCCAGAATTGCTATATTTTATTTTTTTTTATTTTTTTTTTGCTACCTCGTCTCCCATAAAGAACATAAGAACTGCAGCTCACCTCGCAAAAGAAAAGCCTTCATGCTGCTCAATCAACAGAAAAATATGAAAAGTTTATTTTTTTTTTTCTTTGTAATAGTAATAAAACTAAAAATGTAAAAAGATTTTTGTATCGCCGTAATCTTATTGACCCACAGAATAAACTTGACATGTCGTTCTTACTGCACGGTGAACGGCGTAAAAAAATTAGATCCAAAAAACAATGGCGGATTTGCTGTTTTTTGTTTTTTTTCTATTCTGCCTGACGCAGGTTTTTTTTCTTCTAGTTTCCCAGTACATTATTTAGTACAGTAAATGAAAAAATAACTACAACTTGACCCGCAAAAAATAAGCCCTCATACGTCTATATCGACGGAATAATAAAAAAATTATACGTTTTGAAAAGTGGGGAGGAAAGAGCAGAAATGTAAAACCCAAAAATGTCTGCAGAGGGAGGGGGTAAAGGAGGTCTATTTCATGGTCTGGTCCCCATATGTAGAAGATTTCAGGGGTCATGTACTTGCCTATTCTTTTGTGGATTAAGTGTCATGCAGGCGTTATACTGCTTAATCTGTCAAACCAAGTGCAGATAATTCTCTGTTTTCTTTTCCCCCGACCATTGGCTTATTAATAAACAGAATGTTCTATATGTGTTAATACAAGTTAATGATTGGCACCTCCGCGCTAACCTCTCTGTAGCACATATCTTGGGTGGAACTTGAGGAAACAAAGTTTAATTTGTACAAAACAATTGTCAGAAGTTGAACTGCACCTCGAATTAAGAGCAACATTTACTCAGTCTATAAAAGCGCACTGCACCTTTAGCCGTTCTTTAAACTTGACAAATGCAAATATTTGCTCAGAGTGAAGTTGTAAGATTACCTAATACTCACATAAATCTCACATAAGAGGCGAGTCTCTGCAGCCCATTGGAAATAAAGAAAGTCTTTGGCCTGGCACAGTCCTGTGAGGTAATATACTTTGCAATGTTTGAAATACAAAGGCTGAAATCCAGGATAAAATAAAGGAATTTTCCCAGGAGGCAGAGCTGGATAGTGGTCTTTGATGGTAGAGTTGTTCTATGAAGTAATGCCTTCATTCAGTCTTTATTTTAATAAAAATATTTATTCTAAAACTGAAGCTTAAGTATTTGCCTTGGTCAAATGAAAGAGACTTTTGACACGCAGACGCCGTAAATCTGCAAAATAAAGTGAGGGTTGCTAATGGAGTACACTATAATATTAGATCACCCAGTGTCCCTGTATTCTCTACTAGGTCACGGGATCACAAGCACCAAAAATAAAAATGTTATAGTATTTTTTTTATCGCTTCAGGACATGCAATGGGATGTCGTAAAGTGTACAAGTATATATTTGTCTAGGGGTATATGCAGCTTGATATTGCACTTTGCAGAGCTAGTTGTAGTCGTATTTAATTAAAATTTTTGGATTTTTCATGAATTCCTAATTGTAGGACAAATCCCAGAATCCAGGGATACCGATAGGATACTGGCTGACAGCAGATAACAACACTTAATCACAAGATCACGCTTGCTGTCATTAAGTCCCACACAAACGTTACCGAAGTGTCGGGATTGTGAATAGGCATCGCGTTTGGTCAAAAAGTAAAAACACGCCCAGTTGTCTATCAAGAAAGTCATTAGCATAAATATAAAATAGGTCATAACTCCGTCAAAATTGATAGTTTTTCTAAATAAAAAACACTGCTGTCACCTACATTACAGCGCCGATCACATCATGTACAATATAGGCCACTTATAATGCGGTGACAGAGCCTATTTAAGTAGTCCTGGAAGCAACTGGAATTGGATGAGTGAATTACAATTTTGTGTACTGGCCCTTTAAGAGACGGCTGGAGCGCAACAGTGGCAGAGGATACCAGCAGACGCCAGCGACCTTTGGGAGGAAGAGGCTGCCTAAGGAGGTACGAGAACCGGTGGCGGGGACGCTCTGCCGGTATTACAGCATGCTATTTTGTAGGCCGTATTTTAATGTCGTTTTTTGTGCAAAAGCCATGAGTGGATCCAAAATACGTAAAATTATTAGTGTTTTCCTTATTATTCCTTCTTTTTGCATCCACTCCTAATTTTTGAACAAAATACTGCACCAAAAACTGCATGTGTGAATACAGCCTAATAGTTCTTTAAAACCGTCGGCCTCGTTGATCAAAACTGTCTAATAGAGACTAAACCTTGGACTTTGGGTGGGAAAAGCCCGAAGGCTGGGTTCACACGAGCATGTTACGTCCGTAATGGACGGAACGTATTCAGGCCACAAGTCCCGGACAGAACACAGTGCAGGGAGCCGGGCTCCTAGCATCATAGTTATATACGACGCTAGGAGTCCCTGCCTCGCTGCCGGACAACTGTCCCGTACTGTAATCATGTTTTCAGTACGGGACAGTAGTTCCACGGAGAGGCAGGGACTCCTAGCGTCGTACATAACTATGATGCTAGGAGCCCGGCTCCCTGCAGTGTGTTCTGTCCGGGACTTGCGGCCGAAATACGTTCCGTCCATTATGGACCGAACATGCTCGTGTGAACCCAGCCTAATATTAAATCGTACTATGATGCTGCAGTTTTAAATAAAATGTAATTCTGGTGGAAGGAGGAGGACACTAAGTGATGGATCGATGGGTCTCTAAAGAAAGGACAAATGTTGGCGGTCCGTTGATTTCTTTGCTGGGTATTGCTTACAATATTACACACCCTCCACCCTTTTATGATCGTGTGAAGACTACGGTAAAAGCGTGGAATACATTGTTCTCCATGTGCTCGGAGTCCCCCTCTATGCACCTCGTTCACTTTGCTCCCCTTGTCTTTCTGTACACATTTAAGGTGGGAAGCGCAGGACATCTCCTCTATTGGTAAATTTTTGGACAAGGATATGTTTGTCATTTCGCAATAGGTGTAATCTTTCTCCAAGTAACTTATTTATGTACATGCGTATCAGAGATATCCTTTCCCAGGTCCCTGCTGGTGTCCCTCAATTCCCCATACAAGCATCCTTATTTTTCTCACTCTCTGCCAACGTGAAAAAGCAATATCCACTTTTTATGATTCTTTAGCTTCTATCCTATACTGTAGGCTAAAATAATCCCAAATGCTATTGTGGGAATAAGATCTCCGTATTGTCACTTGCTATAAGAGTGGAAATTTGCGTTTGTTTAGTCAAGAAATGGCTCTAAAAATATCGGCCGCAGGACAACTACAAAAAAACTCTTCCTACAATGGTATTTAACGCCTGCTAGATGGATCAAATCGCCTATGTCGATGAGCTATGCCGGAGGAGGTGTGGGGTAAGGCTACCTATCGTCACATGTGGTGAGACTGCTCGGTGATAAGTTTTGGGAAGTTGTGTTTATTCTCATATTCCATGTTCCTAATTCTTCATTCTACCTTGATCCCGCTTTAGCATTGTACTGTTTACTTCAGAGTAACTGTCGTTTCAGCAAACTTTTGACATGTCAGAAGTTTTGATTGGTGGGGCCTTGGAGCCGAGACTCTCACCGATGGCTAAACAGGCGGAAGCTCAAACACTATTTCCAGCGTTTAGCAATGGTCGTTTAGGCGGTATATATAATATGGCTGCCTATCGATTTGGGGGTGCCAAGGCCCTCACGATTGCTAAAACGAATGGGCAGAAGCTTTCACCCGAGCACTTTGCGTCTTCTGCTGCAATCGGCAATCCTAGTATGCCTAAAGATGTGCAAACCTAGTCTGAGCGTGTCTTAAGCCTGTTGATGTGCTCTTAGGCCCTGTTCACACAGTTTTTTGCAGGCGGAAGAATATACCTCAAAATTCCTTCAGGAATTGTGAAGCAGATTTTGACCTGCTGCCAGAACACGTGCCGCGCATTTCGGTTGCGGCCATTGAGCACAGCGGGCAAAACGCCACAAAAATAGCTTTCTCTGCCTCCCATTGATGTCAATGGGCCGTTAGACGGATACGCCTGAAGAAAGGGCGTGGTTTTTTTGGGGGGGTTTTTTCGGCGTCAAACGCGACAAACTCAATGTGAACAGAGCCTTAGACTTCCTATGTGAGCCAGTCTACAGGCATACTAGGATTTCTGATCGCAGCCGAAAAGGCAAAGTGCTTGGGTGAGAGCTTCTGCCCTGTTTGTTTTAGCAATCGGTGTGGGTGACACCCCAAATAGATAGGCAGTCAAATAGTGGTGGTGAGCCATGTTTTATATGCCGCCAGATCGACCATTGTTAAACGGTGGAAATCTGCGGAGACCCTAACTGTTCATGATTTTGGGATACCATTCCTGTAACTTCATGAAGTAATACTGCAAATCGTTCATGCAGCACTCCGGCCTTAATGAGATTGTCGTTATCCTGGACATAGGGCAATTAACCAGCAGTGATCTGTATGAATCCTGTGTTTCCTCCCTATTGCTCTGTGTTTGACAACCCAAAATACATCTGAAATTACGGAGCTGTTTTCAGGAGAAAATGGCTCCTGAATTTCGGACGTTGTTGCATGTACTCGCGTTTTTCACAGCGTCTTTTACAGACGTAATTGGAGCTGTTCTTCATTGGAGTCAATGAAAAACGACTCCAAAATCGTCCCAAGAAGTGTCCTGCACTTTGACGCGGGCGTAATTTTACGCGCCGTCTTTTGACAGCGACGCGTAAAACGACACTTCGTCTGAACAGAACATCGTAAGACCCATTGCAAGCAATGGACAGATGTTTGCAGGCGTATTGGAGCCGTCTTTTCAGGCGTAATTCGAGGCGTAAAACGCCTCCATTACGTCTGAAAATAGGTCGTGTGCACCTACCCTAACACAGTGAGGGATTAACGCGTGTTTTTTCTATTTACATTTTTTGTATCCTGCTGTATAGGTGGATTTGTTCTTCCCATCTGATATTGTATTCTTGTTTCTTTTTTCTGTTATCTAAAAACCTGCAAAAAAATTTTATTCTAAAAAAAGAACAATAAACAAAACTAACAGAAAAAATGGTCTTGTTTCCCAGGTCAGTGCTTCAGGTTGATCCTGTAACTTGTCCTCCTAGGGTTTTCTTGAGGGCTGGATCTGAGAAACCCTGCACGAAAAGGGAATATGAGAGATTGTCCAAGAGCCAATTGTGAAAGGCGTAATATGGCCACATTTTAATGTCTATATTGCAGCTGCAACATGCAAACTCGCCAATGGTCTTATGTTGATTTAAGTTCTGTTCAGTTGTGCTGAGGTTGAGTCCGGGTGTTATGGATGCACGGAGAGTTAAATACGCTTACAGTACGCCCATCGAAATTAGGCCCAAAACTGTAGCTGATGTGAGAACCGGGCTTCACTTTGCTTCTAATTTTGTTTTTTTTAATTTAATGTCATCTTGTATCGCAAAGTAGGACTACACTATGTTCCCACACATCGATGTTGTAGAGTTTTATTATGACTGAAGAAAATATTATTTTTCCTTGTAAATTCTGTTTTTGTTATTTGTTTTGGACCTAATGTAGGATTTCCAGAAATATTTATATATTTATATAAAATATGTCCTGTAATCTAAGCAATGACTGATTCGGCAGAGGTTTTGCAATATTGATTTTAAAAGAATTCAAGACACCAAGTTTTTTGTACTTCGTATCTAAATAACCTCTTTGTCCTGCTGTATAATAGAATGGAGTTTTGAGCCGCTCCCTGCCTCGTGTCTCAATGATCCATAGTCCATATACATTGTCGGATTTGAGTCCAGATATGCAACTGATTTCATATGTCTCTGCGCAGTGTATTTTTTTAAAAAAAAATTCTATATCCTCATAGGAAATGTGTAGTCGGCTATGCTTTTGAATACAGTTGCAAAAGAAGGGTATACTAACCAAACTTGCTACCCAAATGTACACTTTTGACATATTTTTGGCAAACTGTATTCTCTGGGCACGTTAACGTACATGTTAGGAAGCACTCCCGACATATACTTTGAGTGTACATCACCTAACGTGATGTCAACAGATTCTAGGGTAACTAAACTTTCAGAAAACTTCTAACATCATAGTGACCTGTCAGAAGTTTTGATCGGTGGGGGTCTGAGCACTGAAACTTTCTATTGAGCCCGTACACCAAATGCTCTGCTTTCTTAGAAAAAGCCGAGCAGAAACCAAGCGGCTCAGCGCTCACCCAAGAGCTTCTGCCGCTTCGTTTTAGCAATCGGTGGGGGTCTCCGTTCTCAGACCCCCACTAATCAAAACTTCTGACATGTCACTATGACATGTCAGAAGTTTTCTGAAAGTTTAGTTACCTTTTAAGCGAGACTTGCATTCTAATTTCCCTATGACAAACGGACACGACCTAGAGACTGAGAGCAATTTTACAGGAATATTTTTTTTAAACTTTCAGTATATCTTCAATATATGGCAAAGTTTCCAGAGATTGTAGATGTTGTCCTAGGACAAATTCAAACTCTGAACCCCAGTTCTGTCACCATGGTAACCCATATTTCATCTATATGTTATATCAAGCAACATGAAGCTGCACCATTAGGTCTAAAATCAGAACTTGATATGTAGTATAAATCGATCTCCCGGGATTTAAAGAGGCTCTGTCACCACAAGTAAAAACACGCCCAGTTGCTCATTAAGAAACTCATTAGCATAAATCTAATAGAGGTCATAACTCCGGCAAAAATGATAGTTTTTCTAAATAAAAAACACTGCTGTAATCTACATTACAGCGCCGATCACATCATGTACAAGATAGGCCACTTATAATGTGGTGACTGAGCCTCTTTAAAGCAGGGAGCGTGTACAAGCCTATCAACTAGGTAACTGTGGCAGGCTGGAGGCCTCTTCTACACTGATCACCTCCACAGCGTGTGACCAGGAGCATAGCTGAGCAGGGAAACACTTAGTTCGAAGGATTGGTGGGAATACCGGCATTCAGACTATTCAGCCTTTTACATGAGCCAATGATGGGGGGGCAACGATTAGCCGATAAACGAGCAAACGCTCGTTCATCGGTGGATCTGATCTTTTATGCGGCCAATAAAACAGTTTCTAGTCGGCGGCACGTCTAACTTTGTAAACATGGGAGGTGTTGCTGACCTAATGCAAATGCATGGGGTCGAACGATCATGGTAACGATGACCTGTTCCCATGCATACCTACCATTGGAACTTGTGACTGGAGCAAACAAGCGCAGATCGTCGTGCTGTATTGTCTATCTGCGCTCGTTTTTATGGCCAATATTAGGCCGTCTAAAAGTGATGGCATGTTCTAACTATATGCCGTTACTATGGTGGGAAAACCTTTTTAACTATTCTATTAGCTTTGCGTGAGAGGCTGCTGACTTGTCCGCAATGTCTCATAGTGGGAGATTCAAACAATATTTCTGTTCTGCGGCTCATCCTTTCAGCTACCCATTTTACGTGACAGATCTATGCACATTTACTTTGACGTTCACAAGTTGGCTTGTATTGTTTCATGATCACTAGTCTACCTGCTCTGCCAGGACTCCAAATCTCAAGTTAGCAAGGTTTGCAGGTTTGCTGTATTTTGTATTGATATCCAATACAGCCTAAGGCCCTGTTCACATTGAGGTTTTTTTGCTGCTGTATTTGCTGCGGAAACAGAGGCAAAAATCGCTGCAATAAACGTCCATAATTGACTCCCATTGTTTTCAATGGGAGGTGGAGGCGTTTTTTTTACCGTGAGCAAAAAAAACGCTCGCGGGAAAAAGAGACATGCCCTATGGTGAGGCGTTTTTCGCCTCAAAAACCCCATTAAAATCAATGGGAGACGGAAATTCGCTTTTTGCCGTGATTTTTGATGGGTTTTTTTTTTATGCGTTTTTCGTTCTAAACACGTGTGGAATTTAATTTGGTCTCTTAAAGAAATAGGGAAAAACGCCCTAAAAAACTGCAGCAAAAAAACGTGTGTGGTGCAAAACCACTTAAAAAGAAAAAACCTGAGCTGATTTTTCCTGCCAGAATTTTCTGCCTGCAAAAAACTCAGTGTGAACATACCCTTAGAGGGGTTATATGTTTTTGGGTTTTTTTCTTCACACGAACAGCGCCACTCTTATTCATGGCTGTGTCTAATATTGCATCTCCGCTGCATCCAAGTGCAAGAGGAAGACCAAGCAGACCCTTTTTATAACCTCATACAAGTGCTTTTATTTCCACTGATTCCACTAAACCAATATTTACTGATGACTGGTTGTGATGATGTAATGAAGATGTCCACATATGTGAGTAATTAACCCTTCGTGTCTTCAGCTGGCACTTTTTGCTGGGCTGTACCAGGACTGCCCTCGAGAGTTTTATTAAGATTAGATAAGGTGAACTCTTCTTACCTATCCAATGTCTTGTCTTCTCCATCTCATTCTTTTTTTCAGATTTATTTTCTCTTTTTTTGATATTTTTTTATCAAATGTACAATCATAAATAATCCTGGAATGCTAAAATCTTGTGTTTTAAGAACCGGACGCTACGCAGATATCTACTTTATCACCTGTAATCAGATCACAGCGGTTTATTTAGCAAACCTGGAATTTTTTTCTGCCTATGTCATTGATGAAAAATGTGGTTATTTTAAATATGTGAAAAACTGGATATAAGAGGAAAAATCTTCTTTTTTTGCAATTTCACTGAGAAGTGTAAAAAATGTAGCATTAAGGCTAAATGCACAGGTTTGCGTAATTTCATGCGGAAAATACGCATCAAAACCGCAAGTATACACACGTAATTTTGCACCTAATGGTGCGTCTTTTGATGCGTTTTTTTACATTTTGATGTGTAAATAGGTGTGGTTTTTTTGTTGTGGATTTTGGTGCGTTTTTTTGTAAAACTAGTGAGATACAATTCGTAAGCGGAAACGCAGGATAAATTGACGTGTTGCAGATTTTAAAATACGCACTGCAGGTCAATTTACGTGCAGAAAATTATGCACCGCGTAGATGAGATCTCTTGAAATCTCATTTACTTTGCTGGTACCTTATTACGCTACGAATTTGCCGCATGGAAATTCGCACGGCAAATCCGCACGTAATCCGCAACGTGTGCATTCAGCCTAAAGGTGTCCTATAATTAAAGGCTATGTAAACCTGTGAACACTTTGTTTTTGTTTTAAAAAAATAGAAATGTACCGTGGTGGTATTAACAACTTTGTAATAGTATTTTTTTTTTGTTTTTTTTAAATGCCCTGCAGGATCATCGATCACATCCGTTCTATTCTCGTGTTATTATTCATGCTTCTTATCTTTCTATTCATTGCAGGTCAATGAAATGGGGGACTATTTCAAGCATCACCTCTTGCAGTCCAGACATAGAGGGGCTTTTGAACTGGCGTATGTCGGCTTTGTAAAGCTCACGGAAATGCTGATTGGGTAAGAAACTATTTTTTGTTACTCCATGAGGTTCGAGAGTAATTAAAACTGCTGTCGGATGTAATAAACAACCCAGAGTTGAATTGCTATTCCAGAATATTGTGAGTTAGGTTGTACTTATAAGGTATCTATGGCTATCCTTGGTCTGTAAGGGGTATATTATGTGTGAAACGGACCAAATTGGCGTGTTGGAGGTTCACGAAAGAGACTCTCCCCTAAGGAATTCTTTATTTTAAATATATTATAGCTATGACTTAGAGGTATCTATATCTGTTTGCTATAAAAATATATTTGAAATTTTTTAAAGAAAAAACGCTGGTAGAGAGCTGAACGTTTGTGTAATAATTCTGTAAGTAGAGAAAAGCTACAGGTAGGTAATGGTTGGCTTAAAGAGGCTCTGTCACCAGATTTTGCAACCCCTATCTGCTATTGCAGCAGATCGGCGCTGCAATGTAGAGAACAGTAACGTTTTTATTTTAAAAAAACGAGCATTTTTGGCCAAGTTATGACCATTTTTGTATTTATGCAAATGAGGCTTGCAAAAGTCCAACTGGGCGTGTTGAAAAGTAAAAGTCCAACTGGGCGTGTATTATGTGCGTACATCGGGGCGTGTTTACTACGTTTACTAGCTGGGCGCTCTGACGAGAAGTATCATCCACTTCTCTTCACAACGCCCAGCTTCTGGCAGTGCAGATCTGTGACGTCACTCACAGGTCCTGCATCGTGTCGGCACCAGAGGCTACAGTTGCTTCTGCAGCAGCATCAGCGTTTGCAGGTAAGTAGCTACATCGACTTACCTGCAAACGCTGATGCTGCTGCAGAATCCACTGTAGCCTCTGGTGCCGATGTGTCCTCGCTCGTCTGACACGATGCAGGACCTGGGGCAGGAAGTGAGTGACGACACTGCGTGATCTCTCGAGAACACGCTGTGTCTGCACTGCCAGAAGCTGGGCGTTCTGAAGAGAAGTGGATGATACTTCTCGTCAGAACGCCCAGCTAGTAAAAGTAGTAAACACGCCCCGATGTACGCACATAATACACGCCCACTTGGACTTTTACTTTTAAACACGCCCAGTTGTACTTTTGCAAGCCTCATTTGCATAAATACAAAAATGGTCATAACTTGGCCAAAAATGCTCGTTTTTAAAAAATAAAAACGTTACTGTAATCTACATTGCAGCGCCGATCTGCTGCAACAGCAGATAGGGGTTGCAAAATCTGGTGACGGAGCCTCTTTAATGCTCGTTCGGCTGACGGCTATTCTACCCGACAGTTTATAAACATGCAAACTCAGCCGAGTATGCAGTTCTCTTTCATTAGGAGGGTGGAATAAAGGATTGAACATGTTGGGTTTCTGCAGTCGGGAGACCCCCATACACATTACATAGTCAGCCAATCGCGGCAGGTTCGGACAACTTTTATCTAATGTATATGGCCAGCTTAATGGACTTCCTAGTGATGTGTATTCGATGTAATGCAGACAGAAACGGCATGTTTATGTATGTATGTGTGTGTGTGTGTGTGTGTATGTATATATATATATATATATGTATGTGTATATATATTTGCGCACATCATACATGCACACACATACATACACACACACATACGTTCACGCACGCACATACACACACACAAACATGCACACACATACATACATGCACACATACATACATTCATGCACGCACGCACGAACATAATACATGTACGTACGTATACACATAGATCTATCTATCTATCTCGATCTGTGTGTGTGTATATATATATAGATTTCACATATTACTGACTAATAAAAATAAATCTGACACTATAAAGGGGAAATGCTATATTTGAACAGATCTCTGTTGCATTTACTGGTTGTTTTATTGCAACTTTAAGCCACAAAAATGGCAATTCATTCCGCAATAAATTCAGATTAAAAAAAAGTCAGTATCTACCATAAAAATAATTTGAGGCTTTCATTTGCTCTTTATTCTTCTGAATGTGTACACCACAGGTACTAAAAGTAGCAAGTCCCTAAGACTATTAGGTTCATGTCGGGGCAATTAATTGTTAGTAAGTTTTGCTAATGTATTCGTCTAGGTGGGACCTACAGTTACCAGCAGTATGTACATAGGAAAAGTGTCTAGCCTGCCTTCCTCTGATGCAGGGAATTTTTAAAGGGTTTTTCCTACCACAACAACTTGTCTATCCACAGGATAGGTGATACGTGTTTGATTGCTGTGGATCCCTCCACTGGAACCCCCACCGATAGAACGGTGATCCTGAGTACCCTAAATGAATGTAGCGCTGATCGCGCATGTGTTCTGACGCTTCCATTCTCTGAGACTGCCGGAGATAGCCGAGTCCAGTTCAACTGCAGCTCCGATTTGTTGAGGGGACTCGGGATCAGTCTTATTACCGATACAGTGGAAAGGCGATAATTTGGTGGGATCACCCCTTTAAGATGTAGGAGTCCGTGTTAAGAATTATTTACTACATAGAGAGATGCCTTTCTGACTATAGAACCTGTCCTTACCTGGGCAGCGGCAATGTGAACAGAGTTCATAACATTTCAAAGACTGAATTATGTTTGGTATGAAGACAGAACATGACACCAAGGAAAAGTTAATGAAAGAGCGTATTCAATGGCTTTTCTAAAGTCGGCCAGACAACCCTATTGATAGAATCGTGCTCTTAATCTGTCAGTACATTATTCTATCAGTTTACAGTCTGATAATCACATCTAATAAAAGCCAAGAGACAACCTGACCAAGTCTTCTCCCAAGCTTTTGATATGTCTGTCCCAAGTATTCTATAGGTTTTTGGATAGAATCACATTTACTGTGGTGGGTTCATATATTTTATGGTAACAAAAAGTGTGTATTTTTAGCATAACAAAACACCTAATGCATGTTCTCCGCATCCGGTCCTAGAAAAACATGAATAAAAACAAAAATGGGATTTTTAGTTTCAGATAATAAAGCTACTTTCTTGTTTTAACCCTTTGGCGCTGCACCCAGTTTTCATTTTTGTTTCATTTTAATTTCTTCCCTCCAAGAGCCGTAAGTTTGTATATTGCGGTCAGCATAGCTGGGTGAGGGTTTTTGTTTTGTTTTTTGCAGGGCGAGTTGTATGTTTTTTTGTTGTTTTTTTCTGGTGCCATGTCATGTATTTTATAATGTACTCAAAAGCTGTAGAATTTTTGGGTGAAATGGGAAAAAAACAGCAATTCCGCCATTTTGTCTTTTGATTTTACAGCATTCACCATGCGGCAAGAATGGCATGTTAACTTTATTATGCGGGTCAGTATGATTACGGTGATACTACATTTATATAGTTTTTTTAAATGTTTTACTTCTTTAAGGAGAAAACGAATTGTAAAAAAAAAAAATTTAGAGCCATAACTTTTTTTTTTCATTCTACCAGTGATGGAGCTGTGTGAGGGCTTATGTTTTGCTTTGCGAACTGTAACTTTATGGGTACCATTTTAAGGGAAGTTTTCATTCCATTTATTTTGGGAGGCAAGATGACCAAAGAACTAAAAAAAAAACTATTCCTTAAATTGTAATAAATGTATTTAAAAAAAAATAAATATATATATATATATAGATTTTTTTTTTTTGTCCCACTAGGGGACTTAAACATTTCATCACTTGCACAATGCACTGCAATACTTCTGTTACAGTTTTATTACTGTAATCAGAGCTGTGCCATGTTACATTCACCTGTTTAAAAACTTTTTTTTTTTTTATCAAACTACAGTAAAAAATTCTACTGTCTTTTTTTTACAAAAAGGCAAAAACCAACCTGGGAAAACCATGGAGAAAGGGGCACATGTGAATTCAGCCTCAAGCGATCTACTTTACAAATGGAATTCAGCCTTACCTTGCCTGGTTTCCAATGTAGACAGAACAGTGAAAGTTTTTTGCTGTGGCAATCGACTTCACATACAGAGTAGTTTTTTATATATATAATATATATATATATATATATATATATATATATATATATATATATATATATATATACACAGCAGCACTCTGTAGCAAATCCCACTACAGTGACTGGTGCACAGCAGATAATCCTGATCCATGGACTGTATAATATATTAAAAAGAAATTCAGCAGCAGTCCAATTTAAGCAAAAAATAATGTGCTTTATTCAATCGAATGCAGAGATGCAACGTTTCTGTCCAGCCTTAGGACCTTGCATCTCTGCATTCGATTGACTAAAGCACTTTATTTTTTGCTTGAATTGGACGGCTGCTGAATTTCTTCACAAATATATATATTTTCTTCACTGTGACTTGGAGTGCTGCCTATTCTTGGACGACTAGATAGATAGATAGATAGATAGATAGATAGTCGTCCAAGAATAGGCAGCACTCCAAGTCACAGTGAAGAAAATGGGCTTTTTATTAGCCCTTGTGCACCGCTTCGGCTCTACATATGGAGCCTTTTTCAAGCATGCTCCATAAAAAGGCCATTTTCTTCACTGTGACTTTGAGAGCTGCCTATTCTTGGACAACTATAGGAGACTTGGAGCTGTGATCGAGCTCCTAGGGCGCGCACCCACTCATAATCTTGACTGGTGCTGCTGGACGTTGGATATATATATATATATATATATATATATTTATTTCACATATACTAGTATTACAGGGAGGCAGTACTATATGTGCCTACATCCGTTACAGGGAAAGACAAAGCAGTAGCCCTATTTGTGCCAACATCGCTTACACAAAAGTCACACTATCTGTACCTCGCTTATTTACGGGGAAACAAATCGAGGCAGTACTGTCTGTGCCTACATCATTTTGTTGGCAAATAGATGTACTGCTACCTCCGGACAAGGTGACATCACATTGCACTTAAGCGTAAGCGCAGAGATGGTGGTCACTTTGCAGTGGAATGGCCAACAGGTATTGTAGTGCATATTTCTGTTAGAAAAAAAAAAGTTGCTAAAATGCAACATTATTTAGGCACATGGGCATAAAGGGTGCATTCTAGTATAGAGAAAAAAAACTTGACAGATTTCCTTTAAAGAAAAGCTTTGGTTATCGTGATTTTGCTTAACAAAAGAATCCTAGCTCTTGTTAGGTCACGTAAAATCATGTGCGCACGTACTGTAAAGGATCTGCCAGACGCAGCTTCTGTGTCGACGCCCGTGGTTAATCAGCCTGCATCTGTGCCTAGCTCTGCTAGAGTGACTCGTTCTGCTACCACTCAGGCTGGGAGGCTCAGGAGTGGGAGAACCTATCACAGCCTGGCCAGACGGTTCTAGCTCCCGCCCTTGATCTATGTATACCTGCATTTGCTGCTTGTCCTGTGCCTGTGATTCTCTCTGGTTCCTGGCTCTGCTGTTCCTGCTACTTACAATTGACCTGCTTCATATCGACCCTGGCTTAATTGACTATTCTTCTGCTCTGCTTTTCTTACCATGTACTCTCCTGGTTTGACTCGGCTCGTTCACTACTCCTGTTGCTCACGGTGTTGCCGTGGGCAACTGTCCCACTTCCCTCTCTTCTGTGTACCCTGTCTTGTGTGGTCTGTCGTGCACATATATTGAGTGTAGGGACCGTCGCCCAGTTGTACGCCGTCGCCTAGGACGGGCCGTGCAAGTAGGCAGGGACCGGGTTGCGGGTAGATTAGGGCTCACTTGTCCGTCTCCCTACCCCGTCATTACACGTACCTTTTGTATCCCTTCCTTGTATTTTCATTGCCGAGAGAGAGAACTTTGTTATACAAATTACGAGCAAGTGCTCCAAGGGCGGTCCCAATCCTGGAAAGGGCTCCTGGTCCTCCTCGTAGTGTAACCCACCCCGTCCATCTCTTCCAGCTTTCAAGGGGGGGGGGATCTAAATACCCTGGCACTGTCAATCATGAGCAAGGAGGAGGAGTTGAGCAGGGTTACACAGCACTTGCGGGGCTTGGGACCACCCTCTGTTGCGTTATGCTAATTAGCTTGCACATGCTCTGGGTGCGGTCCCAAGTGCTCCTGGTCTCGCTGTGAAACCCTTCTCAACTCCTCCCCCTTGCTCATAATTGACTGCTCCAGGGAATGTAGACTTGGAGTTGGGCAGGGTTACACAGCGAGGAGGACCAGGAGCGCTTTCCAGGATTGAGAACGCCCTCGGAGCACTTGCGTGTAATTTGTATAACACACAGTTTTTTTTTTTCTCTGCAATGAAGATACTAGCAAAAAGATAGAAAGGTGTGTGTGTGTGTGTGTGTGTACAAAATCGCGATGACAGATTTCCTTTTAAGGCTCTGTTCACATCTGCGTTGGAGGGTCCAAGCCTCCCTCGCAGATTACCTCATATTTGACAGGAAAAATAGTGCTGCATGCAGCTCCGTTTTTTTCCCATCAAAATAACGAACACCACCCAGTAACCCGACCGACCCCATTAGAAGCCGTATAGGGTCAGTTCGGCGCCGGTGGTCTCCATAGTACTATGTAGATACAGTGCAGAGAAGAGACAAGACAGCAGATTTTTGCAAAAACACTTATTGTATTTTTTTTCTTTTTTTTTACCTCTTACAGAAATAGTTAGTTTTAGAGGCAGTTACTTCAAGTAACACCTGAGTCCGTGATTCAGACTTTTTACTTATATTAGGTTAACATGGGATAAGACCTCATTTCCTTACCGTCAGTAGCTGCCAGAAACAAAAGCACGTCTAGTCCTGAATCCCAACCATTGGAATTGTGAAACTGATGCAGAGTACTGTGAATGTCCGTGACCACTGTGAATATTCGCATGTATAGCTATTGTGTGTTTTATAAATAAAATTGTGTATTTATGCGTATGTCTATTGAATGAGAATTCACAAGGAAGTCTCTGGTTGGAAATGAGCAGATTTTTTGTAATGGAATTGCCTAATCTAGCATGACATTGACTTTGACAGCTTTTCATATAGGATGGCTCACATATACAGTATATGAATGTAATGCATTTTATCCAAGTCCATATCCATATAACCTAATATTTATATGATTGGTGTTCTTTTTGTTTTTGCAAAACAGCTTTATTTCTTTCACAGCCTCTATGTATAGTGACTTTATACTTTTTTTTATATCCTTTTACTACATCCATCTGTTCTCCACATACTCATATTAGACTAAAAGTGGGCAACAAGCAAGTAGGCCCACTGAACCATTAACTCGGTTTGCTCTCTTGGCAAAACAATACCAAAAATTGTATTAAAAAAAACAAACAAAATTAGTTCAATTTATACCCCAGCCCACATCTTTTAGGCGCCATATGTCATTTAATGCTATAAATCACCATTATGGCATAAGCTGACTGCATTTATTTATTTTGTTTTTGGATGGCTCTGTAAATATGACAGACTTTTATTTTGGTTCTAGCATGATGAGCTAAGGCCTCGTTCACATCTGCGTTGGGGTCCCGTTCTGACGTTCCGTCGGAGCTTTCCTTCAGAACGGGACCCTGAACAGACCCAAACGGAAACCAGTTTTGCCGGAAGCCGTAGCGAAGCAATAGCGTAGTTGTCTATGCTATTGTTTCCGGCAAAACGACGGGTCCGGTGCACAACAGAGACAAACAGAAACAATGGGCAACGGATCCGTCACCATTGAAATCAATGGTGACGGAAACCTCTGGTTCCGTGTGTGTTTGTTCAGTGTCCCGTTCTGACGGAAAGCTCAGACGGAACGTCCGAACGGGACCCCAACGCAGATCTATATTATTGTGTGAGATAAACACTCTCCCATCCACACATACACACTTGTTGCTAGTGCTCTGCGCATGCAAGACAAAGAAGTGGCTTCCATGATATGCCCAGATTTTGATTTTGGGTCCAACGTTCTGTGCTGATTTCTTAATATTACACTACATGGACAAAAGTATTGGGACACCAACACATTACGCCTATAGAATCTTTTATGACATCCCATTCTAATTTCATATGGAGTTGGTCCCACCCTTTGCAGCTAATACAGCTTTCCCTCTTCTGGGAAGGATTTCTACACGATTTTGGAGTGTTTTTGTTGGAATTTTTGCTAATTCATCCAGAAGAGCATTTGTGAGGTCAGACACTGATGTTGAACGATAGGGCCGGACACAATCTCTGTTCTAGTTCATCCTAAAGCTGTTGGTTGGGGTTGAGGTCAGGGCTCTGTGTGGGCCACTCGCTTTTTTCCACACCAAATTCCCCCAACCGTGTCTTTATGGCCTAGACGAACCCTTGAAAAACAACCCCATGGCATTATCCCTTCTCCACCAAACTTTACAGTTGGCACAATTCTGTCAGGCAGGTAACGCTCTCCAGGCATTCGCCAAAAAACGGCAGAAATCGTCCCCCTTATATTTCAATGGGAGGCAGAGGCGCCCTAGATAGATATCTATCTATCTATCTATCGCAATCCTTTCCTTTTGCCTGATTTACGTATGTACAGTATATTTTTAGTGTGTGAGATAAATATGAAAACTCATTATTTGCAGCTGCTTCATAGTCTGCAC
Source organism: Rhinoderma darwinii (assembly GCF_050947455.1). NCBI lineage: Eukaryota > Metazoa > Chordata > Amphibia > Anura > Rhinodermatidae > Rhinoderma > Rhinoderma darwinii. The sequence goes on from NC_134690.1 coordinate 383,294,210, forward strand.
TATTTTTACTTGTGATGTTTTTGAACTAGTCCTCCCCAGAGCTTCATCAATCAGTGCTACAATTCTAGGAAATCAGATGTTCAAATTTTCCTCTTCTCCTCTAACTACTAGTAAAAAAAAGTATTTGTAAAAGGACTAACTTGTCCTTTAAAGTAATATAAATCTGCACGTACTTCTTAAGAATGGTGTTTCAGCGAAAAGGGAAGGAAATGAATTCCCCTCTCAGGTTCACGTGTGCTCTTCATGCCGGGAAGAGACTGAATTTCCTGATGAGTTGTGTGGCAGAATTCCAATGTGCAATCCATTAGGCAAGCCTGAACCAACACGGCTATAAATTGTACAAGAGTGGCTGCCCAAACCTGGGAAAAGGGGCATTGTGGATGGAATGTAGTGCTCACGCTGATCTGGAGCACCTTTTGGGATGTTTATCACGATGATTCACAGCTATATGTTCAATTCCTAATGTTTGGCTTGAAAGTTTAAAAGGTAAAGTGGTACAAACTTCCACTTATGGTCGTGACCTTTTAGAATTTCATGGGAAGCGTTGGAGGAGTTAATGGCTATTCCATGTAAACTTACTGGCATGGAATGATGGACTGACCACAAACCATACTTTATACTGGAAACTGCAATTTAATACATTGAAAAGGGGAAAACTGAAATTCCAATTTACTTTTACTTATTTACTTTTATTTTTACGTTTTAAAAAAGATTAAACAATAAATTTGTATTGTAGTTTTTTTTTTGTACCGAGTACAGTGCTGTTGATGCAGGCAATTAAAGACGTATAAATGGGATAGGTGATCAAAGTTATGACTTTGGACACCGCAAATCGCAAGAATCGTGCTCCCATCCCTTCCAAAACACGTGGAGCAGCGGTGGTGCCATGCATGATGCCGCTCCATATAACTTTATGGCAAAAAGTGCAGAAAAAAGGTGAGTAAGAGCACTTGGCTGCTTCCGTACTGCCCACAGAGTTGCTTGGAGCGGCTGCACACATGCTCGACTGCGGCACCATACTCCTCCCTGATTTATTAAATTTTTTTTGTTTTTTTGCATGGGTATTTTTGGAACAGAGGTCTCTTGGTTACAGCTTATCTCCTTTGTCATATTTTATATGTTATATTTTATAAATTATACTCCGATGAATCCTTAATGTTAATACGCAACTAAGGTGCTTGTATTATTTTTTTTTTTTTTTGCTGTTATTTTCTTTCTTCTGATGCCCCTCTTGGTAAAAAAGTCAGATTTACTCCTACTCCTTCAGATAACTTTTTTAGTTCTGATGAGCCATTGTTGTAATATATAGAGAGCGTGGTCACCGGAGCCCCTGGGGTTACTAGGAACCTGACGAGGCGGTAGTTTAATACGTTATTGAATAAAACTTATTGCCATATATAAGCAAGAAATGTGTCAAGGTAATATATTACAACTTAATTATTGGATTGAGGTTTGGGAAATGACACAGGGAACTACCTGAATCTGACACTTACTCATTCTCTGCATTGTTCTACATTGTCACTGTGACCCACTGTGAAGCTCCAAATCATCTGCATAGACATGACTAACTTTACAATTCTGGCTGCATGAAGCCACCACTAGGGGGAGCTTAGGACTTTACGTCATACTGCTTACACATTGAACTCCATACTATAATAGTATTCATTAAGCGCCTAAACTCCCCCTAGTGGTGGCTGCAGGAAGAAAGAATTCTATCATTTATCTCTGGCTGCACAATAGGCTTGAATCTCTATATTAGAAAAATGATCGGCGGTTTCCGTTTTCCTTGCAACCTCGTAACTTAGTGGTTGGAGCCCAGCGACCGCAGAAGAAAGTAGGTCAGGGGGCCTAGTTCTAAAGAGATTAACTCGAATCTATCACACATTTATGGCATATCCTGGAAATGGGAATACCCCTTTAACTGTGTCTGGTCCTGAAGACCAAAAATACCCTGGATCGGAAAGGTTAAATAGTTTCTCAAAATCTAAAAAATACAGTTTTGGGTAGTAAACATTTTATTTACCCTCATCCTTCTCGAACTTTTATCTGAGGTGGCATCAAGGATTTGAGGTTTCACCATGGACCCCATTCCATATCCCTGACCTTTTGAAATTATGACAGGTCTTTTGGGTCTGAGTCTTTTTGTTCATAAGCGGTCATGGCTAAAACGATAACCTGAAAGGGGTTTTCCAGCCGATTAAAAATTGATGGCTTATCCTCAGGAAAGGCCATCAATAACTGATGGGTCAGGGTCTGACTCCCGGGACCCCCGCCGATCAGCTGTTTTGAAGAAAGTGCAGCACTCATACGATCTCTGCTTACCCATCATTTCTCACAGAATCTTCGACACGCTTTTAGCGGCGATTCACATGTATTGCAGCCTTCTCCCATTCATTTCAATGGGAGAAGAAAGCTGCGATTCACCGCTAAATGTGTGTCGAAGATTCACAGTGAGCAAGTAGAAATGAAGGGCAAGCAGCGCTCGTACGAGTGTTGCACCCCTTTCAAAACCGCTGATCGGTGGTGGTCCCGGGAGTCAGACCCCGACCCATCAGCCATTGATGGCCTAGCCTGAAGAAAGGCCATCAATTTTTATCGGCTGGAAAACCCTTTTAAGAACCTTGCCCTTTTCTTTCCAATGTGGATTATAGCTAAGAAGAAAACTCATTTTGGTTCTTTTTCCTTCTGCCTACTGGTGCACAAAAAGTATGTAATAACAAATAAAATGAAGTGTTGAACCTTCTGACTGAGTTCTTTTTAAAAGGCCAGGCCATATGGGAATCTAAGCAGTACTGGTAGGATAATGTGTTTATTCTTTCTTCAGGCACGCTTATCCCAAAAGAGCCCACAAAAATATTGTGTCTGCCTAAAGAGAACATGAAAACACAGAATGTTGGATTGAATGTTTATATACTCTAAAATAGACTTAATAGCACATAAAATGCTCTGTTTCTCAGATAAGTCCTAAGTTTAATCAAACTTAAAGTCTCAGCCTAAAATCGGCTCATGCCATTCCCAATACTTTTTATTAGGCAGCATGTGACCTTCTCATATGAAAAGGGCTTATTTATTGCCGGAGGTGTATACATCATATATGGCTACTATACTGCTCGTGCTCATATACTATGGAATTATGCTTTTTATGGCTATGTTTATGTGATAATGGTAAAGAAAACTTAACAAAAATATTACAATAATGAAAAATCAATGAAGTTAATATTAAAGGAACACTCCTGGCAAAAAATATATTGTTATGCTTGAGGGGGAGGTATCTTTGACAGGCATTAGTGTGGCAGCGGGTATCTATGGCAGAAACTCTTGCTCACACAATTCCAATTTTCAAACCACGAAAGTTTGGCCGCCAGTTACTTGCACAGAGGGGCTCCCAAGTGACCTGATGTGACTTTAATAGACTTCTTTGAAGTGTGACTATTGTTAGTCTTTGACCGCACTAAAAATTGCAGTCAGCTGTAACTCACAAGGACCGCTGCATCCCAGACTATTCAATATGCACACATCGTGAACCCAAGCTAGTCTATAGGTTGCATCGTTGTGCAATGCTTACCGCTTAAGGCCCATTTACGTGATCCAATTATTGGACCAACGAGCGTTCCCGATCATTGCTCTGTTTACAGGGCAGCGATCAGCCGATGAATGATAAAACACTTGTTTGTTGTCTGATCGTATCGTTTATGCAGCATTTAATATTATCGTTGTTGGCAGCACATCTCCCTGTGTAAACAGGGAGACGTGATGCTGACATGATGGAAAAGTATGAGGACGATCGATCAGATTAACGAGCGCTCGTCCCCAAACCTAGTGCGCCGATCAATCAACGTTGATTGGCGTTTGTTTTCACGGCCCATGATGGAATCAACGATCGAGTGGTTTCCGGAAAAAAATTCCAGCGTTCGAAACTTGGGCTCATTTTTTCTTTAAAGCGCTTGAATGGTATTGACATTTTTATGATTATGGTTTTTGCTACAGAATATAATAGTTGGCCCCTAACCTATGGTTTAACCTGTATCCATTTTTATAGTATTTGTAAGACACTTCTACTATGGTCATACTCCTAGATAATGTTGCTAGCCTGATGCATGGGAGACCGGATCACAGCCATCTCAATATCTCACTCTATATGCTGCCGAGAACGTGATTAAAATGATCCACTAAATACCTTCTTTATCTGTTATATGTACGATGTCTCTCTTGTTGAACTAGTATAACTGACATGTATAGAAAGCTTAGACGTGCTTCTGCATGCGCTGTAAATTCGCACCAATGGCAACAAAATGATTTATTTAGAATATAAAACAGGGCAACAATGAGAGGGAGTGCCAGACGTGTTGGGACGTCGGCCTCCTAAATGTTTATTTTATACTCATTTACATTTCTATCGTCCTGGGCCAAGTGATGTTCCCCAGTGAAGAAGTTGCACATCCAGACATGCTCTCTCATTAAGCACTTTTAACGGCACAATATTATTTAGCACCCTATAATAAAGGAAAAGGGAAAATAAGTTCATAACGGCTGGATTTTAATTTAGCATTAATGGAAATGTATAAAAGCTGTAATTTTATTATTCCTATTCCTGCATATCTACACATGCTGAAAACTACATAGGGGCTTCAGTAAATAGATTCACATTTTTTTTTTCCTCTTTTGAACCTTCATCCATATCTCTATTCAAATTTATGTAGAAAAGTGTTATTTCTTTGCAAACACTTTGGGCCATTTTATTTTGAGATATTTTTGCTTATTCATATACATAGATATTTTCCAAATTCTGCAGGTTGCCCATGGAAGCAGACAGCAGATTATTGTTGATGTAAATTCTCTTATTAGTGGACCCTTCTAACCAAAAGGCTGGTCTTTTAACGGAAAACCACTGCAATGTAACAAATATTAAATTCTGGACAATTCCATAATCTCTTTTTTTATATTAAATATTGTTCTCATCTGTTTTTGTTGAAAAGGGGCAGGCAAAACATATGGCTGAAATCCTTTATTTAAAAAAAATAAAAAGTAAATGTAATAATGTATGGAGCAGTGTAATGTAAAGGATCCATATTCGTCCTCCCTTTCAAAACTAAATATTGTCATTGAGCCATTTTAACATGCCACATTTGCTAGCGGCAGGAAAAATGTTCCCAGATGATATAAATGAATCTACCTTTATTACGGGATCATCACAGATCTGGTTTTAATACTCTGGAGTGCACAAAGTCAGAACAGGGTTCTTTGTACAAGTCTCTTATATACATACACTTTGTCCTATAATGCACAATGCGGCTGAGTGTATTCGTGTTTTGATGGACAGTATCCTTGCACTTGCACTAGACTTGTGCTGGCAAAGAAGCGGATTAGACATCAACACATAAGGGAAGGATTCTGCATATTTTTCTTGAACTACCCTTGATATTTTACGGACACACATTTTAATTTGGACCTGCTGCTTACACAATGTACAGATACCGCTCTGCAAGCCTAGAAACAAAATCAAACAAAACATGGTGTAGTGTAGCTTATCTGGTCACCGGTAGTTAGTGGCCAGTGCGGATTTGTAGCTTAGGCCTCATGCACACGGCCGTAATCATGGTCCGTGATTACGTCCAGGGACGGCCGCGGACAGTCACCCACATTTGCGGGCCATGCTCCCATTATAAAGTATAGGAGCACGGTCCGTAAAATAGAAAAATAGGACGTCCTATTTTTGCGGATGGTATCTACGGCTCGGACATTTCCCGTAAACCTATGTATCTACTGCGGAAAATTGCTGAGCATTTAGCCGGCCTGCTAGGATGAAGTTTCATCACCGGATACCACTGCAGCCTGTGATTGGCTTCAGTGGCGGTCACATGGGATGAAACGTCCTCTCAGGAGGAAGACCCTCTAACGTCGTCCAGGCTGGCCTCTTGGGGTGAGGTTTCATCCCATGTGACTTCCGCTGCAATAAACGTAACAACTCCCATTTGTTGTGGGTTTTACCTGGAAACAAACCCGCAACAAATAAGCAGCGTTTAAACAGATACAATTTACATTCTGCAGAATAAAATTTTGCTCCGCAGGTCAATTTCTGAGTGGTTCTTCTGCTCACTATTTACGCAGCGTGTGGATGAGATTTGTTCTCTCTCATCCACTTTGGTGCTACTGTATTACTCTGCGGATTTTCCGCAACAAATTCCGTTATGGGAAATTTGCGGTATTTATGCAATGTGTGAACTGACCCTAAACCCCCCAACCGCAACCATCTAACCCCGCCCTGACAGTCCCTGTTAACATTTTCTTCCATGAAAGTGGTCCTTGGTGCAAAACCGTTTGAGGACCGCTATTTTAGAGGTCTTTGGGGAAAATGAAATGGGCAATATGAATGCGAAGTTGCCCCTCCCCATACTAACTAATTCTACTCTCAATCACTCCATCTGAGTAATAGCCACTGGGGAGCAGTGTTCTTGTCTGAACATTGTCAAACTCTTTACACACCATTAAGGGTGTGTTCAGATCCGTGCCACCCTTCCGTTCATGGGTTCTGTCAGACCTTTCCATTGGGGGAACCCATGAACTGAAAGGTAAATGGAAACACAGCTTCCGTTTACATTACCATTGATTGCATTGGTAATGCTTCCGTTGCAAATGGTTTCCGTTCGTTTCCGCTTCATAAGGTTTCAGGTTCTTTTTGCGGAATAGCGCAAACGGAAACTGTTTCCGTTTGCCTTTCTGTCGGATGAACCCACGAACGGAAAGGTCTAGTGCAACCCAGGAATGGAAGGGTGACGCTGATGTGGACAGACCCTAAGGCCTGTTCACACAGTTTTTTGACGCGGAAACAGAGACAAAAAACGTTCGAAAATGTCTCCCATTGATTTCAATGGGAGGCAGAGGCGTTTTTTTCCCCACAATCGGTAAAAAACGCTTGCGGGAAAAAGCGACATGCCCTATCTTCAGGCGTTTACGCGTCTGACCTCCCATTGACATCAATGGGAGTCGGAGAAAGCGCATTTCGTAAAAACGCAGCAAACGGCGTGCAGGCAGATCAAAATCTGCCTCAAAATCAGAATTTTCTGCCTGAAAAAAACTCTGTGTGAACTCCGCCTAACACAGTTGGACACTTGGCCTCACAGGGAACTCATATTATTTGTTCATACCACAAGGATGAAATGAATTGTACTTCTAGATGTAAATATTCGCTTTACATTTTCTATCCAAATTTTCTAAACCTGATCAGAATTGTTTTTGTTTAGGTTTATAGGGCTGAACAAAATTTTTTGCAATTAATGAATGTGCTGCATAGGTATGTAAATGTTTCTAGAGGTTTTCAGAACTGGAGACGTGAAATGCAAGGAGTTGTTAACAGGGGCAGATATTTTTCTGGACTTCGTCTGCAATCCCATAAAAAAAAAAAAAAAAAGATATAGTCCGCCTCTCCACAGCAAGTGTAGATAAGATAGACTTTGAGTTTAGATTGTGTCTCTTTAAAGAGGCTCTGTCACCACATTATAAGTGCCCTATCTCCTACATAATGTGATCGGCGCTGTAATGTAGATAACAGCAGTGGTTTTTACTTAGAAAAACTATACATTTTGACCAAGTTATGAGCGATTTTAGATTTATGCTGATGACTCTCTTAATGCCAAATTTTGACCAAGTGGGCATTGTGAAGAGAAGTGTATGACGCTGAGCAATCAACGTCATATACTTCTCTCCATTCATGTACTCCACACATAGTGATCTTGCGAGATCACGATGTGCTGTCACTTACTCACACATTAACGTTACTGAAGTGTCCTGACCGTGAATAGACATCACTTCCAGCCAGGACGCGAAGTCTATTCACAATCCCGACACTTCGGTAACGTTTGCGTGGGACTTAATGACAGCAAGTGTGATCTCGATGTGCTGTGCTGTAAGTCCCACACAAACGTTACCGAAGTGTCAGAATTGTGAATAGACATCCCGTCCTGGCTGGAAGCGATGTCTATTCACTCTCAAGACACTTCAGTAACGTTAATGTGTGAGTGACAGCACATCGGGATCTCGCGAGATCACTATGTGCGGAGTACATGAATGGAGAGAAGTGTATGATGCTGACTTCTCTTTACAACGCCCACTTGGTCAAAAGCTAAAAAACGCCCAGTTGGGCTTTAAGAAAGTCATTAGCATAGATCTAAAATAGATCATAACTTTGTCAAAATTGATAGTTTTTTTAAATAATAACCACTGCTGTTACCAATATTACAGTGCCTATTACATTATGTAGAAGTTAGGGCACTTAGGTGTTGACAGAGCCTCTTTAAATCTAAGCCAATGTTTTCATTCACTTTGTTTTTATAGGTATTATGTACAAGAGTCTTTAGTTCTTTGTTTGGGTGCTTTCTTTTTCTACGTCCCTTTCTTTTTCAGCAGGGCAGGATTCTGCCAGTATAAATAATTGCCATCCTCCGTGACCTCCTTTTAAAATAGAACAATCTGGTCTGAGCTAGGATGGATATTGCAGTTGTGTGGAAGCTCATAACTTTTATACATTTTCCAAACTCTGTAATACATATGGGGAGGAGCACCTGCTTAAAGCAGTCGTCTTGTTGCCAGACCACAAGATGAATGCCTCTGCCAAACTCATGGGAGTTGTCTAACTCTGTGTCAAAGGCAACACCCTGCATTGCCTTTGCTGTAACAACTTTTGGCTGTAATTTCAGGACTTCGAGTATGGACCCATCGTGTGTAGCAGGGCATTATGTACCCTTCCCGCAGCTGTGGAACTAATAGTACCGTAATTCCTCAACATCTGCTTAACTTCTTATAAGGTTGAATTATAGACCGAAACAGAATTCAAGTTTGTACGTTTGCAGCTTCTCCTCCTTCAAATATATTTCCCTTCGCACAACTTCTAGTTGATTCCCGTGGGATTTAAGCTGATGCCACAGTGAATTTGCCAATCTTGCTTTGGAGGACCCAACATGTTTGTGCATTCCACGGAAAGACCATTGATTTCAATGGACACCATGTTTCTCCTGTGGTGGTGATGCAGAGAAATTTAATACTTGTAGCTGGTTTTACCCAACAATTTACAGCTGATCGCTTTACATCCTAGCAGCGGGAAAACCTTGTGCGTCCGTAAGGGGGGATCCTTCTTGCAAAAAGTGATTGTCCAAAGCGGACAACCCCTTTAAAGGCAGTGTATGACTGATTAGACAGCTATTTGTTTTTCAGATTGTCACCACTGACGTCAGTGGGATAGAAATACTTGTGTTTTGGGGACCCTTTTTATAGCTATAGCTAGCATGATGATCAGCTGATCGCCATGGGTCTGGCTTTCGACCCCTCCCCTTCTTACTTCAGAAGCTCTGAAGGCATCGCCTTTTCTTTGCCCTGCTGCCTGCTGTACAATTACAAAAAAGTTTTTAGTAAAATAACAATTGTAGGAAAATGATCCTAGAACAGTTTCTAAGGAATACGGTTTTCATATGTAAAAACACCACCTATAGGGTTTTTAAATCTGCCTAATTTTGAATAGTTCTTTGGTGAATGGGATTTTATAAAATCTGGCCACTAGGGTAACTTACTGCAGCACAAAAACAACATCTGAATACAGCTTGATTAATTTGTTACAGTCAGTTTGGACCAGTTGTGTATTGTTTAGCTTATTTTTTTTTTAATTACTACAAGTGTGAATTCAAGCAGTAAAATTATTGTAAATCCGTCAGTGGGGGTCTGACACCCAGACCCCACAATGATCAGCTGTTCTTGCTGCTGCTGTGCACCGAACGTCCATGTTGGAGGCAGGTGGCTCCGGCCATGGAATAGCGGCCGAGCTGCCGTAATGCAGCTCTGCTCCTATTCAAGTGTATAGGAGCAGAACCTCAGTTCGGCAGCACGGCCACTATGCAATGTACAGAGCCAACTGCTTCAGGGCTCTGTAGATTGCATTCTGTGCAATGACATCTGTTGGCCGCAGGCAGCCGAAGCAGCTGATTGGTGCGGGGTCCGGGTGTCGCACCTGCACCGATGTTATACTGATGACCTATCAGGGAGATAGGTCATCAGGTGTCAGGTAATGGACAACCCCTTTAAGTCTCAGCCCTTAGACAGTTTTTGAAATATATTTTTCTGCTCTGCTTTGTTATTACTTGGTTAAATTTGGAGCGTCCTAAAACAGGAATGTTTTTCTTCAACTTCAAGACGATGGTTAGCAAGTGCTGACTTCAAGTCTGTTATAAAGAAAGCAGAAGAAAAGGTGGCAGAGTGGTAGATGTCTGCTATGACTATATCATAATGGGGCCACCAGCCATGGTAGTTATATTTTCAAATAGCCCTCGGATATTTCTCGGCCAGGGCTGCCTACACAGAGGAGACAGAGCGCTAACATTGGAAATTTATCCTGAGGAATATAAAGTTCAGTGAGTGAAAGGAAGAAATGAGGGCAGTCACTTCTGGAATCTCAGCTTATGCTGGTCACTAGTGTGCTTTTATATAAAGATTTGTATTGTTTTTCTAATATCCATTCCATGTTTATTCAAAAAAAATTTGCTGATAAATTTCCTAATATATATTTACAGCAACCAAAGCTCAGGTTCTGTGTCTGTGTTAGAGCTCCAAATCCTTAGAATAGACATATAATTAAAGGCTATGAGGGCATTTTTTTTTATCTTTATTTTTTATAAATCGATTAGTCAGTGTGTGTAGTTCAACTTTGTAATTAGTCTTTATTAAATTGATTTACTTTTGGAGGTTCAGCTGTTCTGCATTTTCTATACAGAACAGCTGTATTGTTTGCTTTACACTGAATCAGTCCGTCCCGCATACCTGACGGGTTCAGCGTCGGCGGTTCCACGCAGGATCCACCTGTAGTCTATCACATCTAAGTTATGAACTTAGTTGTGATAGTTTACAGGTGGATGCTGCATGTCAGACTCGCAGGACCCGCCGACACTGAACCAGTCAGGTCCGCGGAACTGACGGATTTAGTGTAAAGCGTACAGTACAGCTGTTCTGTATCTCCAAAAGTAGAACTCCTTTTTTTTTTTTTTAATAAAGACTAATTACAAAGTTACGCTAAACACACTAATCTATTAATTAAAAAAAAATGCCCTCAAAGGTGTTTATAACCTTAAAATAACAAAATAATTTTTGCCTTCAGCCACCAATAGTAGGAGCTTTCTGCATGCTGTTTATCCATTAAATTCAGCACAAAATGTTGGACCTAAAAAGGTAAAAAAAATTTTTATGGTAGGTGCGTTGCTCTTTAACCCCTTAAGGACAGTGATTTCTTTGTGTTTTTTCCTCACTACATTTTGAGAGCCAAGAGATTATTTTTTTCATTGACGTAGCCCTATTAACCCCTTAATGACCAGGCCATTTTTTAAGTTTTTCCATCGTCGAATTCCAAGAGCTATAACGTTTTTATTTTTTTGTCGACATAGCTGTATAAGGTCTTGTTTTTTGCAGGACAAGTTGTACTTTTCAATAGCACCATTTTTAGGTACATATTATTTATTGATTAACTTTTATTAACTTTTATTTGGGGGGAAATAGAAGAAAAACTGAAATTTTGCCACTCTTTTTCGCGTCTTAAATCTACGCCGTTTACCGTGTGATATAATTAACGCAATAACTTTATTCAGCGGGTTGTTACGATTGCAACGATACCAAATTTGTATAGTTTTTGTATGTTTACTACTTTTACACAGTAAAAACGCTTTTTTTTCAAAATTATTTGTTTTTGTGTCTCCATATTTGAAGAGCCGTAACGTTTTTATTTTTTCGCCGATTCGGTTGTATGAGGGCTTTTTTTTTGCGGGAAGACTTGTAGTTTTTATTGGTACCATTTTGGAGTAGATGCGACTTTTTGATCACTTTTTATCACATTTTTTTAAAGTCAGTATTCACAGAAAACAGCAATTTTTCCATAGTTTTTTATTACATTTTTTACGGCGTTCACCGTGCGGGTTAAATAATGTCATAGATTTATAGTCGGGGTCGTTACGGACGCGGCGATACGAAATATGTGTAACTTTTTAACTTTATTTTGTTTTTTTAATAGTAAAGCATTTTGTGAGGGGAAAAGCTGGGTTTTTCATTTTTTTTTCAATTAACTTTATTAAACTTTTTTTTCACTTTTTTACTAGTCCCATTAGGGGACTATAATATGCGATTCTGCGATCGCATTTATAATACACTGCAATACTTTTGTATTGCAGTGTATTACTGCCTGTCCGGTTAACACGGACAGGCATCTGCTAGGTCATGCCTGCGGCATGATCTAGCAGGCATTCACTCCAGGCAGACCTGGGGGCCTTTATTAGACCCCCGGCTGCCATTGGAGACACAGACACTCGGCGATCGTATCACCGGGTGTCGGTGGGGGAGAGAGGAAGCTCCCTCCCCCTCTCCAAAACCACTCAGATGCGGTGCTCGCTATTGCGCACCGCATCTGAGGGGTTAAATGGGTGAGATCGATACTAATATCGATCTCACCCGGCAGAGCAGGGACGCTCCCAGCCCTCAGCTGCCTCTAGCAGCTGAGGGCAGGGAGATTTGACAGCTCCCTGCTCTGTAAACTTATTCCGATGCCGCGACGTAAAAAGTCTATGGCATCGGAATAAGGCCCGTTAGTGACCGACGTAGAAACATGATGGGCCGGTCACTAACGGGTTGAGGCTTGTTTTTTTGCTTGACGAGTTGTATTTTTTTTAATGGAACCATTTTGGGGTACATATTTATTGAAAAACTTTCATCAGTTTTTACGGCATTTACTGAGTGTTATAAATGTCTTGCTAACTTTTTATATAGTTTTTTTTTTTTTACGTCTTTACTACTTTTGCACAGTAAAAACACTTGTTTTTATGTCGCCGCAGAGCCATAACTGTTTTTATTTTTTTTGTTCTCTGAGCTCAGTTTATTGCGGAACAAGCTGTAGTTTTTATTGGTATAATTTTGGGGTACATAGGATTTTATTTATTCAACTTTCAGTACTTTTTTTTAGGACGGGATGATTAACCCCATGACGACCGCCAATACGCCTTTTCACAGCGCTCTGACATAAGCCTTGCACGGGTGTCCTATGCTGGCTACAGCGGGTGTCGGGCGGTCTGAAGACAGCCGGACACCTGCTCTAAATGGTGGGATCAATTTCAACATCTATCTCACCCGTTTAACCCCAATAGCGAGCGCCGCATCCAAGTGATTTTGGAGGGAGGGAGTTCCCTCTCTCACCCTATCTGCACCCTGCAATCGCAGGTTGCCAATGGCTTCTATGGCAGCCGAGGGCGTAACAAAGGCCCCCAGGTCTGCCTGTAGTGGATGCCTGCTAAGCCATGCCTGAGGCATGACCTAGCAGGTGCCTGTCCGTTTTACACTGACAGGCAATAATATGCTGCAATACAGAAGTATTGCAGTGTATTATAAAAGCGATTAGAAGATCGCATAGTGTTGTCCCCTAGTGGGACTAAAAATAAAGTTATCATAAAGTTAAAAATAAATAAAAATCCCAAATAAAAAAAAAAAATCCACTTTTTACCCTTTCACCTATGACCGCACCCCTGGAGAGACGTCCCATCCGCTGGACAGGAAACCTGAGGATATAAAAAGGGACCCACCTCTCCACACACCCAGTCAGGCTTCATGTCCTCCGGATGGAAGGATTGCCCTGAGGAAAACACTTCTCCCGGGGTTGCAGACCCCCTAGCAAGGCTTACCTTATTTTCACTAGGGGTGCTCTGAAAGGTGTAAGTCTCCTTTGGAGGGAGCAACCTTGAGCCTTGTACAGGTACTCCCTCCTCTCCCGATCCATCGCCTCTCTCCTTGGAGGTGGTTTAAGTTCCACACCGTGGTCCTTCCTCTGGTGGGGAGCGGTTTCCCGGGGTCACGTTCGGCTCTCTGGGCTGGACGATGCCCAGCGTTGGCGGCTTCCGGCGCATTCACTGAGACTTCCGGTCACTTCCGGCGGGGTGACGCGTCCAACACTCCAGGAGGAGGTGGTTCCGGTGACCCATGCGGGGAGGAGGCGCTCCAGCGTCCGGAGCTGAGGGCCTCCCAGCCAATCCAAGGTCTATTTAGGCCTGAAACAGCAGGAGCTTCTGTCTCCAGTCTCCTTCTTCCATTATGGAAACGCCAGGAGAAGCATCAGGACGCACTGACCGCTTGTACGCCAAATCCTCCAGTCCGTTACTTGAGGACGCCAGGAATATGGGGTTAGATTAAAAGACCCTCTTCCTTACTAAATACTGTTCCCCTTTCTTTTGTACGTATGTTTATGCCAGGGATTGTCCAAGAAAAAAACATGATAATGCCCACAACAAGGAATGTGCTATATGTAAAAAGAAACTGGCATCATCCTATAATAAAAGGCTCCGTCAAATGTTTAGACAACATTATCTCAGAAGAGTCTACAAACTCTGCCACAAGTATCAAGGATATTGTGAGGGCAGAAGTTAGGAATGCCCTAAAAAAAGGAAAAAAGATTTACCATCTGCCTCTTCTAGCCGGATAGATTCCGACTCCTCAGCTGAGGAGGATCCTCAACTAGGAGAAGGGGGGTACATCTCTTCTCAGGTGTGGACAAGGGAGGGAGGAATTTGTTCCCAACAGATGACATAGACAAAGCTCCTCAAGACGGTAAGGGCTACTATGAACATTGATGATCCTAAGGAACCTCGGCAGGGCCCAGTAATACACCCCGACATTCAGAAACTCCATCTGACAGCCTGGAAACTGAAAGGATAATCCTTAGGCAAAGAGGATTCTCAGAATCTGTCATTTCCACCCTACTAGCCAGTAGGAAAACGGTTACCTCAAAAATATATCTGAGGTCCTGGAAAGCATTCTTGAATTTTGCAGGCAAGGATATTAATCCTTTAACCAAACCAGATATCACTTTTTAATATTGGATTTCCTCCAGGCAAGATTAAATAAAAACCTTAGGCCTACTACGTTACGGCCCTGTTCACACAGAGTTTTTTTATGAGTTTTTTGGGGCAGAAACCACGCCAAAAAACTCCTCAAAAACCGCCCGAAAATGCCTCCCATTGATTTCAATGGGAGGCAGACGAGTTTTTTTACCACGAGTAAAAAAAAACTCGTCGTGGTAAAAAGAAGCAACATGACCCATCTTTGAGGCGGTTTCCGCCTCCAAAACCCATTACAATGAGTCAGAAAGAGGAAAAAAAAACCTTGACGAGTGTTTTGCCTCGCTGCAAGACAACTGTCCCGTAGTGTAATCATGTTTTCAGTACGGGACAGTTGTCCTGCAGCGAGGCAGGGACTCCTAGCATCGTACATAAGTATGATGCTAGGAGCCCGGCTCCCTGCACTGTGTTCGGTCCAGGACTTGCGGCCGAAATACGTCCGTCAATTACGGACGTAATTAGTGTGTGTGCACATACCCTAAATGTTCAGATTTCTGCTTGAAGTTCCTTTTTTAATTCTAAATTAGCAGAACACCCCTGGATTAAGAGATTCCTAACCGCTTCCTGCAGACTTAAACCCCAGATAAGATCCCCAGTTCCTCCCTTGGACTTAAATCTCGTTCTCCAGGCTATGATAAATCCACCATTTGAACCAATAGACTCTATCTCCTTAAAAATGCTGACACTCAAAATGACATTCTTGTTAGCCATTACATCAGCCCGTAGAGTGAGTGAGATTCAGGCCCTCTCTGCCTTCCCTTCACATACCCTAATGTTAGACGATAGTAATCTTAAAAACCTTACCAGGATTTCTTCCTAAAGTGGTCTCTCCCTTTCATTTATACTAAGATATTGTTCTTCCCACCTTTTGCAATTTCCCCAAAAAATCAGAGGCAACAACCGTTTAACTGCCTAGACGTAAGAAGATGCATAGTCCAGTACCTAAAGATTACCCAGGATCTAAGATCCTTGTTGGTCCAGTTTCAGGGTCATAAGGGTTCGGCAGCCAGTAGAGCCACTATAGCGAGGTGGATTAAGCAGGCCATACAATTAGCCTACATAAATTAGAAGTTCAAACCTCCAGAGTTTTTCGGAGTTTACTCCACCAGGGCTGTGTCCACTTCGTGGGCAGAGAGAGCAGAGGCATCTCTAGACCAGATATGCAAGGCTGCTACATGGAGTTCTCCTCACACCTTTTCCAAGCATTACCGATTACAACTGCATACAGCCTCTTGGCCTTTGGTAGAAAGGTGCTACAAGCTGTGGTCCCACCCTAAAAATACTGATTTCTATTTTACATATCCAGGGGTGCTGTCATAGGTGAAACGGTAAAAGATTGATTACTTACCGGTAATCCGTTTTTCAAGAACCTATGACAGCACCCCACTGTTACCCTCCCTATTGTTTGTAGCAGATGAGCCCTCATAAGGTAGATCGCTAACCTAAATTCAAAGGGATTCTTTGTAAATATTGTATATATAAAGGTGTGAGGGACTTTCACTTGGGTGGTGCAAAGAAAAAAACAAAACAACAAGATAAACTAAACTATTTCTCATCCTGAGTTCTTTCTAAAGACTGGGTGTGTGGAGAGGGTTGTCCCTTTTTATATCCTCCGGTTTCCTATCCAGCGGATGGGACGTCTCTCCAGGGGTGCGGTCATAGGTTCTTGAAAAACCGATTACAGGTAAGTAATCAATCTTTTCCCTTATATAATACTTTAATATGAAAAAACTTTTTTTTTTTTAAAACATTACACATATTTGGTATCGCCACTTCTGTAACGACCCCACCTATAAAGCGATTACGTTATTTAACCTGCACGGTGAACGCCGTAAAAAATAAAATAAAAAACAATGCCAGAATTGCTGCTTTCTGTTCATTCTGCCTTCAAAAAAATGTGATAAGTGATCAAAAAGTCACATGTACTCCAAAATAGTACCAATAAAAACTAAAAGTTGTCCCGCAAAAAACAAGCCCTCATACAGCTGCATCGGCGTAAAAATAAAACAATTATGGCTCTTAAAACATGGCGATGCAAAAACAAATAATTTTGAAATAAAAAAAGGTTTTACTGTGTAAAAGTAGTAAAACATGCAAAATCTATATAAATTTGGTATCGCCACAATCGTGATGACCCACTGAATAAAGTACATTATTTATACCATACAGTAAACGTCGGAAATCTAAGGCCCTGTTCACACAGTTTTTTGGCGCAGAGACCGCTCCCCAATACGGGCCAAAATGCATCCCATTGATTTCAATGGGAGGCAGTGTTTTACCGCGAGCGGAAAAACCGCCTCGCGGTAAAAAGAAGCGACATGACCTATCTTTTCCACCTCCAAAGCACCATTTCAATCAGTGGGAGACGGGAAAAAAAACGCCTCGACGAGTGTTTTGACACGTTTTTGTCAAACCACTGTGCAAAAAACGCCTGGAGCAGATTTTGCAGGCGGAATTTTCCGCCTACAAAAATCTCATTGTGAACTAGCCCTAAGACGGAAAAGAGTGGTGAAATTTATGTTTTTTTTTCCATTACCCCCATAAAAAAGTTAATAAATTCTATGTACCCCAAAACGGTGCTATTAAATAATACAACTTGTCCCGCAAAAAACAAGACCTTCTACAGCTATATCGATGCAGAAATAAAAAAATGTATAGCTCTTGGAATGCGACGATGGAAAAAACGCAAAAAATAGCTTGGTCATTAAGGTCTTAAATAGGCTGGTCATTAAGTGGTTAAATAAAAAGCTATTCTGCTGGGTTTTGGGGTTTTATTTGTTTTTATGGCGTTCACGATGGGCGATAAATAACACGTTTAGTTTTATAATGCGTGTCGTTACTGCTGTGGTGATGCAACTGTGTCCTCAATAGTTATAAAAGAAAAAAGAAAAAAAAATTCTATAAAAAAGCATTTTGTAAGTGTGAAAGGATTCTTTGTTAATTCCTTTTACGTTTTTGTTTTTCGGAACATTTTATTTAAAGAGGCTCTGTCACCATATTTTGCAACTCCTATCTGCTATTGCAGCAGATCGGCGCTGCAATGTAGATTACAGTAACGTTTTTATTTTTAAAAAATGAGGCTTGCAAAAGTCCAAGTGGGCGTGTTTAAAGTAAAAGTCCAACTGGGCGTGTATTATGTGCGTACATCGGGGCGTTTTTACTACTTTTACTAGCTGGGCGTTCTGACGAGAAGTATCATCCACTTCTCTTCAGAACGCCCAGCTTCTGGCAGTGCAGATCTGTGACGTCACTCACAGGTCCTGCATCGTGTCGGACACATCGGCACCAGAGGCTACAGTTGATTCTGCATCAGCGTTTGCAGATAAGTCGATGTAGCTACTTACCTGCAAACGCTGATGCTGCTGCAGAATCAACTGTAGCCTCTGGTGCCGATGTGTCCTCGCTCGTCCGACACGATGCAGGACCTGTGAGTGACGTCACAGCGTGATCTCTCGAGTGGATGATACTTCTCGTCAGAACGCCCAGCTAGTAAAAGTAGTAAACACGCCCCGATGTACGCACATAATACACGCCCACTTGGACTTTTACTTTAAACACGCCCACTTGGACTTTTTCAAGCCTCATTTGCATAAATACAAAAATGGTCATAACTTGGCCAAAAATGCTCGTTTTTTAAAAATAAAAACGTTACTGTAATTTACATTGCAGCGCCTATCTGCTGCAATAGCAGATAGGGGTTGCAAAATCTGGTGACAGAGCCTCTTTAACTCCAATGAAATAATTAAAAAAAAAATAATAATTTTTGCAAAAGTAAACTTGATGTGAATGCATATGTTGCATAATTTAAAGAAGCTCTGTCACCATATTATAAGTGGCCTCTCTTGTACATAATGTGATCGGCGCTGTAATGTAGATTACAGCACTTTTTTATTTAGAAAAACGATCATTTTTTACGGAGTTATGACCTATATTAGCTTTATGATAATGACTTTCTTAATGGACAATTGGGCGTGTTTTACTTTTTGACCAAGTGGGCGTTGTGGAGAGAAGTGTATGACGCTGACCAATCAGCGTCATACACGTCTCCCCATTCATTTACACAGCACACAGTAATCTTACTCGTCTTCTCTGTCCATCACCCTGGATCGCTGTGAGTGGAGAATGAAGAGGGCTATAAGGCTATATATTTTTATATAAGCTATGCTGAAGAGTATAAGAATTAGCATTTAGGAGTCCTAGGGCACAAATCGAGAAGCTTGATTAAAAAATATTCTATCTTTTTGGGTAGACAACTGGAAGGGATGGTAGAAGGCGCAACCTGATTGACCAAAATGCAAAAGTAATACAATTAGAAGACCTGGGACAGTGGCCGTGAAGGAAAAAATTGGGGAGAATACCCCCCAAAAAATTGGGGGTATTCTCCCCAAGCATTCACGCGTGGCGTACTTGATCGTTTTTCCGCAGCGTAAGAATACGCTGTGTAAAATTCAAATGTATGCCTATCGGGAAAATATTCTGCAATGCAGACCGATTTTAGCTGGTTGCTGCTGTAATGATGGGGTAGGGAGAAGACAGGTGAGCCCTAATCTACCCGCCACTCAGTCCCTGCCTACTTGCAACGACCCGTCCTAAGGCGACGGGGTACAACTGGGTGACGGTCCCTACGCTCAGTAAGTGCACGACAGACAAGGGTACACAGAAGCTAGGGAAACGGTGCAGCTGCCCACGGAGACACCGTGAGCAACGAGAGTAGTGAATGAGCCGAGTCAAACCAGGAGTGCACGAGGTACAAAATGCTGAGCAGGAGAGTGGTCAGTAAGCCAAGGTCAATAACAAGCAGAGGATCAGTAGTTCAAGCAGCAGCAGCAGAGCAGAATCACAGGCGAAGGAGGAACAGGAAAGGCAGGTATAAATAGACAGTGGGCGGGAGCTAGCTCCGTCTGGCCAGGTTGTGATAGGCTCTCCCACTCTTAAGCCTGCCATCCTGAGTGGTGGAAGATGGAGTCAGTCTCACAGACATAGGAGCAGGTGCAGACTGATTATCCACGGGCGTCGACACAGAAGCTGTGTCTGGCAGATCCTTTACAGCTGCACTGTAGAATATTTTTCCCATAGACATACATTGTAGTTTACTGCAGTATATTGTTACGCTGCGGAAATACAATGCAAGTATGCTATGTGTAAGCGCACCTCAGAGGCAGCAACCTGAGCGCCTACGAGTTAGTAATACAGACTCTTGGGGACTATTCACATGGCATTGTCAGGCGTATGTGTCTTAAAGCACACCTAACCTGTCAGGTAAATTTTCAGAATAAGCCATCATATGTGTGTACATGAGGAATAACACTTTTTCTGGCTGCTATATGACTTGTATTCTGCATTATTTAGCAGTTTTCCCATCTGCAGACTCTAAGTTTAAGTCTTAGTTGTCTCTGAGCTAGAGAGTGAAGCCTGACTGCTATCATGTCTGCTATACATTGTACACAGAGAAAAGGAGAATCCTGCTCTCCTAACTCTATCTATTAAATATATAGAAGCAGCATGGAGGAGATTATACAGCAGTAATGCGCAGTGTAGCTAAGAATCCAGCCCTGGGGTTGATTTAGAACTCTCACCAGCAACCTGTGTCTCCTCTCTGCTCCCCCTCCCCTCTTCATAGACTTCTATGGGCAGCATCATCTCTGTTTCCTCTCTGCACCTGCTCTCTCCTCTCCATAGACTTTTATGAGCAGTATCTGTGTTCCTCTCTCTTCTCCTGCTTCCCCTCCTGCCTCCATAGACTTCTATGGGCAGGCTGTGAAGCAACACCCCCCCCCCCTTGTTTCCTGCAGTCCGTCACTTATCTGTAGCTAGGGACGGATTTTTCGTAACAGGACAGCAGATTACAGGAAGGGAGACACCTAGTTTTCAGTAACTTCACACAGAATTTGCATGGATGAAACCACTACATTATAACAGTAAATAAATTACAAAGTTTATATATATATATATATATATATATATATATATATATATATATATATTCTCTCTGTAGAACCCTGGGCCAAGGGAACAAAGACAGTCAATGATTTTTGCTTTCTAATATGCACCCCTTCTAGTGTTCTGATTGTGAAATGGACATGGCTCTTAAATATAGAAGACTATTTTGATGTACTCACATTCTGGTCAGGGACACTTTTTTTTTATTTATTTTTTTGCTTTAGTTCTTGTATGGTGATTTTCAAACAGTAGAATATTACTTGCTCGGTGTATGTATCTGTGTGCAGATCTGTAAAGTCTAATATACTTAACAAAATACAGTTTGTTCTATGCAATTGGGTTCTATAGTTGAATAAGAGTTTGACAGGCCTGAAGACTTCTGCATATAGTGTAGACCTGTGCTGGTGCAGTGGGAAAGCTTCCAAGGCTCATGTTTATATCATTAGAAAATGGAATATAAAACAACTTCTCCTGAAAATCCTTCTTTTATTGGCATTCCCATGCTGTAATTTGAATGCATTTCTTTACTTTCCGTTTTTTCTTTTTGCAATGGCTCTATGCCATTTTATAACAGGCCTGCACCGTTGAATTTATTTTTTTCTATGAGTATAGAGAAAAATACATTATGGCAAGAGATCAGATTCTAAAATAATTCATTCCATAAGGAATGAAAAAGCCTCTTGTTTTGCGATCTTCTGGGAGACGTATATTTTTTCATGTTTCCTTTGTACGGTTTAAAAACTGTGATTAAAGGAAGCAGTAACCTAAGGAATAGGATTGAGGCTTACAGACAAATCTGGAAACCTAGGTCTTCAGCTCGAATTTTTCCAGCAAGCAGGCTTGTATTTCCCTGCTGTACTGGAAAGGGGTGCCAAAGGACACGGAGAGTAGGCCTGTGATAAAATAGCTGCTTTCCAGTTGTCAGAGTAGCCTGGTTACATTTTATTATTGCACACACACACAAAGCTAAAGTGTATGTGCACTGAATGACCCCTTTATTGGAGACACCCATCTAGTAGCACGTTGGACCTCCTTTGCCTTCAGAACCGCAGCACTTCGTCATGGCATAGATTTCGTTAGGTGTTAAAATCGTTCCTCAGGAATATTGACCCATGTAGAATGGATAGCTTCTCACAGTTAGTATTAGAGGTGTTATGCCATAAGGTAAACATCTGCCATGAAGAGATGAACTTGGTGGGCCACAATGCTTAGGTAAGCCCTACTTTTCAAACATCCATCCACCAGTACCAGAGGACCCAGGGTGTGCCAAGAAAACATTCTCCACACCATTACTCCAGCTCCACCCTGAACTGTTGACACCTTCCTAGGAAAGATTCATCGATTCATGCTGCTTGCACCAAATTCTGACCCTGCCATCAGCTTGATGCAACAGACCTGGATTCATCTGACCAGGCGATGTTTCTTCACTGCGAAGTGATACAATTTTTGCACTGTTTTGCCTACTGGAGTCTTGCCCTTCTTTGTCCTTTTAGGCATTAACGGCACTTGAGCTAGTCGTCTGCTGTTATAGGCTGTAGGTACCAAGGAATGATGAGTTGAACATTCGGACATGTTAGTTGTAGCCCCACTTTATATTTTACTGCAGTTTGCTTGATTGTGCACCGCCTGTTCGTCAAAACGATTCTCAACATCCTCTTCTGACCCCTTTCATCGACTAGTTGTTAATGTCCACAGGATTCCTATTCGCTGGATGTTTTTCCTCGATCACACCATTCTCTGTATACTCTTGAGACCCGCAAGGTTGGCAGTTTTTTTTAAAATGCTTAACCCTATTAGTCTAGTAATGCCTTGTTGAAAGTCGCTCAGATTGAATCCGCAAAACAATGGGAACATTGAGCACAGTAAAACCGAACCACGGAAAGCTTTGCTCACTTTGTCGCACTCCAGGGTCACGTGTCTTTGTTTTCTATATATCACGTGTCTAATTTCCATACAGGGAAGCTCCATCCGTGAAAGGGCAGGTGTTCATTCAGTGTTTTTGTAAATATGTGTGTACTTTTTCTTGCTGTAAAAGTACGGAGTCATGCAATGTTTTAGTAGTGAAGACTATCTCAACACGTACACACGCTTGCTTATAGATCCATACATTGAGCAGATCTCTTTCAGGCGAGTTTCACAGCTATGAATTCGTTACATCATTTTTGCTATTAAGGATTGAAAATTGTATGTAAATTTTAAAGGGCCTTAACAAAAAGTTCTGCCTCGCCAAGACTTGTCTTAAAAACAAACAACTGGCACCCCTGTAATTGTTCGGGGAAGTTTTGTCCAGTCATACAATTCCCCTGCAGCTATTCCTCCATAACAAGAGCTGCTATTACTTAACGGCTCTCTGCACTATCTTTTAGAGCCGAGCCCTGAGGAGGAATACCCCCTTCCTCCCCAATATGAGGTCCATTTGCCTTATTAGGGCTTAGACAGGGATTTTCTTTCATGGACAACCACTTTAGAATATATTCTCATATGGCATTTTTTTCCCCATGGTTTCTGGTAAAACGGACAGGAATAAACTAAGTTTGAAGTAGTTGTGGATTTATTTTTGTGTGTTTTTTTAAAATAAAAATGTCTATCAGTGTTTGGTTCAACTCTCAATAATTTTTATTAAAAAAACATTTATTTTGATAAGAAAACAATCGAGCTGATACTTTTTAGCTGAGCACATGACAATTAAGTAAACCTGCCTAAGAGCCTGTTCACATCCGCATTGGGCTTCCGTTCATCGGTTCCGTTCAACCTTTTCGTCAATTGCTGCGCTATTTTGTGCGGCAAAAAGCAACGGTCTTTTTGACGGAAGCTCCTGACGTAGCCTCCGAAGCAGGTGTGAACAGCCCCTAACATGCAATTAGCTAAATAGCGTCACATGACTGGCGCCTCCTTACTTCTGATGCCTTCGAAAATATTTTTCAGTTTTTGTTTTTTCCACAGTGGCAGTGAGATTTTTTAAAATATTTATGTACATTTCTGCATACTAAAAATCTAAGCGTTCACCCCTACTATTGTCTACACAAGATGTGACCCCCAACTCCGTATATTTAATACATGTAAATGTGGTAACAGGTCCTCTTTATTAAAAAAAAGAAAGTTCCCTGTTGACCATCAAATCTCCAAACTCTTCTCGTCCATGCCCTTCAGTAAGGGTAGACACCTCTTGTACTCGATGACATGACTGTGGTCTTTCAGGGTAGCAAAATTCTGGGAATCGGGCCACTCTCCGAGGAATCCGCTTTCAGAGCTTAACGTGATCTTATTAGGTTGTATCATTCGAGGTCCACTTGAATGTTTACAAGATTATCACGTTTTATAAAATTCTGGTCTGTTTGGCATAGCTTTATTATACTCCATTAAACCCCAAATGCTGCATCTGATACATCCCTCCGCGCTGCTCCAGTCATCCATGAGCTGGTTGTATTAGACTGAAATGCGGAGGCTTAGATGTTAAGCACGTTCTGGGAAGATGGCTCCAAGATTTAAAATGAAGAACAGAGTAAAGAAAACCAAATTATGTTGGACTGAGATTTTTCGAGTACTGGCTTGCACTGGTAGGGAAGGGCTTAAGCCTAAAGCTGTCTAAGTACACAAGCTTTGGTTCTGTGGTTTAACTGTGTCGTATAGATTCTTCCTATTCATTCCTATGCATCTGTCATGTGCTCTTCCTAGACCTGAAACGGTTAAACCGCCAGCTTTGTGCAGAAAAGTTGCTGTCTCATCTAACACAGAAGGGGGATTCTTTCATCGGCCTCTTATGTAATCACAGATTTTGTTTTCTCTATATTGTGGTTTTACAAAAGGCAAGTTCATAGTAACATTTCAGCCTGCAGCAAACTGCGGAGGAATCTGCCGGCTTTGACATACCCCAAACTTTCTCCTTTGTCTGTTTCCACTTGGCGTGTACCAGACGGACTTGTTGTCATTAGTTCTCAGCGTTAGTGCCATCAAGGATTGCTAAAAAATAAAGGAAATGCCTGACGTGCTGAACTTGTACTAATGAAGGCTCAGTATGAACCGTCACTCTCATTGTTCTTCTGCAAATAATTAGACAGTAATTATTTGCTGGCAGTTTTTGTAAGTGTTTCTAGGTTAAATTCTAATGTACGGAATTCATAACCAGATGAAATGTATCAAATCTTTTATATAATTTCTCCATATGTTCGAATACAAGCAGCATGATGGTTAGACTCTGTTCACACCACCTTGATGGTGCATGTTTGGTATATACATCCAGAATTTTATGCCATACCGTTGCCAATTAAATTCACTTTATTGAAATACATAGTCAATCTTTTCAATACAATTAGAAAAAAGTTATGCCGACACATACCACCAAAATGTATTCCATAGGGACACTCTTCTTATCATACGTTGTACCCATTATAGGGCGTGAATACATTTGGTGTATAAGCATGGTTTGAACATAGCTTTAGTAGGCTATGGGAGTTGATTTGTTTCTATAATGTGCACAATATTCTTTCAGAGTTGGATAAATCCACTGTTTGTTAAAGAGGCTCTGTCACCACATTATAAGTGGCCTATCTTGTACATAATGTGATCGGCGCTGTAATGTAGGTGACAGCAGTGTTTTTTATTTAGAAAAACGATCATTTTTGATGGAGTTATGACCTATCTTAGCTTTATGCTAATGAGTTTCTCAATGGACAACTGGGCGTGTTTTACTTTTTGACCAAGTGGGCGTTGTGGAGAGGAGTGTATGACGCTGACCAATCAGTGACCAATCCGCATCATACACTTCTCTCCATTCATTTACACTGCACATAGCGATATAGCCATATCGTTATGCGCAGCCACACACACTAACATTAATGCAGTGTCCTGATAATGAATAGACATTACCTCCAGCCAGGACGTGATGTGTATTCACAATCCTGACCACTTCTCTGCACGTCTCTGTGATTTATAGCACAGCACAGCGAGATCTCGCTGTAAATGACAGTTCACAGCGTAATCTCGCGAGACAACGCCTGCTATGCTGTAAATCAACGACGGGGTAAATTTTCATTTTTTTCCTCCCCGCCTTTTATTTTCTCATTGACATAGCCGTATGAGGGCTTGTTTATTGCGGGACAAGTTGTAGCTTTTCTTGGCACCATTTAATGTACAACATAATTTACGAGGAAACTGGTAAAAATTATTTGTGGGGTGAAATGGGCAAAAAAAAATTATTGTGCCATTTGTTTTGGGGTTTTATTTTTACCGTGTCCATGGTGCGGTAGAAACTACATGTTCGCTTTGTTATATGGGTTGATAAGTTTACAGCGATACCAAATTTATGTCTTAGTTTTTTTTGGTGCTATAAAAACTAAAAATTTCCATATTCTGAGAGCCACAACTTTTTTTTGTTTTTTTTCCCGTCGATTAAACGATTTGAGGGTTTTTTGTTGTTTTTTTTGCAGGGCGAACTTTACCGAGCGAGTTAAATAACATTATATTGTAATAGTTTGGACCTTTATGGATGTGGCGATACCAATAAATTTATTTTTTCTTTTTTGGAACATTAAAAAGAAAAACGTTTTATTTAACTATTTTTTTTTTAGAAGTTCCCCTAGGGGATTTGAACCAGCTTACATGATCACTTACATGATAAACTGCAATAGTAATGTATCGCAGTTTATTGTGACTCTTACTGTCTTCTATGAAGCCAGAGGCAGGGCTTCATAAGAGTACAAAGATGGCAGACCTGAGGGCATCCATTAGGCCCCCAGGCTGCCATGATGACCATCGGCAACCCTCGATTCCGTCGCGGCTGGTGATGGTATGTCGGAGGGGGCCACCTCCCCTCATTCTAATGCTTTAGATGCCGTGGTTGTCATTAACCACGGCATCTAAGGGGTTAAACTGGTGGAATCAAAGTGATCTTTGATTCCACCCGTTGCAGTGAGGCGTCAGATGTATTACACAGCCAATACCCGCTGAATATGGAGCGTGCTCAGTTCGTGATCCCGCTCCATACTTCCACATAATAGCTGCCACATACATGTACATATACAATAGAGCCAATTGACCTACCAGTATGTTTTTGGAGTGTATGAGGAAACCCACGTAAAAATTCACACCAAGTACTTCATTGCTGCAAAGCAACAGTACTAACTGTCCTGTCATGAATCATTGACCCTGTGACAAAATTATAACTCCCATAGCTGATATAAATGATACACTAATGTTGGATTCACACGAACGTGGGGAAACTCTAACGTGAAAAACGTGACTTTTCCACGACCGATGTGCCTGCGCGCGGTTACGTTTTTACGGATCCTCAGACTTTAGTCTATGGAGGGATGCGTGAAAACTGAACAAATCTAGGACATGTTCTATTCTTCAACGGACCTTCGCTTGATCCGTTGAAACAACGGCCGTGTGAATGGCCCCTTTGAAATACATGCAAGTAATCAACGTTCGTCTGAATTCGGCCTAAGGCCTAATTTCATAGTCCAATTACTTTTTTCATGCAGAACCAGGACATCTACTAAGGCAGCATTTTAAAAATATATGAAGGCTGAAGATCACCATCTGTACCCTCAAATGTTTGATTACTCTGTGTTCTTTCCACTACTTTACAGTTTTAATACCATTAGGCTCTCTTCACATTAACTGAAGTGTAACCTGAACATTTGATCGCAGTGTTCCTCCCATTTCTTAACAGTTTAAATATAACGGTGTCACGATTCTGGCGTATGTGGACCCTCTAGGCCGCTCCGCCAAAGCGGAGTGGCAGCTGGCCAAACAGCAGTCAATGGAAAGTCTTAGCACAAGAGTACCTGTAGCAGACGCTTTGGCACAGATGATTCGTGGCACAGATGACGCTGGATGTGGCAGCAAACAGGACTCCAATGCTAGAATTCAGCTCGGGAACAAACAGTTACAGGATACATGATACGGGAACACTGGGAACAGGATACAACTAAGGGACCATTTGATTAAACTAACATGGGAAGACAACAACAACGCTCAGACACAGGAAGGAGGGTGTGACAGGGTGCACAGGGATAGGCTGTGGAAGATTCTAATGGTGCGCACACTGGCCCTTTAAGAGGGCTCACGCAACCTACGGAAGTGAGCAGAGGACGCAACTTGCCCTAAAAAACCCTGACAGACCCAATACAAGTCAGTAGTATCTGTCAGTATTCATTGGGATCTGTTTAAAAACTGAACTATCAAAGCTGTGATGGCTTCGTTAATATCCAAGGCATAGGGATTTATTGTATACAGTATATGTGTGTGTGTGTATGTGTATATATATATATATATATATATATATATATATATATATATAAAATGTGTGCATGCGTGCGCGTGCTCAGTTTGTAGACGTACACAACTAATCTGGACTGCACAGAATAAATGTAGGTTTTATTACCAAAACTCTAATGTTACATTTACATGCTACGGATTCTGTACTACAAAGTTTTGAAAACCCAATCCACATCTAGCCGAAAAATCTGCACGGGATAACGGGCATTGCTGCTGATCCATTCTGTCGCGGATTTTCTCCGCGGATTTCACCCCTTTAATGTGGTTTTGAGACGGATGTCTTCTGCTACGTGTGGACATGGCCTAAGCGGTTATGCCATATACTCTCTGATCTTTGTTACGTTGTATCCTGTTACCTCTGTTAAGTGGTTCTGGATTGAAACTCTAGTGAATATGTATATATGGAAAGCAGTCACCACGAGTTGTGGATTTTGGGTGAAACGCTTGTAACTCCAGCTGCCCTATGGAAGATGTGATTAAAGATATAACGGTTGATGGTAGACGGTAGATATGTTTTCACTGGCTGAACAGGCAAGTCCAATGAAGATCAAATATCAACAGCCCCCTGTCGGAGGGGTCCATGTCTGAGAGCAAGTCTGATCACGTAGATTTCCTTTTGTTGAGCGAAAAACTTGTTTTCAATTACGTATACATTGAAAATTGATTCTAAGTCAATATTACCAGGAGGATATTAAATTAGCAGTTTTGAAATTGAATTTAAATACATTTTAGTTGAAAGAAAACGAGTTGGAGCCCGATTCCTGTAGCATGGCAGCGAGTATTTGTTTTGGTATAACATTACAATACAATATAATATGTAACAACGTTTTATATACTATTATATTTTATTTTATATACATTATTTTACAAAAATATATAGTATAATTCTTTCATATAAGTTCGGTTTTACAACTTTGGACCATAGAGTAATCATGAGACGGTGGCACTTTGAATAAGGGCATCTGTAAGATGCCAATTAGGGCTCCTTCACACGAACGTAGCCCACCTTGGACGTGAAAAACTTCAGTTTTCCACTTCCGAAGTGGACCTGTGCGGGACGCGTTGTCACGGATCCCCCACAGACTACAGGCTATGGAGGGATGCCTGACACGCAGTAAAATAGGACATGTCCTATTGAAACAACTGTCGTGTGAACGGCCCCATTGAAATACATGAGTCTGTGTGACGGCCGTTGTTTTAACGGCCGTCACAAGGACGTGATTCATGCTCGTGTGAATGAGGCCCTAAGGGTACAGATAGTAGGCACTTTTGAAGCAACAGTGTTGCCTGTCCATCCTTTTCACAAGTGGTCTTCACTTTTTCGGGTCTGTATGCAGAGCTCCAGCTGCTTTGGCCATTTGTGTTTTCTATATTTCCTTTAGTTAAAAAATATGGCAACCCCAATAGGAAAAATTTGCGTGGTTAGTTTCTGCACTGCATATAGTGTGTGTGTGTGTGTGTGTGTGTGTTTTTTACCTTCGTGTAGGGGTGTCTTTCTCTTGTAAATTAATCCAAGCTGGCACGGAAGGCATAGAGTTCCAAAACTTGGAATAACCAATAAGGGAGGAAGGAGCAGGGAAGTGGCCGTGTAATCTTGTATGAATGTCAATGACTGGGTGACCAGAAGACTTCAAAATGGATCCCATCTCTCTCTCACCACTTACAGTAGGAAGGGCAGCTCTGGAGTACAAATTTCTTCTCTGACCAATGAAATACTGAGCGGACTGAGAGAACAGAAACATTCTTGAGAACATGTAGATGTTATTTTTTGGACAATTTTTTTTTTTGCTCTATACTAATCCTCTACATGAATGCAAAATGTATACCGTAGAATAGATTTTATTTGACATCCTGCAGAAATAAGATTACAGATGAATTTCTGGACTAAATTTTTTCCGCAGCCTGTGGATGATATTTGTTAAATCTCACCCACTTTGCTGCTACCGTATTCCGCTGCGTATTTTCCATCTGCAATTTCGGATGGAAAATACGCAGCAATTCCGTTACATGTGAACAAGCCTTTATTGTGAAGGATCGAGATCGCTGTTACTTTACCCACCGTTCATCTGTAGTTGTCTCTCTAGGTTTTTTTGTTTTTTTTAAAGGATGTTGGCATTTTGCAGATAAACACTTCCCTCTGGTACGTAACATACTGATATCCCATACGGCCCCCAAATATTGACATAGTTTCGGCATTTTTCATTGCGTTCATATTTAAAGGTTGTCTGCAGTTTCTTCTATGTAATAGACCCTATAATAAAATGGAGAATATGTGTCCATTGCATTGATTTTGTTTCCATGTTATCCTGTTCTAATATTTTCTGGGTTTCCGAAAGTGACAACCACTAATGGCCATTCACAGGGGTTGGCCTCCAGCTTTCAACAATAAAATATAAAATTGGCTTCATATTGTGGCACTTTTTGAATTTGAGGCACAGGATGAACATAAAGAGGAATTTTAAAGTTTAAATATCTGAAATGAAACCTGTTCTTATCGG
The DNA here is from genome assembly GCF_050947455.1 of Rhinoderma darwinii. Classification (NCBI taxonomy): domain Eukaryota; kingdom Metazoa; phylum Chordata; class Amphibia; order Anura; family Rhinodermatidae; genus Rhinoderma; species Rhinoderma darwinii. The sequence goes on from NC_134690.1 coordinate 383,324,829, forward strand.
TACACGATGCTCTCAATCTGAGACCTCCAGGAATGACTTTAATGGATTAAAAAGTCTGCTGAATCCAGGAAAATATTTCTCTCCATCACCACAAGTTTATCTACAATCTCTTGAGCTCTGACCTGCTCCTGGCTTATATTCATACACAAATATAGGATTTAGGAATGTTATTAATGACTGTTTTATAGATTAAGCCATTGCATTGTGGGATTTACGGTCCTTAATTGTATCCAGTATTTCTGAAAAATACCCTATATCTGAAAACGGGTCTGGCTGTGAATGGTTTGATTGTTTAAAGAGCAGCTCTCGTTCTTGTGTTTGAAGTGGTGTAGCATGGTTTTAATAAAAACGACTGCCCTCTGTGACCTTCCCTACTCGTTTGATTCTTTCAGATGCAAGGAGGAGAGCCTGCGCTGCCTACCACGCCAATGGTTATGCAACGTCTTGGAGGAAATTAAATCTAGTGATCCGTCTTCCAGGCTCTGTGCAACCAGGCGCAGTGCTGGAATTCCATTCTACATACAGGTACTTAGCAAACTGTGCACGCTTTATTTTATGAGATTGAAATGGCTAAGCCCTTTAATTGACTACGCAAGACGATCTGCATCTATCCCCATGGCTTTCTCCTAAAAATTTGGGATGCTGTTTGCGGTCTTTGTTATTTCTGATTATACACGAGAGTAGGCCGGTTATCTTTCTCTAGACTAGAGAGAGCTTGTGTTTAAAGGGGTATACCCATCATAAAATGTTAGGATATATGCCATAACATTATGATTGGTGGGGTCCCGACCTCCAGGAACCTATTTGATAACCAAAGGGCAGAAACACTTTTGGCTTTTTTCCTGCAAATTGGCGCCCTGTTAATTCTGAGGATCGGTGGTAAGTCTGGCAGTTACATAGCCACGATCAACAAGTGATTGCATATCCTAGCAATATGCCATCAATTATTTTAGTGGGAAGACGTTTTTTTACGCATTTTTTTTGTCTATTTTTTTCCTGTTCTTTTTAGAAAAAATCGCGGCAAAAACATCATATTTGAATACAGCTGAACATTTATTGTGGATATGTTTTTCTCCTAGGAAGCGGTTTATGTGAAAGAGACCTATTTCACACTTGAGGCATTAGAAGTTCTAAGTCTCTTAACCGCTTCCCTGTCATGGACGTATCTAATTCGCCATGGCAGGGAAGCACTTCAGTAGGCAGGGGCATGTCTGACACATCCATGCTACAAATGGACCTTGCTCCGGCTAGATCGCGGCTAGAATCTAACATCTTAACTTTAATTCAAGACCAAGATTGCGGCTCTATTCATGGTCTAGCTTGAGCTAGAGCAAGCTGAAGTGGGAGCTGTATTTACTTACAATATACGCGTAAATGACTGTTTCCACCTCTGTGGCCTGCTTTTGCCTCCGTCACCGGTCCTCAGGGTAGTGACATCATGTAAAATTGCTATGTTAGCCAATCCTGGCACAGCCCTGCAATGTTGCCTCAACAGATTCGTGCCATGGCTGACTGCTAGTCATTAGATGTCTCAATAGATGTGATGTCACTACACAGAGGACCCGAGGCGGGGTCCTCGTTTATCAAAACTTTAACAGAAAAATTGACCTTGTTGCCCATAGCAAACAGTTAAAGGGAATGTGTCGCTAGAAAAATATATATATTTTTTTTTGTTAAACTGTTAGTATATAAATGATTACACATTGTTCTAATTTTTTAAATTTTTTCACAAGTCAGGAAATATTATAAATTAGCTTCTAATTTATAACATTTCCATGTGCTGGTCACTAGAGGGAGCAATTCCCAAAATTGCAGCATTGGCATGTGGTAAAGCAACCTCATTGCTTTATGCTGCAAAATTGGAGAAGACACACTCGCTCTAGTGTCCTCAAACAATCCCCCCTCCTTTATCCTGGCTAGTGCCAGGAGAAAGGAGGGGGTTAAATGTTCAAACCTCCTACACTGTGTGCTGCCATTTTTTTGAGCGATTGCACAGTGTAGGAGGATTCGATACAGTGGTAATCACACAGTATAACACGAACATACACACACACACACACACACACACAAACCTAACTTACCTGCTCCTGCCGCTGCCTACGCTCCTAGCCCTTGCTTCTGAACATATGGATGGAAGCCGCGACCGGAAGTAGTCATCTTACTTTCCGGCCGCGGCTTCCGGTCCACGTGAAAATGCTCTGCCGAAGACCTTCCTTTTGGACTGTGTGGGAGCGGCACATGCGCCGTTCCCACACAGACGGCGTACGCTATAGTGAATGGAACGGCTCCAGTTCGCATTCTCTATGAGGATGTATGTGCCGTATTCCATCTCTGTATGTGTCGTTAATGGACACATACAGAGATGAAAAAAAAAATGGCAGCCCCCATAGAGAAGTAAAAGAAAAAAGTACAACACAAAAACACAAATTTTTTTTAATGACATACTAAAAGCAAAAACATATAAAAAAAAAATATTTTCGTGACACCTTCCCTTTAAAGCTCAACTTTAATTTCTTAAATTGCTGTGGAAAAATTATAGCTGCACAGACCGCGTTGATAAATGAGGCCTAATGTCTAGTTACCAAAAAGAGCAAATGTATGCAAGACCTAGGGATTACAGCTAGCATTGAGGCCACACTACATGGCATCTTTGGCCCATATATTGGGAATGAGGTTTAAAAACTAGTGCCAGACAAAAATGGAGGTATAAGCCTATGTGTACTAATGGTGTTCTTGCTTTTATATCCAAAGTGCCTCTGAAATATGAAAGCTGGATTCTGATTGGTTGCTATCAGTATCTCCTCTTTTCCACTACTCTTTTTGTGTGCAACCTAATGCAGCGGCAACATTGTGCAGATGACTACAATTGTATTCTCCAATAATAATTTTATGTAGACCATGGGCAACTACCTGTATCATTAAGACTAAAAATTACTTTTATTTCTCTCATTAGAATTTGTAGGAAAATGGTAGAGATGATTTGTGCAGGATATGTCATGAATGCCTGATATATTAAGAGAACGAGTGCCCCTTAACACTGTTCTGCAAGCCAAGGTAGCCGCTTATTACAGTCTATGGGATTTACGGAAAACGGCCAAACAAGGAAAGAAATAGATTAAAGGAGAAAATAAGTATCACGCACATCACATGATGTAACTTAGCATGTGACTCTGGCACAGGTCGCCATGTTGCTTGTCCAGTGTTTATTTTGAATTCATAAACCTATCTCATCCACAAATATAATTGGCATATGCGTTAAAATTATAAGTTATGTCACTTACTCATAAGATGAGTTGTGCTTCGCCTGTCTGACTTGTAACATGGGACGGGGGAGCATGTAATCAATTGCAGCGCAGTGATGGAGATAGTGGTCATGTGATGTATCCTATGACCACTGCGTCCATACCGTCACCTACAAGCACCGTACAAGTAACAGCTAGCAGGGGATGCTATGCACTCATTGATCACGTGATCGCCGCCTCCGTCACTGTGCCACATTTGTTTACATGCTTCCCCTCCCCCCCCCCGCAGTACATGTTACAGATCGGACAGGGCAAGCACAATTTCTGCAGACATCTTATAAGTAAGGCCCCATTCACACGAACGTGTTTTTGCGGCCGCAATTCCCCCGAAAATCCACGGGAGAATTGCGGCCCCATTCATTTCTATGGGGCCATGCACACGACCGTAGTTTTTGCGGTCTTTGCACGGCCCAGGAGCCCGCACTGCAGAAAGAACGGGCATGTCTTATTACGGCCGTCTTCTGCGGTCCGGGCTCATTGAAAACAATGGCGGCGGCCATGTGCTTGTCCCGCGATTTGCGGGCGGCTCACGGCTGACAGTCTGCAGCCGGCCGACCCGAAAATCACGGCCGTGCACACGGCTACACACGGTCGTGTGCATGAGGCCTAAGTTTCGTGACATTTTTCATTTCAAGACATTTGCCAATTATATTTAGAAAGTAGTCAACTCCATTAATTGATCCACCTCCAGAATACGTTCCTGAGCTCCCCCTTGTGGTGGTTAAAGGCAGCCAGAACTTTATAATTTAACTCAATTCATACAGGGGATTTAGAGCTCTATATCACAAAAACTGAGCTCTTTCCGCTATAAAGATATATATTAAGAAATAATTTAGCAGAAAATTTTGAACATTTTTAGTTTAAGGTTGGGAATTCACTGTTCCAGGTTACGTAAAATTGCAGCCCTCAATGTTAGGACCTTTCTTCATTAGCACTACTCTTGCTACAACATTATGTGACCGTAGATTTGCACAGTTGATATTTTAAAGCTATCATATTCACTTTCTGTTATGCTAATAATTGAACCGCAGGCATAGTCATTACCCTACGCTTGGATTTCATAAAGAACTGACCGCAATGGAGATTCTGCACTCCTCTTACATTTCGTGTGTGTCTCTGGACGTGTGACCTCCAGCTTGTATTTCTTATACGCAGCATATTGAACCTATTTTGCTTCATTTTATACGCTGTTATTATCTCACATTCTGCTATTCTGAGTTGTTTACATTGACCTAATTTTTATCTAGTTTCGGTTAAGTCAGTTTAGATCAGAGCTCTCTGTTTTGTAGTTTCCTGGTTTCAGTAATAATCCCTCTCCCCCTGTCCATTTTTTCTTATTACATTCACATGTAAGTTTTGCAATGAAAATAATCATACTTTCCAAGGTAAAATCTGTTTCTGAAAAGCTGTGACATGTAGTATGGGCTCTGTTTACAGCCAAAGCAGAGATCTCCACCTTTCTGCAAACTCCTGAACGATTAATCTCGAATTATTTCATGCTAGATTCCCTTATTGCCCTATGAAGTTTGTCTTCTAGGGGTCCGTGTTAGCTGTGTAACAATATGTGGAAGCCATCCAAGAAGAAAGTATAATAAGGGCTTAACCCCTCAGGCTATGTTCACACATAGCGGAATTGCTGCGGATTTGCAGGTGGAAAATACGCAGCGTATTACAGTAGCAGCAAAGTGGATGCGATTTTAACAAATCTCATCCACACACTACAGAAAATTTCTGGGCGGAAATTGACCTGCGGTTCAGATTATTATTTTTTTCTTAATACGCAGCATGTCCATTTATTCTGCGCAATGGTTGTATATTTGTTGTGAATTTTCCCTATTGAGTTATATGGGGAAGTCAAAATCTGCAACAAATGCCAATTGTTGCGGATTTTACGGTGGTTTCCGCAGCAAGATCTGCAAGTCCAAAAAAACAAAAACAATTGTCAAAGTTTCAAAAAAGACTAGGCCCTTTTACATGGGCCAATGATTGGACAAACGAGTGTTCATATTAACACTGATTCCCAATCATTGCCCTGGGTAAATAAGGCAAAGATCAGCCGATGATCGAGCAAGTGCTCGTTCATCGGCTAATTGGATCGTTTATGCAGCACAAAATATTATTGTTGTCAGCAGCACATCTTGTGTAAACAGGGAGATTAGCGGCTGACATCATGGAAATGCTTGGGGATGAACGATTGTAGTAACAATCGCTCGTCCCCATACATTACTGATCATAGTTCCTTGTTAAAGGAGAAACGAGCACCGATCAACAAGCTGTCTCGTTGATCGTCGCTCGTTTTTACGACCCATATTGGCCGGTGTAAAAGGACCCTAATGCTATTCTACTCCGTTAAATAAATCCCATTAAAGTTGTATCCTTTTAAAGTCAAAGGGATCAGTTAGGCTTCCTTCTTTGATCTGTTTAGGATATGTGAACAATCCTATTGCTGATTTTTCTTGTTTACATTAAGATACACTAACCATTTAAAATGTTGCATTGACTTTCATCTTCGGTTTTACAGTAGCTTTCCATTAGCAATGGACATCTGCTGTTGACCTGCTGTTAAAATGATACATTTTCCCTTTTTTGACCCTACACTGGGGTCCTGATAAGTAATTCTAGAACATTATGTCTGTTCTTTGTTAGACATCGTTCAACTTACCAAGCATTCTGCCCGAGATAAGGTGCAACAAAGAAGTTTGGTTGCATTAAACAAGGATTTATTGTTTCAATTAAAACATAATTTTCTGGCTGCCAAACAAAATCCTATCTTGGTAAGAGTAGATTGCTATTCTAGGTATCGTTAAACTGGAATCCGCCAAGGTCGGAACTTTTCTCACCATCAATACTCTTGCTGTAACAACATGTGACAATGGTTTTTAAGTTCGCCTGTCGAGCTGCATTTTTCAAAATATCAAATTAGCTTTTTACCATGATAACCACTGAGTAACAGCTGTATCCATTATTCTTCTCTCCAGCTCCATATTGAACTTGATAGTATGAGAGATTTTGTATAATTCTTAAATTTCAGCTATTTTTGTGCAACTGCAAGACTTGTGGACTAAGTTTCTTAAACTGTGAACACACTGGAAGACATTCACTGACCGCCATTACTGTGCCGATATGGTTTATTACCCAGCTTTTCACAGACTTTGAATGGCAAGTTTATACGTATACATTTTTATGTAATTACAGTCCCCGTCGGCTCTGTATCTGCAAGTTATCAGTGTTTAGAGTATTTTTGTCTTTTGTGATCTGGTTCTTACCATGCTTACACAAAGAACAAACCGGGTAGCACAATTCACCTCAGGTACTCAGCTGGCACCAGGACTTCTGTGCATCGGTGGTTTGGTCTCTGGATAGTGTCATCAAAATGGGAACCACACAAATGATTGGGAAGTTTGAGATATGGTTGCTGTGGGTTAGGCTGGGTTCACACAGTACAGATTTGCTGCAGATTGTGCATGCATTTTGTAGGCCGCAGGAGAGCAGACCTATAAGCCTTTCTTTATATATTACTTCTGTTTAGTTTCCGTTCCTGGCTTTTACTTGATAAATACATGCAAAATCTGCAGCAAATCTGCACTGTGGGAACCCAGCCTAAGGCCTCATGCACAAATCCGTTGCCCGTCGTACGGCCGCTAATGACTGATCCGTGAAACCCGGACCGCACACGAATGGCTTCTTTGCAAAGTCTGTTGTTTTAATGGCCCAAATGAGTGAAATAGTCGAAACAGTGCCGTCAAAAACAGACAGGTGTGGGACCTGTCCAATTTTTGTCAAACGGCCACACGGTTGCGTTAAAACAACGGAAGTTTGTATGGCCCCATAGAAATGAATGTGTCAGTGTGCTATCTGTTAAAAAAAAAAAAACAGATCGCACACTGAAGAGAATAACTGAAGTGGGCATGAGGCCTAAGGGTCCTTTTACAACGTCTGCTCTTTTCACAAGAAGCAATGTACGCTAATGTATGGGGACGAAAGATTGTTACTACGATCGCTCGTCCCCATACGTTTCCATTATGTCGGCAGCACATCTCTCTGTTTACACAGGGAGATGTGCTGCCGACTAGCAACCATTTTATTGGCCGCACAAATGAGCACATTAGCCGATCCACGAGCGTTTGCGGCGTACAAGGGATTTGAATAGAGTACCCAGCGCTCTGACACGGCGGCTATGTGTTCGTGTTCCTCCCCATATCCCTGCCAGCCCTATCGGGAGACTCGCTGTGGCAGCGGGCAACAGTCGGAGACTGGACTGGACCACGGTGAGGTGAGTACATTACATTACTTTATGTTAAGGATGAGCAGAGCAATAACTCAAATCTAAATACAGTAGGATAATATTTGGAATTTTGTTTCAGTGCATGGAAATGTTGGAGGATGGATAGAAAGCAGAACCACAAAAACGTACTTCTCTAAAGTGTAGCTCATCCATTATGCCATTACTTTTAAAAAATTTTTTTTTTTTCATATTAAAAGAAAAAAAATCCGTAATCTTGCAGTTTTCATGGTGGCCACTGAGACATTCAAATAGTCTGACGTTTGCTGTCACTTTTTTAGCTTGTTCTACAGTCATCTCCTTATCAGAGGGCAGGATTACAATGAAACTAAAGCTGGTATTACATGAGCCATCTAAACGAGCGCTGATCAACGAGTCCGCTCATTGATCGTCGCTCGTTTGCTCCTTTCACAAAGAACTAGTATGGGGATGAGCGCTCCTTACTCCGATTGCTCGTCCTCATACATTTGTATCATGTCAGCAGCATATCTCCCTGTTTACACAGGGAGATGTGCTGCCGACAACGATATTAGTTACAGTATTAAAAACGATACGATCAGCTGATGAGCGTTCACCGGATGATCTTTTTCCTGTTTCATAGGGCAATTATCAGGAACGAGTGTTTGCGCATTATTTTGGCTAGTGTAAAAGGGCCTTAACACCAACCTCTATTTTAAAGCTAAAGGCAGATAACGCATGATCACAACATTGATAATAGATGGAGACAGCTCACCTCCTCCCTGCATATGACACAGAGCATGCTCACAACACTCACATAAGTCAATAGGTGGTTTTTCGATGTTCAGGTGCCTTTTAAGAGGAGACACGATAAATTAAATAAATATGTATAATTGGCCCACGCAAAAAACATACTGTGTTGAGGTCACCTCAAAAGATAAGAGGGCAAAACTCCATACAGGACCTGGATTTAATAAAAACAGCAGGTTACGTCAAGAAACGTATAGACACTTTCAACAACACAAAATAGTAGGGTATTGATCCACTCTATTCAACACTAAGGGTTAGAGGGTTTTTATTTCCGAATAAATGAACCATGCCTTACTACGTTTTTTTTCATCATCTTCTGGATCAACCTGGGTTATCTAGGATCCTGTTGTTTTTTTCTGACCTGATCCTCTAATCCCAATGATCTTGATGGACATATGTCTTTTTTCGACCAAACTATGTAACGATGATATTTCTTTAACGGAAAATGTGAACAAATACTAATTGAGTTGCATCTTATGTTTCCAGCATACAGGGACTTTTTTTTGTGGCAAAAACCCAAATTACCCCTATAAGCCAAACCCAAAGCCTGGAATTGTTGCCTCCATTGTTTGCTGGGCCAAAAGTGACTTCATTTATTTGCCGTGCTGTGACTTGCGCTGGCGCTTGTCTGTGTATCATGGCATAATATCCTAAACCAACAGGGTGATAATGTTTAGTGGAAGAACAGGTATTTGTTCATACAGTACTTATAAGATTTTTGTTTGCTTAGTTAACACTTTCTATTATATAACGGCATAAAATGGCATCTGGCATGTCCCGTTTCCTGTTATGAAAGATTTCCTTTTGAAGGCTCGTCGTCTACAGCCTTTAGGGTTATTACTTAGCTGTGTATTGAGGAGAAGTGAAAGACGGACTTAGAATATAAACCATGGCTTTTGTTAACTCGTACTTGGTTTACACAGAGATATGATATTTGTACTTTTTCATTATGGAGCCACATTGCTTTGGGATCAGGGATTTGAATATTAATATTTTGTAAGGTGCATGTAACCTGGATCAGTTCATCTCATTACTTATGCTGTATCTTTCCTGTACCCATGTGTAGCTAGTTTTTGAAGCTGGTGGAGTAGGATGTGTACTCCGCAAAGTAAGTCTGTAGAGGAGTCCCCTATTATTTCCTTTGCAATATTGAGTGTACAGTAAGTGAACAGTTTTTATTTTATTCTATTGGACACTGTGTAATACTCCATTACTCCTGTGGTGGCACTGCAATGGAATTGAATACTTCCCGATTCCTCCACAGGTTACATCTGATCGCTGAAGGTCCTAGCTGCAGAACAGCCAGTGATCAGCTCATCATCGGGGGACCCCTTGTAACAAACCAGATTTCAAAGCAGATTTAAAGAACGTACACATTTTTTGCTTACTATTTAGAAAGACATAGGAATCTTAATTGTATGACACACAAGCTGCTTGTTGAAGCCTGCAGTGTAGCATAAATCTATTTGTCCTCGTGACTGTAAGCCGCAGGATTCTGAACCTGGAATATTTTTTACTATTTGGTCCATTTATGCTCTGTCTACATGCCTAGAAGTATTGTAGGCCAACTTGTTTTTTTGGTTCTCATACAATTTCTACATTGATCTGGTTTATGAGTTTGTTGACTTTCAAACAAAGCTTCCAGTGTACATATATATGTTGGGAGAATATGAAAATCAGTAAACCAAAGGGCATCTGATCTAGGAAAGTGATTGAACAAGCATATTGTCACGTACTCAGTATTCTGACTACAAATCCAGGTTATTCTATAAGTGTAAAAAAAATTCAAGTTTTCCTTGATTTTCGCTGGACATAGACCTCAAATAATTGTTGGCCAAATGATAAGCCATCGCTTGTTCCTTCGTTAATATGCACATTTTGGCTTGGTCAAAAATCAGAGTGAATTTCTGCCAGACTACTACAGTGACTCTTATCTCAAGGAGAAATATTGAATCGCCTGGGAAAATGATATGTGTGATTTGAGAATTTCTTCCTCTTAACCCCTTCCCCCAATATCATATATGTGGGAGCTGTCCATGAGCCTAGCTGCAGGCAAGTGGCTGTGATTGACAGAAAAAATTGCCATCAGATCCCACCTAAAAATGATGACATCTACTGAAAGTATTAGATGTCTATGGAAGCCTTTGTTTTTCGGGTTATACTTGCCTAGCGTTATACAGAGATTTTGGGGTTCTTTAGCCTTTTTTTCTCCCACTCATTTGCATGGAGCTTTGTCACGTTTTGACCCATCTACTGCACACACAGTTTATAGCCAGGTTTATCCGGTTCCTACAGACAGGTATCATTTTACAAAAATAAATTCTCCATTTTTACCTGTAGATACTTTTATGGGTGTTGTCCATTTTGGACAATTACTTTTTGTTAAACTGATTACGTGGTGTCCAGAGCAAATGGAGTATTGCATGGTGCCCATTGCCAGGTCCTCCTGAGAGAGACTCTGGGTTGCTGCCCTCCATTCTGGCTACTCCTTTCTATTGCAACCGGTATTTAGTAATGGGATTTCTAAACGAGACAACCTCTTTGAAGACCCTTAAAGGGGTTGCTTCACTAACACAACTCCTTTCCATATGCGCTATTGGGACATATGGATATATTAGTCTAGGTTTACACTGAGTTTTTCACCTCTGTGTAGTGTGAGAGAGCTCCCGACATTACATGCTAAATGTGTACAGAGTTAGTCAAAAGAACACTCTCTTGGTCTCCGTCTGGCTGGTATACGTCAGTATATTGCTAAAAAAATGAAGTATTTATTAGGCTATGCTATTCCATCCTGTGGTATCCTGTAGGAAAACGTATTCATTAAGCAGATACCATAATAGCATATGGATAACGAATACCAAAATGTGGCATATGTCGCTGGCATCCTTTTAACGGTTGCATCAATGGCTTTTCAATAACTTTTCATGACGTATCTGTTAAACAGACGCCATTATAGTCTATGGCTGACGGATACGTTAAACGGATGTCTAATAGTGGCATCCGTCACCCATAAGCTATAATAGCGTTTTTTTAATGAATATGTCATGAAGAATCTCACAATATCTCCGTTAAAGGGATCCGATATTACTCTACCACCACTGTTGGGCATCTGTCACAGCCTCCGTTTAACTTGTGTATATATATATATATAATGCAAAAAATGGAGCTTCAAAAAATATAGCGCTGCTAACATCCAATAGAGGAGAATCCAGTAGTTCAAAACAAGACTACATTTATTAGAACAAACCTAAAATAGACTACGCGTTTCTACGCCGAACCGGCGTCATCGGGTCTAAAATGTTTTTTTGACCTGATGACGCCAGTTCGGCGTAGAAACGCGTAGTCTATTTTGTTCTAATAAATGTAGTCTTGTTTTGAACTACTGGATTCTCCTCTATTGGATGTTAGCAGCGCTATATTTTTTGGCCGGTTCTTCTAACCCAGCTGCAGCTTCATCCTATACATTCTTACCATTGTTGTGCTTTTTGCAGCACAACTCCAATAGGTGAACAGTTATCAATTCACATTGTCTTGCTCTACCTTTACCAATTGTGACCTGCACCATGTTGGCGCCGTGTGTTTTTTTTAAACTCTCTCCAGGTCCGTTTAATGTACACATCAAGAGATTTCCCTGCGTATATATTAAAGGGGTTTTCCAGCCACTAAAAAATGATGGCCTATCCTCTGGATAAGCTGTCAATAGCTGATGGGTCGGGGTCTGACTTTCTGGACCCCCGGCGATCAGCTGGTTTGATGGGGCCGCAGCCTGCTTCCCTTCATTTCTTCTGTCTCACTGTGAGTCGTTGACACACATTTAGTGGTGATTCACAGGTATTGCAGCCTTTTCTCCCCTTCACTTCAAAAGAAGAAGGCTGCAATACCTGTGACGCACCGCTACATGCGTGTCAATGATTCACAATGAGAAAAAAAGAAATGAAGGGGAAGCAGCGCTCGTACGAGCGCTGCGGCACATTCAAAACAGCTGATCGGCGGGGGTCCTGAAAGTCGGACCCCGACCCATCAGCTATTGATGGCCTATCCTGAGGATAGGCTATCAATTTCTAGTGGCTGGAAAACCCCTTTAAATGGAGTACAAAAACGTAGTGTGTATCTAAGCTTAGATGGCAGAATGGTCGCTGTGTAATACGAAGTTTCCCTTGCAAGAGCCTCTGCAGGCTAACTGTATGGCTGGCCACGGCAATTAGCTGATCGCTGGGCCGGCTTAATCTCAGAAAGGAATGATCCCAGATTGTCTGACCAGATTATAGGTCACTATTTGGTGTGATTTGTAAAGAACAGAACTACTGGCGTTTTAGCAATGAAGGATGTTCCTAAAGACTTTTTTTCTTATCATCATCTAGTGAAACCATTTTTGTGAACGTTTAATAGTAAAGAAAAATTGTGCCCCCTGAGCCACACAGATAATGTATTTCCTATTATTTTGCTCTACAGGCGCTGCTGGCATCTGAACCCAAAAACAGCAAAGCAGGCCTCTTGAAGATGACTATGAAGGAGTTAATAAGCTTGGCCATGCCTTCAAGTGACTTGTATGGAAATAACAGCACAATCCCACAGGTGATGGTGATATTATACAGGCTGTGGATCACAGCAGGCCTCTTTCTACAAAGGGCATAATATATAACTTCACAACTGTTACTGTGGTTCCTGACAATCCATTGCAAAATCACAGAGTACGTGAAAAGGTTGATCCCAGAAGTCAATGTATTGGGTCCAAGAATAACGAAAAAAAACAAAAAATTTTTACACCCGCACCATCCAACGGTGTCCGGATACAGGCTACAGGGGCTTTTGAATAACTTCATGCCTGACCTATGGGCTGCGTAGTCTTAATGGATGACATCATTTTTTTATATTATATATGTATGTGTGTATATATATATATATATATATATATATATATATATATATATATATATTCTAGTCTTCCCCTATATTTTGAGAAAACAATATGGCTTTTTAGTATTCTAATATGCCTGGCATTTCTTTTAAGTAGAGGGGGGGGGGGATGCTTGGAGGAATCTTTTAATACAGCTGCTTTGATGTTCTGCCTAAAGCTGTTTTATGCGCATGATGCCTCATTGTTATTACAAAGCGTTTTTTAACCCTTTGTAATCGTAATAAACAATGATAGACCGCAATATTCTAATCCCTATTATGCCGTATAAATTTTGCATACACATAGAAAGATACACCCTGCAAACTCTAGATTTATACCATAATGTTAGAGCGTAACACTAAAACCAACACCTCATTCAGACTATAATGGCTAAATATATATATATAATGTGTGTGTAGAGTCCAGGTTGGTTGACACGGTTCACATTACCTTTGGGGTCCATGTTACTTAGGTTAAAACAAAATTACTAAGAGACTAGGTCATTACTGCGGCCTAGGTGCATTACTTTATATTTTTTAACATTACGTTTCATCTGCCACTGTCTTGCTCAGGCTACCAGAATATCTAGGTCTTTCTGTAATATTTTTCAATCAAGCTGAGTTTTAAGTATCCGACAAAGTTTTGTATTATCAGTAAAAACTGACACCTTGCTATCAATCCCATCTACAATGTCATTATTAAAAAGAATTTGGCCTAAAACCGATCCTTGTGGTATCCCGCTGCTGACTTCAGCCCATTTTGAGAGTGTACTGTTTGTTTCCTTAACCAGTTCTCTACCCACTTGCATACATGGTCCCCCAGTCCCTGCGTCTGTATCTTCAGCAAAACTGTTGTGTGCTACGGTATCAAATTCTTTTGCAAAATCCAAATATATCACATCACCCGCAGGACCATCATCCAGATTTTCACTTTCCTTATAGAAACCGAGCGTAAGGACCTGTTCACACTGAGTTTTTTTGCAGGCGGAAAAATCTGCCTCAAAGTTCCTTCTGGAATTCTGAGGCAGAGTTTGACCTGCCTGCACGCAGTTTGCCGCGTTTTTTTCGTTCGTTTTTCGACCGCAGCCAACGAGCGCCGCGGGCAAAATGTGCCGCGAAAAACGCTTTTTCTGCCGCCAATTGATGTCAATGGGAGATCAGAGACGGAGATGCCCGAAGATAGGGCATGTCGCTTCTTTTTCCCTCGAGCATTTTTTATCGCTTGTGGGAAAAAACATCTCCACCTCCCTTTGAAATGAATGGGGGGCCATTTTGGCCGTTTTTTAGCTCGATTCACCAAAATACTCAGTGTGAACAAGGTCTAATAGTTAGGCACGACCTGTTTTTCATTCATGCTGGTTATTAGATTATTTACTGCTATGTAGTTTTACAAATCATCCCTTAGAAATACTTTCAAATATTATGCATACCACAGATGTCAGACTTAGGCTATGTTCACACGGAGTATTTTGGGGGAGGAATATCTGCCTCAAAATTCCGTTTGGAACTTTGAGGCAGCTATTCCTCTCCCTGCACGCCGATTTTCGCGGCGATTATCGCGCCGTTTTTCGCCCGCGGCCATTGAGCGCCGCGGGCATAAAACAGCGAGAAATACGCTTTCTCCTGCCTCCCATTGAAGTCAATGGGAGGTCAGAGGCGGAAGCGCCCGAAGATAGGGCATGTCGCTTCTTTTTCCCGCGAGGCAGTTTTACTGCTCGCGGGAAAAAGACGCCGACGCCTCCCATTGAAATCAATGGGAGGCGTTCTCGGGCCGTTTTTGCCGAGTTTTGCGACGTGGTTTCCGCGTCAAAAAACTCGGCAAAATACCCCGTGTGAACATAGCCTTACCGGATGATAGTTACACGGATCCAACATTTTACCCACTTTGAAAATGAGTGAGGTCACATCTGCGTCTGGTTCCGTTCATGGGTACTGTTAGACCTTTCCGTCGGGAACCCATGAACGGAAAGGCAAACGGAAACCATGGCTTTCGTTTGCATTACCATTGATTTCAATGGTAAGGCTTCCGCTGCAAATGGTTTTAATTTGTTTCCGTTCCATAAGGTTTCTGGTTTGTTTGTTTTTTGAAAACGATAGCATAGTCGACTTGCCCTAAAACATCAGTCGTCGTCCTCCAATCCTGTGGCATTGGCTCTGTTATAATAAATAAAATGAGACCAACCTGGCTAAATAGGGAAGTTCTAAAAATAATAAGATAAACAAAAAGCATTCAAAATACTGAAGGCTGAGGGTTCAGAAAAAGTTTTCCAGATTTAACAAAGATCTCAATAGGAAATATAAAAGGAAATCAAGTTGGCAAAGTAAGTCATAAGTTTTGTTTTTTTTAAATAAATCCTCCAAAAATCTGTAAATGTTAAAAAGAAAAGTCTGATACTTATAAATTCACCGTGGGAATTTAGTTGTGAGATATTAAACATGTACATTGTTAACTGATGAGGTGCCGTGCCAGATCCTTAGGGGGACTGTAATCAATGTTCTCCACCTAATATTACCTACTTAAAGGAGTTTTCAACCTTCTGACAACTGATGACCTATCCACCAGATAGGTCACCAGTACGTGATCTGTGGGGGTCTGACACTCGAACCCCGCACAGATCAGCTGGTCCGGTTCCTCCGTGCACCGGAAGTGCATGCCGGAAGCACTTCGCTCCGGCCACGGAATAACGGCCGAGCTGCAGTACTGCTCCTATTCAAGTGAATAGGAGCAGACCTGCAGTTCTGCAGCACGGCCGCTATGCTGTGTACGAAGCCAATTTCTTCTGGGCTCCGTGCATACCACCGGAGCGGCTTATCGGTGCAGGGTCCGAGTGTCTAACCCGCACCAATGATAAACTGATGACCTATCCAGTGGACAACCCCTTTAACACATGAGGTGTACAGCTGCGTCAGAGCAGGTGAAATATTAATAAAGCCCCCGGGCCTGACGGCATTCATCCGCGTATATTAATGTAATTGAGCTTGGCAATTGATGGACCATTATAACTCCTCTTATCTTGTAACCGGGTCAGTGCCACAGGATTGGAGAATGGCTGATGTTGTACCAATGTTTATTGTATGCAGCGGGAAAATCTCCCGACGTATATGTCTAACATACGCAGAAACTGATTAGCCAGATGTATACCAGAAGAGGGTCCTTTTATCATACATTTGGCCAGTAAACCTAAGTTTTAATACAACTGTATGGAAAAACATATATTTTTTCAATGGTAATAAACGACAGGCGTATACAGCTCTATAGGCATACAGTTACATTTGGTAGAAAGTTTTAAGTGGTCCTGCTGTATGTAATGTAGAGCGACTCTGTTTTTTGGCCAGCCAATTCTTGTGACATTTCTGGACTGCGCTGCGGATGCCACTGCCTGGCAGTAAGCACACGGGTGACGCTGTAGACTGAGCAGTAAGTGTCTATATTTTCTCCCCTCCTGCCTTGCTGCTGATTCTTTTTTTTTTTTGTCTTTGCGGAATTCTGTCTGCTATAGGGACCTTATGATTTCTATGTGTGCCCCTGACTTGACGTGAAAAGGGCAGGACTGGGATAGTAATTTCTAAATTAAATAATTTTCACGATTGGTATTTTTTGCGGCAGTGTTGAGGATTTTGGGTATGTTTTTTTGTTTTTTTTGGACTGAACCATACAGCAGACCTGTCACCACTTTGTTACATTGGACATAGTTTCCTTTCCTAAAGTAAGGGACAGTTATGAAGTGTCAGTGTTGTGGACATTTTATGCAATATTTGGTGCTTAGAAATTACACTAATTGTGTGTGATAGAATTTTTGTATCCCTGTAGTTTGTCCATAGGTGGTGGCGTATTGGTACCACGCCATCTAGATATCATTTTCTGGATACTCCAGGTGATAACTGTGGGTTGCTTTTTTAATTCAACCCTGGTTGTGTCAGAGGTATTTGAGTGTCAAAATAATTACCTAGAGTATTTTAATCTGAATAATGAATAAAGGTTATGTTTTATGAAGAGTTCCCACTCTGTGATACTACTTGTTCCTTTGAGGTACTCACATATTGATTTCAGTGATAATATATCTTATCCTAAAGCAAGACCTTTTCCAGTGTATTCTAATCAGATGATGTGAGGAGGGGACCTCACATATTGCAGTTTTTATGAATATGAAAACATAGTGCCTAATATGTAGGGCAGAATGATGGCAGCCACGGGTTACCTCGTTCAGTCTCTAAATTTATGCGGGGAACCGGTCAATAAGTCTCCTGGTGATAGAGGCAGAACAAGCGCTCTTGGTGCACAAGGCAGGGACTTCAGAATGTGCTGGTCCCTGAAGTTCAGCATGATAGTTGTTGGATGGATAATCATTTGTTTGTCTGTCGCACTGAAGGAAAACGCTCCTAGTCTCCCGGCGCACCTACAAATTTATTAGTAGCTTGAAAATTTTGTCCAATAGATTGTATCAAAAAATTGTAATGGCAGAGCATTGTATTGGCTTTTGTCCATAAATTGCGCCCATCTTCTCAATGCTGCCCCAGTAGGAGACTGCCTGGTGATATAGGTTGGGGGCTCAGTCTATGTTGAACCAGTTGTCACCTTCCTCTATAGTCATCAATCACTTCTCCCCCAAAGCCATACTTACAGGGGTCAAGGAAGCAGAGATAGACCTGGTAAATAGTCCATGTCTCCTTCTTGAACTGCTCTATCACCAAGAGGAAGGGGGATATGGCATTTTGGTTTTAAACTTCGTTGCCATTAAACCTCAAAAGGCATTTCCAATTTTGCTTTCTAGTAACTATAATTATAGCTTCAGATCTGTCCTTCCTTAACTTATTTCTAAACCCGACATATCGCCAAGATGTATGATGTAAAATAAAGCATACCTTTGACGGATGCCAAATAAAGGATACATTTAACTTATTTTTTTTTCACTGGATGGTGCCGGATTGTATTAATTCAACATCATAACAAATTGTATAACTTCGCGCAATTTGAGAAAGTTAAAGAGGCTCTGTCACCAGATTATAAGTGCCCTGTCTTCTACATAATCTGATTGGCGCTGTAATGTAGATAACAACAGTGGTTTTTATTTTGAAAAACAATAATTTTTGAGCAAGTTATGAGCAATTTTAGATTTATGCTAATTAGTTTCTTAATAGGCAACTGGGCGTGTTTTTACTTTTGACCAACTGGGCGTTGTACAGAGGAGTGTATGACGCTGACCAATCAGTGACCAATCAGCGTCATACACTTCTCATTGTTCCAGCCCAACTTCTTTCACTGCACAATCACACTGCAACAATGGGCTGGAACAATGAGAAGTGTATGAGGCTAATTGGTCGCTGATTGGTCAGCGTCATACACTCCCCTGTACAACGCCCAATTGGTCAAAAGTAAAAACACGCCCAGTTGCCTATTAAGAAACTAATTAGCATAAATCTAAAATTGCTCATAACTTGCTAAAAAATAATTTTTCTTCAAAATAAAAACCACTGTTCTCTAGATTACAGCGCCGATCACATTATGTAGGAGATAGGACACTTATAATCTGGTGACAGAACATCTTTAATGGTGGCTATATCTGCACATTCACAGTTCTGCTAGTCTTTGAAGACAGACCCCCCCTTTAATAACTTACAGAATTTGGAGAGTTTTTGCTGAATAAAATCATGTCCCAAATTACAAATCACCTACAGACACTGAGCTGTCAATGGAATATAGGGCGATTTCAGCTCTGAAGCCTGCAGAATTGTGAATGCAGCTCTGGAATATGAAACAAGCTATGACTCAGAATATGTCTGACGTAAGTAATGCAATAGATTTACAAAGCTAATCTAAATGAAATACTAATTGAATATGTAAACTGTGAATTGGTTTTGAAAGAGAACATTTTGAAAAAACAATAGACCTGTATTAAATTAAAGAGGCTCTGTCACCAGATTTTGCAGCCCCTATCTGCTATTGCAGCAGATCGGCGCTGCAATGTAGATTACAGTAACGTTTTTATTTTTAAAAAACGAGCATTTTTGGCCAAGTTATGACCATTTTCGTATTTATGCAAATGAGGCTTGCAAAAGTACAACTGGGCGTGTTGAAAAGTAAAAGTCCAAGTGGGCGTGTATTATGTGCGTACATCGGGGCGTTTTTACTACTTTTACTAGCTGGGCGTTCTGACGAGAAGTATCATCCACTTCTCTTCAGAACGCCCAGCTTCTGGCAGTGCAGATCTGTGACGTCACTCACAGGTCCTGCATCGTGTCGGCACCAGAGGCTACAGTTGATTCTGCAGCAGCATCAGCGTTTGCAGGCAAGTAGCTACATCGACTTACCTGCAAACGCCGATGCTGCTGCAGAATCATCTGTAGCCTCTGGTGTCAATGTGTCCTCGCTCGTCTGACACGATGCAGGACCTGTGAGTGACATCACAGCGTGATCTCTCGAGAACACGGCTGTGTCTGCACTGCCAGAAGCTGGGCGTTGTGAAGAGAAGTGGATGATACTTCTATACACAACGCCCAGCTAGTAAAAGTAGTAAACACGCCCCGATGTACGCACATAATACACGCCCACTTGTACTTTTACTTTTCAACACGCCCAGTTGTACTTTTGCAAGCCTCATTTGCATAAATACGAAAATGGTCATAACTTGGCCAAAAATGCTCGTTTTTTAAAAATAAAAACGTTACTGTAATCTACATTGCAGCGCCGATCTGCTGCAATAGCAGATAGGGGTTGCAAAATCTGGTGACAGAGCCTCTTTAAGCAGCGTTATGTTGTGTTTTTAAAAAAATAAATAAATTGTATTATAATTTTTCTGGCTCCCGTTACAGAGCTTTACTTCAAGTGCAGTTGTTCTGTTATTAGTGTGTGTACTCTTCCCAGTTCTATTTTTATAACTATACGTTCACCTTTACTATTAATGTGTTTTACATCAGCAAGCTGTTTTAGATGTGAATGGGATTTTTTTTAAACTTTGACCTAACAGACTTGTATATTCAAGAACGGCTGTTTGGAAATGACTGACTCGGCCTTGGCCCTTAGACTATCTTTTGGGACAGATAAGCACACTACGATTGCTGCTATTGTATTCTTGTGTTGTCCTTTATGCTGGCTTTCCTCCTGACTTTTTAACAACTTGTCTTTATTTCCTTTTAATGTTGCTCACTAGTACATGTGAACTTAAAAAGGCTCTGTCACCACATTATAAGTGCCCTATATTGTACATGATGTGATCGGCGCTGTAATGTATCATTACAGCAGTGGTTTCTATTTAAAAAAAACTACAATTTTTGACGTTTTGAGTTATGACCTAATATCTTTATGCTAATTACTTTCTTAATGGACAACTGGGTCTGTTTTACTTTTTGACCAAGTGGGCGTTGTGGAGAGAAGTGTATGACGCTGACCAATCAGTGACCAATCCGCGTCATTCACTTCTCTCCATTCAGTTACACAGCACATAGTGATCCTACTAGATCACTATGTGTAGCCACATACACAGACACATTAACGTTACTCAAGTGTCCTGACAATGAATAGGCATCACCTCCAGCCAGGATGTGATGTCTATTCAGAATCCTGACACTTCGGTAACGTTTGTGTGAGATTTACAGCAAGGCGAGCGTAATCTCGCGAGATTACGCTGTAAACTGTCATTTAAAACGAGATTAAGCTTGCCTTGCTATAAATCTCACACAAACGTTACCGAAGTGTTAGGATTCTGAATAGACATCACGTCCTGGCTGGTAGTGATGTCTATTCACTGTCGGGACACTTCAGTAACGTTAGTGTGTGTATGTATGTGGCTGCACATAGTGATCTGGTAAGATCACTATGTGCTGTGCAAATGAATGGGGAGAAGTGTATGACGCCGATTGGTCACTGATTGGTCAGCGTCATACTCTTCTCTCCACAACGCCCACTTGGTCAAAAAGTAAAACACGCCCAGTTGTCCATTAAGAAAGTAATTAGCATAAAGCTAATATAGGTCATAACTCCGTCAAAAATGATCGTTTTTCTAAATAGAAAACACTGCTGTAATCTACATTACAGCGCCGATCACATCATGTACAATATAGGCCACTTATAATGTTGTGACAGAGCCTCTTTAAATGCAATGCATTATGCAGCACCCCCTTATGTTGCTGCCTACAGACATTGGGCCTACAACACTTCTATTGACGAAATCCAGGCTCTATGGTTCTGAATACTGATATGGGATACTGATATCGTTCTGAACACTGCCCGACGGGTACTCTAGCGGGTTAATCTGATGGAAAATATGTTGTCGTTAGCGTGGTAATCTATACGACCATCTTGAAGTAAGATCTCACTTTCTGCAAACCACAGCTAAATCGAAAACATATTTCTGAGTTTTATCACGGAGACTCCGCTGTCTTCTGATGTGTTTACTCGTGCATATTAATGCTTTAAGCATGTTTGATCAGTTATGTCTACATCTGTTACAGTCTTTTTCAGCCCTTTTCATTTTTTTATTGTTTTGGAAACGCACAATTCCCTATTGAGTCTTGTTTAAAGTCAGATGAATATCCCAGTCACATGTAGAAGGTTTTTATTCTTTACTTACACGAGTCTGGGATATTTCCCAGAACCACCCGAGGCATTTTAGCTTGCATTTTAAACGGTCTGACAGCACTTTTAGGATCTATGATTGATTTATGTTAATTAAATGAATCTATATTTTACGCTTGCAGGTAAGGTAGAGCATTAGGTAATGATGAGGGTCCTGTAATAAGGTAATAATAAATTATAACTTTGAAGCCAGATATTATTTATTAACAAGATACTTGGCCCTGATCCAAGCAATGATTTAAGCGAGAAGGGATGTGCATATGTGGTTTAACCAAAAACCGTTGTTAATCAATTAGAAAACCTAGCATAATAGCGCTACATTTAGTTGCGCATACCTGCATCAATAAAATTCATATTTTTCATTGGTTGTCTAGACATGAAGTTAATTCGCTAGGCAAAAAATACAATTCGCCATGTGCAAGAACTGCCAGAAATTTTATATGAAAAATTCCCCATACAAGTGATTTTTAATCGGTGCGTTACGACACTAGTCTTGGGGGTATAGCAATTACCGATTACTATAGAAAGGTCTTAAAGGGTAATTAAAAAAAAAATGTCATACTACACATTCCAGGTGAATATTATATGTTAAAGGATTTTTATATAACTATATGTAGTTTAGGCTTATGGGCATTTTGTGCAGTCTGTTACCATGGAAACATTGGTCTGGGTTGGAGCAGTGGACGCACAACGATAAGAGCTTTTTAATAAGGACTATTTGCCAAGTTACTTAATTTTTTATTGTAAATTCATTGGAACAATAAAAAAATGGTTGCAAATGTGGATATTGCCTTTAAATGGACACTAACCTTTGAAACCGATTTTGCTAATATAAGAGAGGAAGACACAGACGTTGCCCATAAAAGTTTATGGAGGGGGGAGCAGGAGGAGGTAACCGGTAAGAGATAGACCGGAACACTGCTCATACAAATCTATGGAGAGGGAAGGAGGGAACAGGAGCAGCTTCTGGTAAGTGTTAATGTCTCACCCCAGTGCTGGATTCTCAGCTACACTGGTCTGTACTGATTTATAATCTCCATGCTACTGCTGATTTCACACACACACATTATATATATATATATTAGTGTGTAATGCAGATGTAGCCGTCTTTATCTGGACTTTTAACACATTAAATACACAGTGGCTAGATCCTTTATCTTGCCTTTTTCAATGGCTTTTGTTATGTGATATCACGTTGCAGCAAGTTATCAGTCAAGATAAAGATGGCTACATTCGTAGATAGAGGGAAGCAGGATTCTCCTCTTCTCTATGTATGGAGTGTATAGAAGTCATGATAGCAGTTAGGCTCCGCCAACTAGCTCAGAGACAACTGAGAATTACAGATAGAGCCTGCAGAGGGGAGAACTGCTAAATAATGCAGAATACAAGTCATATAATGGGCAGATATAGTGTTATTTCTCATGTTCATACGCATGACCGATTATTCTGAAATGTTCGTTGACCGGTTAGGTACGCTTTAATCAATGTATGATTATTTGGTTTGTGCTCGGTGTCCTTTGCATTTTAAAGATTTCTGCTTGTTGTTTTGCACCCAGAAACAGAAAATCCTTAGGTCCTACTCAGACGAGCGTCGTTTACGTCTGTGTGCTGTCCAAGGGTAGAACGGAGGGCACACAGACTGAACACTCACATATTTAAAGTCTATGGACCAATTCACAGGCCCGATTTTTGCAGTACGTAAAAGTTTGGTCCGATCCTCACACTAGACTCGCCCATTCAAGTCAATGGGTCAGTAAACAAAATCGGACAGCACACGGACGCTACCAGAGTTCGGTCCGTTTTTTACGGATGGGTTGCTAGGAGACGCTGAAAAGAAAGCAGGAAGGAAAAAAAAAACTAATAACTGATGCTATACAACGTAAAAAACTGATTTAACAGAACGCATTCAGACACAAAACTCATTCAACTTGAATAGAAAATCGTCAGTTTTTTTTTCCTGATGAAACCGACGAGTTTCACAACATTCTTCTGGAAGGGGCCTTACAGGCCTATTACTCTAAGATGAGGGTCTGCTACAATGTTCCAATTTATGCAATTCAGGAGAGAGATTCGGGTTTTAGCTCCCATCATTGCCTATACTAGATACTTTGCAGCAGATCCTCAGTTGTGAGTCTAGGTCTGTTGGGGTCTTCAGTTTCTGTCTGTAAGCAAGAATGTAAACTGCATGCAACTGCTTAATAAACCAAGGATAATCTGTTGTGTGGTTTTGTATTTTTACTTCAGACAGTAACATATGCTTTTATATGTTCATTTATTCTTGGGACAGCGTTATGGCTTTGGACTTTGTACATAAATATTTCTAATCCTTTCTTTAGGTTGAGAATGTTCGCACAAATTTTAGGCTTAATTTGCCTAAATTTTGCTTTAAATTGAAACTTTTTTTTCTATAGTTTTTTAGATGGCAATTGTTTTTTTCTGATTACAACGTTCAACTTAATTGTTCTGTTTCTCTACAGGTCCACGCTTTAAATATTTTGAGAGCAGTTTTCCGGGACACACGTCTAGGTGAAAATGTCATTCCTTATGTGGGAGAGGGAACCCAAGCAGCAATTCTCGGATTTACTTCTCCAGTCTGGGCTGTAAGTCTTCCTTTTCTTTAAATTTTATTTAGATTACTTAAGTTCAAACAAATCAATTTTTATTTTTAACCTTATGGATCCAAAGTTTTCCAGACTACAACTGAACATTTAATATCATTTTCTCCAGTATTGTATAATTTTGTCACAACTCCAACTAAACTTTGTGTTATGTTTCATTCACAAATGTTGGGATTATTCAAGACATCTGCTAGGGTTTGTACTAAAGTTGCCCACACTTCAGACCGAATTCAGAAGTCATCTCGTTGACAGGGTGAGGAGGAACGGGGGCTTGGGACAATCATCTGACCGCTAAGGCTTTGTTCACATCTGCATCAGGACTTCGTTCATGGGTTTCGTTGGAGCTTTCTGTCTGGGGAACCCATGAACGGAATCCAAGCTGAAACAAACGGATGGTCTTAAGCCCACCGTTCCTCCTCATTGTGGAACTTTGAATAGAGCAGTGGACGTGCGAGCGCCTTGCCGCTCTATTCAAAGTCTATGGGACCGACGAAGACATCCGAGTACAGCAATCAGCTATTTCAGTCAGTCCCATAGACATTAAATGGAGCAGCAGGGCGCATGCTCGTCCTCCACTCCATTCAAGCTCAGGACTCCTGTTATTGGTGTGGGTAACCGTGGTGGGGCCCCCAGCGATCAGACACTGATCATCTATCCTGTCGATTCGAGGAATACCACTTTAAGAAATTAATTAGCGCAGAATTTTGGACCGAATGATGACATGACGAACGTAAAATATCCCCTTGTCTGGCACTTTTATCTATTTCAATGTAACCCCAATTCTATTATACTTTTTGCACTTGTATTAATTCCTTGGAAATGTTGTGTTTGCCTCTATAAAACAGATTAAAGTTGAAAACTTTGTGGTTTATTAGAACATGACAGGAAAGTGCATAAATGTGTTGCGAGCTTGGGCAACAAACTCTATTAGGGCCTTTTCCATGCAATGAAAGGGTTAAAGCATGAGGTGGAGGCCTCACCCGTCCGAAGGTTAAATCTCAGCATGGTTTGTTAGTTGTTATGCACCATAGTTCAGCAAATAATCTCGCTCTAGGAGTGTATAGGGAGCGGAACGTGCATGTTTGACCAGCAGTTCTACTCACCTTCATACACTTGTAACATCTGTTGCACATAAAATCTTTGTTTCCAAGACCTTAAGCCATGAGTTATTGCTTTTTCCACTGTCACGTCTTTGGACAGATTAGACCTGGTGCCATGGTACCCTCCAAATCTCTTCCCTTTTCTGTAGAAAAATGTGCCAAGTACCAAGGAGAAGTACTGACAAACTATTCTGAATTAATGACCTGACATTTCTGCTGAAGAGAGAAGCTACTCCCATATGCTCCCGAGATACGGGCTGTTCTTATGGAAACATGAAGCACTTTCCCCCAGATACTGGTTATGTCTTAACTTGAATGATTGCAGGAACAGAATAATGAAGCTCGAGCACAAATAACTAAGATACATGTTAATGTTAATTTGTGTTACTCTTCATGAAGAGCATTTCTCCTTTTTAATATCTAGAGATTACCAGTTAGTAGGTGCCCTTGAGTTGTCATCTTGGAGAAGGTCTAGTGCGCAGAGTACCTACCACACTAAGTTTTAGTAACTTGTAGACTTGTTCATAGAGTTCTTTGTCATTCACCTTTGCTGGTTTTTTAGCATTCAACATGAGGCCATTCAGACATGTCAGATTTCCTGTAGAGAATGCTGGCCTGAATTGGGGCAGAACCCCTAATTCATGAGCAGCCGTAGTCGGCCTCTTTGGTAGTCTCTCATCTCCTCCGTTCTTCAGTGGATACTTTCCTGCCTTCAGAAGGAAGCCACTGGTGGATGACATCACCAGCTTTGTCTACCCGCTCAGTTTACAGTAACTTTTTTTTCTACAATTTCTTTCCAATTTCTTTCTGTGGCTAGCCTTTCTGTGAGGTCACGGTGGCTGGTCCTGTTAGGCCACAGGTATGGCTGGTATTATTAGATGGGTAGCAGATTCTGTACTTTTTTTTTTTTTAATGCTCTTTCTATAAACCTTTAATCCTCAAAAGTGTGTGTGTTTTCAGTTCTACTTAAGCCCTTAACGACCGGCGTATAGTGCTTTTACGTCGACCGTTCAGGGTAGTTCTTCTGAAGCGCCGCCTTTTCACGACGGCACTTCAGAAGAACTTTCTCCCCACTGTGCTGGGATCTCCTGAAGCCCGTGCTGTTACTAACAGCCTCGGGCTTCAGGGCAACAGTGGTCTCCGATCATATTTAACACCTCAGATGCTCAATAGCGAGCGCCGCATCTGAGTGATTTTAGAGGGAGGTCCCTCTCTCATCCCACTGGCATCGCGGGGTGCCGATGGGCTCTATGGAAGCCTGGGGGCCTAACAAAGGCCCCCAGGTCTGCATTTAGTGATTGCCTGTTCGACTATGTCAGAGGCATGACCTAACAGGTGCCTATCCATTTTACACTGACCGGCAATAATACACTGCAATACCGAAGTATTGCAGTGTATTATAGTAGCGATCAAAAGTTTGCACAGTGAAGTCCCTCAGTGGGACTAAAAATATAGTAAAAAAAAAAGTTAAATAAAGTTTGAAATAAATGTCCCAAGTAAAAAAAAAAAATAAAACCCCCCACTTTTTCCCCTTACAAAATACTTTATGAAAAAAAGTTACTCATATTTGGTATCGCCGCGTTCGTAACGAACCCTAATATAAAATGATTACATTATTTAACCCGCACGGTGAACGCCGTAAAAAATATAATAAAAAACAACGCTGGAATTGCTGTTTTCTGTTCAACCTGCCTTCAAAAGAATTTGATAAAAAGTGATCAAACCGTCACATCTACTCCAAAATGGTACCAATAAAAACTATAAGTCGTCCCGCAAAAAAAAAGCCCACATACAGGTGCATCGGTCAAAAAATAGAAAAGTTATGCCTCTTAAAATATGGCGACACAAAAGCAAATAATTTTGAAAAATATGTTTTTACTGTGTAAAAGTAGGAAAACATAAAAAAAATCCATATAAATTTGGTATCGCCGCAATGGTAACGACCCGCTGAATAAAGTTATTATGTTATTTATACCACACGGTAAACTGCGTAAAATTAAGACGCAAAAAAATGGCGAATTTTCTGTTTTTTTTCCAGTACCCCACTAAAAAAAGTTATTAAAAACGTAGTCAATAAATTATATGTACCCCAAAATTGTGCTATTATAAAATACAATTTGTGCCGCAAAAAAAAGTCCTTATGCAGCTATGTCGACACAAACATAAAAAAGTTATAGATCTTTGAATGCGACGATGGAAAAACTTACAAAATTGCTCGGTCATTAAGGTTTAAAATATCTTCGGTATTAAGGGGTTAAGGCAGCAAAAATGCTGGAATCATTGTTGGATGTTTTGTATAGTGGCGGTAATATGTTGGTAAAGGGTTGAGGAAGACTCTACAAATATCTAGTAACAATAAGAAGGGAGAACATCTGTTGCCAAGTTGCAGCCGTCATTGTGATAAAACATGAACACCACAAGCCGTCTCTTGCAGTTCTTGTGTTTTTCTGCATTGAAGTCAATGAGTGAAAATGCATTTATGTTGGAAGAAAACTAATTTCCAAAATTCCCATTCATGTAATACTACTTCACAATGGAAAAAAACACTTGCCACGTGTGGCTCCCTTATACACAAGAAAATGTCTTCTCTGTATATTAGCAGCCATCCTTTATATTATCTCCGTTTTATTTCTCGTTGTAGCATATGTTTTTATATTTAACTTTTTGTATAAAACTTTTGTAATTTTTATCTTTGTGGTAATTTGTACATCGGATGAGTGGATCTTATTTATCTTCAACCAATTTTGTCACAATTTTCTTATTCCGATAGAAGCAGCGGAATGATCCGCTGATAAACCGACCAGCCAGAACTATAAAACCACCTGCCTAAACAGCTCTGACCCATCAAGGCATTGATTCCACAAAACCTCTGATGGTGTACTGTGGTATCTGGCACTAAGACGTTAGAAGCAGATCCTAGTTCTGTACATTTCAAATTGGGACTTCCATGGATCAGACTTTTTTTTTACAGCACGTCTCACAGATGCCCAATCGTATAGAGATCTGGGGAATTTGGAGGCCAAGTCAACACTTTGAACTCTTTGAAATGTTCCTCAAACCATACATGAACAATTTTTGCAGTATGGCAGGGGCAAGAGCCTGCTGAAAGAGGGCACTGCCATGACGGAACACCATTCCCATGAAGGGATGTACTTGGTCTGTAACAATGTTTAGGTTGGTGGTACGTGTAAAAACCACATAAATGCCGGGACCTAAGGTTTCCTAGCAGATCATTGCCCAGAGCATCACACTGCCTCCGCAGGCTTGTTTTCTTCCCATAGTGCATCCTGGTGCCTCTCTTCCCCAGGTAAGTGACGCACACCCTACCGGCCGTCCACATGATGTAAAAGAAAATGTGATTCATCAACCCAAACCACCCTCTTTCATTTTCCTATCTCTATCTATCTATCTATCTATCTATCTATCTATCTATCTATCTATCTATCTATCTATCTATCTATCTATCTATCTATCTATCTATCTATCTATCTCGATCTATAATATCTACATGCTGCCACTGCTATGTGCACTCGGCTGCTGAGCCTCTTTTTATGTGACACACAAGCAGTACTTTGGAAGAAATTTCATAGCATTTATTTCTTTTATTATACTTCAGCCTTTCTTGTATGTCCATCAATAGAAAGTTTATTAAAATGACATCTGCTAAAGCCATTCCTCAAAGTGCTCTGCCTTGGATAATATCCTTACAAAAGAGGTTTAGTACGGTTGTTAAGGGAGTTGGTGTGTGGATGAGTTTTTACTTTAAAAAAGGAGGCTACCGCTCTGTGCTGACGTTACAGATGTACTTTTATGTCATTACTTTTTTAATAGCTTTTTTTCCATTCTGCATGCTTGATTGTTTGGCCCATTAATATGTTTGTTATTAGACACATGATAGGGGAGATCTCGAGACAGTCACAAACGCTGCATTGGTTTTCTGGTTGCATGCTTTCTTTGAAAATATGTGCTTATCTTTTTTTTAAACTTTCCTTCCACAATGCAATTCTGGACAGTTTCAAACACTCTTCTTTCAGGACATAGAGCTCTGTTCATACTGATTTTACAGAATGGCAGAATTGTAGGAGTGGTTGAAGACCGAAGAAATACCTGCATAACAATGCAGCTTTATATGCCGTTCACGGTCTCTAGAGCAGAAGGACCAGGTCTGTGGGCACCGTTCTGAATGCTGTTTTCACCCAACATCTGTTGCCATTGTACGAGACCAAGATACAGTAACTCAAAATATACTTCAGTGCATAACTTAAAGGGGTGTTCCCATCTTATTTTTATATTCTATATCTCTAGGATATGCCATAACATAAATGGTGGGGCCAAACTTCTGGGGCAGCTGCCGCTCCTGAAAACGAAGGGTCCAGTGTTTGCATTTTCCCTGCGCTTGCACCCAGTCACTGGTGTGGCCTGTCTGCTATGGTCCCTCTGCCACATAAGATGATAGCAGTACTATAAAGGGCACATAATTGAAAAGGAAGAGTGAGATCCCGTTACTGATTTTGTATTGGGACCTATGAGTGCTGTAATGGAAGGAGTTCTCCAACCATTATAAGTGACGGCGAATCGCAGGCACTAATCTTCAGAATGAAGGATCCTTCACCGTTTTCCCTGCACAGCAGCGCTCCTATCCACCCCCTGTGCATCATGTGCCATCTTCGTATGTGGCAGAGTGGCCATTGGGTGCCCTCAGGGACCAGGTACGACTGCAGCCTCTGTACACATGACTCATATTTAACTGTGTGATAATCAATATGAACACTATTACTACTCCTGCACACACAGTCTTCCCAAAGTCTTGAATGGCTAAATGTTCTTAGTTATGTAGTGACCAATACCTTGCTCCCATATAGTTGCTATACAGGAATCTTGTTTAAATGAGTTAGAACGATGTCACAGAGGGGATTCTCCGCTTGTCACAGCCAGGAGCTTCTAGTAAGGAGTTGCTCTCGTACCCGATCTTACTATGTATTACATGGTTGCCATTGATTTAATAGGTCAGCATGTATTATTGCAGTTCCTATGCAGTGGACGCTGTGGGAGCAATGTGCGGCCATCCATAGCTTCCCTTGTGACTGACAGGTTTTTCTGAAGCCGTACCCGTGACAAGAAGCTGATCCAAGACCGCTTCAATCTGTAAAACTACGCAGCGTATCAGACCACGAACCTACAGGGAATTCCACCCGAAAAACTGTACCAAATTGTGGTGCAGTTTTTCAGGCAGAATCTCCTCCACTGTGGAAACCAGTGCTTTAAAAAAAACAAAAAAAAAAAAACCTTTACGCTTAGCCTCGGCTGTCATTATGGCGACGCGTCTTTCTGTTCTCCATGCAGTTCTGCCTCCTGGAACGATGCTGTAGCCTGTGATTGGCTGCAGCAGTCACATGGGATTAAATGTCATCCCAGGAAGCCGGCCTGAACGAAGAACAGAAGAAGGCGTTGCTATGGCCGGGAGTAAGTATTATCTGTTTTTATTCATTTTAACCCAAGAAAAATTTTTGTTTTTTCATGCGCGACTTTTGCGCTGGAATCCGAACGTTTCCACCTCAAAAGTCGCAGCACTTGGCTATTTTGTTGCAGGTTTTACTTTCTCATTGAATTTATTTGGGAAAGCCCGCAACAGAAGTGAAATGAATCCGCAGCATAAATTCACGTTCTGTGGATTTAAAATCCGTACTGCGGGTCAGTTCATGTATGTCTTTGCTGCGGATTTTTTTATTGCGTGTGCATGAGTTGCTCAAATCTCATTCATTTTTTTGCTACTGTAAATTCTATGGAATCTCCGCACAGAATTCCGTTGTGGAAATTCCGCAGCGTATACTCTACATGGCAACCCGGCCTAGAGTTTTCTTCATGATTTTTCTAACTTTAGCACTCCTCTTTCTTTAAAGAGGCTCTGTCACCAGATTGTGCAGCCCCTATCTGCTATTGCCTGTGATCGGCGCTGCAATGTAGATTACAGTAACGTTTTTATTTTTAAAAAACGAGCATTTTTGGCCAAGTTATGACCATTTTCGTATTTATGCAAATGAGGCTTGCAAAAGTACAACTGGGCGTGTTGAAAAGTAAAAGTCCAAGTGGGCGTGTATTATGTGCGTACATCGGGGCGTGTTTACTTCTTTTACTAGCTGGGCTTTCTGATGAGAAGTATCATCCACTTGTCTTCAGAACGCCCAGCTTCTGGCAGTTCAGATCTGTGACGTCACTCACAGGTCCTGCATCGTGTCGGCACCAGAGGCTACAGATGATTCTGCAGCAGCATCAGCGTTTGCAGGTAAGTAGCTACATCGATTTAACTGCAAACGCCGATGCTGCTGCAGAATCATCTGTAGCCTCTGGTGCCGATGTGTCCTCGCTCGTCTGACACGATGCAGGACCTGTGAGTGACATCACAGCGTGATCTCTCGAGAACACGGCTGTGTCTGCACTGCCAGAAGCTGGGCATTCTGAAGAGAAGTGGATGATACTTCTATACACAACGCCCAGCTAGTAAAAGTATTAAAAACGCCCCGATGTACGCACATAATACACGCCCACTTGGACTTTTGCAAGCCTCAGTTGCATAACTACAAAAATGGTCATAACTTGGCCAAAAATGCTCGTTTTTTAAAAATAAAAACGTTACTGTAATCTACATTGCAGCGCCGATCTGCTGCAATAGGAGATAGGGGCTGCAAAATCTGGTGACAGAGCCTCTTTAAAAGATGTATAAGTTTTAACAAACATTCCTTTAAGTTTTGCGTCCTTATTGCTTTTCTCTGCATCCGCCGTAGAAAGTCCTATATTTTACCTTGTGAAAATACAGGTTTTTTGCTTCTTCAGCAGAAGTCACAATTATTTTGTCATAATTAATAATAATTGACAGATTGACTATTACTAGTAAAACGTTTGAACTATTTACTTAAACGCTTTACTACTTTTATATGTTTGCCCAACTTCTGGAAGTATAATTAACCAATTACCCAGTAGATGAGACATGCCAAAACATTGTGTATGGAGTGCGAGGCTGCTTGTAGCTGACCAGGCTGCGCTCTGTATAATGCGGAAACTACCACTCTTCTGGAATCCAGTTTTATTCTTACCTTTCGTCTCCGTGCCAACAAATGCCTCCTCTCCGTAAGAGGAAATGAAGACTAAATTCTCATCATTGTGTGACCTATTAATGCCCACTAGAAAAGTAAAGCTTATCTTTTGTATAATGAAAAGCTCTGCAACTTTCTAATATACTTTTGTTTCAATTTCTCACAATTTTTAATATCTCTGTTTACTTTCAGTGAGTGGAAATCTTTGTATTTACATCCACAGGCTGAAACCCTGCGCTGATCAAAGCTCTAAAATGTTTATTGAGGTATACACTTAAAACGTAGAATATGATCAGGACAGGTCTTCAGCCTCTGAATATAATCAAGGAGGTTCCCATTCATTTACAGCAAGCAGGGATCTTGAATATGGTGAAACACTAAAACACAAAGTATAAAGATCCAACAAAGTATTCACCACTGCACCGGATTTGTAATCAAAGCTTCATTCTTTATTGCATACCCATTTGTAAATACAGTCAAAACAGGCAATGTTTCAGCCATACAATGATCTTTCTCAACCCCATATATATCCTACCACCATATACGCAGGTGTATAGAAATGGCGCCAAACCACGGCCCCTTAACGTCATAACCACATTTACAGCGTCAGGGCCTTATATGCGATGCAGCACTGCTGCCCGGCATCGTTACATTGTATGTGCCGCACTGGAGTGATTAGGGAGTCAAAGAGGGGCGGTGGGGTGAGCATTTTTAATTGTTATATTATTTTATTATTATTTTTTTTTTATTTACCTATGCAATGGGAGGGCGGGAGTAGTATGATCGGGGGGCTACAAAAGTGGCAAGGGTGGCGCAAAAAGGACCAAAGTCACAATTTGCATCGCAAACTGCGATTTTTGTACCCTTGTGCAAGTTTTCTACGCCAGAAAACTGACATAGAATGGTTGATAAATAAGCCCCTACGTGTTACAAAACGTATTTCAACAGCCTATTGATTACAATGAGAATGATGTAATGTTTCATTTTCCCCGTGGTGGCGCTGAAGGGACTTGCGGCCAGATTCCCCACATATTACAGGATCTCCCGCTGCAGGACCCCCAATGATCAGATGTATTCTGTTTATTCTTCTGGGGACCCTTTTAACAAACAGAGATTGTCCAAAGTGGACCCTTAGAATAATTACAATCTTATTTCTCCATTGTCATAAAATAAAGCATGGTCATATAATCTCATCTAATTGTTCTACGTGTTGTTTCTTGGCCAGTACTTGCACAGTTGACGACCTTCTTATTAACTCGCTTATGGGTGGTAGATGATCCTCTTAGGCCAAGTTCACCCCCCCATTATTTGCCATTCGTTCAAAACTGGCAGTTTTTCACATCCAAGTTGCCCCCGTGTGGGTCCAGTCTTCACAGATCCCCATAGACTTGAGTCTATCGAGGGATCTGTAGATAACAGAACAAAATAGGACATTTTATTTTTCAATTGACCCTTCACACTGTCCATTGAAACAATGGCCGTGTGAACGCCCCCATTGAAATACATGCGCCCATGTGACGGCCGTTGTTTTAACGGCCGTCCCACGGACGTATATACCGTGGTCGTCTGAATTCGGCCTTAAAAGCGCAAGGAATTGATCCGAATGCCGCTCTAGTGTTAAGGAGCCCTTATTAATGAGTAGGTAACTCTCGATCAGTGCTTGGACATTGACTTAAAGGGGGTGTCCACTGCTGGATATGTTACAAAATAAATTAAGCATCAAAAATCCCTTCTGCTCCAGCGCCGATGCTACGGTTCTCTCTGCCGGGCTTTGTTTACTTTTTCTGCAGCGATGGTGGGCCATACATCCACGTCAACACTGCAGCCAATCACTGGCCTCAGCAGGACAAGTCTATAAAGACAGGCGGGGACTACCGGAGCATCGGCGAATTTATTAACAGGGGAATAATGCTTCTTTATTTTATAACATATCCAGCATATCCCCTTTAAGTTACAAGGCTCCCTTCTGACTAATATTATGCTTCCGCCATAATCTGCTCTGTAAATTTGCAGATCACATTGTACCATGCAAAGACCGTGTGAGTAAAGTTCATTTGCGTAGTCCGTGTTGCTGTTTTGTAATATAATGGTGATTTCACTTTTGGAGCATGGTCCACTTTACAGAGTCTCCGCTGCTTATTAGTAATTTTATGGAGGTAACGTTGACCTCTGTAGGACTATGTAGATGATGATGAGGATCACAGAGGGAGTGCAGCACAGTCACCGTTTAGCATGTGGTTAATGTCACAAGGTGAGCCGTGCGTCCTCACATAATCCAGGCTGCGGCACGTAAGTCATTGATTTCATTTTAGCGACAGTCTAGATCTTATGTCAATGGAGATTTTACAGTAGGAGCCCAGTGCACCTTCTCTGAAGCAATTTCATCCATAGTTTGACAGCAGTCACAGAGTAAAGAGCAGTGTGACAAGCTGCGTGCGGTATATAACTCTATACTTAGAAGGGCAGGTTTTGCTTGGATTCAGATCTAACTCCAAATCCACGCTTGATTTTTCTTTCCCTTCAAATTGACCCCTTGGTCCCTGAAGTTCAGCATGATAGTTGTTGGCTGCATAATCATTCATTTAACGATCTCCGATGCCCCTTCCCTCACTAATCTTTAGTGTTCTTATTTCTACAGGAAAATACTGAGCTTACTCCTCGTCTGACACTTGCCAAGATCTTAGGCTATATAAACCCTTGAAAGCGCATTTATTTATTTTTTTTAAATAAAAATGTCTATCAGTGTGTTTTGTGCAACTTTATAATTTTGTTTTTATTCAAAATTATTTTTACTTTCTGAGATACAGCTTCTTTGTATCCTGTATACCGAGCAGCTGTATCTTGCGCTGAATCGTGTATCCATCAGTCCCGCGGACCTGACGGTTTCAGTGTCCGAGTGTCCTACGTGTCTCTGACCTGCAGGATCCACCTGTAATCTATCACATCTAAGTTACGAACTTAGATGTGATCGGTAACGGCTCGATTCTGCATGTCCGAGACACGCAGGACCCACTGTCACTGAACCAGTCAGTCCCGCGGACTGTCAGATACAGGGTTCCGCGCAAGATACAGCTGCTCGGTATACAGGATACAAAGAAGCTGTATCTCAGAAAGTAAATTTAAAAATAAATAAAATGTAATTTCAAAGTTGCACCAAACACACTGAGACATTTTTATTTTATTTTGTAAAAATAATCGCTTCCAAAGGTGTACATAGCCTTCAAGACTACTGACATATTACTTACAGAACAAATGCATAAAGACCATTGTTTAATTATAACTTTTCATTTCTTAAATGGGTATTCTCAACCTAAACACTTGTGGCATATGCACAAGAAAAGCCATGATTGTGTGATAGGCGCGGGTCTAATCCTATGTGGAGAATGGGGGTCACTTGCTCGCTTTCTGTAACTCCTATAGAACGGAATGGAGAGAGCTGCGCACAGGCGCGGCCCCCTCTCCTTTCATCTTCTGCCTGATGCAGCGTGCGGCCTAACAAGACGACACTGAAGTCAGGGGCCCTCCGTTTTACACATAACTGCGGGTCTCGAGTTGGGACCCTCAGCATCACAAATTTATGGCATATCCTGTGTATGTGTGAGTTAGGAATACTCTATTAAAGTGCATGTCCACATTTGAGCACCATTTTTCATTTTATATATAGATTATAGGAGTCACTATGCAAATACATTGCATTACTTATTTTATGCTCATCTGTAGATACAGCCTGGATTAAAGTCCATAGATTCACTAACAATACTGCTGGTCTTCTTTGGAAACCGTCAGTATGTTTGTCATCAGGCATATTTCTAACCGCTTAGCCGAGCACCTAAAATGCACTGGGATAGTTAATTTCTCCTATTTCATTTACATGTAGAATACCTGGAGTCTCAGAATGCAAATCATCAAAGAAACCTCTGCGCAGACCCTAAACTAGCAGGAAATGCTGTGATGTTTCAGCTCTGAACTCCATAGAAGCGGAATCAGACATTTAAGGGTCCGTGATCTAGCCGGTCAAGTATGTGGTACAGAAGCAGTGGTCCGGAGAGTAGTCACACAATCCAGTATTCTGTAACGGTGACGCAGCAGATTCGGGTATACGGTACCAAAGCAGTGGCAGGGAAGATGATAGGCAAAACTGGGTTCGGGAACTGAGCTGTAGCAGAATAGAGTATGCAGTGCAGAGGATAATCCAGGCGAATAGTGAAGTACAAAACCGATCAAAACAATAAGGTTCAAGTACAAGGTCAGAGACCGGAAAATGGCACAATCGGGATAGGCAAAAGACTAAACTTATAACTGGCACAGAGACAAGGGCACTGGTGCTTTAAATAAGGCACCGAGCACTCTGACTGGTCCTACCAGCCCCGTTGAGACATTCATTTCGGCAGCGACCAGCAGGAAGGCTCTGCGCTGGATCGCAGTAGGGTAAGTATGTTACACAAATACTCTACGTGATCATGCGTTACATGTCTTTATACTCCTTCCAAATACTTCGCTGCATTCAGAATATTGCTGACTTCCTGACCACAGTCCTCCAGGCTCCTGTTCTGCATTGTGCAACACGAATAGTTTACATCTGATGTTAAAAACCCTTCATATTTCAGAATGCAGTACAGCATCCCAGCGAAGCGGTAAGGGAGTGTATTATAAACAAGGTTCCTCTATTACACCCACTACGGCCCATTGCTGAAATAAATCCGGTCACGGTATGCAAGTCGAAATTCGGTGTGAATAAAGACAGAAGCAGGTGTGTTAAAAGACAATTCTTGTAATATGGTGGATATCATGCTGTGACAAAACACAACAATTGCCATTCTTCCTAATATTGTTAATACTAAAGGGGTTGTAAAAAAAATTCTCCTAGGAACGGCAACACTCCTATCCATGGCCCCGACTGGTATTTCAAATTCGCTTATTTCACTTAAAGGCTAAGCTGCAATACCGGACGCGGTTTCTGTTAAAAAATAAATAAATAAATAAATGTTTCAGGCTGGGTTCACATTTTGAGGCCACTGCATGGACTTAAACTTTCTAACGTGTGGTTTTGACATAACTCCGCAAAGTTTTCAATTTGATTGGTTTTGCAGGTAAAAAGCAGTTTTAACCACAAATCTTTTTCCATCGGTGAGTTGATCACAAAATACACTGACCCTCTTTAACAAATGCTGTCTAATAGTTAGACGGCATAAACTTGGACCACACAGTCACAAAATGTGGCAAATTTATCAGAGTGGCGAATGCTATGTGATAATTTTGGCGCATCTTGCATTACCTGATGGACCCTTTTTTTCTTCCATATACCACTTTTAATTTTGGCTTATTTTGCACCAGAATTGGGTACCAGGTTTTTTTTTTGGCACACATTGTAAGCCACCCCCCTTACTGACAATTTGCTTCCCTTCCCACTAAGAATTTCCTCCTTTTCGGAATACTTTTAAAAAGCGTCTAGTGAGATGCAAACGCAAAAATCGCATCAATGTGCGCCAAATTGTGGCCCATTCTTTGACACTTTCTAGACCCAGACACAGTAGTAAATCTGCCACATGGTCTTCTTTTTATATATATATATATATATATATATATATATACACACACACACACACACACACACACACACACACACACTATTTAAAAGCCTGGATTTCTAGAGAACAAATACCGTAATTATATTTATTTTTGGCGGCTTCTTTAGGGTTATCATACAAAAGTCTTTCTTGTTCTTAGGGAGTTCGTGTCCACCAATAAAGTTATAACATATAGTTTGCCCTCTTTACGCGCACACAGTATATGAAATGCATAAAAACACATGTTTTATAGAACACAAATATTCTTGTAGGCACTTGAACAATTAACAGAGCTGTCAAACTTGGCAGCAGCCGTCAGGTTTTATGAATATGAAAGCAGCGAACCCGGCAAGTAAATGAGACACCAATACAGCTATCTGTGGGAATAAAAAGTTGAAAACATGCCGCCTCAGCAGAATGAAGAAAGATAAGCATCATAAACTGATTACGAGCATCGGGACGTAGAATACGCCTTTGTACTCCGACATGAAAAGCTTCTGCTTTCTACACATAGTGTCACTTTGGTTCAGTTCTTGTGCTGATTACAATTCAATTCAATTCAATTGGGCAAGAGCGTTTTTGTACCATAAGCAGCAGCCACCCAAGGGCGACGTCTGTAGAACAAGAGCACAAGTCTAGTCTTTTGTAAATGCCAAAAATGGCTCATCTTTGCCCTGTGTGTATATTATGCCTTCAAGTACATAAATTGCGGGGTGTGTAGAGGATTATTTAATTCGATGGAGCTATCCCAACTGACAATGGAGGATGCGTCTATTATAGGGGTGGTACAGGATTAGAAAAACATGGCTGCTTTCTTCCAGAAAGAGTGCCACACCTGTCCATGGGTTTTGTCTGGTATTGCAGCTTAGCTCCATTGAAGGGAATGGGCCTGAGCTGCAATACCTCACACAGCCTGTGCAGAGGTGTTGCGCTGTTTCTGCAAGAAAGCGTCCATGTTTATCTAATCTTGTACAACCCCTTTAATAGACGCATCCTCCATTAAAGGGGTTCTAACTGAGATGTAGGTCAAACTCCAAGACCTCTGCAGAATATTTATCAAGGACCTACCCCAACAATCTTAAGCAAAATGCGGCAGAATTCAAACACGAATTACTCAAAACTTGAGGATGGTATCACATTTATTAACATGGTGCACCATTCTTTGGCACAAAATATTCGTGTTAAGTCTGCTAGTCATGAGGGGGCATAAGAAAAAGTAGTCTAGAGAATTGTACCAAATTTATAATTCTGCGCGCAGCATTTTTATCTATGTCTATCCTTACAGCAATATTAATACATCTGCCCCAATGAACTTACACTGTGCAGTGTCCATATACATGCTAAAAGTTAGGTAATCATTTGTATGGTTAGATGGCTCTGCCTATATTTTTATGCGCTAGCGAAATGCCACAAAACCTTGGTGTTAACGAAGCAACACTTACCAAAATTTCCAGACTTTACATTGGGTATTGAGGTTTTGGTGGCAACCCTGCCCATTATAATTTTGACATAGCATCAATGTTGGCACAGTAGCAATCACATTCGCTTACATTTTTTCTTTTATTCTAAAGGTTTATTGTAGTTATGCAAATATATTACAAAGAAAAAAGGAACATAGACTGTTAGTAGCAAACCAACAAATCACAAGATAATGTTATCCCTTTTAGTAAATGGTCATATTGTAGGACACTGGGTGAACAACTCGATGTGCTGGAGCCCCACGACACCCAGTGTAAAAGACAGGAGAGACTCATTCTAGATGCCAGGTTGACCATTGTGCTGTAAATTGTGCCTGGTTATTTCTATAGGTAGCGCTATATTTCCCCAATCTCTCGATGTTGCTTGCCGTCTATAGCCACTCTTGGCATGTTGGTATGGCAGAAAAGTACAGCGTGATTAGCTTTCTTTTTAAAGAAGGCCACAAGACTGGGAGAATTGATAACCAAACAGTTTTACGGGGGTTTTACACTCGCCGACTATCGTGCAGACGAGCGTTCATTTAACGCTCATTGCCGATAATTGCCCTCTGTAAACAGGGGAACGATCAGCAGATGATCATCTGCTGGCCATATCGTTTTAAAAAAGTTAAATAATATCGTTGTCGGCAGCACATCTCCTGCCGACATGATTATAATGTATGGGGACGAGTGATCGGAGGGACGACCACTCGTCCCCATCCATAGTTCCGTGTGACAGGAGCAAACGAGCGCGGATCGACTATGTCTTGTTGATCAGCGCTCGCTGCACTGACCGAATATCGGCCGGTATAAAAGGCCCTTTAGGATCATTTGTAAGGTTCGTGTTCAGACGGTCATTAACCCCTTCCCGCTTTGGCCACTTTTGACCTTCCTGACAGAGCCTCATTTTTCAAATCTGACGTTTCACTTTATGTGGTAATAACTTCAGAATGCTTTTACCTATCCAAGCGATTCTGAGATTGTTTTCTCGTGGCACATTGAACTTTGTTACTGGCAAAATTCGCTCGATACATTCAGTATTTAATTGTGAAAAACACCAAAATGTAGCGCAAAATGTAAAAAATGTGCATTTTTCTAAATTTTTTAATGTATCTGCTTGTAAGACAGTGAAAATAAAAAAAATCCTTTTTCTTCAATAAGACATAGCTTTAGCAACAAATAAAGGAAAAAAAGAGCCCCAACGTTTGTAAAGCAATTTCTCCTGAGTACGTCAATACCCGATTTGTGTCATAAACTGCTCTTTGGGCACACAGTAGGGCTCAGAAGCGAAGGAGCGCCATTTGGCTTTTGGAGTGCAGATTTTTTGTTGGATTGGTTTCTGGGCGCTATGTCGCATTTGCAAAGCCCCTGTGGGACCAAAACAGTAGAAACCCCCCAGAAGTGACCCCATTTTGGAAACTACACCCCTCAAGGTATTCAACTAGGATTTGTAGTGAGCATGTTAACACCGCAGGTATTTTGCACAAATTAGCGTGTACTCGATGTTGCAGAGTGAAAATGGGATTTTTTTTTCCATAGATATGCCAATATGTGGTGCCCAGCTTGTGCCACCATAACAAGATAGCTCTATAATTATTATGGTGTGTTTACCGGTTTTATAATTACCCTACGTGTGGCCCTAATCTTTTGCCTGGACATTTCACAGGGCTCAGGAGTGAAAGAGTACCATGCGAAGTTGAGGCCTAATTTGGCTATTTTTTTGCAAAGTTTAGGTTCACAATTGCAGAGGCTCTGATGTGAAATAATAAAAGAAATGCCTGAGAAGTGACCCCATT
This sequence comes from Rhinoderma darwinii, assembly GCF_050947455.1. Lineage (NCBI taxonomy): Eukaryota > Metazoa > Chordata > Amphibia > Anura > Rhinodermatidae > Rhinoderma > Rhinoderma darwinii. The sequence goes on from NC_134690.1 coordinate 383,366,278, forward strand.
TTGGAAACTGCACCCCGCAAGGCATTTATTAAGGGGTGTAGTGAGCATTTTCACGCCACAGGTCTTTTCCATGTAAAAATGTTAATTTTTCCCTAGATATGCCATTTCAGTGGCAAATATGTCGTGCCCAGCTTGTGCCACTGGAGACACACCTCCCCAAAAATTGTTAAAAGGTTTCTCCCGGGTATGGCGATGCCACATACGTGGAACTAAACAGCTGTTTGGGCACGCTGTAGGTTTCAGAAGGAGGGAGCACCATTTTGCTTTTGGAGCGTCGATTTTGCGTAGTAGTCGTTTTGTTTGGAGTTTTACTGGTATTTCAATTTATAATGTGGGGGTACGTGTAAGCTGGGCAGAGTACATCAGGGGCATAGTCAGGTGGTATAATAATGGGGTAATAAAAGCAATAAAATAATCCATAGATGTGTGTTACGCTGTGAAGCAATCCTTTCTGCACAGGCCAGTGTCGCACTGATAAATGGTGTCTTTACTTATCCCCCTTTTGGTCCACACTCCGCATCTTTGCAGTTTGGGGAATTTTGCTGCGAAAGTGTTGTCCTGGTATGATAGGGCACCCTCACTTCCATCAGATATGTTTGGGCCATAGCCTTCCTGGTCCCTGCATTTTAGGGCCTTGATAAATCGCCTCTTGCAACAGGAGATCTATATGTTCCCCTTGGGCCTGCATAACCGCATATTTTTTATTTCCTGACTTATTGGAGCATTAACTAATTTTATTTTTTCATAGATGTAGTTGCATGAGGGCTGTTTTTTTGTGGGACGTGCTGTAGTTATTATTGCTACCATTTTGGGGTACATGCGACTTTTTGATCACTTATTCCAATTTTTGTAGGGCAACGTGTCCAAAAAACTAAAATTCTGGCATTGTTTTTACGCTGCTCACCGCGTGGAATAAATAATATAAATTTTTTTTATAGTTCAGGCCGTTACGGACTCGGCGATACCAAATATGTATGGCTTATTTTTTTTCAATAATAAAGGACTTGATAAGGGAAGAAGGACGATTTTATCACTTGTAGCTTTTATTATATTTTTGACAACTTTTTTTTCACACTTTTCTTTTAGTCCCACTAGGGGGATTTGAAGCTCCAACTGTCAGATTTTTTTTTTTCTAATAGATTGCACTACCTATCTAGTGCAATGTATTAGATCTGTCAGTCATTCACGGACAACAAGCCAAAAAGGCTTTGCCACTGGGCGGGGTCTAATCGGCTTCCGTAATGGCAGAGCAGGAGGCCATTGTTAGGCCTCCTGTTGCCATAGCAGTAGTCGGCAGTCCTGCTATCGCATGGCAGGGCTACCGATCTGCTAGCAACCTCTGAGATGCAGCGATCGCTTTCGATTGCTGCATCTAAGGGGTTAATGGCAGGAATCGGAGTTGGCTCCGGTTCCTGATGTTATTGGTGGATGTCAGCTGTAGCATACAGCTGAGATCCGAAGCTGATGACGCCGGCTCAGCTCCTGAGCCGGCTCCATCTTGCCGGCAGCTACGGAAGCCTTTTAGGAATCGCTTCCAGGCGGAGCCTGAAAGGCTTCTTTGCCAGGCATACCGGGAGGCTAGTATTAGGCCTCCGGGTCCCTTTGCAGCCACCGGCACCCCGGCAATTTCAATTAAGTTTGAGTGGACCTCTCTCTCTTTCCCATGTACCAAAGCTGACAAAGGTTTAATGTTGTCCCCTTCTAAGCCTTGATATAGGTTTAGCCCCTGTATTCGGGTAAAGCCTAAAAACTTATCTCTTCTGTGTGCAGGTGGAAAAAAGGGTTTCTTATAATGGGTGTTAGAGAGGGCCTGAGCCCAATCCCAGTTCCAGCTTTAAACTGCCGTTCTTAATGGTCCTAAATAAATTTCCCAAAACAAAGGCTTCTATTTTAGCATAACTTTCCGCAGGAGCCCAAAATATCGAGGATGAGGGTACTCCGTAACATAATTCCTCCATTGGATTACTATGTCACATTGAAATAGATCGGACAAGCTTCCCAATATTACAGCCTCATAGTAAGATTTAAAATCCAGAAGGGACAGGTCACCTTCTCTCTTTCTTTGGTCTGAACAGCATCTTTTTGGTCAGCCTGGGTCTTTTTCTGTTCCAAACAACATGTAATATTCAATATTCATTTAACAGACTAAACAATTGTGAGGGTATTCTAATCGCAATAGCTTCTAATAGCAATATACATTTTGGTAAAATCAACATTTTGATTTGATTTACTCTTCCAAACCAGGATAAATGACAAAATATTTTTTTTTCAAATTCAAACTTGTTTGCACCAGGGTTGTTTCAAAGCTCAACTTTTATATATTCGTAAGATCTGATTGGGCATAATTCCGAAATATCTTATATATGGGTGGAAAATTGTTCATGTAAAAAATAAACTTTTCCCTGGGGAGTGGACAAATAAACTTTTAAAGTTGCTTACCTCCCCATTTTTAAGCTCCTTTTAAAAAAATAAAAATAAAAAAAGCTGGGACCCTTTCCTCGGCCTGGTTATATGAAATAACACTATCTGCATATGCTGACAATACACGCACGCGCTCTCTCTCCCTCTCCCTCTCCCTCTCTCTCTCCCTCTCTCTCTCCCTCTCTCCCTCTCTCTCCCTCTCTCTCTCTCCCTCTCTCTCCCTCTCTCTCCCTCTCTCTCCCTCAATTGATAAGTAGGGGGACAATGGACACCCTTTTCAAGTGGCCTTCATATTTTGAGATGGCTTAGAGGTTATCAGGTTATCCCATTTATATAAATTCTTGCCGAGGGAAATTTATACGATCATGTTTTGCTTACTACTTAGAGGCTATGGACACAGTTGCTTTGAAATTGCTTTTTATTGTTCATTTGCTCACTAAATGCGAAGTTATACAACTTTAAGTAGTCTTCAATAAGAATGTCCTACCATTTTGCTTCTCTAAAGTGTTGCATCTCGTGTACGTAACTGGCTATGCTGCTGCTTCTGACAGAGATCCGATTGGACACTGCTCATAGCTGCTGTCTGCTCAGGGCTGATGTCATCTGCTCTCTCTGCTCTTCTCTCAGAGATAAGACAGGGAGGGGGAGGAAGTCGAACACAGTGAAACAAGCCGTATTAGGGAGCAGAGAATGAGGAGAATCTGCATGGGTACACGGTGAGAACACACAGGCTGTAGATAGGGAGGAGAGGACCCACAGCAGAATCTACAGAGGGAGGGGGAGAGATCACACACTCAGACAGCATCAGTGTCTGTGTTGGTATAGGGGAGAGGAGACCCCTCATGGGCTGTAGAAGGGGGGAAGGAGTACAAGGTTGAAGCTGTGCTGATACATGAGCTAGTTGAGGCAGCAGCATCCTGGACACACAGACCCCAGTATGTACTACTGGGAGGGACACATGCACATGAAACTAGGAGCAGGTTGCAAACTCAATATCAGGGAGGGGGGGGGGTCTGCATTGCATTGGGACCCAGGAGATTCAAGTTAGGGCTCTGTTAAGCAAGTTTTGATATAAAACTTTCTAATGCCCGTTGCACAAGACCGAGTGCCACTCGGGCAGTTTTTCACTGCATCCGACTGGCACCCGATAGTTTTCACGGACCTATTCACTTTAGCGGGATCTTTCCACGGATCACTGACGAGACCTGGCTGGCACACACGGTTGTGTCCATTAAGGCATAATGCTTTGTTCCCCTCACAAGATAAGCAGCGCCATGGACTTATCTTCCTCCTTCCATAGAAACAGGGAAATTAACTGTTCACCGAACCAACCTAAATTTCTGACAAGTATAGTACGTCTATGGCCAGCTTTATTTAGCACATACAAATGCTGTAGTAGGCAACTTTTTATTTTTGATGCAGATTTTATGTTTCTTCTATGGTGGTATTGAACTGCTATAGCTTTCTGCTTATTGGATCAGCTTCTGTTTTCGCTTGCTCGATCCGTCATTCATGTTGAAAATATCCCTTACTAAACACATTTCTGGGCCATAAGTAATAAAAAACAGTGTTCGCGTTGATCCAATTGAGCGCATGGTTTTGTTATTGGAGGTGCAATAGGTTTGTTTAAAAATTCCTTTATGAACATTAAAATAAAAGCCGGTTTTGAGATGAGGTGGTCTGTAAGTTCTTCAGAATATTGTGTCTCCACATCTGTTTCTTAAAATTTGCCGTTCTAGGGTGTGTGTTTTTTAAAAGAAAGTACTGTAGGCATCTGCAAGTCTTTTTCCTCCGTGATATTTAGTTTTACCCTTTTATGTTTACGTTAGGTGAGAAATTCCTCCACACTTCTCTTCAGCACGCTGATTACAAGAATATTTGGAGTCAAAAGAGGAAAAGATGAGCGCTCCAAAAAAAACAGGTATGCACCACTTGAAACGAGCATCACTTGTGAAAAACAATATGTCGGCCAACACCAATTTGAGAAGGTTTGCCGGCTTTCAGGGATTCATCTGCCGACTAATGTTACAAAAACCTTTCTGCTTGTTTCTAGTTTCCTACGTTTGCCAAGCCTAAAAACCTGGTCTCAGAATATTATCTGCCCCTTAAATCTCTAGTTTACAAAATGTAATAAAAAAAATATGGCATATGCCAAACACATGAAACGAATCACTCTCTGTCACCCGTCTGCAGTTAATTAGCAATGCATAAGATAGAAGTAAATCTAATTATACAGTGCCGCTACAGTCATGGTCGCTGGCATCGCCTTGTAGGATGCAGTGTTTTTTTAATGTTGTTTAGTACATACAGTTTACGATTTCCAGACCATTGAGTTGCAACTAATCACGGGTGACGATGTGCTGGAACTTTGTCTGTTTTTGTTATTTGCTGGTGATTCTTTAGTATATAAAATGTTCTAAGGCCACACAGAAGAAAAAAGACGGAAGAGCAGACCATTTTGGTGTGCTTTAAGGCTATACTATAGGATTTGATTTATGTGATGCGGGACATGATGTAATAGGCAATTACAAAATGTGCAATCTGTTTGCAATAAAGCTTTTATGACATTAAGGCCGATTTCATAAGGAGATAATGCGGGCGCATTTTAGCGTGCATGTTACGGCTGCAATACCCGACCCACACCTCCTTCAGTCCGGTTGTAGACAGGTGCAGGTGTTGCGGTTAATTTATTGGGACTTAGGAGTACCTGGAAAACATTGGTTTACTACAATAACCTACGGATACATCATCTGATTGGATTCTCAACATTGGATATTTAGGTTCCTTAGGTAGGATGGTGACTGGTCACGCACTTGATCAATCTCATTGTACGAGACTTTTTTCATACAGTTGTGCTTATTTAAGCACATGCCACCAAGGTGACCTCTGCTCCACTGTACCCATTATCTAAATTTTGCGTTGCTAATTTGTTCTTTGTGCCCTCATCCTATTTTCTATTACATGTGAAATAGGCTTAATAATGTGGACAACTGAAGACATGGTCATAATTGTGGTTGAGTAGAAACTTTAATTGGGTATTCCAAGGATAGGATCTTCTGACATGGCAAGCAGATGTATCAGAAGGTCCCATTAATCCCACACATCCATCTCTTTAATGAAGTACATGGAAACTAACACATACATGACCAACTCTAATTTGTTGGATCTGACATTCAGTTATAAGACTCTATTGTAGGGAATGGTGGGGTTTTATATTCATCCCCTACAAGTGTTAGGCTGGGTTCACACGACCTATTTTCAGACGTAAACGAGGCGTATTATGCCTCGTTTTACATCTGAAAATAGGGCTACAATACGTCGGCAAACATCTGCCCATTCATTTGAATGGGTTTGCCGACGTACTGTGCAGACGACCTGTCATTTACGCGTCGTCGTTTGACAGCGGTCAAACGACGACGCGTAAATTGACTGCCTCGGCAAAGAAGTGCCGGACACTTCTTTGCTATGTAATTTGAGCCGTTCATTGAAGACAATGAAGAGCAGCTCAAGATTTACGAGCGTCAGACGCCTCGCATAATACGAGGAGGAGCAATTACGGCTGAAACGAGGCAGCTGTTTTCTCCTGAAAAAAGTCTGTCTTTTCAGACGTAAAAGCCTCTCATCGTGTGCACATACCCTTACGATGCAAAAGACTTGTCATCCACCTTTCCACAACCCTTCAATGGCATATACACCGATCAGCCATAGTATTAAAACCACTAAAAGGTGGCATGAATAATATAGACTATCTCGTTACTATGGCGCCTGACAAGGGGTGAAATATATTAGGCAGCAAGTGAATAATCAGGTCTTGAAGTTGATAAGTTGCAAGCAGAAAAAAATGTTTTTGACAAGGGCCAAATTGTGATGGCTAGTCGACTGGGTTACAGCATCTTCAAAACGGCAGATCTTGTGAGGTGTTCCCCTAATGCAGTGGTTAGTACTGTACCTACTAAGTGTGTACAACAAAGGACAACAGGCTCATGGCTGCCCAAGGCTCATTGATGCATGTGGGGAGCAAAGGCTAGCCAATTTGGCCCGATCCCACAGAGCTACCGTAACTCAAATTGCGGAAAAAGTTTATATTGGCTATGATAAAAAGGTGTCCAAACACACAGATCGTGGCTTGCTGCATATGGTGTGGTGTAGCTGCATAGAACTGAACCATAGAGCAATGGAAAAAGGTGGCCTGGTCTGATGAATCACAAAAAAATTTTTTCTTTTTTTTACATCGTGTGGACGGACGAGTGCATTGCTTAGGCTTCGTTCACATCTGTGTCTGGGTTCCGTTCATGGGTTCTGTATGACCTTTCAGTCAGGGGAACCCATGAACAAAACCCACACTGAAACAAATGGAAACGGTGGCGACGGATCCGTTGCAAATGGTTTCCATTTGTCACCGTTCTGTAAGGTTTCCGTTGTTTTGACAATCAATAGCGTAGTCAACGGGTCAGAGCTGTTTTGGTGGCATGAGGGGGGACGTACACAAAATTAACCCCTTCTAGCTCCTGAACATACTGTTTGGTCATGGTAACTGCATCGTTCGTGCACATTGACCTAATAGTACGTCACGGGAGGATCGGCCATTTCGGCCGTCCTCCCGGCACATACAGGAGCTGTGACAACTGCAGTCTCGTACAGCAATTGCCGCAGCTTCTTCAGCGGGGACCGATCGCGGTGTCCCCGCTGATTAACCCCTTAGAAGCCGCGTTCAATAGCGATCGCGGCTTCTTAGGGGTTAAACTACCATCGACGGCCCGCAACATGATAGCGGGTGTCGATGGTTGCTATGGCAACCGGAGGACTAATAATGGGCTCCGGCTATGCCATCTACGGAAGCCTAGTGGGTCCTGACATAGTCAGGACCCACTATGCTTGCTGTCAGCGAGTAGCTGACAGCTCTAATAAACTGCACTATGCATGTAGTGCAGTGTATTCGAATTGCGATCAGGGCCTCCTGCCTTCTAGTCCACTAGTGGGACAAAGTAAAAAAGTTAACAAAAAACTTGTGTAAAAATAGAAAATAAAAAAGTTAGAAAAGTAAAAATCCCCCTTTTTCCCTTATCAGTCCTTTATTAATAAAAATAAACAAATAAACTATACATAATTGGTATCGCCACGTCCGTAACGGCCTGAACTACAAAAGTATTTTGTTAATTATCCCGCACGGTGAATGCCCTAAAAGAAAATAATAAACCTTACCAGAATCACAATTGTTTGGTCAAAAAGTTGCATGTACATAAAAATGATCGTTACGCAAAAAACAAGTCCTCACATGGCTTTATTGATAGAAAAACAAAAAAGTTATGGCTCTTTGAATAATATAGATGAAAGAAATGAAAATGCGGCACTCACCCGTTTGCAAATCTTCTTAACTTTATTGTGTCACCTTGGCGAGGGTAAAAGCATTACAGGGAGGACAGCTAGTTGTAGGTTACAGCCTGTTTCGCGCTGGAGATCGCGCTTCTTCTGACCTAGTACGTCTTAGGGTATGTGCACACGTAGTGACCAAAAACGTCTGAAAATACGGAGCTGTTTTCAAGGGAAAACAGCCCCTGATTTTCAGATGTTTTTTGAGCAACTCGCGTTTTTCGCGCCGTTTTTTACGTCCGTTTTTGGAGCTGTTTTCATTAGAGTCTATGAGAAAACGGCTCCAAAAACATCCGAAGAAGTGTCCTGCACTTCTTTTGACGAGGCTGTATTTTTACGCGTCGTCGTTTGACAGCTGTCAAATGACGACGCGTAAATGACAGGTCGTCTGCACAGTACGTCGGCAAATCCATTCTAATGAATGGGCAGATGTTTGCCGACGTATTGTAGCCCTATTTTCAGACGTAAAACGAGGCATAATACGCCTCGTTTACGTCTGAAAATAGGTCGTGTGAACCCAGCCTCAGAATAAGGTAACACAAAAAGTAAATTATTTTTGTAAAAAGTATTTTATTGTGCAAATGCCATAAGAAATAAAAAAAACTATAAACATCTGGTATCGCCCCGCAGAATAAAGTGAATGTCATTTGTAGCGCACGGTGAACGCTGTAAAAAAAGGAATAAAAAAAACCATAGTAGAATTGCTGTTTTTAGGTCACCACGCATTAAAAAAATAAAATAAAAACTGATCAAAAAATCGCATGAAAACTACAATGAATTCCTCAAGGGGTCTAGTTTCCAAACTAGGGTCACTTTTAAGGGATTTCCCCTGTTCTGGTACCTCAGAAGCTCTGCAAATACGACATGGCGCCCAGAAACCAATCCAGCAAAATCTACATGCCAAAACGCACTCCTGCCTTTCTGAGCTCTGCCGTTTTTCCAACCAGCAGTTTATGACCACATGTGACCACATGTGAGGTATTGCCGTAATCGGGAGAAATTGCTTTACAAATGTTAGGTTGGTTTTTCTCCTTTATTCCTTGTCAAAATTAAAAATTCGTACCTTTTATCGGAAAAATTTGATTTTCAATTGCACAGCCAAGTTCCACAAATGCAGCAAAAAACCTGTGGGGTCCAAATGCACACTATACCCCTTGATAAGTTCCTTGAGGGGTAAAGTTTGCCAAATAGGGTCACTTCTGGGGGATTTCCACTGTTTTGGCACCACAAGACCTCTACAAACCGGACATGGTGCGTAATAAAAAGGAGGCCTCAAAATCCACTAGGTGCACCTGAGACCGGTGCGTCAGTCCATTAGCACACCAGGGCCACATGTGGGATAAAAACGGCAGAATCTGGGCAATAAGTATTGAGTTGCGTTTCTCTGGTAAAACCTTCTGTTTTACAGAAAAAAATGGAATAAAAAGGATTTTCTGGCAAAAAAATGAAATTTGTACATTTCACTTCTACTTTGCTTTAAATTCCTGTGAAACACCTAAAGGGTTAATAAACGTTCTAAATGCTGTTTTGAATACTTTGAGGGGGTCGGGTTTCTCAGGGTATGTTCACACGGCGGGGGTCCGTAACGGCTGAAATTACGGGGATGTTTCAGCCTGAAAACATCCCCGTAATTTCAGCCGTACCGGCATGTGCAGGCGCTTGAACGCCGCGTCAATTACGGCCGTAATTAGCGCTGCTATTCATTGGAGTCAATGAATAGCGGCTCCAATTACGGCCAAAGAAGTGACAGGTCACTTCTTCTACGCGGGCGTCTATTTACGCGCCGTCATTTGACAGCGGCGCGTAAATATACGCCTCGTGTGAACAGACAAACGTCTGCCCATTGCTTTCAATGGGCAGATGTTTGTCAGCGCTATTGAGGCGCTATTTTCGGGCGTAATTCGGGGCAAAAACGCCCGATTTACGTCCGTAAATAGGCCGTGTGAACATACCCTCATATATAAGCCCTTCAAAGCCACTTCAGAACTAAACTGGTACCTAAAAATAAGGCTTTTGACATTTTATTCAAAATATCATAAATTGCTGCTTATGTTCTAAGCCGTGTAACATCCTAGAAAAAAAATGAATATTCAAACAATGATGCCAACATAAAGTAGACATATAGGAAATGTGAACTGGTAACTATTTTGTGTGGTGTAACCCCCTGTCTTACAAGCAGATGCATTTAAATTCAGAAAAATTCTATTTTTTTTTCAAATTTTCTCAATTTTGCTATTTTTTTTACAAATAAATACATCGACCAAATTTTACCACAAACATAACGCCCAATGTCTCACGAGAAAACAGTCTCCGAATCGCCTGGATAGGTTTAAGTATTCCAAAGTTATTATCACATAAAGCTAAATATGTCCGATTTAAAAAAACTAGGCTGCGTCCTAAAGGGGTTAAACAGGTGGTTTTAATGTTATGGCTGATCGGTGTAAATCTACATTGTGGGGTCTCAAGCACGCAACCTGTATTCTAGACCACAATGGAAGCTGTTTACAAGTAGAAGAGTGCTGCGCTACATACTTTGAAATTCAAGCATCATACTGTATTCTAGAACCAACCAAGAGATCCCAGACTTGCAGGAGCTTGAGAGTTTTTCTCTTACTTAACTGTAAGGGTATGTTCACACGCAGTGAGCAAAAACTTTTGAAAATACGGCGCTGTTTTCAGCCGAAAACAGCTCCTGATTTTCAGACGTTTTTTTTTAACACGCGTTTTTTACGGCTGTTTTTGGAGCTGTTTTTCAATGGAGTCAATGAAAAACGCCTCCAAAAACGTCCCAAGAAGTGTCCTGCACTTCTTTTGATGAGCCGTCATTTTACACACCGTATTTTGACAGCGACACGTAAAATAAAGGCTCGTGGGAACAGAACATCGTAATTCCCATTGAAAGCAATGGGCAGATGTTTGTAGGCGTATTAGGGGCGTTTTATCAGGCGTAATTAGAGGCGTAAAACGCCCGAATTGCGTCTAAAACCACTGCGTGTGAACATACCCTTATTATAAGATATTTGTAAAGAGCGCAAGTTTGGGTCGCAAGTTTAGAGCAATATTTTGAATCCCAGTTGTACGTAGGAAGGGAAGAATGTGTTCTCTGACTTTTTTTTATTTTAATATGATTTGGGTTGCAAGTTTAATCCGTCCCACGGACGCCCACCAATAGTCGTAGTGGGAACTTGAGACAAATCCTAGGTGCCGATTCTTGAATGAAGTATTATAGTGATAAAAAGAATACACGCTTTATGAAAGACAACCCTTCCTGCCTTATAGTCCACTGACCATACATGAAAGAATTTAGTGTTTAAGGTCTGAAAGGGCCACATTTGTTTCACTCCTGGATTGGAACGTCTCATATCTCATTGATTTTTATCACAATAAATAGCATGATCCTCTTGAACTCGACTGAACGAGTGGATTTATTTTGTATTTTTTTCTAGATATTCCGTGAAATGTAATAAGATGCTTGAGAGTAGAGTCAACCTTAATGTCTAAGGTTTGATGTGGTTCAAGATGAGTTCAGGGTAGAGCAGCGTTCAGCAGCCAGTCTGGATCATTGTTTATTATTCCCATTATAAATTGGTTAGATTTTAAATATGATTTATATGGAGCGAAATTAAGAGAATTTGACGTGTGTACGTGTTTTTAATACCCACCCTAGTGTGTGAAAAACTGAACCGATAAAAAAAAGTTGTTACTTTTTTTTGGAGAATACATTTTTTGATGATTATTTTTTTCTTGTAAAGTCAATACTTGAGTGAATCTACAAACGATGAGCAGTAGAAGTCTTTCCTTTATGCATTTCTCCTCTTTTGGATACATAACTGGCCTCCGATTTAAAAAAAACAAAAAAAATAAAAATGCATCAAACTATACTGAATCAAACTAGCATAAAGGTATCAACCACCTGCAACTACAGTACACTTCGGGGATTAATTGAGCGTGACTGGCATATTAATTTGCATAATTACATTATTTCTCTTTTTTCTTTTTTTTTTTCTTTTTTATATCTTTTTACTACTTCCGTACCTGTATACGTTTTGGAGCAGTTTTGGCATGTTTATCAACAATGAAACTAGGAATGTTCCTTGATATAAACCATAAAATAATCAATCGTCCTGAGCAGTAGGCATTTGTCGCATCAGGACGAGCATACCCACCCTACTGATTGCGCGGGCACAGCAACTATGCCTGTGGGATCAGGAGCAGGCAACAGCATTAATAAACAGCTGCAGCCACGATCTAGTGGTGGGAATCGGAGGAACCTCTGATCTCCGTCGGTTAACTCTTTTTGAATGCCGCGGTCAACGCTGAACCCGGCATTCCGAGGGAGAAACTGAAGGGGGACCCCAGTGACTCAATTGCGGCCCATACCTCTTATAAGCAGACAGCCCAGGGTCCATTGCTCAGGGCTGTCTGACCATGTTTTTTGTTAAAAAAAAAATAATTAAAAAGTAAAATGAACAATAAAGAGTAATGTAAAAAAACAAACCACACAAGCACACATTTTTTTTACAATAAAATTTATTAAATAGGAGTCCCGAAATGGTAAATAAATTCCAACTATTTGGTATCCTCACAACCGTAACAACTTGTACAATGAATTTATGACATCATTTATGATTATCGGTGTATGGTGTGTAAAAAAATATAAAAACATAAAAACTGCAGCAGAATTGCTTTTTTCCAAATAAACATGAATATAAATTAAACGCTACTGTATAGGTCTCAAAAAAATGACACCTACATAAATTACAGCTTGTCCTGTGAAAACCAAAGCCTCATACAGCTGTGTCAAGCAAAAAATAAAGTTTGGACCGCCGGATCGCAAAGAACAATAAAAAAAAGAGTAAAGCAATATAAATATGAAAAAGAACAAACTTTTACTCGCGTTGTTCCAGCAATTTTCTGTGGTGTCCTCTCAGTAGGCACTGGATCTGATCATTGCTTTTGTTATGTTTACAGTTTGCCCTACATAGCTTGTCTGAAAATTTGTTTTCAGGAGATCGTGACGCCATTCGTGACGCAAGGACAGACATTTAAATTAGGGCAACTGTAAAATGGTCTCGTTACACTAAATTGGTGGATAAAATTGCACTTTTGAAATGACCTTGTGGGGCGCTGGTATAAAGCGCACCACATATACGTGATATACTGATGGGCTTGCTTGAGTGCTGCTAAGTGGTGAGAGGATGGCCATGATAAATGCTTATTAACACTTTTTCTGGCCTCCCAATAGAAAATTTTAAAGAACCTGCCTGCATTGGGTGATCCTTTTTTATTTGAAGGGTCCTCAACGATAAGCTGATTCTGTTGGGTACTCCAGTGAATAGCTGAAATCTGTGAAAACCCGACAGCGCGTGTTCTGCATTCCTGCAGCGCCACCACAGGGAAAATGAAACATTACATGGTACCCATTAAATATCAATAGGCTGTCCATGTAATGCATAGACGTGCGGCGTCCTCCAAAGAGAGAGACGCTCTTTTTAGAGGCTCAGATACAAGACAAACTCTTTTGGTGCCCAACAGGGGCGTAACTAGGAAAGACTGGGCCCCATAGCAAACTTTTGACTGGGACTCCCCTGGGTGTCACAACCCCCACTTGTAGATAGTGCCTCCCTATAGATTCATCCACACACCGCCACCCTGTAGATAGCGCCATACACGGCGCCCTGTATATAGCACCATACAGCCCCTCTGTAAATAGCGCCATACAGCCCCCCTGTAGATAACGTCATACAGCCCCCTCCCTGTATATAGTGCCATTCAACCCCTTTACCCAGTAGATAGCGCCATACAGCCCCCTGTACAAAGCACCATACAGTCCCCCTGTATATAGCACCAGACAGCCCCCCCTGTAGATAACGCCATACAGCCCCCCCTGTAGATAACGCCATACAGCCCCCCCTGTAGATAACGCCATACAGCCCCCCCTGTAGATAACGCCATACAGCCCCCCCTGTAGATAACGCCATACAGCCCCCCCTGTAGATAACGTCATACAGCCCCCCCTGTAGATAACGCCATACAGCCCCCCTGTAGATAACGCCATGCAGCCCCCCTGTAGACAACGCCATACAGCGCCAAACCCCTCCCAAAAAACATGGCCTATAGTTTGTCCTACAAAAGAGATGTATCCCTTATCCACAGGATAAGGGATACATGTGTGATCGCTGGCAGCAATAAGGAGAACGGGGGACTGAAAGTCCCCTGAAGTTCTCCATGAGAAACAGACACCGGAAATCCAAGGTTTCTCATGAAGAACATTGGGGGACTTTCGGTCCCCCGTTCTCCTTATCGCTGGGGGTCCCAGCGATCACACACGCAGGTTGTTCCTACATGTCTTTTGTAGGAACAACCCCTTTAATGGCAGAGGGGGAGATACCTCTCTGCTCTGCCGTAGTGTTCAGTGGCGTCGCGCTGTAGCAGCCATAGCGTCGGTTAGTGGAGCCTCCGGCCCTGGGGGGAGCACCCGCCCCCTCACGCCGCGGGCCCCGTAGCAGCCGCTTTGGCTGCTACAGCGGTAGTTACGCCACTGGTGCCCAAGGCAGGGTTTTAAAATTGCATTCCCACCTGCCGCTCCATTTTGTGTGAATTTCTTTTTCTTTAGCATGAACAATCCTTCATTAAATTGCCATTCTAAAGGGAAGTTGTCATGGTCCTCCAGCACCTAGAGCATTATCCGCATCTTGGTTACAGTGTCCAGCAAAGCATTTTCTTTATTAATAAATTGCTTCCCCACCTCAATGGCGCCCAAGACAGCTGCCTTCTCTACCTACCCCTCATCCCGGCCCTGAAGCCGTTCTTCACTCTGGCTAATTGATGGAGGTCCTGAATGAGAGACCCTCCTCTATTAATTCAGAATATTGTACACAGATTGGATATTTGACAATGTGTTTCCTAAAGCCGACAACCTATTTAAGACTTGCAAAACTCACAATCATTAAAAAGCATTTCCATGGAACATTTACTGCGTACGTTGCGGCAACCAACCCTATAATTGCATTTCTTTTGGTCTAGATATTCAGGACCATGAAGCTTTGCTGCTGGTTGCTGCGTTCATTTTTCTTTGATCATGGGCAGGTCCTTTGAGCAGCCTCCAGCCGATATGTAATATATTATTTATGAACCTTGATACTAGTTTACTTATTTACAACTATAACCTGTTTGTATCTGCTCTAAATCAGATAATCGGAATGAATGATTGTTCTCTAGAAAGATTGTGGCATACGCTATCCCGTGCACGTGGAAATCTCCATGTGTTTATTGACAGATCGAGCTAAATGGTTTCTATTGTGGACACTGATAATGTAATTGGGTTATCTATAGTCCTATGGAAAACCACCGATAACTCGTGATATTTTTCTCAAATGACAAATACACCTCTGCTACATCTGCACACTAGTTGTTCATATCTTTTAGTATCCCATACGCTTTTTTTTTTAATAAGGATGATTATAAGCAAATACTTGTTTTCACAGCAGTCTTCTTTTAAGGAACGATCACGAGGACAATTTAAAGGGGTATTTCCAGAAACAATATTCATGACCTTTACAGAGCATAGGTGATAAATGTTAGGTCTGAGGGGGCCCTAATGATCACTAGTACAGACGTCTGGAGTCCCTCAGCTCCTCCCTACCAGCACACAGCACTGATACCACCTTTCAATGGAGCCGCGGTCGAGCATGCAAGCTGCCACGCCATACAACTCTTTAGGAGTTATGGGAACAACACTCTCGCTCTGCTGTTTACATTACTCCCATAGAGTTATAGGGAGCGACAGCGCACACGCTCCCTACAAACCTTTCCAGGGAACTTGGGAGCCCCATACTAGTAATAAGTCATGGCCCCCAGAGATATAACATTGATCACCTCTCCGTCAATAAATGTCATTTGTGGAAAAAAAACAACTTTTTTTTTATTTTATTTTTTTAAGAAAGGCCTTGTAGGGAAAGGGAAACCACGATCCGACCACAGGAAAATCCGGGGGGCTGGAGGTTGTTCTCTTTTCAATATTGAATACTTATCGGATTGTACAATGTCCTTTGAATTTTGGCAATTTTTTTTTATCCCTGTCTCCATTCAAGGGGTTTTCCGGGGCATAGGATAGGTCATCAATATCAGATCGGTAGGGGTCCGACTTCAGGCACCCCCCACCGATCAGCTGATCTTAAGGGGCCGCAGCGTTTCAATCCCATTCACTTGAATGGGAATGAGCTGCAGTACCAGGCACAGCCACTACTGAATGTACAGAGCTGTGCCTGGTGAGCAATGAAGAGGCCACAGCACTCCGCTGATCGTCGGGTGCCAAGAGTCAGAACCCCACCAATCTCATATTGATGACCTATCCTAAGGATAGGTCATCAATATCAGAGTCCCAGAAAACCCCTTTAAAATACTGTCCTGGTTTATTGATCCAAGTCTAGAAGGCTCCATTTTTTGGGAGTTTTTAGAACAACCTGTTGTGTATATAGATCATTTCAGGTCACGTTCTTTTTTTTTTTTTTTTTTTTGAGGGACAGTATCTGATGAACAAAAAAAATACCCTCTCTATAGCATTTAGTTGCAAACTCTTGCAGTTGACAATAGCCAAATAAAATACATTCCTTGTAGTTTACCATCCACAGAAATAGTGTACTGCTGATTTATCTTGATGGTTCTAGAATTTAACCCTTGTGTATATTTGACATAGCAGAGCTGAATTGGTCAATTAACGCTTTGGTACTCCATTGTTGGCCCAAGTTCATTAGGTTTGCTTGCAGTGCTCTGTAAAACTCACATAACATTTAGTGCTATCACAATAACACAATCAGCTTTGCTCCACCTGTACATCAACAGATCAAGACTTTTTTTTTTTTTTGCAGTTGAAGGATTTGCCACTAGGTGGCAGTATTGATCCATGGATTTACACATAAGATCCCAGTTCTATTCATCTAAGAAAATGCACTTTTTGTTTATAAGGGTAGGAGGGGGTGGGTGGGTCGTTTTAAAGGACATGAGCACATATAAACATAGCCACATACATTCCCCCTTGCTATTTTTGTTCTCTCCGGCCTTGCCTGCCAATTGTGTCCTGTTCTGTGTCACAGTATACATTTTGCTGCCGTAGCCTACAGTGGAATATTTTTACATATGGTAAAGAAACTAATGGGAAGGATAAGGGCTCGTCCACACGTAACGGAAATGCCGCATTTTTTCTGGCCGGAAAAAACAGCAGAATACAGTAGCAGCATAGTGGATGAGATTTAACAAATCTCATCCACATGCTGCGTAAACCTTCCGAGCCGAAATTGACCTGCGGTGCATATTTACGGACCGCAGCATGTCCATTCCGGCTATGGAAAGTGGACTAAATTGCTGCGTTTTTCATAGGAGACGTCTCCATCTCCTAACAATCGAAAGACGCAGGAAATGGTGCGTATTTGCCGCAGCGGAAAGCCTTTGACTTTCAACGGAATTGCTGCAGAAATTTTCTGCAGCTATTCCGTTGTGTGTGGTCAAGCCCTAAAACTTTCTGGACTTGACAAGTCCTATTGCACTAAAATAAAAAATTGGGTAACATTACGGATAAATTCACAGTGGGACTTATGTTTAAAGAGGCTCTGTCACCAGATTTTCTAACCCCTATCTCGTATTGCAGCAGATGGGCACTGCAATGTAGATAACAGTAACGTTTTTTGTTTTTTTTTCAAAAACGAGCATTTTTGGCCAAGTTATGACCATTTTTATATTTATTCAAATGAGCCTTTCTTATGTCCAACTGGGCGTGTATTGTGTGTGTGTGCGTACATCTGGGCGTTTTTACATGTTTTACTAGCTGGGTGTTGTGAATAGAAGTGTATGATGCTGACGAATCAGCATCATCCACTTCTCTTCGTTACCACCCAGCTTCTGGCAGTGCACAGACACACAGCGTGTCCTCGCGAGATCACGCTGTGACGTCACTCACTTCCTCCCACAAGAACTTCATCGCGTCGGATGAGCGAGGACACGCTGTGTGTCTGTGAACTGCCAGAAGCTGGGTGGTAACGAAGAGAAGTGGATGATGCTGATTCGTCAGCATCATACACTTCTATTCACAACACCCAGCTAGTAAAAGAAGTAAAAACGCCCAGATGTACGCACATAATACACGCCCACTTGGACATAACTTTAAACACGCCCAGTTGTACTTAAGAAAGGCTCATTTGCATAAATATAAAAATGGTCATAACTTGGCCAAAAATGCTCGTTTTTGAAAAAAACTAAAACGTTACTCTTATCTACATTGCAGCGCCGATCTGCTGCAATACGAGATAGGGGTTGCAAAATCTGGTGACAGAGCCTCTTTAACATCTTAATATTCTCTCTATATAAAACTTTAATATGGTATCTAGATTTACGATTGTGGACAACATAGGGGCCTGTGTCCAGTAAGGCTGTGTTCACATCTGCGTCAGAAGCTCTTTGTGCAGGGCCTACACTGCACAAGCTGCACACTACATTGACTACTAGGAAAAGAGAAGTGTCAACTCTTCACTGAACTAGATAGCCCAGCATGCCTTGCTGCTTTGTTGTTCGCCTGGGGGTCTGCAACATGTGGCTGCCCAGGTGTTTTAAAAACCACGAGTCCCAGCATGCAAGGACAGTTGGCAACTTTCATAATCTGCTGGATTTCGTAGTTCGGAGCTGTACTTGTACTTTAATACAAATCCCTGTCTCTCTCCATTGCTCTATGTGGCTCCGTAATAGGAAATCCAATGTAAAATCTGCATGTTACACATGCCGATTTTGCTGTGGAATTTATTATGGATTTCCCCCCTCTGATTGAAGAACGGGTCAGTTTCTGCAGCATGTGGTTGAGATTTATTAAAATCTCATCCACTTTGCTGCTACTGTAATACGCTACGGGTTTCTCCGCTTGCAAATCCGGATGGAAAATCGGCAGTATTTCCGGTACATGTAAACATACCCTTAGGGTAGCCACACGTGTAGCCGATTTCGCTGTGGATTTCATGCATTCTACATTGAAAATGGTGACTAGTGGTTTGAAAATTCGCAGCATCCTCTGATTTCCGTGCGGAATATGATCAGCGGCATGTAGATGACATTTGTTAAATCTGATACACTTGTCTACAACATTCTTCCACTGTGGATCCGGATGGAAAATCTGCAACAAATCCTCCTTGTGTGAGGGTACCCTTTTATAGAGACAAACTTCTGACTAGGAGACAGAGATATTCGCTCCAGCAGTGCTAATATGGCTGACAGGAAGTAGCTTCCTCTGTCAGAGCCTCTACTGTTTAGTAGACCCCTTCTAATGATTGGTGTCTTTGAATTGGGCAGCGCTTGCGTCCAGTTTTCTGCAATTTATCCGCTACGAACACTACCTCTCCAATATTGGTGGCAGCACATACTTTTTAATATCAATGCAATATTACACCCTGCTTTATCTAGCTGAGATCTCTTTAAAGGGGTTGTCTAGGCTGGGGGCTGTTTTTTTTATACTGATGACCTCCAGGCGCTGGAAGCTATGCAGGGTCCGTGCCGGAAGCAGATGGCTCTGTACATTGTATATTGGTGGAAGCTATGCAGTACACCTCCGAGCGCCGGGAGCTATGCAGTTGTCGGTGCCGGAAGCAGATGGCGTTGTACACTGTATAGCGGCTGTGCTGCGGTACTGCATTCTCTGAGTGTCTATTTTGGCACCAATTTTTCCTAAGCAGTGACCTCAATATATTTGGGGCTATTGGTTAGAAACGTGTGGATGGCATGTCTTGAGCTCCACATTCAGTGCAATTGCTGGCGGCACTTATTGATACACACCATCAGTGCTTACAAGATGCGGTCCATCACATGACCATGGACAGAATTTTATCCACTAAAAGTAAACAAAGAATGTTCCTAATGAATAACAACAAGCAGAGATCTTGAAATTTATATCGGAAAAGTACCGTATATAACTTAATTATGCAAAAAAATACGATTTATTTGCTGGAATCGGACAACACCTTTAATGCCAGGTTCTCCCAGATCGCAGCTGATCACTGAGAGTCCCAACAGAAGAACACACTGTGGTTATTTTAAAATCCGGGACTCTTCTAACAATAAGCGGTTGTCCAAAGTAGACAAGCCTTTTAAGTTAATCCAGTGTTAAAGGGGTTTTCCCAAAATCATAATTTATCACCTATCCGCGGGATAGGTGATAAATTATGATCGCTGTTTCCCCACTTATCATGAGAATGGGGGTCCCGAACCTTGACCACAGTTATGAGGAGATTGAATGGAGCGGCGGTTGATCATGCGCGCTGCCGCACCATTCGAAGTCTATGGGATTGACAAACGGCCAAGTTGTCAAAAATTGTTGTCAAAAAACGATCCAAAAATTATCACCTATTCTGTGGATAGGTGATAATTTATAATTCTGGGATACATTTATTGTGAAAAGCTTTCATCATTGTAACAGTATTGATAGGTGGCCAAGAAAAATTCATTAAACTGTTTTCCCATCTTTTTCTTAAGTGTCGTTTTATCTCCATAGACCTAACATATAGCTTTACACTCACTTGGGATTGCTCAAATTGGGCATTTACTTGCTTGTCTATGGCCATCTTAAAGAGTTCTAGATTTTAGGAAATTTATGAGATGCACCAGTAAGAGATAAAATGGGTCATTAGCACCCACTAAACAAGCCCCTGGTCTGCCAATTGGAGACCGAAAAATTCCCAAGTGTCTGCTAATGCCGGCATATGAGCCGAAGGGGCTAACGTTGAGATTTGAATGCGAAACTAGGGGCTAATAAGCTTGAGGGGGCTGTATACAGGTTTGCATCCTGTGAAATATTCTGTCTGTGGTCCAGGTACTGACTCCACTAAAGATCTGCCTTGAACTTGTTGCTGCATTGAATAAATATGTAATTGGTTTCACATTTCTCTCGCCTTTTTTTGGTCTGTTATTGTTTCGGCATATAACGCTTTCGACTTTGCATGCTTTGGCCAACAAAACCCAGTGTTTTACAAGTACAGAGAACCAGAGGTCTCTTGCCAAAACAATTAGTTTCCAAAATACACGAGAACAATATAAAAAGTCTGTTCCCATAGAGCTTAGCATACATATAGCAGCATCACATGCTCAACCTGCAGAAAGTTAATATCTGGAGCCTCTTCCCTGTGTTACTGGAATTCTAGAACGCCAAATATGTGCAAGTACAAGCAAAAGGCAACGTTCGCATGGATTATAGCACACACGAGAATTTAAAGGCGGTTTGGATGCAAATAAAGGGACTTGGTTTTGTTAAAAAGAAAAAAAAAATCACGCCCTCGTACTATTACAGTTACACAACAGGCTGTTAACCAGATAAAGACTGTGCAGTGTTTCTTGAAATTGGGAAAAAAAACACATGTATATTTTATATAAAGTAAATATCAACGATACCCAGATTCACTCCCTGGGGTCGTGAACATGTTGTATATGGCATATCCTCCGCCTGTGTTGGCTTCTTGGTTTATGATGTAAATGCCCGTTCAATGGATGTTTTGATCATCCAATTGGAAAACAGAAATTGTGGTCTCCTGATGTCTCAACCTAACCAGGCATCTGCCAATTGTCATTTCCAGACCCTCCATAGAATTCCATGTATAAAGGAATCCAATAACCTCCCCCCTAGTGGTGGCTTCAGGCGGACATATTTTTATCACTTGACTCGGCAGAGGATTTGGAGCTCTGTATCATAAAGTGCATTTATTTTCCTTTTTTAAAAACTTGAATTTCCAGACTATGTGATCAGTGATTAAATACCCATAACTGTATGTGAGGACATATCACACCTCCACAAAGGGGAAGAATAACACCAAGTACAAATAGTACCTTGCAGAAATATATAAATCCTTTATTACAATAATCATAAAAACATATTGGCCATCAAGACCTAAAATAAGACGAACAATTAAAATACACTGAAGTGGAGAACAATGAGGCTACTCAAAATAACATATACTCAGTGATACATGGTATAGTAACACAATGGGTCACTTACACAGACATGCTGTAAATGTATAATACAGGGAAATATAATAACCACAAATTGTTCAAACACACATGCCTGCACAGAAAAATATGTCTTGGACCCAACAGAATATGACAAGGGATGGCAACAAACACTTGAATATCAGTGTGTATGTAGATGAATGGAAACCAGGAAATCACCAAAGGTCAAAAAGGTCCCAGAGGTCCCAAAAAGGGGTACCCCTTGAAAAAGCTAACACGAAACGTGCGTCGGGGCTCTTGTTGTGGACTTCATTTCAGGCCTATCATGCAACACATGGGTTGGTATGGTCTCTGGGACCTTTTTGACTTTTGGTGATTTCCTGGTTTCCATTCATCTACATACACACTGATATTCAAGTTTATTATAACGTTTATCGTTTGGCCTGTATCAACATAGGTATTCATCATATGTGATCAGTGAATCTGAAACAAGTTTTCCCGCGATTTGGTTATGCCTTCCAGACTAGCTGGAGATTTGGCTGTAGGAAGTGAAAATTCCATTTGGCCTTGAACTGGAACCTTTGCCCACCCTGTCCAAGCTTCTCTTACTTGGATTTTCTTTTTTCTAAGAGTCCCGGTACACGACCCCATATTGGCTTTGAAAACGAGCCGCGATCAACGAGACAGCTCGTTCATAGGCGCTCATTTGCTCCTTTCACAAGGAGCAATGATTGGTTATGTATGGGGACGAGCGGTTATTACGATCGCTCGTCCCCATACATTTCCATCCGGTCAGCAGAGCATCTCCCTGTTTACACAAGGATAATATTTATTGCTGCATAAACGAGCAAGTCAGCGTTTGCTCCTTCATCGGCTGATGGTTGGACTTGATGTTCAGGAACTAGCGTTTATATGAACGCTCATTTGCCCGATTTTATTGGCCCGTGTAAAAGACGCCTTAAGGCTACATGAGCACGACCGTTGTTTTTGTCAGCGGGCTATCTGTTTTTTTTAACGGACAGCACATTGACCCATTAATTTCAATGGCCCCATGCACACTACCGTGTTTTTCACGGATCCGTGTGGTATCAATGTCGCAAAATTAAGAGCAAGGCCTATTTCTGTGCGTGTTTGCGGCTGTCTTGCGCATTCAAGTCTTTGGTGACATGAAAACCACGGATGGCACACGTATGCCATCCATATGCCGTCCGTGTTTTGAGGATCTGTTGTTTACGGGCCGCAAAATACAAACTGTTGTGTGTAGGTAGTCTTAAAGAGGCTCTGTCACCACATTATAAGTATCGTATCTCCTACATAAGGAGATCGGCGCTGTAATGTAGATGACAGCAGTGCTTTTTATTTAGAAAAACAATCTATTTTTACCACTTTATGAGCGATTTTTGGGTTTATGCAAATTCAGGTGGTTTTTATAAAATGATGATCTTAAATGAACACTCCTGCCACAACTGATGTGCTGTGTAATATCCAGATCAGTGACTGAGGAGTGGTGCAATACTTCAGTGTTTTTGTTTCTTTTTAAATCACTGTTCATGCCCCCTCAGGCCCTACACTAGGTATAACCCAGTATATCCGTTTTGCCTAGGGTCTTCATTTAAAGTTACCCAACGCTTAGAGTGTGTAGCCGTAGACATCGATTCACTAAGAATATATTAACTCTGCCCACAAATGGCTGCAGGGCTGGCCTAAGGGACGCATCAGCCACTTCTGCTGAAGGGGGCGACAAAGATGACTGACACCAAGGCTTACAATCGCCATATATGATATTAATTGTATGGCAGTATTATTTAGACAAGACCTTGTATAGCACTGTTATTGAATTACTTTATGTATGGAGCTGTTATTGCTCCCTGCATGTTGGTATTATTTGGGCACTATATGGTGATATTTACTTAGGCGTTGTGTGGCACCGCTGCCCAGAGTTTACATTATATTAATATACAGTATGTAACTCTATAAGTGTTATTTTGGCACCAGACTGTATGGCACTTATAATTAGGCTGTGTATGGTTTGTACACTGTATGGCAGTACAACACATTAGGGCGGGGTGCCAACAGAGGCTGGGCATACGCTTGTTTGCCTGTGTTCCCAGAGTTCTTTATTGGAGGCCGCTGATGGACGGGTTTGGCCACATGCTCCCCCATCAGCGCCCTCGTTGGGACCAGAATGCCGTACAGTCCGTGAAGAAGATGGAAATAGACAAGGGGCGGCACTATACACTTTAAAATATTGGCGTTGATCTTCTAAGTACATTACATAACTAAGTTATATGGGTTTCCAGCACATTTAGACAAAAAAAAGATCAAAGCTAACGCTTTTAAGGAATTGCATAAATGGCAATGCACAAATATATCTGTTAGGGCTCATTCAGGCGAGCGTAATACTCATCCGTATTCTGTGCGTTGATATCACTTGCAGCACACAGACCCATACAATTCAATGTCCGTTGCGTGAAACTCACTGCATGTCCTATATTGGTGCGTTTTCACATCTGTGTGCTGTCTGTGTTTTAATTACATTGAAAAAAAGAAGTACTTGCAAGTACGTGAAAAACACGTCACACGTAAAGCACACTGATGCAAAAACGCAACGCACACGGACAGATTTGAGGCTGAGGCTACATTCACACGAGCGTGACCGATTTGTGCGCTTAAAAAAATGCAGTGTTTTTCCTACATTTCATGTACGTGCACGTTGCGTATTGGCATCAGTGTGCTTTGCGTGTGCCATGCGGTTTTCACATCCGTGCAAGCCTTTCTTTTTTTTTTTTTTGTTTTTTTTTTTTAATTTGTTTCTCTGCTTTTGTACGTAACTGATGCGTGAAACACGGACAGCACACGGATGTCGTCCGTGGTTTTCACGCACCCATACACTTCAGTGGGCGACTAGGTGCGCAAAAACGCACCAATATAGGACATGCAGTGAGTTTCATGCAACGCACACTTACTGCGTGAAAACTCACGCGTTTCTGAACAGCCCCATTAAAATGAATGGGTCTGTGTGCTGAGAGTTATTTCAACGCACAGCACACGGACGAGTATTACGCTCGTCTGAATGAGCCCTTAGTCCTTATCAGTAAGAGTGACCTAATAATGCTATACTTATCAGAGGCATGACTTGGGGCCTTTGGGCTCAAAGGAAGCGGCCTGGGTGCGACTACTACTGCTGCACCCCTATAGCTGTGCTCTTGGATCTAATGCTACAGGTAATTCCCATTCCGTCAGTCTGTTTTCTGATACAGCCCGTGTATGACGACCCTCGCACACAGTATACAGGCTGTCATAAACAGTCGCCCACACTCATGCAATGAACTTCAGATGCCCGTAGCCTTGCATTCCTATTATTAGATCTCTTTTACATGAAAAAGGACCCATGCCGGCTCTAGGTATATATTAGGAACTTGCTTTTTATGTTTTTCTACATTCTATTAGGTGAGCCTAATCCTTTATTCCGGGTCCATTATTTACAATGTAAGTTTCTTATTTTATAAGTTTGTTTTTGTTTCTCGTATGACTTGCGGATGTAATACCAGTAGATTTGTAGATTAAAGGTTAGGCATATGCAGGTTGTTACTTTTAGAAATCCGATAGTGTTGCTCGGTGTGTAGCAGAGGGCTAGGATTATACCACGTACTAGGTTTACTTGGAAAGAAGGATGCAGTGGGGAAGGTGATGGAGGGCCTATCGTTATTTAATGACCTTTTTGAATGTGCTCCTTACAAAGTACCTTGAAATTCATCAATAAACTCCATAAACAAATGTATTAAATGGCTTTTTTTTTTGCTTTTTTTGTAGTTTTTATTGTGTGTGTGTGTGTGTGTGTGTGTGTGTGTGTGTGTGTGTGTGTGTGTGTGTGTGTGTGTGTGTGTGTGTGTGTGTGTGTTTTTTTAAGCTTTACAAATGTATATCAATACCCTTGGATTTCCTACCAACCATTATTATTCAGTACCGTGATAAAGCCGGTGGGTACTTCAAAGGGAGCATGAATAATTGCTTTGTCACTGCTCTGTCTCTGCCTGGTGCGGCCCCTTCTCAAGTTTTATTGAGGCTATAATCGCTTGATTAAGTAGGAGAGAGGCAGGAACAATAGAGTAGTGTCTGCATATCATTTTGAAGCCATAAAGCGGTTGTTAAGCTTGACAGTCCTGATACAAACTGGAATTGTGCTTGCAGCAGGTTGATAAAGTGGGCAGGTCGGTGAAAGTGTATAGAGAAGTTCACTACTGCCCGGCTGTTTACCTCAATGGTCGCATAAAGGGATCTGGAAGTCCTTTTTTTTTTTATTTTGTGGCACCATTATTTTTTAAAAATAAACTTTAATGTAAGCCCTTCTTTATGTTGAGTTTGTCATTTTCGTATTTTAATTTAAGCCCTTCTTTATGTAGAGATGCTGAGTTTGTCATTTTAGTATTTTACCTATGTACCATCTTTTGGAAGGCACTGATTTTCATTAGGGAGATCCAGCTAGTGAAGGGAGTTTTAAGGGCAATGCTCCCTGGGAAAAATATGCAAAATAACTCTCCTCTAGAAGGATGAAAACGGTCTCTATTGCCACCTACTGGTACCTGGCCTGTAAGTCCTTGTTAGACTCTTTAGGCTAGGTCTGCACGGTGACTCTGGCCGTGACACAGGTCACGCGGCCAAATATCACTGTGTGCTCCTGCGTGCATCGCATGCAATTAAAGTCAATGTAACCACATTGCAACCCGCGGATTGCTGTGACATGATGATGGTGGCAGCCAAAGTCGTAGCCATAGCCCTTGCCTTGAAACGTGATTGGGTCAAAAGCAAAACATGATTTTCTTCTTTCTGGAGGATAGCTATTTTGCATACCTATGCACCATGAAAAAACACTGCAAGCATACCTACTTCATTATCTTTACTCCGTTGTATAGAGAGCCACAGATAGTACATTGAGATATCACCGTACATAGGGGGAGATTTACAGTCTGTTCTCACTAGCGTCATGGTTTCCTTTTTATAACAGAGCCATGACAACGATGCCGAATCAGTTTTCAAAGGGATATCAGAAACCCTATAAGGGTTCCGGTATTTTTTCCGGTAAGAGTAGTGTCACTTTACTATTCTTGCCTTCAAAAATACCGGAAAGAGCAATGGACCCCTGACAAAGGCTCCAAATGCAAATGTAAATAGACATTTACTAATACTAGTGTTATCTCAGTGGTGCGCCAGTGCATTACACCAGCGCAGCGTGCACCATATTCCTCAACATAGCACAGGCATTGTGTTATTTACAGGAGTACCTTTAAAGAGGCTCTGTCACCACATTATAAATAAGGAGATGGGCGCTATATTATGGAGAGGAGTGCATGAGGCTGATTGGTCAGCATCATACACTCCCCTGTACAACGCCCACTTGGTCTAAAGTAAAAATACGCCCACTTGGGCATTAAGCAACTCATTAGCATAAATCTAAAATCGCTAATAAAGTGGTAAAAATATATTGTTTTTTTTAAATAAAAAGCGTTACTGTCACCTACATTACAGCGCCGATCTCCTTATGTAGGAGACAGGGCACTTATAATGTGGTGACAGAGCCTCTTTAAGATAAGGTATCGTCTAGTAATGAACTGTCATGGGGGATGGATTTCAGGCGATATATTGAGGTCACCTAGATATGAGAAATATTACATAGATGGTTGAATGAGTATTTGGTAGTTATGAGATACATATTACAGTGAAGTCTCTTTTTAGTCCAGCATTCTGAAATCAGAAATCTGATAATCCAGGACTTGCCTCCAGCGCAGAACTGCTTATGAAGTGAAAACAGCTGGTGACTTCCTCTTATAAAAAAAAAAACTAAAAAAAACACACAACCTGTAGTAGCAGATTTTGTGTTAACATTGTTATTTTAGGCTTTCTTCCTGAATAGTCCTTTTATATAACTTTCTATGACTGTCCAATAACCCAGAATATTTGATAATCCAGCACCTATGAGGTCTCATTGATGCCACTTTTAAGGAAATTTACAGTAAATAGATTTTAAATACATAGTTCTTAGGCTTGCGGTAAAATGTCGGCAACTTAATCTCAATTTCCATATGAGCGTCCCAAAAATATATATATATATTAAAATTGCAGCCAACGAGAATTTTTTATTTTTTTTTTAAAAAGTGAGTAGATAGTGATAAAACCTATTGTACACAGTCTCTTGATTTTTAGACTGTTTGAACCGTATTTCCCTAACAATGTAGTACTTGGCCTTGAAAAAAGATCAAAGGGCAAAAAAAAAACCTTCTAAATTCTATAGCCCCATGCATGTTGTCCTCTATTGTCAATGATGGCAGTTTAAATGTATGCAAATGTTAATGGGCACTGTCAAGCATATTATCCATCAAGCCATAACATCATTGTCGTCGTCCCCCACGCACACTTTAATGCCATTAGTCTGTTACTCACGTCGTAGAAGGTAACGCTGAAACAAATGATTAGATTATTAAACTTCACACACAGGATGGAGAGAACTCTACATTTTATTTGCACTAAATATTGACATAGCGCCTACATAGTTTGTTTCCTCTGACCAATGGGTCTCTCTTCCTCTGGGAGGAGGTTTGGCTGATATGAGCTAATTTGCATATTTTTTTTCCCATGAAGCATTGCCTGCAAATAAATCTCCAAACACCCGCTGGGACTCTTCAATGAGATCCAGTACCCCACCCTGAGCTTCCTCTGTAAAGCACCAACTAATAAGCTGGCATTTTTTTCAGGGATTATGCCCTGTGTGGTACCTTCTGTTGCAAACTCCTTCCCTCCATGGTGTTCTTTCATACAGTGTATAAAAAAATACCATATAGTGCCTAATTATTAGCGTCCTACAGGATGGTTCCAAAATAAAAGTTCCATCTGTTGCCCATATAAAACTTGAACCATGCTATAAAGTTCCGGTCGCTACCATAGACTGCAGAAATCATATACTATACAGTGCCTAAGTAACCGTACCACCATACAGTACTCAAATATTGCTAACATATAGTGACCAGCGAACTTCTCCATACATAACTGTGCTGTACAAACTGTCACGATCTAGGGGTATGTGGACCCACTAGGCCGCTCTGCCGTAGCGGAGAGGCATCTGACCAACTCTCAGTCTATGCACAAAGTCTATGGTAGGAGTGTAGCACAAGGGTACCTGGGATAGTCCGGACGGCGGCAAGGGCTCTGGCACAGATTGGGCTGGAGGTTGTAGGTTGTGGCGGATGGGATCCGGGATGACAGGCGACAGCAGACGTGGAGTATTCTCAGGCAAGGAACGGCTCAGGTACGATACAGGCTCGGGAGAAAGGCACAGCATGGGATACAGGAAATAGGAGGCAGGACACTGGGAGCATGAAAACACTAAGGGACCATTTGCAAGACAGGTATGGGAAAACTACAACAACGCTCAGGCAGGGAATGGAAGGATGTAGCTACTTACCTGCAAACGCTGATGCTGCTGCAGAATCATCTGTAGCCTCTGGTGCCGATGTGTCCTCGCTCGTCTGACACGATGCAGGACCTGTGAGTGACGACACAGCGTGATCTCTCGAGAACACGCTGTGTCTGCACTGCCAGAAGCTGGGCGTTGTGAAGAGAAGTGGATGATACTTCTATACACAACGCCCAGCTAGTAAAAGTAGTAAACACGCCCCGATGTACGCACATAATACACGCCCAGTTGGACTTTAGAAAGCCTCATTTACATAAATATAAAAATGGTCATAACTTGGCCAAAAATGCTCGTTTTTAAAAAATAAAAACGTTACTGTAATCTCCATTGCAGCGCCTATCTGCTGCAATAGGAGATGGGGGTTGCAAAATCTGGTGACAGAGCCTCTTTAAAGGTGCTCTTTTTTCGATAAAGTGATCGTTTTCCTGACTGAACTTTTTGTACTTTTTTTTTAAAATTCTTTGTAATCTGTTCTTGATAATTGTGAATGATTAAGACTCTAGCAGTGGTTTGTCATTGAACTGCTTCATGTAAAGCTTGCCTAGCTGCACACAAGGTTGGCCCTGTTTTTTAATATTGCCTTTATCATAGTGGTATTTAGTCATGCTTTCGGTCCGTGCTCTCTGAGGTTTTCATACTGAAATATAAACACCGAGACTCTCGAAACAATGAGTCAAACACGGGAGACCGGGTCACTTCCTGCTCACGTCTTCTGATCTTGAGTGACTGTCACTTATCTTTCCCTGCCTGAGGCACCAAAACAAGACTCTCCTGGAAAACATAAACATGGTGGCAACCTTTTTTTTTTTTTAAACACCTCCAGAAAATACCAAGGCCACTGTCAGAATCTCATCATTCTAAGGCCTCATTCACACGACAGGGTCCGAGTGTCGGCCGGGAAAATCGGCCGCTCTGCGCTGTGAGGAGGAGGAGAGAGTGCACGAGCGACGGTAGACCCAGCCATCACTCGGGACACATTCCGGTGATGGCCGTGTATTACCCGGCCCCATAGACTTCTATGGGGGCCGGGCACCCGGCCGAAAATAGGGCATGTCCCATTTTTTGACGCCCGGTTTTTCCGGCCCGTCAAAGAATCGGTCGTGTGAATAGCCCCATTAGGGGTCTATTGTTCCTAACACAGCCGGGTGACGGCCGATTTATGAAGGGCCGGCACCCGGCCGGGAAACCCTGTCGCGTGAATTCCGCCTAAGACTCTGGTCACATCTGCGTCGGAGGTGGCATGCTGCACTATTTTTCCAGCAAAAAGACGGACATCGTGACTGAAACCCGACAGAACACATTAAAGTCAATACGTTTTCGGTGAGGTGCTGTTAGTTTGTCACGCGACGGATCTGGCGACTCTGGTTTTCTTTCTGCTCCTATGAGCAAGCAGAACAACGGGAAGCACTGACGGATATGTGAACGGATCCTTATGTGTTATTTTATGAATAATCTTATGTGCAGGTAAAATTGACCTGTATAATTCCAGAGAAATATACCATATTGCACTCTAGTTCACTAATTAATGTGAAGTGAAGCTCCACTTTTTAGATCCTGGAAATTCCCACTTTTTTTTATTGTCGGTATACACTTGCAGAAGGAGATTTTCCCATCATAAACGTTTGTCATATCTTTAAGATATGCTATAAATGTCTGATTGCGAGTGTCTGACCTCTGGGATCCCCATCAATTCTGAGAACAGAGGTGTCTGTTTCCTTGCTAATGGCAGAGAATTGATCTCTCATGCATCGGCACTCACCTTTGCAGCAAATGGGACTCCGGGAAGGTACTGATTCTCCTTGCGGAAAGCCGGCCGGTAGAGGAATTTTTAGGGCAGTGCTCCATGGAAATACTTTTTCCTAGGGAGAATTCCCCTTAAGAGTCCCTACCAGCTGAATCTCTGCCAGGATAATCTGTACTATCCCAGGGTCCGTACATACAGATGTAGCCATCTTTAGCTTGACTTTTAACACATTAAATACAAAGTGGCAAGAAACTATAACTTGACTTTTTCAATGGCTTTGTTGTGTGATATCACACTGCAGCAAGTTATCAAAGTTAAAGATGGCTACATCCATACAATATCTCCCACAGCCAAGCAGAAACCTACTGTGTACTGCTAAGGAGCAACTACTCTGAAACAATACTGTCCGTAGATGTGGGTCTCTAGTTTTACTAAAAACCCAAGTCATGTTTCAAGGTTCTATAATGGGTCGGACATTGACTTACAGGGTAGCTACCCATACGGGGCACCGGAGCGATTGTTCTCTCCATTCTGGTGAAGAGCAATGCAGCAAATGGAAGATATGGAATAATTTAAGTATTTCTGTATCTCCAATTCTCTACAATGGAGAGAGACCACTCTCTGCTGGAAACGGTGTCTGATCGATGGGTGTCCCAGGAGTTCGACCCCACTATAAGCAGACATTTATGGCATATCTTTTTAATGGAAAACCCCTTTAAGGGATTGTTTTGATTGTATATCAGGTAACTTCCTTTTTGCAAATGTTCATTTCTTTTTGAAAAATAGTTTCCAATTGAGCGTCTACTCGTTCATTGGCTGATCGTCGCCCTGTTTATACAGGGAATGATTTGGAACGAGCATTCATATGAACGCTCGTTTGCCCGATAATTAGCCCAAGCAAAGGGGCTTTAAGGGGGCGCTGCTACCCAAGTAGTTCTGCCCCTGCTGAATTTATGACATTAATTACAACACTTTTCTTTTCATGTTTTGTGCTTGGTGCACCGAGGATCTGTCAGATATTTCTGCTGTGCTGTTGGGACAAATATAAAATAGTGACAGACGCTGATTTCAGCATTCCGTCACTTAGTAATGTGAAGAAGTCTGTTAGAATTTACACGTTATACTTGTGGCACACGTGTCTGGCGATGCAGGGCTTGAGTCCAATGATATCCATGATGTTCACGCTCGTCCAGCCGCTAACTAACACATTTCTCCCTATGCACAGTAATAGGGAGAAGAGTCAGTCAGCGGGGGCGCGAGCATGTCATTGAACTCCAGCTCTGCATCGCCGGACACATGCCACAAGTATAACCTGTCAATTCTGTCAAACTTCTCCACATTACTAACTGACAGACTCTGAAATCAGCGTGTCAGTCACTACTTTATTCTGCCCTCAGACCGATCCGCTTTAAGGTACTAAAATGAGAATGCCCTAACTTTTATATTGTTGAATGATTCAACTGGTGTATTTCGGAGCATAAAATACTCGTACTACATTCCGAAATACACTTTGTTTTTTTAAGGAGTAAAAAAATGTTTTATTTGAAAAAACGCAGCTTAAAAATACGCCCTGTAAAAAAACAAAAAAAAAACAGGAAATATCGCTTCTTGAGGTGTTTTTGAAGCAGATGTTTTACATTTCCTATTGACAATCCCCAAAAAAACTATTTAAAAATGCACTTCGAAAACGCTTTGAAATCTGCTCCAAAAAAGCAGAGAAAATAAACCATATGAACATGCCTTAAGGAACGGATTGATACGGAGTATATGAACTTTAATTATGAGGGAAATGCAGAAAAACCAAGCAATTCTATCATTTATTTTTTTCCTGCCATTGACTAATATGATAACCATATTGTTTTATTCTAATATTGGCAGCTGTATTTTTTTGTAGGGAAAAAAACATTTTTTATTTTTTTTATTACACTTTTCACTAGGTGACTCACTATTTATCTTGTTTTTTTTCTACCTATTCTGTACTGGCAGATCTCTGTATATCTTTATTTGTGCCAGTACATTTTTCCTACTGTATGAAGAATAGTAATATTAGGGTATTTAGGCCTGTGATAGCCTATAACGCACTAGTAATGGATCTGCATCTCATTCAGCAGGTACTGAGTTTGGGACCCAGCAGGGACATGTTAGAAAGAGAGCCTAAAAAATATGGTAATTAATTATATACTGTAGTCAATTTGCCGGGAAGGAGTCTACCCTTGGAGAATCTACGCAGGACCCAGGCTATATTCACATCTGCATCAGAGGATCTGGTAGGGTTCAGTAGTTCTCGATGGCAGAAATGATAAACCTCTTGGAGTAACCCGAAGGACCCCATTAAAAATCAATAGAGTCCGTCGGGCGCCGATGGTGTCTGTCATGCGACAGATCCATCATAGCGCTGTTGCTTCCGTAATGCAGATCACATCACAATGCAGATATGACCAGAGCCTTAAAATTAAGCAGACCAATGCGGCAATTTCCTGTATAGTAGAAACTACACACAATGTAAAAAATGTCTCTGCAGGTTATGTTTTCAGCATTTCCTCACTATGGCACAGGTGATAGAATTGTTGTTAGTGCATCAGGAATTGCCACAAATCTATGGGATTTCCTCAAACCCTGACCTATTGGGGGTGCTTGAAAACTGAAGATGAAAAACACTACTCTAAATGACCACCACAGCGCAGGTGAGCACTGAACCATTTTGCACTTACGTGTGCTGTAGTTTGAGTAGTATTAAAGAGGACCTGTCACCTCTCCTTCTCACCTGGTCCCGACATGTCTGTTTTAATAAATGTAATCTTCATAAAATCAACAAATCTGGAGAAAGTTTTCCGTGTTTTGTCATTCCTCTGTTATTCCTCCTGGAATTGTGTAAATAAATCTACAACTGGGTGTTACCATTCCCCCTGTCGATAGGGCATGTCCCTACACTGACCTTCTCCAATCAGTGCTGACAATGTCAGACTGTGTAGGCACACGTACTATTGACGAAGGGAATGGTAACGCCCACTTGTCAATTTATGCATACATTTCCAGTAGGAATAACAGAGGAATGTCTCAATGCAGTGTATCCCCAGAAACCTCTCGAGTGCATGGCATTGCTGTCTCTAGTCTGTTCTGTTGCTCAGCTCCTAAATTAACTACTTTATTGAAAAAAAAAAATCTTTTACACTCTTAAAGCACTGCTCGGGACTCTCCCGGGACCATGCTGTGTGTGTCTATTTTTGCAGCTATGAATGGACTGTTATCATAGAAACACTGATGAGCTGCAGTTTCTTTATCTGACTGCCTCACAAAGCAGTTGTCCTATCTATTTTGGCTTTTGACCAGAAATAGACGCTGCGCAACTGACTCATCATCACTTAACATTCATACTTGGGACCCTGTCTGGGGGGTGAGGCGGCCTTCTTTACTGGCTCTAGAGCCAATCATTCACCTTTTGTATAATCACTCAAATAACATAAGCTGCCCTTGAAACCCTCCCACAATGCACCTGCGACATTTCATCTTATAGCGAATTTGCACCAAAAAGAATGACAAACTTTATATAATTTTTTTTATAACATATTTTGCAGCACTTTACAATTTAGAGGGAACATGTACAAACCATATATGACATTACGTAGTGACAAAACTAACAATTCAAACGAGGAGTGAGGGTCCTGCTCGCAAGAGCTTACAATCTATGAGGAAATAGAGGGGGAGACCAGAGGTAAAAGTGCTGGATTTATACAATGTTTGTTTGAATTTTTAGTTTTGTCACTATGTAATGTCTGATATTGTCTGTACATGTTCCCTCTGAATTGTAAAGTGCTGCAAAATATTTTGGCGCTTTATAAATAAATAATATTATTACAATGGTCTAGACATCTTTTATAGAAAATTGGGGATGCTGGATGAGCCAGTCACCCAGCCAGTATCTGCAGACACTTATAAGAAGTGCATTAGGGTGCTAGTAGTGCATACCTCCCAACCGGCCCAGATTCAGTGTGACAGTCCCGGATCCCGGGCGGTGTCCCGGTTGGCCGGTGGTATGTCCCGGTTTCAACTGTATCTGCATTCTCAGGACACAGATTCAGTTGAAACCAATGCTGAAGCATGGAACGTCAGCTGCCTGCTTCAGCATTCACTGTGTGAAGCGGCCGTGAGAGGCTCGGCTCAGACAGGCGCAATCTAGTGATGTCATCCCACCTGTCTGCGCCGAGCCACTCAGCACAGAGTGTGGGAGGAGAGGGATCGCCCCGCTTGTTGTGGGAACGGGACTAGGTAAGTATTTTCATTTTTTGGCACTATGCTGCATTATACTATATGGGGGCACCTGCTAAGGACTCATTATACTGTATGGGGGAACCTGCTAAGAGGAAACTATACTGTATGGGGCACCTGCTATGGGGACATTATACTGTGTGGGGACAGCTATGGGTGCATTATACTGTATGGGGCAGCTATAGGGGCATTATACTGTATAGGGCACCTGCTGAGGGGACATTATACAGTATGGGGCACCTACTAAGGGGACTTTATACTGTATGGGGTCAGCTAAGGGGATATTGTACTGTAAGGGGGCAGCTATGAGGGCATTATACTGTGTGGGGCAGCTATTTAGCATTATACTGTGTAGGAGGCACCATGGGGTATTCTACCATGTGTGGGCGTTTATAGGGGCATTATACTGTGGGGAGGCACTATGTAAGCATGATACTGTGTGGAGGCAGCTATGGGGTCATTTTACTGTAGGGAGGCACTATGTGAGCATGATATTGTGTGGGCTCAACTGGGTATGTATGAGTGGGGATGGGGCGGGGTTAGTATCATGACTTAATTTGGAAAAAATTTGCTATGCGTTCCGCATTGGTTGTCCCTCTAGACCAGGGATCTCAAACTCGACCAGGTAAATGGGCCGCACATAGAAAAGATTTGATGTTGAGGGGCAGCATTGGTTTCAAATTTGATACAATACAAAATGATTGTTAATGAATTAGATATTTGAACTACTATAACAATACTACATTACTATGGATACTGCCACAGTGCCCTCTGTAGATAGTGCCACACCCCTATAGATAATGCCACAGTGCCTTCTGTAGATAGTGCCACAGTACCCTCTGTAGATAGTGCCACACACACCCCCTATAGATAGCTCCATCGGGGCTACCTCTAGTAGTGGAGTACCCAGCCAGAGCGTTGCCGATGCTCTGGTCGGGAATTTCTCTGCTGGAGGAGCCCCTGAAGTCACTGTCAATATCTGGACAGTGACGTCAGGGGATCCTCCTGGACCGGATTTCCCCACCAGAGCTTTGCCGATGCTCGGGCCGGGAATTCCTCTGCTGGAGGAGCCCCTGAAGTCATTGTCCATATAGGGACAGTGACTTCAGGGGCTCCTCCAGCAGAGGAATCCCTGGCCTGTGCATCGGTAATGCTCCAACTGGGGATTCCACTCCTAGAGGGATCACCAATGGAGCTAACCACAGTGAGGGGGGGGGGGGTGTAGCGCTGTTAACAGGGTGGGGTATGTGAGGCGCTGTCTACAAGGGGTTTGCACTATCTACAGGGGGTTGTGTGGCCATTTCTCACCTACCACCAACGATCTAGCAGCGCGGGAAACGGTCTGTGCTCCTTCATGACGTCATAAAGGAGCGCCGGCATGCTCCTCCTTCGGCCTGCTCTCTCCTCCCCCAAAGAAGCTTCGTGTTTGAGACCCCTGCTTTAGGCCATACTTGAAATTTGGGTATGGAAGTGTGAGATATATTGCTGAATGAAGGGGCCCGGTATTAAAAGGTAATTTATACAGGGTGTTAAAAGGAGAGGAATGTGATAGGCTTCCCTAATCCCTGAAATTTTGCTGTACAGTACACTGCCTCTCCATTCTACACAGGTTTGTTTTAGTTCCGGCCCAGACAGACCACAGATAAATCTTGTAGCTTCAGGATAAATTCATACAAAAAAAGAAAACAACAAATAAGAACCACAGACAAAGGGATGAGAAAGTGCTGAATTTTTACAAAATAGTTTCCATTCTACTACTAAGGCTGGGTACACGGTGAGAGAAAATCACAGTAAATCATGATTATGATCTGACTAATTATTTTTTAGGGGGGGGGGAGTTGCAAACAACATCGCGACTGTTACAAAAATGACATCCCTGTTGGCGATCATTCGCAACATTTTTCCCCAATTGGGAATAATTGGAGTTGCATCGGAGTGCATAGACTAAATTATGTGGTCCAACAGGATTTCTTGGCGGCAGAGATCCAAAGTAACTGCTAAATAAACGTCTATGAGCAGCAGAAATGTGAAGTGATTGGACAACCAAAAATAACCCCATTACTTAGAATAGTTAAATTGTAAAAGAAGCATATTTGCCACAATTTTCGATTCCCCCCTTTTTTTTTAACTTTTTCGCCATATTATTTGGCTTATCATTATATGTCTGCATTTCAAGGAATTAATTTTACCAGTTAGATCCTAGGCAGACATGACACCGGATGGGACCTACTATCAGTAGTGATGTGTCCAGAAGTACGTGGTGGCTACATGGTAGAAAGTTCTGTGACTATTTAATTTGCAGTTGGAGAGATATATTGCTATTAAAACAAACCCTAGCTGTTGTGTAATATGAAACATGTAGGCATTGACAGCCATGTTATGGCCTATCTAGTCCTGGAAGAGAACGACCAACACAGCTCTTCCCCGCATTGTGTGTCGGTCCCATATTTTATAGCCAGAGCAATTTCTCCATCCATGGTAATTGGCTATTTCAGGGGAATGAAATACAAGGACTTGAGTTGTGAAAGGAGTAAAACTTAGTGGAGGAGAACCATTTGATGCCTAAAAGGAATTTTCTACTTTATAGCAAAAAGTGTAATTTGTTTTCCAAGGCGCTGAGAACGGTGTCACTAAATTCCAGGGAAAGTAAGCAAAATATTTCTCCAAGTTCAGTGACTTGCAGAAACACACTTGGAGCTGGCAGTGTTGTAAAATAAATTGTTCGAGAAGTCAAGGCCTGTTCATTGTCCGATACTTTTTTTGGTTTCTTCAAATAGTGCAGCTAGTACAAACATTCTTGGAAGATCGCGTTGCTTTTGTTTTTTTGAACTTAATAAGAGAACTGTCAGTCAGACCCAGCGTAAATATATGGCCCATTCCAACAGTTTCATTTATGAGAGCGCTTTTCATGCGCTTACTAGCTATTTTTATGTGGCCTAAGATTTCCCATAAGTCAAGGTGTCGTTTACGACTGCATTAACTGTATTGATTTGCTATATTCTCATTTACACATTTGCAACAGGTTTTTTTTATTGCTTTAATGCATTTTAAATAAAACATGCCGCAACTTTCCAAACAGATTTTTATTAGAAATAGCCTACCGTTTTGTGTATACAGCTTCTATGCAAACCCTGCCTGTAGTCTGATCCTGCAGTCGTCTATTACTCCCTTCCATCTGAACCCTGCATTTTGCTTACCTACGCAGAGTAAGGCATCATACGCACAGCCGTTCTCGTAATCACAGTCCGAGATTATGGGCATGGCCGGCCACTGGAGATCGCGGGCAGCCACCCGCATTTTTAGCTTGTTCTCCCATACAAAGTAAGGAAGCATGTACCCCAACAAGCAAAAAATAGGACTTGTTCTATCTTTTGCGGAGGCTTTCTACGATCCGGATACCTTCCCGCAAATATACGGAAAGGTGTCTGTGGTCAATACAAGCAAGTTGGTCCATAATTGGAGACCGCAATTATGGGCAAATTCTACGGTCGTGTGCATGGGGCCTTAAAGAGAGGCTTAATAAAGGGCATAACATATGACTGCCGGATCAGACTACTCAAAGGGGTGTAGTCTGTAAACACGGAGACAAATACGGTAGGTCTGCACAGTAGCTGTATTTACAAGATGGTTTAACTCTTGCACAACTGACACTCTATATGGCTTCAGGTAAAGCGATTTGTTGTTCTACTGACGTGCGTCTGCATGGATCATTTTTGCGGCGATTTCCTCCGGCTTCTCATAATTCTCGCCTGGATGTCTGCAACAACAACGGGTGTCAAAACCTGTAGTTGGCAATTTTTGTGGGGGCATCAGCCAGGGATTTGGTGTTATGCCACTTCTACAACAAATCATATATACTGCTTTTTGCTGGAACTGAAATGTCCAGGAATTGGCCAGCAGTCAGTCCTATGTTTCTTTGAATGAGCCTCTGCGTACATAGGCCTCCACTACCGCTATTCTTTGTTGATTCGAATGCAGCATGTTGGACACACTTAAGCCCCTATTACACCGGCCGATTTTGGGCGGTGCAGATAGCGCCGATCATCGAGACATCGTTGATCGGCGCTCATTAACTCCCTTGACAAGGAGCTATGGATGTGGATGAGCGGTCGTTATTCCGATCTCTCCTCCCCATACATTATTATCGTGTCGGCAGCGCGTCTCCCAGTTTACACAGGGAGATGTGCTGCCGACAACGACATTTTTTCTTTTTTAAAACGATACGATCAGCAGATGAATGAGTGTTCACCTGCTGATCGCTGCCCTGTTTACACTGGGCAATTATCGGCAACATCGCCCAGCGTAAAACCCCCTTTACCCTCATTTCTGCCCTCTGCAAAGACACGGAAGGGAAGGGAAGGATACAATAGGCAACAAAAACAGTTTTACTTCAAGACCATTATGATAAATGAGGCATGATAAGCATTATCCTGTACAAACCACCCAAGGGAAACGAGTCTGTTTTTCGAGGCCCACCCTATATTTACAAAGCATTGGTGCGGTGTTCTCTAGAATATACTGTTCAGTTTTGGCCGTCTGTTCATAAAAAGGATGCTTTATATAAAAGAGCAACAAAAGGGGCATAAAGAATTGTGGTTATCAGCAAATTTTGAAAAATGTACATTTATTTTGTTTTGAAAAGAGGCGTTTAAGGACACATATGTGTGTACATATATAATAGTCCCATACATGTATATCGGGTCATAAGCAGTTTCATGTAAAAGTCCCTCAAAAGACAAGGTGGCACTCCCACAATTTGGAGAAAGTGTAACTAAGAGAGGTGAAGCTGGGGAATAGTCACCAGAAGAGCTGCTTTTGCAGTGAGGATAGGAACACACTAGGTGGAAACACTGCATATTTTCCACAACGAAAATTCATTGCGGAATATCCGCAGCGTAATGCAGTAGCAGCAGTGTGGGTGAGTTTTGAACAAATATCTGCCACACACAGCGGAAAATATCTGCTGAAAAAAAAGATTCATAAATTAACCCTCGGTGCGGTTTTTGAAGCTGCAGCATTCCGATTTATGCTCTGGAATCGCTGCTCTTCTGTTGCAGGTTTTCCCCATTGAATTCAATGGGGAGATAAAACCTGCAACAAAGATCTAGGTGTTCCGACTTTTGCGGCCACAAAAATTGCAGCTGCATTTCCGCAGAGGACGTGCCGCCCGAAAAACAGCAACACAATTTGGTGCGGTTTTTCAGGTGGAATTCCTTGCGGCTACCTGGGCGGATACGCTGTGTAAATTTGCGCAGTGTATCTACCTAGTGTGTTCCTATAATAACGGTTAATGGCTCCAGGAAAGGATGATTGGGGTTGTAAAGGAATTTTCCCTTTTTTGTTTTTGCCGCCATATGAATCAATAAGACAGGAACTAAGTTCTAAGATTTACCTTCCCATTTCTTTCTCTTCCCTCCACTGGTTGAAAGTGATTGACATATGTCTTCATTCAACCCTACAAACTATGTAACTGTATGTTTCCTTAGATATTGCTGCATTTTCTTCATTCATAGTCCTAGTAAGAAACAAGATAAAACGGTTTTGAATATAAAATCCTCTACTTTGTTTACTTAGCAGACGAATAAGGTTCTATTCACATATCGCGGTCATATTGCAGTTTTTGCAGAGATTTTTACTAAATTGCTGCAAAACAAAAGCATTTTGCCACAATATAACCCAGATGTGTGAATTCACCATTATTTCTGTAAAAATGTGCAATTGAAAACGTACAATATGAAACTACTTTTTTTTTTTTTTATTATTATTATTATTATTCTGTTTGGTTGTTTTTTTACAAACAAAAAAATGGCTAAAAAATGTTCCTCTTATCACACTCTCTTATCTTTGTACATTTCTAGGGCCCTTTGCACCTTATGTGTGGCAGTGATTAAAGAGATTGACCCACTAACTTTGTAGTATTGAATCTTCAAACTCGGGGAAATAAGATCTGATGAAATTTAGCTGGATTTTCACAATAATACTGCAGCATCTAGGTGATTCATCCGCTGGGGGTTGTCCTTTTTAGGATTT
Source organism: Rhinoderma darwinii (assembly GCF_050947455.1). NCBI lineage: Eukaryota > Metazoa > Chordata > Amphibia > Anura > Rhinodermatidae > Rhinoderma > Rhinoderma darwinii. The sequence continues at coordinate 383,407,548 of NC_134690.1, forward strand.
CATTACACAAAGAAGCTGCATTTCATTGGCATGTGACGTCGTTTTGCAGCCACATTACATCAGACAGTACAGTATTGCAGAATGCTTTTGTTATGGGCTGCATCAGGATATGTACAATCAAAGTGTCACATCATCTGTCCGTTCTGAAAGGACCCCCAGTCTGCAACACCGATAAGTAAGCATCATGAAGACCAAGGAGCTCTCCGAACAGGTCAGAGACAAAGTTATGGAGAAGTATAGATCAGGGTTGGGTTATTAAAAAAATCCGAAACTTTGAACATCCCACGTAGCACCATTAAATTTATTAAAACAAAATGGAAAGATTATGGCACAACTATAAACCACATAAAGAAGGTACAGGTGTGTTCAGCTGAGAACGCAGCATCTTTGGCTGTGATTGGGCCCGTCGTTAGACTGAAGACCGGCTCATAGACGTTCTATGTGATCTTGTCTTTAGCCTGACAGGGAGCGCTGATCACAGCCAAAGGTGCAAAGCACTTAGCTGAAAGCTTCTGCACCTTCGTTTCAGCGATGGAGGGGGTCTCCGCACCCAAACCCCCACCAATCAAAATGTCTGTTTTGAATCTTCAGTTACTTGTTAGAGCGGAAAGATGGCTCCTTTTTACTCTTCTCGATCAGGCCATATTATGGCTCCCTTTTGTAAGGAGCTATAAAAAAGCTCCCATATGTTTCAGTTCACACGTTTTGTAAATACTGCTGTTTTGTTTTTTTTTTGCAACGGAATTTTTTGGGAAAATCCACAGCAAATACAGTAGCAGCAAAGTGGATGAGATAAAACAAATCTCATCTACACGCGTAAATACTGAGCGGAAAAAAAAGCTGAGAAATTGACCTGCGGTGCAAATTTTATTCCGCAGTATATAAAATGTATTTGCGTAAACGCAGATTATTTGTTGCAGGTTTTATCCCTTTGAATTCAATGGGTAGGTAAATCCCAGAACAAATAGCGATTCCGTCAAAAAAATGCAACTCGAAAAAAAATAATTCTCATATTTACCCAGAAGTCTGTGTTCCTCCCTCCAGCTCGGCCTCCTGGGATGGTGTTTATTTCAATGTAACCGCTGCAGCCAATAACAAGCTTTAGCGGTGTTTACATGGGGTGAAACTTCATCCCAGGAGGCCGGGCTGGATGACGTCAGAGGGCCGGCCTCCAGGGAAGATGCTTCATCCCATGTGACCGTCGCTGCAGCCAATCACAGGCTGCAGCGGTCACCTGGGATGAAACGTCTTCCCAGGAGGCGAGCCTGCTAGCAGGCCGGCTAAGTGCTGCAGTTTTCCGCAGAGGACATTCCGATCGAAAAACTGCACCAAAGTTTGGTGTGGTTTTTCGACCAGAATTCCCTGTGGCACAGAGGGGGAAAATGCTGCGCGCTTTTACTCAGGGTCATCCGCCCAGTGTCAACTCAGCCTATAACTTCATAGGACCTCTACTGTAGCCCTTTATATCTTCGATTTCATACCGAAGCATACTGAGGTTTTTCTGTTGGATTCAGTATGAATTGGACTTAAAATAAAAAAACTTCCTTCTCTATTGGATCCTCCTAGGAGAACTGGTCCTTCTATGGGGGATTCGCTTCGTATATGCGGCACTCAGTGAAGCCCGTACAGCAGCACACATGTTGCTGTATGGCTTCGTACTAGGGAGCGACACAGGCTCTGTGCACATTGCTTTGTATCACTGCCAACAAAGCACCCCACACCTTTCCCGCAGGACACCTAATAGAGCCGCTATGAAGGGTTCTTGCCACCATTTCAGGTCTAAGAGTCCACTGAAGGTCACAACTGTGTCCACTGTGTGTGTGTAATATATTCAGGGAGTAATTATTGAATGTATATTGTATGGACTAGGCCTTACAGTCCATTAGTCACCTGGTTCACAATAAACTGTAGACCATGATACAGCTTTGAAGCTCTTGGCTTTTAGAGCGATAACACTCTTTTATTCAGTCGATAATGGTAAAATAATTTAAATCTAAAACCTTATCTGGCGAATAAATAGATGAATACTTACTCCTTATATTCTTAATAAATTGTTTTATGCACAAGCTTTCTGGAGAGCAGTCCTATAATCTGCTGACCAAAGAGCTGCGGCTTATAAAAACACCGGGTTCGTGCCAATCTTTGCGTATGAAAGTTCTCGTCTTCTGTTTCTTCCTGTTTGAGTCACTTTGATTTTTATCTCTTATGAGTTCTTTTGTAGTTATTGTTGCCTTCTCATAACTTGCTGTAAGTTAATCATTCCAAGTGATCTGCTTTCATGGTTTTCTGATACTTAAGACGATAATTAATCATTTTTAAATCTTAATGGGGGGTGTTTTCCTTAATTCTGCTCTTTTATAGGGTGGGGGCATACTTTTATTGCACTGTGCCGCACCACTTGATGTTATGCAGAACACCCCAAATGCACATGGGTTTTGTTTTCAGATTCATATGTGAGTCATGTCAAGTTGTCTGTTCCATGAGAAGTTTTGAACCGTATAATCTGGATTTCGACAGACCTTTCTCATTTGTTCATTGGGTTTTGATTATGTTTACTGGGTGCCTCTTTCAGTGCCGTTGGAAAGGCCAGATTTTGCTGAAAAAAAGCAACACAACAACTAGGGCTGGGCAATTAGGACCTAAATTAAAATCCTGATTGAACATGAAACCTCGATTCCGATTATTTAGGCCACACCCCTTTTCTTCATGCTGCGCCACTAAATTAATAATTCTCCCCTTCGCCTGCTGTATAGTACTGTATATAATACACCCCTTGACACTGCCCCACACAGTATATTGCCCCCATAGTGCTCCCCACACAGTATAATGCCCAATAGCTGCCCCCACACAGTATAATGCCCCCGCATAGTATAATACCCCTATATCTGCCCTCCACAGAGTATAATGCCCCTCATAGCTGCCCCAACACAGTATAATGCCCCCATAACTAATCTCCACCCAGTATAATGGACCTCATAACTGGCCTCCACACAGTATATTGCCCCCATAGTGCTCCCCACACAGTATAATGCCCCATAGCTGCCCCCACACAGTATAATGCCCCCGCATAGTATAATGCCCCTATATCTGTCCTCCACAGAATATAATGCCCTTCATAGCTGCCCCCACATAGTATAATGCCCCCCATAACTGTTCTCCACACGGTATAATGCCCCTCATAACTGCCCTCCACACAGTAGAATGCCCACATATATGCACCCCACACAGTATAAAGCCCCCCATAGCTGCCCCACGCTGTATAATACCCCCACAGCTGCCCCCAATAGCACCTGATAAAAATAATAATATACATATTCACCTAACCCCGTTTCAATGATGAGTGGAGGAAATCCCTCTGCTCCTCTGGTCTGAACAGCTCGGCGCAGACAGGCGCGATGACTTTACAGCCTCGCGTCCAGCGATACATAGTGAATGATAGAGCAGTGACCTTGCTGTCCCCTTCACTACCATTGGCTTCAACTGTATCTGCGTCCTGAACATGCAGATACAGTTTAAAACAGGAGAAAATAATTGATAAAACCAAAATTCGCAAGATGACGTTTATTAAATGCGCTGAATTTCGATTATTTTTCAATGAATTGCCCAGCCCTAGTAACAACACAATTCTGTACACTGCCTGTGTTCACAAAACAGAAAGATGTGACTATTGTGTTGTGCAATAGCTAGAAATCAAGACTACTCTTGAAGTGCAATGAAAACTGGTCATACACATAAGATAGTTATTCAGCCTGGCCAAACAGTTATTTCTATAAGGAAAGGGGGATAAGCGTGTTCTAGACACCTATGGGGCCACTTATCTAAAAGGAAATCAAAGGATCAGACCATTTACAACTTGTCCAACTCATGGGAGATGGATTAATATCAGAATGCACCCGTAAACATTAGATTGTCAGCAGTTAAATTTAGTGGGATTTAAGGACTATGATCTAAAGAGTATGGCCAGCGTAATGGCATTATCTTATTAGAGACATCACTTTTCAGAACGGATGTTCTTTGCACCCACAACGAATAGCTGATTTTGCCAGGGGGAGCCACAGCCATCCAGACGTTTGCCTTGCAGTGGCCGCTATGGGGGAGATGTAGTATTACATGGCGACTATTCAGATCAATGGCCGTCCATGTATTACATGGATGGCTCAAGTCAACCAGAGCGGAAACTGCTCTCTGTTATGGCTCACAATGGGGTGTCCCGACCGGAGGACGCCCCCCCCCCCATGAAATCTATATGCCCGAATATGGCATAAGGACAGGGCTTGTTTTTATGAGGCAACTTTTTTAATGCCTCAAGTCCACAGCAGATCCATGTGAACAGAGGCACATAGAGCCCCTGTGGCTCCGTACTGCACAGACATAGGCACCGTATGTGCAACTATATGGTGCACTGCTCAGCACCGTATAGGAAGATTTTCTCCCCTAGAGTCACTGCTGCCATCCAGAGTCTCGGAAGCATACGAAGTTACAGTATAGCTCCTTAAACTGATATGGGTGCTGTATTATGGCTTCATGCAACTCGGTGTGTGTACAGAGCCATAATATGCTTATGTGTATGAGGCCTAAATGCCCTATTACACCGGCCGATTTTGGCCTGTGCAGCGAGCGCCGATCAACGAGACTGCTTGTTGATTGGCGCTCGTTTGCTCCTGTCACAAGGAGCTATGTATGAGGACAAGTGCTCGTTACTATGATCGCTCGTCCCCATCCATTATTATCACGGCAGCACATCTTCCTGTTTACACAGGGAGATGTGCTGCCGACAACTATAACGTTTTACTTTTTTAAAACGATACGATCAGCAGATGAATGAGCGTTTGCTCGTCCATCTGCAGATCCCTGCGCTGTTTACACAGGGCAATTATCGGGAACAATCTTTTCTTTGAACGATCGTTTTCCCGATAATTGCCCAGTGTTGAACCCCCCTTAAGAATGAGCATGAACAATAATGCAATGGCAGTGAGACTGGGTGACAGGTAGTGGAAACAAGTAGATATTTGTCTAAACTGGTGAAAAGGAAAAGTAAAACATTTGCTCATAGCAATTAATCAGGTCTCTGCTTTTATTTTCCATAGAGCCTGAGCAATATAATGAAACTGTGGGAAACTCCTCAACTTTTCACTTACATTAGTGTTAAGAAATCTATCACAAGAAGGGATATTTTTTAAACACTCTACGCTAGTTTTCTGGTGTAGAAAAATCGCAATTTGCTCAAATTTTGGAACTTTTGCATTTTTACGACTTGTTGACCACTTTAAAAAGTGGACGGTGTTTAGTGTGAGGAGTTAAGGCCAACCACAGCCCGACAGATTCACTATAGTTTTCCCCAGAAAATGGTCGTAAATTATAGAGGAAATCTACTGTAGCTCATTGGTGACGTAGATTTTCCTTTATGGCGCACAGCCAGAAATGTGCCCATTGTGTGAATAAACAGTGAGCGGTCTGAATAAATTATTTGGGTACATCTTCTAGTCTTAAAAAAATCTCATCCTGAGGCTCAATTTAAAACTGCAGTAATAGGGGCACAGTTATATGTCCGTCTTATGGCCACAACACCCAGATCCTCCAGTTCTACTGAATCGAACTTGGGTCACCTTATGTTCCTTTCAATAAAACCGTAGCTCCTGCTACTAAGACTGACATTAAAATGTCTCCCTATCATGCCAGTCTGAGACTAGGCTGTTACCCACTTCTGAATATTATATATAGCTAGAAGGGTTAACCAACATTGAGCGTTACACCGCTGAGACCTCTGCGCAATTTCAGTTTATTAAACAAGAAGTGTTATATTGGCTCGAGTCTGTGTATTCCTCACTTTGAACACCTGTCCCACAGGAGAAAACCATAAATGCCATGCTTCAGAAAGATATCTTTGTATTACTGCCTTGTGACCAACATTGACTTTGGAGAACTGGGTTATTTCTTATTCCTCAAATTAAAGTCTTGAGTACGGAAGGGGTCAAACTTAAAGACTGTAACTAAAAAAGAAATGATACGTCTGCATAAGTATCTCTAAATTATACTAAATTGCTTCAGCATAAAATACATGTATTATTCGCTGCTCACATGTGATCATCGTGGGAAAAATGACCCTTTAGACTATCATTAAAATATCATGTACAGAGTGGTATTTCTAATGATAAGAGCCATTTTCCACTGGATGCTCTCATGTGGAGAATGAATACTTCACATATAAGAATCCAACATGTGTCCAATCTAAAGAGGATGAACCTGAACCACTGCTGCTGACGAGCCACTTTTTGCATACGGTGCAGTGTTGGTACAAGAAGTGTTTGGTCAGGCACCGCACTCAAATACTGGTGGTTAAGGCTAATCTGTGAGCATATAAAATAAACAGCCGTGTTACCATTTAAAGATTTTATAAAATTAATTTAACTCTTCAAGGGACTCTTAAACTCCCAAAAAATTGTCCTTTTTTTGTCTCCATTTGCTGGGCTGTTGAAAAGGTATGTCTGTGCGGTACATAGACTGCCCATTGATTGATTTGGGAACTATATAAGGACTAAATTCTTCTGTGGTGGCGCTGCATGGGAATTGAAAGGTTGTAGCCAGGTTCCCCCACAGCTGATGGTCCTAGCAACAGGACATCCTGTAATCAGTTTATGGTTGGTGTTCCGTTATAACAAAAAGAGATTGTCTGAAGCAGACAACCCCTTTTACAAAGTATCTGTCACAAATTTTTGGTTGTGCAATTAATATAAGTTTATGATGTATTCTCTTCAAATTGTGTGCCTTGGTGCCATTTTTCAGTGATCGTTACTTTTAAGTCAATGAGTCTAAAGGGTTGTCTTGTGTCTGAATGAGTCTAAACGCTGGAACTGCAGTGAAGCCTTTGACCAATCAGATTCAGTCTAGAGCAGTATAAAATGTGAGGTCACATGATCGACCAATTGACTGCTGAATCCTGTATTCTAAGAGGGCTGGACAAGGGTTGAGCCCCTAATGACTTTTCAAGCCATCCTCAAATTGTTGCCTGATTTAGATTTATGTATTTATTTTTGGAGCTACTTTAATATTTTTTTTGTATGTTATTTCTCCGCAGGATGACTGGGAGAGAATTTTTCTCAAGATTCCCCACTCTCTACCCTTTTCTCTTGGAACAACTGGAAATTGTTGCCAATACAGTTGACAGGTATGGCAGATGTTCTGGACAAACCTAGGCAGAGTGAATATGAAAATACACTGGCTGGCTTAAACGGGGTTGGCAAATGCAGATAAGGTTGGGAAGCAATTTAGGGGTCTCAATGTGTCAATGAATTCCCTCCAGAAAACGTACACAATTATCCACCACATCAGCTTCCTGTGTCCATGCAGCAACTTCCGTTGTGATTTTTCAGTGAGGCCAGGAAAGGGTATTGCGGACAACACCTAAGCTGGCCATAGACATTAGATGTACGTCAGCGAAACCCGTCGATCTCACCCGATGGCAGATGTCAGGAAAAGAAGGATCTGGCTACTGAATGTCAACATGCCCGATCCTTTTGTTCGTAAGGAGATAAGTCTGGCAGCGGCTTTCTCCGAGCCGAGCGTGCATGTGTGTGGGAGAGTCAAGAGGAACAGCTGTCAGCGGAAAGATCGTTCATTTGGCAGCTATCTAAAGTGTATTGCTATTCTAAAACTGGCCGTACAGTAGTGATTTTAGACTTTTTTTTTTTTTTTAATGACTGGTCACTCAATACCATAAGTTAAAAGGACAATGAATCTCTGCCTTGATCTGTGGCCTTGTCTGGGATTCTATTGATGGGATGCAGATCTATTGTTTGGCATGAATGACTCAACAAGGACAGCACTCGACAACAACCGAAAAAAAACAACAACACGGCAGATCACCTATTCCACTGATGTCGTGCTCATTTCGGTCATAAAAAGACGCTGACATTCGGCAGAAAATAATCGAACTTCACCCTTTGGCCATCTAAAAGCTCTAGTGTAGGGTCTGCTTATTCAGATAACTGCACATGTTGTGCACTCAGTCAAGGCAGAGCATTGCACGGCTAACTATAGTTGGGTATTAAATCTGAGACCGAGAAAAAAATCCTCTACTCCACTTCTGGTTTAACTAGCTAATAATGTAATCTGTCCCATCAACGTGTGCTGTGTCCGTCAGCCTGTCCACCTCTCCAGAGAGTCTCTGCCTCAAGATAGGTGCGAGTCCCAGAGCTGCATTTATCAGACATTTATGACAAATCCTGTGAAAATGGCATAAACGTCTAAGATGGAAATAACCATTTTAAGGTTTGACATTCATTTTAAGTCGGAGATCGAGCAAAATATTTCTCAGATTACACGGTGTCTTCCTCACACTATAGGCGCTTTTACACTGGGCGATTATTGGGCAGACAAGCGTTCATAGAATGCTCATTGCCGATGATTGCCCAGTGTAAACAGGGCAGCGATCAGCAGATGAAAGAGCAAACACTCGATCATCTGCTGATCGTATAGTTTTAAAAAAGTAAAATATTATTGTTGCCGGCAGCACATGTCGCTGTGTAAACAGGGAGACGATCTGCCGACATGATGATAATGAATGAGGACGAGTGATTGGAGTAACGACCACTTGTCCCGATCCATAGCTCCGTGTGATTGGAGCGAACGATGTCTCATTGATCGGTGCTCGCTGCATCGGCCAAAATCGGCCAGTGTCATAGGGGCTTATGAGTTGTGATGTCAGCATATAGTAAAACCAGGAGACCTATAACCAGGGAGGGTTGTCCTGCTTTTATGACAGCTGCCATCAGACCTGTAGGGGATCTAGACTAAAAATTACCAAAACTACAATAAATGCCGAGAGATGAATCTGAATGATATATTGTCATGTATTAGGGTATGTTCACACGGCCAAATTTCAGACGTATACGAGGCGTATTTTGCCTCGTTTTACGTCTGGAAATACGTCTCAAATACGTCGGCAAACATCTGCCCATTCATTTGAATGGGTTTGCCGACGTACTGTGCAGACGACCTGTTATTTACGCGTCGTCGTTTGACAGCTGTCAAACGACGACGCGTAAAAATACAGCCTCGTCAAAAGAAGTGCAGGACACTTCTTTGGACGTTTTTGGAGCTGTTTTCTCATAGACTCCAATGAAAACAGCTCCAAAAACGGACGTAAAAAACGCCGCGAAAAACGCGAGTTGGTAAAAAAACGTCTGAAAAGCAGGGTCTGTTTTCCCTTGAAAACAGCTCTGGATTTTCAGACGTTTTTGTTGACTACGTGTGAACATACCCTTATAGGTACATACGAGTTTAAAAAAAGTAATACATCAAAAGGGTTCAATTTTTACGGTGTACAATGAGAGTTTTCACAGGGGCAGAAGCTGTTTAGCAATGTGATCTGTATAAAGGATGGGATACTGTAGTAAGCGGCATGAGCTGGAAATGATGCTTTTAACCCTAATGCCGTGTATTTTTACACCTGTGGTAAGCATGTTTTTTAGTCCCACAGTCACTAAAGCAGTAAACGCTTGTTATAAAAACTACAGTTGTCCACAGGAATTTTTCCGTGTGTTGGTGGTTGAGTGGGTGGCATAGTAAGGAGTTTTATAAGCCCGGTGCATCTCTCCAGGAATGTTTTATAGTGCTATATTTACGGAAATGTACTACACCATGTGTCAAGGCGAAGAAAAAAAGAATAGATTTATTAAAGCTGCATCCACCAATGTACATGGTCCTTTTAGTAGCATGCAAGCAGATGATAATTTACGTTCCTCTTATTTGCTTCCTCTTCTGGGGCATGTGTGTCGTATAATGAACCATGCAGCTACTTATGCTATGAAATCCAGAAACAAATATATTATGGACTGTAGTTTTCATGTTTCTGGTGGGATTCACGGTCTAGTTTCCTTATATATGGGGCACATTACAGCCATATTGGAGGAAATTACTACATAGGGAACACCCATGCAAATGTTACACAGGTTGGGAATCAATCCCATTAATCAAAGTGTATTGGTACCATAGAGAATAGGAGGGATCCTCCAGCTCACCTGAACATAGCAGTCCCACTGTCCGTAGCGCTCGGGTCCTCGTGTCGGCACACGCAGTGAAAGAAAGAGAAGGAGAAAGGAGTGGATCCAGCGCTGAGACCAGGTGGGTTGGTTTAAAATCGGAAACTTCTTCCAAGATTTATTTTGCAACAAACAAAAAGGTTGAGTTAAAAAATAGACAAACGGTGTTCCTTCAGGATACGGTGGCTAGTAGGGATGTCACGATACCACAATTTGGACTTCGATACCGATACTTCGTTTAGTATTGCGATTACGATACCAATTTCGATACTTTTGCCAACAGTAATAAAAAAAAAATTCTTCCGTTTTCTGATGTGAGGCACGACGTGTGATGAATTTTGAACGCGCCTCACATTAATAGTAATTAATCCCATCATGTTTCTCAGTCATAATGGGTTAATGTGCGAGGTACATGATGGGGTTAATTACTATTAATGTGAGGAACATGGAGGGTAAATTCATCGCACTAATAAGTGATAGAAAGCAGTGTTTATTTCATTTTTTTACAGCGTACACATCATAAATGATGCAAAAAAATTGTTGTGCGCGCCATTACTGAATGTGTATATTTTATGTATTGAGACTTATTTTAATGTTTATTGTAAAAAAAGGTGAATGTGTATTTTTTTTTAAATTTAACAATACTTTGTTTTTACTTTATTTTTAAACTTTAATGTACTGACATATATCAGATATATGCCAGTACATCAGCCTGTGGACAGATAGCACACAGACATATATCAGATATATGCCAGTACATCAGCCTGTGGACAGATAGCACACAGACATATATCAGATATATGCCAGTACATCAGCCTGTGGACAGATAGCACACAGACATATATCAGATATGTGCCAGTACATTAGCCTGTGGACAGATAGCACACAGACATATATCAGATATGTGCCAGTACATCAGCCTGTGGACAGATAGCACACAGACATATATCAGATATGTGCCAGTACATCAGCCTGTGGACAGATAGCACACAGACATATATCAGATATGTGCCAGTACATCAGCCTGTGGACAGATAGCACACAGACATATATCAGATATGTGCCAGTACATCAGCCTGTGGACAGATAGCACACAGACATATATCAGATATGTGCCAGTACATCAGCCTGTGGACAGATAGCACACAGACATATATCAGATATATGCCAGTACATCAGCCTGTGGACAGATAGCACACAGACATATATCAGATATGTGCCAGTACATTAGCCTGTGGACAGATAGCACACAGACATATATCAGATATGTGCCAGTACATCAGCCTGTGGACAGATAGCACACAGACATATATATATCAGATATGTGCCAGTACATTAGCCTGTGGACAGATAGCACACAGGCAGTTGTTAGGACATACTTGGGTATGCCAGAACAACGAGAAATATGGTAAGACAGCCCTGGGGTCTGTCAATAGACCCTGAGCTGTCTGCCCATATATGGTATGGCCCTCGATCGCGTCACAGGAATTCCCTGTGACGCGATGCATGGGCATTCCCCCTGCTCATTTTCTCCAGAATGCTGCAGTCAGCTGTGATCGCAGCATTCAGGGGAATAACGGTGGAGATGAGCGGTTTCTCTGATCTCCGCCGTTATAGAGCGGGGCTGCGGTTGTGTAATACAGCCATTGCCTCGCTCCTGACAGGAAGTGCGCGCACGGTCAGCATGAGGAGGTGCGGCCGGCGCTGCACTAATGAGCGGCAGTTCAGGCACTGAGGACAGAACATGGGGGTGTTTTGTAGTGCGCCCGCCATGTTCTGTCTCCAGTGCCGCCGCTCATTAGTGCAGCGCTGGCCGCATCGCATCATCCTGACCCCGCAAACTTATCATGACTCAGGAGCGGGGCTGTGGCTGAATTACACAGCCGCAGCCGCGCTCCCATGCATTCATGTATTACTATACTGAGCTGTGCGGCTGCGCAGCTCAGTATCGAAATACAGGAAATAGCGGTATCGAACCGTTTAGGGATGCAGAGTATCGAAACCGTATCGAAGTTTCGATGCACCGTGCATCCCTAGTGGCTAGTTGAAGGGAATAGGCGGTGACTAAGGACGCAGACCGCGTCTGAAACGCGTAGGCACCCGCCTATTACCCTTCAACTAGCCACCGTATCCTGAAGGAACACAGTTTGTCTATTTTTTAACTCAACCTTTTTGTTTGTTGCAAAATAAATCTTGGAAGAAGTTTCCGATTTTAAACCAACCCACCTGGTCTCAGCACTGGATCCACTCCTTTCTCCTTCTCGTGTATTGGTACCATCTACGCACTCAACGTAACATGGAGCAATTCAAATATTTTGGCTCAGTGATATTTTTATAGGAATCAATATATGTGATGAAAAGGAGGCCTTCATTTTCTCCAAATCTGCATTAAGATGTAGAAGTGTGGTCCAGACAGGGATATAAATAGGCCCAAAATTCAGTTCTGAATAATAAGTTCTTAATATATCTTCATACGGATTGGAGCTCTTTTTGCTCGTTAATCGGCTGATCGTTGCCCTTTTTTCACATTGGCCCATGTAAAAGTGCCATAAAGGGTTTTTTCCATGAGAGACATTTATGTCATAAATGTCAAATAGATGTGGGTCCCACCTCTGGGCCCCGCACCTATCTCTAGACCGGTGCCCCTTAAACCCAGTTCTAGCTTTGTCTGATCTTGCTGACTCCCGACCACTTCCTGGTTATATGGTCTGGAGTTACAAAAACATTGTAGCTCGCTGATATATGCTGTTTCCGTAACTCCCATAGTAGTGAATGGCAGTTACGGAAGCAGCGTTGCATGCGAGCTACACTGTTTCCGTAACTTCCATTCAGCTCTATGGGACTGTTTATGTAACTCACGACCATATAACGTTTATGGTCAGAATTCACCTCATTCAACGCAGAGCGGCTGAACAGAGTTTAGGGGGCCCCGTTCTGGAGATAGGTGCGGGTCCCAGAGATGGGACCCGCATCTATCTGACATTTATGACATATCCTGTGGATATGTCCTAAATGTCTCATGTGAAATCCTAAGTGGTGGTCTCATAGACAAAGCATAGCTTGTTTAATTGCTGGAGTTTGTCATTCATTGACTGCAACTCTACTGAGAGCATATTACAGATGCATGCAGTTACAAGGGGGCTGCCCTTTAAAGCGTGACTGACATCTGAAGTTTGGTTAAGACCTTAGCTGCGATGGAGTAAACAAAACTTTTTCAAGTGTCTAAAACTGAAATAAAAGCACAAGATAAATATAGAGCACAATAGAATAGCTGACAAAGTAAAAGATGACTTTGATTTTCACCCACACACTTTGGGCTATATGAGAGGTCAGTGTGTGGATTTAGAGCCCAAATAATAATTGGTTAAGGTTTTAATTCTGTGTTTTCATTCTCCTGTATTATTTTTCTATACATCTTAAATATACAAGTTAAGGGTTAGAATAACTTGGACCAACACTGGAGACCACAACAAACAGACATTCTCTGGTTTTATATCTATTTATTGGGTTTGGCCTTCCTTCTCTTGGTTACCCTTAATGTAGTCTCAGGAATGATTAATGTATTTTTATTGAATCAAAATACTGCTCTGCAATACATGTCCCTTCTCCATTACAAAGTATGTGAAAATGACTTTCCTGTAGTATATACTAATTTTTAAAGTAGGTTCTGGGTTCCACCAAGAGGTCTCCTACCATATATATGGGTTAGGGCATATAAAAGGAGCATGGCAAATTTGACATCTTGACATTTGTGCCACATAGGGCGATCTCCACTGCATCATGCGCTGCTCATTGAGTCTAGAACTTGCCACCAAGCCAACATGATACTATTAGTCCAATAGTAGTATATAGGCCATGCAGCTCTGTAACCTCCTCATTTCTCACAAGAAATGTTGTACTTTTGCCCACATGTTCTTAAATGTTTGTTTTGGAGCGAGACATAGATTCAAGACCTCCACCTTTATTAACTCTTATAGAGCCCTAGCCCTGCTATATGTCTGCAAACGTTGGATTGTGCGGCCATCTAAACTTCTTTGGTGGTTTGGAGAATCTTCTACTCTACATTTGGTCAAGCTGCATTTTGCTCTCCAGTAACAAGGCGGATCTTCAGGATAGCTGCATCAATTCCTAGTTCATGTGAGGAAATTGCAAAGAAATTATACAGCACCGCTTTTCTAGTTTTATTATGGAACTTGAAAGCCACCCTGTTGCACTGTACCAATCTGCAGGTATCCCATAGACTTTCCTACCTGACTTTGAAAATTTGGGTACCATCTTGAAGGGCTTTTATGTACAACTACCACTGCTAAAACACAACTGATAATGTACTACTAAGTGCTCCATTCTTCGTCACATATTGCACATTCTTCGTTACATATATTGATATTGCTGTGCCACAGATACCTCTAGCTGTATGGTTCTCACTTTATGGTAAGCACTGAGGGAGGATCGGGTTACTCGAGACTACTACTTGGCAGTACAGAAGCCAAATCTGCATCAGAATCACCATCTTGGTCATGGTTATATCTCTGGAAAGATAGTACAATGGGAGTAAGTGTCCCATGTTTGTCAATAGAAGCGTTGCGTACACGTGCCGGTTCATCCCATTCAAATATATTCTACCCTTCCCGTTGCTTTACTGTCTCAGAATGATGTGACCAAGAATAATTGTGGTCATACCTTCACTTACAGCCTGTCACAAGTTTCTTGAACTGAATGACCAATACTAAGTGGTCAATGTTATAATATGAGTGTACAAAGGGAAAGAAGACCAGCCAAGGGACCATTCAACTCCAATAAAATAGAGGTATAAAAGAATGTATCGGATTATGCTGTTCTGACCTCTTGGTCATGACTTTTATTTATCTGCACATCGCATGATTTGCGGTAAAAGCATAACCGGAGTTATTTTGTCATGTCATGGCCAACAGTAAATCATTTTGTTACAACGTGTGCTACTAATGTACAAGACTTTGATCTATATGAGGTCCATGTTAGTATTACAGTGCAAATAAATGTAGGCGCTCATGAAGAAAATCTCCAGAAAGGAGTAGAATGTAATAATTAGAAACTAGATAACATGTTGTCTATAGAAGTGTAGGGTTCCACTAGGTGAAGGGCCTTGAGCCGAACTTCAAGACTAAGAAGGACTCCAAGTACCGTGAGACAGTTTGTTGGGTCAGGGTGAAGGAGCGGCAAGGGTTTGAGAGATGATTATTTTGTGGTGAATGCAGTGTTTTATACTGAGCCAGCAGTCTACCAGAAAATAATAGTGTTGATTGAGAGCAGAGGAATTTTTTATTTCTCTTGTGAATTATTCTTATCTGGTGGTGAAAACTGCCAGAAACTTAGGATCTGGGCTTCCCTGTGGTCGTGACATTGCAGATTGATCCCATAAACCTGGTTAAGGTTAAACCCCACAAATTGTAATTTCTAAAATGTGTGAAATCAAACACACTTTTGAAATGCTAAATTCTGTATATATGCAACATAAACGAAATAGATGTTAAGAAAATAATAATTCTCTAGGGCTTCATCAGCTAAGAGAAGCAGACCCTGTACTTCAGCACCATCCGCGTAATATTATACACCTAATGTTGAGCCCGTAGGAAAAGATTACCTAAATGAAAAAGTGTTATGTGAAATTATTTTAGCAAATGTAGCAGTGACGGGCTGAGGCCTTGGAAAGTTATGTATGTCGTCCTTCATATGAATACTAAACTTCGTTTTGTACCTCATGCATTACTTTGGTGGGTAGACGCAGAGATGTATCTAGGATTTTTTTCCACCAAGGGAAAGGTTAATTTTACTGCCCTAGCTCTAAATCTAAAATCCTGGCTAAAGCAAAGTGGCTTGTTTGCACAGTCAGGGCACTTGCCCCTGTAGCCAGCCACCTAGCTACGCCCCTTGGTAGACATCTTAGAAACAATTATGTCACAATAGAAGCCAGGGCTTGCGGGCATTTATTATCCTGCCCTTTACTGCATGGAATTAACTATATAATTCAGACCTGTTCACTATATATGTTTGTTTATTTCCAAACCTATAGTATTGTTCAGAAATTTTATGCAGTCATTTTTTTTGTTTATCTTTGGTGACGGATCCATCACTCGAGTGACACCATCGGTGCCTGACGGACCCCATTGACTTTTAATGGGGCCCATAAGGTTCTGCTGAGTTGTCCATCATTTTGACGGCAAAAATTGTGTTCCATGTAGATATGAAAACAGCCGTACCTTGTTCCTGGATTTTCCCTTCCTTGTTCTAGTCTCTTCTTTATACCCAGCTCTAGTATCTTTCTTTTATCCATTTAATTTTGCTTTACCCAGTTCCTGTCTCTTCCCTTTTACTCCGTTACTGTCTCTTCCCTTAAACCCAGTGTGTGTCTTTCCTTTACCCTGTTCCTGCCTCTTTGCTTTACCCAGTTCCTGCCTCTTTGCTTTACCCAGTTCCTGCCTCTTTGCTTTACCCAGTTCCTGCCTCTTTGCTTTACCCAGTTCCTGCCTCTTTGCTTTACCCAGTTCCTGCCTCTTTGCTTTACCCAGTTCCTGCCTCTTTGCTTTACCCAGTTCCTGCCTCTTTGCTTTACCCAGTTCCTGCCTCTTTGCTTTACCCAGTTCCTGCCACTTTGCTTTACCCAGTTCCTGCCACTTTGCTTTACCCAGTTCCTGCCACTTTGCTTTACCCAGTTCCTGCCACTTTGCTTTACCCAGTTCCTGCCACTTTGCTTTACCCAGTTCCTGCCACTTTGCTTTACCCAGTTCCTGCCACTTTGCTTTACCCAGTTCCTGCCACTTTGCTTTACCCAGTTCCTGCCACTTTGCTTTACCCAGTTTCTGCTTCTTTCCTTCACCCAGTTCTCTTCCCAATACCCAGTTCCGGCCTCTTCCCAATACCCAGTTCCGGCCTCTTCCCAATACCCAGTTCCGGCCTCTTCCCAATACCCAGTTCTGGCCTCTTCCCAATACCCAGTTCCGGCCTCTTCCCAATACCCAGTTCCGGCCTCTTCCCAATACCCAGTTCCGGCCTCTTCCCAATACCCAGTTCCGGCCTCTTCCCAATACCCAGTTCCGGCCTCTTCCCAATACCCAGTTCCGGCCTCTTCCCAATACCCAGTTCCGGCCTCTTCCCAATACCCAGCTCCGGCCTCTTCCCAATACCCAGTTCCGGCCTCTTCCCAATACCCAGTTCCGGCCTCTTCCCAATACCCAGTTCCGGCCTCTTCCCAATACCCAGTTCCGGCCTCTTCCCAATACCCAGCTCCGGCCTCTTCCCAATATCCTGTTCCGGCCTCTTCTCTTTACCCAGTTCCGGCCTCTTCCCTTTACCCAATTCCGGCCTCTTCCCTTTACCAAGTTCCTGACTCTTCCCTTTTACCAAGTTCCTGACTCTTCCCTTTTACCAAGTTTCTGACTCTTCCCTTTTACCAAGTTCCTGACTCTTCCCTTTTACCAAGTTCCTGACTCTTCCCTTTTACCAAGTTCCTGACTCTTCCCTTTTACCAAGTTCCTGACTCTTCCCTTTTACCAAGTTCCTGACTCTTCCCTCTTACCCAGTTCCTGTCTCTTCCCTTTTACTCAGTTCCTGTCTCTTCCCTTAAACCCAGTGTGTGTCTTTCCTTTACCCTGTTCCTGCCTCTTTGCTCTACCCAGTTCCTGCCTCTTTGCTTTATCCAGTTTCTGCTTCTTTCCAATACCCAGTTCTGGCCTCTTTCCAATACCCAGTTCCGGCCTCTTTCCAATACCCAGTTCCGGCCTCTTTCCAATACCCAGTTCCGGCCTCTTTCCAATACCCAGTTCCGGCCTCTTTCCAATACCCAGTTCCGGCCTCTTCCCAATACCCAGCTCCGGCCTCTTCCCAATATCCTGTTCCAACCTCTTCCCTTTACCCAGTTCCTGTCTCTTCCCAATACCCTGTTCAGGCCTCTTCCCTTTACCCAGTTCCAGCCTCTTCTCGTTAACCAGTTCCGGCCTCTTCCCTTTACCCAATTCCTGTCTCTTCCCTTTTACTCAGTTCCTGTCTCTTCCCTTAAACCCAGTGTGTGTCTTTCCTTTACCCTGTTCCTGCCTCTTTGCTCTACCCAGTTCCTGCCTCTTTGCTTAATCCAGTTTCTGCTTCTTTCCAATACCCAGTTCCGGCCTCTTCCCTTTACCCAGTTCCGGACCCTTTCCTTTACTGTTTTTTTTTTTCTCTACAATTTTATGTTTGCCTTTGTATCTGGCACCACAAATATATAAGGGAAACTACAAGGGGACTTTTTTTAAAACACACTTGTGGAGTGACTATACATGGTTATCGCTTACATTCATGACTTTGAGGTGTGGGAAACATGTATACCTACAAGATAAATTTTTATATTCGATACTGTATACTTTATGATGCAGGGACCCTGTAATGAGACTGGCTGGCAGGAGTAGTGCTGGTCATGTGTTGTTTATACATCGTTTTCCAAGATCCCTTTCACGTAAATCCATGTTACTTAGCTCTCTAAATGGATTCTGTGCTGGAGAAAGTTTTTGTCCTCTTTGAAAGGTGGTTGGTGTACTATTAAAAGAAACAGATTACCGTATTCAACATTATGTGCTGTGTTTGCTGCCCACGTGTCTTTTCCTAATGTTTTTTTTTTTTTCCCTTAATTGAATGACTAACCAAATGCGTCCAGTAACTCACACGGCAATGCTGCGTTCATTACTGGAAGCTGCTGTATCTTGTGTGACCAAAAACGGAGTGAAGCCCTGCCGGGATGTTGCCTTCATCTTGATCGCAGCTTCTAGCTGCTTCTTGTATGGTCATTGCTTCACTGATGCACATGGAGATAATCATGTCATTTTATAGAGCTCATCCCGGTTGTCTTTATCAGGATGGTCGCAGTGGCCACAGATAATATGATAATATAGCTGAACTGACCCTCCAGACAAATAATTTGTGTCAATAGTGATAAAATTATCAGTTCTGTCCAGTTAAAATCAAATCCATCACTTGGAAAATTTGGGACCTGCATTATGCGTGGGTGCTAGTTGCTATAGCTAGATTCCTAGGTTTAAAGGAGTTTATGACATCTCCACAGGATATGTCATAAATGTCAGATAGATGCGGTTCCCACCCCTGGGACCCGCACCTATCTCTAGAACGGGGCCCCCTAAACTCCGTTCTACCTCTCTGTGTTGTGGCTGAGGCGTGTGATTTCCGACCATGAATTACAGAAACCGCATAGCTCGCATGCTACTCTGCTTCCGTAACTGCCATTCCCAACTATGGAAGTTGGAAATCACACGCTTCAGCCACAACACAGAGAGAGGTAGAACAGGGTTTAGGGGGCCCCGTTCTATAGATAGGTGCGGGTCCCAGAGGTGGGACCCGCATCTATCTGACATTCATGACATACCTGTATCCTGTGGATATGTCATAAATGTCTCATCGGAGTAATATTTGCTATAAACCCAAAAATGAAGCTATAAACCGTAGTTTATTTATCAAGTTTTTGTAGGTATCACGGGGACTTATTTTATGGTGTGAATTATGTATATGGTACCGTGGTCATTGCGTTCGTTTCTTGACCATTGCAGCTCTAGGGCCATATGTTTAAATCCACCCAAGGACTCTGTATTGAGCATGTATAGTCCTTGTTTCCACATGGACTGCTTCTAATGACCCGATTTTCTCTAAAGAAAACATAGTTGATAAAAAAGAAAATAAGGGATAGCAACATTGTCAAGGCAGATTAACCGCAATTTTTTTTGTCAAGAAACATAGAAGATTGATGGCAGAAAAATACCACATGGTCCATCTAGACTGCACTTTAACCCCTTAGTGACCAACAATACGCCTTTTAACGTTCGTCACTAAGGGGCCTTAGGCTAGGCTGACGCCTTTTCACGTTCGCCTAGTCGAAGTCCTGCACGGGTCTCCCATACAGGCTGGAGCCGGGGCTCAGCTGTCTGATGACAGCTGAGCTCCTGCTCCAACGCCCGCAATCGAAGTTTACTTTGATCGCGGCCGTTTAACCAGTTAAATGCCGCCGTCAATAGCGACCGCGGCATTTAACTTTGTTTACAGAGGGAGTGAGCTCCCTCTGTCACCCATCGGCGGCCCGCGAATGCAATCGCGGGTCTCCGATGGGTTGTCATGGCAGCCGGGGGCTTGATAAAAGCCCCCAGGTCTGCCCTGGACATATGCCTATTAGGACGCGCCGGTGGCACGTCCTAACAGATTGCCTGTCAGATTTACACGGACAGGCAATAATGCTCTGGTATACGAAGTATACCAAAGCATTATAGCAGCGATCTGAAGATCGCACAGTAAAGTCCCCTAGTGGGACTAATAAAAGAAGTAATCAATGTGAAATAAAGATTATTAATAAAAAGCACAGTAAAAAAATAAATCCATTTTTTTCCATAAAAAGTGGTTTTATTTAGTAAAAGTGTAAAAAAATAAATAAAAGTACACATATATGGTATCGCCGCGACCGCAATGACTCAATTTATAAAGTTAATATGTAATTTAAACCGCAAGGTAAACACCGTAAAAAAACCGCAAAAAACAATGGCGAAATTGCAATTTTTTTCCATTGCCCCCCAAACAAGTCATAATAAAAATGAATCAATAAGTCCCGTGCACCCCAAAACAGTACCAATCAAAACTACGTCTCGTCCCGCAGAAAACAAGCCCAAAAAAATCACTACATTGATGGAAAAATAAAAAAGTTACGGCTCTTGGAAAGCAACGATGCAAAAACAAATAATTTTAGTTCAAAAGTGTTTTTATTGTGCAAAAGTCGTAAAACATAAAAAACCTCTACATACGTGGTATCGTCGTAATCGTACCGACCCATAGAATAAAGGTAACATGTTATTTATACCGCACAGTGAACGGCGTCAATTTAAAAATGCATACAGTGAAGGAAATAAGTATTTGATCCCTTGCTGATTTTGTAAGTTTGCCCACTGTCAAAGACATGAACAGTCTCGAATTTTTAGGCTAGGTTAATTTTACCAGTGAGAGATAGATTATATAAAAAAAAATAAAAAAATCACATAGTCAAAATGATATATATTTATTTGCATTGTGCACAGAGAAATAAGTATTTGATCCCCTACCAACCATTAAGAGTTCAGCCTCCTCCAGACCAGTTACACGCTCCAAATCAACTTGGTGCCTGCATTAAAGACAGCTGTCTTACATGGTCACCTGTATAAAAGACTCCTGTCCACAGACTCAATTAATCAGTCTGACTCTAACCTCTACAACATGGGCAAGACCAAAGAGCTTTCTAAGGATGTCAGGGACAAGATCATAGACCTGCACGAGGCTGGAATGGGCTACAAAACCATAAGTAAGACGCTGGGTGAGAAGGAGACAACTGTTGGTGCAATAGTAAGAAAATGGAAGACATACAAAATGACTGTCAATCGACATCGATCTGGGGCTCCATGCAAAATCTCACCTCGTGGGGTATCCTTGATTCTGAGGAAGGTGAGAGCTCAGCCGAAAACTACACGGGGGGAACTTGTTAATGATCTCAAGGCAGCTGGGACCACAGTCACCAAGAAAACCATTGGTAACACATTACGCCGTAATGGATTAAAATCCTGCAGTGCCCGCAAGGTCCCCCTGCTCAAGAAGGCACATGTACAGGCCCGTCTGAAGTTTGCAACTGAACATCTGGATGATTCTGAGAGTGATTGGGAGAAGGTGCTGTAGTCAGATGAGACAAAAATTGAGCTCTTTGGCATTAACTCAACTCGCCGTGTTTGGAGGAAGAGAAATGCTGCCTATGACCCAAAGAACACCGTCCCCACTGTCAAGCATGGAGGTGGAAACATTATGTTTTGGGGGTGTTTCTCTGCTAAGGGCACAGGACTACTTCACCGCATCAATGGGAGAATGGATGGAGCCATGTACCGTCAAATCCTGAGTGACAACCTCCTTCCCTCCACCAGGACATTAAAAATGGCTCGTGGCTGGGTCTTCCAGGACGACAATGACCCGAAACCTACAGCCAAGGCAACAAAGGAGTGGCTCAAAAAGAAGCACATTAAGGTCATGGAGATAGATATATGTTTATCCCAGGCATGTTTAATTTTACTTACTGTTGATTTTCCAACCACGTCTGCTGGAGTTTGTTCCAGGCATCTAATACTCTTTCAGTAAGATAATATTTTCTGTCATTGCTTCTGATCCCCCCAACTTATTTCTGATTGTTCCCTTTCTTCTTTTCTTTAGTCTCTTAGTAAACATTTTACACTTTCCTCTTACACCTTAATTAAACGTTTTTAACCTGTGTCAAGGTATCGTTTTGTCCCCCTATGCTCTTCTTTCCTTGAGGCTATACAAATAAAGTTCTTTTAGTTTGTTCTTAATTGAGATGAGGTCTCCTGAGCTGAACACAGCGGAGGAGATTTACTATTGTTGCTGCACCAGAATTCTGGCCTAAGTTGCCACTTTTTTTTGCCGCATTTTAGACAAATTCATCAAGGAAATGCACCAAAAAGAACAAATGTTTGAGACTCACCTGACAAGGGGCGTGGGTTAGTGGTGAAGGGGTGCATCTTAGAAATTTTGTCACAGAGAAAGTAGTCTGAATAGGGCTAACCAAAAGGTGGTATAAAGTAAGACAGAAGTATCTATAGATATATCTATAAACTAAACCCACTAGGCTACAAACCTTATTTTATTTTTTTTTCCATAATGCCAGCACAGTGTTCATATTAATAATGCCGACATAGTACCCCTCATTAAAAGAAACAGCAGAGTGCCACCATTAATAGTGCCAGAAAAGCGCCTTCAATTATAGTGCCAGCAGAGTGCTGCCATTAATAGTTCAATTATAGTGCCTTCATATTTCCTCCATTAAATGGGTTATCTGGGAATTTGATATTGATGTTCTATCCTTAGGATAGATCATCAATATCAGATCCGTGCGGTTTCAACTCCTGACATCCCCACTGATCAGATGATAGAAAGGGTACTGCATTAATAGGACTGAGCTGCAGTACCAGGAACAGCCTGGTACGCAATGAAGAGGCCCTACAATCAGTTGATAGGTGGGGAAGCTGGGATTCGGACCCCCACCGGTCTGACCTTGTTGACCTATCCTAAGGATAGATCATCAATATCAAAGTCCCGGAAAACCCCTTCAATAAATACCATCTTAGTGTCCCAATAACAGTGTCTGCAAAGTGATCCCACTGACACCCCAGCAGCAACTTAATTTGGTTGTCAGAACCCCTGTTCAGCTTTGGATAAAAAAACAGGAGATTTTGAGAGAGGATCTGCCTCATTAGATACTCTTGCTCTAATAGAGAGAATATGAAATGTTAAATACTTTTGTGTCAAAAAAGACAAAAGTATAATAGGTATGATACCTTTATTGGCTAACCATAAAAGTTCTATATGCAAGCTTTCAGAGCACAGAGGCCCCTTCTTCAGGCAGTTTACAAATGAATGACTTAGAAAAAAGCACAACATTTAGATGTTACACAAAGACAATTAGTACATGAGGTGATACATCATTAAGATAAGCCGGGGCAATAAAACTGAGGTTATAGGGGTGATGACTTAGGAGTTAAGGCATCTGGAGTCAGTCTGATGGGGGACGTGACGTGTGTCCATGTAGTGGCTCATAAATCCTGGTGTTAGATTGAGGCCTTGTGTCAATGACTGGAATTTTATCATCATCTTGAATTCCCAAATTTTTCTTTCTCTGTTGTTTTTAAAATGACCCTTCAGAATGAGTACCTTTAAATCTGCCAAACTGTGGTCTGGTCCAGAGAAGTGTTTTCCCACGGGTGTATCCACCTCCTGTTTTATTGTATGTCTGTGAAGATTCATCCTGGTTTGTAGTTTTTGTATTGTTTCTCCAATGTAGATTCCTTTATTGATGCACCTTGTACACAGGATCATGTACACTACATTGGAGGATGTACAGGAGAACGTGCCAGTGATTTTATAGTCCTGCTGCGTGTTTGGTATCTGGATGGTGTTTGATGACCAGATGTTGGTACAGGTCTTGCATTTTCTACTGTTGCAAGGAAAAGTGCCAGTCTCTGTTGGTGGTGAGAGGGCACTTCTGACCAGGAGATTCCTTAGGTTTGGTGGCTGTTTGTAGGCAAGGAGTGGTAAATCTGGGAATATTTCCTTCAGTTTATTGTCTTTGTTAAATATAGGTTGGAGATCAGCAGCAATTTTCCTCAAGATGTTCATTTGGGGGTTGTATATGACCACTAGGGGAACCCTGCTGTTGTCTTCCTTCTTTTTGTACTCCAGAAGATTGCTCCTTGGAATCCTTGTTGCTCTGTAGATCTGATCATCTATAATCCTTGGATGGTATCCCTGTTGTAAGAATGTATTCCTCAGTGATAGCAGGTGTTGTTTTGTGTCTTCACAGTCTGAACAGATCCGTATGTATCGCAGAGCCTGGCTGTAGATGATGGATTTCTTTATGTGTCTCGGATGGAAGCTGTTCCATCTCAGATATGCTGGACGGCCTGTAGGTTTGTGGTAGATTGTTGTTTGTATGGTATTGTCTCTCATGTATATGGTCATGTCCAGAAAATGTATTTGAGATGTAGAGTAGTTGAGAGTGAGTTTGATGGTAGGATGGAACTTGTTGAAGTTTTTATGGAAAGAAAGCAGTTCATGTTCAGAGCCTGTCCAGATTATCAGCAGGTCATCAATGTACCGGAAATATGCTAGAGGTTTAGTTGCGCAGGTTGATAAAAACTCTTCCTCTAGTTTGGCCATGAACAGGTTAGCATATTGTGGTGACATTTTGCTACCCATAGCGCTTCCGATCATGGTGGGTATACGTCTTTGTTTTTCGTCGTCCTTTGTTTGAGGGTTGTGCTCTGAGCATCTTGGTTACCATTACTGGAGATATTTTATGCCCTTGCTTGTTGAGTATGTGACAACCATTAGTTATCTGGTTGTAAAAGAATACATCACTTTGAGGGCTGTAGCACTGGCTGGCCGCCCTGTCATAACATGCTTCTTTTCCACATCATTGCACTCGCCTGTATGGAGGTATTTGGAAGCAACACAAATTGACAGGGCACTTTTTTTTTATGTTTCAGATGGTGTCTTGTGATGACAAATGTCTTGCAGGGTCTCTGGATTTTGTAAGAAGACAGTCTGTCTTCCATGCATCTTGTATTTTTATGTGCCAGGCAATCCTCCTGACAGTTGGGGGGCAGCTTTATTAAGCTTGGGGCTGTCAGGAAGGTCAACAATCTAGCAGGCTCCCTTGTAACCTGGAACCAGAGCACTGATTTATGTCTTTAAGTTCAGAGAGTAAAAATAGTTTCATGAGTGTGAAAACTGTTGGATGTGGGACTGGGCAAAGCAAACCGTGAACTTCAATGCAAAGCAAATATCCTGCTCTTAGGTTCCTTAAGCAAATGTCAGGAAAACCGGAGCATCTGCCATTTTGTTTTCTTCTACATTACTAATATCGTATTAATAAGTCAGACTTGGTTAATGCCAAAGCGTAGCTTTAATCTAGGGATTTATGTGCGGAAAATGTTACAAAACTGGTTGGGATAAAAAAGGTTATTTTAGAGTACGCAACCCAAGCATACAACGAAGACTGTGATGACTTTGTGCTGTGTCCATCCTGATACATCTGGTTTACATTCATGGTTCTTGACTACTATGGATGGTTGAAACGTATACAAAAGCTTTAATTGTGTGGTGAAATGACACATGTGTGGGAGACCACAGCAACTGATCCGGATATAAATTTCATCTGACGTTTTTCAGTAGTTCAGCATTGGACCTTGACCTGAATTTTCAGTTTTGCTTGAGATTTTTGGATCTTTTCCACCTACCACCTAACTCTAAGCGGTGCTCAGCCTTGTAGGCGTGGGTTTCTTCTTCACACATGGTGCTCAACAATGTCTACAAGATTCCTGCACCCTATTTTTGGACATTGGAAACCGGACTCTGGCAAACTTCATAGTCCTGTCCAGGCCTCTCCAAAGCATCATGATTGAGACCATGGCAGCACCATAAATTAAGAGCAGCGGTCCAGTGAACACGAGATTTCAGTAACCATAAACTGGAGATGGGAAATCGCTACAAATAAAAACATAATTTATGGTTTTGCTTTGAGTTTTCCTTTAAGACTAGGGCTAAATTCTTCTATATTTTGCCCAATGCCCCATTCACTAAGTCTTTTTAACATGGGCCCTGTATGTTGGAAATTAGTCAGTCGTTTCTAAATGGGCAAGTATACCAATGGTCTGCTATATGGTTTTAAGAGACTTCCCGGTCATATCACAAGCTCTAAGCATTGTAAAAAACTTATATTACTTCTATTTAGCACTTCTCAGGGTGTTTATCATCATTTCCTAAAGGCACCTTACAAGTGCCGGGACTTAACTTATTTAAAACCTGGGCCACTTGAAGTTGACCCCCTAGGCATTTGGGGTCTACAACCACATCCGGACTCTCAAAGTTCTGGACAGACAACATTATATTTCTGCTTGGGAGAATGAAATGGGAACTACCTTTTCTTAGCAGGAAATCCCTCAATTCTATAACCATTGACATTGTTTGTCACAAAGTGTAAAATTACAAGAGAATTCTTAAAATCTATAGATAGTACCTTACCCCAGTTAGGTTAAAATAATAAAGTGTGAGCTCTCATGGGTGCGGGAGTTGTCTGGGAGAACCTGGAACATAAATTCATCACATGTATAATAACCATCTCACACTCTTCTATCAGACTGGAGCAGGTAAGATCTAGATAGGATCCAGTTCACCTCAAAATGCTACAAATTAATTATATTTTACTTCTCAGAAACTGTCTGTAATGCAAAATCAAATCGCTCCTCTGGAAGAGACACCTTCTCCTTTTTCACAGCAAATACTAGGCAATGAATGCAGCAAATGTCTCTTCACATCAAATGTCTGCTGGGCTCTGTAGTCCTACTATCAATGTAGTTTTTCTCTCTGGGACGCTTTACAAAGCCTTCCAGTTTAGAAATTGAAATATAGAGCAGCACTGGAATATTGCGTTTCTAATAAAATGGTTTTAATTATACCCACAAGAGTAAAAGGGTAGCAGTATTAAATAATGAAGCATAAAACAGGCCAGTATCCAGCCCGTACCTGGGTTTCACCGTTGCGACTTCTTCCGGGGGAAAAACTGTTACATACCTACATATTTAGTGGCATTGTCCGACATTAAAGCTTTTCTGGACGGAAATCGCAATACTTATCCAAAAATTATGTTCAATTATAATAATCCCTTTTTTATCTTACTACTGAACATCCGACTGCCATACATGTCAAAGAACAGCCAAAGACACTTCCACATACTGGCATCTGCTGCAAAAAGTAATCCCACTCAACTAGTACCAACCTGTTATCCCTTCGACAGCTCAATGGCTACACAAGGTAAATCAAACCTACCATATGGAAAAGCTGCGGAAACCAGGACCCATCAATGATTCGGGAATTTTTGGAAACTTTGGATGGTCTTCTGTACGTTACCAGACTTCAGAAATTTTGTACTGACCAAGAATCTTAGATGATTAAAGTTTTTTTTTCCCCTAGGTACAGGGGTAAATATCATAAAACCGTAAAAGACCCTTTTCTCACCTGACTTATCCACCGGCGTTCCAGCACTAATCCAGCATCTCCAGTTCTCCATGCTCTTTGTTGACACTGCTGTTGTGATGATATGCCCACGTCATCGCTGCAGCCAATCACTGGCCTTAGGGGGTCTTCTGCTGTATACTACCAATGCCAGTGGTTGGCTGCAACCATCTTGTGGGAATAACGGCACATGATCGCTGCAGCACTGTCCATAAAAAATGGTGGCAAGCGCCGGAGCGGCTGTGCTGGAACACTGGGGGATTTATTAGTTATGTTGTGTGTTTTATTGTTATATGGAGCCCCCTCCCTCTTCTTCATTGGCCAAATTTGTGCCCATCTTGGAAAACTCCTTTAAATGCATGACCTAACGTCCTGATTTCCAAATAGGAAACTATAGTATAAATTTTTTGTGTCCATTTGACGACCGTTTCTTTTTTTTTATATCCTATTTAAAGCTGCTACCTTTCTTCGTTATGCTACTGCCTCATTATCTGAAAATATTATTCACTGTTTGGTAATTCCTCAAGGCATTTGGGAATTATCAGCATTTTAGTTGGTAAAAGGCATTAAATCATAGGTTAGATTCGAAGAACATACAGTACATGGGACAGCAACCATAGCCGACACAATATAAAAGGTTTTCCACAATGACATTTGTAGCATTTACTATACAGGGTGGACCATTTATATGGATACACCTAAATAAAATGGGAATGGTTGGTGATATTAACTTCCTGTTTGTGGCACATTAGTATATTGGAGGGGGGAAACTTTTCAAGCTGGGTGTTGACCATGGTGGCCATTTTGAAGTTGGCCATTTTGTATCCAACTTTAGTTTTTTCAATGGGAAGAGGGTCATGTGACATATCAAACTCATCGAGAATTTCACAAGAAAAACAATGGTGTGCTTGGTTTTAACGTTACTTTATTCTTTCATGAGTTATTTACAAGTTTCTGACCACTTATAAAATGTGTTCAAAGTGCTGCCCATTGTGTTGGATTGTCAATGCAACCCTCTTCTCCCACTCTTCACACACTGATAGCAACACCGCAGAAGAAATGCTAGCACAGGCTTCCAGTATCCGTAGTTTCAGTTGCTGCACATCTCGTATCTTCACAGCATAGACAATTGCCTTCAGATGACCCCAAAGATAAAAGTCTAAAGGGGTCAGATCGGGAGGCATTTCTTCTGCGGTGTTGCTATCAGTGTGTGAAGAGTGGGAGAAGAGGGTTGCATTGACAATCCAACACAATGGGCAGCACTTTGAACACATTTTAGAAGTGGTCAGAAACTTGTAAATAACTCATGAAAGAATAAAGTAACGTTAAAACCAAGCACACCATTGTTTTTCTTGTGAAATTCTCGATAAGTTTGTGTCACATGACCCTCTTCCCATTGAAAAAACTAAAGTTGGATACAAAATGGCCGACTTCAAAATGGCCGCCATGGTCAACACCCAGCTTGAAAAGTTTCCCCCTCCCATATACTAATGTGCCACAAACAGGAAGTTAATATCACCAACCATTCCCATTTTATTTAGGTGTATCCATATAAATGGCCCACCCTGTATATCAGGCTAGTGATTATTGGTGCTTATTTCCTACATTGTGTTTAGTTAAGTTACCAAAAGACCACACAGATTTATGTAGCATTATTAAAGAATGGGTTTGCCTGGTTTAGAAAATCCATTTTCAAATATCTTATTATAGAGGTTATAGAGGGAGAACCGATATATATAAGGGTATGGCTCTGTTCTTGCAGTCAATATTACAAAAACAAAAAAAAACGGGACCCTGACGATCCAATTATATGTCCATCGGGCTTCGTTGGGATCAGTCGTACAACAGATCCGCCCCGGGGTCTTGGCTACTGTTATGAACTAATGCCAAGATGCATATGTGGAAAAAGCTTTAGTTGGAGTGGAAAGTCTTTACAAAGCGTGTCTCTCACTCTGGGGGACCTGACATATCCGTGCACCTTTTATAACCGAAAAGGATTGTATAAAGCAGATAACCTCTTTTAAATAGAGCTGTTTCTAGATAGTGACGTGGGGGTCTATTCCTGTACAGCTCCCCTTACTTAGTGTAAAACTGTTTTCTAAAGAAGAGAAAAAAAACTATAAAGACGTCAAAACAATGGCTCTGGAGTTGAAGACAAAATTCTCTAATGGCAAGTCCAAAATTACCGTTCGTTTGTATCGGCGTGATATGTTTTTGTGTATGTAGATGACGGTGTTTTCATTGTTTCCAACGCTACATCTGATTATTACATTTGTTCCTTTTTGTTTCAGTCACACAGGAGAATTGAAGCTTCATCCCAGCTTGTACCTTTTGCTCCTCATCCTGAGTAAGCTGTACCCGTCTCCTATGGATGGCACCTATTCTACACTCAGCATGGCTCCTTTCATCCCCTTTATTATGAGGTAAGCCCTTCATGTTTAACGTCAAAATCAACATGTTATGGATAGGCAACCCTTAGGAAGAAAATCGAAATAAGCTGTTATAAGAGGAGTGTTCTAATTACTTTATTTATTTCTGCTTCTACACTTCTGTTCTGGATTATCAGACGTTCTGGATTATTGGATATCCGATTGAATTTATACATATGTTTGTTTTTGTTTATACTGAATTGACAGGTGCAGTGCTTGAACTTAAAATAACAAGCAAGAGCCAATTGTCCATTGCCTTAGAGCAGTTTAGGGTGCAATTAGGAGAAGCGAGGCTTTCAATGTAATGAGATCCCAGCACACCCCCACACAGACAAAAACCAATAAACATGGCAAGATGAATATGTGATGGGTTCCAGCTGAAGGGCAGGCAGCAAAGGATTAACCTCCTGACTACTGGCCGCCCAGCACCAAGAGTGGGATGCATAAATTCTTTGTTTTCCCTTTATTTCCTTTGATCAAGGGTTGACACCGGTTTTCACTCCTCTTTATAACTACTGCCATCATAAATAAGAATAATGGAGGTGTGCTGTGTTATACTTTCAAATCTGTCTTTTGAAGATGTTTATTAATGATTGTGAAGCCAAAAATAGTCAAAAAACTTAACTGACTGCACAGTCAACTGCAATATCTATCTATCTATCTATCTGTCTGTCTGTCTGTCTGTCTGTCTGTCTGTCTGTCTGTCTGTCTGTCTGTCTGTCTGTCTCTATCTATATCTATCTATTAATCTATCATCAAATTCAAAGAAGCTTTATTGGCAGGACCAAATACATATTAGCATTGCCAAAGCAAGTCAGAAGTAAGGGAATGAGGCATAGGGACTGAAAGGTTGGGGTATAGGGACACATCTAAAGTAGGTGTATACAAGTATATGGTATATCATGTCCCTGTCTATAGCATACAGTAACATATTGTGCCGCTATGCCCACTGTATTTTCCTATTTATCTCCGATCGATCGACCTCCGATCTATCTATCATCTCATATCCTTCTGTCTGTTTCTATCTATCTCAGATCTATCTATCATCTCATATCTTTTGGTCTGTGTCGATCTATCTATCTATTTGAAATTTGTTTTTGTTTTTTTTATTAAACTTGGATATAAACAAAAACATTTAAAACTTTGAAAAAATGTGAACATAGAAAAGTTCTGATAATAAAATTCTAGTTTACTATCCAAAGACAATTTGTGACATTGACCATGTCGACGTCTTTGGCAAAAGCAAATTTTCTATTTTTATACAAAGTCAGGTTTACATCAGAACATTTTCGGGTCTATATAAAGCTACAGAATGTACGGAATAAATAACAGAAGACTATATGCAGCAAAGGTACAGTCGAGTAGTCCAGTTAGTAGTTGTGGCCATGAAGTAGTACAGTAGCTTTCTCTTAAACAATTCTCAGAAGGCAAACCAGGCTAAGCCCTCAGCATGGGCAAAAACATGCCAACATTTCAAAGTTAGTCAATGGGAGAATTCCTATTTACTGTTGTAACACCATGGTGGGTAGATATAAATCTTAGTGTATTTTGACTATTGTGGAGTGGGAAATCTGCACCAAAGCGACTACACCTTGACAAGAAGTAGTGCTCCATACTCCGGAGGCATACTATATCTCCTGCATTGGGTCTTTGCGGAACTGGTTTCATGCTCCAGCAGGATAATGACCCAAAACACAAGTCAACGCTTTTCAAGAGCTGCTAAAAGACAAAAGAAGAATAAGTAGTGCTGACTGTCATTGACTTCCCTCTGTACACAGTGTTCCAAATTATTATGCACATTGGATTTAAGTGTCATAAACATTTAATTATTAGTTTTTCAATTAAACTCATGGATGGTATTGTGTCTTAGGGCTCTTTGGATCATTGTAATCAATCTCAGGCACCTGTGATAATTAGTTTGCCAGGTGTGCCCAATCAAAGGAAAACTACTTAAGAAGGACGCTCCACATTATTAAGCAGGCCACAGGTTTCAAGCAATATGGGAAAGAAAAAGGTTATCTCTGCTGCCGAAAAGCGTGAAATACTGCATACCTTGGACAAGGTATGAAAACATTGGATATTTCAAGAAAACTTAAGCGTGATCATCGTACTGTGAAAAGATTTGTGGCTGATTCAGAGAACAGACGGTTTCGTTCAGATAAAGGCATAATGAGGAAGGTTTCTGCCAGACAAATTAATAGGATTAGGAGAGCAGCTGCTAAAATGCCATTGCAAAGCAGCAAACAGGTATTTGAAGCCGCTGGTGCCTCTGGAGTCCCGCGAACCTCAAGACGTAGGAAGTGTGCATAAAGCTATTATTCGGCCACCCCTAAACAATGCTCACAAGTAGAAACAATTGCAGTGGGCTCAGAAATACATGAATACTAATTTTCAAACCGTGTTGTTTACTGATGAGTGCCGTGCAACCCTGGATGGTCCAGATGGATGGGGTAGTGGATGGTTGGTGAATGGCCACCATGTCCCAACAAGGCTGCGACGTAAGCAAGGAGGTGGCGGAGTCATGTTTTGGGCTGGAATCATGGGGAGAGAGCTGGTAGGCCCCTTTAGGGTCCCTGACGGTGTGAAAATGACCTCACTTTCCCCACTTTCTTCCATGGTACAAAAAGAAGAACCGTGCCTTCCGTAGCAAAATTATCTTCATGCATGACAATGCACCATCTCATGCTGCAAAGAATACCTCTGTGTCATTGGCTGCTATGGGCATAAAAGGAGAGAAACTCATGGTGTGGCCCCCATGTTCCCCTGACCTCAACCCTATTGAGAATCTTTGGAGCATCCTCAAGCAAAATATCTATGAGGGTGGGAGGCAGTTCACATCAAAACAGAAGCTCTGGGAGGCTATTCTGACATCCTGCAAAGATATTCAAGCAGAAACTGTCCAAATACTCACAAATTCAATGGATGCAAGAATTGTGAAGGTGATATCAAAGAAGGGGTCCTATGTTAACATGTAACTTGGCCTGCTAAGTTTTTTTTGATTGAAAGCGCTTTTGATTTCTGTAAATATGACCTCCTGATGCTGCAAATTCAACAAATTACCATTTTAGTTCTCTTTACAACCTTTAAAATGTTTTGATCTCTGTTGTGCATAATAATTTGAAACCGTGCATTTTGAGTTTTTTACTTCTAAAAAAAAAATCTGTTATCATTAGGAGATTTGTTCAATAAAATTCGCATTATACGCCAACGGTTGATGGCTTGAAGATTATACTGACTGTCATTTGCATCGACTATTTAGGAAAATCAGCGAACGCGGTGTGGTCATCTGACCTCTACCCCATTTAATGGGGCACTTGAAGAGAAGGAAAGCCAAGCATTCAATAACATCACAAGATACTCTTTGAAACATCCTGAAATTTTTCTAGGATAACCGGGATCATCAAATTGTGCACAAACTTATGGAGTACTTACCAGCTCAAGTGCACATACCAAATTTTGCTCCGCAAACCCTTCTCCAGAAACAGCTGTATGCTAGATAGAATAAATAATTATACGTTCTTTCCGCTCTATACTCTTGACGTCCTGGATGAATAGTTGACCACTAAGGGTTAAAATAAATGATTTACTTAGATCTGCCCATTTATTATGAGGAATAAATACTTATTTGGGAAGTGTTCTAGTGTGCAGATGCCTTGTTTTAAGCAGGTAATGCTGAACCACACCATGGCATATTACATTTTCCAATGAGGAGTAGCTTTTCATCAGTTTAAACCATATGTTTGGGCGCAACAGGCGTTGATGACCACAGATTAAGTGCTTTGCTCACTATGTCTATTAAGGGCCAAACTGCGGACACTTCTTATAGGGGGCACTCTGGAGCTGTTTATGGGGGCACTCTCATGACACTGTTTATGGGGGCATTTTGAAGGCGCGTTTAATGCTGGGAACTCTGATCATGCCCTTATTGCGGTCACTTTAGCTGTCATGTCGTCTTTCTGAAAATCATTCTTAAAAGTGGGCCTGTCTGAAATAATTGGGGGGGGGGGGGGGGGGCGGTGAGCTTTACATGTAGTATATACCGTCTGTTGTTTGTGCTCTTTTTGTTTGTAGCTACAGAACCATAGATGGAAATTCGACTGAAAACTGGGGCTAGCCATTGTAATTGCTCATTAGGGAATCGTAGGCCATGGCACATGGGTGACACACAGATTCTCCATGTTATAGTCACTCACATTTAGTTGAAGTGCTGGCACACTAGCATTAGAGATGCATCTACCGAGCACATAATCTTTTTTTGTTTAATTTGCATCTGGAGATGGCAGTAGTAGAATCCAGCAGGGAGTGAGATTTCGCCAAAATCGTATTACTTTCGCATATGAGTTTTTATTCCTCACCGTTTCTTTACGTGTCCATATTATATACATTTTGCATTACTTATTATCCAGAAAGGTTAGACGTAGAGTTCATAGAAGAACATCATGCAAATGACTTGTTCCGTATATTCCTGAGTATACAATAGAAGTATTAATAGTTCCTTCAGTTCCACTTTTTTTTAGATGCAAAAATGTTCGCTTATTTATCTAAACCCGTTAGCATCTATGTGAAGCCGACACTTGGTCAGCATTTTGGAAAGTGAAACACAGCTGCTATGGAAGACTGGTGCCCAGCTGGGGATGCTAAGGAAAGTGTAGGCAAATAATAAAAGTGCTCTCAGGAAGCTCCTGCAGGGGGATCGCTACGGTGTCCATTTTATACCACATCAAAGGGAGGAATTTTTATTTTTTAAATTCTAATCGTGGGTTAGGGTGAGATCTAAGTGTGCCAGGCTGGATGGATACTCTGTGGTGGGGACTTGAAGCTCTCACTGGCTGCATAGAGAATAATTGCTTGGTAATCGTCTTTTTCTTGAACTTGTTTAGGCTGCTTTCTTTTTACTACTGTTGACCTTGCCTGTTTGTACGTTTAACCCATATCCATGAGAACAGCCAACAGATTCACTTGGAACTAGCAACGTTCGGCAGATCTGACCATCGCGTACCTGTAATATTGTATATGCATGCCTATTGTCAGACATATGAAGCCTTTGAGCCACATACAAATATGTTGGGAAAAGTGGGTAGAGGTTTAGGGTTATGCCAAGCACGACTTGTTTATCACTTATAAATATGTCATACACTTTTTAATTTAGAAAAGCGTGCCCCCTGTTGATGAATCTTTTGCAAGCCGCACTAGCAAAGAAGACCATCATAATAAATCTTCCCCGTAGCAGGAACGAATATTTATAATAGTTAAATGGGGAATCCAATATTTTCCTTTTATTTTTAGGTTGACCTCATATCAACTTGTGGCCCCCGACATGCTCAGAACTAGTCACATGCCCCAGTGGCACATCATCCGTAAAGATGTCGAATTCTACAGATTTGATCTCCTATATGTCTGCACTAGGCTATCACATGACATCTGCACCTAGTCACCTGTAATCTCCGCTATGGATTATTGACTCATTTATACTAGCAAATCTGTACGTGATTCATCGTTGCAAGGTTATCCCAGCAGGTTCACTTTCCCCTATAAGGTTATAACATAACACTAAGAAGACTGCTGTAATCAGCAGTTTACTTAAAGGAACAACATTTTTATTATCCTACACATAGTATAGGTTGATAGAATCAGCTGTGCTTTTGATTTTACAGCATAGGTTTCAGTTGATGATTGAATTCTTTGTCAAAGGGGTTTTCCACTTTTTGCAATCACTTTTTTTAAGGGTAAATTGCCACGTCTATTGCCACGATTACTGCCGAATTTTGCAGTGGCCTTGCCGCTATTTGACTGC
Organism: Rhinoderma darwinii; assembly: GCF_050947455.1. Classification (NCBI taxonomy): domain Eukaryota; kingdom Metazoa; phylum Chordata; class Amphibia; order Anura; family Rhinodermatidae; genus Rhinoderma; species Rhinoderma darwinii. The sequence goes on from NC_134690.1 coordinate 383,443,409, forward strand.
ACCATGTGAACATACTCTAAAGAATTTCTGAAAATACCACTTCTGGGACCCCCAGCAATCATCTCTAATCTGTAGTTAAACCCAGCAACAATTGTTCAATTCCTCTGCAGTGCCCCCACAGGGGAAATGAAGCATTACATGGTGCCTATTGAAATCAATGGGCTTACTGAGTAATTCATGGACGTGTCGGGTCCGAGAGAGAGAGAGAGAGAGAGAGAGACACACAGTCTTGGTTGCTACACTCGGGTAGAGCTAATAGATCCAGCATGTGGGACTACTTTCTATTGACTCTGAATTACCTAATTGGGTATTTTAAAATTAGTCTTCTAACCTACAAAGTCCCATTACGGGACAGCAAAATGCACCGTTTGGATACAGTTAGGCCAGAGTCCATACTGTGTGGTTCTCCAATTAGTGATCAATATTTCCGTTTTGGTCTCACCTGTAACTTCTCACTCGGATAAAATATTAAATACAGTCTTGATAGATTGATTAAACCAGCCCAGCATTACCTGCAATGAAACCTAAGCATTTGCCAAAGATCATCGGGCATATTAGGGATTGAGTATGGCCAATCACTTTGTTTTTTTTAGTAAATAAACTTCTGTTACGTTCTAGTGATCTTTAAATCAAGAAATATTTTGTATCAGCTAAGCAGATTTGACCAAAACGTAGGATGCTACAGTCTTGCATAATACTTTACCATTCATAAGGGAAGTGGAGTTTATGGTTGTAAAGTAGGTTGGGTTTTCTCACAAAAATAGCTGCTGATGTAAAAAATCGTCAGCAGAAAAATATGCGTGCGGTACACCATTAAGTCAGCTCAACCCTTTGAGACGATAAATAAAAACGTTGGCATTTTATTAATATTTCAAAGTAATTCTGAATGCGGATGCATCAGGGGGACCCATGACAATACTTATCATATTGTTAGGTTTTAGCTTAACCAGTTCCCTTTCCCAAGGATTAACATAGGGTGATGGGAGGGGGGAGGTGGTCACTATTTTTTTGGGTAAGTAATAAAAAGTGCTTAAGCCAAGTAGGTTCACTAGAGAGGAGTACAGAAAATTAGAGCAGACTGGCCTAAAGCGGCCTTAATGGATAAAGTTTAGGCAAATTTGAGTAGGAAGAAAAGGATGACCCTACAAGTGCAGTTGCACACAACCGAGTGCCACTTGGGCTGTTTTTCACAGTATCCGAGCGGCACCTGATAGTTTTCACAGGCCCATTCACTTTAGCGGGTGAACCGGGTTTGTGAAAGCTGACCCGACCCTCCGATCCGTGGAAAGACAGGACATGTTCTATCTTTCAATGGATTACGGACGGGACCTGGCCGGCACAACGGTCGTGTGCATTAGGAATTCATTAACCGAGAAAGAGCTAGCAATAGGGAGTTTTGGTTATTGAGTGCACATGTGTTTGTGTAGGTGCTTTTTGGCCATAGTTTGAATGGATTACACATTATTTGGCATTAATCGAGATGGGAAAGGTGGAAAACATCCATAGAGTGCTAGTCTTTGGTAGTTCTTTTGTGTACATTTTTTTTAAAGATCAGTGTTTGGGGAGATAGTGTATGCTGGGACCACAAAAGATATGTCAGAGCTCTGTGGAAATATCTGCCAATCCATCTGCCAATGTGTATGCTTCATAGAAGGTTTTTAATCCAGCTAGACCAAACACCTCATATGTTTTCTTTTGAATCCGAGTTCTGAAGGCTCCTGGTCCCACATTATTTGAACCTATTTTGAGTATTTTTTCATTATGTAATTGTAAATTGAAGGTTCCTGAGTCATTCAATAACCTGTTGGCTTGTATTACATGTTGATTAATCTATGATTGTACTGTTGGTTATCAGGTGTCTAAGCCCCTTGGTGCCATCTTTCGTTAAGTTATGGCGCTCAGAGCTAGTACTTTGCGTCCAATGCGTCCCGGTGAACAAGTGGGCACAGAAGATGTGCCCGAGTGATCACTCCCAGTGGGGAGCTGTGATTTACAGCCGACAATCTTGCGGCCGGGATAAGCGAAAACCCTAATCTAGGCCATTCAACCCTTGTGATGTCACGATCAATAGCGATTGTGACATTTTAAGGGAGGGAACTCTTTGTTCCCTGATTGTCAGCCCTGGAGACATCAGGAGAATGAAGTATTTTTCAGCACAGGCACAATAGGTGGTTGAGACGATGGATTTTACTTAGATTACTTTCCGCATATGTGTCTTTTTAAAATTCCTTGCCAATTAAGACTGCTCTTGTAGGCTGAAGCTGAGAAGGCAGAGGAATCAACAATTAAATTAGCTAAGGATACTGCACTTCATGGAGTCAAATTTGTTATAAAGTCCTGGTTAACCCCTTCCCGCACCTTGGCGTAACTGTACGTCCAGATAAGCAGTAACTTCGCGCACCTGGGCGTACAGTTACGTCCGCGCTTTAAAAGTTAACCGCCGCGCGGCGCTACAACGCAGCGGCGGTTAACTGTGCAGGGTGTCAGCCCTGCTCTCCCCGTTGCCGATCAGCGGCCTGTCGCCGCTGAAATCGGCAATTAACCCCTTCGATGCGGTGGTCGATTGCGATCACCACATCGAAGAGGTTTACAGCGGATCGGCAGCCCCCCACATGTATTTGCGGGGGCTGGCGATCCTTATCATGGCAACCAGAGGCCAAACAATGACCTCCGGGTTGCCATGTACGGAAGCCTCGGAGGATCAGCCTCCGGCCGTTCCTCCTCTGCTTCCTGTCAGTGTGACTGTCACGTCACAATGACAGTTAGAACACATTACACTACGTAGGTAGTGTAATGTGTTCCAGCAGCGATCAGAGCTGCCAGTCTAAGTGTCCCCTAGTGGGACAAGTAAAAAAAGTTAAAAAAAGATAATAAAAATGTTTTGAAAAAGTGTCAAAATCAAAGTTAGAAGTGACATAAACAAAGAATGCTTTTTTTCCTATAATAAGTCTTTTATTATAGGAAAAAAATTAACACGTTAAAAAAAGTACACATATTTAGTATCGCCGCGTTCGTAACGACCCCAACTATAAAACTGTAATATTATTTTTCCCGCACGGTGAACACCGCGAAAAAAATAAACGAAAAACAGTGCCCGAATCACAATTTTTTGGTTACCAACCCTCCCAAAATATACAATAAAAAGTGATCAAAAAGTCGCACGTACGCCAAAATGGTACCAATACAAACTACATCCCGTCCCGCAAAAAACAAGCCCTTACACCGCTTTTTTGACTGAAAAATAAAAACGTTACGGCTCTAAGAATATGGTGACACAAAAATTAATTTATTTAATAAATAAGTGATTTTATTGCACAAACGCTGCAAAACATAAAAAAATTATATACATCTGGTATCGCCGTAATCGTATCGACCCGCAGAATAAAGTATAATGGTCATTTATAGCCCAGGGTGAAGGCCATAAAAAAAACAAATAAAAAACATTGTCAGAATTGATGGTTTTTGGTCACCTTGCTTGCCAAAAAATGGAATAAAACGTGATCAAAAAAATTTCTGGTACCCCAAAATGGTACCAATGAAAACTACAGATTGTCCCGCAAAGAATAAACCCTCACACGGCTCCGGTGGAGAAAAAATAAAACCGTTCTGGCTCTCAGAATATGGCGATGCAAAATGTGTAGTGTCCAAAAGCGGATAAGATCGGGCACCATTTATAAGTGCGACACCGGCCACATATCTGCGGATTATTATTTATTTACTGCATTATTATACCATGATGTACCCCGCACAGATAACATGTACCCTGATGTACTCCGCACAGATAACATGTACCCTGATGTACTCCGCACAGATTACATATGCCCCCACATTATAAACTGAAACACCAGTAAAACCCCAAACAGAACAACTACCAAGCAAACTCTGTGCCCCAAAAGCCAAATGGCGTCCCTCCCTTCTGAGCCCTGCAGCGTGCCTAAACACCAATTTACGTCCACAGATATGGCATCGCCATACCCGGGAGAACCCGGTTAATATTTTCAGTTATTTGTCTTCAGTGGCACAAACTGGGCATAACATATAATGCACTAAAATGGCATATGAGTGGAAAATTGTAATTTTCACTCCGCACCATGCGCTGCGCATTAACCCCTGCGCGCACCATGACATAGCATGTCGTAGTGTGGGGGGTGATGTATGGAGCGTCTCACGTAAAAAATAAAGAATTTAGAACGGCAAAATCGCTGTTTTTTTGGTCACCTTGGCTCTACCTAAAAATGTAATAAAAAGTGCTCAAAAAGTTGTATGTACCAAAAAGTTGCACCAATAAAAACGACCGCTCGTCCCTCAATAAATAAGCCCTCATACCGCTCTATTGACTGAAAAATAAAAAAGTTGTGGCTCTTGGAACGCGGGGAGGAAAAAACTAAGAAGGAAAAGAAAAAAATGGATCACTCCAGAAAGGGTTAATTACTTTCTAATGAAAAACCATTTATGACCACACGTGGGGTACAGCCGTACTCGGGAGAAATTGCTTTACAAATGTTGGGGTGCTTTTTCCCCCTTTATCCTTTGTGAAATTGAAAAAAATGCAACATTTTAGTGGAAGAAATGTCGATATTCATTTTCACGGCCTAATTCTAATAAATCCTGCAAAAGACTTGTGGGGTCTAAATGCCCACTATATCCCTAGATAGATTCTTTAAGTGGTGTAATTTCCACTTTTGGGGGGTTTCCCCTGTTTTGGCCTCTCAGGGGCTTTGCAAATGCGACATGGCACCCAAAAACCATTTCAGCTAAATTTGAGCTCCAAAAGCCAAATAGCGCTCCTTCCCTTCTAAGCCTTGCTGTGGGTCCAAACAGAAGTTTATTACTACATATGGCATATTTCCGTAATCGGGAGAAATTGTTTTACAAATGTTGGGGTGCTTTTTCTCCTTTATTCCTTGTAAAAATTAAAAATGGCTACCTTTTTTCAGAAAAAAAGTCGATTTTTACCTTTACAGAATAATTTCAATGAATTCAGCAAAACAACCGTGGTGTCAAAATGCTAACTTTACCCCTAGAAAAATTCCTTGAGGGGTGTAGTTTCCAAAATGGGGTCACTTTCCAGGGGTTTCCACTATTTTGTTCCCTCCAGTGCATTTCAAACGCGACAAGGCACTGAAAACCATTCCAGCAAAATCAGAATTTCAAAATCCAAATGGTGCTCCTTTCCTTCTGAGTCCTGCTGTGGGTCCAAACAGCAGTTTATTACCACATATGGGGTATTGCTATAATCAGGAGAAATTGCTTTACATATGTTGGGGTGTTTTTTCTCTTTTATACCTTGAAAAAATTAAAAATTTCTACGTTTTTTCAGAAAAAAGTAGATTTTCATCTTCACAAACTAATTCAAATAAATTTAGCAAAAAAACTGTGGGTTCAAAATGCTAACTATACCCCTAGATAAATTCCCTGAGGGGTGTAATTTCCAAAATGAGGTCACTTTTGGGGGTCTTTATTGTTTTGGCCCCACAAGACCTCTTCAAACCTGACATGGTACCTAAAATATATGCTAAAAAAAGAAGGCCCCAAAATCCACTAGGTGCTCCTTTGCTTCTGAGGCCTGTGTTTCAGTCCATGACCGAACTAGGGCCACATGTGGGGTATTTCTAAAAACTGCAGAATCTGGGCAATAAATAATAAGTTAAATTTTTTGGGAAAAACCTTCTGTGGTACAGAAAAAAATGTATTACAAATGAATTTTGTATAAAAAAAATGAAATTTGTAACTTTCACCTCTACTTTGCTTTAATTCCTGTGAAACGCCTAAAGGGTTAATACACTTTCTGAATGCTGTTTTGAATACTTTGAGGGGTGCAGTTTTCAAAATGGGTGATTTATGGGGACTTTCTAATATACAAGACTCTCAAAGCCACTTCAGAACTGAACTTGTCCTTGTAAAAATCGCCTTTTGAAATTTTCTTGAAAATATGAGAAATTGCTGCTAAAGTTCTAAGCCTTGTAACGTCCTAGAAAAATAAAATAATGTTCAAAAAACGATGCCAAACTAAAGTAGACATGTGGGGGATGGTAACTAGTAACTATTTTGTGTGGTATTACTATCGGTTTTACAAGCAGATACATTTAAATTTAGAAAAATGCTAATTTTTGCAATTTTTCGCTAAATTTTGGTGTTTTTCACAATTAAATACTGAATCTATCGGGCAAATTTTGCCAGTAACATAAAGTCCAATGTGTCACGAGAAAACAATCTCAGAATCGCTTGGATAGGTAAAAGCATTCCGGAGTTATTACCACATAAAGTGACACATGTCAGATTTTAAAAATCGGCTTCGTCCTGAAGGCCAAAACAGGCTCAGTCCTGAAGGGGTTAAAGGAGGAGGAACAGATGGACGTGTGTCCTTGCAGCGTTAAATCCTACTGGTATCATTAGCCTGATTGCATCATGGTCAGAGCAACCTCAGCACTGCTCCCACTCTGTGGAAAATTCCACTCAGGCCGGACTGAAATGGTCTTAACCCAATCAACATTCCCGGCCAGGGTACATTAAGGAGAACGATAAAGCAAAACACTTTCTTTCCCACTCTAAACAAACCGTGCACTCGTCTACTCTCAGCAAAACAACAAAAGCTGAAAGCTAATGGTTTACAAAAGGCAATCTCTCCTGCAAAGACGACTATGTCAAAGGGAAGCAAGAGGAGGCTGGAAAAACATTATTTCTTTCTAAAGATCTCCATGCTTGATGACTGTTTTGTTTTAACTAAATCTACTGAAACCGATAAAAAAAAATGTTATCAAGCCAATAGTGACTACTGAGATTCATGATTCACAGAATGGTTTCACGATGATTAAAAAGGAAATGTTATGTCCTTCTAAAGTGCCACAGGCAAAACGAAATATTTATGGAGGCCTGACATATCCAAATCATGGCATAAAGTACAGGAGCAGACTTTAACTACTAAACCCTCACGAAGAGCACCGTAATAACGCTGGAATAAAAAGAATACTTTATTATGTTAACTATAGCTCCAACATATACCAGAACTCATATCATTCCCTGTTGCAGTGGGGCTAACAATAAAATTTTTGTTACCTAATTATACATGCAGATTAAAGGGTAACTAAACGTTCAACAAACTTCTGACTTGTCATAGTGACATGTTTTGATTGGTGGGGGTCCGAAGCGGCAGAAGTGCTCGTGTCAGCGCTCCGCTTAGTTTCTGTCCGGCTTTTTCCGGAAAGCCGATGTATCGGAGTACAGGCTCATAGACTTACTATTGAGTCCGTACTCCACTACATTGATTTCCGGAAAAAGCAGATAAGAAGCTAAGCTGAGCGCTCACACCAGCACTTCTGCAGCTTCGTTTTAGCGATTGGTGGGGGACTCAGTACTCGGACCCCAACCAATCAAAACTTCTGACGTCACTATGACATGTCGGAAGTTTGTTGAACGTTCAGATACCCTTTAAAGTCATTTCATAGAAATCCGGATATTTTCTTGGAGTTTTATAAGAACCAGAGTACCCAAAAGGCTCCCACTGGGGGGGACATATAATGTGCACAAAGATGTTGCACTGAACAGATTCAAACCTATGGCTGTATTGTATGCTGTACTACACAGGGGTATACACAGATTAACCCCTTAAGAACATGGACTAGTTGGCACGTTCAGGACGCAGCCCCATTTTTAAAATCTGACGTGTCAATTTATGTGGTAATAACTCTGGAATGCTTATACCTATCCAAGCCATTCTGAGATTGTTTTCTTGTGACACATTATCCTTTAAATTAGTGGTAAAATGTTGTTGATACATTCAATATTTTGTGAAAAACACCAATTTAGCAAAAAACTGCAAAAATTAGCATTTTCTCAATTTAAATGTATCTGCTTCTAAGACCGATAGTAATACCACACAAAATAAATGCTAATTAACATTTCCCATATGTTTACTGGCATAATTTTTTGAACATCCTTTTATTTTTCTAGGACGTTACAAGGCTTAGAACTTTAGCAGAAATCTCTCACATTTTCAAGAAAATTTCAAGGCTATTTTTAGAGGGACGAGTTCAGTTGTGAAGTGGTATTGAGGCGCCCATAAATCGCCCCATTTTAAAAACTGAACCCCTCAAAATATTCAAAACAGCATTTAGAACGTTTATTAAACCTTTAGGCGTTTCACAAGAATTACAGCAAAGTAGAGATGAAATTTACAAATTTCATGTATTTTTTCAGAAATTCATTTTTAATCCTTTTTTTTTTTCTGTAACACAGAAGGCGTTACCAGAGAAACACAGCTCAATATTTATTGCCCGCATTCTGCAGTTTATAAAAATATCCCACATGTGGCCCAAGTGTGCTAATTCACTGAAACACAGACTTCCGAAGCAAAGGAAGATTTTGGGGCCTTCTTTTTATTTGAATATATTTTAGGCACCATGTCCAGTTTGTAGAGGTCTCCAAATCAGTGGAAACCCCCCAAAAATACACCATTTGGCAAACTACACCCTTCGAGGAATTTATCAAGGGGTATAGTGAGCATTTTGACCCCACAGTTTTTTTTTGCTGCATTTAGTGGAATGAAGCCGTGAAAATGAAAATCTAAATGTTTTTCCAATAAAAGGTAGAAATTTTTACAAGGCATAAAGGAGAAAAGAACTCCCCAACATTTGAAAAGCAATTTCTCCCGATTACGGCACTACCCCATATGTGGTGATAAACTGCTGTTTGGACACATGGCAGGGCTTAGAAAGGAAGGAGCACCATTTGGCTTTTTGAACTCAAGTTTTGCTGCAATGATTTTCGGGTGCCATGTCGCATTAGCAAAGCCCCTGTTGGACCAAATCAGTGGAAACCCCCCAAAAGTGACCCCATTTGGGAAACTACACCCTTCAAGAAATTTATCGAAGGGTATAGTGAGCATTTTGACCCCACAGGTTTTTTGCGGTCTTAGTGGAATTAGGCCGTGAAAATGAAAATCTAATTTTTTTCTAATAAAATGTATTTTACATTTTTACAAGGCATAAAGGAGAAAAAGCTCCCCAACATTTGAAAACCAATTTCTCCCGATTACGGCAATACCCCATATGTGGTCATAAACTGCTGTTTGGAGACACGGCCGGGGTCAAAAGGGAAGGATCACCATTTGGAGCTCAAATTTAGCTGGAATGGTTTTCTGGTGACATGTCACGTTTGCAAAGTGCCTGCGGGACCAAAATAGTAGGAAACCCCCAAAAGTGACCCCTTTTGAGAAACTACACCCCTTAAGGAATCTATCTAGGGGTATAGTAACCATTTAGACACCACTGGCCTTTTTCAGAATTTATTGGAAATGGGCCGTAAAATTAATATCAAAATTTTTGCCACTAAAAATTTGAATGTTTTTATTTCCTCAGGGATAAAAAGGGAAAAAGCACTCCAACAGTTGTATAGCAATTTCTCCAGAGTACAGAAATACCCCACATGTGGTCATAAACTTGGACAAATGGCAGGGCTCAGAAAGTTAGGAGCACTATTTGGCATGCAGATTTTACTGGATTGGTTTTTGGTTGCCATGTCGCATTTGCAAAACCCTAAGGTACCAGAGTACAGTGGAAGCCCCCAAGAAGTGACCCCATTTTGGAAACTACACCCCTCAAGGCATTTAACATTTGCCTGGACATATGACAAAGCTCAGAAGTGAAGCGCAACATGCGCATTTGAGGTCTATTTTGGTGATTTTCACACTATTGGTCCACAATTGCAGGGCTCCGAGGTCAAATAGTAAAACAAACCCCAAAGTAGTGACGCCCATTTTGGAAACTACACCACTTGAGGCATTTTAAGGGGTGTAGTGAGCATTTTTTTTCCCCCACAGGTGTTTTTCCATTAATAATTAATTTGCAGCAGATGGTGCAAAGTGAAAATTCCAAATTTTCCGCCGATGTGCCATTTTAGTGCACAATATGTTGTGCCCAGTTTGTGCCACCAAAGACACACACCTTGTGAACTGCTAAGCTGGTTCTCCCGGGTATGGTGATGCCATATATGTGGACGTAAACGGCTGTTTGGGTACACTGTAGCGTTCAGAAGAGGGGGAGCGCCATTTGGCTTTTGGAGTGCAGATTTCGCTTGGTAGTATTTGGTTTTGGGGTTTTGCTGGTATTTCAGTTTATAATGTGGGGGCATATGTAAGCTGTGCAGAGTACATCAGGGTATAATAAGAGGGTATAATATTGCGGTAAATAAATAATATTTCAGAGATATGTGGCCGGTGTCTCACTGATAAATGGTGCCCGATCTTATCCGCTTTTGGACACTCTGCACATTTTGTGTCACCATATTCTGAGAGCCAGAACTTTTTTATTTTTCAGTCAAAAAAGCTGTGTAAGGGCTTGTTTATTGCGGGACGGGTTGTAGTTTTTATTGGTACTATTTTGGGGTACATGGGACTTTCTGATAATTTTATTCCATGTTTTGTGAGGGGTGGTGATAAAAAAAAATAGCGATTATGGCATTGTTTTTTATTTTATTTTTTTGCAGTGTTCACTGTGTGGGAAAAATAATGTTACTGTTTTATAGATTGGGTCGTTACGGACGCGGTGATACCAAATATCTGTCCTTTTTTAACGTTTTCATTGTTTTCTTATATTAAAAGTCTTATTATGGGAAAAAAGGCAGTGTTTGTTTTTATTAACTTGAAACTTTTCTTTTTACACTTCTTTTCAACTTTTTTTTGTCCCACGTAGTGCAATGCATTAGAGCCGTCAGTCAGTCACTGACAGCAAGTCTATTAGGTCCCGTCTGTGGGCGGGTCCTAATAGTCTATCGTATGTGGCAGACCAGGAGGCCATTATTAGGCCTCCGGTTGCCATAGCAACTATCGGCATCGTCACGATCACATCGTGTCGATGCCGATCGCTACAAACCATTAAGATGCCGCGATCATCGCGGCATCTAAGGGGTTAATGGCAGGGATCGGAGCTAGCTACGTTCCCTGCCATTACAGCATGGTGTCCGCTGTAACATACAACTGACACCAGCGGCTGATGTCGCAGGCTCAGCTTCTGAGCCTGCGCCATCTTGTTACTGCGGCTGGACTCCTTCTGAGGCCCCGCCAATTAGTGGCACCTACGAGGCGTCCGTTCTAAGCAGACAGGATGCCATTGTTAGGCCTCCCGTCTGCTGAAGCAGCCATCGGAACCACACAATTTCATTGCAGGGTTCCAATCTGCTTGTAAGCACCATAGATGCAGCACTCGCTTTTGAGCGCTGCATCTAAGGGGTTAATCGGCCAGATCAGAGGCTAGCTCCGGCCCTGGCCTTGAAGCAGTGATAGCATTAAGCTATCACTGCTTTAAGACTGTGTCTGCAGACACAGTACCCTATTAACACTATGAAGTAATAGTACGTCAGTTCGCATTAGCAGTCCACCGTCCGTGACGTAATAGTACGTCACAGGGTGTTAAGGGGTTAAAGTTAAACCTACTTCAAAACTCATTGTTACATAGTTGATAAGGTTGAAAAAAAGATACAGGTCCAACCTTTAATCCTACCGTAATCCATCCCTATGAGGTGGGTGCCAATTTCCTCATATTAGTGGGAAAAATTCCTTCCCGACTCTAATTATGGCAGAATAAATCCCAGGATCAATTTTCAATCTCTTGAAATCTAGTTCCCATAACTTGTGAAATTATATCTTTCAAGAACTTTTTCAATGATTAAATCATCACAACCTCTTCTGGCACCAAATTACATAGTATGTGTACGTAAAGTAAAGAATCACTGTCTACGATCATGGAGAAACCTTTTTTCCTCTAGACTTAGGTTATGGTTATAGGCCTAGGTACACATATATAGTTAAACTGCCCATTCAAAATTGAATAACCCCAAGTTTGATAACCTGTCTTGATACTGCACTCCACCCGTTCCCTTAATTACCTTGGTCGCCCTCCTTTGCACCCGCTCTAGTTCAGCTAGTCCTTCTTATACACAGGTGCCTTAAATTGTACACAATATTCCATTTGTGGTCTCTCTATCAAATTGTGTAGAGGCAAAACTATATTCTTGCCATGTGCATCTTGTCTCTTTTGATGCATCCCATGATTGTATCAGCCTTGGCAGCAGCTGCCTGACACTGGTTGCTAAAGTTAAGTTTACTGTCTACCAATATCCCCAAGTTTTTTTCAGTAACTGTTTCACCCAGTATTTTATTATTTAATGCATAATTGTAGAAATTATTTTCTTGGCCAAGTGCATAACCTTACATTTGTCCACATTGAACTCTATTTGCCATTTTTCCACCCACACCTCCAACTTCCCCAAATCCCTCTGTAGTATTACATTATCCTTCTCTGTGTTGATTGCTTTACAGAGCTTAGTATCATCTGCAAATACTGAAATTATATTCTGTAAACCCTCTACAAGGTCATTAATAAACATTTTAAAAAGAAGAGGGCCCAATACTAATCCCTGTGGTACCCCAGTGGTAACTGTGTCGACTCTGAGGATGTACAATGAAAAAACACTCTGTTTTCTACCACTGAGCCAGTTGTTCACCGAATTACACGTTTTTTCCCCTAGTCCCAGCATTCTCATTTTATATACCAACCTTTTATAATGCACAGTATAAAACGCTTTTGAAAAGTTCAGATGCACAGCCTAAGGCCTCTTTCACGTGGCAATATTTTGGTCAGTATTTCTAACCCAAAACCAGGGGTGGAAAATTTACAATAAAAAGTAAAATGGAAAGATTTGTACCTCTTCTGTGTCCTGGTTTTGGCTTCCAAATACTGATGCAAAATACTGACCAAAATATGCAAGTGTTAGTGAGGCCTTGCCCCGGTCCAGTGTAGAACTTACTTTCTCATAGAAGCTAATCAGCTTAATTTGACAGTACCGATCCCCCATAAACCCATGTTAATATATAGTTATACATTTATTTTCATTGAGATACTCCAGATCTAAAAAAAAAACAACAAAAATGAAAAACATTTTACCCACAATAGAGGTTAAACTTACAGGCGTATAGTTTCTGGGCTTCATTTTTTACCCCTTTTTAAATATTGGCATTACCTTTGCTATGTGCCAGTCTTGTGGAATAGACCCTGTCCTGATAGACAGACCCTTATTTCCAATATAGAAAGACTATCACTCCACTTAATTCCTGTAGGACTCAGGGGTATATGTCATTCGGATCCGGTGGCTCTGCACTTCTTCCTGGCTTAAGCAGGTGACATTTAATGGAGAATTTACATTATCCCTAATCATGTCATCTGTCATTGGGCTTTCCTGTTTAAATAATGTAGAGAAGGTGTTTAATAGATTGGCCTTGTCCTCATCCTCCACCATTAAACCCAGATTGTTTTTGAGAGGGCCAATACTTTTTTGTTTTAAGTTTCTTATTTTTATGTAGTTGAAAAATATTTTTGTGGTTATTCTTGCTTTCTTTGGCAAGGAGTCTGTGTTTTAATCTTTGCAGCCTTTATTTGTCTTTTACATAACTTTTTCTTAAAAATATAATTATTTATTTCCTCGTCACCACCTTCTCGCTTTAGTAGTTTAAACTCTTTTTTTTATTTTTTATTATTTGTTGCATCCTTCTATGGCAGCACATGGAGTTGCTACAGAGTCAAACTACAGAGCCCTAGACTCTTCATGTGTAGCAGTATTTTACTTTTGTACGCTACCACAATGCAGAGGTTCTCCCCTCGAGCAACACTGTTAGGGATAATACTGTATGTCCATAATGTGGCATCCAATGGGACATAGCACAATTTTGTCTTCTGTTTCCGTATGAATGCGAGAGAATAAAACTTCTGTATTCTTTCATATTAAATCATGGGCATATAGAGGTATAGTATGACCCCATTGATTTATATGGGTGCCAAATTAAGTCTCTGTGTACAACTCAGAACTTTTACGGAGCCATAATATGGCTGTGTGGGTGAGGCCTTACTGTTGAACACCACTGACACCCCTTGTAGCCCATCTGCAGTTTCACAACTCTTATAGGAAAGACTGTTGGGTCATTGTCAGCTTGGCCCCTTTTCTATGTGTCCATTAGCAGCCACAGGGCCTGCCTATTTGGTATGTACATCCTTAGCACTGTAGCTGTGCTGACCCTAAGGACCAGTTCACACTGAGTCTTTTGACACGTTTTTTGACACGGAAACCGTGTCCGAAAATGCGTCGAAAAACGGCCGAAAATGACTCCCTTTGATTTCAATGGGAGGCCGAGGCGTTTTTTCCCACGATCGGAAAAACCAGCTCGCGGGAAAAAGAAGGGACATGCCCTATCTTCGGGCGTTTACGCTTTTGACCTCCCATTGACATCAATGGGAGGCAGAGAAAGCGTATTTCGCTGTGTTTTTTTCCCGCGGCGCTCAATGGCTGCGGGCGAAAAACGCCACGAAAATCTGCGTGCAGGCTGAGCAAAATCTTCCTCAAAATGTTAGATTTTTTTGCCTGCAAAAACGGAGTGTGAACCCAGCCTAAGGCAGCAGTTAGTAAGTGGTCATGTAGAATGACCTGCCACCCACATAGAAAATTAGCTGGAGCCCGTTGCTATAGGAGGCCAGAGCTTGATGATCTAGTGTGCGAAGTTTACTTATATATGACAATAATACTTTTAACAATTATTGTGGATTTTCGTGAACATGTGCGGCATATGAAGTGGAAAGTGATCAGCCAGTTGTTGCCCCTTTTCTTTGAACCTTAAAAAAAATTATTTTGTTGATTCTGTTGGGTGGACATCAGAAAGATCAAATGGGCTGACATTAGAAAAGCAAAGGCATTTTGGAAATGCATAAATCATCAAACTGGTCCACATTTCTAGTCTATTGGTCACGTTCCTGGAGGAGGCTCTATGCTCTTTTTAGCTAACCTATAGAAACAACTCTTCATTATCTGGGGGCCCTACACCAAGTGTTTGTTTTTAATGACCAGTATGCTGCTGGTTGCTATTTTAGCCGCATCTTACCGGGTTAAAGGAGAGAAGGGAAAATGTTGTTTTAGAAGACAATATTTCCAGTGTTCGGAGACGTGTATTAAACCGTCACACCCAAGATTCGATATCATGGCTCTTTCCTACTAATGTACACACTGAAAGGAGCGCAAATATACAGAGACAAACATTCTTGGCACGTACTGCATTTAACCCTGAATATATGGATTACTGGCATCCTTTATTAGAAATGATATAATTGTTTTTGGTTCAATAGAATTTTGAAATGGGTTACGGTCCAGCATGTCAAGAGATGCGTTCAGACCCTTTACATACAGTGGCAGGTCACGTTTCATTGGACCCTAGGCAATAAGTAAAGTAGGTCTAACACCACCCACACCCTGCCGATTCATGTGACTTAGTGGAATGGTTCATGGTGGTCCAGGGGTGAATAGGTTCACATGTTCCACTCTAGGGTTACTTCTGGGGTCTTGTCCTTAGGGCCCTGGGCTCTTGACCAGTTTGCCACTCCCTAAAACCAGCGCTGGGCAGTGTTTAGCAATGCTGCAATCTATGGGAGCCTCCCAAGATAGCTATATAATGTATGGTTTCAATGTGATTTCATCTCGTTAATCTCTGTATTATTGTAAATAGTATTCACTACTGACCTTCTGTTCTTTACATTGTAGATTCTGTTTTTAAGCAGAGGGATGACACAGTAGATTACAGTGTTGTGCTCGGATTACTAATAAGAGTAGATATCATTTCAGATTTCATACAGGCAAGGTTCTTCATAATGCACTCAATTCTCTTTTGTTCCTCTACTATATATTTGTATATAATTAGTGCGTCTCCTTTATGTATTAACCCCTTCAGGGCCAAGCTAATTTTGGCTTTTAGGACCAGCCCCATTTTTTAAAATCTGACGTCACTTTATGTGGTAATAACTTTGGAATCCTTTTACCTATCCAAGCGATTCTGAGATTGTTTTCTCGCGACACATTGTACTTTGTTAGTGAAAAAATTTGGTCAATAAATTCAGTATTTATTTGTGAAAAGCGCCAACATTTTTAGAAAATGTGCAAAAATTTGGATTTTTCGAAATTTAAATGCATCTGCTTGTAAAACAGATAGTAATACCACCCAAAATAATTACTAGTTAACATTTCCCATATGTCTACTTTGTGTTTGCATTGTTTTTTAACGTCTTTTTATTTTTCTAGGATGTTACAAGGCTTAGAACTTTAGCAGCAATTTCCACATTTTCAAGGAAACGTCAAAAGGCTTTTTTTTCAGGGACCAGTTCAGTTCTGAAGTGGATTTGAGGGGCGCATATATTTGAAAACCTTAAACACCCCATTTTAAAAACTGCACCCCTCAAAGTATACAAAACAGCATTCAGAAAGTGTTTTAACCCTTTAGGCGTTAGGAATTAAAGCAAATAGGGGAAATTTACAAATGTCATTTTTCTTGCTAAGTACAGTAAAAAAAAATAGTGTAGTACCGTGTTAGCCAAAAACAATATTCAATGTTAAAGACAAAAGTATAGTAGGTATGATACTAACCATAAAATTTCTATGTGCAAGCTTTCAGAGCACACAGGCTCCTTCTTCAGGCTGTTTTACAAATTCATTTGTAATACATTTTTTTTCTGTACCACAGAAGGTTTTACCAGAGAAAAGCAACTTAATATTTATAGCCCAGATTCTGCCGTTTTTAGAAATATCCCACATGAAGCCCTGGTGTGGTAATGGACTGAAGCACCGGCTTCAGAAGCAAAGAAGCATCTAGTGGATTTTGGGCCCTCCTTTTTTAGTATATATTTTGGGCTCCATGTCAGGTTTGAAGAGGTCTTGTGGTGCAAAAATAGTGGAAAGCCCCCAAAAGTGACCCCATTTTGGAATTTGCACCACTCAAGGAGTGTATCTAGGTCTATAGTTAGCATTTTAACCCCACAGTTTTTTCGCTAAATTTATTTGAATTAGTCTGTAAAGATGAAAATTTCTTTTTTTTCTGAAAAAACATAGAAATTTCAAATTGCCATGTCGTGTTTGCAACGCACTGGAGGGGTGAAAACACCCCAAAAGTGACCCCATTTTGGAGACTACTCCCCTCAAGGAATTTTTCTAGGGGTATAGTTAGCATTTTGACTCCACTGCTTTTGTTTGCTGCATCTAAGGGGTTAATCGGCCGGATTGGAGGCTAGCTCCGGTCATGGCCGTTACATCAGGATGTCAGCTGTAACGAACAGCTGACATCTGCGGATAATGGCACAGGCTCAGCTTCTGAGCCTGCGCCATCTTCTTGGCCCTGATAGTAAGCCTTTTAGGCCCGCCTATGCTTGGAACACCAGAGGCCATTATTAGGCCTCCGGTTGCCGTTGCAAGCAGCGGCTTCCCGGCAATCTAGAAAACACCTAGATGCATTTAAGGGGTTAATCGGCAGGATCGGAGCCTAGCTTACAGCGGCCGTTACAGCGGGATGTCAGCTGTCATTTACAGCTGACACCCGCTGGTGATGGCGCGGGCTCAGTCTCTGAGCCCGCTCCATTACCATCATGCACAGTTACATGAGAATGTACGAACACATTAGCGCTGACTACATAACTGTACATGATTCGGCTTGAAGAGGTTAAAGAGGTTATTTAGGATTAGGAAAACATGGCTGCTTTCTTCTAGCAGTGCCATGCCTGTCCACAGGTTGTGTGCGGTATTCAAGCTCAGTCCAATTCACTTCAAAGGAGCTGAGCTGCAATGCGACACACAACCTGAGGACGCGTGTGGCACTGTTTTTGAAAGAAAGCAACCATTTTTTTAAAAATCCTGTACAGCCCTTTTAACCTTTTACCTCTCTCCAAGGCAGGAAGAGGGGGGGGGGGGACGACGACTAGTGATTGACATGATGTTGCTATTAAACACTGCAATGATTGATTTAAAACGGATAGGATCAGGGTTAGAAAAATAAATGAACCTAAGCTTGAGGGGGAAAAAAAAGCATTGGAAAACATTCTGTCTCCATGCAGATTTGGATCAAATGGAAAAAGTTTACAACCATTGAATGAATATATATATATATATATATATATATATATATATATATATATATATATATATATATATATATATATATATATATATATATATATATATATATATATATATATATTATAGAGAGAGAGAGATATATATAGTTATAGATTCTCTGTTAATTTCTCTTCTTACAATACCCCCTACCTGACAACTAGCGTAGTGTATACTGTAGGCTGTGTTACTTCATGTTGGCAACTACTTGTCTGGTTGACCTCAATTTCAGGTGTGCTCACAAGAAGTTATGTCTCCTATACTACAGACTGCCTCCAGCCTGCCCAGACTTGTATTTAGACCCCCTTATTTTGGCGAGAATAAACCTGAGTAGGCTATATAATAAATAGTGATGTTGCCTGCCTTTGAGCTCCAAGCATATGTGCATTTCAGCGTGAAATACAGTGCTCAGTGTGTCACCGTTAAATGGGCACAACAGTTCCATATTGGATGCAGTATCTCACAAGGCATCCCCCCCTAGTAGAGCTGACAACATTGCTGTCACGTTGGGTTCGTGGACCCGCTGGGCCGTACCGCCATGGCGGTATGGCAGCTGGCCAACAGGGTGCAGGACACAGTTCGTATAAGGTACCTGTGGCAGCTCGGACAGTAGCAAGGCAGGCTCGGCTGGGACTAGGCAGCGCGTAGACGTCAGGCGTGGTACAGCAGGACAGGCGTAGATACAGCACAGCACGACTACGGCACTAGAACAGGATAGCACGGGATACAGGATACGGGATACAGGAACAGGGAACACTCTACCTGTAAAACACTAGGAGACCATTTGCTTAGACAAACTAGGATATGACAAACAATGCTCAGGCATCGAAGCAAGGTGCTGGGCCTCTCTTATAGTCCAGAGCACTCATGGGCTGATTAAAACATTAAAGTCCGGTGTGCGCACTGCCCCATTAAGAGCGGGCACGAGCGTGCGCGCGCACCCTACGGGACCCGGCCGAGGTGAGTGGAAGTGAGCACTGGCGTCTCCTGAGGAGGAGACTGGGGCCAGCGCTCGCAGACCTATGGCTGCAGCTGTCAGGGGAGAGTGAACCTGACGAACCGCAGCCACGGACATGAGTATCCCCCCTCTTACACCCCCTCTTCTTGGGGCCAGAGCGAGAGAGAAACTTCTTCAGAAGGGTAGGTGCATTGAGGTTCTCCTCGGGCTCCAAGGACCTCTCTTCAGGACCAAACCCCTCCAATCCACCAAATAAAAAATCTTTCCTCTCACTCTCTTGGTGTCCAAGATCTCCTTAACTTCGAAGGTGTATGAAGTGCCGCTGGAGGCAACCTAAGGGCTAGGAGTCTTGGTAAAGCGGTTCAGAACCACTGGTTTCAGGAGAGAGACATGGAAGGAGTTGGGGATCCTGAGGGTAGGCGACAGGGTTGACCTGCTGCCGGATCTCGAAGGGTCTGAGGAACCTGGGAGCAACTTTGTACGACCGCACCCTCAGTCGAATATTCCTGGAAGACAGCCAGACCTTCGTGCCAGGAAGAAACTGAGATGGTTCTCTTCTCCTTGTGTCCGCCTTCCGTTTCATGCGGTCAACCGCCAGCAGGATGGAGGATCGAGTCTGCTGCCAGATCTGCAGAGAGTCCCTAAAAGCCGTGTCAGCAGATGGTACCTTGGACGTATCAGGCACCGGGAGAGGAATTCGAGGGTGTTGGTCTTAGACAATGAAGAACAGTGTCCTCTGTGTGGACTCGCTGGTGTGATTGTTGTTTGAGAATTCAGCCCACGGAAGCAACTGCACCCAGTCATCATGCTGCTTGGAGATGAAGTGGCGTAAGTAGTTACCCAAGATCTGATTGATCCTCCCGACCTGACCATTGGACTGAGGATGGTAGGTCGAGGAAAAGTCCAACTTTACACCTAGGAGTCCGCAGAGGGCTCTCCAGAACTTCGAGGTGAACTGAACCCCCCGATCAGACACAATATGCTGCGGTAAGCCGTGGAGGCAGAAGATGTGATGGATGAACAGCTTGGCCAGTAGAGGAGTAGAAGGAAGACCAGTCAGAGAAACGACAGTACTGCATCCAGCAGAGAGAGGCAGGTGAGTAATAAAGTCCATAGCTATATGCTGCCAGGGAGCATCGGGCACAGGCAATGGCTGGAGCAGGTAAGCAAGTCTGGAGTGAGCGACCTTGTTAGCTGCACACACTGAGCAGGACGAAACAAAGTCCAAAATGTCCTTGGGCAGCGTGGGCCACCAGAAATTATGGGCAATCAAATCTCAGATCTTACGGGACCCCGCGTGACCTGCCCGTCTAGATTAGTGTCCCCAGCGGAGGATTCTCCCTCGGTCAGCCAGGCGCACAAAAGTCCTCCCTGGAGGAATGTCCCCAACTTGCAGGGGATTGACAGAGACAATGCAACGTGGATCAATAATGTTCTGTGGCATCTCCATGGTGTTCTCTGTATCGAAAGACCTGAACAAAGCATCAGCCCTCATATTCTTGTTGGCCGGGCGGTAATGGAGCTCAAACTGGAACCTAGTAAAGAACAGCGACCACCTGGCCTGACGAGGATTCAGCCGTTGGGCCGTCTGGAGATGGGTGAGGTTCTTGTGGTCCGTAAAAATCAGGATGGGATGAGCTGCGCCCTCTAATAGATGTCTCCACTCCTCCAGGGCCAACTTGATGACCAGTAACTCCCGATCCACAATCGAGTAGTTGCGTTCTGCAGAAGAGAAGAGCTTAGGGAAACATCCACATAGCATAGACTTGCTGTTGGAACCTCTCTGGAACAGGAGTGCACCAGCACCGACAGAGGATGCGTCCACATCCAGCGAGAACTGTAGAGAAATGTCGGGATGATGGAGGATAGAAGCTGACGTGAAGGCACTCTTTAGGCTATTGAATGCTGCCTCAGGAGTCCACACCTTGGCGTTCATGCCCCCCTTAGTGAGGTCAGAGATAGATGTCAGTGAGGAGAAGTTTGGAATTAGCGGTCTGTAAAAATTAGCGAATTCCAGAAAGCGCTGTATGGCCCTCAAGCCTTGAGGGCGTGGCCATTCCAGAATGGACTTTACCTTTTCAGGATCCATCTTGAGACCTCTATTTGAGACAATGTAGCCAAAGAAGGGCAGACCATCCTTTGCAAACACATACTTCTCCAACTTAGCGAACAGACGATTCTCTCTTAACCGCTACAAAACTTGATGGACATGTCTCTGATGAGTCACAGAATCTGGAGAAAAAATCAAGACGAACTTCTGGAAGGCAGCGGGAGCATTACACAGGCCGAAGGGCATTGCTAGATACTCATAGTGTCCATCACGGGTGTTAAATGCAGTCTTCCATTCGTCACCCCGGCGAATCTGGATTAGGTTGTAAGCCCCACGCAGGTCTAGTTTGGAAAAAATCTAGGCATCACGTATACGATCAAATAATTCAGAGATTAGCGGCAACGGATATTTATTCTTCACCGTGATTTGGTTGAGACCCCGGTAGTCAATACAAGGACGCAGTGAGCCATCCTTTTTTTTTTTTTACGAAGAACCCGGCTCCTGCCGGGGAGGAAGACTTCCGTATGAAGCCCCTCTCCAAGTAATAGTAAGAAAATGGAAGACATACAAAATGACTGTCAATCGACATCGATCTGGGGCTCCATGCAAAATCTCACCTCGTGGGGTATCCTTGATCCTGAGGAAGGTGAGAGCTCCGCTGAAAACTACACGGGGGGAACTTGTTAATGATCTCAAGGCAGCTGGGACCACAGTCACCAAGAAAACCATTGGTAACACATTACGCCATAATGGATTAAAATCCTGCAGTGCCCGCAAGGTCCCCCTGCTCAAGAAGGCACATGTACAGGCCCGTCTGAAGTTTACAAATGAACATCTGGATGATTCTGAGAGTGATTGGGAGAAGGTGCTGTGGTCAGATGAGACTAAAATTGAGCTCTTTGGCATTAACTCAACTCAACGTGTTTGGAGGAAGAGAAATGCTGCCTATGACCCAAAGAACACCGTCCCCACTGTCAAGCATGGAGGTGGAAACATTATGTTTTGGGGGTGTTTCTCTGCTAAGGGCACAGGACTACTTCACCGCATCAATGGGAGAATGGATGGAGCCATGTACCGTCAAATCCTGAGTCCACCAGGACTTTAAAAATGGCTCGTAGCTTGGTCTTCCAGCACGACAATGACCCGAAACATACAGCCATGGCAACAAAGGAGTGGCTCAAAAAGAAGCACATTATGGTCATGGAGTGGCCTAGCCAGTCTCCAGACCTTAATCCCATCGAAAACTTATGGAGGAAGCTGAAGATCTGAGTTGCCAAGCGACAGCCTCGAAATCTTAATGATTTACAGATGATATGCAAAGAGGAGTGGGCCAAAATTCGATCTAACATGTGTGCAAACCTCATCATCAACTACAAAAAAACGTCTGACTGCTGTGCTTGCCAAAAAGGGTTTTGCCACCAAGTATTAAGTCTTGTTTGCCAAAGGGATCAAATACTTATTTCTCTGTGCACAATGCAAATAAATATATATAATTTTGACAATGTTATTTTCAGTTTTTTTTTTTTTTTTTTATATATAATCTATCTCTCACTGGTACAATTAACCTAGCCTAAAAATTCTAGACTGTTCATGTCTTTGACAGTGGGCAAACTTACAAAATCAGCAAGGGATCAAATACTTATTTCCTTCACTGTAGATCCAGAATATGATTGTGTGCATGTGCCCTTAGGGAGTATTCACAATGTTTTTTCATGTTTTCAACAATGTGGTAAATTAGCACAGCAGCCATGTGTAATATTTTTGTGGATGGGATTATATAAAATCCTATTTACACAATATGGTTGACATCACAATTATGCTGCGATGACGAGCCATGCCCACAGCATTCACCTGTGGCACCTGTTAGATGTCATTAACAGCTGTGGCAATTTTTCACTTATGCCACATTGTTATATCTGCTTCTTTGTGTAGGAGTGGAGATAAGAGTTGATATTGTAAAATGTAGTATTATCTTCCTAAAAGAGGGGTTGTATTTAAAGGGAACCTGTCACCAGCATTTCACCTATTGAACTTTACTTATCCCTCACTGGCCGCTACTGTCAAAAGTTCATTGCCGTTATCGCCTCGCCTATATCAGTTTAGCTCCGCCCTCCATCTAGAACAATCTTCAGAGTATACTATGAAAGAAATGGGGGTAACCCTTCACTCCCTCTCCAGCCTCAGATGGTTTAGCCCAGACATTTAAAGGCACAATTATATTTAACATCAAATACAGTAACATAAACTGAAATCAGGTCTCTGACTGGAGCAAAAGTGAACACACTGCTGCTATGCAAAACAATCCACATTTCACATTTAGTAGTGGCCTAGTAGGACACTACAATGGCACCGTATGTTCTCATAGCAGTCTATGGGAACTTTATAATCAATTCATATGACCTGTGATACGACTGTGTACATGGAACGTTAGGCCCCATGCACACGACCGTAAAAAAAACAACTCGGCAATTGCGGACTGCAATACGGTCCGCGATTACGGACCCGCCCGGTTCTATTGGCCGCGGACACCTTTCCGTACCGCTACGGATAGGTGTCCGTGCCGGGAATTATGGAGCATGTCCTACTTTTCGATTTTTACGGGCCGTGCTCCCATACTTTGTCAATAGCGGGCCGTGATTATGGGCACGGCTGTGTGCATTAGGCCTTAGTGTGTGGTTGTGTGCGTACATGAGAAAGGAAACTGAGATTGTGCTTTCCTCCCGGGGGATATGTTGACACCCCTGTATACAGAAAAGGAGTCAAACCCACTCGATGGAGTTTATTCTTGGACACAAGGTTTGGGAAACCGGAACAGTGGTCAGGATACACAACTCTCCACTGACTGTTACAGGCAGCAGGGTGCAAGCTGACGAGTGATCGGTGGCTGTTAAGGTATTGTAGCAGTATTGTGGAATATGGCACTATACAAATAACAGATAAGAGCTGCTTCTTTCTCGCCAACTGCTCTACAGTCTTGGACCCTGATATACTATAGAATCGTATGTACTATTATGCAAAAGCTATAACAACCCTTCACCTGTCATGTGCTATAAATAATAACTGATTTTTATGTGGCTGAAGGGCCCAGGTGTAACTGCTACCTTTGCACCCCCTGCAGCTACGCCCCTGACAATTTTTCCCCTCGATTTGCTGCTAGACTAGTATCAATGACCGTATCTGAGTCACTACAGTGAATGTGCATTTACTTCTACGACTCCTGGCTTTTACATCATCCTGCATTTAGTGAATGATTCTACCGTAGGCTGTTTCTTGCTCTGTCAACTCAATCTCGTCTGGCGGTTATAAGGATTATGCATTATACCTTTTCCTAGTCGAGAACAACAGTCAACGCCCAGGAGAAAAAGTCTTTTTTTTTTTTTACCGGAGCTGTGCCAATGGTTTGAAGTTCAGTTATTTACATTTATCTTAACTTTCATAATTGCTCCCCCATTGTTTGTGAGCGGAGTTTTTCTTTTACTGGAAGTTAATAATTTACAGTACAATGTTTGCTGAACGGGTGAAGTAGTTTAATAGAAGTGTGTGGATTTTTGTTTATCTCGGCGCTCACCCTAGAACTGCATTCCATCTTATAAATCGCCGTCTACAACAAAGACCCAGTG
The DNA here is from genome assembly GCF_050947455.1 of Rhinoderma darwinii. NCBI lineage: Eukaryota > Metazoa > Chordata > Amphibia > Anura > Rhinodermatidae > Rhinoderma > Rhinoderma darwinii. The sequence continues at coordinate 383,468,001 of NC_134690.1, forward strand.
TCAAATCAATGAAATATTTACATGATTTAGGGCAAATGTGATAATGTCATATTCCATGAATATTATATAAAGCTGTGGTGTTTTGCATGGTCTTTTACATACATATCACAAAACCTAAAAGAACCGCAGATGGAGACTTTATCTCACCTCACTTGGACATGGCAAAAAGGCTTCTTGACTTCACCTTCCTCTACATCCCAGTTCTATGAAAATTAAATTTTCATATTTATAATGTACTGATATTGGGCATATGGATGTTGCTCTGGCAGACTCGGGCCATCCATTTATTACATGGAGTGCTATTTATTTGAATGGTCACATGTAATACTACATTTCACCTGTAGAGGCCACTGCAGGGAAAATGAGCAGCTAACAGCATATTACCCCCAGCAATATCAGCTGTTTTCTGGGGTTTCATTTTAAAGGCAATGGGATTAGTGAAGTCCACAAGAATTTCTGCCCCCATGATTACACGTGTCCAATCGTGGGATCTACAGTGTAGATTGTAGTAGCTACTTCTATATGTTTTAGGCCTTATTCAGACGGGCGTGTCTGTTTTGGGTCCACAAAAAACATGAAGCGTATTTCATGCATTTCAGTTCCTTGTTGCATCAGTTTTTCACGTCCATGTTTCTGCACTTCCTGTTTTTTATTCCTTCCCTTATTTTTATTTAGCAAATAATGCAGGAAAAACAGAACGCAGACGGATGTCGTCCGTGTGCTGTACGTGTTTTTCACACACCCATGGACTTCAATAGGTGACGTGGTCTTCAAAAACAGACCAAAATAGGACATGCAGTGAGTTTCACACAATGGACACACGCTCCTAGAATAAACACGGACGTGTGAATAGCCCCATTGAATTGCCTGGGTCCATGTGATGTCAGTTATTTAAACGGACAGCACACAGACATGAAATACTGCGAACAGCCTCGGGCTTCAGGACAACTATCGGATACCACTAGCAGTGGTATCCGATCATATTTAACCCCTCAGATGCGGCACTCAGGAGCGAGCTCTGCATCTGAGTGGCTTTACAGGGAGGGGGATCCCTATCTCACCCCACTTTCACCCCTCGTGCATTGCGGGGTGCCAATGTTTTCTATGGCAGCCTGGGTGCCTAACAAAGACTCCCAGGTCTGCCTTTAGTGATGGCCTGTTAATACAGTAGAATTGCAGTGTATTATAAAAGCGATCAAAAGATCGCACAGTAAAGTCCCTAAAAAAAAAGTTAACTAAAGTTTGAAATAAATAAATAAGTCCCAAGTAAAATAAAATTTAAAATCCACTTTTTCCCCTTACAAGATACTTTATTATGAAAAAAAGGAAAAAGTTACTCATATTTGGTACCGCCGCATCCGTAACCAACCCAACTATAAAACGATTACATTATTTAACCTGCATGGTAAACGCCGCAATTTTTTTTTATAAAAAACAATGTCAGAATTGCTATTTTCTGTTCATCCTTCCTTCAAAAAAAATTGATAAAAAGTGATCAAAAAGTTGCATGTACTCAGAAATGGTACCAATAAAAAATACGAGTCGTCCCACAAAAAAAAGCCCCCATACAGCTACATCGGTCGAAAAATAAAAAAGTTATGGCTCTTAAAAAACCTATATAAATATGGTATCGCCGCAATCGTAACGACCAGGTTAATAAAGTTATGTTATTTATACCACACGGTAAACGGCGTCAAATTAAGGCACAAAATAGAATGGCAAAATTTCTGTTTTTTTCCAGTACCCCAGTAATAAAGTTAATAAAAAGTTCATCAATAAATTATAAGTACCCCAAAATGGTGATGTTAAAAAATACAACTTCTCCAGCAAAAAGTTCTTCTACGGCTATGTCGACGAAAAAATAAAAAAGTTCTTTGAATGCGACGGTGGAAAAACTTTAAAAATTCCTTGGTGATTAAGGTTTAATACCCCTTCGGTATTAAGGGGTTAAAGATTGTTACATAAGAAACTTTAGAGGCAAGAAAGTTGTGAGAAATGCATTATTGGGCAGCATGGTGGCTCAGTGGTTAGTAATATTGTTTTGTAGCACTCAGGTTCTGGGTTCAAATCGGACCAAGGACAACATCTGCATGGAGTTTATATCTTCTCCCCGTATGTTTCCACACTGTCATATTAGTGTTTGCTTATTTTTGAGCTTGTAGTCACACCATAAACTAATCAAAGTCTGTTCTGCTGCTTTTGACTACTAAGGCTTCGTTCACATCTGCGTCAGGGCTCCGTTCCGTCGGAGCTTTCCGTCAGAACGGAGCCCTGACCGACACAAGCTGAAACCATAGGTTTCCGTTTCCATCACCATTGATTTCAATGGTGATGGATCCGGTGCCAATGGTTTCAGTTTGTCTCTGTTGTTCAAGGGTTCCGTCAAAACGACGGAATTGACCATGTATACTAGAAATGTAGCTCTATAGGATAAACCATTGTCTTTTTGTTGCCATATAAGAAATTCGCAGAAAACTTCTTGGCAACTTCACTCCTTGAACTTCGTAACCATATGAAGTTTGTAAAAAAGCAGAATGACCCTATAGCTTCGCTTTCCACTTCTACCTATCTGCTGGTCATGTTAATTTAAGTCCTGAAATAGCTTGTCCCTAAATCTTCGCACTTCCAGGAAGATGGACAGGTTAACTAAAACTAGAAATAGATTTTCCATTCCTACACGGTCATTGTGTCCTGCACAGTCCGAATTACTCGCAGAACGCAGGACTTTGTACCCTTCTAACTCCATAACACTGATTGATTCATAGTGTCGGATTGAGCTTGGATTGAGCGGCAGCTGCGAGCCGTGTGTTTTCCTGTTATGTAAAATTCAGTCAAATAAAAGTACACGTTATCGTAGGTGTGGTCAAAGTATGAATAACACTGTAAACTCAGCCCAGGGCTGATTATTTACTTACTAGCAATTATCCCATATAGGCGCCAGCATTGTACTGACTATAGCTTACTATAAGTAACAGATATATCTATGGCTTTCTCCTCTTTGGCAGTAGTGCTGATAAATGGTGGTGGGCCACTGTGAGGCTGGGTTCACACACCCTAAAACGCCTGAATTACGTCCGAAAATACGGCTCCAAAGCGTCAGCAAACATCTGCCCATTCATTTGAATGGGCTTTACGATGTTCTGTGCCGACGGCCATTTTTTTTATGCGCCGCTGTCAAAAGACGGCGTGTAAAAGAGACGCCCGCGTCAAAGAAGTGCCTGTCCGATGGAAAAACCGCTCCAATTACGTCCGTAATGGACACAGCGAAAAGCGCCTGCATTTGCCATTACGTCTGAAATTCCGGAGCGGTTTTCTCCTGAAAACAGCTCCGTAATTTCAGCCGTAACGGAGGCTGCCGTGTGAACATACCCTTACTGACAGAGGGAAATCACATTATATGGAGAAGTCTACAATGATGGTGCACCCACTTCTGTCAAAATGAGAGGATACGACCATAATATTGTTCTCTGCCCTTTAAAAAAGTATCTTATTTTTTTATTACGTTCAGTGTTTAATGGTGTGTGCTCTCTGCAGCCCCTATACTACTAGCTCTAGCTCTGTGTCCAGACTGTGAATGATGCAGCTCTCTCCCGAGAACAAAGCCCCTGTTACACCGGCCGATTTTGGCCCGTGCAGCGAGTGCCGATCAACGAGACAGCTCGTCGCCCAGATCGCTCGTCCTCATACATTGTTATCATGTCAGCAGCACGTCTCCCTGTTTACAACGACAACGATCATATTTAACTTTTTTAAAACGACCCTGTTTACACTGGGCAATTATCGGCAATGAGCGTTCTATGAATGATCGTTTACCCGATAATTGCCCAGTGTAAAGCCCACTTAAGGCCCAGTGCTACCTCAAGCACCAGTCAGAGGCTTATTGACCTCAAGCTATTAAGCTTTATAGAAGCGAACCTATGTATTTTTTTTAGGGTCCAAACACACAGCCTTATTACGGCTTCATTCAAGTTCTGAGTTGAATGTAGCCGTAATACGGCGCCCATAAAAGTGCATGGGACCATACTTTGCCCTCGTATGTCCCTGATTTAATACGGAGACATACAGGTTTTTAATACAGGATCCGGCATAAAAAAATTGTGCCAGGTTTCATCAGATGTTGTATTAAGGAGGTATATAGATCTAGGTTTGTCTTTTATAAACCCACGAATTTGACTAAAGTGTAACAAAAAAACACCACATTTTTACATTCTTTTGGCTGTACTATTACTGCCCTATGTGTATTTCCAGATAGGTATACTTTAAAGGGGTTGTCCAGGATTACAGGTGCATTACTTCTTTTTTTTCCGAAAAAAAGAAGAATGTAACTAACTTTAAAGGGGTTCTCCAGGATTACAAGAAATGGCTGCTTCCGTACAAAAACAGTGCCACACCTGTCCGTAGGTTGTGTCTGGTATTGCCATTCAGCTTTATTAAAGAGAGTGGGGCTAAGCTGTACTACCACACACAACCCATGTACAGGTGTGGCGCTGTTTTTGTACGAAAGCAGCCATTTCTTGTAATCTTGGACAGCCCCTTTAAAGTTAGCTAAATTCTTGCCCATGTTTTGCCAAGAGTCATACTTTCTGATAACTATCATATGCCTTTGAACTTACCAAAAAAATGTTATGACTGTCTATAAAACAGATTAATTGTGAATTGTTCTAGCTGCATTGTTTAGAAAAACCCATTTAGATGTCATGCATGGAATGCAATCCGTCTCCTTCTATTTAGACAGATTGGAAGTTATGGCCCTTTTTATTGGCCCTTATGCAATCTTCTTGTCCAAAAATTCAACAACATCCTGCTTTATGGCAAGATGCAGTATTCAATGAGATAGATAGATGGATAGATAGATGGATAGATAGATGGATAGATAGATAGATGGATAGATAGATGGATAGATAGATGGATAGATAGATGGATAGATAGATGGATAGATAGATGGATAGATAGATGGATAGATAGATGGATAGATAGATAGATGGATAGATAGATAGATGGATAGATAGATAGATAGATGGATAGATGGATGGATGGATGGATGGATGGATAGATGGATGGATGGATTGTAAGAATTTCAAAGTAAAAGCTAGCACAATAAGTCAAGCATACAGTGTATTATGGATAGGATAGTGATAAGTTTTCCTAGAAACATTTGTTCGAAGATTATTCTGCGCAATTAAAAAAAAACAAAAAAAAAACGTCCGGGTAAAAGTGCCACGTGCAAAGAAATATTTCCTGTACAAGTTCCCGAGCCGCTCATAATTGCTTATCTGGATCTAAACTTGTAGCTGTGGTGAAAGAGCCACCTGTATGAAGACCCCCATGGACCTCCGGAATGGTAGAATTAGGTAAGTACTTTTTCCCTGGTGCTTTTTCCCAGAGGGTCACTTTAAAACAAATAAGAAACGACATAAAAGTATTCATAGTAGACATATAGATATAATTGCCTTGTTATGTAGGGTGACTAAGCTATCGTGAACCTCCATGTTTCTCACGAACCTTCTAAATTATTGAGACCTAGGCCGTAGCTTGAAAGTATGATGAAAACAGACAATTATTAACTGACCACGTCACACGGATCAGTGGCTTTTCTTACACTGTATAGAACAAAGGTGAAGTCGGTATAACTTTCAAGGTGGAGATTACAGCGTTTTCCTATGCAGTATGAAATGTTGACCTTGGCAGTGGTTTTCACTAGGTATATATTTAGAATTACCGCACAGGTCAACAGAGAGGAAACCTTTATTATGTTTTAAAGAAGTTCTCCACCTAAATCTATTATTAGAAAAATCTGATTAATAATGCAGGGTGAGATGTGGAATGACGTGACTGGTGCCAGGATGCTTTTGCTCTTCTCTACTGTCAGACTAGTTATTTGATCCTGTAATATGGGGTTGGCAGGCAGCACATCCCTTACAACCAGTGTGCCACAAATTACTCCACACCTCCGCTTAGGGCTTAATTGGCAGAAAATGAGTAACGAGGGGGTAGGCAGTACTCGGATTATGTTACTTACAGCCATATTCATCAAAATAAGGCCAGCTTCAAATGAACGAGTGCCTCCCACTTCTCTTTCTACTCTGGTTAGAGCCTGTATGTGCTGTCCTCTGAAGGGAGTAGTACACACCGTTGTAGGAAATCTTCAGTTTCTTGGCAATTTCTCGCATGGAATAGCCTTCATTTCTAAGAACAAGAATAGACTGTCGAGTTTCACATGAAAGCTCTCTTTTTCTAGCCATTTTGAGAGTTTAATCGAACACACAAATGTAATGCTCCAGATTCTCAACTAGCTCAAAGGAAGGTCAGTTTTATAGCTCCTCTAAACAGCAAAACTGTTTACAGCGGTGCTAACATAATTGTGGAGAAAAAAGAGGAGGGGAACCTCCAGCTCACCTTATGTTTGCAGATTTTGTACTCTGGTCTCCGCACGGATCCTCGCGTCGGCACGCGTTGTGTGGAATGCAGGAAAAAACAGGTGGGTTGGATCCAGCGTTGCTGCGGATAAAAAGGAACTTGTTCCAAGTTTAATGAGGATATTAAAAAGAGGTCGATCAGAGTGATGTCCTCGAGTGCTGGGAGAGAGAAGGAGGGATTGAGGAAGCCCATGCGTTTCAAACGCTAGCTGCGTTCTTAGTCATGGCTGTTATGACTAAGAACACAGCTAGCGTTTGAAACGCGTAGGCTTCCTCAATCCCTCCTTCTCTCTCCCAGCACTCGAGGACATCACTCTGATCGACCTCTTTTTAATATCCTCATTAAACTTGGAACAAGTTCCTTTTTATCCACAGCAACGCTGGATCCAACCCACCTGTTTTTTCCTGCTAACATAATTGCACAAGGGTTTTCAAGTGTTTTCTAATCATCCATTAGCCTTCTAACACAGTTAGCAAACACAATGTACCATTAGAACACTGGAGTGATGGTTGCTGGAAATGGGCCTCTATACACCTATGTAGATATTGCATTAAAAACAAGACGTTTGCAGCTAGAATAGTCATTTAGCACATTAACAATATATAGAGTGTATTTCTGATTAATTTAATGTTATCTTCATTGAAAGAAACTGTGCTTTTCTTTCAAAAATAAGGAAATTTCTAAGTGACCCTAAACTTTTGAACGGTAGTGTGTGTGTGTGTGTGTGTGTGTGTGTGTGTATGTATATATATATATATATATATATATATATATATATATATATATATATATATATATATATAAAAATAACAAAATATCAGGACTGATTTTACCTACTCTATCCCCTAAATTTTATGAAATATGACCTTTCCAATGGGGTGTGTGTGTGTGTGTGGGCGGGGGGGGGGGGCACATTTTGGGGACTTTTTCCGAACTCTGACCAAATTGTGTTTACAGGTATTTTACACATGAATTACTTAATGTATTTTTTTCCCCAAAAATGTACATACGGGTTTTTTTTATACACCAAAAGTGTTTATTGGTTGGTTAAAAAAAAAACAAAAAAAAACAATTCCCTAACAACTTTCCTAATTCTCTGTTCTGATGGACCCTTTCTCAGGCTCTGGTGAGGCTTGATAAGCAAGAAAAAAACAAAACATTCCAATAAGAACCCAATAGAGCTGCATGATCTTAGCTGCTCAGTCTTGATGATTGGTGCATAATAATCACATGATTTTGCTTTTCCAGTAGAGGCAAACAACAATGGGTGCCTACGACCCCAAGATTTAAAATATTGTTTTTGGTGGAATGATCTATTAATTAAACACATTTTGTAAAAAAAATAAATAAATAAATAAAAGTGTAAGTAAAAGAAATATACTATTGGATTTTTAACTATTATGGGGTGGGGCTTTGACAACTTCATTTTTGTTATTGTCGCCATTAAAAATAGTAGCTTCTCAGGTGGGTTATGTTCCAAACACTGAGTACCCCACTGATCGCTAGAATGGGGACCTCTGTCCCACTAGCCAGAATTGCCGCATTGTGCAGGAGTTTAATGGAGCAGCTGGAGGGATGGACAGGTCCCTCTGTTTGCAAGACCCCTGACAGCAGTTCCAGTAGTCTGGTGGAGTAGAGTTTATATGGTGGTATTATTTGGATACTCTGTTGGTATTGTTTTGGGTATTTTGTTTGTATTATGTGGTTATTGTATGGAAGTGTATCTTGTCATTGGAACTGTAGTATTTGCGTATAAACATTTGGGTAAAAACTGCATAGATTTTCGGGTTTTATATCTATATCTTTGGAAATTACGAGAATTTTTATAAATATGGTGAGCAGGTTTGCCTTATTTTGCTTGTTGAAGGAGAGACAATAAACAAAGTTTGAGAAAAACTGCTTCATATCATATCTGCAAATTCTTTAGCTGTAAGATTCATACAAGCTGTGAGCTGCAAATCTCATTTAAGGATAAATTGTATAATTTTTAAGAATTTGGAAATAAATTTTCTTAACCCGACAAGCGTTTATATGCCAGCATATTGTTCGGGAGTGCCCAGATATTCTGTGATAAAATGCCTTGATTACTGAGTAATATCCTATTCCAAATTAGATAATTCTAGTAAGAGTTTATAATATTGAGACCATGAACCTTACTCTACCTGGTACAACGTGATATTAATATGAGATTAAATCTTGGCAGCTGCTTGGTTTATAGGCTGTGTTCTGTTTTTGCAGTTTGCCAAAAAAAATGTGAAATTACTAAATCTGTTATTTAGTATCCTTTTAATGTTTTTCTATGAACTTTTATAAGCTCTCATGCAGTTCAGGTCAGGGTGACACAATTCATCCTTGTATGTGACTTTTGGATAATACATAAAAATAAGTCAGACGATCAAATTTTTCCACTCTTAATATTTTAATCTTTGATATAGTTGACATTTTTCTATTTTGGGATCCAAAAATCTGTCTATCGTTATTATGATGACATTTTAAATGACCGTTTATTGACAAATGACATGTAAAATGATACACTGCGCCCTTGTAACGCTGCCTTCATAATGCCAACTTCACTTACCAGCAGTTCTTACAACGCTAAAAAAGGAATACTAAAAATGTATATTTTTTTTAATATATGCCACCTGAGGGCTTTTCCTTCTACTGCCCCCCCCCCCTTTTTTTTTATAATGTTGGCATGCATTTTAATACTGCATTATCAAGCAGAAACTAATGTAAATATACTATGGGCACAGGTAGATTTGTTTGATCTCTAAGCCAGTTATTATAGTAAGAAATATCTACTTCAGGCCTTGTTGAGCTGAGTGGAGATCTCCGCTTGAGAACCCCGACTATTCCCGAAGCACTCGGGAATTTTTTTTTTCTTTTAACGAAGATGATCCAAATCTTGAAATTAAACTTAAGACTGCCATCAATTATTAGATTCCAGCAGTATTTACGGCTCCAGCGTCTTCTTGAGTTACTGGATCTGCAGCCATCTTTGAAGCATTTTCTTCTCTTCTATAAAGAAAGTGCTTTCTCTAGTGGCGTTATGCGGATTCACGTCGTATAGTTGTTTCCTATAGCAGGAAGTGAGTCACGCTGTGAGATGGTGATCCCTTCCTAGAACTCGGACGCCAGGGGGTCACCGTAATGTTACGTGATCCAACTGAAGCCAAAGAATCCAGTGATTTTAACAAATCATGTTAATACCCACATCGTTAGATATGTTAGCGGAATGGCTTTATAATAAAAAAATCACCGGAGTGCTCCTTTAACACCTTGGCTACATGTGACGTACAGTTATGCGATAGTCGCCAAGGGGGGACTATGGAGCAGGCTCACAGGCTGAGCCTGCTCCATACTAAGTGGCTGTAACACATAGCCGATACTTCACTACAACAGCCAGGATCATAGGTAACTCCGATCCCGCATAGATGCAGCGGTCAATAGCGGCCATGTCATCTAAGCCATTAGAAAGAGTTGGCGGCTCCCTCCATTAGCCCATCGGATCTCCTGCAACACGATCGTGGGGTGCTGGTGGTTAACATGGCAGCTTAGGGGCCTAATAAAGGCACTCAGGTCTTCTATCTTTGTGCCCTGACCGGTAAGAAACCAAATATACTGCAATACATAAGTATTTCAGCATAGTATGCAAGTGATCCAACGATGGCTTGTTCATGTCACCAAGTGGGACTAAATTAACTTTTTTACATTTTAAGTTTTTTTTTAATATATTTAAAAAATATTCAAAGTTGAAAAAAAACTTATAAGCATGTAAAAATAAAATTTAAAATAAATAAATATATATTTGACATTGCCGTATCCATAAAAGTCCAAACGTCTCCAATCCAACATTATTTAAGCTGCACGGTGAATGTCGTAGGAAAAAAAAATATCACAATGCAAGCATTGCTGAATTTTGGTCACCACATTTACAAAAATAATTTAATAAAAAGTGATCAAAAAGTCATATGTGCTCTAAAATGGTACCAATCCGTCCGTTCAGTTGAACGCATGGCTCGGCTCGAAATGGGTACTGTGTGTCTCTGACACACAGGATCCAAATAATATTGATAACATCTAAGTTCATAACTTCTATGTGATCGATATTAGCTGGATCCTGTGTGTCAGAGACACGCTGAACTTGCTTTGAGCCAAGCCGTCATTTCATCTGAGCTGACAGAATCGGCTGAGAGAAAGTGATACAGCTGAAGGTATATTAAGAAATTAATTACCACAGAATTTTGGACTTTAAAAATGTTGAAGTTAACTTTATCATTGTTTTTCTCTCAGAAACCAGAAGCATAAATTATTTAAAGTGTTTCACTATTAGATTTGAAGGGGTTTTCCACATTCTGACAACTGATGACCTATCCACAGCATAGGTCATCAGTATATGATCGGTGCGTGTCCGATACCCGGAAACCTGCATCTCACCCGCCACTTCAGCTGCCTCCGGGCACCGGACGATATTGCCGGGAGCCGATGGCTCCAGTCAAAGAATAGTGGATGAGCTGCAGTACTGCAGCTCTGCTCCTATTCAAGTGAATAGGAGCAGAGCTGCAGTTCTGCCGAACGGCCGCTATGCTGTGTACAAAGCCAAATGGTTCCGGCTCCAACTACTGCATACCGTTGCAAACATCCGGTGCACGGAGGCAGCCGGAGTGGCGGATGGGTGCGTGGTCCGGGTGTTGGATATGCACCGATCATGTACTGATGACCCAGGTGATCAGTTGTCAAAGTGGAAAACCCCTTTAATACGGGTAGTGGACAGTTTCTTTAGTACAGGACAGCATTCCACTGTTTATTTATGCACTACATTTTTTTAGCTGCCTATTGCCGCCACTAAAGGGCTAATGTGTATGTCGCACAGGTCCTCTAGTGGTAACAACAGGTATTTAAGTAATTTTAAGTAATTTTGTTGCATTTCTCTGCTTTTAAGTGTTTGGAAACAATGAGTGATATAAACTCTTGTATTGATTCGAGAGCTGCAGGGTAGATAAGCATTTATTCGGAGAGTAACGTGCACAGGCCTCGGCAACTGTACCTCCCAGCGTGCTCTAGACTATCCTCATGCCCGATATCGGACTTTGCTAAGGCGCCCCCTAGTGGAAGCCACAGACAGTTATTCAGGGTATTTGGAGCTCTGTATCTGGAAAATGGAGCTCTGACCTCTATAAAGATATATTAAGATTATTGGCTGGGTTACTAAGTTAAGACCAGGGCTACATCTAGAGTTTTTGTGGCACTACTGATTGATCTCAACTCTTGAGTGACCGGTGCAGTCCACATGATCGCATGCAACTCCATGTATTTATTTGGCCTGCAGCTGTAGCTCAATAGTTGAAATCAATCAGTAGCGCCACAAAAAGTATCTGCGTAGTCCTGTCCTAGGGATGTCTGGTGATGGATATTTTTGGCATTGACATATATTACGCAGCATGTACATGGATTATACTGTTCAGTAGTATAGTATATAGCTGTCTACCTTCATACACCTGCTTTAAAGCCCTTTAGTAAAGCAGAGTACTCAGAATAGCCTTTGGAGTCAACCCTTCCTTACCACGTGGGTCTTGGACTGGTAACGTGCAGACTCTCGTGGAAACATGAACAAGGCTGAAAAATGTATCCCGATATGTAAAAAGTGCTTATCTGACAAATAAAATTCCGACATTGTGCCAAAAATATTTCTCAACTCTGCATGAATCAGCTTGTGCAGCCGCACACTTGTTTATTTAATCTGAGGGAGGAAAATCCCAATTGATTAATGGGGTGGAAAAATAAATGCACAATCAATGCTGCGTGCTTACTGGTCAATAAATGTAACCCCTTCATTACAGGATTCTCCAGGGGTCCGGTCAGGTGTGGGGGTACAGGTTATGGGGGGCTTCAGAGACTTCTACAGTTAAAAACCTATACGCTGCATTATGGAGGCTTTAACCGCACACATCAAATATAGAAAGTAGGGAGGTGATCAGCATTTTCTTAGTCTTTTTGATGACGCTGTATTTTTGTCCAATGATACCATGCTCTGTAGCTTTACCATTGACTTGCATACAGTATCTTTCTATAAGCTGTTACTGCATTGTTATTTGGTACAATATGGGTGCACTACAATACACTATGGCGCTGTGTGAGCAATCAATACAAGACGTGATGATAGTGTATTGCCTCAGACGACCAGCTGTTGCAGAAGTGCAGCATTCCAGCATTGATGGGAATTTAAGTTTTGCAATAACTGTAGAGCCACAGATTCCAGAGGACATCATTGAATTACTTATCTGGTAGTGATCCTGACTGTATTATAGATTATTATCGTTCACAGCTCCATTTGCAATTCTGAAGGTTACTGATCTCACATCTTCCAGTAACCCCCTCCTGGGATATGTCTGATAGATGCAGGTACCAGCTCTGGCACCCGGACCTATTTCGAGAATTCGCCTATTGATGCGGCCTCTGCACCCAGAGTTGGCCACACATGTGAGGCAGGACGGGGTCAGGGAACCCCAGCTCTTGACAGGTCTGGGACCCGCACCTATTAGACCTATTATTTTATGGTATATCCTATGGTTATGCCATAAATGACTAAAGGGGTTTTTACACTGGGCAATTATAGGGCAGACGAGCGTTCATAGCTCAACTGCTGATGGTATAATTTAAAAAAAGTTCATGATTATCTATCGGAGTAACGAGCGCTCGTCCCCAAACAGTACATAGATCCTTGTGACAGGAGCAAACGAGCGCCGATCAACGATGTCTCATTGTTCGGTGCACGCTGCATCGGCCAAAATCTCCGGTGTAATAGGGGCTTAAGACCGGCATTAGCCTCTAATGACTGCACAGATTTTTCTCCAGTTAGGCTGCGTTCACATCTGCGCCAGGGTCCCGTTCCGTCGAAGCTCCCTCTCGGAACGGAACCCTGACTGACACAAATGGAAACCAAAGGTTTCCGTTTCCATCAACATTGATTTCAATGGTGACCGATCCAGTGCCAATGGTTTCCGTTTGTCTCCGTTGTACAAGGGTTTCTTAGTTTTGACGGGATCAATAGCAAAGCCGACTACGCTATTGATTCCGCCAAAATGACAGAACCCTTGCACAACCGAGACAAAAGGAAACCATTAGCACAGGATCAGTCGGCATTTAAATCAATGGTGATGGAAACGGAAACCTATGGTTTCCGTTTGTGTCTGTCAGGGCTCCGTTCCGTCTGAACGGAGCCCTAGCCCAGATGTGAACGAAGCCTTACTTGCAATGTGGGATGTGTAATCTTTTAAACCTTCTATCAAGATGTGTTAAAGAGAAACTGTCAGCTCTCCTGATGTCTATTTTATTAAATACTTTTATTGTCCAAAGCCTAACAGTTCTGGAGCATCTTTTCTTTAAAAACTTTGCTGTGTTGTTCCTCTGTTATTTCTCCTGGAATAGTACGAATAATTTGGCAACTGGGGATTAAAGTAGTCTCAAAAGTGGAGCTTTGTATGTGAGCACGGCCGAATATGCGGCCCACGGCCCTTGGCGGCCGGCCGTGCTCGCAATCGTGAACTGTGATTTAAAAAAAAAATTTCAGTTTACAAAAATTGCAACTTTTAGTGGTTTAGTTAAGTTTCGGCTACTCTAGACACTTTTCTAAAAAGTGGTTGGAGCTTAACAGAAGGGGCAGAGCCACCCACATCCTTCTGGATTATAATTTACTCCAAAAACTGTAAATTATAGCGGAAATATTTGCCAGCTCATTAAACACCAGTCTCATTAAATTCCCCCATGGTTTATAGCAGGGCTTCTCAAACTATTTCTACTGGGATCACCACTAGGAGTCAAATTCATGCAAAAAGCAAAAATATTGCTAAATTTATCTTTCATTTGTCTGAACCCAGAATGATTTTTAAATAAGCACAAAATGACTCAATGATATTTCTAAACAAGAAATAACTGCAACCAGAGAGGGGCCTGTGCAGCTTATCATCACTTCTGTCAAAACTGCGCCTCATTAACCACTAGGGGGCGCCTCACAGTTCGAGAAGCACTGGTGTATCGTGGAGTTTTATCAGGGCAATGACTGATGAAGACCATGGATATGAAGCTGTTTAGGTGAAGGCGTCTAGGGCAGCCATTGTAATATGTTTTTGATGGGGGCCAGACCTAGTTTTTAGAGCTTAGATACCCACATCTCACTTGCCTCTGTCAGGATTTTTATTTATCCCTAATTGTGGTCTGCTTTGCTTTTATTGCGCTTCACTTTTATACGGAGTGATCTATTGACAGTAATGATCTTGGTCACTAATTTCATCACTCTGCACTTTGTGGTCAGTACAGTTATGTTTGCCGGTCTGCAGGACTACAGAGACGTGACATTGTTACACAGCATGGGACTGCAGCTGCAAACCAGTTCTGAGCGCTTTACCCCACAATAAGTGACAGCAGGGGGTGAGGAAGAACATTGTTCTCCTTCATTGAGCAGAAACGTGTCAATTTATCAGATTAGGAATAACCATGGGATGGATAAAGTTGTTCCACTTCATTGTTATGCGCTGGAGCTGTGGAATTTTAGCTGCAGTACAGTGTGTGGTATATGAAGCGGCATCTACAATATTGGATAGACTTGTTAATATAGGTTGTAGGGAGCCAACCTGCTTTCAAAGGTTGACTGGGCCCCAGGAAACTGGCACAAAATAGTGGCCCTTAAGAGAGGCCTTCTCCTTCCCTCTGGCTTCTTCATCCTGCTAGCGCCGCTCGTACAAGGTCTTGATGCGGAACAGCGTCGGGGTCTTATATGCGATGCAGCATTTCAACGTCGTCCTTGATGCATCGCATACAACGTCCTGACGTTGCCCGGCATCATTATGTTGTATGATCAGCGCTGGACTGATGGAGTCAGAGGGAAGAAAAGGAGTGGAGAAGTAAGTATAATTTATTTATTTTAACTTTTCAATGGGGGGACGACAAGGTAGGGTCATCTACCCTGCTTTGCCCTATAGAGGTAAGTCTACAGCAGCATAATTTCCGCCAGTTTTCTGGCATAAATTCTAATAAATGTGTTGGTCCTTGGTGACCACGCCCCTTTTATAGAGGCCACGCCCTCTTACCGCAAAGTGAACCACACATTGCCACTTTTCGCGCTTTTACGACTCTTTTATGCCAGAAAGCTGACTTGGGCGTAATATGTCAACATTTCCAATATGTTTTGCGGTGCAGTCTGAAATTTACACGACCAGCTCACATACTACACCTACAGCTCCCGATTATACTGCTATAAGGAGCACTTGTGCATGTTGTGCACATTTTCTCAAAATAAGCTGCTTTACTGCCCTCATTGACCCACCTAGCAGCATAAAGTTGGTTAAAAAACTTTTTTCTCTCAGTCATTCATTTGTAAAATGCCTGACGAAGGGGCCTCTGCGCTCTGAAAGCCCAATATAGAACTTTTGTGGTCCGCCAATAAAAGTATCATACCTGCTATACTTTTGTCTTTTTTGACACAAAAGTATTTGACATTAAAAAACACAAAAACACAAAAATATACTGGTTGCACACGGTTTACCTTGATTTTGCTTACTATAAGGGATTGTCTGAGATTAAAAAAGATGGATCTGCAGATCTCCACAAATATTGCCACTTTTGACTATGAGCCATGTCCTATCATTTAAATGGGATTGAGCTGTAATACCAGACCTAGCCCATGGACAAGAGAGGCACTGTTTCTGGAAACAAAGCTGACCCTACTCAGACCATAGGTCAAAACAGGAGAGTTTCCCAGAGAATATTCAAAAATAAAATCAAGCTCTAGAATGAAGTTTTCCTTAAAAAAGTTAAAAATAAGGTGTAAGAAACCGTCCGACATTTGTTGACTTCATGTCAAGAAACTTTTCAGTACTCAATCATGTTGGGGACACTTTAAACCCCCCCCCCCCCCCACATCTGGGTACATTTTATCTTTAACATATTTGTAATGTAAAACGTGTGTAAAATTCGAATATGTTTTTGATTTCTTGTCTGTTCCTTATTTTCAGTTCCTCATGTTATTTTTGGTGTGACCTATTTGTTGAAGAGGGCATGATGCGTGAAATATAACAATGTCACATTTGTGTATCGGGCTGAAAAGATGTATAAATGTTAAAGTGATCCTGGCACTTCAGAACATACTGGAAATTTATACTATTATACATTATCACAGTTTTTCGGAGGTTTCTATTTATTTACGTGATTTTTGTCAAACTTTTTTTCAATGTAGTGCATCAGAGGCCAAAACTTTATCGATTTACGGATCTCGGATGCCCTTTTCCCTAATAAACAAGTTTGTTACCATCTACGGGGACCAGTCCGTCTACAGCTATGTGTGACTCCTAACAAATAGAGCCCTTACCGAGCTTGTAATTGAAATAATTTGTTAATTTTAATACTTTTGTTTTTTTGTGTGGCCTATATAGAGTTCCTGACTTGAAATTCCATAGATATCACGTGAAGGCATTGCAATATTATTCTTTATACCTCGTCACCGGTGCCGTGCACCTCTGAGCTACAAACAGTGTATGCATCCACATGCTCTCCTTGGCTATGTGATCATATGACTGGCATCAGCAGTGATCAGAGTTTCGAGCCCAAGCCAATCTTACAATTCATGACATTTCTTTACAGCAAATTACCATAATTCTACTTTAGGGACACCTATTGTTTGTATAAGTATCCCCCAGGTACCTTAAAAGAGGACCTGTCAACTCTCCGGACATATCTGTTTTAGTAAATACTTACTGGTATTTCCCTCCAGTGATAACACCCAGTTGTCAATTTATTCATGTATTTTCAGGAGGATTAACAGAGGAACAGCACAATACAGAGTTCTAACAAAAGATGATCTGGAATTGTGAATTTATGGGGAATTGATACTAAAACAGACATGTCAGGAGAACTGATAGGTGCTCTTTAAGCCTATTATTAGGGAAGATAGCTTTTCATGAATGACCGAGTTGGTGCAATGAGAAATAATAAGTAGTTTGTTTTTTTGTTTGTTTTATCTCTGCAAGAGATTATCAATTGCTGCAAATCCGTATACATCCGTTTTTTTAAATGCTTTCTCCACGATGATTAAGACAAAAGGATGAATATATATATAGATACAAATATCACACAACAAAAGTCATTGACAAAGTCAAGATAAGCGATCTAGCCATTGTTTATTTAATGTGTTAAAAGTCAAGGTAAAGACGGCTACATCTGTGTGTGTGTGTGTGTGTGTATATATATATATATATATATATATATATATATATATATATATAATGTGTGTGTGTGTGTATATATATATATATATATATATATATATATATATAAATATAAAATTCTAGTATAACAAGACAGTAGAGGGACCGACTCCGGCCTCCACCTGTCCGTCGTGTGAATTTGCTCCTCTGTGAGTGACACTCGCAAATGGTTATGCCAACTGTGTAAAAATATAAGCGCTCCTCCTGGAATACAATCCTATGATAGGATCTTACCTACTATTGGAATGTATGACTCACGCGTCACATATGATCTAAACACGCGTTCACCTGGGAGAATATACACCCATCATCATCAGGAATATCTTATAAATGTTTATACTCTTGTGTGTTACTTGAGTTAACGTTCTCATTGACTGGTTAAGATGGAGGAGCCTCTAATGAAAATAAACGTGCTGACAGCCGTCCGTGAGTAACTTCTGACAGCTGCAGCGCACATAGCGGCGTCCACCTTACCCCAGCACTGGCTGATCTTTCATGAATTATTAAAAAAACAAACCCTTGTGGATTCCAGCCAGGAATGTATTCAGAAGAAAAAAAAAAAGAAAGTCCCATTAACTGACTCTATATTTTACATGGTATATTTTTATGATAAAAGGGTTATGAAACACCTCTTCAGTGCATGCATGGTAACGTTTTGTAATAAAGTACTATCTATAGTTCTAGCCTTACCCATGGTTTAGGCCATGGAAGATTTTTTAAGGATTTATTAAAATGAACGTTTTTAAGGTGTGAAAAGGTTGTTTGGTTTTGGTACTTTATTATTCGTTATTCATATAGGGCCACGCTGTACAATGTGGTGCAAAACAAGACGTAGAATAAAAACTAAAGTTCAAAGTTAAACGTT
Source organism: Rhinoderma darwinii (assembly GCF_050947455.1). NCBI lineage: Eukaryota > Metazoa > Chordata > Amphibia > Anura > Rhinodermatidae > Rhinoderma > Rhinoderma darwinii. The sequence continues at coordinate 383,486,541 of NC_134690.1, forward strand.
TCAATTGCAGTAGGAGAGAGAACTTTCCAGACAAGTTAATGGGCATAAGACTTTTTGGTGACTTGCAATATTCTTTAGCAGGGCTAGATCTTCCTATAGGCACAGTAGGGCTGTGTGCATGTAGCTTTAGGCCGGGTTCCCACAGAGCGGATCCGCTGCATAAAAATCACGCAGCTTATCCGTCCTGGAATTACATTGTGGTGCGTTTTTTCAGACTGAATTTCCGCTACGGAAAGTAGCGCTTGGAAAAAAAAAATAGTTTTTTCTCTGCGTGTAGTTCGGCCTCCTACGATGATGTTGCAGGCCATGTGACTCTACAGCCTGTGATTGGCTGCAACGGTCACATCGGATGAAACGTCATCCCAGGAGGCTGGACTGCAGGAAGGAGAGCGTTCTGTGTAAGTTTGATTGTTTTTTTCCCGAAGTTGCGATTTTTGCACGGTAACCGCTGCGATTACTCCGCAAAAGTCGCAACACTTGGCTTTCTGTTGTGGATTTTGCATCCCCATTGAATTCAATAGAGAAAACCCGCAACAGAAAATCAACAAAAACGCAGCATAAATTAAATTCTGCACCGCAGGTCAATTTATTAACGTTTACGCTGCATTTTTTTCGCAGCGTGGCATTCGATTTTCTAAGTCTCATCCCCTTTGCTGCTATTGTAAAGACTGCGGAATTTCCGCGCACAATTCTGTTGCAGAACTTCTGCAGCGTTTATGATACGTGGGAACCCGGCCTTACAGTAGACTGACACTTGCTGTTTTGTAGAGATCACTTTCCAGCAGTCGTTTCATTATCATTACAGGCAGGAATACACTGAAAGGTAACACCTCTAATTTTAATCACAAGGCAGACAACACAGGAATACCCCATTGACAATAGATGATGGGGCAGCTCTGTCTTAGAGCATGCCCACTACATTCTCCCATACAAGTTAAAGAGGCTCTGTCACCAGATTTTGCAGCCCCTATCTCCTATTGCAGCAGATCGGCGCTGCAATGTAGATAGGAGTAACGTTTTTATTTTTTAAAAACGAGCATTTTTGGCCAAGTTATGGCCATTTTTGTAGTTATGCAAATGAGGCTTGCAAAAGTCCAAGTGGGCGTGTATTATGTGCGTACATCGGGGCGTTTTTAATACTTTTACTAGATGGCCGTTCTGATGAGAAGTATCATCCACTTCTCTTCACAACGCCCAGCTTCTGGCAGTGCAGACACAGCCGTGTTCTCGAGAGATCACGCTGTGTCGTCACTCACAGGTCCTGCATCGTGTCAGACGAGCGAGGACACATCGGCACCAGAGGCTACAGATGATTCTGCAGCAGCATCGGCGTTTGCAGGTAAGTAGCTACATCGACTTACCTGCTAACACCGATGCTGCTGCAGAATCAACTGAAGCCTCTGGTGCCGATGTGTCCGACACGATGCAGGACCTGTGAGTGACGACACAGCGTGATCTCTCGAGAACACGGCTGTGTCTGCACTGCCAGAAGCTGGGCGTTGTGAAGAGAAGTGGATGATACTTCTCATCAGAACGCCCAGCTAGTAAAAGTATTAAAAACGCCCCGATGTACGCACATAATACACGCCCACTTGGACTTTTACTTTTAAACACACCCACTTGGACTTTTGCAAGCCTCATTTGCATAACTACAAAAATGGTCATAACTTGGCCAAAAATGCTCGTTTTTAAAAAATAAAAACGTTACTGTAATCTACATTGCAGCGCCGATCTGCTGCAATAGGACATAGGGGTTGCAAAATCTGGTGACAGAGCCTCTTTAATCAGTAGTTTTCTCACTGAGGTTTCTTACCTCCCCTGCTATACAACAAAGCTCTGTAACTGCTGGTCACAGCTCAGAGCACACGGCTGACCCCAATAATCATGTACAGAAAAAGAATAAAAAAATATTCAATCGGAAAATAAAGAGAGTATGTTTCAGAAAATGATTTTAATTGGTAAAAAAATAATAAAGGGATACACTACCTTTAAAGAAAATCTTCTGTGAGCTAAGCAATCTGGACTCCAGGCTGATACATTTTATCTACACTGATCATTTGTAGCAAACAACCAGGACGGGATACAGTGTATGTGTGTGCGTGTGTGTGTATATGTATTTTTTTGTTTTTGTAAATGTCTATCCAGACATACCCGTATATCATCACTATTACATTTCCTCGAAGGGCAGGTTATCACAGAATAATTCTGTTTTTATAGGTATTATTGTTTTGACATTAAATAATGAAATTATGGGTATTATTTTGTTGCAATAAATCTTACGCCATATTTTGCGATGGCGTGATGAGTGTCTTAAGACTTTTATAGAATTCCCAGAACAAGTAAAACAAAAATTACCTTGAATTTTGTCGCCTTATCAATTTTTGACTGTGATTTTCTAATCTGAAAATAGTAATTAATGAGCCGTCCTTGTCCTCTAAAGCGAGCGATGTCGATGCCCTAGAAAAAGTAAGGATCATAACAAAGCATGTGATGTGTAAACCAGTGCGTTTCTTTATCGCGCATTATTTCCCTTCTCTTTTTTTTTTCCATTGCAGATGACCTTGGTTAGTCATTGTCAAACACTATTTTGTAACGTCTGCCTTTGCCAATATTATCTGTACAAACAAGAAAATGTCTGAAAATAGAAAAGAAATGCAGGTTATGTAGCCACATCGATCGCCTGCTATTTGCATTGTAAATGGTCACTCTTCCTGTGGGATGTGTCATCGCTATGATTTAGCGGAGCCATAGGTCATTTTAACACAGATGTTCATTGGCAAGTAGAGTTAGCGTTTGTCCATGGGCATTTCAGAAATATGGGTGTGTAGATGAAGCTGTAGCCATTTTAATTATTATATTTTACTTTGACTCCGGTTTAAAGGCGCATTCCGGCCAAAAACATTTGCCACTGGATAGGGTATAAATATTAGATTGTTGGGGGTCTAACACTGCTCCATTCATTTTCCTCCTTGGGGCTAGGGGGACAGAAGACTGGGTTTCCCCTTTCTAGTGATCGGTTGGATAAGTAATAAATGTTTTTGGTCGCTATATCCCTTTAAATAAATGCATTGAAATGTTCCATGCCAGTCTGTTTTTGAAAGTTGACTGTGGCGACCTGACCAATGCATTCATATAAGGCCACTTTAAAGAATTTGAGGAATGACAGCGCCATTCTCTTTAATTGGCTGTGTGTGGTATTGCAGTCGAGACCCATTTAAATTGGCTTTTAAGGAGCAAAACATTCATGGCCTATCCTTAGCTTTGGCTTATTCTGCAACTCACCCCCAAGTGAATGGGCCTGGGCTATAGTACCACTCACACCACACATACGGACAAACGCCCCAGATTCTTGATTCTGATGATCACTGGGGGTCAAACACACACTGCTCAAATATTGACGGCTTATCCCAAGGATACACTGGTGTCTTTCCTCCATTTATTGAAGGAAAAATGCTGTTTAGCCCCACATGGTCCTATGTAAATAAAGTAATTGTTCCCTTAGCTACTAAATCAACCAGTTCTCTAAATGCAATTGACAATTGGGTTCAATTTCACTAGCCGCGCCCAGACATGATTACTGCCGGATCTGTTGAATCTAAACATCACTTAAAGAGGCTCTGTCACCACATTATAAGTGGCCTATATTGTACATGGTGTGATCGGCGCTGTAATGTAGATTACAGCAGTGTTTTTTTTTTATTTAGAAAAACGATCATTTTTGATGGAGTTATGACCTATTTAAGGGTTTATGCTAATGAGTTTCTTAATGAACAACTGGGTGTTTTTTTTTAACTTTTTGACCAAGTGGGTGTTGTGGAGAGAAGTGTATGACGCTGACCAATCAGTGACCAACCAGCGTCATGCACTTCTCTCCATTCATTTACACAGCATATAGTGATCTTACTAGATCAATATGTGCAGCCACATACTCTCACATTAACTTTACTGAAGTGTCCTGACAGTGAATAGACATCACTACCAACCAGGACGTGATGTCTATTCAGAATCCTGACACTTTGGTAACGTTTGTGTGAAATTTACAGCACAGCAAGCGTTATCTCGCGAGATTGCGCTGTAAACTGTCATTTAAAACGAGATTACGCTTGCTGTGCTGTAAATTTCACACAAACGTTACCGAACTGTCAGGATTCTGAATAGACACCACGTCCTGGCTGGTAGTGATGTATATTCACTGTCAGGACACTTCAGTAACGTTAATATATGAGTAAGTGACTGCACATCATGATATAGCAAGATCACTATGTGCTGTGTAAATGAATGGAGAGAAGTGTATGACGCTGATTGGTCACTGATTGGTCAGCGTCATACACTTCTCTCCACAACGCCCACTTGGTCAAAAAGTAAAACACGCCCAGTTGTCCATTAAGAAAGTCATTAGCATAAAGCTAAAATAGGTCATAACTCCGTAAAAAATGATTGTTTTTCTAAATAAAAAACACTGCTGTCACCTACATTACAGCGCCAATCATATTATGTAGAAGATAGAAAATAGGGCACTTATATGGTGACAGAGCCTTTTTAAATATAACTAATGTGAAGCCAGCTAGAAGGTCTCAAAAAGCAGCACATGATGCCACATCCTAAAGAGATTCAACTACAGATGCCAAACAAAGTCATTGACATCTACCAGGCTGGAAAGGGTTACAAAGCTTCTATCTATCTATCTATCTATCTATCTATCTATCTATCTATCTATCTATCTATCTATCTATCTATCTATCTATCTATCTATCTATCTATCTCATATCAATCTATTTATCTAATATCTATCTTTCCCAAAAAATATTTAATCTGAAATTGGGAGCAGAGCCGACCTTACGTTGGGTGGGGTCCTGTGCGGTACCTTTTGCTAGCGCCCAATTAAATTAGGGGGTTTTATATATGCTGAACTAGAAGGTATGATGTTGCCCTCCAATAATGCCAATGATGCCGCTCATTGCTGGTTCTGGTTTTGTTTGACACGGTGTTATCATGATTTGTCTTTGGACACCATCTGAATGATTTCATTGGGGAACATAACTGTTGCATAGTTGCCAAAAGTCCTGATTTTTACTAGACAGTCCCTTGAACTGGACAGCAAAAAGGGGGTTATTCTAATGTTCTAAAAGAGGAGTCGTTCTTGAGTTCTCTGGTGGTATGGGATGGTATTCATTGGTTTTCAAATGTTGGTAAATGTGCTGTTGCATGACACCAAAAATGTAAGAGAAATCTTCTTGAGTGAAGTCCGGTTCCTGCTTTTACGTTTTTTGAGACTAGATGGTTTGCACTGCAGATAGGTGTGTGCCACGTCTTCAGTGTCTGCCATCTACATGGGTTCCTAGGGCTTCTCTAAAACTTTCTGTTTGAATATGACATATATATAATTTGTCTTTTAAAGTGACCCCTTACTTGTACGCCCTGAGATATTTTCTCAGATGACGTTTATTTAAACATCTCCCAGTGTCAGCTGACAGAATACAGCGATGCTGCAGGGACTAAGATCCCCCATCACTGCTTTCTACTGTTGTCAGATCTCCTGCTCATGATTAGAACCATTCTAGGGAACTGCTTATAACGGGGAAAGGGAAAAGTCACATGGTAACCGTTACATCGTGTCATTACCAATCTCAGGCTGTGGTATTCGATTTTTCTAAAAAATCTATTTATATGGTGAAAATCTTAAAGTGAATTGGAATTATGATTTTATAGTGGAAAACTTGAAATTGAATGCCCATGCTTAAAGGGGTTTTCCCATAACCATTATTTATCACCTAACCTATATTGTATCTGATCAGCGGGGCTCCTACCACTGGGACCCCCACCTATCACGGGCTTACATTGCCGTTCCTGGGACCCCCATAGGAATGGAGCGGTAGTGCGCATACTCGACCACCTATCCTACATCTGATCGGTGGGTATCCGACCGCTGGGCCCCCACTAATCACGAGAAAGGGCTTACTTTGCCATTCCTGGGAGCCACATAGTAATGAGCTGTATTGTGCATTCTTGACCACCGCTCTATTAATTTCTATAGGGCTGCCGAGCACGATCTTCGGCAATCCCATAGAAATGAATGAACTTGTGGCCGACCATGCACACAACCGCTCTATTCCTATGGTGGGGTTCCGAGGAACAGCAAGGTAAGCGCTTTCTCGTGATCAGTGGAGGTCCCAGCGGTCAGACCCCATCGATCAGATAATTATCACCTATCCTGTGGATAGGTGATAAATATTGATTATGGGAAAACCCGTTAAGCACCATTTATTTTTTATTCTGCATAGGTCCAAAAATCTGTACATATACCAGGATGTATTGCGTGAGATGCTAGACAAACGTACAAAAACCGTATACCGCCTACAGATGGCATCCATCGCCCTTAAACTTTTTTCGAAACATGACCGTCTAAGTTAACGTATACAATTTTTTTTTTTTTGCTGGATGCCACAAGTTGGTATCATGACAAATTGTGTAACTTAACGTATTTCAAGAAAATCTAAGGGTGGACATATCTGTAAATGATCAAATTTGAGGTGTCTCCAACCACCATTAGAGGGAGCTTTCTGCATACTGCGTATGCTTTTAAATTAATAATAATCGAGTATGCAGTGAGCGCTAAAGCTCCCTCTAGTGGTGGCTTTATCTATACATAATATTTGGTGCTCTGCATCACAAAAACTACACTACACTGCTATGTAGATATATTATGCAACGAATCAGCACATAATATTTAACCTAAAAGGACCAGCACTTTAAACTTTATTTTACTTCTCAAAGCAAGCTATTCAATCTCTGCATTGCTACTCAGGTTGTGAGTGCAGCATTGTTAGATTTTTAGGGCAGCTGCACATTGGATCCTGCAGTTCACAGGACTTATTACTTCTTACAATTTTTTTTTTCCACATTTTTTTTCTTCCTTTCCTCTTTCCGCAATGATGGGAAATGATACAGAAAGCTGGATTATATTTCTATAACGAACCTTAATGTAATTGTGTGTTTACTTGCCGAGAGCCCCACCTTATGTAACCAGATGCACAAGCGTTTAATAAAAGATCTGCATTTCATATGCTTTTTGAGAAGTCCCCTGTGCTCAGAATCCCTGCCAGTAGAACAACTTGGCCTTGCTCCCATTTTCCAGACTTCCCACTGAGCCAGAGCCAAATTCCTTTGGGAAATCATTTCCCCGAAGGTCAGAATAGAAAGGAGGACATTCTTCATCGAGGCCGTTTCTGTTCATAAAGAAATCTAAACATCTGCAACAATATGTGTTGTTTATATATGCAAAGGAGAAAAAATGTACATACACGTCCCGAGGCTTAATATATTGCGGAGCGGCGTTAATCGGCGCTGGTGGAAAGAATCTGGATGAAGCGCGGCCACATACTTTTTTTTTTTTTAATCAATGAACAACAACAGAGTTTCTGTGTCTGCCGTTTACAACTAGTCATTTCCTCGTTGAAACATTTACAAGATGTTTTTTCCGAAGCGTTGGCTTCTTGAAGGGGTATTTGGTGTATTCAGTAAGTTTAAAGCCGAACTCCACCCAAAATATAAACATTGAAGTGTTACTGAAGTTTACCCCAAAATTCCCCTCGTCATGCTCACACCGGTGCGGGAAACTGAGAATCGAGATGATGTTTGGAGAATTGAAGTTGTGCTTTCTGTCTGTGATATGGAGGGGAGTAAGGTGGTCACTGGTGATTTTCGTAAACTTTTTTCTTTACAAAATAGATTAGAGATTTGTTTTCCCCTAATTCGCCCTTCAGAGCAACTATTGTTTTAGATGATAAAAGGAAATCATCAGTGACCACAGTCACAGTAGGAGATTTAGTTCAACTGGTACAAAAGGAAAAGTGGAGCATTTGTCCAAAGCCATCTGATTGCAGCTCTGAGGGTGTTTTGAAAATTAAATAAAGCTATTTTGTTGTTTTTTACGGGCAACGCCTCCATTTTTCCTTTGCACAAGTTCTAATAAATCTTCCTTTAGGCTATGTTCACATGCTAAACGAAAAGCGGCTGTAAAATACGGAGCGGTTTTCAAGGGAAAATAGCCTCTGTTTTTCATCCGTTTTTGAAACCACAAACGTTTTTTGAGGCTTTTTTGCAGCCGTTTTTGGAGCTCTTTTTATATTGACACAATGAATAACTGCGTGGCATGCACTTCTTTTTACGGGGGGCTTTTTTTTATGCGCCATTTTTTCAAGCGGCCGCGTAAAAAAAAAAATGCCCCGTCTGAAGGAAACACTGTTTTTCAGGCATTTTTCGAGGCGTTTACGCCCCGAAAAAAACGCCTGAAAACACTCCGTGTGAACATACCCGAAGTGTTTAACCCATGTTGCAGGCAGGCATAGGGATGTATAAAGCAGCTCTACAATGTGAGGACCCCACCACACAACTCCCCATGTCTTTAATTTGTGAACCTGCCTATGAGGATGACATGGGTTGACTTTGGTATTGCGTTTTACTTTAGTTTTGAGTGGAGTTGGCATTTAAAGAGGACCTGTACACTCTCTTGACATGTCTTATTTAGTAAATACTTGGATTCTCCATAAAATAAAATTTCTAAAACTACATTGTGTCGTTCCTGTTATTCCTCCTGGGAATGTCTGAATAAATTGACATCTGGGCGCTACCATTACTCTTGTCAAGTGGGTGTGTCTCTACACAGTCACAGCATTGATTGGACTATGTTAGAGTGTGTATTGACAGGCACGCCCCATTGACAAAGGAAATGGAAACACACATTTGTCTATGTATTTATACATTTCCAGGAGGAATAACAGAGGAGTACAGTTTTCTAAAAAAAAAAAAAAAATATGCTCCAATTGGTGACAGGTGGTCTTTATTACCCTAGATATATAGGAGATGACTAGGCGGACACAATGCAGGCAGTGCAGCCGTTTCGGTTTAGATGGCATTGTGTCTATAGACTTTTAGGGTCTGTATCAGCGGTGGATTTAGTACAGTATGTGCTTTCCGTGTCCCTCGATTCTCTTATTTCCACAGCTGTTGTGTGTCTGGGTTACCATGAGAATTCGGAGTATTACGGTGATGAGTCACGGCTCTGCCACAATGATGTGTCTTTCCTGTGGATGCTTAAACCATTAGCAATCAAAGAAAAGCAGCAACAGTCAGCACTGGAGGAATGCACATGGCTATAATGTAGAAATAATACAAAACTGACATTGGCAAGAAGGGATAGAATAGGTGACTCACCACACTGAGAAAATAAACCAGGCCATAATAAGATCCCCATTACATGACCGTCAGGATGTGTCCTCAGCTGCAACTTACAAGAAATGCCGTTAGTTTTCCCCTTTATAACCGCACCTACGTGATGTATTATTACATTATATGGTTATTACAGCTCTCCCAATAATAAATGGCCTGTAAAGAGAAAAAATCACGGAGTTCTTAATGATGTCAAAAAGTATATTCTGGTTGACGATATTAGAAAAAGCGTTTTATTTTAAGCAGCAGATCCACTTTTGTGTATGGGTCGTGTCTGGTATTGCAGCTTAGTTCTGGACTTAGCTGCAATACCAGACACAACTCATGCACAATAGTGGTGCTGTTTGGGTATTGGGGGACAGGCTTTGATTTTTTTTCTATGCTAGACAACCTCTTGCAGCTTTTCCAGACCCCTAAAAGGCAAAACCGTCTTAATTATTATACAGTGATCTGGAGCAGGGGATGTCACTGTATGACAAGGTAGGTGTACCCTCCAGGAATTTAGGAAATTGTGGAGGGACAATCCATTTGTGGACTGTAATTGCAGACATATTGTATACCAGCCCTACTTGTTATCACCCAGAATTTGCAGACACAAACTGACAGAATAAAATAAACACCAGAAGAATAATTTTTTTCAGTTTTCTTTTAAGTTTAAGACCAATTTCTCACAAGCGTAATACAGAATCGAGTTACAGAAGCAAATCTCCTAGCCCAACCGCGGGTCTGATTACCAGGACCAGCAGCATCATAGATCTCTAGGTCAGTCAGAGGTCCGTATTACGCTCTGTGTGAGCATACCTTAAAGAGAACCTTTCACCTCCCCATACATGTGCAGCTGAGTGCAGCATGTAATGGGGAGGGCTGCACAAACCCTGGGGCACTTAACATTTTTTTTCTACCTCCCTCCGTTATTTAGATATTGGTGGCGTTATATTTGGCGCCCGATATTTAAATAACCACCTGAACTGTCAACGGGGCGTGTACTGCCAAGGGGGCGTGTTACTATGGCTGTGACACTGTCCAATCAGATATGGACAGTGTTACAGCAAGAGCGAGGAGAGAGAGAGAGAGAGAGAGAGAGTGTGTGCGCGCGCGCATGCTCTCACTCTTCAGCTTTCAAGATTAGACTTCTGCCGAACTGGCAAGGGGGCGTGTCACAGCTAGGGACAGTGTAAGAGCTGGGGAGCACTTACACTGTCCGTAGCAGAGACACGCCCCCTTGCCAGTTCGGCAGACAATACAAGACTGATCTCTCACAAGAGCTGAAGAGATGAGAGCGCGCTCTCCTCTCCACAGCTCTTACACTGCCCGTAGCAGAGACACGGCAAGGGGGCAAGTTCGGGTGAAAAGACTGCAACCGCACACTCGCTCTCCTCGCTCTTGCTGTGGCACTGTCCATATCTGATTGGAGGGTGTCAAAGCCGTAGTAACACGCCCACTTGCCAGCACACGCCCGTTGACAGTTCAGGGTGTTATTTAAATATCGGGCGCCAAATATAATGGCACCGATATCTAAATAACGGAGGGAGGTAGAAAAAAAAAGGAAAGTGCCCCAGGGTTTGTGCAGCCCTGCCCATTACATGCTGCACATGTATGGGGAGGTGAAAGGTTCTCTTTAAAGGTCAGTTTCACAGAAGTCTTTCGCAGGCAGCAAAAATCTGCTTCAAAATTCCTTCATGAATTTTAGAGGCAGATTTTGACCTGCCTGCGCTATTTTGCCATGGATGACCACGAGTTTTTTGTGTGAACAAGGCCTTAGAATGGCCGTTATTTTAGATGCTTTTTCTTTCCGCGTTTTTGTTTCAGCTGTTTTGTATAATGAATACAATGCAAAAACCGGGGCAAAAAAAAACGCTTCAAGCGCTGCAGGTTTTTTCTGCCTCCCATTAGCTTCAATTGGAGGTCAGAGGTGGAAACCACCCCAAGAAAGTACATGCCGCTTTTTTTTCCCCACGAGTGGCCAAAAGCTGCCCGGGAAAAAATATGCCACGACTTCCCATTGAAATCAATGGGGAGCAATTTGGGGCGTGTCTTGGCGCTGATTCCGACGCTGTTTTCGCGTCAAAATCAGAGCCAAAAAAACTCCTGTGTGAACCTTAAGGAGGAAATTATGTTTAAACCCACAGTGTAAGTTTCTGTATTTAATAAGCTTATACATATATATGAGGTAGGAGAAAAAAAGCAGCACTTCGTAATTGTAGAGGTTGGTGCAAAGCGATCCTGACCTTGATCCAAAACGGTCCTATAGGTATATGCAGAAATGACCGCAGCACTCCAAAAGTTGATCTCAAACAAAGATGTGGTTTATTATTCCATGTTTCAAAAAGAAGCTACGTTTCAGTCCTCTCACAGGAGCTTGAGAAAGCTCCTGTGAGAGGACTGAAACGTGGCTTCTTTTTGAAACATGGAATAATAAAACACATCTTTGTTTGACATCAACTTTTGGAGTGCTGCGGTCATTTCTGTATATATATATATATATATATATATATATATATATATAATATATAGTGAAGGAAATAAGTATTTTATCCCTTGCTGATTTTGTAAGTTTGCCCACTGTCAAAGACATGAACAGTCTAGAATTTTTAGGCTAGGTTAATTTTACCAGTGAGAGATAGATTATATTAAAAAAAAAACTGAAAATCACATAGTCAAAATTATATATATTTATTTGCATTGTGCACAGAGAAATAAGTATTTCATCCCTTTGGCAAACAAGACTTAGTACTTGGTGGCAAAACCCTTGTTGGCAAGCACAGCAGTCAGACGTTTTTTGGTAGTTGATGATGAGGTTTCCACACGTTAGATGGAATTTTGGCCCACTCCTCCGTGCAGATCATCTGTAAATCATTAAGATTTCGAGGCTGTCGCTTGGCAACTCGGATCTTCAGCTCCCTCCATAAGTTTTCGATGGGATTAAGGTCTGGAGACTGGCTAGGCCACTCCATGACCTTAATGTGCTTCTTTTTGAGCCACTCCTTTGTTGCCTTGGCTGTATGTCATTGTCGTGATGGAAGACCCAGCCACGAGCCATTTTTAATGTCCTGGTGGAGGGAAGGAGGTTGTCACTCAGGATTTGACGGTACATGGCTCCATCCATTCTCCCATTGATGCGGTAATGTTTCCACCTCCATGCTTGACAGTGGGGACGGTGTTCTTTGGGTCATAGGCAGTCATAGGCAGCATTTCTCTTCCTCCAAACACGGCGAGTTGAGTTAATGCCAAAGAGCTCAATTTTAGTCTCATCTGACCACAGCACCTTCTCCCAATCACTCTCAGAATCATCAAGATGTTCATTTGCAAACTTCAGACGGGCCTGTACATGTGCCTTCTTGAGCAGGGGGACCTTGCGGGCACTGCAGGATTTTAATCCATTACGGCGTAATGTGTTACCAATGGTTTTCTTGGTGACTGTGGTCCCAGCTGCCTTGAGATCATTAACAAGTTCCCCCGTGTAGTTTTCGGCTGAGCTCTCACCTTCCTCAGGATCAAGGATACCCCACGAGGTGAGATTTTTCATGGAGCCCCAGATCGATGTCGATTGACAGTCATTTTGTATGTCTTCCATTTTCTTACTATTGCACCAACAGTTGTCTCCTTCTCACCCAGCGTCTTACTTATGGTTTTGTAGCCCATTCCAGCCTTGTGCAGGTCTATGATCTTGTCCCTGACATCCTTAGAAAGCTCTTTGGTCTTGCCCATGTTGTAGAGGTTAGAGTCAGACTGATTAATTGAGTCTGTGGACAGGAGTCTTTTATACAGGTGACCATGTAATAGCTGTCTTTAATGCAGGCACCAAGTTGATTTGGAGCGTGTAACTGGTCTGGAGGAGGCTGAACTCTTAATGGTTGGTAGGGGATCAAATACTTATTTCTCTGTGCACAATGCAAGTAAATATATATAATTTTGACAATGTGATTTTTATTTTATTTTTTATATATATAATCTATCTCTCACTGGTAAAATTAACCTAGCCTAAAAATTCTAGACTGTTCATGTCTTTGACAGTTGGCAAACTTACAAAATCAGCAAGGGATCAAATACTTATTTCCTTCACTGTATATATATATATATATATATATATATATATATATATATATATATATATATATTGTTCCACAGGCAAAAATTCTTGGGCTAGTGCTTTTTGTTTTTTTAATCTATTTCAGTACTTTTTTTTATAATCTGTCTTTAGTTAAAGGGGTAAGAGACAGCACCCCCAATGTCAATGGACTGTGTCTGGTATTACAGCTCATCCCCATTCAAGTGACTGCTGTAATGGCCAATTTATCTGAATGCCCCGCCACTCACTGAGGGCATTGGTTGGGGTAAAATCTCCACAGATGTGATTTTCTTTTTTAGTGCAGTCAAATTCCTTAAATCCAGCATCCAATCTGTTACCAATTATTTGGCACCTAGGAAGTTAGGAGAATCTTCTAGTTCAACGCAAATTCACAAAGCCGTGTGTTCAGATCTTCTCCTGTTTTTTTAATAGAATTTTTTTTTAAATATAAATAGGTCCAAAATACTGTGCAGATTAATTTCTTAATATACATTTAGGGTATGTGCACACGACAACGACAAATACGTCAGAAATTACGGAGCTGTTTTCAGGAGAAAACAGCTCCAGAATTTCAGACGGTTTTACAAGTGCACGCGTTTTTCGCGGTATCTTTTCTTGGGACGTAATTTGAGCTGTTTTTCATTGGCGTCAATGAAAAACAGCTCCAATTACGTCCCAAGAAGTGTCCTGCACTTCTTTGACGCGGCCGTAATTTTACGCACCGTCTTTTGACAGCGACGCTTAAAATGACAGGTCGTCTGCACAGAACATGGTAAGACCCATTGCAAGCAATGGCCAGATGTTTGCCAACGTATTGGAGCCGTCTTTTCAGGCGTAATTCGAGGCGTAAAACGCCTCCATTACGTCTGAAAAGAGGTCGTGTGCACATACCCTTATAGGGATTGTGACTCCTTCATGTAGTCTCCTACATAGACATATGCTTAAATAATATAATTTGGCCTGCCACTAGGGGGCGCTTACAGCGGACATTTGTACTGTAAACTCAATAACAAAAAGATATGCAGTATGCTCCTAAGCTCCCTCTAGTGGCAGGGAGACAGAATGTTTAGGTTTTAACTGAGGTTTAAAGGGAATGTGTTGCCAGAAAAACATGTTTTTTTTTTTTAATTAAACATTTAGTGTGTAGGTGATTAAACATTGTTCAAATTTTTTTTATTTTTTTTCACGAGTCAGGAAATATTATAAATGAATTCTAATTTATAATATTTCCCATTGCTGGTCACTAGATGGAGCTATTCCCAAAATTGCAGCATTGCAAAATTGGGTAAAAAGCCCTCGCTCTAGTGAGCTCTCAGCATCCCCCCCCTCCTTTATCCTGGCTAGTGCCGGGATAAACGAGGGGTTTGAACGGTCTAACCTCCTACACTGTGTGTCGCCATTTTTTGAGCTAACACACAGTGTAGTAGGTTTACATACAGTAGTAAACGTACACAAACACGAACATACATAGAAATCTCTTACCTGCTCCTGCCGCCGCGGCTCCCTCCGGCCCGTCCGCTCCGTCTGCTGCCGCTGGTCCAAGTGCACAAGTCCGGAAGCCGCGACCGTAAGTAGTAATCTTACTGTCCGGCCGCGACTTCCGGTCCACAGGAAAATGGCGCCGGACGGCGCGCATTTCAAATTGGACTGTGTGGGAGCGGCGCATGCGCAGTTCCCACACAGACGGCGTACATGTTAGTGGATGGAACGGGCCCCGTTCGCAGTCCCTATGGGACTGTGGCTGCCGTATTCCATGTCTGTATGTGTCGTTAATCGACACATACAGAAATGGGAAAAAAAATGGCAGCCCCCATAGGGAAGAAAAAGTGTAAAAATAAGAAAAAGTAAAACACAAACACACAAATAAATATAAACGTTTTTAATAAAGCACTAACATCTTTAACATATTAAAAAAAAAATTGTGATGACACTGTTCCTTTAAATGTAATCTCTTCTGATGAAGCACAGATTTTACATAACTTTTTCCCTCGTTCCAGATGTGGCCACTCACCAGTTTACCGTTCACGGGAGATGGCGGCACGAGCTCTTGTTCCTTTTCTCATGGTACAAGACATTCCTCAAACAGCCGCAAACCTGCTAAGGAGCCTTCCAGATTGTAGTAGCGTTATGGTACGGCAGAACCACATCCATGGCGTACTCCTCCAGGTGAGGGACCAATCATTGTTTACCTGGCCCATTCTACTTGCAATATTTCCATTATCACTTAATACATGATAATATTCTCTGTATGATCAAATATTCTTCATGTTGCCGGATCTGATGGGGTATAACTAATTCTGTTTTATTTGGCATAAAATAACACTGTTGTTAAACCGATAAAAGTCCTTTAATCTGGCAACTCCAATACTGTGAAACTTGTTTTTGCTCTGAGTAGTCTGATAATCTAAAACAGAAAAATCAATTTCTGCTCGGATTAAACGTGATGGGCACAATTTTGTTTTTATCTATTGGTTGCACTTTTCGGTTTATTGTTTTATTAGATAGTTTCTCTTAAAGGGGAACTCCACATAAAGCGGCAGGTAGAAGAAATGCCACCTAACTTAAGTAGGGATCAGCATTTGGGTGGAGTACTTTTTCAGAAACCGTTTTCATTTTCATTTTTTAGTCGCTGATAATCCAACAGTTTCCGGGAGCCATTGTCTAAAGAATAGTACGGACGGCACTGAGGTGGCCATAATAAGGATATACTTGTGATAGACGCAACTTCTACAACTGCTGTAGTGCCCAATATCCGTTTGGCCCCGGGATTGCACGTGCACACTATCCCGCTGTATATAGAATGTGATGCTAGGAAATGGGAGGCAATTGATCCAGTCAAGGGGTTTATGCTACTTTTACCTCCTACAAGACGTGAATATGGGGGTGGGGAAGTAAAAAAGCCCTGGGCTCTTGTATGTCAATATGGGTGGGAATATGGTGGCATGAACCAACCTCGGGTGAGGGCATTTACTATGGCATGCCCTCTTCTCTATGCATGCTTCTGTAGTCACAGCATGTTTGACTGTAATTCTGACAGAAAAATAATCTGTCCACTGCTGATGATGACTTTATCTTTAAATGTTAGCTAAGAATAGATGTAAAATATATAGATATGTAGCAGAGCTAGAGTTCATCACTTAGCAAAAGTCATTGTGATATCATCAGGTGAACAGGATCCATTATCTAAACTCAGCGACTTATCCCGCTAAACGAAAAGAGACCATCAAAGATATTTGCCGCCTTAATATTGTAATATTTTTTTTTTAGGAAAAATGGGATTAGTACCTGATGTCTAATGCCCTGTGTAAACGGCAGCGATCAGCCGATGAATGAACAAACACTCGTTCATCAGTTGATCGTATAGTTTTAAATGCTCAAAATATTATCGTCGTTGGCAGCACATCTCCCGGTGTAATCAGATAGATGCGCTGCCGACATGATAGGAATGTATGAGGACAAGCGATCGTAGTAATGACTGCTCGTCCCCATACTAGCTCTTTGTGAAAGGATCGTTGATCGGTTCTCGTTGCACCGGCAAGATTTGACCGGTCTAAAAAGACGTTAATTGTATGGTGTAAATACTTACAAGATATTTCCCCCCACTCATTTCTCCCAACAATAACAACCTAGCCTCAAAATGAACTACTAAGAATTGTCACTGACCCGAGAGCAGAGAATAAATAAAAAGCTTCATCATGGAGAGAGAGAGAGAGACACCCAAAGAGAGAGACACCCAAAGAGAGAGACACCCAAAGAGAGAGACACCCAAAGAGAGAGACACCCAAAGAGAGAGACACCCAAAGAGAGAGACACCCAAAGAGAGAGACACCCAAAGAGAGAGACACCCAAAGAGAGAGACACCCAAAGAGAGAGACACCCAAAGAGAGAGACACCCAAAGAGAGAGAGAGACACCCAAAGAGAGAGAGAGACACCCAAAGAGAGAGAGAGACACCCAAAGAGAGAGAGAGACACCCAAAGAGAGAGAGAGACACCCAAAGAGAGAGAGAGACACCCAAAGAGAGAGAGAGACACCCAAAGAGAGAGAGAGACACCCGAAGAGAGAGAGACACCCGAAGAGAGGGAGGGAGAGATACAGAGAGAGGGAGGGAGAGATACAGAGAGAGGGAGGGAGAGATACAGAGAGAGGGAGGGAGAGATACAGAGAGAGGGAGGGAGGGATACAGAGAGAGCGGGGGAGGGATACAGAGAGAGCGGGGGAGGGATACAGAGAGAGCGGGGGAGGGATACAGAGAGAGCGGGGGAGAGATACAGAGAGAGCGGGGGAGAGATACAGAGAGAGCGGGGGGAGAGATACAGAGAGAGCGGGGGAGAGATACAGAGCGAGAGAAAAATACAGATATACAGAGAGAGGTAGAGATACGGAGAACTGGAGATGGGGAGAGAAAGAGAAATCTCTTATTTCAGTGACTTGCATGTAGCACAGATATTATTATTGTCCCTCGTTCCCCCGCAGTCATATTATCAGTGTAATTGATCCTTGCAGGAATCCTGGATGAAATTCTCCTGTGTTTTCTAATGCATGAAACTAATGCTGGAGGCATAAGAAAAGCTGTGAGTTGCGTGACTGCTCTGGCATTATTGCAGCGCTGCATACCATAGCGTGCAGGACATGTTTCCCAACTCAGGAAATAATTCTCCTCTCCGAGCCCGGACTGCTCCAGAAATCCACTTCTCTTCCAAACCGTATAAATTTGAAGATCAGTTTTCCATATGAAGCTTTTGTGCTGTTTATCATTACGTGCTGTCCCTGGTCTGCAGATGCCATGTGTATCTGCTATTGATCTGCAAGTACCTCTGCCTTAAATA
Organism: Rhinoderma darwinii; assembly: GCF_050947455.1. Classification (NCBI taxonomy): domain Eukaryota; kingdom Metazoa; phylum Chordata; class Amphibia; order Anura; family Rhinodermatidae; genus Rhinoderma; species Rhinoderma darwinii. Next base: position 383,504,666 of record NC_134690.1, read on the forward strand.
CCCTTATGGGATGCAGAGACGTAAAGTTACTTTTATTTTCTAAACCCGAACGTTCTTGGATCTTATGCAGATGTTGATAAGTGTAAACAGCGTGTTGGCTTTAAATGGAAATTATTGTATAAAATCTAAGCCCTGGCTTCCCTTGCAGCGCAGATGCAGGTTTGTACTATGTGAAAATTCAGAATGTATTCACCGGGTCTCCTGAAGATGTATATTTTTATTTTGCCCCTGCTTCAGCCTAGAAAGTAATGTGTTTTGCTGGGATATGCTGGTACGGCCCCGTCTACATATATACTCAATGTCTTACGGACGGTAGTCACATAGTCACAGCAGCAGAGGTTTGATTTTGAGGGAATAAATAAATTAAAAAAAACAGTAAATGTCTTTAAAGCGCACCGGTCACCTCTCCTGAAATGTCTTTTAGTAAATACTTGTATTCCCTATTAAATAACAATTGTAGAACATATTTTCTTAGATCTCTACATTGTGCTGTTCCTCTGTTATTCCTCCTAGAATTTTATGAATATATTGACAACTGGGTGTTACCATTCCACTTGTCAAAGGGGCGTGTCCCTACACAGTCTCACTATGTCGGCACTGATTAGAAGGTGACAGACCGTAGGGACACCCCCCCCCCAACTGGTAACACCCAGTTGTCAATTTATTTTCAAAATTTCTAGTAATAACAGAGGAACGGTACAATGTAGAGTTTTAAAAACTCTCACGCATAGTGTGCCCTAAAAGCAGGCATACTGAACAAACAGCCCTGGGGTTCTTTCTAGGTCCCCAGGGCTGACTGCAGAGGGTTCCCCCCGAGCTCTGATCGCGTCACTGGAAACTGGAAGAGTGGAGTCCCCTTTGATCATGCTGCAGTCATGGACCGCGGTGATCAAAGGGTTAAGCATCTGGGCTCGGAGTTTCTTCTGATCCCAGCAGTATTCAGCAGGCTGCTCATAAGCCTTTTCTACAGGGACGCCAGAAGACCTCGCTGTAGTTTCGGAAACTGTACCGCCCACCATCAAATTACCGTGAATGGTCAGGAAGAAGTTAAAAGGGAAGACTTGTGTATATGTATACTATTTAAAGAGAACAAAATAAAGTCATTTGGCCCACCTTTTAGTAAATACATAGGGGCAGCTTTACGAAGTATGGAATTTCATGCGCTAGTTTTAGTATGAAGTCAGCAGTAGTAAGGGGAAATCTACGGCAGCGACGAGCTTTGGCGCAAATTAAAGTAAATGTGTCCGCTAAGCTTTTCACGCTTTTTTGCAGTACAGGGAGTGCCATAAATGGAGCAAATGTTGCATCTTTTTGCGCAAATTGTGACTTTTGATGCATCTGCGACTTTTCTGGCATAGAAAAGTTGATACATTTTCTCCAAACTCTTGATCACTTTCATTTCCAGGAAAGACCCGGCGTTCTGTACGTGTTGTTACTCAGGATGTTGTGTAACTTGGCGCTTCTCTCAGTGACGGTCGCTACAGTTCACAAATAATTATAAACATGATTTTCCTTGGATTGCCATAATTAATTTGCAATAAATATATTTGGTTGTTTTGATGATAAAAAGAAGCTGATCTGTTTAATTGGCGCGTCTTGTATCCAGCTGGCGACACTTGTAAGTTTTCTGTGAGAATCCACTGCAGCTATAAAACAATGAAATAAACAGATGTCAATGCGATGCTCACGAGTAGGTGTTCTGTCTCAAGAAGCAATTCCACAAACTGGTTCGGATGGGGCCGTGTCCACGTGACTCCGTGACCTTGCAGTTATGACGTTTCTGCGGACATGGACGGGACTTTTTGGTGCCCACAGAGGTTGCTGCTAGCCAGGTGGAAGTCTTTGAGATATACCGGTATTTGAATTTCTGACTTCCGAATTGGATCATGATCCTGCATCATGACACCTTTTGAAAGCCATGAAAATGATCTTCGGGCGTCTATTAATGGAGACTATTATAGAGGCATCTCGTTAAGAGTAGACTCTTTAAATGTGAAATTCTGAAGCATTACACAATATTCCCATTATTTAAAGGGTTTGCGACAAACAATAAGCAGATCACAAGTCCCTACTGAGTAACAAAAGTTTTGGCTTTCGGATGGCATGGAGGAAATAATGAAAATGGAAAACTGAAAATTGGTTGCTTCTCCAAAGGGTTAAAAGTGGGTTTTCTTAACTGATCGCTTCTTTATTGGATCATGATACTGAGGATGAAGTGAGTATTTTCATAAAGAATAGAACGTACCACATACATCACGAACTTCAGACTTGGCTCTATTTCCTATGCCAGGGGCATATTTCCAAAAACAGACTCTATTACAGCTTAGTCCACAAGCATGATCTGAGCTGCAGGGGTGTCAGTATTTGATACACTTGTCCATAAGGACCAGATATGTTCATGGATCCCCATGGAGGTATGGCATGTGCAAGCATGAGACGTTTATATAGACTCTAGTACTATATAGATATGATTTGTGTATTATGTTTTACATATTCTAGCTTCCGCAGCAGTCGTGTAGCTACAGGGGTGAAGCGGGTTGCATTGTTATCCGGGCCTTGGTGCCTGGACGGGCCCAAAAGTTCCTTTTACCACGAACATCACCAGTTCTGTAAAGGGACAACATGGAAGTGTGATGATGCTCATACAGTAGTTGTGTAATTATGTAATATCTGTCATGGCATGTAGTGGTTCTCGGAGGCCCTAGTGCAGAATTATTGAGGCTCAGGAGCTTCAAGTCACACCTCTGTGCATCATTCAGTAAATAATTTAAAGGGGTTGTCTGGTTTGAAAAAAATGATTTCAAATACCCTATTAGGGATTCTTGAGTTAATACAGTGGGATCCCACTTTCAGTAAAACACCATTAGCTACAGAGTCTCTCTGGAGGACCCACCATATCCATGTATTACACATACAGCTAAATGGGAACTGTGTAATTCTTCCTTTTACCTGTGGTTGTGCTGCAGGATAATGGAACACTTGTTGTTCTCCTGAACAGATTATAACTGATTTCATGGGGTCCCAGCAGAAGGACTCCCCATGCTCAGCTTATCGTTGGTAGATGCTTTTCTTCAAAAACCCATTTTTTTTGTCAGTCTGCCAAAGTATCTACAAGCAACTAAGGCCTAGATCACATCTGCTAGTGTGTATTCCATTGTTCTGCCCCATCAGAGGAGCAGAACAAGGAAATGCCGGACGCAACCGTTCCGTTGCAACACGGACACCACCGGCGGCTGACGGAATCCATTGTATTGGTGGTTTTACCAGAAACAATCGTGCAGCAGGTTGTGCTATTGCTTCCAGTAATCCTTGCCGGATCTATGACGGAGGCCTCTAACTGATCCTCCAACGCAGATGTGAACAGGCCCTTAATGTAGATATCTGTCAGAGGAAACCGATCCATCTCTTCCTAGTTCCCGCCAACTTTCTAAGTACTGGATAGGGTGAAGGATTTTTGTTTTTTTTTAGGGACGGTGCCTTAGTTTATTAAAAACACACCATATGGGGAGGTGTACTCAGACAGAACACTTCAAGCCCTGCTACCGAATTGTTGTTGCACAAGCACAAGCACTGGAGGGGTAGAAAAAATAAATATTACCGGGAAGCATATTGGAAACATGCTTTTCCTTTCTCCATCCTTAGGATTGTTATGTAGAATAGGACATGATCAAGGAAGAGGAGAATATCATGCTACAAATTTTTGTTTTTTCATTTTATTTTTACATTATGGAAACTATGTAAATTTATGCCAGATGGGACGGTTTATAATTTCATAGGGGCAGATAACATTCACTTTCAACCTTCTGCATTCATGCCGTGTACACATATAGAAGAAGTGAATGTTTCATGTATGCTCCGGAGCACTAAGCTGCTTGCTGTCATAACACAGAGCTGACCTCCGGCCCGATCATTTCACAAACACGCGGTTTATCAGAGACGTGTGCAACAGCAAATAGGAGAGTTACATCTGCGGCCCTCCACAAATCAGCACGTTTCAAAGATTTAATCTGTTTGGAATTCAGAAACATTCCACAATCTAGAACGCTATAATGTATAGAGTAGAAGCTATGTCATCCAAAGTTTTTATTGTTTGGATTAACTGTTGGCATTTGTCACTACTTGTCACATTAGCAAAGCAAAAAATATAAAATAGGGTTCCATAATCTGATTTGGAAACGCTGGAACAGTTCCCCAAAATAATTCACTGTATTTTAACGATATATATTGTGCTCCCACAAATATGAACATTTGAAAATTCACTGAAGTGATAAATGAGTAAAATGTATAATTTTTATTTCATATATTTCATAATTTTTATTTCATATATAAAATATGGAATCAGCGTATAACATTGGTAAAACAGTGGTTTGGACCCTCGTTCACACAGGAGCCTGCGTTAACCGCACCAGATTCTCCCAATGTACAGATGCACAACAATGCCACTGCCCCCTACGCAAAATTCTGCGTAGGGGGCAGTGGCATTGTTGTGCATCTGTACATTGGGAGAATCTGGTGCGGTTAACGCAGGCTCCTGTGTGAACGAGGGTCCAAACCACTGTTTTACCAATGTTATACGCTGATTCCATATTTTGATATCTCTGTTTACATACCCAGTCACAAAGGGTTCGCAAACGAACTAGGAGTGGGAGTATTGTGTTTAATACGTTTTTAAATACACGGTTGGGCTTTTCACAGTGGTGATTGTACCCCTGTTTTTAGATAGCTATGAAATAAAAATTATACATTTTACTCATTTATCACTTCAGTGAATTTTCAACAGTTCCCCAAAAAAAAATATTTTTTTTTAGAATTGGAATCCGCAACAAATCTGTCCAATCTGGAGGTTGCATTAGGACCCAAGCACACGAAAGCGCAATTCCCCCGAAAATTCACAAGAGAATTGCGGCCCCATTCATTCTTATGGGGCCATGCACATGACAGTGGTTTTCACGGTCCGTGCATGGCCCCGGAGCCCGGACCACAGAAAGAACAGGCAAGCCTTATTACGGCCAAGTTCTGCGGTCCGGGCTCGTTGAAAATAATGGGCGTGGGCATGTGCACGGCCCGCGATTTGCGGTGCGGCTCTCGGCTGCCACTCCGTGGCCGGCCGACCCGGAAATCACGGCCGTGCACATGGCTACGGTCGTGTGCATGAGGCCTTACATTACATAGTCCCCACGACACTGCTGATCTCAGACTGCAGGGGGCCCTAGTGAGCAAAACCTCATTGGTAGGATGCCCCATTCGAGATATATATATATATATATATATATATATATATATATATATATATATATATATACTGTATATCCTTTATTCCTATAGCTTCAATTTATCATGCCATGCTGTACAGTTGGGCTATACGGATTATGTAGGGTATATACACTGCTTCCAAGCAATTTTTTGTTTTTGTTCCAATTCGTTTCTATTCTGTGGTGGAGGTGCCATGACCTGAAAAATAAGCTGGGAACGTTTCCCCTCCCTTAAACTTTGTTCATACAAGCCCCACACTTATTAACCACAGGCATGCTCTTTCATGTGGGTGCCAGTCTGCAGAAATCTGCTTGTCTGTTGACTGCTTTATTTTTGGGATCAGTTTCTCAATCATCTGTAAGTTGCTATATTTATCTCCGCAGTCGACTTCATTAACTTTCCTCCCCCAACCGCCTTGTAACGGCATTAGTCTCCAGACTAACCAGGAACCAGGGCGCAATATTTGTCCCTAGGCATGATGACGAAATCGTGCGATCACTGTCAAAATGAAAGGGAAGCTCCATCTACAGCTTAATGCTAAAAGAGCAATTCCCAGAGAAGATTGTAATATTATTGGAGCAGTCCCTTTAGCCACAGACCCTTCTGCAGACACGGGCTGCTTTACAAGTACTTGTAACACTATTGACAAAACTTCTATAAATGGCAGCTTATATCCTGCTGACTGGTGCAGCGTATCTCTTTCCTTAATACATTCTATAATGTTCAGTTCACACTTTGCTGCAGATTTATTTTAAATGCAGTGTTTATTAGCTGAAAGCAGGAGTGAATGCTAAATGGAAGAGAAGTATAAACTGCAAAAAGTCCTTAATGACCTAAATCACGATTAATTGAACACATAACCTCGATTACGATTAATGAACGATTATTTAGAACACCCCTTTCTACATGACGTGCCCCCCATTTGCACTCCACACCATTGAATTAATATATATTCCCCTGAGCCTGCTGTATACTACTGTATATAATATACCCCCTGACACTGCCCCTCACACAGTATAATGCCCCTATAGTGCCTCCCCACACAGTATAATGCCTCCATAGCTGCGCCCACACAGCATAATGCCTCCATAGCTGCCCCCACACAGCATAATGCCTCCATAGCTGCCCCATACAGTATAATGCCCCCATAGCTGGCACTGCACAGTATAATGCCCCATAGTGCCTTCACAGAGTATAATGTCACTATAGTGTCTCCCCGCATAATAAAATGCCCCCATAGCTACCCCCGCACAATATAATGCCTAATAAAAATATTCCCCTAACCCCGTTCCCACAACGATGGCAGGAGATCCTTCGGCAGGTCTCCTCCGGTCTGTGCTATGTGTGGCTTGGTACAGACAGGTTGATGACGTCACTGCATCGTGCCTGTCTGCGCCAGGCAGTTTACAGCTGGCGATACATAGAGAATGCTGGAGCAGGGAGCTGACGGCTCCCCGCTCCACCATTGAATTTAACTGTATCTGCATCCTGAGGGCTCAGAGACAATTGAAACCAGGACATAACCAAACTAAAAAAAACTTAACGTGCAAGATAATGTTGGTTATTTGCGCTAAATTTCAGTTTCGCTTTTATTTCGATTAAGTGCCCTGCCCTAGGTCTTATGTACATGATCATATACCATACGACCTCCAAGTTACACAGGGCCGTAATATGAGGGCTTACTGTAGCTCCATATGCCTCTGATTTCATACATAGGCCTATGAATGTCTTTTCTGTCTGATTTATGAATCTGATAGAAATAAAAATGTGACATCAAAAATGCCTTTGCGGTCTCCAGATCACTTCTACTTTTTTCAAGCCAATTACACCTTGTGCACACTTGCATGCTGTTGCACTTTTTGCATTTATTTTTTTGTATTTTTTTAAATAAAATTAAACATATAGCCAGAAAAGGATCCACTCCACCAACTTACAATTGCTCCATAAGCAAAAATGGCATCAAATGTGTGAACTGGGCCTTTGGTATTATGAAATGTTTAGTAAAATATTGCATGTTTACCACGTTACATTGTTGCACAACATTAAAAACCGCATCAGAAGAGCGAATCTATGCAGTGGTTTCTTCTTTCTGCCTAAGCGCTTTGTGATTTCTCATAGATTATAACAAAAACCCTTCCCCAGTCCCACTCCCCTGATTAACGGGATACTCTGGCCAAAACTAAACTTTCCCATATGAACCATTGTGATATTCCATGTGTCAGTCTCTCACCTGTTATTTATCTTGCTGCTTCTATCTCTATATATTAGACTGGGATGGTTGCTTAGCAACAGTGTGAATCAGGCTCGGTGACTACTTTCTCTACTTGAGTTTATGGAGATCTATGAGTCACCCATCACAGGCTTCAGCAGTTCATGTACCACACTAGTTATACACAGGGGGAAACAGAAACTTCTATCATCAGCTGCCACTGATACTTAGGTTCCTGTCACACCGGTATAATGTAGAAGAATATAGCGTAGCCTCCCTGTCTCTATACTTATGGTTTCTCAGCTTATTTAGAAGAATAGAGAGAGAATGATAGTCAGTGTCCCCCAGCATGCAGAAATGGTATGGTCTTTAGCTGGCCATGTGATGCTGTGCTGAAGCATCATGATAGCAAAGCAGAGCGGAAGAGAAAGCTGAGGAAATCTAAGAATCAAGATGAAGGCTTTTTTTTTTTAAAGCACAGACAAGCCAGCAGTTCATAAAGTAAGTACAGTATACATAAAAGAAGTGTAGAGCGTGGTATACAGCCAGGTGGCGGGTGCAGACATGGAAAGTTGTGTTACCACTGGAGATCTTCTTTAATAGATCTCTCCCTATCCGTGTATCAAGATCGTGATTTTGCTTTCTATTCAGGTTGCTGTGATATGATCTAATATAGATGGAGGGAAACTGTCTATAATAGGTTTGTTATAACTGCTCAAATCCCTAATATGAGGATATATTGTACTATCCCGGTACAACTAAAACCCTGCACCTGAATGGAAACCATCCCTATCTATGGTTCATCAATTGTGACTCTTCTTCTGTTTCACAACTACAACTCCCAGCATGCACAGACAGCCTATGGCTGCAGACTCCGCTCCCTTTGTACCCTGTATAGCATTTGCTGTATTTTTTTGGCTTCTGGTTGCTTGGGCCAGCTTCCCTTGGCAGAACATTACATAGTTAAGCGGGTATAGTGGTCACTATCTGAGGTTTATATTATTAAGTGCAATAAAACTTCCTGTGTTTATTTTAGACCAGAATAGCTGGAGGAGAATACAGGAGAGATTTACTGCTGCGTAGACAGGATTGGGGGTTGTTGTAATTTTAACTCTCTAGATTTTGAGATGCTCAGTTTAATACACGCAAAATGTAACATACAGTATATACTAATGCAACAGCGAAGCAAAACACAATGGCGAGCAAGATCTAAATCCTTTTCATATGCAGTTTTCGGTTTAAAGTGTCCGGCAGAGGACCTGGTAGGTCACTTAAAACATTCCCCCTCATAGGAAAATAAAAGTTACCAGTAAATATAAAAAAGTCACTAGTGAATATAAATATTTGTCATATACTGTCAAGGCTTCATTTACTGTGTATACACTTATGAACGGTCTACATAAGATCCATATGCTTTTTTGGCAACATGGATTGGATCCAGGGACATACCTACCATCGGCAGACCATACGACTGCTATGGAGCCCGTAGTGGGAAGGTGCCTGCCACTGAACTGTTTCCTGTCATAACATTTGCAGCAGTTACCACTAGGGGGAGCTCACTGCAAATAGATTTTTATTTCTCCCATTGAGCTCAACATAAAATATATAGATCCATATGTATGAAGCTCCCCCTAGTGGTAGCTTAATGTAGTCCGAATTTTATAATTTCTGTGTGAAGGTGATTTGGAACTCTGAGAGAAAAGCGCAGTTCTGAGCCCTATAAAGAAATATTATAATTTTATGGTTGAAGAGATGCAGTTAGTAAATTTGACACCCCTAAACCGCTATATAAGTGCTAGAGGGACATTTCTGAACATACAATAATTAAGCGTACCTTAGAAAAAGAAGTTTAATAACTCCTGCACCCCATTCAAATAACTGGTAATTTTTTGTCCTGTGATCTCAGTAGAAACCCCACGCATCTAGGCTTCATTAACGTCTTTGCAGGGAACAGTGGATGACACAGTAGACCTCCGCGATATCAATCAAGCCTAGATGGAGGGGTTACTGCCCAGATCAATGGACGCTTCTCTTCTAATAAAATCCCCATGGACACTTCTAACGTAATTTGCATATGGTGCTGGAGTTATTGGAACTTCTTTTTCTAAAATATGCTTTATTATTGCTGCTACACGTGTTCAGAAATGTCTTTCTAGCCCCTATAATGAGATGATGATAATCTGCCGACAGGTTTAAAGGGGTATTCTGGAGAGAGAAAATTAATTACCTATCCTCAGGGTATATAATATACCACTGCCCCTCACACAATATAATGTCCCTATAGTGCCTCCCCACACAATATAATGCCTCCATAACTGCCCCCATACAGTATAATGCCCCCATAGCTGCCCCCACAAAGTATAATGCCCCCATAGCTGCCCCCGCAAAGTGTAATGCCTCCATAGCTGCCCTCCACACCAAGTATAGTGGCCCCATAGCTGGCACCGCACAGTTTAATGCCCCACAGTGTCTCCACAGAGTATAATGCCACTATAGTGTCTCCCCGCACAGTAAAATGCCCCCATAGCTGGCACCGCACAGTATAATGCTCCATAGTGTCTCCACAGAGTATAATGCCACTATAGTGTCTCCCCGCACAGTAAAATGCCCCCATAACTGCCCCCGCACAGTATAATGCCTAATGAAAATACTCCCCTAACCCCGTTCCCACAACGATGGCAGGAGATCCTTCGGCAGGTCTCCTCCGGTCTGTGCTATGTGTGGATCGGTATAGACAGGTTGGTGACGTCACTGCATTGTGCCGGTCTGCGCCAGGCCGCTTACAGCTGGAGTTACATAGAGAATGCTGGAGCAGGGAGCTGACAGCTCCCCACTCCACCATTTGGATTTAACTGTATCCGTGTCCTGAGAGCGCAGAGACGATTGAAACCGGGACATAACCGAACCCAAAAAAATTTAACGCGCAAGATGATGTTGGTTATTTGCGCTAAATTTCAGATTAGCTTTTATTTCGATTAAGTGCCCTGCCCTAGGTCTTATGTACATGATCATATACCATACAACCTCCAAGTTACACAGGGCCGTAATATGTGCCCAAGAGGGCTTACTGTACCACCCCATGTGTATAAAAATGGCCGGACCATTGTACTGAACAAACACTTTTACACTTTGTGTCTCCCTTATTTCCTCATAGATTGTAAGCTCTTGCGAGCAGGGTCCTCACTCCTCCTGTCTGAATTGTAAATTAGCTTTGTCACTATGTAATGTCTGATATTGTCAGTTTATGTTCCCTCTAAATTGTGAAGTGCTGCGTAATATGTTAGCGCTATATACATAAAGATTATTATTATTTACTACTTCCATATGCCTCTGATTTCATACAGAGACATATGAATGTTTTTTAGCGCGATCCCGCTTGTTTAACCCGTTAAAAGCCGCTTTCAATAGACATCGCGGCATTTAAATTACTAAAAACAGGGGGCGACACCCTGTAACGTCCCAACGGCCCCCCCGTGGCGAGATCGGGGGAGCCGTTGGTTGACACGGCTGCCTGGGGGCCTGACGAAGTCCCCCAGGTCCGCCATCTTTGTACACCTATGAAGCTCTGCCTCCGGCAGGGCTTCATAGGAGATTGTCAGAATCACGATATACTGCAATACATTAGTATTGCAGTGGATCGTGCAAGCGATCTAACGATTGCTGGTTGAAGTCCCCTAAGGGGACTAATAAAAAAAAGTAAAAATGAGTTAAAGTTTTTTTTTGTGTGTAAAAAAAAAAATAAAAAAAATAGAAGCTCAAAAAACCCCCCTTTTTCCCATCTTCCCCCTAGAGCATAGTAAAAAATAAAATAACTAAACGTAATTGGTATCGCCGCGTCCGTAAAAGTCTGAACTATCACAATATATCATTATTTAACCCGCACGGTGAACGCCGTAAAAAAAAAATTGTAAACGCCAGAATCTCTATTTTTTGGTCACCTCATCTCCCACAAAAAATGAAATAAAAAGTGATCAAACCATCGCATGTACACCAAAATGGTATTATTAAAAACGACCGCTTATCCCGCAAAAAATAAACCCTTATACCACTTAATCGACGGAAAAATAAAAAAGTTCTGGCTCTCGGAATTTGGCGAAACAAAATAAATTTTCTTTTTTACACTTAGGTTTTTACTTGTAAAAGTAGTAAAATATAGAAAAAACTACATATATTTGGTATCACCGTAATCGTATTGACCCACAGAATAAAATTAACATGTTGTTTTAATTGCACAGTGAATTCCATAAAAATGGCGCGCAAAAAACCATGGAGGAATTGTTTTTTTCATTTTCTACCCCACAAATAATTTTTTTCCCGTTTCCTAGTACATTATATGGAAAAGTAAATGGTTCTACGAAAAACTACAACTCTTCCCGCAAAAATCAAGCCCTCATAGTACTATATCGATGGAAAAATAAAGGCGTTCTGGCTTTTGGAAGGTGGGGAGGAAAAAACGAAAATGAAAATCTGAAAAAGGGCTGCGGCGGGAAGGGGTTAAAAACCGCATCAGAAGAGCGAATCTATGCAGTGGTTTCTTCTTTCTGCCCAAGCGCTTTGTGATTTCACATAGATTATAACGAAAACTGTGGTCCACGCCCAGTGTAAAATGCCAGGCACGGGGAGATGTTTCCGATGGGTGCCTCCCTTCACCTTCCCCAGTCCCGCTCCCCTGATTAAAGGGACACTCCGGACAAAACTAAACTTTCCCATATGAGCCATTGTGATATTCCATGTGTCAGTCTCTCACCTGTTATTTTTCTCGCTGCTTCTATCTCTATATATCAGACTGGGATGGTTGCTTAGCAGAAATGTGAATCAGACTCGGTAACTACTTTCTCTACTTGAGTCTATGGAGATCTATGTGTCACCCATCACAGGCTTCAGCAGTTCCTGTATCTCACTAGTTATACACAGGGGGGACAGAATCTTCTATCATCAGCTGCCCCTGATACTGTCACACCGGTATAATGTAGAAGAATAAAGCGCAGCCTCCCTGTCTGTATACTTATGGTTTCTCAGCTTATTTAGGAGAATAGAGAGAGAATGATAGTCAGTGTCCCCCAGCATGCAGAAATGGTATGGTCTTTAGCTGATCATGTGACACGGAGCACCCACTGTCACTGAACCCGTCAGTCCCGCTGACCTGACAGATTCAGGTCTCAGCGCACGGTACAGCTGCTCCGTATACAGAATACAAAGCAGCTGAATCTCAAAAAGTAAAAATAATTTTTAACAAAATGTAATTACAAAGTTGCACCATAAAAAAATCTAAGGTGTACATAGCCTTTAAGTGAATGGGGATTAGCTGCAATAACAGATACCACCAATGGACAAGAGTGGTGCTGTTGCTGAGCTTAAGCAGACCCTTTTTTCCTAATTCTGGACTTGAAAAAAGTGCTTGTTGGTTTGCACAGCTGGGAGCAGCTTGTATAAAAGCTCTGTCCATTAAGAATAATGATATGGTTTTCCTCTGTGTTTAACACAAGCTGTAAGAAATCCATGTAAAAAATGTAAAGTATCTAAGCAGGGTCACACTGAGGGATCAGATGCAATTTATAATAAAATAAAACCTTGTCCATAGAGCCCAAGTATGGCAGCAGCGGGCGACTTCGAGTGGTTAATAAGGATCTTAGTATAAGGGTAAGGCCACACGGAGCGGCCCTGACACGTTCAACAACCGCGCTGGCACTATGTTAGGCGCGGCTGTCAAAAACCTGGTTAAGGGGTATTCCAGTTACAACAACTTACCCCCTATCCATAGGGTAAGGGGTAACTTGCTGATCGGTAGGTGTCTGACAGTCCGGACCCCCACTGTTTACGAGAACGGGGAGCCCAAAGTTGCCCAAACCCCAAGTTTGAACCGAGTGGTACGTCGCTCATGCGCACTGCCGCTGCATTCATTCTCTATGGGAGCGCCGGAGAAAGCCGAGTGCAGTGTTCGGCTTTTTCCGGTGCTGCCATAGAGAATGAATGCAGCGGCAGTGCGCATGAGCGACCTGCCGCTCGGTTCAAACTTGGGGTTCGGGCAACTTCGGGCTCCCCGTTCTCGTAAACAGTGGAGGTCCGGGCTGTCAGAGACCTACCGATCGATCAGCAAGTTACCCCTTACCCTACGGATACCCTAAGGCTTCAAGCACACTTCCGTTGGTGTCGTACGGCCACTAATGACGCATCCGTGAAACACGGACCGCAGACGTATGGCTTCAACGGACCAAATGAATGAAAAGACCGAGACTGTTCCGACAAAAACGGACAGGAATAGGACCTGTCCTGTTTTTGTCGGAACGGCCCCACGGTTCCGTTAAAACAACAGAAGTGTTCATGGCCCCATCTAAATGAACGTTTCAGGGTGCTATCCATTAAAAAAACCTGAAGCACCCTGAAGAAAATAACCGAAGTGGGCATGAGGTCTTAAAGGTTCCTTTCTATGACCACAGAGATCTTTCTTCTGCATGAATTTAGCATCTTCCACTTGGCACGCTTTGAGAAAAAAAAATATTAACAATAAAATATAGTCTGCCTAATCTTTATATTAAAAGCCAGGTCTTTTGTCTTCCCTTTTAAAAATAAGCAGCCTTAAGATATTATGTGCCATTTCCTGGAAGGGGCTATGTTTATTTGTCACGAATAAAAGGGTCTAAACCTGCGGATGAGAGCCCTGATTTTACCTTCGGCTGCCAGTTATTTTTGGTTTATACAAGTGTGGAGAAGTATTTTTTCCCTTTGCTTTGGTCTCAGTCTTTGCATGTATGTAGTTGGGGGAGTGGGGCGTATTAATGCATTCTTTCTGGTATACAGCATAATGGTTGATGAATGGCTGCAGAGGAGATGCCGAGCGTGAGGGAGTTAGACATACTGTACTACATATAGACTGGTTATAGGAAAACTTTACTACATTCCACAGTTAAAATCTATAAAAAGCCTTGAGTACTTTTTAAATACAGCAAAATTGACATTATCTGGCATCAGATCATCACAAATTTTAAGCCATCCCCTTACTTAGAGGTAGACCTTTGAGGGCTTTATTTTTTTTAATAAATAGGTTTGTCAGTGTGTTTGATGTAACTTTGTAAATCGTTTTTATTAAAAATTACTTTTAATTTTGGAGATACCGCTGTATCGTTCCCAAAGACCTGAATCCGTCAGTCCTGCAGACCTGACGGGTTCAGTGTCGGCAGGTCCACACAGGATCCACCTGTTATCTATCACATCCAATGATGAACTTAGATGTGATAGATTACAGATGGATCCTGCGTGTCAGAGACCTGCAGACACCGAACCCATGAGGTCCGCGGGACTGACTGATTCAGTGTAAAGCGTACGACTCTGACGGATACAGGTCTTTGGGAACGATAAAGCTGTATCTCCAAAAAGTAAAAGGAATTTTTAATAAAAACTATTTACAAAGTTACACTAATCACACTGACTAATCTATTCATTAATGATAATAATAAAAAAGCCTCAAAGGTTTACGTGTCCACCTTTGCAACTCATATAAAAAATATCTTACCGTTCTGTGTATACAGCTCCAATGCAGACCTATGTGTCTCCCTGTTACAGAATACAAGAACACCAAGTGTACTTTGATCCTGAAGTTATACTACTTTATATGTCCCTAATATGTTCTATTATCTTAAAGAGGCTCTGTCACCAGATTATCAAATCCCTATCTCCAATTGCATGTGATCGGCGCTGCAATGTAGATAACAGTAACGTTTTTTGTTTTTTTTTAAAACGATCATTTTTGGCTAAGTTATGACCAATTTTATATTTATTCAAATAAGCCTTTCTAATGGACAACTGGGCGTGTTTTCTCTTATTTCCAACTGGGCGTGTTTACCTCTTTCACTGCACAATCACACTGTGCTGTGGATCATGCTGGGCTGGAATAATGAGAAGTGTATGACACTGATTGGTCACTGATTGGTCACTGATTGGTCAGCCTCATACACTCCTCTGTACAACACCCAGTTGGTAAAAAGTAAAAACACGCCCAGTTGTCCATTGAGTAACTCATTAGCATAAATCTAAACTAGCTCATAACTTGCTCAAAAATGATCGTTTTTCAAAATAAAAACCACTGCTGTTATCTACATTACAGCGCCGATCAGATTATGTAGGAGACAGGGCACTTATAATCTGGTGACAGAGCCTCTTTAAGGGGGTTATCCCATGAAAAATATTTATCACCTATCCACAGGGTAGGGGATAAATGTCTGATCACTGGGACCTCCATCGATCACTAGAACGGGGGTCCCGAGCCAGCCGTTCCTTCTCATTTCGTCAAGCATGCGCGTTGTCGCTCCATTCAAAGTCCATAGGACTGAGGGAGGTAGCTGAGTACAACGGTCATGCAGTGAGGAGGAACGGGGTATTGTAATCCATGTTCTAATGATTGATGGGGTTCAATCTGCTCTGTGAATAGGTGAAAAATGTCGATCTTGGCACAATCCAATTTTTGAGAAATATAGATTAGCTCCACCGTGTTCAATTGTCAATATTCTGTATTTAACACCCAGACCCCATTGGTTGTATTGCGCCAAACTTCCAGCACCATTGGGTCCAGAAAACGGAGCACCTTTTTATGTATGTTTTCTATGTATTATCCCACCTTCCTCCACTGGATATGGCGGCTCTCTGCTTTAGAAAAGATATGAGGCAGATCTCTTTCTATTGCGTATATCTATAATCCAAAAGAGTGCACTATAAGGGCTAGTCCACACTGAGTTTTTTCGCACTGTTTTTAACGCGGAAACCTCTCAAAAAAACGTCCGAAATGTATTCAATGGGAGGCTGCAGCGTTTTTTTCCTGGGAGTGGAAAAAAACGCTAGCGGAAAAAAAGGCGACATGCTCTTTCTTACCGCGGTTCCGCCTCTGACTTCCCATTGAAATCAAATGGCAAAAACCGCGGCATGGAAAGTGCAGGCAGGTCAAAATCTGCCTCAAAATTCCTGAAGGAATTATGAGGCAGATTTTTCTGCCTGCAAAAAAACTCTGTGTGAACATACCCTAAGGGCCTTTTAGAAGGTTTTAAGAACTGGGCACCCATTTAATCTGTGATGTAAGGATACCTGGCATTAAGCGTTACAGAAGTGAGTGTACTGACATTGCTGCCGGCTGCTCGCACCTGTTTTGTATTATCTCGTACTACATCGAGTCACACAAGCTGCACCACTTTATCATGGACATACAACAGAGGTTTTTACAGTTCACAAGAATAGGTTGCGACTCTCCAAGGTTATTGAATGCTCATTTTCCTGAATGGTTAGATGGGACACAAGATTAGTACGTTGGACGGTTCATTTTTCACCTTCAAGGCACTGATCCAAGTCCAGCAAGAAAACATTTATTTTTCTTTCCACACAATAGGGGAGTGTTAAAATGCACCGCGCAGGAGCCTCCACATGTAAGTGTTCAGTTTACCGTTACAGAAGAATAATCGCCAAACTGCAAAAACAAGTATTCATCTGCATAGCTTTCCCTAATGGCTGATGGGACAGATTGACCTGGCACTCCCTTGCTTCCTGTAATACAATACCTCCATCCACCAAATTCCTCTTTTTGACATATAAACCACAAGGACTGGGTCTTTTTATCTCTGTTGTTATGGAATTTCTTATTAATCTTTCACTGGACGGTAAGAACTCACTGAATTGGATAGCTGTATGCTATAGACTTGTTACCGACCCAGCCCCCATCAGAACCAGCGTCTGGAAACTATTTCTATTACATAAATTGGATATGACTTGACAAAGTTTGCTACAACTGCATAATTTTTCCCCACTCCCTGGAGAAGAAAAAAAATTGCATAGTTGTCAGGTTCTGAATACTGTGCCCACAGAGATGATTCTGATGGGTTTCTACAGGTTAGGCTGGGATTACAAGGGTCTCCAACTTTTTATAATTGCCAAATTGTTAGATTAGTATTATAGAAGAGCTAAAAGAAAGCACAGTGCTTTGTAGGGTAAAAATGTATTGAGTAAGGGATTAACCCTTTAGTGACCAGCCTTTTTTGGGCCTTAGTGACCAAACAATTTGTTTAATGTTTCATCGTTGCATTCCAAGAGCCAGAACATTTTTATTTTTCCATCGGCATAGCCTTAAGAGGGCTTATTTTTTAGGGGACAAATTGTATTTTTTAGTGGCACCCTTGTTCTTATAACAGATTTATTTATTTATTAAAATAGGGATTCCGCTATGCTGGAACCAATTTCATAAATAATTTTAAAAAAATGACATGGGGTCCCCCACTATTTCCATAATTAGCCAAGGAAAACCAGCAGCCGTAGTCTAATATCCGGATGGGAAGGTCCATGGCTATTGGTCCCTTCCCATCCTAAAAATACCAGCCTGCGGCTGCCCCAGAAGCTACCCATCACATCAGATGGGCCGCTCCTGATGGTTCCCGGTGCCCCTGGTGCATTGGATAACGGTGTAATAGTTTGGAGGGGTTAGTGGCGGCCAAAGGTGAACAAGCATATCTCTGGCTGACACCAAGCCCTAGCGATAGTAATGGAGATGTCCGCCAGACACCTTCATTACAAAAGCTGGTATAGAGTAAAAAAAAACAAAAACTTTATTGAGAAAAACACTCAACAACTACAGCCTTCTTTCATCATTTTATTTAAAATAAATGAATACCACAACGATCCGACGTAACGCAAGGAACCCTGTAAATAAAACACAGGAACAATAAAGGACATAACAAGGTTACAAACATACAGTGCTATACTTAACTCCAGAAGATGAGTCCTGACGTCCCTGGCGCGGTCTTCACTCCTCCATCTTCACTGACGCACTGAGGCTCTAACCGGAACCCTTGCAAGGTAACTAATAGGGGAAGCGTCAGTAGCGAGGAACCAGCGCTAACGTTTATTTTTTGTGTTTTAAATCTACGTAGTTTATTGTGCGGTATAAATAACATAACTTTATTCCCTAGGTCAGTATAATTACTGTGATACCAAATTTATCATTTATGTTTTCATTTTTTTCCACAATAAGAAACACGGTTTTGAAAAAAAAAAAAAAAAAAGTTTTTGTGTTGCTGCATTACAAGGCCCTTAACATTTTTATTTTTCCATTGACGTAGATGTATGAGGGCCTAATTTTTTTGTGGGATGAGTTGACTTCTTCATTGGTACCATTTTGGGCTACATACCACTATTTCATATCCTGCAATTATTTTTTTTTTGCAGTTTTTCACTCTGCAGTCTCTCTCTTATTCTCACTTTTATCTGAGCTAGTTGGTGGAGCCTAACTGCTATAATCTCTGCCATACATTGCATACATCGAAGAGTAGAATCCTGCTCTCCTATCTCTATCACATATATAGAATCTGCACAAGCATGGAGGAGATTACACAGCACTAATGAGCGGTGTAGCGGTGAATCCAGCACTAGTGTGAGATGTAACACTTACTAGGAGCTGCAGCAGCATCTTTGTGTGTCTATGCCTCTATCTCACTACTCCTGCTTCCTCCTCCTCCTCCTCCCCCTCCCCTCTCCGCTCTCCAAAGACTTCTGTTGGCAGTTGTAACCTGATTCCTCAGTGGTTAATAGTCCGTCTTGCCTTGAGGAGACGGAAAAAGCAATAAGGATCCAGATAAGTGGGGAAAGAGGCAGGGGCGTAACTAGGAAAGACTGGGCCCCATAGCAAACTTTTGACTGGGGCCCCCCCTCTGCTGGGTATCACACAACCCCCCCCCCCCTTGTAGATAGTGCCTCCCTATAGATTCCACCACACAGCGCCCCCCTATAGATAGCACCATACACAGCCCCTGCAGATAACGCCATACAGACTCCCTCTGTAGATAACGCCATACAGCCCCCCCTGTAGATAACGCTATATAGCCCCCCCCCCCAAAAAAAAAACGTCCTATAGTTTGTCCTACAAAAGACATGCATCCCCTATCCACAGGATAGGGGATACATGTGTGATCACTGGCAGCGATAAGGAGAACGGGGGACCGAAAGTCCCCCGAAGTTCTCCATGACTAACCTCGGACTTCCGGCGTCTGCGCAGTTCAATAAAAATGAAAGGAGCGCTGGTCACGCATGCGCACAAGCGCGACCGGCGCTCCATTCATTTCTACGGAGCTGCCGACACAGACCCGAGGTTTGTCATGGAGAACTTAGGGGGGACTTTCGGTCCCCCGTTCTCCTCATCGCTGCCAGCGATCACACATGTATCCCCTATCCTGTGGATAGGGGATACATGTCTTATGTAGGAACAACCCCTTCAGTGGCGTCGCGCTGTAGCAGCCATAGCGGCTGCTAGCGGAGCCTGCGGCCATGGGAGGGGGCCGTGCCGGCGGGTGGCACGGGCCCCCTCATGCTGCAGGCCCTGTAGAAGTCGCTACGGCTGCTATAGCGGTAGTTACGCCACTGCGTATAGGTTTGTACGGCGTATAACTACAGCTCCCAGCATGGCCGGAACAATGGTAAGGATATGCTGGGAGATGCGGTTTCACAAAAAAAATCCTATCACCATCATCTCGCTGCAGATCATACAGTGACTACAATACTGATTAGAGGCAGAATAAACATTTACATTAAGTGACTCACCGGTGACGTCTCAGATTCTAGTTCTTTTCTTCTCCCTCCGGTTCAGACATCTATGATGGATTTCTCCCGGCCATGGCCCATTTCTGCAGTTTTCCGTTTAGATGTCTTCAGCTTCTCACTTTTAAAACATTTCTGCACCTATAAAACGAAGTTAAAATTCTCAACACATCTAAATATAACTGTCACAAACACACAACATGTCCCCTGTAGATAGTGACCTACATAGAAGCCCCTGTAGATAGTGCCCACATATGGACTCCAGAGCTGCAAGGCAATAGTGCTAACCACTGAGCCACCGTGCTGCCCTACATATAGCTTCCCCTATAGTTAGTGCTCCACGTATAGCCCACCTCTGTATATAGTGTCTCACATATAGCTCCCCCTGTATATAGTGTCCCACATATAGCCCACCCCTGTAGACTGTGCACTACATATAGCCACCCTGTTGCTAGTGCCCCACAGGTAACCCACCCCTGTATATAGTGTCCCACATATAGACCCCCCTGTATATAGTGGCCCACATATAGACCCCCCTGTATATAGTGGCCCACATATGGACCCCCCCTGTATATAGTGGCCCACATATAGAGCCCCCTGTATATAATGGCCCACATATAGAGCCCCCTGTATATAGTGGCCCACACCCCCACATATAGACCCCCCTGTATATAATGGCCCACATATAGAGCCCCCTGTATATAATGGCCCACACCCCCACATATAGACCCCCCTGTAGCTACTGCCCCACATATAGACCCCCTATATATAATAGCCCACATAAAGATGACCCCCCCCCCCATAGATAATGCCATTCACATTTTTATGAGGGGAAAAAAAACAAAAACTTGACATACTCACATTCTCCGGTTCCCACGCTGTTCACTGGCGATGCAGACATGCTCTCTTCTGAGCATGTCTGCAGGAGTTGAACGAGCGTCCTCCAATGACGCTGATTGGCGGGGCAGAATTGCTTGCCCCGCCAATCAGCACCTTCCAAGCATGGAAGCGGCGCGATGATGTCATCGCGCCGCTAGCCAATCAGTGTCATTGTAAGGCACTGGATGGTCAGGCACGGAACATGCCCGGCCATTCATGTATTTGGCTGCCGCTAGCACTGGGGCCC
This sequence comes from Rhinoderma darwinii, assembly GCF_050947455.1. NCBI lineage: Eukaryota > Metazoa > Chordata > Amphibia > Anura > Rhinodermatidae > Rhinoderma > Rhinoderma darwinii. The sequence goes on from NC_134690.1 coordinate 383,525,815, forward strand.
CCTCCGGTGCTAGCGACACCTACAGGCATGAGATGGCCTGTGTAAGGCTCGGCGTCGCGGGCCCCACAGTAGCGACGCTACCGCTGTAGTAGCCATAACGGCTGCTAGCGGCGCCACCGGGCCCCCTCAAGCCCCGGGCCCCGTAGCAGCCGCTACTGCTGCTACCGCGGTAGTTACGCCACTGGAAAGAGGCATTATCCTCTAATAAGATATATTAAAAAATTTTGCTTGTACTATTGATTCGTGCAAAATTTGTTGAAATGTTAGTGACCTTTTAAGGCCATGTTTACATCTGTATTTGGGGCTTTGTTTGGAGAAAATCTGTAACGTTTAATGGCAAGAATGGCGCCGCTTGCTATTAACAAGTTATCAACAGAAGCCATGACACAAATCTGAACAGAACCCAACCATGTCCGTATTGGGGTATTAATGTGCATCTATGGCCGACCTTTTATGCTCAAGCAGCCTAATATTGCACATTGCATCAGAAATGGGACTCCTGGCTCTACAACAGTGTTCTCCTGTCTGTGGCCCCACGAACCCCTGCATGTGGCTCCCCAGCTTGTGGCAGCTTTAAATACTATTGTGTTTTAGTGGTACCAGAGATGTCGTTGTATTACTTAGAGGCTCTGTCACCACATTATAAGTGGCCTATATTGTACATGATGTGATCGGCGCTGTAATGTAGATTACAGCAGTTTTTTATTTAGAAAAACAATCATTTTTGACGGAGTTATGACCTATATTAGCTTTATGCTAATGAGTTTCTTGATGAACAACTGGGCGTTTTACTTTTTGGCCAAGTGGGCGTTGTACAGAGGAGTGTATGACGCTGACCAATCCGTGACCAATCGGCGTCATACACTTCTCCGCATTCATTTACACAGCACATAGCGATATAGCTATATCGCTATGTGCAGCCACATAAACACACTAGCATTACTGCAGTGTCCTGACAATGAATATAAATTACCTCCAGCCAGGACGTGATGTGTATTCAGAATTCTGACACTTCGCTAACACAATCCCGACACTACAGCACAGCAAGCGTAATCTCATTTACTGAGTTTACTGCGTAATCTCGCAAGATTACGCTTCCTGTTCTGTCATAGTGACATGTCAGAAGTTTGGATTGGTGGGGATCCGAGCACTCAGACCCCCACCAATCGCTAAAACAAAGCGGCAGAAGTATTCGTGTGAGCGCTCAGCCTCTTCGTTTCTGTTCGGCTTTTTCCGGAAAGCCGATGTATCGGAGTACAGGCTCATAGACTTTCTATTGAGTGTGTTTTTGCAGCCCCTGTTGTATACGTTTGTACGGCGTAAAACTACAGCTCCCAGTATAAAAAAATCCTACCATCCATCATCTCACTGCAGATCATACAGCAACTAAAGTACTGCTTAGAGACAGAATAAACATTTACATTAAGTTACTCACAGGTGATGTCTTCTCAGATTCCAGTTGTTCTTTTACTCTTTTCTTCTCCATCCGGTCAAGACCTCTATGATGACTTCTCCCGGCCACAGCCCATTTCTGCAGTTTGCCACTCAGATGTTTTCAGCTTCTCACTTTTCAACATTTCTGTACCTATAAACGATAAAATTCTCATTGTGCCACGCACTATGTCCCTAAATATAATAGCGCCATACACTGCACCTCTAATTATAATCGTGCCATACACCGTGTACCTGATTATAATTGCACCATACACTGTCTCACACACACACACACACACACACACACACACACACACACACACACACACACACACACACACACACACACACACACACACAGTGTCCCCTGTAGATAGTGCTGCCTATAGAGCCCCCTTTATAGAGCCCCTTGTAGACCGTGCCCCACATAAAGCCCCCTGTAGACAGTATTGACATGTAGTGCCCCCTATCAAGCCTCCTGTAGATTCTGCCCCCCATAGAGCCCCATGGAAATAGTGACCGTGTAGAGTGCCCTACATGGATCCCTCTGTATATAGTGGCCCCATAGATCCCCCTGTAGATAGTGCCCCACATAGAGCCCCCCTGTAGATAGTGCCCCACATAGAGCCCCCTACTTGTAGATAGTGCCCCACATATAGCCCTCGCCCCCCTGTAGATAGTGCTCCACATATAGCCCTCACTGTACATACTGCCCCACATATAGCCCCCCTTGTAGATGGTGCCCCACATACAGCCCCCTTGTAGATAGAGCCCCACATATAGCAATCCCCCTGTAGATAATGCCACTCAAACTTATGATGCCACTCCAACTCTCTTCTGAGCAGGTTTTGCGTTGTTAAAAGGCGCTGATTGGCAGGGCAAGTAATTCTGCCCTGCCAATCAGCGCCTTTCAACAATTCAAGCAGCGTGAGGACATCAGCACGCCGTTAGCATCGTTTAAAGGCGCTGATTGGCAGGGTGCCTTACCCTCCGCCATTCAACAATGCAAGAGGTGTGATGACGTCATCGCGCCGCTTGCGTCATTTAAAGGCGCTGAATAGTGGGGCACGGTACGTGCCCTGTCATTCTGCGTTAATACGGCTCTGATGCATGTAATTGTATGTGTGTCCTATAGACGCAGATACAATTATAGTGCAGGAGGGGGTGGCGGCGGCGGCTAGTTTCAGTGGTGCCGCCGCCCCCTCAGAGAGGCAGCAGGCTGCCACCTGATGTGAGGTGCTCATCTCGTCTCATGGACGGTGCAGCCCTGCAGATACCAAAGATCAACTTTGAGAGATCCAGTAGCAGAATTTAAGCCACTATACCTGGTGCCTGCTAACATTGCCTGAGGAACAGAAATGGGGAATCTAAAATAATATCCGATAAAACCAGCTTGTAAAGGGGAGCGGTTCAGATAACTTAAGGGAATGATTCATAAGTATTAAGTTCTGTAATACTGTGTTCCCCAACCAGTGGCTTTGACGATACATGTAAATCGGAAAAGGCTGTAATGCCATGCACAGCTGCTAGGAAAGTAACTGCATGTGAAAGTACGAACAACCTAGAACTCCATGTAAACAATGAAGAGGCTGCAGAGCTTGCACGAGCCCCTCACCCCTTCAAATAGCCGATCGGCGGGACTGCCAAAAGTCAGACCCCCATCGATCTTAAGGATAGGCCATCAATTTTTAAATCTGGGATAACCCCTTTAATAGGCTTTTCCCATTTTAATACACTGTGTGGTTCAACACGTTGACATGTTGGCATATGCACCGAGCCTTGACACCATGTGCAGTGTGAACAGAGCCTAATTCAGTGTGTTTTTAATCTATCCCATGGGTCAACTAGCCATCCATCTGTAGCCTAGGGATGGGTGCACAGTGGTTATTGTCATTTACTTTTTTTAAGGTTATGTTAAAAACCATTACAAGAGACTGTCTGGATATAGGTCAAAGCAAAAGTGTAGTTGTTAATAGCAACCGATTTACTTTTCTTTTGCACTAGTTTTAATCACGTTCCCCATAAAGGTTTTTTTCAGTTTTTTTTGTGGGCTCCCCTTCCCCTCTTCCATTAATCCAAGTAAAAAAAAAAAAATTATGTAAAACAAATTATGTAAATAAATAAATAAATTATTAGAACTGGTACCATTTTCTGTGGGAACACTTCTAGGGAAAAAAATCCTCCACAATTACAGCAAAAAAAAAAAAAAAAAAATTGCCTTTACTGTATTCCCCATACTCTCAGGATTATCACAAATTTTGACACGACAAGAAACACTGACAGATACAGAATACGATCCTATGTGCCCAGTGACTGAAGTAGATAATTGGGGTGTGGTGACCCAGTGGGTGTCTATCCTACCAATTGCTTCTAGTCGAATGCTGTCAAGGAATCTTTAAAAACCGTGTTACCACAGCGCACTTTCCCCACTAGTAAATGTCCTGACAGGCTCTAATTAAGAGAATTGATTTGTGTTCAGCTTTAGGTTCTATTGCCCTCCTGGGATAGAACGAGTTTTAATACAGACCATTTGGAAAAACAGTATATGTATGACTTACTATTAAATAGGAAAGAAATCATTTGAACCCGGGCCAAGCACATCATCAAAAATCCTGCCACAGTTCAGAGAGGGGCCTGCACCGCCGCTAACGTTTCCAAGCCTTGTTTTCGTTTTAGGCTGCAGTGTTCCTATTTGATTTTAAAATACACATTTGTGTTGACTTAACATGTTAAACGTCTGTTAGCTTTGTAGACCTGCAGTATTTTTCTTTTACAATCCGTCTTTGGGTTTCATTTTTCCATTCGGCTTGATATGTTTTAAATGAGAAATACTCCAAGTTCTGACTTGTCAGAGTTGGGATGTTTACTGTAAATTCGACTAACTACTCAAACAATATTGGCATTAGCGAAGCTTTGTCAGAGAATATTTCTGAAAACCTAATTCCGTTTAGCCTCCTCCCTAAGCTTAGGCACCTATTCCTACTTTTCACATAGTATTTTTTTATGATGTACTTTACTCTTTGTACTCATTGCGTATACCAGGTAGCCGGTACCATCTTGTGAATCACGATAATACTTTTAAGGATGTACTTCTCTAGAGCAGGCCGTCTAAAACCATTTCTGCCAAGGCCTTACCAGCCAAACAATTGTAAGGCCTGGGCAACACCAGCGGTTAACATCCATGCCTATAGAGGGACATGTACAGTGCCGCCAGTACCAATCACTGTGCCCTACAGTGTAACGGCCGCAGACCGCCGCTTTCTCTCACCTCCCGCAGACCTCCTGAGCTAGTGCCGGCGTCGCTCTCCCTGGAGACGCCATCACACACGGACGTATTGCCCTGCAGCCTTTCCTAGGGTAAAAAGTTCCCTAACCAATCCCCAGGTCACCTTGGACTGTAAAACGGGCTCTGCCCTTCCACCCCTTGCCTGAGTGTTGTTGTATTCCCATGTTCGTCTAAGCAAATGGTCCCTTAGTTGTATCCTGCTCCCAGTGTTCCTGTATCCTGTTTCCCGTATCCTGTTGCTGTTTGTTCCTGAGCCAAAGTCTATTGTTGTAGTCATGTGTGTGTCACCTGCCACATCCAGTGTCACCTGCCACGTCCCGTGTCATCTGCCACGCCAATCATCATCTGTGCCATGTGTCTGCTACGCCACCTGTCTGCTACTCCGAGTATCTTCCAGATCATCTTCCCAGGTACTCTTGCACTAGACACTGTTATAGACGGTCGTTTGGCCTGCTGCTTCTCCGCTTCTGTGGAGCGGCCTAGTGGGTCCACGTACACCACAGGCGTGACATACAGTACCAGCCAGAGAGTCTCCAGTCACTCTCTTTACGCTCCTACATCTTGAGAATGTCTTACTTCTGCCGTGGCAGAAGAGTCATATCCTACTGATTCTTGGACATTCGAAAGCATGCCGCGCCTCATGAAGAGCTAGAGGACCCCCTAGTAGTGAGGCCCATCTTAGTTTGAGAAGCATTTCTCTAGACAACCATCTGTGAGCAACTATACAGCTTCTCAAATATCTCTCCTGCCCTGTTCCAAAAAATATAAAACTATTAATTTTAATATTATCAAAACTTTTCTATAGTTTCTGTACAAAAATCTATAACTTGGAAGTTTTTTTGTTGTATTCTTGTCTGACCAAGCATGTGCAGTCGTTTACAAAGAAGCCCCATTTAGTGTATAGTGAATGCGCATTGGTCTACTTATTGTCCCTGTCACTACATCTTCAGAAATGCGCATGCGCCAAGTCCTCTAAATCGATGCGAAACGTAAAGACGTCATTCAGAAGTTCACTGGCGTAATCACGTGCTGTGAAAAGACTTCAGTGGAGAATTCTGGGACTTGTAGTAGTAAGACCGCTTAAGCAGGTCATTGAAAGTATGACTTGAAGCTCCTGGGTCCAACGCAAAATCAGGACCCCCAACTATCTCATGCCATTTATAGTACTAGTTTCATAGAATGGACCCCATTTCAAGCTTCGCTATGGGCCCGAAGGTTTGCTTGTTACGCCCCTAAACGTGATAGAGAGGGGTCGCTGGCTGGCAGAACCCGGGAAGCCCGGCTTTATACCCTTTTAGTCTTTAATGTTACAGTAAATTCTACCAAAATTCACTCCAAAAGGTTCTATACAAAACGAAAAATAAATTCTATGCAAAACATCTGTAAAGGAATTGTCAACCCCTTCTACAAAGAGACAAATAACCCACGTTATATAGATGCATTCTATTAAGTTATTAGGGCCGTGTAAATGGTAACTGATAGGTTTCCAATAAAAAAGCAGGAAGTAATTAAAACCGGCAATTCAGTATAATGAGGAGAGTTGCTCACAGACTGTTTTCATAATGGTCCATGTATTTAATCTGCTTTACTGGACGTTTAAAAATGGTTTCGTCCAAAAAAAAAAACTTGAACAAATTGCAAGACACATTAGGTTATGTTGATTGGGCTGTCACTGCTGAACTTGCCCTGGCATTTACGTTGGACTGCACACCAGCGGAGAAATGGCACACTGAAAATTAATGGAAAACATTAATGTTGTTGTGTTAAGCTGACATCATGCTGAGCGTGGTTGGACGCAGAGTTTATAAAAAGCCTCATCTATATGCAGAGTTTGAAGACCTGCAGAGACTCTCCACTACATTGGCCCTGATAGCACAACTCAATCATTTCCTCTATTACGACTGTTTGTTTATTTTTGCTTGTACCTCAAAATGTACAGGTGCTCATGCCAGCTATTATGGCGGGCACTGGCTTTATTTTTTAACCCATGATGTTTATCTGATATCTGGGGAAAACACTTGTTTAGTCCTAAACCAATGTGAATAATTTATAAAAACAAAACTGAATTTGTTATAGTGCCATGTAAGGCTCTGGTCACATTACTGTTTTTTTCTGATGTTTTTGACGGCAAGATTAGTGTAGTCTCCAGCACTAGTCGTAAGAAGCTCCGGTGAGTTCAGTTGCACGAACATTACATTGTGCACATGGAGTTGTGGGTGTCACATGGGAGGGGTTCTCCTCTAACTCTGGTCTAACTTGTTGGGGACTTTTGATGTTACAGTTATTAACATATCAGTGGTAGGACAAGTTCTAACTAAATTGGCATATCCAGAAAATGAAACACACATAGCACAAGTCATGTACCATGACAACATAAAATAAACTTTATTGAAATATACATAACACATTGGCCATCAAAATATAAAAACAATATAGCACACAGTTAAAAAGGAGAGTATGGAGGAGCTGCGTGAATAATCCAATATATATGCTACCATACTAAAAACATCCTGTGATGTGGTAACAAATGCAGATATCTATAGAAAAGATAATCATATAGATCAAGTATTTGGACAACAGAAGCACATAAATATATTTAGCACCTGACAGAAGAGCACACAATTGTGCATGCATATAAAAGTATACAGCTAGAGCTCCAAGTTGCACCCAAAACAAAGACCATGCTTTATAAATCAAGGATATTGCACAAACCCATGGACTGCATGATAGGAAGCACGCAGGAACACTCCACACTGACCGCCCCCGACGCACGTTTCGCCGTCAGCTTTCTCAAGGGGTACTGACTGATGGGATAGTGGTTGTTTTAAATATAAAATGCAGAGGGAGGGGACTACACGAATAGCCAAACACTAAGCAGTGTTCACAGCATATGGAGATCTGCAATCACAGATCAAATTACACCTACCATGCTGCAGGCACCATTAGGCTATGTTCACACAGGGCACTTTGCAGGAGGAACATCCGCCTCAAAATTCTGTTTGGAAGTCCGAGGCAGATATTCCTCTCCCTGCACGCCAATATACGCTGCAATTCTCGCGCCGCTCTTCGCCCGCGGCCATTGAGCGCCGCGGGCAAAAAACAGCGCGAGACACGTTTTCTCTGCCTCCCATTGAAGTCAATGGGAGGTCAGAGGCGGAAGCGCCCGAGGATAGGGCATGTCGCTTCCACTTCCCGCGAGGCAGTTTTACTGCTCACGGGAAAAAGACGCCGACGCCTCCCATTGAAATCAATGGGAGGCGTTTTCGGGCCGTTTTTGCCGAGTCTTGCGACGCGGTTTCCGCGTCAAAAAAACTCGCCAAAATACTCCGTGCGAATACAGCCTCAATGTGCACGGACGACGGAAGCCACATTCGTCTCTGCGGACTCCATTAATACCTGCTTGGCGCATGCGCACCGGCACTGATCCGGATGTCGGAAACTGTGCCATGGACTTAAACTACAAACTGTGCATGCACGCTGCAAAAAGACTAAAGGGAGGGGCTGGCATTATACAGGGAAGGGTTAGTGACCATTTTAGAGCCTGGCAGTTATGCCAGAAACCCAAACACGGGATAAAGGTCATGTACTGACCAGGAGTGCCGTATATAGCACTAAAACAATCTACCCCGGGAAAACATATAAATAGTGAAAGCATAGTTAATACATTAGTCGGTACTCCCGAGTACCTGGGTATCTCTCAAGGTAGTTGAGACATTATCACTGGACAGCTGGAGCACGCACATAAAAATCCCATATACATAGACGTGAATGAATATACATACATACACAACAATATCAATATTCTACACATATTAGAACATCACTGTAAATAGCACCATACAATTAAAAATTCCACTTTATTTTACAATAAATACCATCGTAAAAAAAAAAAAAAAAAAAATATATATATATTTTTTTTTTTTTTTTTTTTTTTTTTTTTTTTTTTTTTTACATATATAAATATACAATGTACCCCCATATAAACAAATAGTAAATAGTGTAAATAAAGTGCAAGGGGAGTGAGGAGAGGTGAGTGAACACACGTGCTCGTGATAGTGAAAAGAAGTGAGGAAAATAAATAAATAAATATTTAGATTATGTGAAGGAGTAAAAAAAGGACTGCACCTGAAAAATATATAGCCATTATTAAACATGCAGAAATATAAACATATTCAATATGAATCATTATATAATGTATTGTATAAGTGACAAAAATGTGAAAACCTATATAAAAATATGAAAATGATGCGACTCAATATGAGCGTGTTAGAGACCATAAAAATAATCAATGCATCATGACTGAAAGTCATCAAAATGTAAGTGATCTAATAAATATAACTGAACACATGTATACAATTAAAATCCATACATGTGCAAAAAATATATATATATATTCAAAAAAATGTGTAGTGAGTATACGTGGATATAATATAATGGATAAGAAACATGAAACAATATATATAGATTCATGCATGATATATAAAAAGTGATAACGTGTATAGACTTAGGTATATAAATATGTTAATTAATTAGTGTATGTAAAGTAGTAAAAATATACAAATATATAAAGTTGGTACACTAAAAGTGTATACATAATATGTGCATGTAGTAATCATGATATCATACAAGAAATACAATAATAACAATATGTAAATTCATATAAACATGTGTCAGTAAGAGAGAAATATGGATAAGGTACGTGTACCAGTACCAATACCTACCCCTTGAGAAAGCTGAGAACATCCCAAAATACCAAACATATACAAAAAAAGTGCATAAATGTATAGCAATGTATACATAAAATGACATTCCCATGCATACACTAAGCCCACATATGATAATAGCACGCAGAAGAAAGCGGGAACGGGCACAATTTGGGCATCATAAAGCACCTCCGCTATAACTGGACAAATGAGCCAATGTATCCATATCGCCTGCAAAGAGATTGAGAATTTGAGATAGTGTAGAATACTCAAAAATAGTCCGACCTGAGTATATATAACTCACACCGACAGAACATTGCGTCCCCACCGCAACAGCATGATCACAGAAATGTATCAACCAGAAATAATCCCATCACACAATTAAAATATCATAAAACTAACTATATTCCATAAAAGTGACGCCATGGAACCCACGGGGTAAATTACAAGAAGGAAGCGAAGGACATTTTTTCATTTAGACCATATGGTGAACTAGTGTTAAGCTTTGTTATCCACTTGCACTCGATACGTTCAAGCTTGCGAAAAGTGTCTCCACCACGTGTTCCGATGATGATTTTATCAATGCCATGTACTTTCAGATCTTGCCACCTGTTGTTATGATGGTCCCGGAAATGTCTGGGGATAGATTTAAGTTTATTAATCATCTCCCAATCATTATCCGCAATTTTTTCAGCCTTTTTAATGTCTCTTACATGTTCCTGAATTCTTATTTTAAGCTCTCTTGTGGTCATGCCAATATAGGAGAGACCACACGGGCATGTTGCCCTGTAGACAACCCCCGATGTACTGCAATTAATAAAATGCACAATTTTGTAGCATTTTTTGTTTTCAGAGTCCGGGAAAGTATCCGTTTTGACTATCAAATTGCAAATAGAGCAATGGCCACAGGGGAATGATCCCCACTTTGGTCCCTTGGAACCATATAGATACATATTAGAGTTTGGGGCACTATAGTGACTCCGAACTAGATGGTCGCTTAAGGTCTTGCTCCTTTTGGCTGTAAGTTGGGGTTTGGGGGGTAGAAGCCTTTTAAGATCAGGGTCTGTCAACAGTATGGGCCAAAAGCGAGTAACAATTTTGTGCATCTCAGACCATTGTGTATTGTAGGTAGTGATAAGCCTTACCGTGTCCTCACTGTTTTTCTTTTTGCGCTGTTGTTGAACAAGAAGACTATTACGGTCAGTATGGTATGCTCTCTGATACCCTTTCTCAATATCATTTTTACGGTATCCTCGTTGTGCAAACCGAGCCTTCAAACATTGGGATTCATTTTCGAAGTTTGATTGTGAATCGCATACACGTCGTGCCCGCAGGAATTGTCCTGTGGGGATGGCGCGTATAGTGTGTGAGGGGTGGAACGAAGATGCATGTAAAAGAGCATTTACAGCAGTTTTTTTGCGAAAAATAGTGGTACTGAGCTTACCCGTATTTTGTACAGAAATCTTGATGTCCAGAAATTCCATAAAGTCCTGACTAATCACATTTGTCAGTTTGATGTTACATGTATTGGTATTTAAGATGGTTAGAAATCGATCAAGCTCAGCTCGCATACCCTGCCAAATAAACAGTATATCGTCAATAAAGCGCATCCAACTGACAACGCTACCCGAAACCGTATCCATAACTGCTCTCACAATCTCCTGTTCCCAATGGCCCAGAAATAGGTTAGCATAAGACGGCGCACAGGTAGCACCCATCGCCGTCCCACGTAACTGTAAATAGAATTTGTCTCTCAACAGAAAATAATTATGTTCCAAGACAAAACGCAAAAGGTGGATGAGAAAGTGGACCAAATCCTGATCAAGGTTGCCTGCTCCTAGAAAATATGAGACCGCGGATAGACCCAAATCATGATCTATACAAGTGTAAAGGGATTCTACATCACAGGATACCAAAAACATATCCTGCTCCATTGTTACACCATCAAGGCGTTTTAGCACATCCGTAGAATCCTTGATGTATGATTGGAGTCCCTCCACACATGGACGGAGATAAAAGTCTAAAAAACGGCATGCCGATTCACATAAACTACCACAGCCAGACACAATTGGTCGACCGGGAGGTCTCTTTTGGTCCTTATGCACCTTGGGCAACAAGTATAGTGTAGGGGTGATGGGAAATTTCACAATAAGCCCATCCAGAACTTTTTTAGGTATAATATTGTCCACCAATGCATCCGCAAGCATTTTATCCAACTGTTCCTTAAAACCTTCAGTAGGGTTGGAGGTCAGGCGTTTATAGCATCTAGCATCACGCAATTGTCTGTATGCCTCCAATTCATACATCTCCACCGGCCAAATCACCACATTTCCACCCTTGTCTGCTGGTTTAAATACCACACCCTTCATCTCTTTTAGTTCAAAAAGCGCCTTGCGTTGGGCCCACGATAGATTATCATGGCTCCGCTGCTGTGGAAGTTTGCGCAATTCATCGGTGACCATTTTAACAAACATGTCAACTGATGGGTTAAGAGACAAGGATGGAAATGTGGTAGACCGGGGGCGAATAGTTGTTGGGAATTTGCCAGTGCTCACCTCCTGCTCCTGAAGAAGGGATTCTAACGCCCGGACCGCTTCCAATTCCTCCTGTGCTGTAAACAAGTTATGAGGATCATTTTTAGAAAAATATTTCTTATATATTAATTTGCGTGCAAACAGGAAAACATCCTTAATGGCTGTGAAATCATCAAATCCTGATACAGGACAGAAAGTTAAGCCCAAGGAAAGCACAGAGATTTGACACGGAGTTAATACTCGGTCAGAGAGGTTAATTACCTTCATCTCGCCTCCCATGTTTTCCTCCACAGAATTAAATTTTCTTTTGGTTGGGGTCTGTCTTTTCTCATATCTCCTAGTTCTCATAGGGACACTCCCATGTGATGCCCCAGAGGTCGTGTCTCGCGCTGTTTTTTGCCCGCGGCGCTCAATGGCCGCGGGCGAAGAGCGGCGCGAGAATTGCAGCGTATATTGGCGTGCAGGGAGAGGAATATCTGCCTCGGACTTCCAAACAGAATTTTGAGGCGGATGTTCCTCCTGCAAAGTGCCCTGTGTGAACATAGCCTAATGGTGCCTGCAGCATGGTAGGTGTAATTTGATCTGTGATTGCAGATCTCCATATGCTGTGAACACTGCTTAGTGTTTGGCTATTCGTGTAGTCCCCTCCCTCTGCATTTTATATTTAAAACAACCACTATCCCATCAGTCAGTACCCCTTGAGAAAGCTGACGGCGAAACGTGCGTCGGGGGCGGTCAGTGTGGAGTGTTCCTGCGTGCTTCCTATCATGCAGTCCATGGGTTTGTGCAATATCCTTTATTTATAAAGCATGGTCTTTGTTTTGGGTGCAACTTGGAGCTCTAGCTGTATACTTTTATATGCATGCACAATTGTGTGCTCTTCTGTCAGGTGCTAAATATATTTATGTGCTTCTGTTGTCCAAATACTTGATCTATATGATTATCTTTTCTATAGATATCTGCATTTGTTACCACATCACAGGATGTTTTTAGTATGGTAGCATATATATTGGATTATTCACGCAGCTCCTCCATACTCTCCTTTTTAACTGTGTGCTATATTGTTTTTATATTTTGATGGCCAATGTGTTATGTATATTTCAATAAAGTTTATTTTATGTTGTCATGGTACATGACTTGTGCTATGTGTGTTTCATTTTCTGGATATACTAGTAGTCTTCACAGTCTGGTATAGGTATTGATATTTGCTTTATGATTTGTGTGGACGCATTATTGTTTGGCGCATGCCAATGGTCTATACTCGTATAGGTATTCATAACTAAATTGGCAGCCTGGATTCTTACGATAAGTAGAGAGGAAATCTACCCATAGAGGGCCTTTTTTTTCCTGGTTGGCTCCGATGTCTGGTAGATGCTCGTATAAAGACAGGTGATATTTAACCGTTCCCTTCTTAACAGGGCTATCCGGGCCCTTAACCCTGATGACCTATCCTTAGGATAGTTTTACAATGTTTGATCAATGGAGATTCGATTTTCAGGACAAGCTGCAGTACCAGGCACATCTGCCACTGTGCCTATGCCAGCACCATGATCCCTTCACTGCAATGATTGACTGGGGGTGTGGCGGTCAGACCCCCACAGATCACACATTGATGACATATACTAAGGATCCAGAAAATCCCTTTAAGTGTCATAAAATACTTATTTGTGTTAAATGGACACTAACTTTTTAAAAATTTATGCTAATCTAATAGTAAACCTGATATAGATCCACTTTGTAATAAACTTACTGTCAAAATGTGATTGTTTTATACATGCAAATTATGTGTGAAGTTACTGCCACTAGGTGCCTCCCTTCCTGTAATCTGCTGTCCACCTCCTGTTGTCAAGCATAGTCCATCTGCAGAATTGACGGGCTGCAGAAGGTGGGGGGGGGGTGTCACTTCACTGCCTCCCTATACAAGTCTATGGAGAGGGAGGTGGAGGAGGGAGAAGAGGAAAAAGTAGGTCAACAACACACCCTGTATAAAAGTCCATAGAGAGGAAATGGGGAGGAGGAAGCAGGAGCAGAGCGAGAAAGACGCAGACACGCTGCATACAATTCTATGGACAGGGGAGGGGTGAGCAGCAGGAGGAGGAAGCAGAGAAAGAAAGACACAGGCTGCCGGTAAGATTTCGATGTCACCCCAGTGCTGGATTCTCCTCCATGCTGATGCAGCTTCTATATATATATATATATATAGAGATAGAGAAAGGAGAGCAGGATTCTCCTCTTCTATGTGGCCAGTTTATAGAAAACATAATAGCCATTAGGCTTCATGCACTAGCTCAGAGACAAGTTAGAATTATGCTGAGTTCCCAAGTAGCGTAAACGTTGTGTATTTTCCGCAACTGAATTCTGAGTGGAAATTCCACAGAATTTACATTAGCAGCAAAATGAAAGATTTAGAAAATCTTATGCTCACGTTGTGGAAAAAAATGCAGAAAAGTTGTGCAGAAACTGTTTATACTGCGGATTCTGTGCGGAGTTGCTGTGTGTTTGGCCCATAGACATAGAGCATAAATTCTGCAACAGATTTGTTTTGTTACAGTTTTTACAGCATTTACGCAGCGGAAACACAGTAAAAATATGAATAAAATAGAACACGGCCTGAGAATCCTCAAGATAGGCCATCAAAATCTAATCAGCTTTTTTGAAGGGGCCGCAGCGCTTCACTTGAATGGTAGAAGGCTGTAATACTGTGAACAGCCGCTACAAGTGTGTCGGCAATTCACATTACGAGCAGGTAAAGAATGACGGGTAGGCAGCGCTCGTATGAGCAACATAGCAACTTCAAAAGAGTTGATCGGTGAAGGGTGCCTGTAGTCGGACCCCCATTAATCTGATATTGATATAGGCCATCAATTTCTTATGGCTGGACAACCCCTTTAAGCCTTACGTGGCGGCCATTCAAATAATCGACCATGTAATGCATAGATGGGCAAGGTCTGCCATAGCGGCTGTCTCCTTTGGCTCATAAAGAGGGTCCCAGGTGGGGGATCCTCTAATTACATTCATATGACATCTGGACAGGGGTTGTCATCGTGAGTCAAACCTTTTAACATTTTATAGGACGATAATGGATATTCAGTATATTCTCTGTTAAATTTCTGATTTCTGGAGAGATGGTCTTCTGAGAAGCAGAATCTCAGAGGTTGCTGGGTTACATTAATGCATTAGACATAACCACTGTCATTCTAAGTCATCACAATTAATCCATCTTACCTAAGCAATATGCACTGACCGTGGGATGAGGCGTTTAACCACTCAGAAATAGAGGATAAAGCCTCCACATCTTCTGTAACCTTATACACCCATTATTCAGAATCAGGGAATATTGTGGTCTGCCTAAGTGGCTCCAAGATACTGAAATACGTGTGACACATAAGCATGTGCTTCTATTAACAGGCTGCAATAGAAAAAAGCCAAAGCCTTAAAAACAGACATTACAAAAACAGATGTAGAGGATCAGGAGAGATGAACTAGCAATGTACACAGCCAATGAGACAGGGCCCCCCGTCTCCTGTTACCCCGACATAGACTGTACTCACAGAATAAATACAAGATTTAATGCAATATAAAACTTCTGCTCCTCTCATATCCCTTCTAACTGGGTCTGGCAGGACAGTCATAATATACGCTATACTGTTACTGTGAGGTTTAGAGTAGTGTGGTCCCGACAGGATGATGTGTTAGATACCAGATGTAAGGAACATATTGAGGATTTCAAATTGAATTTTCATTTAAAATTGCACTTTTCCATATGTACAATGCTTTCTTCCATTTTGTACGATATTAATTCTACATTTTTATTTTAAAAAAAGTTTTTGATTTTTTTGCTAAATTCTCCTCGGTTTACCAGACTGTGAAGTAAATGTAAAGCATAATCGGAGAAGTTGCATTCCTAGCCCTCACAGCTTGCATGTGGGCTGTTATGTGTACTCTAGGAGTACCCTCCTATTCTGTACAAATCCAATTGGGCATAGAAGGTACAAGAGTATAACTACAGGGAAAACATACAAAAAATTATTAGACAAGTAAATAGTAGTAGGATGACAGAGCAGGGAATAATTAGGATTCAAGTTCAGTGACCGGGTGACTGAAAGAGTTCATCATAGCCTCCAAAATGTCTGTCGATGTTTGTAGCTTCCAGTATGCACTTACTGTGGAAAAAGCAGCTCTAGAGCTCGAAGAAGTGAAATGCTGCGCAGGCTGAGAGAAGAGGAAGAAACATTCATTAGCGCAAGTCTTGCCACTTTTCCCCTCTGGATTAGGAAATCTTCTTCCAGTAAGAGATGTAACCGCTGATCTCTCTGGGTGTTCAGAGGGGCCCATCCATACGGGCTGCTGCATAAATGCATCATCCCACATATTTGTTTTAGAGGCATTGCATGTAAAGAAAAAGTTCCCTAGCATTCCTGTGCGGCTGCGTTCCTTGATGCCCTAATTGTCTAATTGGTGGTGGTTCGACTGCTGTGATGCCCACAAATCTCGCGATCCAGGGTGCCTTAATCTCTGTTTGCGATGGCTCCATATGCCAAGATCGGCACCCGGATCACGTTCAGGAAAGTAGAACACTAGAAATACAATATTTTATCATACAATATCTCAGGCATGGTCATACTATCCCAACAGGTGAGAAGACAATACAGTATTGAGCCATGTCCTGCAACCAGTGACTGTCTTAAAATCCCTTTATGGCTCTTGGTATTTACTCATGAGAGGTTACCAATACACCAACCACAATGAGAATATTGGTTTAACCCCTTAATGGCCAGCCTATTTTAAACCTTGATGACCAAGATATTTTTTACGTTTTTCCATCGTCGCATTCCAAGTGCTATAACTTTTTTTTCTTTTGCGTCGACATATCTGTATAAGGTCTTGTTTTTTGTGGGATAAGTTGTATTTTTTAATAGCACCATTTTAGGGTACATATAATTAATTGATTAACTGTTAACTTTTTTGGGGGGTAATGGAAAAAAAAACATAAATTTCACCACTCTTTTTTGCGTCTTAGATTTACGTCGTTTACTGTGTGGTATAAATAACATAATAACTTTATTCAGTGGGTTATTACGATTGTGGCGATACCAAATTTTTATAGATTTTGTATGTTTTACTACTTTTACACAGTAAAAAGTTTTTGTATCTCCATGTTTTAAGAGCCATAATTGTTTTATTTTTACGCCAATGCAGCTGTATGAGGGCTTGTTTTTTACGGGACAACTTCTAGTTTTTATTGGTACCATTTTAGGGTACATGTCACTTTTTGATCACTTTTTTAAAAAATTTTTTGAAGGAAGGATGAACAGAAAACAGCAATTCTGGCATTGATTTTTATTTTATTTTTTACGGCGTTCACCGTGTGGGTTAAATAACATAATTGCTGTATAGGTGGGGCCATTACGGATGCGGCGATACCAAATATGTGTAATGTTTTTTAAAAAAAATAAAAAATTCATATTAAAGTGTTTTATAAGGGAAAAAGTTAGTTTTTCATTTTTTTTTTATTTATTTATTATTAACTTTATTAAATTCTTTGATAACTTTATTTTTAGTCCCACTAGGGGACTTCACTATGCGATCTTCTGACCGCTTTTATAATACACTGCAATACTCCTGTCTAGCAGGCATCCACTACAGGCAGAGATGGGGGCCTGTGTTAGGCCCCCGGCTGCTATAGTAGCCATCGGCACCCTGCGATTGCAGGGTGCCGATGGAGTGAGAGAGTGAGCACCCTCCCTGCAAAACCACTTAGATGTGGCGCTCGCTCTTGAGCACAGCATCTAAGGGGTTAAACGGGTGAGATCGATGTTGAAATAGGTCCCGCCCGTTAGAGCAGGTGCCGGCTGACTTTAGACAGCCCTACACCCGCTTTAGCCAGGTTTATGTCACAGTGCCGTAAAAAAGCGGCGCTCTGGCATAAGTACCCGTAACGGCTGCCGTGAAAAAGGCGTATTGGCGGTCGTTAATGGGTTAATAGCTGCCATTTCATAGTCATTTGTACCTAGTAAAGCCAGTCGGGAATCCGCACAACTGTTAGTACAGAAAAAGTATTCATTTCAAACCACTCCGCCCTGGTAAACCGGATCAAGCACAAGTTACAGCATCTAATTACATGCCCACATCACATAGCAGGTTGCAATGTATGTGTGTATATAACATTATAGTATATAATCAGTGGGGTCTGACACCTGGACCCTGCACCGATGAGCTGCTTCGGCTGCCGCCGGGCATCGGATGTCCATGCCGGAAGCAGATGGCTCCGGTCACAGTATAGCGGCCGAGCTGCAGTACTGCAGCTCTGCTCCTATTCAAGTGAATAGGAGCAGAGTTGCAGTTCTGCAGCACGTTCGCCATCCAGTGTACAATATGCAGTATTCCGTGCTTCCGGCACGGAATACTGCATACAGTACATAACATCCGGCAGCCAGAGCAGCTGATTGGTACAGGGTCCGGTTGTTTGACCCACTGTATAAAAAACCGTCCCGTGCCCGGACAACCTATATTAAAATGTATTCATTTTAAATATTATTTATTTGATTTCACTTTCATGCAGGGAGGAGGTTATGTATTACTGAAATGTAACATTTGTATATTTGCAGAATTACTAAATCCCCTTCTGCTGCACTCCCACACCATCGGTGATGTATTCACACGCACAGGTTTTGTTTCATTAAATTGCTACGGTTATCACAATTGCTTTAAAAAATGCTGCGGTTTTGCAAAATTGTGCTAACAACAATTTTACTTAACCACGGTTTATGCGATAATCGCTGCAACAGAACACCACGAAAACAAGGTGTGAATACATGCTCAGCATTTTCACCATTTGTGGCCCGTTTTTTCTGAATGCAGTGGCCTTTAATACATCACAACAGCCCCTCTCCTCACTCCATTCACAGATACAGACACAAAAATTTGGGGCCCACAGAAACCAATCAGATTCTTTGTCTTCCTTTCTAATATTTTTGTCAAAGTTAAACAGTTGTCTCGTTTAGAAAGCCCATTTTCAATTACTCTATTAGGCAATTTTTAAAGTAACTAAGGGGGTTCCACATCTATTAGACAGAGCAGTGAGTGGCTACAAAGGGTGTCTCTAGCTCGGAGAGCATTACACGAACAGCCCATTGATTTTAAATGGGAAATATGTAATTCTTCAGTTCTCCTGTGGTGGTGCTGCAGGGGAAGTGAACACCTGCATAATGTAGCTGATCGATAGGTGTCCCAGCAGCGGGACATCCTGTGATAAGCTTCTTGTCAAGGGACCTTTCTGACCAAAAAGAACATCCCCTTTAAAGCTGCAACTAATTGATTATTCTTACTTGCACTTATTTTTATGACCCCTAATTATTACATTCTTGTATATAAACTTTTGGGACATCTGGACTGTTTATACCTTCAGAGCACATTTATCGGTGTTGAGCAAGTTTTTCCACCCCTTGAGGTTATGAAGTTGCCTGGTGTCGCTTGTGACCCATCTGATAAGACTAGATTCCTCTTTGTAATCTTCTAAATGCTTGTTATGAAAGATTGTCAGTGTTACTGGTTCGTCTATGACAGAACCGTGATCTTACTCCTACCAGCTTGTCAAGACGAGTTGTAAATGTAACCACGTGACAAAGCCACACTTTGCACAGTACCACGGTACTCACAAAAGACTAGAGCTGAAATAATTTTCTTGTCAAATAGAATTGTATGGGCGAGGGTATTTCTGAAAGATTATTGCCAGTTGTATTAAATATTGTATCTCCAATAAAGTTGTCTGTGTGCCAGTCTCTAGAACGGGTTCTCAGCAAATCATTACATGATGGCTAATTTCATCACTTCACCCTGATACTATCGCAATTATGGAGCTGGCTGTACACAAGATAAAAGTCAGCCAGACCAGACGATTTTGGCGGAATTGGTAGGTGATCTCATGTGTATGAGCACCTGATTCTCTCCCCCGATTGATTCCCCCCCCCCCCCGATCGATTCTCCCCCCCCCCGATCGATTTCAACATACCCAATTATTTTTTTCCCGTGAAAAGCCCTATGCAGCTAATTCACCTGTTGCAACCTTAAAGGGGTTTTCCAGGCAGTACAAATTGATGGCCTATCTTCAGGATAGGCCATCAACAGCTAATCGGTTGGGATCTGACTCCCGTCGATCAGCTGTTTTGAAGAGGGTGCATCACATTTCTACTTGCTCACTGACCCCGACCGATCCGCTATTGATGGCCTAAACAGAGGATAGGCCATCAATTTTTACTGGTTGGAAACCCCCTTTAAGATGGCAATACCACAACATTTTCACAATGTTGTCGACAAGGTACAACAATCAGACAGATTTGTTCTGCTTTCTCTGCAAGACCACACCTTGAACTCACCCCGTTATAATACAACTTTGTTCAGTACTGCAATGGTCTGGACCTCACAAGCAAAAGAAAAAAACTTTGGTGCTGCAACGGGAAGTTATAGTTTGTTCTATATTTTGTATTGCACAATCAGAGCACGACATTTACTTATTCTGAGTAAAGCAGAAGAATATATTTGGGGAAAAAATTCTGACATGAAAATGATAAATATTACATAAAATCCTTATGAGAACACCAGATGTCCAGCCTTAAAAAAAAAAAAAAAAAAGTACAATAAGCGCAGTACAGTACCGCAAGTATTTCTATATGGAGTAACTTTGTTCTCAGTTTTATGTCCAGTTTGAAATATTTGAAAGTTTTGGACATCCAGCAATATACAGAAAGTCAGCAATTCATTGCATAGATTTGTTCTTTAAATATATAATAAAGGGAAGATTATTTTCTCATATGGTGATTCTAATGTTGTCACATTTATAAATCCAGCATCTGTTAGACAAGATAAGCCAGAAACAGTTGAGAAAATTCAGACTTCACACAAGAGGAGTAAAGACCCTTTTACAATGGCCGATAATCTGCCAGTGCAGCGAGCGCCGATCGAGACATCGTTGATCGGCGCTCGTTGGCTCCTGTCACACGGAGCTATGGATGGGGACGAGCGGTCATTACTCTGATCGCTCGTGCCCATACATTATCATCATGTCGGCAGCGCGTCTCCCTGTTTACACAATGTAGTGATTTCCATAAAGCCCCGAAATGCCATTCTATCCCTCGCCTCTTTCCAGACCTTAGATTATAGTTTTAATAATGGAAATATTTAACTTTTTTTTTTTTTTATAAATTCTTTTATTTATCAATTTTTCAAACATAACACGATGATGCAAAAGAATCTGCAAGCAAATAGCACTTCGGCACGCAGGCCGGAAAATGAGGACATATTGTATGATGTATGTGCAATCAGAGAAATATCAACATTAATTGGGGCTAGGCCCTTCCATCCCGAACCTGCAGACATGCACAAGGCCCACAGTGAAACATAATTCAAGAGGGGGAAAGAACAAGGAGAGGAGAAAAAAGCAAAGACAGGGGAGGGAGGGCAAAGGACGAATTCTGGTGTCATATGCCCTATAAAGGGCACAAATCAGGAGGCTACGATGTTCCTGAACTCCACTGATGATTGAAACCTGACCCAGTGATACCAGGTCTTCATGAACTTGGCGTGATTACCTCTCATGGATGCCGTGAGATCCTCCATCCTCATGATCTCCTGTATCTTATTAAACCACATGCGGAGCGACGGCGCAGCAGATTGTCTCCACAGCGCTGGTATTCAGGCCCTGGCAGCGTTCACCAGGTGGCGGACCACAGAGCGACGGTATGAGGATAATGGAACCTCGCACAGATGGAGCAAGAAGAAGGCCGCTGTGCACGGGAGCGGGAAGTCCGTGAATTTAGAAGTAATGCGCCACACTTCTGACCAAAAGTCAGTCAGCCTCGGGCACTCCCAAAAGACATGGAGAATCGTTCCCACCTGTTTACCACATCTCCAGCACAGCGGGGAGACCGCCGGGATCATGGCATGTAATCTGGAAGGCACCCTATACCATTGTGTTAAAATTTTAAATCCCGCTTCTTGATACCTGCTGGCCATGAACGATTTATGTGTCATCGTGTATACCCTATCTTGTTGTTCAGCCAAGAGTGAAATTCCCAAATCCCTTTCCCACCGTAGCAAATATGTGGGTGTGGAGAGGGTAGATGGGGAGATCAGTAAGGAGTATAGTCTGGATAGAGAATGCTGCATCGAGCATATTTAACTTTTTTAATATGATACGATCAGCAGATGATCGAGCGTTTGCTCTATGAACGCTTGCCTGCTCGATTAATTGCCCAGTGTAAAACCCACTTTAGAGGGGTTTATGAATGTAATATAAATAATTTCCCCCTCCCACCTTAGAACCAGCGCCGCTCTTGTTCATAGGACGCATCTGGTGTTGCGGCATTGATGTGAATGGAGCAAAGATGCTGTTCTGAAAAGAAAAGAAAAAAAGCTGGCTGTTTTTTGTAATCTCATACAACTCCTTTTTAGTTGGCCAAATATTTTATATGGGTCAACCGAACCCGCCAAGTTTTTGTTATTAACGGACGATCTGATGTATACAGGGACCTATTGACCATCCATTTACAGCCGATGTCCGGGGGAAAGAAGGATCAGGCATGTTGGATTTTCATGTACCTGATCCTGTGTAAGCTGATACCTCTCTACCCTATTTAAATAATCATGCACACTCCCTGAGATTTTTATGGAGGAGTCAGGAGAGATATCTGTCAGCTGAACAGCTTACTAATGTATACGATAGAATTAGAGCATTGCTGTATAATAAAGGAAAAAAAATACAAAACTTCAAGGTGCATCTGCAGTATAGCGATGGTGCCCAGTGTACACCAGGGAACGCAAAGCAAAAAAAAACCATCAGTATGTTTATGTCTACCTCATAAGAAGACGCCGGTTTTATAAATGGCACATGGTAGGTGGTGGACCTCTTATAGACTTTGCCTCTGCACATCTCGATTTACGAATGTGATTTGCTTCCCTTTTTTTTTTTTTGCTGAATTTCAACTGCAGCTTTCTTTTACAAGTGTGATCCATTGGCCACTTTACTGTCCTTTTTAAGTGAAGAATTTGCTGACGTCAAGTGATATTAACGGACTCAACTTTGGAATGCATCATTTATTTATTTTTTCTGTTTTCGGACTAAATTTGAAGTCCTATAAACAGAACAGCTGTAACCCTGTGACACTGACATTGAGATTAAACAGGGATTATTTTTTTGTCTGTCCTACTGCTAAACACACATGGCAGAAACGTCATTTTACTGGTCATCTCCTGGGATCTAATCCAGCATTGAGGTCCTGGGTTATAATCCAATAAATGTAACATCTGCAGGGGTTTGTGTGTTTTTCTTGTTCTTTAGTAGGTTTCCTTTACCACTCCAATAACATACCAACAGGATATATTCACACGTGGCAGAAATTTGTGTTTGAGAATCCATTCTATACGTCTGATTGAGGTTGGTTCTGCAGCATCTGCATGGATTTTTACGTACCCCATTAAAGGAGTTGTCCGACCGTAACAATTTATCAGCTTTCCACAGGATAGGTTATAAGTATTTGATAGCAGGGGGTCCCACCTCTGGAACCCCCATTGATCAGGAGAACGGGAGTCCTGAGTCCACTGTTTGGACGGAGCAGTGGTCATGCATGCTTACTGCCACCCTATTCATACTCTATGTATAGCACTCTATGTATAGCACTGTACTCGGCTATCTCTGTGAGTTCAGTAGAGTATGAATGGAACGGGACCTTAGTTTTCCCAATCAGTGGGACCTCCAGCGATCAAACATTTATCACCTATCCTGTGGATAGGTAATGAATTGTTATGGTTAGACAACACTTTTGAAATGTATGGAACAGTGGCAAAAAAAACAACCTGGGGTCACTGTGCCCGCTTGGACCTCCTCGTTTACATAGCTCTGTACATCTGCACACTGTACATTTTAGTGCGGGCTCAGCTGGGTATTACAACTTTCTTCCACATTGAATGGAACAAAGCTGCAATACCCAATACAACCACTAGTAAATGTACGGCGTGTAGGTGCATGTAGCTATGTAAACAATGAAGAGGCCGTGGCAAATTAATACAGAACAGCAGGGGTGCAGAGAAACGCAAGTTGGAGATCCTAAGAATAAACCATCAGTAATCCCGGAAAAGCCCTTTAAATATATTACATTGCTTATCTTGTACTGATCTCGAGATACATCCTTTATTATATTCCAGAGTTGTATTCACTATTTGGCTGGCCGTCATTGGAAACATCCTAACAGCTCTCCTCAGCTCTTAGAATGTGCTGGTAGAGTCAATTTTCTGAATCCTTTTTCATGCCTGGTGTAAAGATTACTCATCCCAGAATGCAAATCACCAAGTTCTGTGCACATGTGGAATGCTTTGAAGCCTGCAGAATTGTGAATACAGCTCTGGAGGATCATACAAGATAAGTACTACAATGTATTTACAAAGTTGCACCACTTTTTATGCTTATTTATTCTAAATGTAAACTGTTCAAAGACTGAATCTTTCCTACATTTTATTGATTCCATTGTGCAGTAAAACAGAAACACTAGTTGGTATTGCTAGAATGCCCTTGGCATTGTATATGCCAATGCACTTTGTATAAAATATGGGCATTAAATAAATATTGTGTATGGATCAAAGATTGTTCACTTTGTTAACAGGTCACTGAAATGTTGATTGTTGTATCAGTCACCTCAGTTCCCTCTGTTTTGTTTGTTTTCATTGTGCTGCTCTCCATTGTTTTACCTTCTTCTGTCATTTCCGGAGATGTGACCTGCGGAGGTCCGTGAGCGCAGATTCCACAAATTGCTAGAATAAAGGGACTACAAACTTCTACTCATTGTTGTACCTCTTTATCATAACACATTTTTCATATTGAAATTATATTGATGAGTTTCCCACTGATATCAGGCACATAACAGTCACAGTGCGGAGGAAATTATGCTTTCAGGGGGTCTCCGTTTGCTTGTTATGTGCAGCTCTGGAAAGGTTGTGCTGTTTTTAAGTAGAGTGGACTCCCCTCTTCCTGAGAATTCTGCACGCATGATTTGCAATGGTAGCAGAAAATATTTTGACGCTCTCCCCGATTGATCAATTTAAAAAGTGGTGACCCCTTGTGGTGTTCTAGGATCTGTACATGTCCATATGTTAACGCCACAAGTGAAAAGGTGGTGACAGGTCCTCTTTAAAGAGATTGTCTGACATAAAAAAAAAAAATAATCTGCTTCATTTTATAAAAACAGCGCCACTCTTGTTTATGGGCTGTGCCTGGTATTGCAGTTTCATTCAAGAGAATTGCCCCATTATGTCACCAGGTTTTGCTACTGAGGACTTTATTACAGTGGTTTTTTCCCCCCCTCCATGACCCTTGGATTAATTCCCTATCTTCTTTAATAGTTTGACGAGCGGAGTCCTGCACAGGTCCCATTAGCAAAGCTTCTGGGGCCAACCAGGGCTTGGCCCTTTCTTTCCAAGGGCCCCATAGCAGCCACATGGTATGTACGCCCCTTAAGGGTATGTTCAGACATCAGAAATCGGTGGCAATTTACAGAACAATACATGTGGATGGGTCTTTCAAAATCCCATCCACACGTAGCAGATAAATTTAGAGTGCAAATCCGCAGCATGCTCATTATGTTTCTGAAAAGCTGCAGATTTCACCTTTTTCAATGCATAGGGTGAAATTTGCAGCACAATTTTAGTCCAAAATCTGCATGTAACACATGCGGATTTTGCAACAGATTCGTGCCTGATTTTTTTTTAACGTCTGGACTGCTCCTGGATGTGGTCTCTTGAGCATTCGGGAAACAAATTGAATAAAGTCTATAATAGCGAATAAGAATGAGTGCTCAGGAAATGTAAGGTTATTTTTTTAACCTAACAACTTGCATTACCGTTTTTGTATCTGCTCATAATGCACATTGAGTTACAACACCCCTCACTTTCATATGGCAATGGGGATATACAAAAAAAAAAAAAAAAAGGCCATTTTTTCGTTTTTGCCCTTTTAGGTTTTTCTGCTCATGTCAGATTAATTTCACACTTCTGAGAAGTCTACAAAAGAAGCTGTTGTGGAAATGCTGGCACAGAAAAAAATGACGACATTTTTGTCACTTATTAAAAAAAAAAAAAAAAAGAAGCCTGAGACTTCTCTTAAAGCGTAAAACACACACACAGGCATCCAGTGATTAAAGGCGCTTTCCATGGCACTGACATAATTGCAATTTTTTTTTTTCAGTGAGCGCTCGCCTCTCCTCCACCTCCTGTCACACTGACCGAAAGTCATAAAAAGTTTGCTTGCTTGCCCTTGGTCCTGTTTGTATAAATTATGTGTACACTATAAATATTCACGTTTCTGAGGGACCATTTTTTAAACAATGATTGCACTGTTCTGCCTTCTCCGCAGAGAAGCAACTTGACATCACCATGGACTATACTTTTCCCGGCAATGTCCTTAAAAAAATACAGCTGTTTCGGCCGACGAAATAAAACACTGTGTAAACAGAACATTGGAAAAATGTGGCACAAAGCTGCCCGGGTTGAAGTAACAGAACCAAAAAAACAGATAAAAAAAATGGTGTCATCAGTGGCCAATGATTTACTGTTCATGTGGTTTTTCCTGTAGACCGGGTTTGATACAGGTACAGTACAAACATACGAGTCCTTGGATCTTGCTCAGCCTAGTTCCAGGTTTCCAGTTTAATAAGTGTATTTAAATCCACGTCTGATGTCTAAATTTACCAACTAGTAGTAAAGGTCAGGAGATGCAATACATGGGCTAGATGAGGTCTATCAAACATCGACGTGAATATAATACTTGGCTTGGTTCAGATGGTGGGGTAGGGTTGACACTTTTGTTTCCTCCATTAAGGGTTTAAGGACGACTTCTAGCCCAAATGAGAACCCCACCAAGTCAAAAGGAAGTTGCTTTACTATAAAGCATCATGGTCCAATATTTTAGGATCTCAAGACAAGCATCTAACCACAAAAGCCACTATACAGGCATCTCACACAGTAAACCAGAACCTACTCTGTACTGACGAGGAGCAACAACCCTGAAACAGTGCTCTCTGGTTTGGCTGATAACCCGAGTCATGTTTCAAAGCTCTTGACATTGACTTACAGGATAGTCACCTATAGGTGGCACTAGAGATATTTTTTATACTTTTTCCCAAGACACATTGCCCTATAGACTACCTAACAGCTGGATCTCTAGTAATCTTCCCATGGTTCCTATTAGCTATGAAGGAAAGTCTAACGTGGTTTTCACGGAAAGCTTTATGACATTTTTTAATAGACTGATGAGTGTACATTCAGACCCTACTGGTTTTATACACATGAGTAACCCAGTAAGCAATATATGTATACAGTGCTCACGGCCCTAATATCCAACCTGCCCAATGCCACTTTGGCATAACCACTTAAAATGTTGAAAAGGCCTTTACTCTCAAGTACTATTGTACTCTAGACTATTATGGCTTTCGTTGTGCTTTTCCATACATAATCCAAACATATACTCACTCCATCATTGCTAATATGTTCCCCTCCTTACCACTGTTATTGATTTACACTGTGGTACAGGGCAAGGTTGCCCTCTCTACCTCAGTTTGCAAAAAAAATAGGTATTCGAAAATGCTGTCACCGCACTAATGTTAGGGAGAATATCTTGGCAATAGTTATCATCAACGGTAACACAATGAATAGTTTATTGGTGGTAGAGGGCAGTATAGAACCCAGGGGTCTTGGTCATCGTCCCAGTAGTATTGGTATGACCTTGGATCGGCGACAAGGAGCATTAGAGACAACATGGGCCATGGGTATGTTCAAAGACATACATACTATAGAGGCATGGCAACTTTACCTAAATTCACAAAGTTACAAAAAAAGAAGATATACTGTATGTATAACTGCATAACTAAGCAGATTTGCCATTCAGATGCCAAGGAAAGCAGGGTTGACAATTCATTAGAAGCTGGAATGGCAGCCACATTGGTCATGGCCAGCTTTCCCAGGAACAGATCTACTATAAGTACGGAGTTGCCTTATTTAGTTTCACAGAAGAAGATTACCAAGAAAACTTGCCTGTGAGGATGTTTTATTTTTTGCAATTGTTACATTGATTTTTTTTTTAGATTGTTTTTTTTACAGGAGTTGTTGAATGCATATTATGTCTATATAAAGAAAGGTTCAACTTTTCCAAGATGTGTGGCTATACATGTACCAACGTTAAAAATAGAATTTCCTAAACCTCACAAAGTTTCAGGAAAGTTGGTAAATCGCAGCAGTATCTGTACCCGTGTCCAGGACAAGCAATATCCTCCAGAATTTAAGTTACATTGCACATAGCTCCTATAAGAGCAATGCCACTCTAAAACATAAATCAAAACAGATTATATTAAAGTGATCTGGTAGGTGCTAGATTATAGCAATGTTGAGGGTGTCAAGAAAGGCAGCCAAAAATAAAATGGTAACACAAAGTGTACTGATAAGGCTGGGTACACAGAGTTTTTTTACAAGCTTTTTGACGCGGAAACCGTGCCGCAAAACTTGTCAAAAACGGCCCGAAAATGCCTCCCATTGATTTCAATGGGAGGCGGAGGCGTCTTTTTCCCGCGAGCGGTAAAACCGTCTCGCAGGAGAAAGAAGGGACATGCCCTATCTTCGGGCGTTTACGCCTCTGACCTCCCATTTACCTCAATGGGAGGCAGAGAAAGTGTAGTTCGTGGAGTTTCTTGCCCGCGGCGCTCAATGGCCGCGGGCGAAAAATGCAGCGAAAAATGCAGCGAAAGTCGGCGTGCAGGGAGAGGAAAATCTGCCTCAAACTTCCAAACGGAATTTTGAGGCAGAATTTTCGCCTGCAAAAAACTCTGTGTGAACCCAGCCTACCACATTTTTGTCTGTGTGTGTATCAATAATACTTCATTATTATGAGAGCGGGAAATATTTCATTATGGATGTGCTTAAATACAGTCCTCAACATTGAAATTGCAACACTAAGAAGGAAAAGTTTTGGAATTGTGGAAACCACAGGATCGATAGACATGTTAATGATATGCAAATGATGATAAAAAAAATGGAAACAAAATATTCCAAACATCTTGATTTATCCAGTATAGAGTATAAGCGCCACGCGCAGAAATACACGCACTTAAACACTTTGGTATGTGATCAATGAGGTTATTAGTGGTTGTCTGAGGAATGTTATGCCACGCTGAATGCACTTGGGCACGCAAATCATCAAGATTGGCTGCTCCCTTTCAATTGCCGACCAATGACGTCCCAGATGTGCTCGATGTGAGACAAGTCCGGAGATGCTGCAGGCCATGGTAGCACGTTTAGGCCACGCAGGCTGCTCACAGTAGCACAAGCAACATGCGACTTGGCATTGTCCTGTTAAAAAAAGGCTTCTAGGCCACTTTGGAGAAATGGCTATACCACTGGTTCCACGACCAAATCAACGTAATGCCGAACTGTTAGTGTTGCTGAAATGAAGACTAGAGGGATCCTTCTACTGTACATTGTGCCACACTACACCATAATCCCAGGAGTAGGACCGGTGTGACATTCCTTTGTGGAAGCCTCTTCATGGCGTTGCCCACGTGGACTCCAGATCAATCTCCGGCTATCATAGCATCCGAGACAAATGCGGGACTCATCGCTTAAGAGGACAGACCTCCATTCCAGCCTCCATTGCCGTCTTGCTGTGCACCATTATAGCCTTTGAAAGGGGTGTCATGTGGTCAATGGAACACCTGTAGCTGGACTTATGGCTCGTAGCCCAATATCATTCAAACACCTTTTGATGGTTTGTGTCGACATTGGTTGCCATCCTAGGCTTGGGATCTGACTTCCAATTTCATTTGCAGTACAGAATAGATCACTACGCGCCATTCTCCCAACCTCCGGGACACGCAACGTGGAACAGTGCTGTCATCTCGGCCTAGGCGCGTTAGCAATCTGTCGGAGTGATAAACCAAGGTCTCACAGTTCAAGGATTGTGTCCCTCTGTTGCGACAAGTAGCGATAACTGGCACGCCGACGAACAGAAGGCATCACGCAATCATCCCCCACCACACATTTATGAGGTATCGTGGCTAAAAAACTTTGCTTTCAATCTGGTTTTTATGCAACCTCCCATGTGCCACAGATTGGAGAAAGTTGCTTGAAAATGTGATCATTTGCAGATCTTAGTGACACCTGCTACTTCCTTGATTTGCAAAACCTTACGGCTTGTCCTTCTTGGTGTTGCCATTTCAATGTTGAGGAGTGTGTATATACATCCATATACTGATTGTATTGACAAAATTGAGTCCATGGTTATATCTGTATTTGGAAAAGCTGGATGACAACCAGTGTCGGACTGGAGTACCTTGGGCCCACCAGAGGAAATAATTCTTGGGTGCCACCCGTCGGCTATATAAAAATAATGCGACCACTCTTAAAGCGTTTGTGTAGTAAACCAAAGACTAATATTACAACCATACAGTGACCATATAGTGGTAGACACCAGTCCTACACAAGCGCTCTGCAGACCATATAACTTAAAAGAGTTTTCCCATCTTAGACATTTATGGCATATCCACAGGAAATGCCAAAAATGTCTGATCGATGTGGGTCCAGGCTCTGGTACCCGCAGCTATATCTAGAACTGACCACAGAATCCAGGTGGAAACCAGTGGAAAGGGGGTCGTGCGTGTGCGTCCAGCAAGAGCTGCTCGGCTGTTTCCATAACAACCATACAACAGAATAGAGAGAGCTGCGCGCATGGGTGACCCTTTCTCTACTGGTCTCCCCCTGGATTTTGCGGTCAGTTCTAGATATAGCTGCGGGTTCCAGAGCTGGGACCCGCATCTATCAGACATTTTTGGCATTTCCTGTGGATATGCCGTAAATATCTAAGATGGGAAAACTCCCTTAATACAATACAGTGAAATCCAGTGACTCATTAGTGACGTCTTCTCAGATTGGAGTCGCTCGCTTTTCCTTTTCTTCTTTATCCGGCCAAGATTGCTGTGATGCCTTCTCCCAACTACAAATCGCCTCTGCAGAATTTGAAACACAAACCTCTTTGGCTTCCCGCTTTTGTAGCACCTCCCCACCCTCTACAAAACCCTCACCATCTATAGTGCCCCAGATGGAAATAATGCCCCCACGGTGCCACACACTATAAAAGTACCCCTTTTAGGCCCCACAATAATAATGGTGCCACACACAGCCCCCTCTTGTAGATAGTGCCACACACAGCCCCTTCTCTTGTAGATGGTGCCACACACAGCCCCTTCTCTTGTAGATGGTGCCACACACAGCCCCCCTCTTGTAGATAGTGCCACACAGCCCTCCCCCTATATAGTGCCACACAGCCCCCCCTAGTAGATAGTATTACACAGCCCTCCCCCTGTATAGTACCACACAGCCCTCCCCCTGTATATTGCCACACAGCACTCCCCCTGTATTGCGCCAAACAGCACTCCCCCCTGTATTGTGCCACACAGCCACCCTAGCAGATAGTGCCACACAGCCCTCCCCCTGTATAGTGGCACACAGCCCCCTAGTAGATAGCGCTACACAGCCCTCCCATGTATAGTGCCGCACCCCCCCCTACTAGATAGCGCCACACAGCTCTCCCCCCTGTATAGTGCCACACAGACCCCTGTGTAGATAGTGCCACACAGCCCTCCCCCTGTATAGTGCCACCCCCCCGCATAGTAGATAGCGCCACACCGCCCCCTCAGTAGATAGTGTCACCCCCATATATTTTTACTTACCTAGCCCTGTTCCCACGACGGACAGAACGCTCCACATCTCAGATGTCGTAGGCCAGCGTGATGCAATGATGACCTCACGCCGGCTTGTGCAGGGACTCCGTCCTAGCGGTTTATAGGCTGCAGGCCTAACGTGGCCTGCAACCTATACTATTCAGTGGTATCTGTGGACGCAGATACAAGTGAATGTGGCAATCGCTAGCACCAGGGCCCCCTCCGGTGCTAGCGACGCCACCGGTTATGAGGGGCCCCTTGCCGCCCGGCATATAACATTTATGTGCCGGGCGGTATGGGTCTCCTCATGCCGGGGGCCCCGTAGCAGCTGCTATATTTGGCAGGGGCCCTAAAGCCGGCTCTGCCTACAATAGTAAAATAGTAAGCAGCGGGGCAGGGAGACAATGTCCCTCTGCTCCACTGCCGGATAAAAGCAGCTCGCTGCCAGTCCGACGCTGATGACAACCTATACAGCACCCATAATCTGCATAGTTAAAGACTATGTACACCTTTGAAATAGTTGTTTTTGTTTTTTTAGTAAAAATGTGTATCAGTGTGTTTTGTGCAACATTCTAAATAGTTTTTATTGAAAATAATTTTTACTTTTTGAGATGTATCTTGCACTCAGACCTGAATCCGAGAGGTTCAGTGTCAGCGGGTCCTGTGTGTCTGTTATCGATCACATCTAGTTTATGAACTTAGATCTGATCGGTAACAGCTCGATCTACGCGGACACTGAACCCATCAGTGCCGCTGACCTGACAGGTATAATATTCAGCGCTAGATACAGCTGCTCTGTATACAGGATACAAAGCAGCTGTATCTGAAAAAGTTAAAATAATTATCAATAAAAAGTATTTAGAAAGTTGCACAAAACACACTGACATTTTTATTAATTAAAAAAAAAAAAAAATAACAACAATTTCAAAGGTGCACATAGCCATAGTACAGTCAAATATCGCTTTCCCCCATATAGTTGCACAAGTTTGCAG
This sequence comes from Rhinoderma darwinii, assembly GCF_050947455.1. Classification (NCBI taxonomy): domain Eukaryota; kingdom Metazoa; phylum Chordata; class Amphibia; order Anura; family Rhinodermatidae; genus Rhinoderma; species Rhinoderma darwinii. The sequence goes on from NC_134690.1 coordinate 383,558,512, forward strand.
GTTTTCCGTTCAGGAGTCTGGGAAAGCTATATGGCGTTCATTGTTGGATCTGTAAATGCGGCCATACAGGACGTCGCCCATCTAGAATGTATTGTTCCTATATTTCATTGCCAATGTCTATCATAAACATATTTTATTATAACAAGCACATAGCGGATGGTTGGCTGGTAGTCCCGTCCAGCTTTCCTCTCCTGTGTAAAGTTAGGAAGTGTCCGTCATATTCCGGCTATATAACTATTGGGCAGGGTGTATGGGGTAGTTGGATTTCAGCATGCTAGCGCCTCAGCGGTTGTTTTTAATTGGGATATGATTTCATTAGGAAACCATGATGGCATGGTGAGGTAATTTGGCTTTTTTCATACTCCATGAAAGAAGCTCACAGGCTGTGATTTATAAACAAGGAAGGGATTTGGGCCTAGTACATTTGCGGCCTTCTCCAATGGGAGCAGTCTTTCCAGCTGAAAGCCTGGCTGCCAACCCTCGCTTACAGGTGCCCATTCACTCATCAAAGGATGGATTCTGATGAGCGGTGGGTTCACAGGAGCTGGGATTAAAACATGTTTTCACAGTGTTGGCATTTTTTTCTCATTTCTTTTTTCTGCTTCACTTAGATTTTATACATGCTTCAGTCCTTCTTTGAGGCGAAACACATAGCTAATTCAGAGCGACTTCAGCAGGAGATCTATGACATCACTGACAGCTTGAAAGCCAGCCTGTGGCTCGCCAAAAGGTACGTTGGATTGAAAAATTTGAGGAAGTTACTGATGAGGTGTAATAAAAATATATTTTTTTCTCAGTTGCTATAATCGATCATCAAAGATAATTTATTAATAATAATAAATGAAAGTTAATCCTGGTATAGAAAAGCTATTAAAAATACAACAATAAAGACAGATTAGAGGGGTTGTCCACATGGAACATACCTTTTTAGTTAGAAGGGTTCCCTGACGATAAGGTGATCAGAAGATGTCCTGCTGCTGACACCCTCATTGATCAGCTGTGATCTGTAGGAGAACCTAGCAGCAAGTGTTCTGTTTTCCTATAGCGCCACCACAGTTAAAATTGGGCATTACACAGTTCCCATTGGAATCAATTATTTGTCTGTGTAATGCATGGACATGCTTCGTCCTCTAGGGTAAGTGACAATTTATTGTTCCTATATCTTACCTTGTAGGCGCAGCTTACAGTAAGGCCCCATGTACAGAGACGTGTGCAGGAGGCTGTAAGGCAGTATTTGTCCCTGCAGCTCCTGGCTACAGAGCCATAACACTGTGTTGGACGCTGTATTGTGCTTTGTGCAGTGTAGAGTAGCTCCATAATATGACATCCAATGGAGCATGACACATAAAATCGAAGCTGCGATATGGCCCCATAGGTCTATGGGGCTGTATTACGGCCCCATACAACTTGGAGGTTGTAAAAAGCCATAATAGAGCCAAGTGAATGAGGCTTTAGAGCTATGTTATGTCTTAGGCAAGGAAATATATGTGTCCTTATTCACTTATTGCTTGGCATAGTGGATTATTGTTGTTGGACTGCATCTATGGAATCCACAACTATACGGATTCCTCTAACATCCCGTTCCCCGGTCTTTCTTCTTATGATTGCAAACAAACATTACAGACTATGTCGGTGCAAGAGCATAGTGTCATATGTTCCAACTGTGTCCCCCGAGAACAGAGCTGTGTGTGTACAGGGAACGGCTAGTCCATATACTTGTTTATTCAGTAACAGATGTAAATATTTCTTGTGTATGGTGCATCTGTATACATGATTGGATTCCAGTGGTAGGAGTATACAGCAATGCTTTCCATTCATTACTGAAGAGGTAAGCAACTGTTCTACAACATTGTAAATATACCATAAAATAAATGTAAAAAAGTTGTCTGCAAATAAAATCTGTCTCTACAGTTATTAAAATTCTATTCTGCCGTTCCAGAATCACTAAAAAGGTTCTGCTTTTTTTTTTGTTAGAGACCGCGCCATAGCATGTATGTGGTATTGCAGCTTGGTTCCTTTCATGAGCTGCAATACCATACACAGTCCATGGAAAGTGCGGCGCTGCATCCGGGGAAAAAAACAGACCATTTTTCTAATTCCGGACATTCACTTTATTTATATCTGTTTCTAGAAAATCTTGGTCACATCAATGCCCTCATTTGTCACACAGTATTCTTAAATGGCTGATGATCTGGGTTAATGCAACGGTATGAGAGCTGGGGATGCATCACTGCATAAGTAGGTAGATTTACCATTTAAAGGGGTTGTGTGAGATATAAAAAAAAAATATGGCTGCTCCTTGCAGAAACAGCGCCACTCTTGTCCTTAGGCCTCATGCACACAGCCGTGCCCATATTTACGGCGATTGCGGGCACGGCCGAAATTTTGGCCCGTTCTCCCAAACAAAGTAATTCTCGAAATCCGAAAAAAAGGACATGCTCCATAATTCCTGGCACAGTTCTACAGCACGGACACCTATATGTAGCAATACGGAATGGTGCCAATATAACTGAATGGGTCAGTAATTGTGGAGATTTTTTACGGTCGTGTGTATAGGGCCTTAGACTTTGTCTGGCCTTGCAGTTCAGCCCCATTCGATACCCTGGACAACCCCAGTGGGGGCGGTAATGGCAGCCATGGTTGTCCACTAACTTTCCCAGAAAGTGAAACGGCTATGTCCATTTTTTTTTTTTTGGGGAAATTGGGCAGAAGAAGAAAAAACTCAAGGACTTGTACTTACTGGGGAGGTTTAGGGTAAAACACTATATTGTAGGTTTACTACAATTTCCATAGTCCAGCCCTTCAAAGTCCAGAAATGCTGAACCCGAAATGGGAGTTAAAGTTCCAGACCAGCGGGAACAGACCACCAAGTCCTTGGATTGTTAAAGGGGATTCTCTAGAACATAAACATGGAAGGGCTATACTTAGGATTAGCGATTAATGTTTCATTTGTGGGGGTTCAAACTCCATGAACTATTCATTGTTTATACTGGCACAATCGCTCGTCCATACAGGTGGCTATACCTAGTACTGCAGTTTAGTCCTATTCAAGTGAAGGGGACACAGCGCTCGCAGAAGGACCCTTCATTGTGCTGATCAGTGGTGGTCCCTAGTTGGACCGACACCAATCAAACATTGATGGCCTATCCTAATGACAGGCGATCAATGTTTAAGTCCAGGAGAACCTTTTTTTTTTTTTTTTCAATAACACGATGCCCAATTGTTCACTAGATTTGATAGTCTGGCATGACACTAGTTCTGTAAATATACCAGACTAGCCGTAGCTCAATATATGTAGAAATAAGCAAAAATGGTGCTAATTTAAGCTATCCGTTGTCTGTCATGTATTGCTGGCTTTTGCCTGTCCTGAGCACTTATTATTATGAGTATAATGTAATTTTTCCATTTCTGGTTTAGTTTTGCAGCTTATGTCCTGATCAAAATCATATGCACTGGGCCTAGATTGAATTACATTGAATAATACATTAGGTCACTAAAAGCAGGGAGCCAATCAATGTATTTATCTTATGGCCACAGGGGAAGGAAAACCAATTCAGTTATTATGTTCTGCCATTGGTATGTAAAATATAAAACATGCAATTTAAGTCATTGTTCTAGGACACCTACAGGTTCTGTGGCTGGAAATGACGGGATCTTCGTATTTAACTGTTTTCCTAATTGTTTTGTTTTAGGCAAAATCCATGTCTAGTAACGAGAGCGACATTTACGGACATCCTAAACACAGTCATCTGTTATTCTGGAAAGGACAGAGACCAAGGTATGTGAGTATGGATTGTGCAGGCAGGGTGGTTCTGCTAGCTGATCACTCATGGTTGGCAGAAGGAACGGGGTTTCTACTAATGAAAATTAAAAAATGACAAATCTTATAAAACAAAAACAGTTTTTATAATCTCCAAAAAATCCTTAAATGGGTTGTCCAGGCACGGACAACTGATGACCTATTCACAGAAAAGGTCATCCGCATATGATCGTGGGGGTCAGACACCCGGACCGCAAACAAAATCAGCTGCTCCTGTGAATGTGTCAGTTGTCCGTGCCTGGACAACCCCTTTAAGACCAGGATCACTCACGCAGTTTTTGGCTCAGTTTTTTGTGTCAGATCCAGAAGTTTTAAAGAAAAGACTAATGCATCTCCTTTCTTTTGTGTCCACTCCTATGTTTGGTCCAAAAAGGACACCAAGAACATCATCAAAACTGCTTTTGTGATCTTGGCCTTAAAGGGGTTGTCCAGGCATGGACAACTGATGACCTATCCACTGGATAGGTCATCAGTATACGATCCGTGGTGGTCCGATACCCAGACCCCGCACTGATCAGCAGCTCCGGGTGCCGGATGTTATGCAGGGTATGAAGTATTTGGAGCAGGAAGCAGATGGCTCCGACCAGTGCATAGCGGCCGTGTTGTAGAACAGCAACTCTGCTCCTATTCACTTGATTAGTACTGCAGCTTGGCCACTATTCTTCGGAGCCATCTTCTTCTTGCATGGACATCCAGATCACCTGTAATCCACTTATAATCGGAGGGACCGTTCAAACAAGAAGATATTGCACGAAGTGGCACCTTTATACATTACTTACCAGTCCTAGATTATTCTTTTAGCCTCTCCTATACTGGAGCTGCTTCTTCAAGAGCAATAGGACACTGAATTTAGTCCATTTCACCCAGCTTTGCAATTCAGATTTTAGAGTATATGTTGACATTTTATTTAGCTGACAACATAATTTAAAAGATATACAAGTGTATTTAGTGTTCACGCAGATGTTGAGATTATGTGCCCAAAAATACAGTGACATGATAACAGGAAATCATGGGTGCGGCTGTTGTGTGAGCATTGCACCCAGGTGAAGGTAGTGACGTCCTGTGTGCGGTTATGTTCATATTACACCCATGTTTGTGCAAGTTAGTGTGAATTATGTGAAATGTGGTGACTAGTGCTACAGTATCTGGCGTGCAAGGTAGGCCGATATAGCACAGATTCATTTGTCATTATTTGTACGATCTATATATATATATTTATTTTATTTTTTCTGTAAATAAATTACGTGCTCCTTCCCAAAGTCGTTGTAACTATAACATCGTGGCACATAGGGCAGCATCAAGAGGCTGACAGGTCTGCCTTGAAGGATGACTCAAGAAAAACCAGATACACTGAGGCAGATTTACGAATACTGTCTTCAATTTATACACCTTAGAATTAGACTAGAGGCGCCAAATATATCACAGCGGCTCACGCTGGATGAGAAATTTAGAGCACGTTTAGACACTTCTGTCTAGCTTTATACCACTTCTTGGTTGACTTATTTTAGTCCACTTTTTTTTTTGTGCCAAAATTTTGGCCCAATTTGGTACTTCATAAACTCCGCCCCTTTTCTGCTATGGGCGAGTTGCAACCATCTGCTCTTTGGCGCATTTCATTGATAAGCTTGCCTAAAATGGTTTGCACCAAAAAGAAGGTGCAACTTAGGCCAGCCAACACCAATAGTCATTCTGCCCCACTGTGTTATACCTAGTGCGGTAACTCTTTAAACACCAAAGTGTTGTATCTGTGTCATGCACCGCCCCTTCAGGCCCTGCACTAGGTATAACACAGTGTATCAGGTTTTTCCAGAATATTCCTTTTAAAGGACATTTCGTTTCCTATGTAAAGCTTGTTATTCACTCTAGATAGTTGTCTATTCGACGGACTGATTCCCCCGTGAATATTCACACTCTGATCGACCAATCACGTATGTTTATTGCAATAGGAAAAAATTTATAAACCGCCACAAAACATCTTTGGCGCCACTTATCTCTTAGGGGATCAGGTAAAAATTCAACATGTCTAATATATTTTTTCCCTGGCAACAGATAGAAGGACTGCATAAGGCCTGCTATACAGATATAAACATGTAGTTCATCATCGCCAGTAGAAAGTAGTTTAAATGGCAGAACGGCTCTAAAATACGTTATACTGACGTCACCAGTATAAGATGTGACATCTATCCTAAATTATAGAACATACATGAAGCCAGGAGCCGCAGTGAAGGTGCCAAGATTTCTCCATACTCTGAAAAGAATTGCAGCGCAGTGATCCGTGTTTCTGTAAGGACATATATTCTTTACGTTTTCTGCAGGCTATAACTCCATGTAGAAATCTGTTTGTCCATACCCTCAGTCCTTTCACGTATATTTATTTATTGTGTTTTTGATTTTCCCCTTGTGCGGTTTTCTGCCTCATTCCTTTTCCTTAGTGCTCCACTGTCATGAATGCTTTATTAGCGTGTTAAGGCAGCAGAACTTGATATTTTCCTATATATATCATTTTGAGTTTTTCTTGGCTAAATTTCTTGTTGTTTCTATTTCGAGTTAATTTCCTTTTCTTCCACCCCCCCCCTTTTTTTTCCCCTCTTTCTCCTCCCATCCTTTTAATCCGGATGTATAGTGTGTTTGTATTTTGCCTTGTATCTGTACTGTGGCCAAAGCATTGTGACCCATCATTATGTCATTCCCCAGGCTAGTACAGTACATTGCAGGTTTAGGTCGGAGGTTGTGGTAGAGATGCAATGTACTTAATACATTTCAGCAAAGTGGCAGCGAGTTTATTTTTAGGAAAAAGTCAGACACAACAAAGCCTATGACTGCCCTGTAAAGTAGGCTGCAATAATTCAGAGCCCTTTTTTTTCTTAAAGAGATTTTATTTTAACTATAAAAACATTTTCATTTTTTTTTTACCAGTAGACCACCACAATACGTATATTTATATTCCAACTTCCGATGCCACAGGCTCCTGGAACGTAAATATACGTGGTCCTCTTTAAGGGCAGATTGGGCAGTATAGCGCTCTGCTATTAAAGAGATTGGGCTGACACCTAAAGATAGGGAGCTAAAGTGATCAGCTCCCTGTCGCAAAAAGTGAGCGATGTGTTTAGCACTGGGTTCCTTCCTGCATTCAGGCCACTGCCATGGAAACCTATGATGTCACAATGACCTCACCGGCCTCCAACTTTCACATGGGTGAGAGCAGCAAGGCGGGGAGGACATGATGTGTCCTCCTAGCATTCCTTTTTGCAGACCACTGCCAATAGTAATGTAATGGCCAGCAGGCATTAGATCCTTATTATCTGTTATCTGCATACAGAGGAGTGCTGGGAGAACACAGGTCATATTACCTAGCTTCCTCTAACCTCAGGAATCAAAAGAAGTAAAATAAACCATAGTAAAAATAAAAAAAACTAATAAAAATACAACTAATATGCCGGTGGAAAAAAAACAAAAAACAACTCGCCAGCACTACCAGAAACGATCCTCTGTGACATGGATACAGTTTACATGGATGTCCTCAAGAATAGATATTGGGATGCACTCCTCAATTGGTTGGCGCGGTGCTAGTAGGGTAGGGACGAGAATCCCACAATATTGAAAAATATATATAACCCCAGCACACACAGAGGTACACGAGATCCAGATGCAAACTAAATGTAAGTTTTATTGCAACAAAAATTATAGTGTTGAGGTAGTAAGCGACTTGGTAAGACGCTTCGGCCGACCCTCGGCCTTTGTCACAGTCGCTGTGTGACACACAGGGCAGATCCGGCGGACATCCCATACCAACGATATCGACTAGTTTTTGTCTTCCTGGCCACGACCCTATCTGATCTTATACCTAAAATAAAAATTGTGCGCATTTCGCCCATTTACAGATCTTGCATACCACCTAATGGCAGATGGCATACTAGAAAAAAATGGAGACCTGTGTTCTCGCACATTATAGCGATGATGTAAGTGGGGCAAAGTACACATTTTTAGTATCGTTATGCATGGTAAAGTGAGCAATATTTTCTGAAAAATTTGTCTGGTTCAACTAATAACATTAAATAACAAAAAAAAAAAAAAATGAAATGTTTTCGCTATTTTTCCCATTTTCCTCAACTTAAAAAAAGAAAAGATACCAGTTGTGTTTTGGTTTTACATTAAATCCCCATCTGTTCCTCCAATAAGGAAAATATATATTTGGCCAAAATGTAATTTTTGGGGGAAAATCACCCTTAGAATTTGGCATTCCATAAGGTAAAATGTAGCTTTTTACCTTCAGGCATTAGAGAGGAATTGGTCTTGGAAGGATTAAAGGAACACAATGCACTAGGTATAACACTAGGCAGTAAAGTTGACCATAAACTTACCGAAGCTATTCCTGCCACCATACACACACAATCATGCTCCGCTCAGCCGTGCATGTATTTTCAATATTGAGAAGGAATAACGCATCTGTCAGACTCCTCTGGCAACGGGTTATGTACTAACGATCAAAAGGATCGGGCATGTTGAAATTCGCAGTCATAAACTTTCAATGGTCGGCCAGTCCCGCCGAAATTGGTGGGCCTGGCCAACATATATCTAATTTGTATGGCCAGTTTAAGGTGTTTTTTTGAGATTAGGAAATTAGATTGGGAGCCACGCTAGGGAACAGGGTTGTGAGTGATGACACTCTGTACAGCGCTGCATAATATGTGGGAAATAAATAACACCTTTCAGTTTTGCCTGGAATGTACCTTTAATTTGTTCTACCTGAAGATTACATGAGTTATCTGCAGCAGTTCCTTGTAAAATGTAAGCGGGGCGGGGGGAGTCCGATGCTTGGGAAGATTCTCTATCTCATGGGAAGCTGTGTAAAGACTTTGTATTTTGGTTTTCCCAATAGCAACTGATTTTAGGAGCTCCCAGGAGAGTCACCCTCCAAAACCAGCTTGTCTCTAGGAAATCGACAATAGCAAAATTGCCAAAACCTGATAACTCTTTTAAGGGGGCTAAATTGGTGCAAATGGGTAATGGTTTATGGGTGCAAGTTTGCATCAAAATTTGCTTGATATGCAAGCAACCAGGTGACCACAAAAAGATGCCCTTATCCTCGAAAATTGCTGACAATCATTACAACTTCCTGTCACCAGTTGCATTAGGGAAGTACAGCTCTGGAGTACAAACTTCTGCTGTAACAGGTCCAATACTGTGCAGCAACATTTCTAAGAATGGTTTGAGAGGATTTAATTAAGCTTTTCTTTTCATGAAGGAACTTTAAAAAGAAAAAAATATATACAATGGAACTATATATTTCAAATCAACACCGAGTCAGATCTGATACAGAATCTTACAGCTGTACTAATAATGAAAAATTGTGCAATCAGCGTTATTTTTACTTCCACGTGTAAAGCATGACTGATTCCGCAGTTTTCTGTAGTATTACAGAGAAATAACTTACCGGGTTCCCTGGCGGTAATAAATCACAGTGCTGACTGCTCAATTACTGAACCGAGAACCTGCGGTAATTTTTCTCTTGCATACAATAATAGATGAAGCCTGAATATGTTGACAGGTCAACAATGACCCAGCTCGGCATTTTGTTTTCAAGTTTCTTTTACTCATTGTTCTACCTGACAACAACCCCAAAATATATATCAAAGTCAGTGACTTCATCTTTATTAATAATTGACAAAAGTAAGCTGACATGTGAACAATGAAAAAGTAGCGTCGTGATTTATATCAAACACGTGATGGCCACAATTCTTATACCTCTCCATGATTAAAAGAAAATTCTGGAACGGAGTGTGTTCAGGTGAGACTGAGGGATTGACCATGTAAATTTTGTATTCAGACTTGTTTGTTTAGACCAGAGCTGTATGTGCTGTATAAGAAACTTGCTCCAGTTCATGTCTGGGTCAGAGTAAGTATCAGAGACCCCTTTGGGCCCCCGATGTTGCCGGTGCCCACACCTACCATGTGCCATTTATAATACTGGTGTTGTCTTATGTGCCGGAGGGGCCTTTGGACGCATGGGTGTGACTGCGACTGTCCTGTCAATTTTGATTGTTTATATTATTTTATTTGGGGCTCCCCTTTGAAGAGTTGAGATTTTGTTGCTATGCCCCTACTCACTGCTGTTCGCAGAGGGGTTTCGGTTTCCCAAGTGTTTATTATTTCCACTGCCATTGTAATCAGCAATGCCGTCCATTGTTTACCGTATTTGATTCTGCAGTCCTCCTGTAACAAACAACATGGAAGCCTTATTTAATATTTTGATCCCATTTTGGGTTTGGCCAGGATCACTTTGCACATATTAGAGGGTGAAAAGTCGACCCCTTTGAGTCTGCGGTCAATAGCGGCCGCGGCTCCTCGAGTTTAATAGAGGTTATCCCTTTGGCTCACCTTCAACAGATTTACAGTTTTTTCCCCTTCCCCCCCCAAAAAAAATAATAAGTTAATCAATAAATTGTATATACACCAAAATAGTGCCAACCAAAGCTACAATTCGTCCAGCAAAAAAAAACAAGCCCTGTATATTTATTACAGGGAAAAGCATCTTCCGCACTAATATACATGTTCGAAAGCTCTTTGAATTTATAATATATTCCCTGTTATAATTTCACCTGTCAGGGCTGCTACAGAATAGTTTATGTGAGGAGGAAGCAGATCTATAGCCTATTGGTCTATAGCCATGCCCATTAACTCTAAGGAAAAACCTGCGGAGGGCCCATGCGCACGGCCGTTGTATGGATCTGTAATACAGCACCCATAACCTGCCATAGGCCCATAATTTATGGAGGTACATGGAATCCATGAGAGAATAAATTGTGGCATGTTCGAACACATGCTTTTTTTAAATGTAGGGACTCTCCCATTGGTGGTTGGAGAGAATATGGTGTCACAAGGAATTCCTACAGAACCATAACATGGACCTCTAGGGACTTTGTGCGTCGTTGTACAGGGTCAATGCACACATGCCATGTGCAAAAGATCTAGATTATAGATAAATTAAGTAGCTTGCCTAGTATGGACATGACCAGTGTCAGACTGAGATCCTTGGGCCCACCAGATAAAATTATTCTGAGGGCCCACGATGCATCCATACAGAACATGTACACGTCCACATATAATTGCATTGTAATCGTTGCTGTTATCATTGCACTCACATGACATATCAAATGAGGTTATTCTGGAACCAAATAATGAGAAATAGACCCTAGTAGCAAGTGATTGTCTCCAAAGTCACCTCCAAATTGGGTTGTCTTCTGCTGGACCATTGGGCCCATTATTGTATCAGAGACTGGGCCCTCTGGTTCTCTGGCCCTGGACACAGCTATAGTCTGCCAGCTCCCTCCTCTTACCAGTCAATCTTTGTAACCTTTTAGAAAACCTTCCAGGCCTCTCCCCAGAAAACCTCCATTTTCTTATCAGGAAGAGTGTTGAAGAATGAGATCTGTAACCTTCTCTATCATGCAGGTTGTCTTTGTAGATTGATGTATGTGTATCTGATATACACCATGTGGCACTCGCTGGTGTCTGAGGTCTTGGACACATTTATGGCTTAATAGTGTTTGGGTAAAGACAACAGGACACCAATAAATTCCTCGGGATTTTGTTGGTTTATTGGGAAAAAAAGGCTCATTACTAAAAGCACAGATGAAGGGATGTTTAGTGTCTTAAGATTAGTAGCCAGGTCAGCAATGTGTCACTTTAAAGAAAAGAAACTGGAAAAAATAATGAAGAAATTAACATTTCTCCAGAACTCTACAAATTATATTTGCTTTTTTTGTCATCTTTGTCACTTACTAGAAAAATAACAAAGCCAAGGAATTACAGAGTTACATAGTTAGTACGGTTGAAAAACACATGTCCATCAAGTTCAACCCAGGAATGGGAGAAAGGAAAGTGATGAAACAAGAATTCTACACATTGACATAGGAGCTGATATTTTTTTGTTCTAGGAAATTATCTTTGCCTTTTTTAAAGCAATCTACTGTCCCTGCTGTGACGGCTCCTGCGGTGACTATTCCATAGATTCACAGTTCTCACAGTAAAGAAGGCTTGTCGCCTCAGCAGGTTTAACCTTTTTTTCTCCAGACGGAGGGAGCGCCCCCTTGTTTTTTGAGGGGATTTTACATGGAACAGGATTTCACCATATTTATTGTATGTGCCATTCATATATTTATATATGGTAAGTTAATCATGTCCCCCCTTAGTCGTCTTTTTTCAAGGCTAAATAGGTTTAATTCTTTTAATCTTTCCTCATAACTTAGATTCTCCATACCCCTTATTAGCTTCGTTGCTCTTCTTTTGTATTTTTTTACAACTCCAGGGCACCCTATGAACTGGAGCCCAGAACTGAACTGCATATTCTAGATGAGGCCTCACTATTGCTTTGTAAAGTGGTAATATTACATCCCTGTCCCGCGAGTCCATGCCTCTTTTAATACACGACAATATCTTGCTGGCCTTAGATGCAGCTGATTGACATTGCATGCTGTTATTTAGTCTATGATCTACAAGTACACCCAGATCCTTCTCAACAAGTGACTCTCCCAGTTTAGCTCCCTCTAGTAATTATTATTATTTTTTTTAATGAATTCAGTAATGTAACCTAATGCCCCATACTACTTGGAGCCTGACTTACACTACCTTCCTCCAGTGTCTCTTTACGCCATTCCCCATCCACCTGGCTCTGCCCAGCAGCTGGTGTCTCTCCGCAGGCCACAGTCCGTGCTCCAACAGTCGGAGTCTTCTGTAGATTCTTGTGCCCTGGCCAATGGAAAAGCTGTCCCTATATGGTCCCACTCAAGGCACAGCTTTGCGGTCTATGCAGGCTCTATATGTTCCACTGCACTTTGCAAAGATGTTTCCTGACCTGATGTTGGCTAGTTCCTTAGTCAGCTATTGATCTTCACATGTCTGGACCGGTGTCTACTATCCACCGGTGAACAAACTCTACCTTTCCTGATTCCGGGCCATTTTTGCCATACGTCCACAAACTCGGTATACAATAACTTTCTGCTTTGCCTGATGATAACTCTGTCTGTCGATTCCATATTTTTTCTTCTGGTAGCCCATTCTGGGAATAGTGAAGTGGAGATTTCCGCTAACAAAAAAAAATGAGGGTTAAAGGGGTATACAAAAAATGGCCGATAGGTGGGGAGTCCCACTTCTGGTACTCCAACAGATTTAGAGAACAGGGACCCTGTCTGGCAACCAAAATGGCTCCCAGACACATATTGGAGGACACAAAGTATAGAGCTAGACATGCATTTGTGCGCAGTTCTCTCCATTCTAGTCTATGGGAGTTATGAAAACAGCCAAGCGCTACACCATTATGTGTCCTCCTATGTGTGTCTGATTGTTGCCCATTTTGGATTGCAGAACGAGAGTCAGGGGACATTCTCCTAATAGGTGGCAATCCCACAATACCCCTTTAGAGTAGTAAAGCAAAGTTGAGGATGAAGATCGGCTACTCCCGTAGACTATACACCGCAGTGTAGCCTCAGGCCAAATCGGTGTACCATTTTTCTATCTTACGTTAAAAATCTCCAAAAAGGGATACAAGATAAATATCTAGGGGTCATCCGATGTTTCATCCTTCTGGCATAGTGGTTTTAATAGATGATGACTTCACGGTATACGATCCTCCCTCACTCTGTTGGTTATCCTACGACCACAATACAATTCTTGGATATTTACCTCTAAATGGAAAATAGCAAATCATTGTCAATTTCAATTTTAATGTGTGTTTTTTGTAAACAGGTTTATTAATGTGTTCCATGATAAATTTTCATGCCATTTTCCACTAGATGGTGGTGGTGGTGGTAGTGTTGTGTGTTTTTGGTGCACGACTGAAACAAAAGGTACAGACCTGATCATGATGTTTGGAATAGATGTTGTTTTCTTAACCCTCAATGAAGTTGATTGGTTCTATCAGAGGGTTACCACAAAGGTCACATTAGTTTATTGCCTTCTATTTTGGAATGTTTACGTGATTTTTAATAAAGGACATTGCAGATCTGTGCCCGGATCATGGAGATTTAACACAAATCATGGTCACTTGGAAAGAACTTTTATACATTTCCGAACTGCATATTTATGATTTTGGCCAAAAAATTATTTTCCTTTTTAATATATTCAAATAAAGGAAATAATGAGGGAGATTTACTAAGCCAAATGCGCTAGAATTCTGGCACAGATTTATCTGTTTTGGACACTTTTTGCAATTTTGAAAAGTGTCTTGAAAAATGGCGTGGCTAAGAGTAGTAGTAGAATGCTCCAGATTTATTACCAGCATGTGCCATTTTTTTTTACAAAGCGGCTACAAAGACCATCTCTCTTACTGGAGGACCATTGCCTGCATTAATTGCACAAACAGTCCAGTAATCTCAATAAGAGCTGTGTAATGCCTCATTTCACCTGTGCTGGTGCTGCAGGGAAATTAAAATCTTGCTGCTGGGCACAGATTGCAGCTGATCACTGGGGGTACCAAAAGCGAAACACCTTGTGATCAGCTTATTGTCAGGGGACCATTCCAAGAAAGACTACCTCTTTTACTACACCGCCACATTTTATTGGCTTTTTTTTTTTTTGTGCAAAAATTACAATTATTGCTTAGAATTGCACTGAGAAGGTTGGTGCTGGCCAGCAGATGACTCAGTGTGGTATCTTGCTACAAAGATTTATGGTACCAAATTTCAGGATCATACTGTATATCTTATTACCCCAAATGTATTTCTGCATGCCAATCATAGAATGATGAAATTCAGTCTTTTATCAATGTGTACCTCCTGTTTTACTCTTACATAATTGTATTAGTCCTCATTGGTTTTGTCTCTCCTGCTGTAGCACTGACCTCTAATTTCTGGGAAGACATACACCGTGTCATTGGAGATTGTGAACTGATAGAAGAAGCAGAACACACCGCCGCAGTTCCTGGATTTATCTTGTATCTACAGAGTGTTACCAGACTCATTTTATCAATGCTAAATCTTGATGTTCAAGTGGAAGGTCCAAAGGCTGATTGGGTTGGTCTTACTAAGAAACTGAACCCATCCTGCTTGGTGCAGAGGATGCTGGGATCAGAATTCCATGAAGTACGTTTGCTGACTCTTGAATCTCTGTTACAATGGATGAAGGAAAGCCGTGGAGATGCCTACTTGTCTCACGAGGTTCAGAAGATTCTATTTCAGATGATGATGAAGGAGAATAGTCTAGAATGCCTACGCCAGGTAAATTATGCAAAATAGGCGTTTACAGTTACAATATCATATCTGCTTTAGTTGTGATGTACAATTTGCAGGGCTGCATCCTTCCCAAACCACATTGCCCATTTTAGATCTGTTTTAACCATCGTTTAACTGAATTCAGTTCACATTTTAGTCTTGAAGCGGTGTCTCATGAAGATAGCCCCTTTTTATATTGAAGCCTGTCCGGCAATGAGCTGATCAACACGGGTACGGCTCCACAATCCCTGGACATTCTGACGGATTGGCTGGATCTGCCAGAATGGGAACCTTAGGCCCTGTTCACATCAGGTTTATGGCCTCCGTTTAACTTATTCGCTTGGAAAAAGTGCCAACGAATACGTTAGGCATCTGTCACAGCCTCTGGTTAACAGTAGAATATGTCACCCGTAGGCTATTATGATATCAGTTTAACGTATACATCATGAAAAGCTCATACAGCGGCATACATCACCTATAGGCTGTCATGTTTATAAAAAAAAACTACCACGGGGCATACTTTTTTAACTTACGTTGACTGGAATAGCGTAATCTACTACACTATAACATATATTCTTTTGTGGTATAATGGTTAGACGGAGATCAAATGTACACTCATTTGGCCTCCATCGGGCTAATGTAACCCTATAGACACATTTATCGTATATACTTCGGGAGCTTTCCTAACGTACATGCTAAATGTGATGTGAACAGGACCCAACTAAGCAGCTCTTCCCTCTTGTTCATAGAGGGGGCCTGAGAAGAGGACCTCCCTCTATAACATTTGTATGTCCTATTTCATTTGGACAGGGGTTGTCTTTGAGTACTGTAAAGGGCACTGCTGAAAAAGTTGCCTCTGCATGGTGTGATTTGGTTTTGCTACAGACAGCACATGCAGCTGAAAAATAGGGGCCCTTAAATATTGGGAGAGCCATTTCAGGTTAGCCCCATCCCACTTTTCCATGTGTGGTATGAACTCTGCAGGGATAGCTCTATCTTTAGGAAGAAAAGTAATAGAAAGTCTACAAGTGTTATGGAGGTTGTCGGGCAAAAAGACCCAGGTCAGAATGTCCTGATTAGCTGTTGTGGCATGAAGCAGCTTGAGAAGAGGAGGCCATTTTTTATTTTTTTTTTATTCTTTTATTTTCCATTTTCCAAACACAAAGAAGATGGTGCAGACATACTCCGCACTGACATCGGCTCACAGGCCAGCATTTGTAGATACAATAAGTGCAAAGACACAATAGAAAACCATAACATACAGCTGAAACCAATCCTGAAAGATCAGATAGTTTATGCATCCTGAACCAGCAGCCATTCATAATAACCCATATAAGAACAGGATAGATGTAGAGAGAAGCAGGAAAGAGGAAGGGGAGGAAACTGAGGAGGCCATTTTTCTGTGAACTATAGAGCCCCCTCTTCTCTATGTACTCTGCTGAGTAGCATGCTACATCCTAATGCCTGAAGTCTCCATGTAGCCTTAGCTGAAACCCAAATTGGAGAAACTCTGCATAACCAATTGAATATTTTCTATAATCTAATTACAATTATTTTTAAATATAATTAAGCCCAAATTTTTAACCTTCTGGTTTTTGTTCCCCCTCGTGTTCCTATCCCTGGTCAGGTACTGAGAATCCTGTATGAAATGAATGTTGAAAAGATACTTGTGACTGCAAAATACCATTTCCAAATGGAGCCAAAGGATCTATTGAAAAGGATTATTAATCTTGTGTCTACATCCAGCCACAGGTGGGTGTTAACTATTCTGTGCACTTTAATATCTAAAACATGGTAATATTTGGGTCGGTACAAACATTGTCTAGTTCGTTATCTTATGGTATTTTAAGCAGAGGAGAAGTCTACTCCCTCTTTAATCTGAATTGCAATATTTTGCTCGTCATCGCCTACTTCCCCTCCCTCTATTGTTACCACCAGACATTGCAACTACATCCATGTTAGATAGTATCCTCCGTTGCCAGCATGCTACTACCCTACAGCTGTTGAAGGAATCATGACCGCCCTCACTACTCATGTATAATCCGCTTTTATTGCCCAGTCTATGTTTAATGGCTGGGCATCAGTATTTCAAGATTCGTCTTTAAAGTGGTTGCCGAGTTTACAAGACCCATTCACATACAGTTGATAGGGGGGGGGGGGGGGTCCTATGTTCAGGATCTTCATCTCTTGCCCATATTAGTGGAGGGCACAAAGAGTGTGTCTCGCTCTGGAGGACCTGTCCTCTCCTGCATTACAGACAACCCATTTCTATATTCAGGCACTGTGTAATGCTTAATTTCTCCTGTGGTGGTGCTGTTGGGAAATGGAACACTTACTGACAGGTTTCCCTACAGATTACAGCTGATCGCTGGGGGTGCCAGAAGGGGGACACTTTGAGATCACTTATTGTCAAAGGACCCTAACAAGTAAGGAGAGTAATGGGAAAAACATCCATTGTTTGGTTGATTTTGTATCCTGTACGACTCTGGGAGTCCATATATATTAGATTATATGCAAATCCCATCCAATTAGAGAGATCTGCCACAAAGTATATTACGTCTTCTGCCATCATTAGCCATTTTTTCCCCTTCTTGACCCTTCTGTTTATGTCGGCTTATAGATTATTTATTTTGTGAGATCCAACCATATTCTGCACAATGCCTTCAGCTCCTGGAGGTTTATCATGTGCTGCATTTAGATACAATGATCCCTCATAACATTGACTGGTTTTTGAGCCAACATTTTAAATTAAAAATATTATAAAGCGAGACCATAACTCTAGGGAAAGCTTTTGACTGGCTCCACAATATCCAAAATAATAAAACATAAAAATATATAAACATAAATAATCCAAATAATGCAAGTAGTTGTGAAGTACAGTCAAATGCAGCAGTCACATAGATCATATACTGCATAACCAGTCACAGTAAATGATGGAAGGTGCATACAGTAAAGAGGATTACTATGTAAGATAGTGACCGGCGTGTGATATGGTATGCTAAAAAAGGTCAGAACTGTCCTCTATGTGTATACAATACAATACAATACACATGGACCTTCCAACAAGGATTCTCTATTGATCAAATTGTCTCACTACTGTACAGCACACCACCCCCGCACCACTTTTATCTACACGTATTTCACATTACGTTTCTGACGGAAAATGTAGGTGGGGTATCAAATTTGCATAGTTTTTCTGCCATTTTTCTCAGCAAAAGTACTCCATGTTGGGGAATATGGCACGTACCGCACTACTGTCACAGACCGGTGCACCAGTAGGACGATGGGCCAGTCTCTGTGTATGCTGAGAATAGTAACAAGCAGTGATGTTATAAATCTCATCCACATGCTGTGGAAAATTTCTGCGCAGAAATTGATTTATTGTTCTGTGTTTTTAAATCCGCAACATGTCTCTGCTGCGGAAAGCGCATGGATTTGTTGCGGATTTAACCCTATGAATTCTATGGTGAAGAAGAAATCTGCAAGCAAAAAAACACTATACTCCGCTCCCCTGGAGCACCCATGGCAAGCCTCCCCTGTCCCCTGCCGGTCTCTGTGCACACTGCCCCCAGCGATGATGTGTTGTGTCGTCATGTGACTGCTGCAGCGGTCACGTGATGACACGTCATCTTTGGAGGCAGGGTGTACAGAGACCGCATTGCCATGGGAGCACCAGGGCCGGTGAGTATATTTTGGGTTTTTTTTGTTTTGTTTTTTTCTTTAGACACTTGGCTGGTGTCCTCAGGGAAACCGCACCAAAATCCGCCCAAGACATATTCCGCAGCAAATGCGCTATGTGTGGACGTAGCCTAATTAAGAAATGCACACAGCAGTTGCCGCCAATGACATGTACCATGGTGTTTGCATGTGGTAGCAGTTGCATTGGTAGTATATGCCGGTTTTACAATTCACCACAGTAAAGGAAGAGGAATGGGAAAGTCAGGATTAGCACCTCGTTGTGGTCTATGTTATTCCTGCTCATACAAAGTAAAGATACAGTAATAATATAGTTTCCAGACTTTCTCAGTTATACAACACATCAAGTGGTTAAATGATGTGAGAGTGAACCTACCCAGACACAGCAATCTTCGCTCGCAGGCCTCAGAGGTCTGGTGAGACGTTGGCAGTGCTGTAGCCCTGGCAAGTCAGATGCCCTCTTTGCGTTTTAATTCCCTGCTGCTTAGACCTATTGCAATTTAAACAAACCTGCTCTTATCTCCTCACAATTCAATTTATTAGACAACCCTGGTGGAGGAAGAGAAACACCAGACAGGGAGCTGGAGCTGTAAATACTCCTCTGGCAGACGTTTCGTGCCTTTCAGCCTCGCTGTTGTTGTGATTAAGATGGCTAATTGCCTTTGAAAATACAGAATGGAGCTGGAGGGCTTCGCTTGGAGGCCTGACCATGCAGAATGTTTTGGAGAAGGTTTTTTTTCACCATTGAACAACAGATTGTGGCTTCGTTCAGTCAGGGTGCTTTAGAGGTCTCCGCACATTTCTAATCGCCAAGTAGGTTGTTGTTTCAACTTTTTGTTTCCCTGCGAATCTGCTCCAATGTAAATCCACAATCCACATTGTTACATTAGGAAAGTATATTTTTGTTTCTGATGTGTAGTAAAATTGATGCACCTCATGAGATTTGTCTCTGATGGTCAGCATTGTACAACCTTTTTAAAAACCACTATGGACGTGTGTGGAGGATCCTATGGAGTGTGATCATCGAGAGCCATTAAGGTGCATGGTACCCCGTTTGATAATTTTGTAAAAAATTAGGTGCCATAGTTCTGCTTGTACATGAAATCATCAAATTTCTGTTTTGAAACACGACTATTAATAAAATATGTCGCTGCTTGTGCTTTCCACTAGTTAAAACAGTTTCTATATTGTCTTTACTGAGAACCCTTCCCTCTATTAATGAGGTCTGGTGGCCACAAATAGTGTCCTAAATGAATCACACCTTTAGAAGCCAAACCCTGTGGTGAAACCCTTAATTACCTAAACGGACATTTTGGACAATCACCCCACATTATATTCTATACCCTTCAGGTATCCACCAAAGAGACCCTGTGCCATCTTTACCCCAGAATATGCTTGGAATCTGTGGCAGAGGAAAACACTAGTGTCTTCTTATGCCAAATCCAAATCTACCATAGTGATTATATACAGTGAAGGAAATAAGTATTTGATCCCTTGCTGATTTTGTAAGTTTGCCCACTGTCAAAGACATGAACAGTCTAGAATTTTTAGGCTAGGTTAATTTTACCAGTGAGAGATAGATTATATTAAAAAAAAATAAGAAAATCACTGTCAAAATTATATATATTTATTTGCATTGTGCACAGAGAAATAAGTATTTGATCCCTTTGGCAAACAAGACTTAATACTTGGTGGCAAAACCCTTGTTGGCAAGCACAGCAGTCAGACATTCTTTGTAGTTGATGATGAGGTTTGCACACATGTTAGATGGAATTTTGGCCCACTCCTCTTTGCAGATCATCTGTAAATCATTAAGATTTCGAGGCTGTCGTTTGGCAACTCGGATCTTCAGCTCCCTCCATAAGTTTTCGATGGGATTAAGGTCTGGAGACTGGCTAGGCCACTCCATGACCTTGTAAAAATGTTTTTTTTTTCCATAATCTGAATTTTTTATTAAGAATTTCAACAAGTACAGAGCAAACAAACTCAAGAAAAACATTTCAGTATACATACATGTTATTTTGCATTATCTATATTTCTCTCAGGTAAGATGTTAAGATGTTTCCACATATTACCCCACTCCATGACCTTAATGTGCTTCTTTTTGAGCCACTCCTTTGTTGCCTTGGCTGTATGTTTCGGGTCATTGTCGTGCTGGAAGACCCAGCCACGAGCCATTTTTAATGTCCTGGTGGAGGGAAGGAGGTTGTAACTCAGGATTTGACGGTACATGGCTCCATCCATTCTCCCATTGATGCGGTGAAGTAGTCCTGTGCCCTTAGCAGAGAAACACCCCCAAAACATAATGTTTCCACCTCCATGCTTGACACTGGGGACGGTGTTCTTTGGGTCATAGGCAGCATTTCTCTTCCTCCAAACACGGCGAGTTGAGTTAATGCCAAATAGCTCAATTTTAGTCTCATCTGACCACAGCACCTTCTCCCAATCACTCTCAGAATCATCCAGATGTTCATTTGCAAACTTCAGACGGGCCTGTACATGTGCCTTCTTGAGCAGGGGGACCTTGCGGGCACTGCAGGATTTTAATCCATTACGGCGTAATGTGTTACCAATGGTTTTCTTGGTGACTGTGGTCCCAGCTGCCTTGAGATCATTAACAAGTTCCCCCCGTGTAGTTTTCGGCTGAGCTCTCACCTTTCTCAGGATCAAGGATACCCCACGAGGTGAGATTTTGCATGGAGCCCCAGATCGATGTCGATTGACAGTCATTTTGTATGTCTTCCATTTTCTTACTATTGCACCAACAGTTGTCTCCTCACCCAGCATCTTACTTATGGTTTTGTAGCCCATTCCAGCCTTGTGCAGGTCTATGATCTTGTCCCTGACATCCTTAGAAAGCTCTTTGGTCTTGCCCATGTTGTAGAGGTTAGAGTCAGACTGATTAATTGAGTCTGTGGACAGGAGTCTTTTATACAGGTGACCATGTAAGACAGCTGTCTTTAATGCAGGCACCAAGTTGATTTGGAGCGTGTAACTGGTCTGGAGGAGGCTGAACTCTTAATGGTTGGTAGGGGATCAAATACTTATTTCTCTGTGCACAATGCAAATAAATATATATAATTTTGACTTTGTGATTTTTTTTTTTTTTATTTTTTTTATATAATCGATCTCTCACTGGTAAAATTAACCTAGCCTAAAAATTCTAGACTGTTCATGTCTTTGACAGTGGGCAAACTTACAAAATCAGCAAGGGATCAAATACTTATTTCCTTCACTGTATATATATAAAAATTTGGTAGAGAAACGAGCGCTGTTATCGATCAGGTAGAGTGCAAAGAAGCCTCGACAGGACACCAGACCAGTGTCCCACAATTCCAATAGTTACTCCAAAAAATTCAAGGCAGCAAGAAGCTGAAACTATTACGGTTTAAAAGACCTAGCTGCATTCTTATTGGATTACTGATATATATCCGTGTCTGGTGGTGGTCTTAGTAGATCACATATTGCTTGTTACAGATGAGTTTACGGTTAACATCCAGTTGGATGGACATTTACGTAATTGAAGATATAGAGCGCTACTACAACTCTTCTAAACTTCAAAGAACAGTGGGCCAGCGTACAGTAGGCATTATATGATGCTTATATCGTAGATCTGCTGTCATGGCCTCCTTGTTGTGAATAAATTGTTAAAGAAGCACTCCAGCTATTTTTTTCTTCTGTCTGTACAGTGAAGCATAGGTTGCCAATTAAAGAATAATGTAGAGGCTCCTGTATATGTGTTGCGTATACCTTTTTTAGTTGATGTGCTATCTAGTGGTTGTCTGCTATCTTGGTTCCTTCTTCCCCACTAATATGGTTCACCTAATGCAGACTACATTTCCCATGACGCTTCTGGCTTTGCAAAGGCAGAGGGGACGTCACACTGCACTTGCTCTGAGTCCTGTCTAAGTGCAGTAAGTGATAGATCAGTGGCATAGAACATCTGTTCATTCACTGCAGAGTCTCAGTATATCCTATGGGATGCAGCTTCAGCCTGTCTCCTGCTAGTGATAGATTTCTCCTTACAAGCAGGACACAGTGAGGAGCAAAGGAATTCAATTGACTTTCTGCACACAGCATGCACAGATAGTATAGTATTGTGTGTCAAGGGGGTTTATATCTCTCTAGCTAATCATTGTATGGACTCCCCTATGATATCACTGCACTCCTGCTCCCTTAGGGTAGAAATAATCTCTTCAGCAGAACTATATGCATGGGGGGGACATACAGAGGAACAAGGTGGGGGGAGAGGGAGGTGATATAATCCTGTAGTTCACAGGAAGTCAAACACACAGGGGAGGTTGACCTCCTGTCTACACATGAGAGCATGGTCTATTCTAGTGGTCAGACTGAGATCACATGGCACAGCTACCCATAATGAAGGGGTTCAAAATACATGGATACAAACGAGTTGGGAAAATACAAATCACACTGCTGGAATATTGCTGGTGAGTTAGCATAATGTATGTGAAAAATAAAAAATTTGCTGGAGTGATTCTTTAACCCCTTCCCAACACCCGCCATATATATACAGCGCACGTCGGGTGGGGGAATATGGAGCGGGCTCACGGGCTAAGCCCACTCCATAGGAGAGCGTGTCGGCTGTGTGCCGACACTTCAGGGTAGCGAGCGGGATACCGCTTGTTTAACCTGTTAAATGCTTTGGTCTATTGCGACCGTGGCATTTAAATGTCTAGAAACGGGGGGGCGGCCCCCTGTAACGCTCAAACGGCCCCCCCGCGACACTATCGCGGTGTGCCGTTAGTTGGCTTAGCTGCCTGGGGGGCCTGGTAAAGGCCCCTAGGTCTGCCATTTTTGTATTCCTATGAATCCCTGCATCCGACAGAGCTTCATATAAGACTGTCAGTGTCACAATATACTGCAATACATTTGTATTGCAGTATATCATGCAAGTGATCCAACGATGGTTGGGCCCATCACCTAGGGAGGCACTTAAAAAAACGTAAAATAAATGTTTTTATAAATAAAAAGAATTAAAATTAAAAGCTCTAAAAAAAAAACCTTTTCTCATTTTCCCTCAAGCACAATCTAAAAAAGATATAAAACATTAAAATAAATGGTATCGACGAGTCCGTGAAAGTCTGAACTATTAGTCCCCACAGTGAACGCCGTAAAAAATAACACCCCCAGAATTGTTTTTTTGGTCACTTCATCTCCCACAAAAAATTGGAATAAAAACTGATGAAAATGTCTCATGTACCCCAAAATAGTACCAATAGAAACTACAGCTCACCCCACAAAACGTGGCACACTGACACATGGTTTACATCCGAACCAGGCAAATCTTGGCAGATGCCAGGGCCTATTGGGTTTGGTGGGCCCATTAAACATGCTCTCTGTTTTTCAAGATAAACATGTGGTAAACCAACAGCCCGTTTTCTGTTGACCAAGAGCCCACATATACCTGGCGCCAGCCTTGCACCATCAATATGCAGAGGGGAGATTCTTTCTGCTGCTTGAGTTAGGGCAGATTCAGACGAACGTTGCGTTTTTGCGCGCGCAAACAACACGTCGTTTTGCGCGCGCAAACAACGCAGCGTTTTGCGCGCGCAAAAAACATTTGACAGCTGCGTGTGTCATCCGTGTATGATGCGCGGCTGCGTGATTTTCGCGCAGCCGCCATCATAGAGATGAGGCTAGTCGACGCCCGTCACTGTCCAAGGTGCTGAAAGAGCTAACTGATCGGCAGTAACTCTTTCAGCACCCTCGACAGTGAATGCCGAACACAATATCGAGAAACCTGTTAAAAAAAAAAGAAAAAGTGACGCGCCTCTCTTGACATCGGGCCCCACCTCCCTGGATGACGCGGCAGTCCATGTGACCGCTGCAGCCTGTGCTTGGCCTGTGATTGGCTGGAGCTGTCACTTGGACTGAATTGTCATCCCGGGAGGTCAGACTGGAGGAAGAAGCCGGGAGTTATCGGTAAGTCAGAACTTCGTTTTTTTTTACAGGTTCATGTTTATTGGGATCGGTAGTCACTGTCCAGGGTGCTGAAACAGTTTAACTCTTTCAGGACCCTGGACAGTGACTATCTCCTGACGTCGCGTACCGGAAATTTTTTTGCCGGGTTCGGCCAAAACGAGTTCGGCCGAACCCGGTGAAGTTCGGTTCGATTGTCCGGGTTCGCTCATCTCAAAGACACTCCATTTGGATGTTTGGAAACAGAAAAGCACCACATTCATCCTTTTGACAGCTGGTGCGCTGTTTCAGTCGGTTCGCACGGAAGTGCTTCCGTGCGACCTGCGTGGTTTTCACGCACCCATTGACTTCAATGGATGCGTGATGCGCGAAATACGCGGAGGTATTGAACCTGTCGTGTTTTGTACTCAGCGAACAAACGCTGCACACAAATCACGCACTGTTTGAACTGCCCCATAGACTTCTATAGGGCTGTGCGTGGCGCGCGAAAAATACGCGGCCTGCACGCACGAAAATCACGCTCGTGTGAATCCCCCCTTAGAAAGTGAAATTTGCGTTTAAATTGGATATGGAAAATGGCAAAGGATTTAGTGCACAGAAACGCTGCCCCGTGCCACAGATTCTTCCATCCAAATTTCTTTCTGAGGCGAATAGTAAAATGGTGCCCCTTTATGAGTGCTGCGAGAGGCAGAGTTCTCACCTTGTATGATGGTGCATCCCTACACACTGCTGTGAGGTGAGGGTGTCACCTGATCTGATGAATGGCGCGCCCCTGGCACTGCCAGCATGTGTAGATGACAAGGCTGGTTTTACGGGAATAAGATGATCCGGCATATTCGTCCACTTTCTGCTGTGCTTGTAATTTGGTGAACATATTTTTCAATTTTCCGCTGCGTGCGTTATTTTTATACACACACATACTGAGTACACATTGCAATTTCTTTGGCATGAAAGATCGGCAGGAATGTTCCCCGGCTCATTGAGAAACTCCCATAGAACATGCAGATAACACTGTGTCCGACTCTGGCTGTATACATTATACACTATAGAGGTGTTTATGAGGCACGGTCCTCTTTATTGCTGCCGGTGTAAGCACCACCTGTCATGGCCGCCATCTGTCAGAGGGACTTTATCAGTGGGAAGTCATTCAGAATGACTCTTCTGTTTTGTACAACCTCCTCTTTCAAGTTTGACCATGACGATTTTTGGCTATTTAAGGGCTAATAAGGTGAATTGTAGAGTTAATTATTAAAAGATCATTGGTTAGCCCTTTAAATACCAAAGCAGCCGATCATTGACATGTGTACTGCCAGACTGGGCAATAAAAAGCAGAAAGTAATGCCGGTCAGCTACTGGACCATGATTCACTTGTAGTCACAATGGCTAGAGGTCCTGCAGTTCCTCCTGTGGAGCAGGAAGAGATGAGTGGCTGCCATATACACCTGTTACCGCTTATCTTGATGGCAACAAAGGATCATTCAGGAAAAATCTCTCCTCCAGATCCTTGATTTCTTCGACCATAGTCCTTGGTCTTCTGGGCGCAGTAGACATCAGCTCATAGGCAGATCCTGTGGATTTGACAGCACCTATGGCTATAAAGTCACCATAGTCCGGGCTTCCATATCAGCGAGGTCTGGAATAGTAACTAAATAGACCAGAAGACAGACATAAATTTCTTTGTTTGCATAGTATTTTATTCATTTCAATAACTGGTTTGTACATGGCACACAGCAGAGACTAAAGGTCCGCAGATTTTATGTTCAGCCGCCTCTAATGCCGTCCTGTTGAAATCTAAAGCCGCATGTCCACATTACAATGGGGATCATGTTTTTTCTGATTTGTTCTGACCTCACTGGAATCTTACACATATTTGATTTATTTCTGTGGAAGCCGGAGTGAACAAGACACATGTGAAGCAGACTGCGGCCCGCCATGGTCAATGATGCGTTACTGCAGGGAACATTGCTTTGGTCAAATGACAGCTTTTCATGGACTATGACCGTATTCTTTACTTTGGCATCTTTCCTTACATCCTCTTGTGGAACGGGATCTTTACATAATCGACTCATCCATAGTACAGATCCTAGGCAATATGTGCCAGAGCCCAACACGAACGCCATATTCTATATTCATGAAAACCTTGTGACTGGCCAGACACAGCCAAACAACTGTTGTCTAATGTGCATGTGTATTCAGGTGCTGCACATACATTGTGGATTACATTTGGATAGAGTTTCACGCCGGCTGCAGTTAACAATGTATGAATGTGTTCTGCCAGCGAGGAGGTTACTTCAATATTTACCGCCAGCCATGGTTGATCGTATGTTTTCAGACATACGGCCACTGGAACATTTGCATTTTTCTCCTTTTTTTTTTTTCAGTGTGGAAATCCAGTGCTCAGCCTTAAAGCTTTCTTCTAAGTTGGTCATCAGTCTCGCAAGCAAGGTCCAGGAGGTAAGGAGGTGACTAAGCATCGCTGTATGACCGTTGCATTCATTTTCCTCTCCAGATAATATGAATGAAATATTATAAGGAATCCTTACCACAAATTATAAGGAAAAGTAGTTACTTTCTAACTTGAAGTGGGAAAAAAAGGAGCCCAATCAAAGAGAACTTGATAAATATCAAGGTGGTGCCAAGTGGCATCATACAATATATAAGAAGGAGCATGCACTATAGAGGGCCCTATCTTTTTTTTGCCATGAGCGATGTGAAGATTCCCTCCATACGTAAGCCCCACAATGCTGGCAAGTGAGCATAGGGGGACCAGAGATATAAGTTTAAGGGGGGGGGGGGTAACAGCTATCAAGTTTTCCTGTACCGGGTGATAAGTGAGGGTGTAGTTTGTGCATTGCTGCAGGTCTCTTCTCTCCGCCCCTGGGAAGATGCCGTCAAATACAAGAGTTTGGACCAATTGCCAATTGGTCGTGTGTACATACAGTTTCTATATTCTCCCTGCTCTTGTCGGGGTGTCCCGATTTGTTTGTCCCTATTTTGAGAGTAGCAAGTTATATGGCAGGGATGCTTTGCTTTTATAGTTTATATTAGCGAAGCATGTTGGGAAAGTCTGAAATGATAGAAGATATAATACTTGTGTTCATATTATGCTACTGTGCACCCTACACGAGTGTGGGGGCTCATTAATGAGCAAAGAGGACATTCCCCCACCTGCTGTGATTGCCAGCTATTAAGCCGCTCTTCATGCTCATTGAAAGGAAATATACCTGGGCCCCTTAATGCAAAATCTGGGCCCCCCGACTATGTTGCGCCATTCGTAGTACTGTTTTTTACCTATGAGACAAGATTCACGGCACGGGTGCGACTTCATTTGCTGCTCATCCTAAAGTTACTCCCTGGCTCTTGCTGTTTCCATAACTCCTCTTGGACTATAAGGAAGATTATCAAGCACCTTCACAAGCGGATTTCCCCTGCCTCTTCTACAGGTTCTGCTGTTATGGGGTTTTCCCATCTTGGACGTTTACGGCATATCCGCAGGACCCGCACCTATCCCTGGAATGGGGTTTCCCTGACCCCCGTCCTACCTTGTCGTGCTCACGCTGCTCTCTGTCCAATGTCTGTTGAGGTGGTCAGAAGTATGGAAACCGCGAGCTACGCTGTCTCCGTACTCCCGACCACATCATCAGACAGTGAACGGAGAGCAAGCGAAGGTAGGACGAAGTCAGGCGGCACTGTTCTGGAGATAGGTGCGATCCTATCGCAGAGGTCTAATCCGCATCTATTGGACATTTATGGCATATCCTGTGGATATGCCATACATATCCAAGATAGTACTACCCCTTTAAAGTCTGAATTGACTTCACCTATGTGCCTATGTCTGTCATTGGAATACCCCTTTAATTTATTTCCAATAATATGTCTGTTCTTCAGGACCATACACAGTCTTTTAATTAAACCATGACCTTTGCATCTTTTAGATTAAAAAAAACCATATAAGAATATTGTTTGGATTGAAATCCGTACAGTAGAGCTGCGGGACACGTCCATATATTATTATTTTTGTAAGATAAACATAATAAATACCAATGGATATCAGTCACAGTAGCTCTTAAGAATGACGTTTTCTTGTCATCACCCAGTAAAATCTTCTGCCACAGATAATTCATAAGACGCTTTTTCTTGTGGTTTGATAAATTGCTGCGTTCAACATCTGGAGGATCTCAGGATGATTTTCTGTTGTTTTTTTTCACAGGCCATTGAGTCAGAGTTGAAGGACTGGGTTGCACTTGTGGTTCACTGTTGTGGAGATGAACTCCAGACTGAAGTGAAGTTGGCAGCTGCTGAGATCCTTACTGATATCGTTCCCGATCTCCTGACCAGTCGGCGGCCTGTACTAGGTAAGATTCCACATTGTGATGACAGCGCAATTCTCTGTCAAACCCTATTACACAGCCAGTAAAGGAATGAACAGATGGTTTTATCATGTCTAGATTTTTGCAGCTCACTAGCAGGATCACTGTAAATATGGAGGAGGTGGTAGTGGTGGGGGGTGCCAGCAGGTTTGTTTGCTATGGACACAAGGTAATAGACGTTGGGCATATTGATGACTCCCTGACATGCAGCGGCTTCATCTGTACAGACATGTAGGGGAAAAGGGATGTCTTTGGTCAAGTGTTTGATTCAGCACATATTAGAGTTCCGACCTCTGGGACCCCCACCATTGTTGAAAATTAGGTCCTGTTTTTCCCACCCAGAGAGTTGTCCCATTTGTGGGTGCACTGTAAAAAAAATAAAAAAATAATAATCTGAGAGCTCGTCTGTTTCCGACAGTCCCATTTTTGTTCTCTGGTCGAGTACAGAGAATTGGGGTCCCAGACCCCCACCTAGATTACTTTTATAACTTCTTCTAAACACCTTAAAAATGTAATGCCAAAATAAAGATGACTTTGGGTCCATATTAATGAGGTTCTGCTTATTTTTCCACCAAAACAACAGACACCACAAACACAACCACGATGGACCCCATTGTAGTTCCTGCTGTCAGTCGAGCGCAGGTGGTATCAGTTGTGTGATGTATCTGGTACTGCATTGTGGCTCCCATTATAAGATGTAAACAGAGCCTTAAAGGGTAACTAAGCTTTTAAAAAAATTATGACATGTCAGAAGTTTTGATTGGTGGGGGTCCGAGCACTGAGACTCCCACCAATCGCTAAAACGAAGCAGCAGAAGTGCTTCTTCGGATCTGATCGGCTTTCCTCTGAACTGCTCATCCGAGTGCTTTTGCCACTTCATTTTAGCGATCGGTGGGGGTCTCAGTCAGTGGCAGAATAAGAAGACCATGGGCCCTGGGCTGTTACCCAAACTTGGGCCCCCCTTCTCCACCGCCACCCTTTCGCACCGTAACTATTGCTAACACTACCTTTTTGCACAAGCATTAACAAATGGGTGTTACGATTCCCCTTTCACAGGGCTGTGTCCCTACATACTGACAGTATCACACTGTGCAGGGACACATCCTCCTGACAAGGGGAATGGTAACACCAATTTTTCTATCAGTCCTGGACTGCACAAGGTCGTTATGTGGAATACAAGGATTTCCTATAATAAACATGTCAGGAGAGGGGACAGATTCTCTACAAATCCAGTGACTCACAGGTGACGACGTCTCAGATGCTAGTAGTTTTTTGTCCTCCTTTTCTTCTCCATCCGGTCCAGAGCTCATGACGAATTCTCCTGGCCATGACCCATTTCTTCAGCCCTTAAATATAATATCACCATGCACTGCGCTCCTGAATATAATTGTGTCACACACTGTAGAGTAAAGCACCACATACACAGTGCCCCCTGTAGATAGCGCCAACCCCCCCATGTAGACAGCGCCACACACACCCCCTGTAGATAGTGCCACACACAACCCCCTGTAGATAGCGCAACACACACAACCCCCTGTAGAGAGCGCCACACACACAACCCCCTGTAGAGAGTGTTACATAGCTCCCTATAGATAGCATCATACAGCCCCCTATAGATAGAGCCACACAGCCCCCTATAGATAGAGCCACACAGCACTCCCCCTTGTATATAGTGCCACACAGCGCTCCCTTCCTTATATATAGTGCCACACAGCGCTCACCCCCCCCCCTTGTATATAGTGCTACATAGCGTCGCTACAGTGCAGCCCTGGGATGTCATTTTATCCAATATGACTGCTACAGTCTGTGATTGGCTGCAGCGGTCACATGGGGTGAAACGTCATCCCAGGAGGCCGGCCCGGACCAAGAAACAGAATTCTGGGCAAGTATAAGATTTTTATTTTTTCTAAATTGCGTTTTTACATAACATCTGTTATTTGTTGAGGGTTTTACCTCCCCATTGAATTAAATGGGGAAAACCCGAAACAAATGAGCAGCGTTTACGCAAATACAATTGACATGCTGCGGAATAAAAAAAACGCACCGCAGGTCAATTTCTGAGCTTTTTTTCCCCACTTATCATTTACGCAGCGTGTGGAGGAGAATTGTTCACATCTAATCTACTCTGCTGCTACGAATTGCTGCGTATTTTCCGGCCGGAAAATACGCAGAATACAGTAGTGGCAAAGTGAGTGAGATTTACCAAATCTCATCCAGACGCTGCGTAAAATTTCCGACCAGACATTTTGTCCTGCGGTGCGTATTTCTCGTACTGCAGCATGTCAATTCCTGCTGCGGAAAGTGACTGAATTGCTGCGTTTTTTCAGAGGAGACGTCACCATCTCTCAGCAGTGAGAAAAACGCAGCAAAATACGCACCATTTTCTGCAGCAGAATTTCTGCTAGTTTCTGCGGAATTGCTGCAGAAATATATACACACACACACACACACACACATACATACATACATACATACATGCACACACACTATATATATATACACACACATACATACATACACATGCACACACACACACACACACACACACACACACACACACACACACACTATACATACATACACATGTTCACTGTCCCGACGCCTCTTCTGGTGGCTTCCAAGGCAAGTCTTAACACATATATCAATGACTCGCATCCTCAGGCTACCCTCTGACCTGGGCACTGCAACAAGTGGAATCGACGCCTCGACAGCGTATAGTAGGGTGCATTGCCAGAATGGATCCCCCATACTGGGGTGGGGGCGGCACCATGAGTCCGGGCATTTCTTTTAATTATTCTTTAATTACACCTGTTCTTAGGAAATCAGACACAAACATGGTCTTACATGGTCCTTACAGCTCTAACAAGGATTTTCCCCAGCTTTCTTAATGTTATGCAGCTCTCCATCCCTTGATCTGTTATTTCTGCATGACCAGGCAATGTCATTGAGAGCTCTAGGAAAGCTGAGGAAATAAAAGCATGAGGCCCGGCGGTCAGGAATGGCTAGTAATGAGTCCGGTACATGTAGGGGAACTTTCAGCAGGTGGCTCTGGTATTTGATTAAGTCACCGACTGTTTTAGGTAAATCGCTAAAAGCAAATTATGTTCTGACATGTAATTGCTGTAGCGACTGGGACTCTGCCAACGCGGCCTTCTCCAAAGTTATTAGTTTTAATTGATCCTGCCTGATTAGAGTGTGTCAAACATGAGATTCCTAGAAGTGACGGTAAGCCCTCTCTGAATGAATCATACATTGGACCTCACCGTCTTGGCATTAGATGCTGTGAAATGCGGACGTCTTGCTCTCAGTCGGGAGGTTTGTCTGGAGCAGTGATGCTGATTTTCATCCATAGTTTAACTCCTGTAGGTTATCACATCCTGCCATACAGGTAGCAATGTGTCACGGAGCGGGTTAGTGGACCCACTAGTCCGTACCACCGTAGCAGGGAGGCAGTTGGCCAAACAGGAAACCCCAGTAATACAATGTCCCGCACAAGGGTACCTGGATATTCCAGACGGTGGCCGCAGCTCTGGCACTGATGGAGATGGGTGCAGCAGATAACGCCAAACGTGGCGGATGACAGAGGTGCCGCAGGTTGCGCCAGACGTGGCAGATTCCTCCGGACGAGGCAGATGACACAGGACGTGGTGGATTCCTCCGGACGTGGCAGATGACACAGGACGTGGCGGATTCCTCCGGACGTGGCAGATGACACAGGACGTGGCGGATTCCTCTGAACGTGGCAGACTCAATACTAAAGGCACAGCACGGGAAACAGGAACAGGTAACAAGGCACGGGTAACAACTGAAACGGGAAACACTAAGGGACCATTTGCAAGACAGACTGGGAAAACTAACAACGCTCAGGCAAGGATCAGAAGGCCAGGGGCCTTCTTATAGACCAGGAAATCGTGGCAGTTGATAATGATGACTCTTTCCCTACGGGACCCAACAGACCAGAGCAAAAGTGAGCGCTGGCGTCTCCTAGGAAGGAGATGGGGGCCAGCGCTCACGGATCCATGGCTGCGGGCGTCGGGAGGTGAGTAAACCCGACGGCCCGCGGCCATGGACGCTACACAATGCATGGTGACAACCATCGATGACATCACCTCTCACGTCCTCCTCAACCTGTGACGCTCTGGCTGTTGCAAAACTACAACTCTCAGCATGCTGTCAGAGCCTTCTTGGAAATGGGCGTCTTTCTGAACGTTCTTTACACTTGAAAGTGAATATTATTTTCTATGTCCATCTGTTAATCCAGAATATTTGATATCCCGGCACCTATCAAATCCCATTTCTAGATTAAAAGACGTTTAGTGAACATTATAATGCAGAGTTAAAATGGTCGTACACTTGTTCAGCGCAGTCCTCCCCATAAATATGCATTAGATGCTGCATATATTTTTATTTTAGGGTATATGCACACGATAGCTGCCTTTTACGTCTGAAATTACAGACTGTTTTCAGGAGAAAACAGCTGCCTCGTTTCAGACGTAAAAGCTCCTCCTCGCATTTTGCGCCCGTAATCTTGAGCTGTTCTTCATTGAATTAAATGAAAAACGGCTCAAATTACGTTTCAAAGAAGTGTCCTGCACTTCTTTGATGAGGCAGTCATTTTACGCGTCGTCGTTTGACAGCTGTCAAACGACGACGCGTAAATGACAGGTCGTCGGCACAGTACGTCGGCAAACCCATTCAAATTAATGGGCAGATGTTTGCCGACGTATTTTGGAGCCATATTTTCAGCCGTAAAACGAGGCATAATACGCCTAGTTTACGTCTGAAAATAGGTTGTGTGAACCCAGCCTTAAAAAGAAAAAGGGAGAGAAAAGATCGATGCCAGACCCTTGGGCAGCAGTTTTTTTCCTAGGGGGAAAAAAGGAATATTCTTACTGAAATCCAACATGTCCGATATCTTTCCCCCCGACATCTGCTGTCCCCTTCCTTTTTTTTTTTTTTGTTCTGTGCCAGTCTTCACTGAAAGTCTGTCATTTTATTCATGGGACCAGAAAATCAAAATAAACTGTTATATGCCCTACTCAGACCTCGGTGTGAAAAAGCACACTGTATGTATGTATGTATGTATATATATATATATATATATATATATATATATATATATTTACTGTATATCCTGTTTGGATTTCTCGAGGGGTGACCCATAATTGTATAAGCAGGACAGTATACATGTTCACACAGCTCGAATTGGAATGGACTGGCCTGAGCTTTTGCATGGGTTTGTTTACTTGCATAGATTGATATAGATCTATGTGTGTTATATATATATGTATATATATATATAATTTTTTTCTACTATACAGTATGTAGTGGGATAGGGACAAAGTTGTCTTTCGTGGTAGAAAAAAAACATTGCGTTGATATAATCAGATGATTTGCTTATTTATATGGCGCCATACAATGTACACAAAAGATAAGAAAAAGTTTTTTTTCGACTGGTGCCAAGCATCAAACAACAATAAAAATGGAGCTCCATGACGCCTCATGTTGTCAGGATTAAAATACCAATCCTAGAATAAAATAAACCTCGTTTACTTCATCCCAACATAATCCTAACATCAGATGAAATCCTGCTGATTGCAGCCGGTGACATGAACGGTTATTGGTATCATATGTGTTATGTTTTTCCTTCTTGTGGTCCTTCAGATGTTAACGCTTTGTAGATAAAGTATCCTATCTGTTTGTTTTTTTATCAATGCTTTATAATTTTTTGCATAAATCAGTAGTACATGTGACTATATGAATGGTTTCAATATATCTCAATTGGAGAAAAGATCCTCTCCCTGATCTTCCATCAGCCTGTATTTCTCCATTCCCCGCCTTCAGGCTCTCTGTAGATGTTGAGAAACCTCCTCAGTCCCCATGAAATCCATCTGCTGTAAAACAGTAAATAGGAAACAGAGAGGGAGAGGTAGGAGGGGGATGCAGCTGCAGTTTCTTACTCAGTGTTTTTGTATAACAGCATGAAGGGGAAGAGGAAAGGAGAGCAGCGGGAGGAGAAATATCTGTACAGTACAGCTGATACATCACACCCGCAAAAGTCTGCCCAGTCTGTAAGCATGGAGAGAGAAAAATGCATTTACAGATACCAGCAGAGGGCAAAAAGACAGAGAATTTTTAGGGATACACACAACATTTCTGCACTGTATCTAATATACATCTACAGCTGCCTAAGACGGATTGTGTTCATGTTCTTCTTTTTTTTTTTTTTTTTTTTTATATTGGTGCACTTTAGGATTTTATTATTTTTGCTTATTATTGTTGATCCAGAGCTGCATTCACAATTCTTCCACTATTCCTTGCTGGCACAATGTCTTGACATGGCTTTTTATTGGGATTTGTGTTCTATCATCTTTATCCCAGGCGCTGCACAGTAGGATGTAAGGAACACTAATTGGTGGAGCTCAGATAAGCTGTTTGTCTAGTATCTTGTTGACTGTTTCCAGCAGAATTGTGAATGCAGCTCCGAATTATAATATAGGTAACTTAAGGTTAGTAACTCAAGATGAGTAAAAGATCAGAAATTCAGTGGGTTTACAAAGTTACTCAGCAGTTTATGTAGATTCTACCTATTAATAGACTGTATGGTTCTGTTCACACATAGCGAAATTGCTCAGCTCTGCTATACCGTAAATGTACCTATTTGAGATTTGACATTTTATCCATCCTCTGTTAACCAAGGTCACAGGTCTTATGTAAATACAGCTAGTTCATTGTGTCATTAAAAGTCAGAAGTAGCATTTAGTATTCTCTGTGATTTAAAGGGACCCGCACCTATCTCTAGAATGGGGCCCCCTAAACCCTGTTCTAGCTTTTTGTGCTCATGCTGCCTCCCGGCCACTTGCTGATTACGTGGTCGGGAGTTACGGAAACCGTGTAACTCGCTGATTCCGTAACTCCCATAGTAGTGAATGGCGGTTATGGAGGCAGCGTAGCATGCGAGCTACGCTGTTTCCGTAACTACTGTTAATTTCTGTGGAAGTTACGGAAACAGCTCAGCAAGTTACGCTGTTTCCGTAACTCCTGACCACGTAATCGGTAAATGGCTGGGAGGCAGCATGAGCACAAAAAGGGGGCCCCGTTCTAGAGATCACTTCTTACAATTTCCAATATATTTGCTTGCGGTCAGTGAATGTTTACTGACATCGGTGCTTTGGATGTGGTTCATGTATTTACCAATGTAGCTGTGTAAGCAACAAGTATGTTCAGCAAGAAGTATGTTCTCACTCACTGACCGTAAGCTGTTTTGGAAATGGTGAGAAACCTCTTTATAATCATAAAAAAATGACAAAAACTGAACTAAATACGTAATGGTTTACATAATTTTCCATGTGATTTTTTTTTTTATCATTGGGCCATATCCAATGAGAGGATAATAGAACTTGTCCTTGTCTCTTTATCTCCAATCACTCCTAAAATGTGGTGAATGCAATATATTTTTGAGATCTCCTTCCCAAGATCCATCATATGCATAAACACCCCAAATTATAGGTGGAGTGGATACTTTTATAAATAGCCAATGACAACCCAGAGACTGGAGATGTTTAGCTATTAAAGGGGGTGTCTATTTTAGAAAATGTATTTTCAAATACATTTTAGGGCATTTTGAGTTAGAAGAAGGTCCCCCGTTTAAGAGCCTTATCTATTAGCCTGGACCCAGAGAGCATCTCTAGCTGTTGAGGATCCGGCAAATCCACGTGTCGTGGGAACTGTGTCATGTTTCATTTAACCTGTGGCGGCTTTGCAGGGGAAATTAACACTTTCTGCTGGGAGCCTGTTCTGTGATGAGTTTATCTGCACCCCCTATGGCTACACCCCTGCATCAAAAAATGAAGCAACTTTATCTTGAGTTGCAGCATTTCTAATAGTCAAGAGCTATCCACAGGATAGGTGATAAATAACTGATCGATGGGGATACGATCGCTGGGACCCGCACCGATCCAGAGAACAGGCTTACTTGACTGTCCCTGTGTGCCCCAAATAAATAGAGCGGTAGTGCGCATACTCAGCCACCGCTCCATTCATTTCTATGGGGCTGCTGTGTGCTATTTCCGGCAGCCCTATAGAAATGAATGCCGCTGTGGCCGAGCATGTGCAGACTGCTCCATTCATATGGGGCGCACAGGGATGGCCAGGTAAGCATGTTCTCTGGATCGGTGAGGGTCCCATGGTCAGACCCACACCAGTCAGACTGTCACCTATCCTGTGGATAGGTGATAAATATTGATTATGGGAAAACTCTTTTAAGCTACTGAGTTCAAATGTTCCAGCATTCCCTTCTTGATCATTATCTGTGCAG
The DNA here is from genome assembly GCF_050947455.1 of Rhinoderma darwinii. Lineage (NCBI taxonomy): Eukaryota > Metazoa > Chordata > Amphibia > Anura > Rhinodermatidae > Rhinoderma > Rhinoderma darwinii. The sequence goes on from NC_134690.1 coordinate 383,595,862, forward strand.
AGATTTAATTCTAAGAAGTGTATGTAGAGGATAGGAGAGAATTGTCTGATTGTTGGGAACCCCACTAACCGCGAGAACAGGGGTCTCGAACTCCCCAATCCTCCTCACTACTCAACCGCAGTGAGCAGGACATTGAATGGAGTGGTGGTTGAGTCAAAGTCTATAGGAATGACAGAAACAGACAAGTGCAGCGCTCTGATGCTTCTGTTAGTCCCATAGATATTGGATGGAGCGACAGGAGCGTGATGGAACGCCGCTACATTCAAGCCCCCCCCCCCTCAATGCGTCAGGTGCAGCGAGGAAGAACGGGGGGTTCGGGACTCGTGTTCTGTGGGGTCCCAGTGATCAGACAAATGTTGATTTTGGTACGACTCATTTAAGACTGGTGTTTCATACACCAGTTTTAAGTTTACGGAGGGCTGGAGAAATGTGCTCCTAATTTATTAAAAGGTGTACAGGTCTTAATAAATGATGAGTATCTTTTGACTTCTGTGCACCAGAATGGGAACATTTACACCAGCTAAAGTTTTCACGTAAAGTATAGTGAATTTATCAGGACTCAGATGACCTACAGCCATTGAATAACTCCCCGCGTAGTGTTTACACCAGACATAGCTCAGTAATCTGATGTAGAAATAACATTCTCTAAAGGCTCTTTTACACGGGGCGATTATCGGGCATAGAACGCTCGTTCCCTATTATTACTATGTGTAAACAGGGCAACGATCAGCCGATGAACGAGCAAACGCTATATTATTTGTACGAATGTTCAGAGGTGAACTTACACCATAGTAAAGTGCAGATGCTCTGTGAATTAGAGCTCTTTCTTACATTACTTATCCCATTCACATAAGCAGATCGTTGCATATCCTACTATTTTTACTGCTCGACTTTTATCAATATATAGGGAGGTTCCCTTGGTATTCAAAGTGATGAGTTGTATTTTTCGGTTCATTGCAGTAGTCGGCTTTATTGACACAATTTGCCAGGTGCCTTTTCTATTTGCTGTTTCTTGAAAAACCCACACTTCACATGCGGCAGGTAATCTCTTTCAACATCAGTCTTGTGTACCTAAGCAAATTTTCAGGTTCTTTCAACTGGGTGACCCAAAGTGGTGTGCATAGCCCTGGAAAATTCATCACACCGTGTTCCAGCTGGTTTATGCGCTGCTCCCCTGCATCCCGGCCTTGCACGGATCACAGTAATGCACAAGCATTAACTCCACCAGCACTTATCTCTAAAACGGCTGTCAGCATTAGCAGAGAATCCGATCCCTCATTTCACTAAATGTACAGAACAGCCTCCTGCTGTCTCCATTACTATCCTCAGAAGGTTTACACCAACTGTGGCAGCGCGTATATTGTACTGTTGTCCTCCTATGTGACAAAGGGGCTATTGGGCCCCTCCATGGCCTGGATGCAACTGCAATCTCTGCATCCCAAACAGCTGCAGCACTGTGTCCACTTAAAGGGGTCTTCCGAGATTTGGTTGGGAAAAATAAGTATTTCAAATCTAAATGATTGCTTGCCCCACCACTAGTCCTCTGTTTATAGCGGGGGCTATTGTTATAACGTCTATGGTGATGTCACTCCATTTGACCGCAACGACCAATCATGACCCAACACTGTTATTGAAGTTATTTTCTTACAGGGGGCACATTACAGGGCATTTTCTGAAATTCCCCCAATCTTTGAAATGAAAACATCACCAGTAACGTCATCTTATGCTGTTCTTTTCTTGTACCTGTTCTGGATAACTTATATGAGCTTAAAGAGGTTCTGTCACCAGATTATAAGTGCCCTATCTCCTACATAATGTGATCAGCGCTGTAATGTAGAGAACAGCAGTGGTTTTTATTTTGAAAAACTATAATTTTTGAGCAACTTATGAGGTATTTTAGATTTATGCTAATTCGTTTCTTAAAGGACCAACTGGGCGTGTTTTTTACTTTTTACCAACTGTCATACACTTCTAATTGTTCCAGCCCAGCATGATCCACAGCCCAGTGTGATTGTTACAGTGTGATTGTGCAGTGAAAGAATCTGGGCTGGAACAATGAGAAGTGTATGACGCTGATTAGTCACTGATTGGTCACTGATTGGTCAGCCTAATACACTCCTCTTTACAATGCCCCGTTTGTTGGTCAAAAGGTAAAACACGCCCAGTTGTCTATTAAGAAACGAATTAGCATAAATCTAAAATTGTTCATAACTTGCTCAAAAATTATAATTTTTCAAAATAAAAACCACTGTTATCTACATTACAGCGCCGATCAGTTTATGTAGGGGATAGGACACTTATAATCTGGTGACAGAGCCTCTTTAAATAGTGGCCATAGTCTTAGTGTGGGTGCAGGGAAGGTCCAGAAAGCGGCTACAAAGAGTGTCTCACTCTGGAGGACCCAGCACCCATGCATTACACAGATTTTCCATTGATTTAAGCAAGAACTGTGTAATGCTTACTTTCCCCTGTGGTGGCGCCGCAGGGATATTGAACACTTTCTGCATTCAACCCCTTTGGATGCGTATTTGGTCGCATCAGTCCACCAGTGTAGTGACCGGATGTAATATAAGACCAAATACCCTAGTCATCCCAGTAGTCTCCCCATTACTGCTTTTCTGCTCATTCTGTAACCAGTCCCGGGCTTCAGTGTGGCACAAACAACAGATAGGCGCAGAGGCTGACTACATAGCTTGACCTGGCTAAAATTATACTTTGTATGATTTATTTATTTGAACGATGAGAGGATGCACACCTTAGGCCCTATTCATATCACGTTCATTCACTATGTTTAGCGTGTACGTCGGGAAAGCTCCCGTCATACATGCTAAACATATCCATAGGGCTCTATTAGTCCGACGGAGGCCAATAGAGTGTCCTTTTGGCTTCCATCGGGCTGGTATACAGTACTTTCTTTTTTAAGTATTGAATAGCATAGTAGACTATGGTATTCTATACAACGGAATCCTGTAAAAAAAAAAATGTACACCGCGTGGCATAAGTTTTCATTTTTTTTAACATGGGAGCCTATGGGTGATGTATACCACTGTATGGCATATGTCAAAGACATCTGTTTAACGTATACATCATGGGCTTTTTAATAGCTTTTCATGACGCATATGTTAAATACAGATACCATTATAGTCTATGGGTGATGGATATGTTAACCCCTTCGAGACTAAGCAATTTTTTTATTTTCGTTTTTCACTCCCAGCTTTCCAAGAGCCATAACTCGTACCAAATTTATAGTTTTTTTTATATTTTACTACTTAATAAGAAAAAATATTTTTGTTTTGTTTCACCACAATCCTGAAAGCCATATGTTTCTTATTTTTCAGTGGATTGAGCAATGTGAGGGCTTATTTTTTGCGGGACGAGCTGTAGTTTTTAGCATTTTTAGAATTTTTTGGTACATACAATTTTTTGATCACTTTTTATTAACATTCTTTTAGAGCTAAGTTGATCAAAAAAATCAATTATGCCGTTTTAAATGTTTTCTTTTTTACGGCGTTCACCGTGCACGTTAAATAACGCTATATTGTAATAGTTCAGACTTTTACAGACGCAGCAGTATTCTTAACTTTTTTAGTGTTTACATTACTTTTAGAGGAAAAATGGGAAAAGGTGTTTTCGGAACTTTACATTTTTGTAAAAATTTTTTTGGAACATTAAAAAAAACTTTATTTAACAGTTTTTTATTAGTCCCCCTAGGGGACCTGAACAAGCGATCGTTGGATCACTTGCATGATATACCGCAATACTAATTTATTGCAGTATATCTTGATACTGACAGTCTCCTTTGAATCTCTGCCAGAGGCAGGGCTTCAAAGGAGTACAAAGATGGCGGACCTGGAAGCCTTCATCAGGGCAACCATCGGCACCCCCCGATAGCATCCGGGGGGGGGGGGGGCGCAATGACTCGTTGGAGGGGGCGCCCCCCTGATTCTAACAATTTAAATGTCGCGATTGACCGCGGAATTTAAGGTGTTAAACGGCTGGAATCAAAGTGATCTCTGATTCCGCCCGTTGCATGTACATCATGAACTTTCATAACCCCAGTTCATGACGTATTCGCTTAACGGATACCACTATAGTCTATGGTGACTGATGTCAGTGTTAGAGCATCCGTCGCAGTCTGCATGTACGTCAAATGTAGTGCAATAAACTTGAAGTACAGCGGGCCTTCTATGATCTCCTAAACTTTTTGGGAGAAAAATGCCCTGGGCTTTTATTCAAATGCTCTTTGGGGTGTTTTTTTTTTCATCTTTCCCTTCAAGATTTTATTTTCTAACTAAAATCCCTATAGCGCGATCTATGGGGAAAAGAAATCAACGAAATCTATAAATATCTGTGCAAAAAATTCTGGAATTTCACATGGGACTTTAATGGGAGAGTCCTTAACAACAATACTGGGTAAATAAATGGTACAAATAGCGTCAGGCTTTGACTTCATTGGTTAGTACTAATCTCTTGAATTTTAGGATCTTTGTATTTGTAGAGATTTAGGTTTTTGGACAATTCTTTTCTTGAAATGCCCGTGCCGCATCAGTGGAGGAAGAGTCGAACACTACACTTCAGGGATGAAAGATGAAGGAGCTCAACAAACAAACAAAGTTTATTTTAAACTTGATTTTTTTCCAGGAAGAGCTACATTGCTCCACTGTGAGCTCCGTGTCCCCTGGGCAACACAGACATCAAAGCATTCTCCTTCATCCTGATTCCCAGGGCTACCATCTCTGAGCAACACTCTAAACTGGCCGCCAGATACTAGGGTTAAGGTCCTCAGTAAATATACAAAAGGTTCCCTGCTCATAAATAGCTGTTACCCAAGACACTTAAATGAGAGGGAAACTGTAGATGAATAAGCAGAACTCGCGTAGAGAAATATTGCAAACCACCACTATATCACTGTCTGCTCAAAGGACAGGGATGGCCTGTTTTGAAGGCAGAGTGATCTTTAATGACTTGTTTTTTCCTTAATCCAAAGCAGCAGAAAATTGGAAATATTGTCATTAAAGAATATTTGTACCAAAAATATTTTTTTATTTTTTAAAAAGTTGTAAAAAAATTTAAAATGTTGATTTTCGTTATTTCTTAGTTATATCTGTTCAGTCCCTCTCTTTTATCCAAAAGTGACAACAGGAATTGAATGCCGTCACTACTCACAACTCCATAGGAAGGGGCACTTTTCCAGACTCCCAAATTGTTGTGAACAGCGGGTTGCGGACCCACTGGGCTACTCCACCTACTGATCTAGGGCCACCTATAAGGACGTTATCTGAGTAGCATCCCTGGTCTACACACTTTAACCCCCATACGCTGATTTGGACTTCGCTGCGGGGAAACTACCAGGACCAGCAGACAAGGATACAATGGTGTAGCACACGTAGGGTACAGGCACTGGTAGATGATACCTTGGCGGATGGATGAGGTTTAGAAGTCACAGTTCATAAGAGTTAGAAAGCCTCAGGCTTATCTCAGATAGTTGGATACCAAGTGGCAGTAGATAACGGGACGCAGGCTGATGTTGGATAGCAGGATACGGACTTGTAGCAGAATGCAGACTGGTAGCAGGATACAGGCTGTAAGCAGAAAGCTGGATACAGGCTGAAAACAGATAGCGAGATGTGGACTGGAATCAAGATGCAAACAGGAACCTTTGTTGGACACAACTAGGTTGCACCAAAGTTGCTCAGGCTCCAGGTGATCTGAGGAGGTGCCTTAAATAGTCGGGAACGGCACCCGCCTCTGATGTAACACATTTTGCTCGTTATTCAGTGATACATCCACTGCCTCCATAATGTTGCATAGGTAAGCTAATTATTTGTTCAGGAGTATAGAAAAGCTGGGTGAGAATGTCCATTGGAGCAGTAATGATAGTCCTATTAGTTTTTCTACAACATTCCCTTTTGTTCTACATTTAAGGGAAATGCCCTTTTGCATATAGAAAAAGTTTGACGTCATAGAAGGTAGCCCACCTGGCTAGGGAGCCCCCTTGTATGTGTCTGCGGTCACACTGAGCATCATAAAGTACCTCAGTGATCCCATATATCCTGCATCTTCAGCAGCATTACTGTTGCCCGCTACATCCACCTTGCTATTAAAGCTTTTCTTGATATCATGTTCTGAACTATTTTATGTTTGCAGAAGACATTGGCCATACTAAGGATATTCTCATGTGTCTTTACAGGTCTGTCCGATACGTTACAGCTCTGGATGTGTGTAATATTGCTACTTCAATCTGAAGATCCAGAGGTCAGGGATGTAGCTGCAGATATCATCCGTGTATATCACACTCAGAAAAATAACCCTTCTGAAACAGGTAAGGCGGATATGAGCCTATACGACCTTGTAGAACATTGTAGATTATAAGAAACTTGTACAATTCTCGGGACGCTACACAGACAGTGTTTTTTTTTGTATAGATTCGCGCTTGCCATGTTCTATTGGGTGTTGTATTACGAAGGTATTCTCCCCCAAAAACATTGCCTCTTTTGGAGCATATCGACGTAATATGGTGCCATAGAAAAGCACCTGGTACATGGAATGCCTATGTCTCCGCTGTGTGCATCTCACCTCACTCTGAGAAAGGCAAACGTCATAATTTACATTTCCGGAAGAACGGGACATAATCTAGTGATAATATAAGAGAATATTATAAACTACTATATATTATAAACTAAAATTGATTCTATCTCATAAAAGAAAGACAGACGGAGCTTCACTTTAAAATCAATTGAATATTGAATAACACAAGAATTGTTACATTTTCCATTTCTCACTGTCCATTTTTGGATTCCGTGAGTGAAACCAATCATTATGATGGATGTGACACCTTCCAGCTGGTATACAACATAGATGTACTGGAACCATCAGAAGGAAATTGGTGAAAGACACAAATGAACAGGCTCGGAGTTACAACACAGCCATTTCTTCATAATCCTTGATGCCCTGAGATTTTGCAAAAAAACAGTAAATAATTCCTAGGTATGGGCTTGCATATTGGCTGCCTCTGGAGCATTTAGGCAGTGGGTGGACGTTACACAGTAAAACCTAGTTATTTTTCCAGATGTTTTAGCTCAATTCCCTGTCACATTTGTCCCAGAATAATACTGCACTCATTTCAAAAAGGCATCTACACATCCAAAATTCATTAAGCAGTCATAAACCGACCAGACGTGGCAGAGAGAATGGGAAAATGAGCGAGCTGAAGACTTAAGAAGACTGGACATGAATTTCAGCAAAGAACATTCTCGTTTGTTCTAGTAGAATATTTATAAAACCATCCTTTAGCTGGCATCTCACCCGGACATAATGGGATCCAATGTTCCCAATGAGTGGAGGTGATTGTGGAGAAGCTGGAACGGTTTCCATCTATGGTGGCAATCTCCAAAAGTGGAATAATAATGAATAAAGAGGCCTATAACGAACATTTGGCCTATGACCAGTTGATACAGTGAAAATCTTAACATGCATTTTGGGAAACCGACCAAATTAATGTCTCACTTATTAACCAGATGTGCAACTTTACAGCCTGGAAGTCCCCTAGAATTCCAGTGCTGGTATGAAGCAGAATGTGGAGCGGATTAGAGGCCTCTCTCTTTTCATGTTATTCAGTTCTCATGTAAATCGTGTTATCCAGTAGACCTAGGGTTTGGTTTGCACGGCCTATTGTATAAGTATTGAAATAACTGCTGTGACTGACCATGCAAAATGTGGTGCCCTCCCGTGTAACACAGATTTAAGCCAGCCGGCCATACATGTAAAGTATTAGTATATGGACTCACTGTAATGCTTATAAATAGTCTTTCATTGTAGATCTGTATATATATTATATATATGTGATGTGTGTGTGTGTGTATATATATATATACTGTGTATGTGTGTGTATATATATATATATATATATATATATATATATATATATATATATAGATTGAATGTACGTAGCACCAGCATACTAAGAAACTAATGAACACACAATTAGACAAAAGGAGAGAGGTCCCTGCCAATAAAAACTGACAATCTACAGGGCATAAGAGCTTACAATCACAAGAGTTTGCAATCTACCCATAAGAGCTGACAATCTACAAGAGAGAGGTCCCTGCCCATAAGAGCTGACAATCTACAAGAGAGAGGTCCCAGCCCATAAGAGCTGACAATCTACAGGAGAGAGGTCCCTGACCATAAGAGCTGACAATCTACAGGAGAGAGGTCCCTGACCATAAGAGCTGACAATCTACAGGAGAGAGGTCCCTGACCATAAGAGCTGACAATCTACAGGAGAGAGGTCCCTGACCATAAGAGCTGACAATCTACAGGAGAGAGGTCCCTGCCTACTAGAGCTGACAATCTACAAGAGAGTGGTTCCTGACCATAAGAGCTTACAATCTATAGGAGGGAGGTCCATGTTCATAAGAGCTGACAATCTACAGGAGAGAGGTCCCTGACCATAGGAGCTGGCAATCTACAGGACAGAGGTCCCTGCCTATTAGAACTGACAATCTACACGAGAGTGGGCCCTGACCATAAGAGCTGACAATCTAAATTGAATGAGAGAAGTGACACAATAGATACAAGGTGTTAATTCCATGCAGGGGACCAGCCCCTTGTGTTGGCAAAAGGAATATAAAAGCTGCATAAACCAGTCACTAAGCCAATATCTAAGAGTGATGCAACAAGGGTAGATAGTTGAGGACCACTATCGTCCTGAACTTCAGGGACCAAGGGTGGAAGGTCACATTGGTAAGCCCCTGCCTTGGGAACTAAGAGTATTCCAGGCTTTTTTTCCAGTAGTCCAAAAACATATTGGCTAGTCAACTGCCATCTATGATATGGCGTCTGTGGGAACGTAGGCCTTTAGATTTGATAATAGATTTTATGAAAAAGTAATAATAAACCAAACATTTCCTACAAGTATCTTGGAGGCCCCAGTCGAGGTGTAGCGGCCAGCTCGACTACCAAACTAAGTGCTTGAGGTCCTCCTAGCCTTTTACCTATGGCGAGCCATGGGCGGACAAACCATATGTGCAACCGTATGCTGCATCGGGGGCCAATAGAAAAAGAGGATTAATGTGACCTTAAAAGCAGCTACATACTGTCTATTAGAATATATGTAAGGAACCAAGTTAGGGAAATTCATCGTTTACAATTACTGGAGGATTGTTACAGAAACATAAAGGGGAGTTAAGTGATGAGCTATTGGTGCGTCTTGCACTTGGGCCCTCTGCTTTTTGTGGGGGTCCTCAATTTCACATTGGATAGAGAAATCTCTGGCCAAGGTCATATCGCACTGGATTATGGATAGCACTTATATTTATCCAGATGTTAAAGGGCAAATAAAATCAGCAATCGTTACGAGCGCAGGCAGCACTAAACATGACATACAATGTTGTAGACTTGGCACTAGATTAATTATCCTGCCGTCTTCACGCCCACACAAAGTCTAAGATCTCTCAATTCTAACCATTATTCTGATTTACTGAATCTATCCATATTATCAGATTAGGGCTTTATTGTTTCCAAGCAATTAGCGTGATTCATTAATGTAGAGGTCCAATGTGTAATATATCACCGATGATATGAAAATTACAAGTTAAATATTAGAGCATTATCATCCCATTTGTAAGGTTTGGAGTGATGTTATGAGGCATTGCAATGAATTCGGCAATTGTTCTTTGTATTCATACAATTCATTCTAGGTGTCATTTAGGAGCGTTGTGTGCGTGGTGACACAGACACTAATAATAAGCAGCATTTTAAAGGTGTGTCTTGGAGTTTTGTTCTTCTCATGCCTACAGAGACAATTATAGCAAAAATAGCATTGAAAGGCCCCTTTCATACTGTGTTTATGGTCTCGTGTGATGCCAACCCGTCTCTTTAAAATGCCAGTGCATGACAAAATACACCCAGCTTTCCGGAGTATAAAAAGGTACCTCCCACATTGCTCCATGTCTGAGCAATTAGGTTCCATGCCCTGCCCTGACCATTTGCCTATTTACCTTGACGACCATCTGCCGCCTACCCTGACCTATGACTTTATTAAATCTTAGTCCACGTCATCCGCCTGCCCTCACCTACGCTAATACCAGACTCTGTATCTTGCCTGCCGTTATTGCACCTCGCCTGTCCACGTTGGCTGTTGCCAATGGAGACTACTCTGGGGGTAGTGACCTGGGGATACTAGCGGCCAAGTCCACATCTCCATACGGAGGTTAAACGGTGAACACCTAGTTATTTAGACTCCGCTCACCAGTTTAGCCCCATGCCAAATCCTATGGAAACACAGTGGGTCCACACCATCCTCTGTAGGCCCCCGTGACAGTCACTACTCTGCCCTCGTTCCATAATGCGCCGACGTCAATCCTGAGCAATAGGGCAGAGATGAGCAGGCTAAAATGGCGAGAACAGGAGTATTTGCGGGGAAACGAACCGCTCGAGTGGCACTTGCAGAATCATTTGCATATGGCAATAGAGTTATTTATCTGGACAAACAGGGTAATACAAAGCAATCAAAGCCCATTACAAGACCTACCAAACGCTGGGAGCAGTTTGGTAGGCAAATAAAAGCTGACAGGTTCCCTTTAAATATCTCTTAAATATAAGTAGATGTACTAGAACCTCTGTGCATTCTTCTTCTGCAAAATACCCAAGTATTGCCAAAGGCACCATGCCCGTGCTAAATAGATCAAACGCTGGGGTTCCTTTAAAGGGGTCGCTACTCACTTTCGGGATTTGATAGCTTCCACGTGTAGTTGTAGATAGACAACTTATTAAAAGATCCGTGAATGTTCTTTGTTATCACTCTATAGATTTTACATGTTTTTTAGTTGTGACACACCGCAATTTCTTCTCCATAGTTTTGTATGATGTTGTGGCAAGTGCCAAACTAGCGCAGCCACGGAATCTTAAAACGGCTGGCTTGTGTTTGATTAAGTGTTTTTCTTCTTCAAAGCCCTCGCATGCAAGTTCAAGTTACTGAACCCAAATGAATACATAACACTCTGCATAATAACTGCTACAGATTGCCTTGGCCGGGGGAGTATCGGCTTTCGCCCGCACGATTTGTTTTTCTTTCTAGTTTTACTTATTTGTACAGTCTTGGCTTTGGCCATAATGTGATTTCAAGTTATGACAACTCTTCCAGCTTTCCCTGTTTTGGACACAAATCCTCCTGTTGCCATTTCCTTCAAACTTCTTCACTTATTGTGTGTGCGCTATATAAAGTTTTAGAAAGAAACTTCTCCATTTTATTATCATGGGTATTTTCGCTTTTCACCTGTTTGTTACACTTTATACCTAATTTTTGTATTCCTTTTTTTCACATTTTCAAATATATTTTTAATTATTTCATTTAGTTGTATTCAAGGGGTGATATATATATTTTTTTTAATTAAATATATAGTGCATAGAACCGTCTAGTCCTGAAATATATAAAAAGAGGCACTCTGTAACTGACTGTATGCAACGCCGGCAGCAAGAGACGCTCCTGCCAGTGGTCCCCGCCACCAGGTCTTGTACCTGCCTCGCCTTCTGCCCACCTCTACTCCTACTCGCGACTGTGTTCCTCCTAGGGCACATGCGCTCTGACTGTCAAAGGGCCATCGCGCACGTTGAAAAATCCTCCTAACCAATCCCTGTTGCTCCTGGACTCTATAAGGCACCTCCTCAGACCAGGTGCCTGAGCAACTTTGTGCAACCTAGTTGTGTCCTCCAAAGGTTCCTGTTTGCATCCGGATTCCAGTCCGCACCTGCTATATGTTATCAGCCGGTATCCTGCTATCCGCTACCAACCTGTATCCTGCTATCCGCTACAAGCCTGTATCTAGCTATCCGCTACCAGCCTGCATCCAGCTACCCTGCTGCGTCCTGCTACCAGTTCATATCCTATTACCCACCATCGGTCTACAACCCGCTCTCTACTGCCAGTGTGTATCCAACTATCTCTGATGAGCCAGAAGCTTCCTGCCTAATACGATATGTCTTCTGATCCTCATCCATCTGCCAAGGTATCATCTGCCAGTGCCTGTATCCTCGGTGTGCTACACTGTTGTATCCTGGTCCGCTGGGCCAGCTGCTACGCACACCGGGACCACCACAAGAGGTAGCGACCTCCTAGTCTCCCGGCAGCGAAGTCCAGATCCCCATACGGAGGTTAAAGGGTGAAGACCGGGGAGGCTACTTAGATAATGCCCTTAGAGGTGGCCCAAAGTCAAACCAGTGGTGTAGCACAGTGGGTCCTCAACCCACTGGTCATAACACTGTATTTCTACCATTCACAGTTTTTTCAATTTTGGTTTCATTCAGAGTACTGAAAACTGTATAGAATAGAAGTTAGGTTTCTATTCCAACATGACTTACATTTCTCACTGGAGATGTGTATTCTCTAAGCCACAACCGGTTTGGTGTTGGCTAGACTGGGGTATGAAGTCTAAGAAATATCCCTGTTCTAAACCCATATTCCCCACAAGCAGGTTTGGACTTTCTCGGTCGGATTCCCAGGTTGTGATCCACAGAATAGTCACCGATTGGTGAGGCTGAAAGAGCAGTAGCGAAGTCGGGAACGAGGCCTAGGGTCATCACTAGGAAAGTGGTCAGGGATGCAAAAGGCCAGGGGTCCGAGCCAGTAGTGGAACAACAGGTACCAGGCAAACACTCCAAAGGGCGAAACTATAGTAAAAATCCAGGAACAAGATTAAAGTCAGGCTCCGGTACAATACAGACACAAGAGCAAGTACTAGGAAATACCTAAATTATCAGGCAAATTGGTGAGGCTGGAGGCCGCTTTAAAAAACCCGCCAGGATTGACGTCAGCAGGAGTCATCTGTTGCCACAGCAACCCATCCAGATGAGAGAAAGCAGGAGGGCAGCCGTGCCCGACAGCAGAGATAACGCTGGAGCGGAGGAGAGGCGTCAGGTTTCCTAGTAACCTGACGCAGCTGCCAACTTGGGCTCCTCCACACCAAACTCGTCAAACCATGTCTTTATGGAACTCGCTTTGTGGCAAATTTTGGGAAGGCCCTTTGCTGTTCGAGCATAACTGTGCCCCTGTGCACAACATTTGAAGCATACAATGCTCTAAAATCCTTTATATGCTGTAGCATTTACCCTTCACTGAAAATAGGAGACTTAGCCCTGAAAAAAACCCAATACTATTATCCCTCTTCTGCCAAATTTTACAGTAGGCACTATGCATTCCGGTAATAGTGGTTTCCTGGCATCCACTAAATCCAGATTCGTCCATCAGACTTTTTGCAATGGGTGTGGCTGAAAAACCTGAACTCCAGAATTAAGAGGGGGGTCTACATACTAAAACAAGTCTGTGTTTTTATAATTATCCTAAAAAAAAGTGACATTACAGTAGCCAGTCAATGAATTCAGTGATCTTGGTGTTGAGGGGTCTGTAAATAGTAGTTTGGATTGCCCCTTCCCTCTCTATTCAGAATAGAGGTACCAGTTCTTCTGTACCAGTCCTTCCTTCATAACCATTGGTGGAGATTATCATACTCAAGCAATGTGTCTATGATATGAATATAATGCATTTATGTTGTCGTGTATAAAAACCCTCCAGTGATGTCATCAGTAAAAAACATGGCTACACCATTTCTTGGATGCAGTCATTTTTCACATCTGTTTGTAAAGGTTATAATCCCAGACTGAGTTTATGGAGTTTCTCTTCTGAATAAGGGATAATGTTCTCAATTAATAACTTGCTAGAAATAAAAGTGACAGTTCTATGGCAGAAAAATTGTTCACCCTGCTCACCCCAAGCAGATTTTTCATCCTTTAATATCCGGCTGTGGGATCTAACCTTGAAGAGTGAGCCCCCTTTCTAATTCTAGTTGTTTACTCAAAGTTTTTTTTTAGTCTTTCATATGGAAATCTGCATATGCCTGGAGTTCAAAAGGAGCCTGGCGGCCCGCGGCAGACCCTCCTCTAACAGTCTTAGTGTTTGTTATTCCAAATCTAAATAAAACCAGACAGAAGACCTACTCCTTTGTGTAACACCTACTTGGCTCTGGGAGGCATCAATCTGTCAAAGGCACAAAACAAAGGATTCCGAGATGCAACATTTTGTGCTTCTAATTGTGGAAGGTGCATTGTAAAATGACTTTGGACACCTTTTGAGGGCATTTTTAAAAAAATATATATTAGTCAGTGTGTTCTTAGATGTGATAGGTTACAGGTGAATCCCCCATGTTACAGACAGGCACGACCCGCCGACACTGAATTAGTCAGGTCCACGGAATTGACGGATTCAGTGTAAAGCGAACTATACAGCTGTTCTGTATAGAGAATACAGAACCGCTGTATCCAGAAGTAAAATTATTTTTTAATAAAGACTAATTACAAAGTTACCCTAAACACACTGACTAATATATATATATTTTTTTAAAAATGTCCTGAAAAGTGTTCATAGCCTTTAAGATGGTCAGACAGAGTAGGTGTCTTATCCACTACTGATGCTGAATGCATGCTGCATGCCTTGGGCAGAAATCTCTGTGTACCTTGTATTCTATTCAACATCTTTCCCAGTTATAATTTTATATATATATATATATATATATATATATATATATATACACATATACACAAGCAGAGAGTAGCAGCACTCAAAGTCTAAATCCAAAATGGTAACGGGTGCAAGCAGGTAGTCCCGATCCAAGGACTTTATTTTTTGAAAAAAGAAATCCTGCAGCATTTATTTGCTATATTGGAGTGCTGCAGGATTTCTTAAAAAAAAATTATATATATATATAGTAGTATGTGTGAATACATGAAACTTTGTCATTTATCTTCATTAGGGAGCAGTGGCATTTCCAGCAGATTGTAGTGAACCCTTTCTCTGCCTGCAGTCTTTGTAAACGTTCAGAAATATTCTAAGCAGATAAAATATTCATCCTTGGTAACACAGGCAACTAAAGGCACAGAGGATATGAGAGGGGAGGAAGGGGGATGATGATGCAGGCTCTGTGCCTCAACCTGTGTGTGAGACTCATGCTGTGAGAGGGGAGAGGGAGCAGCAGGGGGGGAGACATCTGATTGGTCAGAACACCGAGCACATCTCTCCAGCTCCACACCAGCAAGAGCCCGCCCACTCATCACAATTATAGAGAGAAACTGTATATTTACACATCTACAGTACTTAAAAAGGGATTAGTATATATTTTTTTCGTACCAATAATTTCACAGATTATTTCCCGATGAATCAATGAACATGCCCTTTTAACAGTATTTATTTCCTGCAGCTTATATTGTGCAATCGTATTAAGCCGTACTGTAGACCAATTATCCCTCGCATCAGTATGTAGAAACCCAAACTTAAACTCTGGTGAACTGATTGGCATGAAATTATCCATGCCAGTGCAAAGTTGTAATAGTTCTAAAGTTTTTGTTTTCCAAACTAGATTTAAAGAGACTCTGTCACCACATTATAAGTGCCCTATCTCCTACATAATGTGGATAACAGCAGTGGTTTTTATTTTGAAAAACGATCATTTTTCAGCAAGTTATGAGCAATTTTAGATTTATGCTAATTAGTTTCTTAATGACCAACTGGGCGTGTTTTTTTTCTTTTTACCAACTGGGCGTTTTACAGAGGAGTGTATGACGCTGACCAATCAGTGACCAATCAGCGTCATACACTTCTCATTGTTCCAGCCCAGCTTCTTTCACTGCACAATCACACTGTAACAATGGGCTGGAACAATGAGAAGTGTATGACAGCTGATTGGTCACTGATTGGTCAGCGTCATACACTCCTCTGTAAAACGCCTAGTTGGTAAAAAGAAAAAACACGCCCAGTTGGTCATTAAGAAACTAGCATAAATCTAAAATTGCTCATAACTTGCTGAAAAATGATCGTTTTTCAAAACAAAAACCACTGGAAACCCATCTACTTAAAGAGGTATTTCCATCTTGGACATTTATGGCATATCCAAAGGTTATAAATGTCTGATAGATGCGAGTCTTACCTCTGGCACTCGCACCTATCTATAAAAAAGGGCCCTATGATCCCCGTCCTGTGTTCTCTTTCTCTCGCTGCTCTCTGGCCACTGACTGATGAGGTTGTTGGAGTACGAAAACAGTCAAACTATAACTCCCATAGAAATGAATGGGAGTTATGGAAATAGCATAGCACGTCGAGCTTGGCTGTTTATAGCTCGGGAGCTATGGAAACAGCGTAACTCACGTTGCTGTGCTGTTTCTGTAACTCTCAATCACTTCTATGGAACCTGCAGTAACAGCGTATCTCCGCAAGCTCGGCTGTTTCCGTACTCGTAATCACCTCGTCAGTCATTGGCCGGAAAGCAGCAAGAGCAAGATAAGGTAGGACCGGCTTCGGGGAGCCCCTTTCTAGAGATAGGTGTGGGTCTGTTGATGTCCCATAAATGTCTAAGATGGGAAAACCCCTTTTAACAAGTTGGTTTGCTGAAGGCAGAATGGATTTAAAGTCTTACCCCTGATCCGAATGTGTAATTGATCTGATGTCTTGCAATAGTTATACTCCCCCCCCCCCCCCCCAGACAACCAGTAATTATTTAATCCATAATGTTGACTTTATTATGTGCAGCAATGACTTACACTACAGCCATTTGTACCTCTCGTTAGCGTGTATGTGGTTCTCGAGAACTTTGGCCTCCATCATCTTATAAAATGTTGGCACGTGCTACCTAAATTATTCACCACCTCACATACACCATTGTAACTTCCTCGTACAATCATGGCCTGATGCCAGACGTGTCACCAGTATTTTGCGTTTGAGATGCTGCCAGTTGACACTTATTTTGCAAAAAACATTGCAGCGATTAAATATCAGATTAATTGTATTGTTTTGCTGTGAAAGAAAATTGTCGAGTGTTACACTTTTTTCCTGCTGACCTTTGGCGTTCTAACCACTCTGTGGTTTATTGAAGGAGGGCCTTACTTTGTTGTTGCTCTTCCATGCATTGAGGTGTAAACCTCTGGAGGTTTGTTTTATTGCTGCTATTGGGAGGTGAGGACACAGGAAGGTATTGTATTCACGTTCAGTAAATCTAGATTCTTTCCTTTGAAATCTAATTGAATTACTGATCCATGGCTGTACAAAGTCTAGGCCGATTCATACTAATAAAAGTCTTTGCAAGGTTTAGATTGGAGTTACATTTGTCTAGGTAATGAAGAGCATGGCTATGATCTAGAGAAGGGGACCATCTGTCCCCCTGGTCATGTGATACAGTGCAGTACATTGTTGTGGCGATAATTTATACCATGTGTTTTGACTGAAATACAGTCTGGGTCCCTTCAGACTAAAATATTCTAAGTGGGAGGCGAGTTCAGAGCAGAACTGTATTCGCATGGGATGCCCAAGTGAGTTGAGAGCAATCTGATCTTAAATACGTATCCCATGTTCCTATGCAGCGTAACCACTTTTTATGGCTTATGTGCTTTGTTACACTTGGGGTAATATTATACTGTGTGACTCTTAAGTGGCTACACCGCATAACTTTACTCTTCCATGTAGACCCCAATTCTAATTTCCTATATAAGGCAGAGATAGATCTTGGGAAATTACTTTTGTAATGTAACGTGCTAAGAGTTTAGTAGTATCGATGATACTAATTTCTAAATATACATATTTGGGTGAGGATTTGACTCAGTCCCTCGAGATGTTTGATACACATATTTCAAACTGAACAAAAAATCTGTGCAGGACTGTATCAGAACTTTGTTTTTCTAATTTATCATGGCTTAAGATTCTGGCACCTAAGGTTTGGTGTGCAGGAGATCCTTGGGATCAGGGTTACTGGTATGGAACCTCCGCCCATAATTAACTTCAAACTATATTTTCTCTGTTAATTTTTAGGTAAATATTTTTCTTTGTCTGCGCCGTAGTGAAGTGTACAGCATATTGAAGAATCTGCCAATTGTGCTAAAAAGGACTACCAGAGAAAATGTATAAGAAGGCATTAACTGTACACTTTACATGAAAACAATTGAATATCTTTTATGCTTATACAGTATATGTTTGTCTGAAGTGACAGGCCTGGGACTGCACTACTGAGATTCTGATGACATCACGTCCCATTCTAATTTCCGTCAGGTGCAGTGTTGTCATATAGAAATTGTGTGAATACAAATCACCATCCACATCAATATCTACATTCCAACTGGCTTAAATATGTCCAATTATGTGTGGAACCGTGTAGAAAGAGACTTGAATTACTGCAGTCCTTTACTTCCTCCCTGCTGAAAGATATCAATACATGGATAATGATAGGGAGATGCAGCTAAAATAACTTGTTTGCTACTTCCCCAGTTTTAAAGTGCTGCAGAATGTTTGCGCTATATAAAGATTATTCTACTAATATTAATGATGAATAATATTAATAAAGGAAAGCTAGGGTTTTGACAGTGACCGGTGACCGAGCTTGAGCTACACTATATCTGTAACATGGCAGACAATGATGAAAGCTTTCTGTTAGTGAATAAGGAAGAGAGAGGCTTCATAAAAGTTTTCCACTGAGACTCTAAGAGCAAGGTGAAGTTTTTATTTTCCCCTGGTTTTACATTTTAATCATGAAGAATGCGATACATCACGATAACGAAATGATTTACCATAATTACACTATAACAGCACCAAAAAGTTTGACTATACAATGTGGAACTACCAGATCATTGTGTGCACGATGTAGAGACCACACAGAATCAGGATAATTAAAAGCCCTAATTGTTTCTAACAATGTAATTAAAATATCTCTGTAAACATCTTGTCCAAACTATGTCAACAATATATCTGAATGTGAGATTAAAGATAAGACACTTTATTGTGGATTTTGTGCAGCGCTACATAGTCATTACTGCGACAATTTATTCTTGCCCCAGGCATAACACCATTTGTACTCTTATTTCCCAAGATATTTTTCCTCATTTTATTACCTAGACGTTTTTTCTAGAAAATCTAATTTTATTTTTCTGTGATTCTTTATTTTTTACACTCGTCTTTCAATAGAAGAACACACATAAAATAGAGAAGGCTGACATCAGTACAAATTACAATTACCTTGTGTTGATTTTGCATTACAGCCTGTTTTATTCTCCAGAGCTGCATTCACAATCCTGCATGCTTCAGAGTTGAACTCTTCACTGCTGGCTCAATGTGTGCACAGAGCTTGGTGTGGAGATTTAGCATTTTGGGAAGTGTCCTCTTTAAACCAGACCCTGTGCATTTGTTTTATGTAGGAAAAAACAACTGTTTCATTGCCTTTTTTAACTTTTTTTTTTTAAATCTTATTGTGGGTAAAGTCCAGCAGTATCACATTAAACCTGAGTCAAGTACAGAGCCTTCAGCAGCCATTTTATTTGAAGCCACTCTTTATTTACATTGAGATGTGTACGTGAAGAATTATTATTGTTATACTTCTGCAGAGTTCTGTACTTGGCTACCACACGCGGCCCCCGAGAATAATTGCTTGAAAATCGCATAAACAAAGTCATTAATTCTAATATAAATATAGAAGCCTGGATGACTGCAGCGCTGCACTATGCACGCTCGGCTACATGATAGGGGTCACATTGTGTTGAGGAGATGACGCTTTTGTGTATATGCCCATTTTGTGATCCAGCTTATACTAAGGTGTCAGTTATTCTATGTTTATATAGTAATCCATTATAATCTGCTGGGGTTTTAATTTTAAAGGGGACCTGTTGCTTTATATGCAGTTTATTTCATCTAGAGAGGATAATATTGCTCATTCCCTTACAGGCAGCCACATCCTCTGCAGAGACATGGATAAAAGTGGCAGACCAGAATCACACACAATTATATTAAGAAGCTCAAAATTCACCCAAGGCCGGTCTAGCTCTAATCACAGTTAGCGGTAGCCACTTTGCTGCCTGTCTGGACTGCCTGCCGAGGAGGGAGAAGAATGCACAAGAACTTTTGAAAAGTGGAGAATTACTTGAATTTTCAAAAGGGCCTCTAAGAAATGAGATCTGGAAACTGATTGGTTGCAATGTGTAACTGCTCCACTTCTCCTTTGCACCGGTTTGGCAGAACAGTCTTTGAGTCATCCTGTTGTCATGTTGTCGTAGTCAGCCTTATATATCTTTGTGGGAAAGCAGGGTGTTGACAAGTTCCTTTTTATCCGCAGCTACGCTGGATCCAACCCACCTGTTTTTCCTGTTGACTAATATGGTCACTGTTACTTCTCCCATTGGTATTGTCCGCTTCCCTAGTCTCTAATGTAAAATCTGCCCTTTTTTGATAGTCCGAATTCTCTAACCTACTGTGATCAGCTGTTCTCAGGGGGGGGGGGGGAATGCTGTTTTACTTACATATTCAGAATATGCATAGTAACTAAAAGCCCTTCTGAGATCGGGTCATGTGATCTAATGCCATTTACTTGATGACATTTTCACATTTCATCCATTGCAGCAACTTGGCTATAGGGGGAGCAGAGGTAGCAATCACACTTGGCCCTAGTGCTTGAGGGGACCCAAAAGCCCCTCTGCTACATAAGAAGACACCAGTGTTATAAATGGCACATGATAGTTTAGGGGACTCTGTTTCAGATTTGCATTGGGACCCCTGAGTTACAAGTTATGCCTCTGATTTAGGGGACGTGTGTTTTCCAATTTTCTATGTCTTCCACGGTACTCCACTATATATGACTCGATGCAAAGAAAGGGAGGGAGTGCTACCATACTAAAGGGGGAGGGTGCACAAACAGACGAGTATCGGGAGGTGGGTAAAGCAGCCGAAGAAAGGAGATAAAGATTAAACGTTAATTCACCGAATATATATTTTTATTGGGGTTTATTTATTTATTTATTTCAGTTACTTATATAGCGCCAACATATTACGCAGCGCTGTACAGAGGTCCACTTTTTTACTGTCCTCCATTGGGGCTCACAATCTAAATTCCCTATGGGTATGTTTTTGGGGTGTGGGAGGAAACCGGAGTACCCGGAGGAAACCCACGCAAACACAGGGAGAACATACAAACTCCATGCAGATGTTGTCCTTGGTTGGATTTGAACCCAGGACCCCAGCTCTGCAAGGCAATAGTGCTAACCACTGAGCCATTGCGATTCAATGGCAGTCTCGCCCACAACGTGTATGATGTGGGTCAAAACAAATGCTCCATGCTGAATAGTCAATTTGTATAAAAATAAGTGCCATAAAAAGTGTTATTTACGAGGAAGCAAGGAAGATGGGAGTAATATTTGATACATTTTGGGACAAAACCCTTTAATATGTCAAGGCTGATGTGTATATTGTGTAGAGCTCCCAATTCTAAGGTTGGCTTCGAAGATCTTTTTGATTTAATTTTTAAGACCAGTGAAATATTGAGGCAATGTGGAGGATCACAGTGAAGGACGAGGGTCCAGATGAGCTCAAGCTACAGCTTTCATTATTTCTCCTTCAACTCAAGGGACATTGATTCTCCTTCATCTTCTGAGACCAACCAGTACTTGTCTGCTTTGAGTAATCACTTCTGTGATCTTATGAAGAAATGCTGGCTCTACTGTAAATTGGTAAACATTAATTACATAATTCTTACTATAACTATGAACTTTTACCCACATCCGTGACCACACAGGCTGTAATATGAGGTCTTGGTCCTGAGCAGTGGCCAAACAATAACCGTCAAAGGTCATGATATTCCTTTCTGGTGTG
Organism: Rhinoderma darwinii; assembly: GCF_050947455.1. Taxonomy (NCBI): domain Eukaryota; kingdom Metazoa; phylum Chordata; class Amphibia; order Anura; family Rhinodermatidae; genus Rhinoderma; species Rhinoderma darwinii. The sequence continues at coordinate 383,617,523 of NC_134690.1, forward strand.
TGACTCGAATTATGGGGGTAAGAAGAAGAGACGGACAACTTAGCATTAAAGAGGCTCTGGCACCACATTATAAGTACCCTATCTCCTACAGAAGGAGATCGGCGCTATAATGTAGGTGACAGTAATGCTTTTTATTTAAAAAAACGATCTGTTTTCAGCACTTTATCAGCGATTTTAGTTTTATGCTAATGAGTTTCTTAATGCCCAAGTGGGCGTGTTTTTACTTTAGACCATGTGGGTGTTGTACAGAGGCGTGTATGACGCTGACTAATCAGTGACCAATCAGCATCATGCACTCCTCTCCATTCATTTAGGCAGCGCATAGGGATCCTTTTAGATCGGTATGTGCAGTCTTATACTAACACATTAACAATACTGAAGTGTTTAGACAGTGAATAGACATTCCACGGAATGTCTATTCACAGTCTCTGCACTTCGTTACTGTTTCTGTGGTAGTTACAGCAGAGGAAGCGTAATCTCGCGAGATTACGCTGTAGATGACAGGTTACAACGAGATTACGCTTCCTCTGCTGTAACTACCACAGAAACAGTAACGAAGTGCAGGGATTGTGAATAGACATCCCGTGGAATGTCTATTCACTGTCTAAACACTTCAGTATTGTTAATGTGTTAGTATAAGACAGCACATAAGGATCTAGCAGGATCCCCATGCGCTGAGTAAATGAATGGAGAGGAGTGCATGATGCTGATTGGTCAGCGTCATACACTCCTGTACAACGCCCACTTGGTCTAAAGTAAAAACACGCACACTTGGGCATTAAGCAACTCATTAGCATAAATCTAAAATCGCTAATAAAGTGGTGAAAATAGATCGTTTTTTAAAAATAAAAAGCATTACTGTCACCTACATTACAGCGCCCATCTCCTTATGTAGGAGACAGGGCACTTATAATGTGGTGACAGAGCCTCTTTAAAACAGATATGTGCGTCCTATACAGTTATTTCTTCTTAATGCATCATGTCTTGTGTGATATCACATACTGTTGTTGCATCTGTAGGCTCCGCTCAATTCTCTATTACCTACCTTAGAGCAAGTTCAGTGTCTTTCCCGTCCAGAACTCTTTAAACTGTTGGTCTTCTTACCATAATTTTCTACTAAGACCCCTTGGAGGTCACATTGTGACTTTCCTGTCGTAATGGATCTTCTGAAGGTCTATCCTATGTTTTGGTCTACATTACCACAGGTGAACTTGTGATAATCATCTGTGGGATCTAATGTGACTTTAAAGGCGTTATCCCAAGATAAACATTTATTACCTATCTACAGGTTAGGATATAAATGTCTGATTGCTGGGACCTCCACCGATCCCCAGAACGGGGTTTCCCGAGCCCCCTGTTCCTACTGACCGCAACCCTGGCAGTGAGGAGGAGCTAGAATGTGGTGGCAATCGAACATACGTCCTGCCACTCTATTCAATGTCTTTGGGGCTGAAGGAAACAGCCGAGTGCTGTACTCGGATGTTTCTGTCCGTTCCATAGTCTTTGAATAGAGCGGCACTGCACATTCTTGTTTGTTGTTCTATTCAAAGTTTTCCTAACTGCAGTGGTGCAGTGAGGACAAATGGGGTTCTCGAGACCCCTGTTCTAGGGATCGGTGGAGTCCCCAATGATCAGACATTTATCACCTATCCACGCTAAATGTTGATCTTTTGAAAACCCATTTAAAGCCTTTGCCTCACAAAGACAACCCCTTGATAAATAGAAGCCGGGTCAGTTTTAAATGAGTGCCACAGATCCAGATTTCTAACTCCGGCAATTAACTGTTGGTGCTGGAAAAAGCCGCATTCAAATTAATTACCAAGCATGTAATTCATGGACGGCCTTGGCTCGTTCTTACAGAACGGGTGATAGAGGTGGGTCCCAAGCGGAACTTGCATAAGCCCAAAAATAGTTGGTAAAAATATTGTCATATTCCTAAACACTATAAAAACTCTGAATTGTAGGTGTCTGGCTGTTCTGCTAGTTCAGGGTTGGTGATACACACTATATATTTCTGTACGTCCATTGCTTGTGCCCTGTGGGTACGTTTTCAACCTTCAGTCCAAAAGAACTTAGAAGGGTGACCGAATATAAACTAGGGCAGTTAGCTGATGTATTGCAAAGTGCCTTATATTCTTTAGGCTTTAATTAATTGGAAAAATAATCTAGAATCTTTTTGTCATTACCCGTAACTTGTGATGTTTGTGGCAGGATGCTCCAAGCTCTGCAACAGCTCATTCTACCAAAGCAACACTAGAGAGCAATGGCGTGTAGAATATTTCATAGTGAACTAATACCAGATATACATTATATGCTGCACTTCCATATGTTACTAAATGTAAAACAGTCTGAGAAAAGACACTTGGCCGATGTTCACCAGAAGCTTTTTCCAGATTACCGATGATATCGTGATTTTCATTAAAACTTCTACCTTGATTTATATTAATCTAGGAAGTAACGCTCAATGCACAATGTAGAAACTGAGATTAAAAAAACTCTTCCCCATCAAGTTGATTTTCCAAGAGAGAACAGATTTAAAGGTTGGTCATACCAATATCAAGAGGTTGAGACCTGCCAGCTTTTCATTACATCATAGCATTTCCCCCTTTACTAGAGCAATAGTTTACAGTGGGAATGGTAGGGGCTTAAATTTGCATCTTAGACCGGCCATTTAGCATTATTATTTCCAAAACTACATAACTACGGCAAAGACCAGACTGTACTAGTCCAGCTTAGGATCCTCTGATTGGCCCAGTATCTGAGATGTCAATTTTTAGCTATGTACAGATAATGAATTAATAGTTCAAACGAGAGGAGTGAGGGTCTTGCTCACAAGAGCTTACAATCTATGAGGATATAGGATGTGACACAAGAGGTAAAAGTGCTTGTTTTGTACAATGGTCCAGCAATCTTTTATACACATGGGTTAGTACACATAAAGCTGCATAAGCCGTTCACCAGCCAGTATCTGTATATGACAGACATGAAGGGCATTAGGATCCAAGGAGTGTGGGGGGTACTGCTGAATGAGGGAAAGAAGTTCTGAGGAGGAATAATGGTGAGAAATGACAGGAGTGACTTTATAAAATCAAATCAATATCAGTGCTGTGTGAGATATTCCTGAGCAGGGGCAAAGGGGTGTAACGCCTTACATTTGATGTAAACGTACGTAGTAAGGGAGAGTATGGAGCGGGTTGTGTATTACACATCCCTGGCGTCTAACCACTAAGACGTTTCGGGCTATAGCGACTGCAGTATCAAAGCCATTAGACAGAGAGTGGTCCCTCTGTCACAACATTGGCCTCCTTTCAACGTGATAACATGGTGCCGATGTTTGGGAGCCTGGGGGCCTAATGAAGGTCCCGAGGTGTACCATCCTGGTCCCCCTATGAAGCTTCATAGGAGGATACTAAAAGCACAATACACTACAATACATATAAGTATTGCACTATATTGTACTAGCTATCTAATGATCGCTTGTTCAAGTCCCCTAGTAGGACTAAAGACATATTTTTCAAATACGACTTTGTCGATGGAAGAATAAAAAAAGTTATAGCTTTTTTAATGCAGGGAAGAAAAAACTAGAATAGAAGAATGGCTGCGGCGGCAATGGGTTAACCCCTCAAGGACACGGCCAATTTTGGCCTTGAGGACAGAACATTTTTTTTTATATTTCCCTCTTTGCATCCCCGACGCTCATAACTTTTTGATATTTTGTGCGACGTAGTTGTATGAGACTTTGTTTTTTGCGGGACAAGTTGTACTTTATGGAAGTACCGTTTTTTGGTACAAATACATCATCGTTTAATTTATATACATTTTTATTTTGGCGAACATGCAGAAAAAAAGCAGTTCCGCTGCAGTTTTAATATTTTATTTTTACACCATATACCGATCATCATAAATAATGTTATACATTTGTTGTTCAGGTTGTTACGGTCGTGGCGATACCAAATATGTCTATATTATTTCATGTTTTGGGACATTTATTTTAAAAAGTTGATTTATTGTAAAAAATTTATATTTCTGTGTATTTTTTTACTTTTTATTTAACATTCATTTTTTTTACATTAAAGAGACTGTCACCACATTATAAGTGTCCTGTCTCCTATATAAGGAGATGGGCGCTGTAATATAGGTGACAGTAATGCTTTTTATTTAAAAAAACGATTTTTTTTCACAACATTAAGAGCGATTTTGGTTTATGTTAATGAGCTTTCTTAATGCCCAAGTGGGCGTACTTTTACTTTCGACCAAGTGGGCGTTGTACAGAGGAGTGCATGACGCTGACCAATCGGCATCATGCACTCCTCTCCATTCATTTACACAGCACTAGCGATATAGTTATATCACTATGTGCAGCCTCATACACAAACCCTAACATTACAGTGTCCTGATAATGAATACACATGAAATCCAGCCTGGACGTCATGTGTACTCAGAATCCTGACACTTCTGACTCTTTTTTGTGAGATTCCGGCAAGTGAAAGCAAATCTCGTTTAGCTCTGTAATCTCGCGAGATTTGGTTTCACTTGCTGGAATCTCACAAAAAAAGAGTCAGAAGTGTCAGGATTCTGAGTACACATGACGTCCAGGCTGGATTTCATGTGTATTCATTATCAGGACACTGTAATGTTAGGGTTTGTGTATGAGGCTGCACATAGTGATATAACTATATCGCTAGTGCTGTGTAAATGAATGGAGAGGAGTGCATGATGCCGATTGGTCAGCGTCATGCACTCCTCTGTACAACGCCCACTTGGTCTAAAGTAAAAGTACGCCCACTTGGGCATTAAGAAACTCATTAGCATAAACCAAAATCGCTCTTAACGTTGTGAAAAAAAATCGTTTTTTTAAATAAAAAGCATTATTGTCACCTACATTACAGCACCCATCTCCATATGTAGGAGACAGGACACTTATAATGTGGTGACAGAGTCTCTTTAATGAATGGAGAGGAGTGCATGATGCCGATTGGTCAGCGTCATGCACTCCTCTGTACAACGCCCACTTGGTCGAAAGTAAAAGTACGCCCACTTGGGCATTAAGAAAGCTCATTAGCATAAACTAAAATCGCTCCTAACGTTGTGAAAAAAGATAGTTTTTTTTAATAAAAAGCATTACTGTCACCTACATTACAGTGCCCATCTCCTTATATAGGAGATAGGACACTTATAATGTGGTGACAGAGTCTCTCAAATCCCATAAAGGGATTTTTCATTTTAATTATTATTTTTTAACAGTAATGTGCTGGCATAGATCTATATGCGAGTACATTACCTCAGTAACAGGAAATATGGTCAGACAGCCCTGGGGTCCTTCAATGGACTCTGGGCTGTCTGGCCATACAAGTTATGGGCTTTGATCGTGTCACAGGGATTTTCAAAGGGCAGTCCCCCCTCCTCTGAACGCCGTGGTCAGCTTTGATCGCGGCATTCAAGGGGTTAACAGCGGAGAGAAGTGGTTTCTCTTCTCTCCGTCGTTAGAGCGGGGCTGTGGCTGTGTATTACAGCCGTTGCCCCGCTACTTATCGTGTGCGGACGCTGGTTGTCACACAGGACGAGAATGCTCGCTCTAATGCGCGAAGTACCCGCCGCTCAGGATGAGAATTCTCGTACTGTGTCGGCAACCAGTTAAAGGAGTTGTCCAATCTAGACAACCCCTTTCTATGACATTATAAAGGGAGTCTCTTCTCGAGACCCACTTTGAGCCACATCAGAGAGCTGCAAAGAGCGTTTCCCGTTGTCATAGACTCAACATCACCATGTATTAATGGTCACCCATTTATTTTACAAATGAGCAGCCACATGGAGCGTCTGATTGGATTTCACTCTATTAGGGTACTGTATATGCACTACATAGAAGGTTGGGACACTTTGGACCACCCTCTAAGTAGCAGAGCTCAAATCTGGACTTGCATGGACAAACTTATCAACCAGCAAAGTCATGAATCATGAGGAGACTGACTGTTAAGAATATTTTTTTTCCTATATTGAGGGGGGGGGGGGGCTGGATGAGTGGAATAGGAAATGCAGTGCTGTGCCTCAGGTTGAGTCTAGACAATCCAAGCCGGCATTCTTATTCATGGAAGCCCTGACTTTACTTTGTCTTCTTTGTTATCATTCCAATGGCTTCACTTCTAAGCATCCTGTTTTCTTTGGCTGTTGTGTTTGCACAATGTTGGGTAAATGATATTGGCTGAGCTCTTCATCTCCATCTGACTGCAGGTCTCGCTACGTCCCCCAGTATATGGTCGATCTTGTGCTCTTTTTGATGATACACTTCCTTAATAGCTTGTTGACTGTGTCTCTTTAAGCTACGCTTTGTACTAAGTCAGCAAAATAAATTTTTTATGGGTTGGACATACGATACTTGTAAGTCTGGATTCATTATTCCTGACCTTGTTTGCACCATCGTTCCCTCCTGAATAAATTTTCACTTTTTGCACTTCCAAGAACAAAACTGATCGAATGCCCTACATCAGCTCTAACGGTTGTGGGATCTCCAGAGGAGACGGGTTCGAATTTGGAGATTTTTAATGCAACAAAAAAATGTTTTTACTTGTACGTTATATGAATATACATGCTGTATGCTTAACTCTACAACTCCAGTAAGACCCCATAGATCCATTTTCATGTATTCATTTTACCAATTTAATTGAGTTTTCTGTGCTTTCCCAGTTTTATACACTGCAGCACAGAGACTTATGACAGTGTTCATTCTGAACTACCTGATTTATGAACAGAATTCCAGAACTATTGAAACTTCGTGTATGAAATGAAAACCATTTTACAGTTCTTCCTATATCAGATAACACTATAGTGCATAGCGTAAAGACTACAGCAAGGAATGCTAGGAGATTTCAGCTCTGAAGAATGTAGAATTGTGAATGCAGCTCTGAACTATAATACATTCTGTAACTCAGTAAGTAATGCTATGCATTTACAAAGTTAGTCAACATTTTATGTGTAATATTTCTCTATGTAAATTTGATGTTCAAATATAACATACTCCAATGTGACTAGCATTTATTATATTTATCGCTATGGGGACACGGGCTGTTGAAGGGACATACACAAGATATCTGCAAGCATTGAAATGATTTTCCCTGTTGGGAAGTTGTTCTAATCATTGTCAATTCCATTTATGTTCTCTGTTGTACTATTTGCTAGATGGGTCCTCCTGAGCATAGGGTGTCTCGCTGCTGGAACCTCTACTAATCCGTAATCTGTGGGAGTCTTTTGTTAGTAAGTATTCAATTCACATGCAGCGCCACCACAGGAGAAGTGAAGCGTTGCTCAGTTCCCATTAAAGCCAATGTGTTGTTCTTGTAATGCACAGACAAGCCGGGTCCTTCAGAGTGAGGATAGCTCTTTGTAGCCACACCGCACAACTAATAGATGAGGGTCGCCCCCCCCCCCTTCTAGTGGCAGCACAGTGGCTCAGTGGTAAGTACTGTTGTCTTGCAGCACTGGGGTCCTGAATTTAGATGCAACCAGGGACAATATCTGTATGGAGTTTGTATGTTCCCTCTGTGTCTGCTTGGGTTTTCGCTGGGTACTCCAGTTTCCTCCCATACCCTAAAAACATACCGATAGGGAATTTAGATTGTAAGCTGCAATGGGGACAGTGAGTGAGGACAACCTCAGTACAGCGCTGCAGAATATGTTGGCGCTATATTAGTAACAGAAATAAAAAAAATTACAGCCAATACGCCTATTTACAGCAGTCGTGAAGGGTAGTTATGCTACAGCGCTGCCTTTTTGTGGCGCTGTGTCATAAGCTAGAGTGGGTTCCAGGTTGTCTAAAGACCTCCGTCCCCTCCCATTTAACCCATTAGATGTCGCTGTCAATAGTGAGATTGGACTCCCTCTCACCTTATCAGCAACTCCACGACACGATCGCTGGGTGCCGATGGTTTCCATGGCAGCCGGGGGCCTAACAAAGGCCCCTAGGTCTGCCAAGAAGTGTGTGCCTATTAGGCCTTGCCAGATGCAAGTAAAAAAAATGCTTTATTATGAAAAAAAAACTACGCATAATTGGTATGGCCACATCCGTAATGACCAAAACTATTACGTTATTTTAGAAACACAGTGAACACCGAAAAAATAAAAAAACAATGCAAGAATTACTGTTTTCTGTTCATCCTGCCTTCCAAAAATGGCAATAAAAAGTCGTGTCGGATGTACTCCAAAGTGGTACCATTGAAAACTTAGTGTTTTTACTGTGCAAAAGTAGTAAAACATAAAAAACTATACATTTGTTATATACTCGCAGACTATATTATGTTATTTATATAAATATTTTAAATTTAAGATGCAAAAAAGAATGACAAATTACTGGGTTTTTTCCATTCCCCTCCAATAAAAATAAAATAGAAATATAAAAATTAAAAAATAAAAAAGTTACTCAATAAATTATATGTACCCCAAAATGGTGACATTAAAAAACACAACTCGTCCCACAAAAAAAACAAGCTCTCAAGGTTATGTCTACAAAAATGTTTTCAAAAGTTTTGGCTCTTGATGACGAAAAAAATTGCTTAGTCGGTCACTAAAGGTTAAATAAGAATTAAAAAACGGTTTTCTGAAATGTATAACCCCTTTAGCAATAGTTTAGCAATATATAAAAAAAAATAGAAAATGATGTATGTGGTAGATTTCCAGTACAAGAAGCTGCTTTAAATTATAGTCAACTGTGTCCTCGGCCCGGCTGCTGTTTAACTTCCAGCAAAGATGGCGCCACGCAACCTCCAATCTGGGAGCTGCATCCCAAGAAATAAATTTCCCACCATCTACATTTTAAATATGTCTGCCGTGGGTTTTAACAATAATATTTTTTTGGTTTCCAAATCAGCTTGTGTATTTTATGGAACCGCAAAGCAGTTAGAGATTCTTGAGGTTGTAGAATATGTTCCATGTTGGAGGCAAATCGTAATAGTATATAATTTCATATTGTTTTATTTTTCTTCACTTGTTTGTGCTTTTAAGGTTTATTGAACCAAAAAATTAAATGTTATTTTGTTTATGGTTTGTTTAAAAAAATACCATATAAAAATAATGACTGCAAAGTGATCATTGTATAAAGCATGGCATATAATATAGAGGCTGCCACATACCACAGAATGGAGATCTAATCTCATTTATGCCAAGGAAGCCCCATGTGGTGAAATGAAATGTAGCATAAATGTTCAATTTTTATTTTTTTAATCATTTGTTTTGTTATCCAAAAAAAACACCAAATTATCTACTGGGATGCTTAATGGGCGCTCTTTCATGCTGATGACCTATCCACTGGATAGGTAATCAGCATATGATCGGTGGGGGTCCGACACCCAGACCCAGCACCTATTAGCTGTGCCGGCTGCCTCAGGGCACCAGATGTTATACATTGGTCGGTGTCGGACCACATAAATACATGTACAAACAGAAACATGCAGTCACATATATGTACATATACACACAGCTGTACATACAGATTATACATAATGCTTTCTGCTAGGAAACCGCTTTATTGCACATGTATAACTCCATACATCCAATCTGAAGAGCTTGCAGGATATTGTTGCTGCAAGAGCTGTCCGACCAGGGTCCCCACCGTCCCCACCACATATCAATGCATCTAAATATGTGTCTGTATTTCAGCCCCCTTGATACTGTATCTGCTCCCGCCATCCCCCGCAGACCTCTCCTTCTCTAGCAGAAAGCAAGCAGGTGGAAGAGATGATGAGATAATGGCATGGCCTCAACACTGTGCCAGTCTCCGTATGGACGTCCGCAGTAGTGCATGCCATCTTCTCGTCGAACTACTGTTGTCTTTTTCCATCTAATGCTGGTGAAGCAGGAGTTTTGCTTTAGACAATTGAGGCAACCAATAATTCAGAATTTCCAATGTACATGAGTAAATATCTAAATACAGTGCCACTTCCAATAATCTAGGCCTAAAAACCAAACAATTGTTATTTGAGTAAAATACACGGAGTAAATGTTGCACTTGTCTAGTATTATTGGTGCATTGGACTATCTTGATGAGGACGGTGCCTATATAGGAGAGAGCTGTAAACAGTCTATTAACCCTCCCAGTACTTCCATAATCCAACAATATCCCACAAGTATTCCAAAAAGATTAGAGGACTATGAAACTAACGAATATGCCAGTAATATTCCTTCCACGGTCCACAGCTCACACTGTACATTATAATGTTGACCTCTCCTCTGTACTCGTACAATTCCGCCAGTCAATAAAAAAGGCTGATAAAGTAGACATTGTGCTGCAATGGTTACGGCGTTAAACAAAACCAAATGTTTCCCCGGGAAAACATTGATTACCAGTCTACGATATACAAGACAAGTTCATGAGGTTCAACCATGATAAAAGGAAACCACATAAAATAGCAGCTCTTATCTGTGAGAAAATACGGATGGCTTTGAACGTTAGACTTGTATACTTTTTACTAGCCAACCCATATGTGCATGGACACATGCAGCCGTCTCACAATTGTTCTGGGCATTTTGTCCACTAAATGACCTCTTTGGACCACATAGAATGCTTAGATGCTGAGTACTACTACTACTGTACACTCGGGGGACCAGATACTACTATAAAGATTGTTGTGCAATAAAGACTCTGCAGGATTTAAAGAAAATGGAGGCAAATGCGGCATGACACACGTAAAATGTCAATAAAATCAAACCTCTTACAGCCCGGTGCTCATGAGGCTGAAATGACTCAAAGCACAAAAGAAATGTTTAGGTAATCAACGTCTAAATGTATACATAAAGCTGTGTGCACATCTGCTCGGTCGGGGGATCAGAACAACGAACATGATGGCAGTGACATATCCGTACCATTTTACCGGACAAAATAGCGCTGCGTACTGCGCTATTTTGTCTGGAATTTTTCGTTTCAATAGTTTTTTATTGTTTTCAAGTATAGAACAAGACAGTATATTCACATTACCTTGTGGAAAACAGTATCCACACATATTCATACAACAGTATTCATACAGTAAAATTTACAATAGGTAATACATAATTGGATGAGAGTTCGTTCTGGGATATGAAAAGGACAAAATAAACAGTCGTTGTGTTTATCGCGATGTCCCGAACTCAATCAAGGTATACATATCCGTGTAACATGAATATCAGAAAGTATAAAAGAAAAAGAAACAGAACATCGTGCAAAGATTTCCTTCCCCTACATAACCAAATTTTTTTCTTCTTTGGGGATAAGGGAGCAGATTCTTTTACCAGCTTTCACGTGTCTATAAATAACAAGTTATGGAGTAAAAGAAGTGTTCTGGGTCCACGGATTCCATATGGAATAAAATTTTTGGTGGTTCCCATTACCTAGTGCAATAGTTTTCTCATACGTGTATGTAGTGTTTATCAGGCCTTTTAGTTCCCCTATGAGGGGAGGAGAGGTCTCCTTCCAGTGACGGGTTATAACTAGTTTCGCCATTGCCAGTATTTTGCAAACCAAGCATCTAATCTTCACCGGGTACTTATCTAGATCAAGAAAGAGTAGTGCTATTTGAGGGACTTGAGGAATTCGACATTGAGTAACAGTATGTATGAGACGAAACGTTTGACTCCAGTATGTGGTCAGTTGGGGGCATTCCCAGAGTACGTGAAATAGTGTTCCTATGTGACCACAACCTCTCCAGCAAACAGGAGAAGCGCCGGGAAACATTTTGTGGAGCTTATCTGGTGTGATGTACCATCTCAGAGATGTCTTAACCGCAGTTTCCAGGTGCTGAACACAAGGAAGCGCTATATGTATGAGTTTAAAGGCGGCCATCCACATGGGTTCAGAAAAAGTAAGGCCTATCTCCTTTTCCCAGACTTTCAAAGGACGAGATTTGGAAAAGCTACAGTTGAAGTTCAATGTGTTATATATACCTTTGAGCCCTTTTTGGTGGTTCGAAAAGATCCCAAATAAAGTAAAGTTGCATGAGGCCGTGAAATTGTTATTTTTTGAAGCGCAATGTCTGATTTGTAGATACTTATAGAAATCAGAGTTAGGGAGATCGTATCTGGAGACTAGATGTTCGAAAGTAACAAACTGCCCCTCCTCAAACATTTGAGAGATGTTAAGTATACCTTTGTCTATCCAATGAGAAATGTCTAGATCAGGGATTAAAAGCATAAGGAGATCCAAGGGAATATATTTTTTAGGCAGTGTGACCCGGGTGTGTGTATTGCTCTGACTGAACGACCAGCACTCCAAGGAGGTTTTTGTCATTGGTGAAATGTTGCAAGGGGGGGAAGCACCCCAAAACCCCAAAAACAGAGCCGTTTTTAGATTTATTGGAGCTAAATATGATGTCTCTATTTGTAGCCACTGTTTCCCTCTATCATTATTCCACCAGCTAGAGATCTGGGCCACTTGAGTGGCTATGTAATAATTGTAAATATCCGGGACCCCCAGTCCCCCCACTTTTCTATCTTGCGCTAGGATCTTGAACGCTATTCTCGGTTTATGCCCTTGCCAGATAAATTTAGAAAGGATGGATTGGGCCGCAGAGAAGAATTTCTTAGGTACTCTAATGGGAAGGGCTCTAAATAAGTATAATAATTTAGGAAGAAGCATCATTTTAAAAGCCGCTATCCTTCCCAGCCACGATACTTCAAATTTAAGGAGATTGTTTGTATCAGTTTGTATGATTTGTAGTAGAGGAGCATAATTGGCCTTATATAAGTCTTTGAAAAAGGGGGTTAACGTAATTCCAAGGTATTGAATTCCCTTCAATTTCCAGTCGAACGGGTATTTTGTTTTAAGAAAATGTAATGTAGACTGGTCTATGTAGAATGGTAACACCTGAGTCTTCTGGGTGTTTAATTTATAGTACGATAGCTTCCCGAAGGCGTTGATTGTATCCATGACTGAGGCAATGGAGGCCTCAGGCTGTGATAGGGATAGGATAATGTCGTCAGCATATAGGGATATGATATGTTTTTTGTCTGCGAGAGGGATGCCTAGAATTCCAGCGTGGTGTCTGAGATGCTGAGCCAGCGGTTCCATCGAGAGGATGAAAATTATGGGAGATAATGGGCAACCCTGACGAGTCCCATTAGACATCCGAAAATCATCGGAAAGAACACCATTATTATATACTCTTGCCGAGGGTTCAGAATATAACGCCATCACTGCATTTAATATTTCTCCGTCAAACCCCATTTCCCTTAAGGTTGCGAAGACATACGACCATTTAACCCGGTCGAAGGCTTTCTCCGCATCCAGAGCCATCAACACTGCAGGAATCTGACGAGATTCAATAATATGTAGCAAATTCAGGACTTTTCTGGTATTATCTGGGACTTGACGCCCTTTAATAAAACCAACTTGATCCAGACCTACTAACGAGGGCAATAGAGGTGTGAGTCTCTGGACAAGTATTTTGGCGTATAATTTTAAATCTGTATTGAGGAGTGAAATGGGTCGGAAATTCTGAGGGCTGTCCATAGCTTTCCCTGGTTTGGGAAGCGTGACAATAAGGGCTGCTTGGTTCTCTTTTGGAAAGGAGCCCGCCTCCACAGCAGTTTGAAAGAAATCTCTGAGAAAAGGGGTCAAAATAGTGGAATATGTTTTGTAATATAAATTAGTCAGACCATCTGGTCCTGGAGATTTACCTTGTGGCAGGGAGTGAACAGCCCTCAAAACCTCCGAAACTGTGATCGGCGAGTTCAAGGAAAGGAGTTGGTCTGCCGATATGCTGGGAAGGGAGGCTCGTTTAAGGAAGTCCTCTATGTTTGGAGGAGTGGGAGGTTCAACAAAGGGGTCATCTTTTAAGTTATACAAAGAAGAATAATATTTTCGGAACTGATCCGCTATATCTCTGGGGTCTAAAATTTTGTTTTGAGTCAAGGGATCCCGCAAATATGGGATTCTAGTTTTTTGATGGTGGGCTTTGAGGCGTGACGCCAACAATTTCCCTGATTTGTTGTTTTGGGAATAGTATCTGGCATTCGTTTTCCTAAGATTCTTTTCATATGATGACAACAAACAAAGTCGGAGACGCTGTCTTAGGCCCAAGAGTTGCTGTGCTAAGCCTGCTGAAGGGGAAGCTTTGTTTTTTTCATCTAACGAATGAATCTCGTCCATTAAGGAGGAAAGCTCTGCCTTGTGTTGTTTTTTTACTATGTGTCCAATGCGAATAAAAGTGCCCCTAATGTACGCTTTGTGCGCATTCCAGAGTGTGTTTGTTTTGATATCAGGCGTATTGTTTGTCTCAAAATATTCGGTGAGATCTCTCTCTATTTGTTGTTTATATGTGGGATGGGACAGTAAGAAGGAGTTACATCTCCATAAATATGTTTGAGGAGAGTCATACTTCTCGGCAACACTCAGCGTGATCGGAGCGTGGTCGGACCATGTTATATCCCCAATGGATGCGGACTTGGACCCAAACAGAACATCCCTATCCACCAAAAACATATCGAGTCTGGAATAACTATTATGTGTTTGGGAGTGGTAAGAGAAGTCTCTCTCAGAGGAGTGTTGGATGCGCCACACATCATGCAATTCCGCTTTCCAAAATACATCTGCAATTGTGACATGGGAGTGTCGGGAATTAGAGGTTGAGTCCAACTCCGCATCCATTACCGCATTAAAGTCCCCGCAAATGATCAGTTTACCTTGTTTATGTTTATCAATCAAGCGTAGGATTTTGTGTAGAAAGTGAACCTGGCGTTTGTTAGGAGCATACAATGAGAGAATGGTATATACAACATTATTCACAGAGCACACAAGCAAGATGTATCTACCATTAGGGTCCGTAAGTACTGAAAGCATTTGGAAGGCAACTGTGTTCTTGATTGCCAGCAGCACCCCTCTCGCTTTAGAGGAATGATGAGATTGAAATATATGAGGGAAGAGTGGGTGTTTGATACGGGCTCCATCTTTGTGTAGCAAGTGAGTTTCCTGCACACATAGGACATCGCAAGCCAACTGTTGGGCTTCTTTCCACATGAATGTACGTTTATGAGGACTATTCAGACCGTTAACATTTATGGATGCAAATTTAAGAGCCATAGTGGGGGTAGGAGTGCTGCGGGCCTTCAGGCACATTTGATGAATATGTCAATAGTATAAGCAATACATATTCCCTCATACCTTGAAACATTAGAAGTAATGACACTTTATAGGTATTAAAATAGGTTGTGACTATGTCAGGAGAAACAAAATCCGCACGAAACACAGTAACATAAAAAAAAGAACGGAATGTCCGTAAGAACCAAAAAAAAGAACATCTGAACAAGACCATTGTTCAGTAAAACCAGAGGGTAAAAAGTCAGCTTGTAGACTGGATAGCACAAAAGAACTGCAAAAGAAGGCACTATTGCAGATGGAGATATACAGTACCTCACTGCTTTGCTCGGATGCGAGATTTGGCCCCTCTCCACTCGTTCTCAGCGTGTCGAATAGGTGAGCCAGAAGTTGGTAACGAAGTCGAGGAGGATTTGACGGGAATATTCCATGATAGCAGCAAGGAAGTCCCTTCGTCTACAGATCTGATCACATGTAGCGTGTTATTCCTGTGTACCAGCAGACGAACCGGGAAACCCCATTTGTAAAGAATTCCCTTGTCCCGAAGAGCTGAGGTAACTGGAGAGAGCTGTCTCCGGAGTTGGAGGGTAGCTGCTGATAAATCCGCATAGATGGAGACCGTCTTGTACTGGGCAGGGAACGCATCTTTTTGTCTGGACGCCAGCATGAATCGGTCCTTGATGTGGTAGAAATGCAGTCGAGCAAGAACATCTCTTGGTATTTCTTCCGCCAGATGCTTCGGTTTCGGAACTCTATGAGCTCTGTCGATTATTAAATCTCTAGGGGTACAGTTGGGGAGCAATGCTGTCATCAGCCCTTGAATGTACTGGGCTAGGTCTTTTGCGGCTACTGTTTCTGGAACTCCCCGAAATTTAACGTTGTTACGTCGTGAGCGGTCTTCTAAATCAGCGATCTTCGCTCTCATTTGTGACAATTCTGCCTCTAAATCGTAATGTGCATCAATCAGAGCATTGTGCGAGGTTGCATAATCGCTCATTTTTGATTCCGTGTGTTGTACTCTGTCCTCAATCTCATGAATGGCCTCGGACATAGGTTTGAGCAGTTGGGCAAAGCCCACCTGTATGGAGCGCTGTAAATCTTGCAACATCATTTTAAGGGAGATTTCGGTAATGAAATTAGAGGAAGGAGGCGCAGATTCAGGCCAATCAGATTGTGGAGCTATGGGAAGCACAGGGTTCTCAGCAGGGTTTTCTCCTACCTCTAGATGTTCTTGTCTTCCAGGGCCGCGTGTGACAGGGGAGGAAGGAGAGTGAAGCTGTAAGCCACGTGTTGTGGTCTCAAGATGGCGGCCGCTGTGATCCAGAGAAGGCGGACCCGTAGCCTTGGGTGAGTTACAGACCTGTGTCTCTCTTGGTGGTGGAGTCGGCGGAGCTGAGCTGCTTCGCCTCGGCATGTCAGCGGGAGGCACGGAGGGGGAACCCGGATCAGATGCCAGGGAACCAGCCTGAGAGCAGTCGTCGGCGCCATCTTGTCCCGACATGCGGCGGCGCGGGAGGTAGAAGTCCGTTAGTTTCGCTGGTTTAGCGACGGTTCTCTTTCTCCTGGGCATCCCAGGAGATAATCGTTATCCGTTGTAGATAGTTTTTAGAAGTGTACCGAGGTACAATGCGGTGTAAGTCGTTTGTGCAGTGCGGAGCTAGTCCTTCACACAGCCATCCAGTCCGGTAGCCAAGCCACGCCCCTTGTCTGGAATTTTTAACCGGATCTGCAACAGACGGGGCTTCTAATGGATCCTCCAACGCAGATGTGACCACAGCCTTAGGGTCAGTTCACACAGAGTTTTTTAACACGTTTTCTATGTGGAAACCGCGTTGGAAAACGCGCAAAAAAACGGCCGAAAATGCCTCCCATTGATTTCAATGGCAGGCGGAGGCGTTTTTTTCCTGCGAGCGGAAAAAACGGCTCACGGGAAAAAGAAGGGACATGCCCTATCTTCGGGCATTTACGTCTCTGACCTCCCATTGACATCAACGGGAGGCAGAGAAAGCGTATTTTGAGGCAGATTTGAACCCAGACTTAGGCAACCAAACATACAATGCTAATGGCTACTTGAAGCTCAATATATACACACACACACACACACACACACACACACACACACACACACACACACACGTGTATATACTGCATATATGACTGTATATATATATATTGCATAGATGGCTGTGTATATACAGTGAAGGAAATAAGTATTTGATCCCTTGCTGATTTTGTAAGTTTGCCCACTGTCAAAGACATGAACAGTCTAGAATTTTTAGGCTAGGTTAATTTTACCAGTGAGAGATAGATTATATATAAAAAAAAACAACTGAAAATCACATTGTCAAAATTATATATATTTATTTGCATTGTGCACAGAGAAATAAGTATTTGATCCCTTTGGCAAACAAGACTTAATACTTGGTGGCAAAACCCTTGTTGGCAAGCACAGCAGTCAGACATTTTTAGTAGTTGATGATGAGGTTTGCACACATGTTAGATGGAATTTTGGCCCACTCCCCTTTGCAGATCATCTGTAAATCATTAAGATTTCGAGGCTGTCGCTTGGCAACTCGGATCTTCAGCTCCCTCCATAAGTTTTCGATGGGATTAAGGTCTGGAGACTGGCTAGGCCACTCCATGACCTTAATGTGCTTCTTTTTGAGCCACTCCTTTGTTGCCTTGGCTGTATGTTTCGGGTAATTGTCGTGCTGGAAGACCCAGCCACGAGCCATTTTTAATGTCCTGGAGGAGGGGAGGAGGTTGTCACTCAGGATTTGACGGTACATGGCTCCATCCATTCTCCCATTGATGCGGTGAAGTAGTCCTGTGCCCTTAGCAGAGAAACACCCCCAAAACATAATGTTTCCACCTCCATGCTTGACAGTGGGGACGGTGTTCTTTGGGTCATAGGCAGCATTTCTCTTCCTCCAAACACGGCGAGTTGAGTTAATGCCAAAGAGCTCAATTTTAGTCTCATCTGACCACAGCACCTTCTCCCAATCACTCTCAGAATCATCCAGATGTTCATTTGCAAACTTCAGACGGGCCTGTACATGTGCCTTCTTGAGCAGGGGGACCTTGCGGGCACTGCAGGATTTTAATCCATTATGGCGTAATGTGTTACCAATGGTTTTCTTGGTGACTGTGGTCCCAGCTGCCTTGAGATCATTAACAAGTTCCCCCCGTGTAGTTTTCGGCTGAGCTCTCACCTTCCTCAGGATCAAGGATACCCCACGAGGTGAGATTTTGCATGGAGCCCCAGATCGATGTCGATTGACAGTAATTTTGTATGTCTTCCATTTTCTTACTATTGCACCAACAGTTGTCTCCTTCTCAACCAGCGTCTTACTTATGGTTTTGTAGCCCATTCCAGCCGTGTGCAGGTCTATGATCTTGTCCCTGACATCCTTAGAAAGCTCTTTGGTCTTGCCCATGTTGTAGAGGTTAGAGTCAGACTGATTAATTGAGTCTGTGGACAGGAGTCTTTTATACAGGTGACCATTTAATACAGCTGTCTTTAATGCAGGCACCAAGTTGATTTGGAGCGTGTAACTGGTCTGGAGGAGGCTGAACTCTTAATGGTTGGTAGGGGATCAAATACTTATTTCTCTGTGCACAATGCAAATAAATATAGATCATTTTGACAATGTGATTTTCTTTTTTTTTTTAAATATAATCTATCTCTCACTGGTAAAAGTAACCTAGCCTAAAAATTCTAGACTGTTCATGACTTTGACAGTGGGCAAACTTACAAAATCAGCAAGGAATCAAATACTTATTTCCTCCACTGTATATGGCCTATATGAGTGTTTGTGCCAACACAGCACCAGGGAGTGAAGCAACATAGAGGGTAAGGTAATCCATAACTCAACCATCTGTCTAATGGCAGGCATGGACATCTTCTGAAGCAGTTTTTATGATTGCAGACAATTTACTAGAAACCGCACTATCCCTTTAAAAGGGGTTAGTCTTGATTTTATGAGCACCACATTAATAACCGCACTAGACATGGACACACTTGGGAGTTTGTCTTGGGCCAGTACTGTGTCTAAAGTAGTTGAGGCTTTTATATAATAAACTTATGTGGTGCGGGTTTATAAAATATCTCATCAATATGCTGCACATTTGCCCATAGGGGGTGCATGTATATTTTTTGTTAATAGCATAGCCTATATGGTAGTAATTTGCCATCCGCGCCGCTCAGTTTATCAGGAAGCTCTCCTCTTACGTTTATCTGTGTCCGGTTTAATCCTAGGACCTGCTCCCTTTAAAAGCTTTAAGATCTTTACTATTACATTTGCCATAGCTTTGCACATCTATTTAGGGAAGCTCAGTGCACTTCCAATGTTCCTCAGAAATATATTCTGTAACCTGTTCTCTAAAAAGAGAATTCTGTTACTGATCCAGCTTTATTCTGACCATGTTTTTGCTCTGCCTGCCCTGACTTTTGCCTAGATATTCATATTACCTGTATGCCACCTGCCCTGACCTTGTTCTTCCTCTGACTTTTGAGTTTTTCTGGTGCCACACTGTGATTTGTACTCGTATGCCAGCCGCTCTCTACAGATGGCTGCTACTTAGACCGCAACCTGGGTTACCATCCGGGAGAGGCCATGCCCCCATGAGGGGGTTAAGGGTTAGGAGCGAGAAGTGGCCTTAGCCTCTGCACCCAGGTGTAGCCTGTGCCAACTTCATAGACAACTTCAATAAATCTATACATGGCCACACTGATAAAGGTGTATTTTCACTTTATTGGGTAGCCATGTGCTGAGCCTCATGATGCTGGTCTATGAAGTGGTGCCATGTTGGCTAAATACACTATACTTGATTAGTTTGTAATGTCGCTATCATGGGAAACAGATGTTTTTATTTAGGCGTTTGAGTGATACTAAAAAAGTGAAAACTGTGGTCAGGGTGGGATGTGCTTTGACTTTTTCCTGCTTGCTTGGAGTTCCCCAAATACATGTGTGTGGTGGCAATAGGCGTCTGGTGCTAAAAACTTAGCAGAGCTTGATTCAAACTTTGAAACCGGTCCATGCATCTGTTGTGTGGTGATTTTATCAAGGACCACTCTTGTGGTTTACAGCCACCATAAATGACGGTCCTGAAAGAAAGAAACACTTTAGATAGCAAAAGAGTAAACAGACGAGCGCGTAATACATTTATATACACAACAACATTTAAGAAAAACACAGTACAGCATTACAAAGGATGTGGTTTTATAGGTAAAAGCAGCTCAAATTTTGTGAGAGGACTGTTTACCGCAGGGAAATCCAGAAAGCTATGGTCATAAAGTATTTTCTTAGGGCCTGTTCACATCTGCGTTGAAGGCTCAGTTAGGGGCCTCAGTCGCAGATCAGGCTGAAAATAACAAAAACAATAATTGTTTTGGAAAAACCATGGACAAGGTACTAATTAAAGTCAATCGGTTCTGTCAGCCACCGGTGGTGCCTGTCCTACAACAGAACCGGCGCATCCAGTATTTTCGTTATTTTTCTACTCTGACGGAGCAGAACAACAGAATGACCAATACAGGTGTGAACCTGCCCTTATTCAGTGCAACAGCAGGTGTTTAAGAACCTATATATGTAACCTTTGACCTTTTACCCTATGTCATGATGTGTTAAGATGGAGTATGTTTTGCTGCCTTGGGGCATTCTCTGTTAGTCAGTAGTCCGGAACAGCAAGAGTATAACTGTGGGTGGTAGATTGCCGTTTGTCATGGGGTGCGGCAACAAGCAGCTCTGCCTCGGCCATGGTATTTAGATACAGGTCTAGGTCAGTGGAATGAATCTTTGTTCCAGGTAAAGGAAAACCTAGCTACGCCTCTGAGGTACAGTCATTGAAAACAAAGCGTGGCAAGGACACCATTATTTTCAATGCGAGCCCCCATACTTCCTGCACCACCCTCACACACGCTGATCATCATAGGAGGGTTTCACGTTGAAACACCATGAGGAACCTGTGTGAAAGAACCAACATGAAGTAGGTTTTTTTTAAACTTGGGAACGTTTACGCAAATTTGGCTAAACATTCAAAACGCTAAAGACATCAATGCAACCTCTTTATGCAGTTGGAAGACAACAGGTTATGTTCCTGGAGCACTCCGCCCCTTTACCACAGTACCAGGCAGCACCGTCTGGTACCACAGCTCAGCCCCATTCACTTCGTCAAAATCTCAAATTTGACACTGTAAGATATTCTTCCCTCTAAAGAATGCTGTATTGTTGATCGCCACTTGTTTGCTCCATTCAAACGGAGCAACGTTTGGAATATATGGGGACGTACTATCGTGCATACAATCGTTTGTCCTCATACGTTTGTAGCTTGTTGGCAGCACATGCCCTGTTTACACAAGATGTGTTGCCGACAAGCAACCATTTTTCTGGACGCATAAAAGATCAGATGAGCTGACAAACAAGTGTTTTCTCTTTTGTCGGCTGATCGATGCCGTGTTTACACAGGTCAATGGTCTAGAGCGCTCGTTCGCCTGATCATTGGCAAGTGTAAAAAAGCCTTAAGTATAGCTTATCAATGTTTAAACCTGGAAAACCTTATGAATGGGAAGGGTAGGAGAAAATTTGCCCCCAGGTACACTAAAATATTGGCCATTACAAAGTTTGTTTCCAATGGTATCTTGAGGTATCTCACGAAGAGCTCATATCTCTGCCTCCGGTATCAAATTATAGAAAGCGATCAGTGGAAAGTGTAATAGGAAACCTTGGTTAAAGTGTAGCTAAACCTTTGACAAACTTCTGACGTGATAGTGACATGTTAGAAGTTTGTATTGGGGGTCCGAGCACTGAGACCCCCACCAATCGCTAGAACGAAGCAGCTGAAGTGCTCGTTTGAGTGTTCAGCCACTTAGTGTCTGTTAGACTTTTTCCGGAAATAAATGTATCGGTGTACGGACTCAATAGAAAGTCTATGAGTCCGTACTCCGATACATCGGCTATCCAGAAAAAGCCGAACAGAAACAAAGCAGCTGAGCGCTCACACAAGCTCTTCAGCTGCTTCGTTCTAGCGACTGGTGGGGGTCTCATTGCTCGGACCCCCACCAATCCAAACTTCTGACATGTCACTATGGCATGTCAGAAGTTTGTCAAATGTTTATCTGCACTTTAATGCTCTTAGATCCAGGTGGGATTTAAGAAATGTTGCTTTTAAGTAGATTTTTTTAACGTAGCCATCAGTCATTTGTATTGCTCATATTAAAGTAAACTGAATATTTTTAGAATGGATGAAAGCCCGGTCTTGTACCCAAGGCTGAACATTAAGATAACTTGAATCATAAACCACAGCTCCTTTACGCAACATTTGCAACAATGACAAGATCATCAAAAATAACGGTGATTGAGAAATAATTTTTCTTTTTAAGACGAAGAACTTTGTGTGAAGTTATGAAATACAAGACCTGACCGAATTTATTTTTTTTGTCTGCACTTTAACTTTGTTTTAAGAACAGAAGTCAGGAAATACTTGAATATACTGAATTATTTTGTATCTGCTATCTGCTGAAATGAATAAGAAGATTGTATTTCTAGAATTGGTTATAAATTGCTCTCGGTATGAGACCTATTGCATGTCTTGCAGTTTTATTACATATAACTATGGTTAGCAGTGATGACCTTTCGATTTTCAGATTTGGCTTATGTACTTATTTTGCAAAGAAATCTGAAAAATCTCATGTTATAAGGGTTCTCGTGAGTATTTCTAGTTTAATAATCATGTATTTACTCATGGGTGTAGAGGTAGCAATCATGTCCAGGTCCTGTTGTGTGAGAGGGCCCAAAGGCCCCTTTGCCATATAAGACACCAGTATTATAAATAGCACATGGTAGATGATGCCTTGTTACAGATCTTGCGTTGGGGCCCAGAAGCTTCAAGTTATGCCTTTAAATATACTACATCTACTATCTATGTACTGTTCAATGTAAACTGGCTGAGGAGCACAATACTGCACCTCAAAAAGTTGACGTTATGCTTGATTTGATTTACATTGAACTATTTGGGTGTGACTGTCATTTGACTGTGTTGTTTCAGGCAAAAGTTAAAGCACATTGAAACTTTTGGCAATTGCAATTTCACTGCCTCATCGGATACCGATATTTTTTGTAAAACTTAGTATATGCAAAGTTATTGTGCAGCATGGGCCTGAGAGGAACGTCCAGGTTTTTGTTGACTTTATTATAGCATGTTCAAATATGGTCAGTACATTGTGTCACGGTCTGTGGGTATGTGGACCCACTAGGCCGCACTGACGTAGTGGGGAGGCAGCTGGCCAAACAACAGAGCACCCAAGCAATACAAAGTCCCGCACTAGGGTACCTGAATAGTTCAGACAGTGGCAGAGGCTTTAGCACGAGTGGTGGTGGGAGCAGCAGGTTGCGCCAGACGTGGCGAATTACAGCAGGTGCAGCAGGACACGACTCCAAACACTAACAGGCTCAGGAACAAGGACACAGCACAGGATACAGGTAGCAGGGCATGGGTAACAACAGGAACAGGATAACACTAAGGGACCATTTGCAAGACTAACATGGAAATACTAACAACGCTCAGGCAATGAGAAATGGGGCAGGGCCCTTCTTATAGTCGAGGGTGATCAAGGGCTAATTATTGATGTTTTACATGTGCGCACACTGGCCCCTTAAGGCCGGGCGCGAGCACCCCTACGGGACACAGCAGAGTGGAGCCGAAGTGAGCGTTGGCGTCTCCTGGGGAGGAGATGCGGGCCAGCGCTCACCAGATCATGGCTGCGGCCGTCGAGGGGTGAGTAATCCCGATGGTCCTCAGCCATGGATGTTACACATTGGATCATCTGTGTTTATCAGCACACATACAGTGAAGAAAATAAGTATTTGATCCCTTGCTGATTTTGTAAGTTTGCCCACTGTCAAAGACATGAACAGTCTAGAATTTTGAGGCTAGGTTAATTTTACCAGTGTATATCCATACAAGACATGGTATGAAGTGCATACACTAAAGTCTATGTATACAGCATATATAATGCCTCCGAGATTATTTGGCTGCTATTCTTACAAGACACCTGCCAGAAGTAATCTAAAAATGCCCTTTTGTGCACTATGCCCTTCTGGTTCTCTAGGAGACACCTAGAGGTGGTCGATCCATGCCAATAACGCTGCTGGTCACCAGCCCATGATGGAGTTACATGTCAGAATACATTCTACTGGGCATGTGAAGGAAGTCAGAAGGGCATCCCTATGTAGGCCACATCACCATCTGACCTGTGTTTACTAGTTTACTAGTACAGAAAGGGAGTATTTTGGTAACATTTTGATTGAGTAATACATTTCCCTGGTGTCAATTATGTAGTTTGTATCAGTCAGAAAACTGGTTCTACCCTTGTGTTTTTCCATTCCTAATGTCCAGTACAGATACAATGCTTATTGAAGAGTTTATACACATATCTGTGGTTTCTGAAAGCACAACTGCACCTAGCTGCCAAGTGGAAATAATTAATAGAAGTTGCCATTCTCTTATCAAAATAATGCAAGGAGCATCTGAATTCCCACAAAACATGGTAAGCATGTTATTGGGTATGTCCACATTGATTGTTGGTAGCAGAGTTTTCTCATATGGTTCCCATGGGATCAAAACAAGCCGGGACTTCATAAAGATGTATACAATTCATAGTACTGTACATTTGGAAATAATAAGCCAGGAAGGAGTTAATTCTCAATTAACACAGATATGTAAATACTTAAAGCAATGAATTAAGTGTTTTTCACTTTCAGCCTGTACATTCCCAAGCGATAACATCAAAGACCAAGGCAGCTAATGTGAGATCACAACGTGGCAGCTCGCTGCTGGTTAGGGGTTTTCCCTTATATATTTTGATTGCAGACATTCAGTGTTAAGGGTTACATTCGGTGAAAAATAGAGCAGCAGTATTTTTATGGTATTTAAGAACTGAACAATAGACAAAAATATTGGAGTACAGTAGAAGACTTGCAGAGGTTACAATATCGGCACCATTGGTGGCTAGGTATTGGTACCAGGTATAACTAATACACTAGGCCCTGGAGCTTCAAGCTAAGTCACAAGTTATCACTGAAATAGTAGAATTTTTAATGTTTATCTAACTCACTTGATCGGTACATAGTCTAGGGGCCTTTTATTATGATTGTATCAAGAAGGCACCAAGGCATTCTTAAAATAGACTGTATTTACGTGCTTACTTCCATCACATATCCACACCAGTGGCGGGTGAAGAAGACCATAGGCCTTGTGCTATTCCCCAAACTTGTTACCCGATTCTCCACCGCCGCCCTGCCATGCCGTATCTAGAGTCAACCCCAACTTTCTGTGCATTGACAAATGTGTGTTACTATTCCCCTTATCAAAGGGCTGTGTCCCTACATACGGACAGTCTCCAACCATTGCTGACAGTATCACACTGTGCAGGGACACATCTTACTGACAATGAGAATTTACTTTGTCTCTTAGTCCTGAATTACACAAAGACTTTTTGTGGAATAGTGCCACAAACTGCCCCCTGCAGATAGTGCCAAAGTGCCCCCTACAGATAGCGCCACACACAATGCACCCCCTGTAGATAGCGCCACACAACACTGCCCTGTAGATGGCGCCACACACCACTCCTCTGTAGATAGCGCAACACACCACTCCCCTGTAGATAGCGCCACACAACATCTCGCCCCTGTTAATTGCGCCACACAACACCCCGCCCCATAGATAACACCCCCCTGTAGATAGCGCCACACAACACCCCCCCACCTGTAGATAGCACCACACACAAGCCCCTGTATATAGTGCCCCTCTAGATAGCGCCACACAACGTCCCGCCCCCGTAAATAGGGCCACACAACTCCCCACCCTCGTAGACAGCGCCACACAACGCCCGCCCCGTAGATAGTGCCACACAACACCCCTCCTGTAGATAGTGCCACACAACGCCCCCCCCCGTAGATAGTGCCACAGCACCCCTGTAGATAGTGCCACAGCCCCCCTGTATATAGTACCACAGTACTCTCTCCTTTAGATAGTGCCACACAGCCCCCTGTAGATAGCGTTAGACTCACCTTTCCGGGTTCCCGCACCGTCCTCTCCTCCAGAGATGCAGAACTGGGGAAGGGAACCGATGGTAAAAGGACGCAGATTCAATTGAGTTCTATTGTGGTTTTATTCTCTAGGCAGCCATGGGCTCCCCGGGAGCCTCAGGCCCGTTCGGCTGCCCTAAACGGCCCTATGAATGAATTACGGCCCAGAATGAATTAATCTTCATTCTAGGATAGTGAGCGGACATGCAAATCATTCCTTTCTGCCCCTATTGGCTAACTATGCATGCAGAACCGCTGGTGTATAGCAAAGATACAGCCTAGTACAGAGTCCTTTTTTCCAACTTGCACACAGTGGTTTTAGGCTTATTCGTCTTCATCATTGCAAGATACGGAAATTGTGGCTCTATGGATGTAGTCCTTGGAATATCCTAATCCAAGTTAGGTAGCAAGGTTAGGGTGAAAAAGGCTAAAAGGAGCCAAACGTCCCCTGAAAACTTTTCTCACTGGATTTTTTAATATAATTTGTTTTTAGTGATAGTGCTCCAACTATGTCATTTAGCATATGATACATGTCCCTGCGTGTTGAGGGGCATTTGTTTACTTGTGTCATCCATATAGACAGTATATTACTTAGATCCTCATGGATATATTTTACGTCCATAAATGGGACAAGAATACAGTGTTTCTCCAAAGGTGCAGCACTCTAGGACAGCATTTGGGGACCACATTGTAACAGACACTATATTGCAAAGTTGAAGGACTCTATAAGCTCTATTGCTTTAGCCCAAAAAACTGTATCAAGGTGTTCAAGTTCTTTTTCAAGCGTAAACCATAATTTTATTGAAATCATCAGTACAGCTATCTAATCCTGTACTAATTTGTGGACACAATGGCTGCCTCCAGTTTCTAATTCAGGAATTACCTTAGTGATATCATTGGGGACAGGTTGTAAAATGGTAGTTGATTTTTACATAGTTACATAGTTTGTACGGTTGAAAAAAGACACATGTCCATCAAGTTCAACCAAGGGACGGGCAAAGGGAAGGAAAACATTTCTACACATAGGAGCTAATATTTTTTTGTTCTAGGAAATTATCTAAGCCTTTTTTGCAGCATCTCTTGTCCCTGCTGTGACTGCTCCTGCGGTGACTATTCCATAGATTCACAGTTCTCACAGTAAAGAAGGCTTGTCCCTCTGCAGGTTGAACCTTTTTTTCTCCAGACGGAGGGAGTGCCCCCTTGTTTTTTGAGGGGGTTTTACATGGAACAGGATTTCACCATATTTTTTGTATGTGCCATTAATATATTTATATAAGGCTAAATAGGTTTAGTTCTTTTAATCTTTCCTCATAACTTAGATTCTCCATGCCCCTTATTAGCTTTGTTGCTCTTCTTTGTATTTTTTCCAACTCCAGGGCATCCTTTCTATGAACTGGAGCCCAGAACTGAACTGCATATTCTAGATGAGGCCTCACTAATGCTTTATAAAGTGGTAATATTACATCTCTGTCCCACGAGTCCATGCCTCTTTTAATACACGACAATATCTTGCTGGCCTTTGAAGCAGCTGATTGACATTGCATGCTGTTATTTAGTTTATGATTTACAAGTACACCCAGATCCTTCTCCACAAGTGACTCCCCCAGTGTAGCTCCCCCTAGGACATATGATGCATGCAGGTTGTTTGTACCCAGATGCATAACTTTACATTTATCTACATTAAAGAGGCTCTGTCACCAGATTTTGCAACCCCTATCTCTTATTGCAGCAGATCGGCGCTGCAATGTAGATAAGAGTAAGGTTTTTTTGTTTTATTTAAAACAAGCATTTTTGGCCAAGTTATGACCATTTTTATATTTATGCAAATGAGGCTTTCTAAAGTAAAACTGGGCGTGTATTGTGTATGTACATCTGGGCGTTTTTACTTCTTTTACTAGCTGGGGGTTGTGAATAGAAGTGTATGATGCTGACGAATCAGCATCATCCACTTCTCTTCGTTACCACCCAGCTTCTGGCAGTGCACAGACACACAGCGTGTTCTCGAGAGATCACGCTGTGACATCACTCACTTCCTGCCCCAGGTCCTGCATCGTGTCGGACGAGCGAGGACACATCGGCACCAGAGGCTACATTTGATTCTGCAGCAGCATCGGCGTTTGCAGGTAAGTAGCCTCTGGTGCCGATGTGTCCTCGCTCGTCCGACACGATGCAGGACCTGGGGCAGGAAGTGAGTGACATCACAGCGTGATCTCTCGAGAACACGCTGTGTGTCTGCACTGCCAGAAGCTGGGTGGTAACGAAGAGAAGTGGATGATGCTGATTTGTCAGCATCATACACTTATATTTACAACGCCCAGCTAGTAAAAGAAGTAAAAACGCCCCGATGTACGCACATAATACACGCCCAGTTGTACTTTTACTGTAAACACGCCCAGTTGTACTTTTACTGTAAACACGCCCAGTTGTACTTTAGAAAGCCTCATTTGCATAAATATAAAAATGGTCATAACTTGGCCAAAAATGCTCGTTTAAAAAAACAAAAAACAAAACGTTACTCTTATCTACATTGCAGCGCCGATCTGCTGCAATAGGAGATAGGGATTGCAAAATCTGGTGACAGAGCCTCTTTAAACTTCATTTGCCAAGTGGACGCCCAAAAACTTAGTGTGTTCAAATCAGCTTGCAATTCACGAACATCTTCCATAGTCTGAACTATATTACATAGCTTGGTGTCATCTGCAAAAATAGAAATAGTGCTATTAATCCCATCCTCTATATCATTAATAAATAAGTTGAATAATAGTGGTCCCAGCACTGAACCCTGGGGACCAGGGACCATTCAGAGTAGGAATCATTGACCACAACTCTCTGGATTGAGAATTGGCTCAAGGACCGTATCCAATTACAAACTATACTTTCTAAACCTATAGTCCTTAATTTACCCATTAGACGTCTATGAGGGACAGTGTCAAATGCCTTTGCAAAGTCCAAATACACTATATCCACAGCGGCCCCTCTGTCTAGGCTTCTGCTCACCTCTTCATAAAAACAAATCAGGTTGGTTTGACCACTTCTGTCCTTAGTAAATCCGTGCTGGCTGTCACATAATCCTGTATATAGTACCTCAATAGCCCCTCAAACATTTTCCCCACAAGTTTGATGCACTTTAATTACAAAACCTAGCGTGAATCACTGCAGTGGTTCCTATCTTAAAGGGGTTGTTTCTAATGAGACCACCCCCTTATTGCTTTTATTACCAACCTATTAACCATTTAAACCACTGTACAATGAGGAGTAGTTTTACAGTAGATCTTATTAGGTTTCTCGGGGACAGTGCATCTGAGTTGGTGCAGCTTGACTTTGAGACTTAAATAGTGTACGCTAATTTAACCATGGCCTTCTTTTTTTTTTTTTAAAGTTCGATATGCTCAATTTAACCAAGCTTGCAGACGATCTGAAACTCCCATCATACCACACTTCAGGGGCGAGTCATGGGGAAACAGGACAGAACAATGTAAATGAGTGTTCTGCAAAAAGAGCAGTATCAAAGAATGCTGAAACTAAAGAATTCTCCGAGTAGCTCCGGTTTCCTAATTGCATGTTGGGCCCTTGCCAAGGAGGCAAAATTATAAGTCGTATTTATCTAAACAATGAGCAGTTTATTATGCTGTAAATAATCATACATCAGGGTGCGGAGAGCAGATCCTCAGAACAAAGCCTGAGCCTTAAAATAAATAAAAGGTCTGGTATGTAAATATTTTACAAACTTTTTTTTTTTTTAAAACTTCGCCCCTTTGCAAAGCAGCAACAGGCCGTATCTTGCCAGCTCTGTCCCCGATTAAGCATTGAAAAACACAGAGTAACTGATTGTACCAAGGCCAGTAGGAGAGTTCAGCATTTACAATGCCAAAGGTCTTGCCCATAATGCCTGGTACTGTTTTCTGTTCTCCTGCCAGCCTGAGATAAGGCTGCCACATGGGTCAGTTCAAACAGCATGTGCAGCCAGATTTATTCTAATGAGCTAAATTAATTGCGCTCCTTGATGTCTGCCAAGATTTTCTTCCTTGTGTTCACATGTATTGGTGTCGTGTCTTGCATCCTATTATAATCTGATGGGCAAGGCCCTTACAAGAGTCTGTCCAGCTAGGTGATCCATATACCCCCTCTGTCACAGTACTTGCAGGGCTGGGTCATGGGTTTGGGAAAAACACAGATGACCATCTAAATGCACAATTTATGTTCTCATTATGTTTCTACAAAGCCAAAAATACTGGTAGGTGAACTGGCTTCAGCTGAAACTGGCCCCAATGAGTAATGAATTTAGGTTGGAAACTCAATGTCTCCAAGAAGATGGCAATAAATAAATTGAATAGTATAATGTCAGCCATACATTTTAGCTGTTGGCTAAAAACTTGTTTGGCCGTTGGCAATCTCTCTATCGCAATAAACATTTACGCTTGGAGCAGCTGCCATCCTACATGACCAATTCTTCTTTCCCTCGACAGTTGGGGTTGGGTGACCGTCAAACTTCCCTAATACACATTAGATCGTCGGCTGACATATATGTAATGTGTATGGCCAGCTTAAGGAGCGTATATGCTATAACCAGTCTGCTTGGCCCTTCACCTGGTTGTCACAACAGGTGTTGTATTGCTTTGTTAAGCTTACAGAGTGTTGTCCTGACTGATACACTGTAACAAACCCTCAGTTGTGAGCAGTAGGTCAGGACAGATTTACAGCCTCTGAATGTAAACAAAAATATTTCCATTCACTGGAACAGCCGGGTTGCACTGGCCCATCAGAGTACAAGAGGATCCTCTGATTGTCCCAGTATGTGACACAATAATGAACCCAATAAAGAAAAGGGCCCCAAAGGTCCAGCAGAAGACAAGCCCATTTGGAGCCAATCACTTGCCACTAGGGTCTATTTCTTATTGATGATATTTGTTGTATGATAACCAAGAAAATATCGATGCAATGAAAGGTGGAAGTGCATATGTTCTGTATGGATGGAGGATTGCCCCTCAGGATCATTTCCTCTGGTGGCCTCATGGAACCTCAGTCTAAGGCTTTGTTCACACAGAGTTTTTTGACACGGAAGCCGCGTGGGAAAAAACGGCCAAAAATGCCTTCCGTTGATTTCAATGGGAGGCGGAGGCGTTTTTTTCCCCGCGATCGATAAAACCGGCTGGCGGGAAAAAGAAGCGACATGCCCTATCTTCAGGCGTTTAAGTCTCTGACCTCCCATTGACAATAGGAGGTAGAGAAAGGGTTTTTCGCTGCATTTTTGCCCGCGGCGCTCAATGACCGCGGGCAAAAAACGGTGCGAAAAATGTGGCAAACGGCGTGCAGGAAGATGAAAATCTGCCTCAAAGTTCTAGACTGCAAAAAACTCTGTGTGAACATACCCTAACGCTGGCAAGCAGAGATTTGAGGTACTGAAACGCAAAAGTATATAAGTAACTTGCATAATTATTTTTAAGCGCTATTTACGTAACAATGGAGAACCCCCTTCTCGAATTGAAGTCGCTTCTCATCTGATCATCACAAGGTCCAGAGGCTGAATCTGCACCCACACAGTGCCCTTTCAAATGAATGGATGATCATGTAATAGATGGTCATACTGAATCCACCCGAGTGGGAGCTATTTTTAGCGCCCCTCTCCCCTGGCTAATATAAGGTTGTCTAGGGATTGTTCAACTCTTTAAGCTTCTCATTATTTAAAATCAGTATTTTCAATGTGCTACTGTTAATAAGGAATTCTCAGTTACTTGGCTAAAATTGCTCCTAAATTTTCAGATAATCTTGCCACTGTGTAACCTAACAAGTATATGTCTGTTAAGCAATATGGCCCCCATAACACTAATAAAAATGTATGGAAACTTCTAATTAAGTGCTTCTGATAAATGAAGCCTAGTCCTTCCCCAGGGAACATTACACATGAAGGAACATTACACATGAAGGAGCTATTGTGGATGGGCAAGATGTGTCCAAAAATAAAACTGAAGATCCTGCAGGAAATTGCAGATCTCTAAGAATGAAACGGAGGTCACAGCGAAGGGGTCGGGACAGGGGCCAAACTAATGTTAGACACTGCAGTTTTTTTAAAACAGGGGTTGTAAACCCGGGAGGAGCCTTGTCTTTTTAATTTTCCATGACATCCCAAGTGGAAACAAACCGCGTCAAAACCGAGAGAATGTAATCCAACAAATCTATCCAGTCTTTGTCTTTGGGATATTCTTGTTATCGATGCAAAGAGGTCGCCCCACTTCGTACAATTGCAGAATGTCTTTGGCTGGAGTCCACCTCTGCATATAACTGGGGAGCCGTGGCCAGAATCACAATAATGCAGAAACCACATGTAATAATTTGTAAATCTGCTGTCGGCATTCCCTATAAAGAGTGATTGTGCAGTTTATTTCTAATATAAGCCTCCATGGGAATGGATTGTCCGCTACATAGGCTGTCAGAGCACAGCGTTGACTCTGTTATTACCATCTGGTTGCAGACTACAGGAACGTATTGAAAAATTATTTCAACAGATTTCTGCTACTTTGATGACTGATCAAAATTGCAGATTTAAAATGAATCACCTGTAAAGTAATACCCTTAAATAAGGGAAACTGCACACATACGGAGTCTTGGTGTAAATTGAACCTTGAATACAGAAGTAAGAAGTATTGTGCCACATTACAGGTGGACTGCCGCCCATTTTGCTTCACTGAAATTGCCTATTAATTATTGGATTGAATAAAATACTTAAAGGGCTTGTCCAGTTTAAGAAAAACATAGCTGCTGAAATAAACCCTCAATGTGGTCTTGAATTACTCTTGATGAAAACTTCTAATATTTAGCATTTAGTCTTAACAGCAGTGAAAGTGGCCTCATGCACGTGGTCGTATTATGGCTCAGTAAAACCTCAGAGTTGTACGGAGCATTAGCAGGGCACCCCAGAGGTGTAGTGGGGGCGGTGGCCCCTGGGGCCCACTTACATGGTACGGCCCACCCTTGTGGTATAGCTATAGGGGTCGCAGTTGCGACCAGACCTTTAAGCCAAAGGAGCCCACAGGCCCCACTTCACTTCCCTAATGAGCTCATTCCTTACACAGTGCCACGTTCATGTATCCGCTGGATTGGAGGAGACGGGAGGAGAGAATTCATGATGCTACGCAGTGTAAGGAAGGAGCTCATTGAAGAAAGACAGCAGCTTACTATATAAATGGGGTTCATTACTTTGGGGGCACTATTACCCTGTGGGTTGCACAAAGAAGGTATATTACCTTTGAGGGGCACCTAGTGGGTATTACTGTGCACGGCACGATTGCTGTGAGGCACACAGGGGGATTATTACTGTGCAGGGGCACAAAGGGGGATTTTTTTACTATGTAGGAGCACACAGGGGCAGCTATTACTTATTACTGTGTGGAGGCACAAAGGAGGGTACAATTAATGGGCCGCGGCCATATGCGTGGGAGGTCAAAGCTGAATTTTTGCACTAGAGCCCATGAGCTACACCACTGGGGCACCCATAGACTTCTAGGGGCCCTACTGTACCTCCGTATCACCCCGACTTACAGAGGTTTTTTCTGTCGGATTCCATTCAAATGCCAAAAAACATTGTGGCATTCTCCATCGGATGTCGCATTACAGAAGTATTCTTGACCAGAAGCATAGCTCCGACACATGGCACTGCACGGAGTCCCTGCGGCTCTGTAGTACGACTCTGCTGTTTATCCTTCCTCTTCTCAGACCAGATAAAATTGAAAGATGAATCCTGCCCAAAAAAAACGTACAATCTATATATACTTGGCTCAGTCTCACTGAGATTCCAATCACTATCTATTACCTACAGTGTGACCTTTTTCTGCCATAACTCAATAACAGGCATTGTACAAAGTATTCATAACCTCTGCATTGCTTCCATATATTATTTCTAGGTGTGTGGATATACTGCGGACTGTGTTTCTCTATAGTGTGTTGTCACTTCAGCTTCAGTGAGGTCGTGTGCGAAGCTTTAAATGAATACCTCCTTTATCATTCACACGGAGAAAACTATAGCACTCAAGATGAGAAGGGCTCTTCAACGGAGAAATATAATATTTCACACCTCCCAACATTCACCGTTTCCCTCCCAGTGATAGATGAGATTTTCGGAGCTGTACGTGTATGCACATGTACACATGCTGTGAAAATATGTTTCTTCTAGCATGAACAGGGAAATTAAAAAGAAAGCTTGTCTTGATTAATTTCCGCCCAGCTCAGAAACTCAACAGTAGCTTGTTCTCAGAAAGAAATTTGTCCTATTAGTTTCAGACAGTACCATGTTACTTTGAAGTAACAGAATGTAATAAAACCCAGCTGTAATATAATCATTTACCTTGTCACCTAGAAGATGAAATATATATGTGGTTATATATATATAATAGATACTAAAAAGTTGTGAACCCGTTACAATTAATAGAATTATTGCATAAATATTATATAGGAAGCCCATTGAAGCTTTGGTCCAAATGCTCCTTTGTTACATGGGTTGTCTGGTTTAGAAAACCAGTTTTCAAAATACCTTATTTAGAAATTCTGAATGAACCCTTTCCCACCGCTGCCAATTTTAGTTTTTTCCTCCCCGCCTTCCAAAAGCCATAACATGTTACATTTTTCGTCGACATAGCCATATGAGGGCTTTTTTTTGTGGGACAAGTTGTAGTTTTTTATGGCACCATTTCTTGTACCATACAATGTACTGGGAAACTGCAAAAAAAATATTTGTGGGGTCAAATGGGCAAAAAAACAGCGATTGTTAAATTAGTTTGGGGGGTTCATTGTACGGTAAAAACTACATGTTCACTTTATTCTATGGGTTAATACAATTACGGCAATACCAAATTGCTATGTTTTTTTTTATGTTTTACCACTTTTATAAATCAACTATTTGTTTAAAAAAAATAAATGCCACCATATTCTGAGAGCCATAAAGTTTTTATTTTTTCAATATGAGCGGTGTGAGGGCTCATTTTATGCTGGACGAGCTGTAGTTTGGGATATCTGCGACTTTTTGATCACGTTTTATGAAAAAAAAAATTGGGGAGCTAAGGTGACCAAAAAACAGACATTTGGGCAGGGCTTAGAGGCAGGCAGTCCTGTAGGTCTTCATTAGGCCCCCAGGCTGCCATGAAAACCATGACACAATGAACAATTGCTGTTCCTGATCTTTAGTCCCGGGTGTCAGTTGACACCCGGAGGATATGGAGTGGACTTGGCACGTGAGCCCGCTCCATACATCACCCCCGCACCATTTACATGGCATGTGATTTGGCGGGAAGGGGTTAATAGAGGGGTGTCCTTCACTTAGGCCAAAGTGCATAGTGACTTCAAAGAGCGTCTCACTGAAGGACACGTATAGTCCACTAATTTTAATAGAAACTATGTAATGCCCTATATTTCTCCAGTGGTGGCGCTGCAGAGGAGTTGAACACTTTCTTCTGGATTCCCCTAAAGACTACAGGTGAGAGCTAGGGGTCCCAGCAGCAGCACCTAGGAGGATAATAAATAGAGGACAACCCATTTAAGGAGGATGTCTACTATAGGGCATGTTGGGTTGATATTGGAGGGGGTGGTTCCCAACCCGTCCTATCTAGTATACTTTTCTGCTCTGGAGGACTGATGTGTACAATTTAAAATTTAAACACTATAAGTGCATTGCAAAGCTTTGAAAATCAAGGACTTGCTAAGTGGTTTACTTGGGGATATCAGCTGATCTCCGGTGGTCCTACTGACAATGCACTTTTTCATGGGGGTCCAACATTCTAAACGGGGTTTGTTTTTGTTTTTTAAAACTAGGGTCCACTTTAAAGGGGTTTTTCCCACCTAAGACCTTTATTGCATATCTACCATAAATGTCTGAAAGAGTCGGGCCCCAGTTCTCTCCATTCTTTATGGGAGTTACGGAAATAACCGAGCAAGTTTTGGAGCTGGGACTTACATCTATCAAACATTTATGGCATATCCCGCAGATATGCCATAAAAGTCTAAGATGGGAATAATCCTTTAAAATACTTTGTTGGAAAAAGTATGTGAACCTTTAAGATTATCAGTTAATTCAAAAGTCATAGGGGAAGCCTTAATTATTCACTACCAGTCTATAGTCTTTCTATAAAGGTTTGTGTGTTCTTGCCAAGACTCGATGTAAGGGGATATCTGAGCACCTCAGAATAAGAGCCCACTTACTTTTGTATGAAATGACTTTGGTTGTACTTGTATGATACCATAAAACAAAGTTCACATGTCCAGCTCGTATTTAACTCATGTAGTGCCCATTTCTATTAACCTTCAGCCTGTCAGGCTGTGCAATGGACTTTTAACACAAATGTTTGCTGACAAACATTTCTGTGTAGTTTGTATATATCAGTAAACATGGGCAATCTTATTGTATTCCTTGCTGGTAAATATTTTATTAGCAGGGTCGGATTATAAGGACGGCACAACGGGCATGTGCCCTGGGGCCTCATACATTAAGTATCTAGGAGGCCACCAACACCAAACTTTCCTGCTCAGGTCGGTTCTTCCAAACCGTCCTGCCCAGCATTTTCTAGTTACTCCTCTGGTAGTCACTATATGTGCAGTCTATACGTTGTTCAGGCTTGCCTACCTATTGCGCAAATGGGTATCCCTTGACTGATTTGCGATCCAATCCAGCCAAGAAAAGGTGAGAGATAACAACGCATAGTCGCTGGCTTGACTGTCTCCATAACTCCCATAGACTTGCTGTGCTGCTTTTTCTCCTACATGTGGCTACAATATGGTGTAAGGTGGGTTCCAGGTCCAGAGAGATGTTGGAGCGCCACCAATTTTTGCTCAGGGGCTTCCACCATCCTCAGTCTGGACCTGTTTATCAGTGGAAACATAACACAAACGACTGATGGACCCTGGCATTGACAAAGATGTAAAGAACAAAACATTTTTGTAGAGACTAAGATTTTGAGGTTTATTTCCAGAGGATGAAAGCCTTTTCTGCTCATGTGATCACGCAGATTTATGGATCAGTATAGTTATCAGAGCTCTGTCATGTAACAAGCCGAGCATCTGTATCCATCACATGACCTGGTCATATTGTTATCCTTTGGAAGTAAACAATTATGGTTCTTATTGAATGACAACAAGCAGAGATTTTAAAAACTGTGATAATCTGGTACACATAGTATATTAGAAAATATGTATTTCTTCATTATACAACGAATAAGCTTAATTTGCTAAAACCGGAATTAATCTTTAAAGGGATCGGGATGGCATAAAGACTGCTTTATAATAAGAATCTGCTGACTCCACTGAGTTTTCAAGGCATGCTTAAAACTGTAAATGTAAGGAGTAAGTCTAATGGTCCAGGGCAGTGAGTTCCACATAATGGGCAGCACAGGAGAAGTCTATGCAGAAAGATCACCCTGGCTGCTGCTTTTATGATGGATTAAAGCAAAGCCAGTCTGTTTAGTGGAATGCCAGTTAAAAGTGAGTTACCGTAATTAAGGTGAGAAATAATTAGGGCCTGGATTATGGGTTTAGTAATGTTATTGATGATGTAGGGACGGATATGAGATGTTTGCAAATGAATGGGGTTAAGTAATACATTGATGACCTGTATTCTGCCAAAGTGAGAGCTGCTCTGTTTGTCAGCTCTCTACCCAGGCTCTTATGCCTCATGCACACGACAGTGTGCGCCGGCCGAGTCACGTCAGTGATCCGTGGAAAGATAGGACATGTCCTATCTTTCAAAGATAGGACATGTCCTATCTTTCCACGGATCGGAGATAGACTCTGGTCAGTTTTCACGGACCCGATTCACCCGCTAAAGTGAATGGGTCCGTGAAGACTATCGGGTGCCGTTAAAAATGGCCCAAGTGCCACATCGGTCGTGTGCAACTGGCATAAAAGGGGGATACCAAATGGGGCACTCCCCTCTATAATGTCCATATTCTCTATGCAAAATTTCTAAATATATAAGAAATATCTTGTTTTCTACAACTTCTATAATTCACCACAAGGACATCATTCTAATCATTTCCCTTGGGGATGAGTATTGTAGTATCCTTGGTTTTATTAAAACGACATGTGCACAGCAGTGAGGCCGGGACAGATGCATGCACATTAACGAGTGTAATATTCATTCTTGTAGACATAGGTATGCAGCGTACACCCCCGCTCTGTAGTATCGCGCACCTACGCAGAGATGAGAAATCACAGGCACCAGCAGTTCATGCTTACTGTACCTTGGATGTACAGTGTGGGCCTTTTCCCAGAAATCGGGGGGTCTCAAGCTGTGTGGGGCGGAAAATGACACCTAGGTCTGGTAAATTCCAAGTGGGGATTAAGTAGATTGTTTCAGGAGTATTACTTTACCCTGTGTACTAGCTTTATGGTAAAATGAGCTCATCAGAGAGATTTAAGATTAGAATTTATCCCTTCCAGGTGCAGGGAGAGCCATCTGATCTCACTCTGTGCCATCCCCTCCTGTGTTTAGACGCTGCCACCTTGGAAATCTCATGTTGATTGATTCCTTATATGAAAATGAAAACTGCATCTTGTTCCTTTTTGTATTTTTTCACTACTCCACCTTATTCTCCATCGCGGCCCCAGTTATATCCCAAATGACAGGAAATGTGCTAGGATTAAGGAAGGAGCCCCCCTCACCCCAGGTCTGTTGTGGGGAGGCGTAGGCACAGGCTGACAGTCTACAGTTCTGAGCGCTCTGCTTCACCCGCCAGATTGGCAGCGGTTCTTACTTATTTGACAGCAGCAGCATTCACAACTAAGATAAGTGCATACTTTCCAGCTATTTCATGTAACTCAAAACTCCCATTTCTTACTTATTACGGGTTTTATTGTAGCTGGTTTGAAGCTCGCTGTCTCTTATATAATGGTCTACTCTGCTGCATCATAACTGTCTCATTAAACATTTATCCTGGGTCGTTCCAAGAAAATGTGTTACATTACATTTTCTTTTAGGTTGTTTGAACCTTTTTGGTCAATAGTTTTCAATTTAAAGGACTACAGATGTAGCCAAGTTTATCTTGACTCTGATAACTTGCTGCAGCGTGATATCACACAGCAAAAGCCATTGAAAAGTCATTGAAACATTCAAGTTAAAGTTTCTTACCGCTGTGTATTTAATACATTGAGTCAAGATAAAGATGGCTACATCTGTACTAACCCTACTGGTCACAGCTTCTAATATCAGAACTGGAGACATGTGACATGATGTAGCGATCATGGGGGCACGAACTTACATAGATTTCCGGTTAGAAATATTCATGAAGAATTCTACATTCAGCATTTACCCAACCTGCAATGGCTGATAACAGGGAACTATTGATTAAAAAGGGGTTGTCTGAGATTAGAAAAAGGGTCCCTTCCCAACAAAATAATGGCACTTATGTTAATGGGCTGTGTCTGGCAGTAACTTTAATAGGATTGAGCTGCAATACCAGACACAACCTGTAGACAAGAGTGGTGCTGTTTTCTAATCTCAGACAACCCCTTTAATTTTAACTGAACAGCAAATATCATTATATATTATATACACACAAACCGATCAGCCATAACTTTAAAACCACATGCCTAATATTGTATAGGTCCCCCTTGCTCCATCGAGGCATGGACTCAACAAGTCCTCTGAAGGTGTCCTGTTGTATCTGGCACCACGAAGCTAGCAGCAAATCCTTTAAGTGCCTTATCTTCCCCAGGTAAGCGATGCAGACGCACCCGGCCGTCTACATGATGAAAAAGAAAACAATTCATTAGAACAGGTCACCTTCTTCCAATACTCCATGGTCCAGTTCTGATGCCCATTGTTGGCGCTGTTGGTGGACAGAGGTCAGCATGGGCACTGTAACCGATCTGCAGCTATGCAGAAATGCACTGTGTTTTCTGACACCTTTCTATCCTAACCAGCAGTAACATTTTCAGCAATTTGTGCTACAGTATCTCTTCTGTAGTATTGTATCAGACGAGCTAACCTTCGCTCCCCATGCTCATCAATGATCCTTAAAGGGGTTTTCCACCTTCTGACAAATGATGACCTATCCACCGGATAGGTCATCAGTATATCATCGGTGCGGGTCCGACACCTGGAACCCGCACCGATCAGCTGCTCCAGTGGTCTCCGTGCATCGGATGTTGTGGCACATAATGCTATGTATGGAGCTGGAAGCAGTTGGCACCGTACATAGCATAGCGGCCGTGCTGCAGAACTGCAGGTCCGGTCCTATTCACTTGAATAGGAGCAGAGCTGCAGTACTGCAGGTCGCCCGCTATTCCGTGGCCAGAGTCAACTGCTTCCGTCATGTACGTCCAGTGGATGGAGGCATCGGACCAGCTGATCGGTGCGGGGTCCAGGCGTCAGACCCCCACAGATCATGTACTGATGACCTATCCAGTGGATAGATCATCAGTTGTCAGAAGGTGGAAAACCCCTTTAAGCACCCATGGATTTAATGTCATAGCCGAACGTTGCACAGTATATATGTGTGTGTAAATCTATATTTATATTCTGTTCACAGCAAAATTTCTGACGCCTAAAGCCACATTCAGATTATTGTAAAGTCGCATTTTGGCGTCTGTATTACGACTTCGTCACCTGGACCTTATAGAACATTATGGTGAGCTGTTAGGTTCAGGGAAACCACCGGAGATCCGGGTGTTGCCGGCGCATTATATCCACCTGAATGTGGCCTAGGTTGCCAAAGAAAATACATTGTGATTTATTTCTGAGAAGCTACCGTACGTTATTTATTAAAAAAAAATCCTAGACAGTCTTCAGTCTGAATGGTCACAAGTCACATAAAATGAATACATCACGGTTTTCCTATCGGACTGTGTGTGGATCCAAATCACCATCCAAATGGCTTGTATAGTGGAAATGATGTGGTGATGTGGATGGTGATTTGGATCCACACTGAAGACCCTAGAAAGGCTGGATGAGGCCACCAGACAGACAATTTCCTGCTCTTTCCTCCCCTTTTATTTCATGTCTGTCAGTCATGTGTATGTTACTTCTATAGTAGATAGAGAAGTAAGTGAATACGTCCATATGACATCCCCATGGGCAAACTTGGGGGAAAACCCCTCTCTGAGCGGTTTAGTAAAAAAGGATCTGTCAGCTAGCTTGACATGTCAGTTTTAGTAAATAATTATATTCCCCATGAAATCACAATTCTGGAGCACCTTTTCTTAGAACCCTATGCTGTGCCATTCCCCTGTTATTCCTCCTACAAATTTATGAGTAGACATCTGGGTTTTACCAGTTGGAAAGGGGTTTCCCTACACAGACTGACACTGTCTAATCAGTGCTGACAGTCAGTGTGCAGGGACACGCCCCTTTGAAGGGAAATGGTAACATCCAGTTGTTAGGTTATTAATACATTTCTAGGAGGAATAACAGAGGAATGGCACAACGCACAGCTAATAAAAAAAATTTTCAGAATTATTATTTAATGGGAATTACAAGTATATACTTAAATGGACATGTCAGGGGAGATGACAAGAGTTTTAAAAAGAAACACTGTCACAACTAGGGGGAGCTCTTTCCATTCTGTATAAACTGCAGACAGATTTTTATAATTTAACCATCCCTGATCACCATGGATATCCTCTAACCCCCTTCATCATCCTGGACTACAAGAGATACTAGGTATAGACCGCTAGACCAGTCCAGACCAGTACAGACCCGAGGGATATTACAGGAAAACCATCACTTTCCCCTAAACCACCCTATTTAAAAATGTGTGATGTAATGAAATAGTATAGTATAGTATGGCAGAGCACAGTACAGGAAGGAGGGAAATTTTGCGGTCTCTGGCGCAGGCACAAACACATTTAGAAACCTCCCTTTAAAAATCCTTCGTTTTCTCCCAAGCCTACATGCATGCCGTATGAAATCTTCTCTTAGGGTTTCAATTCATTTTAACGGGGGGCATATCCTAAGCAAAACAGCTATAGCTAGATCTATAGTAAAGGCATGCACATTAAATAAAAATAAAATAATAATAACAAGTATACACTTGAATCATTATATAGGGGTATGTGTATTTCACCTTCCATTCTCCTCGCTCTTGTTATTATCCCCTATTAAGCTAATCATAAGAGCTCTTCAGGTAATATTGCAGATCGATCCCTATCAATTATTCGTTCACCATGGCCTGGACCACATGGTCCCTCTCCTGGGGGTGATGGGGGGGGGGGGATAAAGCTGATCCCATATTGCCCTATGTCATGTATGTATATGGCTCCTCTGGGTGTTCCCTCCAGTCTCCGGGACCGTGTTATATTGTCTTGAGTTGATTATGGTATTGTTGTTGCATGTTTTATTGAAGTTTATTTAATGTTTCACTCAATGCAGGAGACGTCTCATAGCCAAGTGGAATTGCTTCCTGTTTATCGGTGACTACACTCCGAAATATTTTCAGATATTTCATAAATAGACAGTATTCATAGCGAATACCCCACAATCATTACATTGTGTCATGTGTAAATAGGGCGCGTATGGTTCTATAAATTAATTCTGTCATCTTACACTTTATGCTGCGTTCATCTCAGCTGCACAACCATCTCAGAAGACCAATAAAGTTGATCTATATCCCCCGTGGCGCGGTGGTAATGTACTTCCATTCAGCAATTCTTCAAGGCTGAAATTCTATCTATCATATAAAGTTGCATAATAATTAGCACATGTTGTTGTTCCCTATATATTAGAATTTAATCAGAGATCTTCTACAGATCAGCAGTGGGGTCTTAAGTTCACGTGTATAAATAAATGGCTGAATGTAGCCAGGAGACTGCGCTTTTTAACCACTAAATGATTGAAAGGATATGAACAACATTGTGGAAATGTACTAGACACAATATGCAGAATGAAAAGTCCTAGATATGTATCTCTACATCATGAGCGAAATCTTAACAATCCCTTTTCAGATTTGAAGAGGCTCTGTCACCAGATTATAAGTGGCCTATCTCCTACATAATCTGATCGGCGCTGTAATGCAGATAACAGCAGTGGTTTTTATTTTGAAAAATTATCATTTTTGAGCAAGTTATGAGCAATTTTAGATTTATGCTAATTAGTTTCTTAATGACCAACTGGGCGTGTTTTTACTTTGGTCAGAGTCAAACACTCCTCTGTACAACGCCCACTTGGTCAAAAGTAAAAACACGCCTAATTGGTCATTAAGAAACTAATTAGCATAAATCTAAAATTGCTCATAACTTGCTCAAAAATGATAGTTTTTCAACATAAAAAACACTTATCTACATTACAGCGCCAATCACATTATGTAGGAGATAGGGCACTTATAATCTGGTGACAGAGCCTCTTTAAGTTGGCTGACAAATACTTATCAGATGTGATCCGCTGGGATCGCTGTGGGAAAATGTAGTATTATTGGCTGGCCATTCAATTAAATGGACGACCATATGAAGTTCTGTATTGGTGTTCTGTATATTACGTGTATATGATTTGAGCCGTACGGGTACTTTTTAAAAACAGATACTAATTATTTCAAGGATCTTTTTCTCAGTGATGCACATGTAATTTAAATGGTACTTATACATGAATCAAATTTTTGAGTCTCAATCGAGTTAAATCGGTAAATCCGTATCCATACTTCATCTATCCGGCAATTGCAAAAAAAATTTTATACAGCGTGGTATATTTTTATATTGTATTCCTCTGTACAGAATAGTTTCGTTTACTACGCTATTCCGTACAGCAAAATATAATATATGCCAATGCATAAGGGTCTGGGGTATGTCAAAAGGACACGGTTTTGACATATGCCAGCTGAATATATTCTTATAGATATTTTCAGCTTATGCGGTAATGCCGAAGGACCTCCATTCCATTGTTCTCTGGATCTGCGGAGGTCTCAGAGGTCAAACCCCCACCTATTATAATGTTACGGCATATCCTAGGATCGGATATAATTCACATAGTGGTAGTTGGTGTGCAGTAATCTCCAATGAATACTTAACCACAAACAATGCAGCACTATGTGAACTGCACTTGGCTATATCCAGTGAAAGTGTGAGTATCTCTGGAGCGGTGGCCCATTCTCTGTTTAGTTTTTTCAATTTTTTTTAATTTTTTTTCTTTCAATTCGGAAGTTGCATTGATTTCTATGTTATTGGGATAGCGTTGCCTGAGAGACATATGGCTGGTTATCATCCAATGTGACTAGTAATGTTTGAAATGTACT
Organism: Rhinoderma darwinii; assembly: GCF_050947455.1. Taxonomy (NCBI): domain Eukaryota; kingdom Metazoa; phylum Chordata; class Amphibia; order Anura; family Rhinodermatidae; genus Rhinoderma; species Rhinoderma darwinii. The sequence goes on from NC_134690.1 coordinate 383,661,856, forward strand.
TGAATTTTAGTGAGACCATTAGAGTTGCATGCAAGGTTTGCTATAATTGGGTATATAAAGAATGAACCCACCCAATATGGCATATCATCAGCTGTACTGTGCAGCCTGCTGCCAAAAACTAAGCTGGCAGAGCTGGGCACAAACCTATATGACTGATTAATATTTAAGCATGGTATTTGTAGTACTGAATGTGCATCAAGCACCAAGTGTACGGCCGGTCCTCTCCTGACTTTGGATACTACAAGCTTCTGTCCTGAGTCTCAGTGAGTTCTCACCTTCCTGTTGATCACTGCTGTGAAGGCAGAACATTCCTCTATTGCATCCTAGGAGAACGGATGAGGTGTGGACGCAGAGTGCAGCTTGCAAGCAGTAACGCACTCCGATTAGTAGGACCTGTCATTTCTATGCACTAAGACCAGAAAGTTTACTGTGGCTGTCATGGCGCCATGACACAGCGGCCAGCCGCTATCAGCACCACTAGCGCTCATCTATGCAGTTTTCCTGCACGGCTCAATGCCTGATGAAGGTCGCTTAGACCGAAACATCGCACTCTGCCACTGGCATTAAAAACAAAGACAAAATACCTTTGTTTCAAAATTGGTGTGCCGGATACTATTTTATACTATTTATATCTGTGTAAGGCAACATTCAGACAAACATAGCCAACCTCGGACTGATGTTTTTCACGTCCAAGGTGCACCCGTTATTACGCATCCCCCATAGACTAATAGACTACAGTCTATGGAGGGATGCGCGAAGTGCAAAAAATATAGGACATGTCTTATCTTTTCACAGACCCCTCACACGCTCCATTGAAATAACGGTGGTGTGAACAGCACTATTGAAGTACATGAGTTTGTGTAACGGCCGTCAGAAGGACTACATATACGCTCGTCTAAATGAGCCCTAAGGCACAGTTGTTATATGGCATCCATGATGTCAACATGACTGCAAGACAGCACTTTTTACCTGGTCACATGAATGCATGATTCTCTGGGGTCAAGGCGAGTATATATATATATACATTGCTGAATGCATTGAGTGATATGCTATTACTATCTTATCAGTGTGGACCATCCACTAGGACCCCCACAATCCCTAAAATGAAGTGGCTACAGTGCTAGATAAAGTACAAAGGCCACGATTTCTTCCAACTCCGCGCTATATAGAGAACAATCCAAAGGGCTGCATTGCCTTTGTTCCTGGGATCTTGGGGGTTCCAGTCGTCTGAGCCTCAAAGATCAGAATGTGATGGCATATCCTAGCAATATAATATGGTGGCAAAACTCCTTTAACAGCAAACTGCCCATTTAAATGATCGCTAACTATTCAATAAACTTTGTATAACAGGGTATTTGTAAATTAGTTATCCAAACCAGGCAGCCCCTATAATGGGGGTGGGGGGGTGCAATTCGTTTTGGATTAAAACATAACCCACGGTATATTGGTATATACAATATCCTCATCTTCCGTTGACACAACTGAGTCCTAAGACAGACTCGAGGAAGAGGACGTCACTGTAATGGGACAAGCCAAGTATATCTAGATTTTACCTATTTCAATAAACTTCTATTCTTCACGAGGACGATACGAAATTCAGATCTAATTAAAATTGCTGACATAATAAAGTTTTCTCATCCCAATGTATATTCCTGATCCCTTACTAATGAAATGATTGCAAATTAAATGATTTTTTATTGCGGATCCAGAAAAAAATATATTAATGCCGTACGCGGTGTAGCAGATACTGCATTGTGAGATGAGACTTTCCAGGCAGGTTTGTTCTAACTAAGAAATAAATGTTGATCCTTAAAACATTCAATCCAAGTTTTTATAGAGGAAAAAAAATTCTCTTGAAAGAAACTTATCTCTGCATTCCTTGACATCACACTGCATCACTCCTCTTTTCTTAGAAAACCATAAAAGACAAAGATAGAATTTTAGCAAGTAGAAGCAAGTAAAGCGGCCCATGTTCTCGATCAGAGTCACTGGATAAGACAACACAATGTTCCTCAAGAAAATAAATATCACACTTGAGGGAGATTTTGCAGGAAGAAAAGTATTGCTAAGATTCCACTCCTCTATATATTACAGACCGCTCTCTGACAGACGCTACATAAGGATAGGGTTTAATGTATTGACAGAACTTCATATCTTTGGAATTTCATGTTCTGTTCCCTCCTGTGGAATTGTGGGGGTGGATTGTTTTCTTAATGTTCTTTCAGCTAAGTGAAAAAAAAATATATGAAACTCCTTTTTTTCAGGTACAGATGTATTCGAGAGCTGAGTATTTGAGTCTTTCTGTTATCATTTTTGGGCCACATCATGATACAGTTCTGGGTGAGGATTATGCAGTAGATTTACCTGTGGTCCTATGTCCTGGGCTAGGAGGTACTGTTGTTTGTTTTAAGAAACATTAGATCTCAAAGTAGAAAGCTTATGAAATGCCATTTTATTAAAAAATAATCTGCTAATATCATTCAAACATATATATGTAAATGCATGTAGAAGTTCTCAAAACTATGGAGATGTAAGGTAGTGATCATTGAAGGGGCAGATATTTTTTGGGCATTCAGTCAGTAATCCCATTGAAGAATACCAGTCAGACTCTTCGCAGCCTGAACTGTCTGATAACCGGGAAGAGTTGTTAGGTATTAAACTAAAAAGCCAATGAAGAAAATATACTCTTTCGTTTTAGTGTGCCTTTAAAGAAGCACTCAAGCAATTGTTTTTTGCCTATACAGTGCAGCATAGGCTATTATTAAAGAATAATGCAGAGGCTCTTGTATACGACTTGTGTATACCTGTTTTAGTTGATGTGCCATATACGGGTCGTGCACCATCTTGGCTCCTTCTTCCCATCTGATGGTGGCTTCCCTAACACAGTCTCAAGTGCAGCCCTGCAGCCTACATTTCTGAGTCCTATATCAGTGCAAGAAGATACGGAGCTCAGTGAAATAGAACTATTATTGTCCTTAAGTAATAAAACTCCCCTAACTCATACTTCAGAGTCTCCAGTGTATTCTATGAGATGCTGCTTCACACTGCAGAGTCTCCAGTGTATTCTATGAGATGCTACTTCACACCGCTCTACTCCTGCTTGTAAGAGCTGACAAGTAGAAACCTATCACAAGCAGGAGGAAGAAAGTTCAGGATAATAAAACTCTCCAGCCACACACTTGCATTTCCTTTTATATCTGTGTGTGCTGAGTCCAGTGGATTCCTAGAAGATGCAGCTTCATGCTGCTCTCCCTTGCCTTCTGCTTGTAATTGGTTTATCCCTGTAGCTCTCACAAGCAGGAGGCAGGGGAGAGCAGTGTGAAGCTGCATTTCATAGAAACACAGTGGACTCTGCACACAGCAGAATCTGGCAGTGTGAGTCACGTGAGTTTAATAACTGAAGGTAATCATTGTAGGATACACCAAACTATACCGCTGTATTCCTGGTCCCTTAGATAGGACATGAATGATCTCTTCAGCTGCACTCTGTACATGGAGAGACATACAGAAGAACAAGTAGGATGGAGCTTGTTGGGGAGGGGAGGAGTCTCAGAGATTTGATAGATGCTGATATAATGCTGTACTTCACAGGAAGTTCTGCACACAGGGAAGTAAGCTCTGGACTGAGGCTCAGACTGGGATCTCAAGACACAGCTGCCCATAATGAAAGGGTTAAAATTATATGGATGCAACTGAGCTGAGAAGAAACAAATTACACCACTAGAATATTGCTACTGAGGAAGCATATGTCCAAAAATTTGGAGAGCTTCTTTAAGACGTGTGTATAGATACATTAAGCCAGTCTCCCAATATGTCTTCAGATCCTTGATAGATACAGAGTGAGAATATATGGGCCGGGTTCACACGTAGAGTAAATACTGTGGATTTTCCGCAAAGCATTTAGTTGCTGAGAAAATCAGCAGCATAATACAGTAGCAGCAGAGTGGATGAGATTTGAACAAATCTTATCCACCCGCTGCGTAAATGATAAGTGGAGAAACCGCTCAGAAATTAACTTGTGGTGCGTTTTTTTTTTAACCCGCAGCTTGTCAATTGTATTTGCATAATTGCAGCTTTTTTGTTGCAGGTTTTCCCCATTGAATTCAATGGGAGGTAAAACCCACAACAAATAGCAGATATTGCGATTTTTACAACTCAGAAAAAAAAAAGATCTTATACTTACCCAGAATTATGTGCTGCTTCGTCCAGGCCGGCCTCCTGGGATGACGTTTCATCCCATGTGACCGCTGCAGTCAATCACAGGCTGTAGCATTCACATGGGATGAAACGACATTCCAGGAGGCCAGGCTGCAGGATGGAAGAGGGATGCGTCATCATGGCTACGGGTAAGTACAAAACTATTTTTTTTACGTGCAGTTTTCCGCAGTGGATATTGCGGCCGAAAAACTGCACAACGATTAGGTGCGGTTTCTCGGCCAGAATATCCTGTGGCGACCAGCGAGGATATGCTGTGTGCTATTACGAAGCGTATCCTCCCTGTGTGAACATACCCATACAATTCAGCAATATAAGAACACATGGCCTCACTGTTCACAATGCAGCTTGGCGGCACATATATTACTCAAAATGCTCTCTCAGTGCAATACAATCTATTTTTTTAAGAACACAAGAAGCTAAAATAAACTGATAATGAGGGGCCAATATTCTGGACAAAAAATAAGCCCTTAGTTATAGTTTCCTGTCTAAACCCCTTTTCCTGCCACAGAGATACCAGAGGGTAGCCCACACATCTATCCACTGCATGCATTTGGTTTGGATGCCTGCTTAAGCTGTGAATGGTGGTGTTGTTGGTTGCCCCCGTGTCAGATCTGAGTCATGTCCTGCGTTCCATCATCATCTATTTACACTGTCATTCGGAGGGATAGTATATTAGAGTGAATGTTTGTGTGTTATGTTTGCTGCTAGATCTGTTTACAGGACGACTATAAAAGCACATCACTAATGACTGCCTGACTGGATTGTTTGTAATAGCGGGACGTAGCAAGAGCCGGGATTGTGAAATGATCCAGTCTCCGCATGTGGTGAATCTCGCTCGGGTCCATATTTAGCAAAGACTCTCCTTAGGAATTGTGATGACGCCACACAGCAACAATGTCGAATTTGCTTGATTTACTTTTCGAAATTTTGTGTCAAGTGATTTTAGCCCATTTTAGAACTCGTCTTTCCTCAAATATCCACTTTTAAATGCTTGTGTTTTCGTTGTTTTTCTCCTGCTCATTAGAGACTAGTCTTGCTTAAGTAAGCATCACTCTCTTACTTCCTACACTGGCTTCCAGTCAAAAGCTAATCAGTTTCCCATAAGTCAGGAATGTAGGCATGAACGATATGGGATAAACAAGCCTAGAGAGGTTCAAGCAGCACAATGAGGTAAACAAAAACCAACAATATGAATCATCGCTACATTAAGCAGAGCAAAAGCTAAGAGCCTATAATAGTATCCGGCCGCAAATTGGGGGAGGGGGGGCTTCATGAGTGGTTGACAGATTAATAAAGTGTGGTCTGATTTATTTTAGCCCGAGATCCTGCACGCTTCCAGAATAGCTAGCCAGGGGCAAATTAAAAACATCCTGGTTGGTGCTCAATTAAAAAGGAAAACTACTAAAAGTATAGGTTGCCTTATGTTAAAGGAGCCAGTAATAAAAGTTTCCATAGCTTAGCAGGACTAGAAAAGGGTCATGTTTTATCTTCAATTTATCTATGTCTAACCATCCCATTTTAGTTTAGATTTACTGGTCTGTCAGTGTCGTCTTTTCTAGTTGTGAGGCTGTGGTGGTTTCAGAGGTTATAATTGCGAGTCAGAGAGAAAAGGAGCTAGAAGTAGGGTAGTGAGGACCACAACGTAGATATCAATACTTGGTGATGTTTGATATCATTGGAGGTTAATAGAAGTGAGTGAAACAATCTTCTGTCTTGTCGTCTAACTTTGCATCTAAAACTAGAACTCTGTTCACCTCTGCATCGGAGGCTTCGTCATGCAGAATGCCGCATTATTTTGTTCGTCAAAATTACAGAAACCGACGGAAACCATTAAAGTCAATGGGTTCCGTCATGCGACAGATCCAGCGCTTCCCTTTTTTCCCATTATTCCTTTCCTCTGACTAAGCAGAATAATGGAAAAGCTAGCGCAGCTGTGAACAGAGCCTTGGACAGTATTATTAAATGTGCTCCAATGTGTGAATTGCCAGTTCATAATGCACATTGGGTGGATCAATTAACTCACTCATGTCTACTGGTTTGGTGATGGGCCCAGGCTCTGCTCCGGTAGAGATGCAGGAGCTCTAAAGGGTAACAAAACATTCAACAAATTTCGGACATGTCATAGTGACAAGACAGAAGTTTTGATTGGTGGGGGTCCGAGCACTGAGACCCCCACCAATCGCTAAAACGAAGCTGCAGAAGCGCTCGTGTGAGCACTGAGCCGCTTTGTTTCTATTCTGCTTTTTTCCGGAAAGCCAATGTAGCGGTGTACAGGCTCACAGACTTTCTATTGAGCCCGTACACCGCTACATCGATTTCTGGAAAAAGCCGAACAGAAACTAAATGGCTCAGCGCTTACACAAGCGCTTCTGCAGCTTCATTTTAGCGATTGGTGGGGGTCTCAGTGCTTGGGCCCCCACCAATCAAAACTTCTGACATGTCACTATAACATGTCAGAAGCTTGTTGAACGTTTAGTTACCCTTTAAGGCTTTACATTGTACGAGTTGGGCTATGTTACACTGGAAGCCATGACGCTTTGCCGGATCCAAACGGTGCCCAATAGACCCCATTGTTTTTTAATGGGGTTTGTCTGGGCTTTATTGAGGTTGCCGTCATTTGACAGTAAGAATAGCACTGCATACTAAGCAACTCTTGTCGTCGAAAGTGACGGAAACCTAGATGGACCTCATGGCAGTAGGGCCAAAGAGCAGTGTAAACCGAGTCTTAGCCCTACATCATGAGTTAATTGGGCCAAATATGGATCTAATTCATCCTTCCTACTTATAAATCAATACCACAGTCAACACCTCAGCCAAATCCAAATTTAGTTTAAAGGGGTATTTCCAGAATCAAGATTTATTACTTATTCACTGGATCCACCGCAGGGACCCCCACGAGCCCGTTCCTCTTCACTGCACAACCGCAGTGGGGTAATTTTGAATGAAATGGCACACGAGCATGCGCGTTGCCATTCGCTCTGCACTCCATTTAATGTCTATGGGACTGACGAAGACAACCGAGTACTGTGCTTGGCTATTTCTGTACATCCGACAGACATTGAATGTAACAGCAGGGTGCATTCTCAACCGCCGCTCCATTCAAGGCCCTCATGGGGGGGGGGTGCAGTGAGGAGGTACAGGGGCTCGGGACCCCCATTCTTGTGGGTTCCCAGTGATAGGGCCTCCAGCGATCAGACACTTTTAACCTATCCTGTCGATAGATAATATAGTTTTTAAGAATACGCTTTTAGGCCCCCGGCACACAGTGCAGATTTTGTGCTTGCTGCAGAAGAAAACACATTCAGATCAATGGAACTGATTTTCAGCCACAAAATTTCTGCAACAAAATCAGCGTATGCTGGGGGACTTAAGTTACCTATTGGTTTCTATTTGTGTTCACCATAAGCAATTGAGATTTAAAGAACCTCAAGGATATGTCAGCTGCTGAAACAGGATAATCAGTCCAATAAGGAGGAAACCAATATAATTACATTGTTGGCTAGAAATGCATTCCCACACCTAGTTTTCACAGAGGGAACAATGATGGTGAGCATCTCTAGTTTGGTAATGTTGACACCCGTACCGGAAACAATACAAGAGAGGATACCAGACTAGCTTCTAATATTAGTCATATGTATTGATTTCCCATGTTCAGGACATCAATTTATTAGCCTGAGCTGAGTGTTTCCACAAAGAACATCTCTTATCCTGGAGGACCCAACACGTGCATTACATGTGCATCATGGGTATCATGTAATGCATCATTTCACCTGTGGTGGTGCTGTAGGATAATCAAAAACTTGCTGCCAGGTTCCCCTGCAAATTACAGGTGATCGCTGTGGGTCCTGGCAGTAGGACACCTTGTGATCAGCTTATCTTGGGGGATTCTTCAAACAAATAGGGATTGTCCAAAACAGACAATCCCTTTAAGAAAAAAAACCATTGGTCTAACTCCTCTGTGATATTTTGTCATCTGTATTTACTGATCAGTCCATAGATAAAAGCTAATTTCTCCACCCAACCACATCAAAGTCTAGCAACTTGTAAGTATAAAAATATTTCTATAGCCAACTTTGTACACAGGTAATGTGTCTAGACCATTCTGTATGGTGGTTATTCTTAATAATTCATCACTGTTTATCCACCTGACACATAATAGTGTGATTTATTGTGTTGATATCTCAGTATATCATCTACCACATTCTACCTTTCTTTTTTTGTTTAAATCTTCGCTCCGTAAGGTAAACATACATGGGGAATATTAATTACCTGTGGTCTAGTGAGCAACCTAGTCCAGCAGGTCTGCCAGCATCTGAGTGGTGTCTCCTACTGCTCTGGTAAATTCTCTGACAACAGGTGGAATATTCGTGCCAAACCACAGCACACATTGCGGGAATACTCACTGCTGAGGAAACAGCCTTTATTCGTATAGGCTATAGGATGCCATTGATGTGTACAGTTTGAGGAATCTATTGGCTTCAGTAAGCTGCTGGCACAGAAAATAATCTGTATCTATATAAACCTTTTGGAGCCCCAACTCCTTTTGTGGGATATCACATACAGCATCTATAAAAAAGTTTTCACATTCCCGGGGACTTTTTTTCAAATATATTTTAGTGTATAAACACATTGAATAACCAAGGTTTTATTTAGGCTTTTTGACTGTTAAAGAAAAAAATTAACCAATTTACAGGTATTACAATTATTAAACATAAAATAATTGATTGCATAGCTATTAACCCCCTTCAGGTGTGTATTTATCAGGTACCTTTGGCAGCAATCATAGCCTTAACTTTGTGTGAATATGTCTCTGTCTGCTTTGCATGTGAGGCCTCCACAAGAAAAAAATTCCCCTCGAAAAACTTGAACAGTTTTACAAAGTTCCATGGGCGCGGTTATTGGCATGAAGATTGCACCCCCAGTGGTCAGTGTACTTTACGTGTACTACAAAAGGAAGCATTTTTCTTTTCACCCATCAAAGTTTTAAACTAATGGTATGGTGAAATTTTACTTTATAGTGTCGTACAACGACTTCCGCGTTTTTCTGTCCAGGACGAGCTTCAGCAGCAGGGAAATATTGCAGATGGCAGGGCCCACTGGGTTGGGGAGACTCATGGCAAGCAGTGTAAACATGCTCTACATTTGTCAATCCAAGTTTGGGGTTAGACAGGGGGCCCACTGTGACTCGCCCAAGGATCCAAATACATCTGATGCCGGACCTGCTCTAGCTCTTATTGGTAAAGATCACTTGATCCTCTATTGACTTGATGGAGGAGGGCATCTGACTTAACCTTTAAAAATAACCCATTTCCGATATTGGCCACTTTTGCAAATGTGTCATATTGATGTGTTCTCCTCTCTCCAGGGTTTCTGTATTGTACCGTCAATCCTCCCATGGCTTTGGACCTGACTTTTGGGATCCTATGTGAGCTTCTTCAGCAGTGGAATCATGTTGCACATGGTGTCACCGTCCTCCTTGAATGGTTGCTAGGAGAAGATGATCTCGGCAGTCCAGAAACCACAAAAATGGTAATTATGCTGACCAATGTCCACAGAATTCCAAAAAAGACTAGACTTGAGGTGTGAAAAGCCTGCACAGAAAAATGATCCTGGACTGAGACTGACGTAACCCACAAGACAAAAATGTTGTGTTCTTCATATTACCAATTAGACGCACAGGTGTTGTGCATGCCAATGCAGTCATTTTACAAGGGGATATGGCAGGCATGAATGCGGGTACATAATAATTAAGCTGTGCAGTGCTTCCATGCCAAGGGGGCCCACAGGACTTTTACTATGACAAAATGAAAGCAAATGAGCAAAAAGAAACATAAACAGTATAGGTGTTTTAAGAGCTGTAATGATTGTAGTGAATTACTCCAATGTCTGCTGAAACCGGAAAAGCTTTATAGTTTATTAATCTCCAAACATTTACTTACAGAGCGAGGAGGCTGCTTAGGAAAATATAACTAATTTATGACATGGGCTCTGAGGAGCTTTTAATTAATAATAATAATAATATGCACAGGCTATTCTGATCTTAAATCAACTATATTCCGGTAAACAGAAGATGGAATCCAGATTGCAAGGTTCAAACATATTAATTTCAGCCATGATATAGTATTTCAGGTATGACCCATTTGTATTAGGCCTGGATTTTATTTATGAAACCACATAAGCCCAGGTCTGGAGACCTAATGACCTCTATTATTCATACAGAGGCAAGGCTTAAAAGGCTATGTAAACCTTTTGAATGGCATTTTTTTTTAAATAAAAAAGTAAATATGATTGGTGCAACTTTATAAATAGTCTTTTATTTTAAATTATTTTTACTTTTTGAGATACAGCTGCTCTGTAATCGCTATCCAGAGCAGTTGTATCTTTCGCTATGATCTGACTCAGTCGGTCCCGGGATCCACCTGTAATCTATCACATCTAAGTTCGTAACTTAGGGTGTGTTCACATCAGCATTCCGTTTCCGTTGATGGGTTCCGTCAGACCTTTTGGTCGGAGGGAACCCATCAATGGAAAAGCAAACGGAAAGCATAGCTTCCGTTTGCATTACGATTGATTTCAATGATTTCCTTACAGAACGGAGACAGACGGAAACCATTAGCGATGGAAGCATTACCATTGAAATCAATGGTAATGCAAATAGGAACTATGCTTTCCGTTGATGGGTGACGCTGACACTGAACCCGTCAGTCCCGCGGTCCTGATGGGAGCAGGATTTAGCGAACTATACAGCTGCTCTGTATAGAGAATACAGAGCAGCTGTATCTCAAAGAATTTTTTATAAAAATTATTTCTTTAAAGTTGCACCAATTACACTGAACTTTTTATAAAAATACAATAAAAAAATGGCAGGTTTACATAGCCTTTAATAGTAGGGAACAGATAAAGGCAATACACTGCAATGCCTAATTATTGCATGAGCAATCTAATGACCGGATGGTAGTCTCCTAGGAGGACGCTAAAATAAAATGTTTCATAACATTTTTAAAAATAAAAAAAAGGTTTTTTACCCAAAATTATGTAAGCAAAAAAAAAAGTAGACGTAATTGGTATCACCGCGTCCATAAAAGTCAAACTATTAAATTATCACATTCTTTAACACCGTAGGAAAAAATTCACAGGGCAATCATTGCTGTTTTTTGGTCACCTCGCTTCCCCAAAAAAAAAAAGGAATAAAAAGTGATCAAAAAGTTGCATGTACCCCAAAATAACACCAATAAAAACTACATCTTGTCCCGCAAAAAACAAGCACTCAGTGCTTAATCAACGGAAAGATAGAAAAGTTATATCTCTCAGAATATAGCGACACAAATCAAATTATTTTAAAAAAAAAGTTGTAAGATATAAAATAAACTATAGAAATTTGGTATCACCATAATGGTATTGACCCGCAGAATAAAGTTAACATCTTATCATTTTTACTGCAAGGTGAACGCGCTAAAAACGAAACCCCAAAAACAATTCCACCCCACAAAGATTTTTTCCCGTTTCCCACATGGCTATGTCGATGGAAAAAATAAAGTTACGGCTCTTAAAATTCAATGATGGAAAAACTACAACTGGGAGAGCCATAATGCACAGATGGCTTAATAATTTTAATAGATGCCATGTCCAGTTCATGAGAGCTCATCGGCGCTACCACTGGTGATAACGTGGACCTACAGCATAGGTAGTGAGTTTCCAGGATGTTACCAACGAAGCCTGGACCGTATTTACATATTGTAATTGCTCATTACAATATAAAAATGTTCTCACTTTGCCAAAGAAACTGAGGTCTGTACCGAGTGAGTTAAACCTTAGAAACTCGGATGGAAATCTATGTTATATCATTGTGACAAGCTTCTTCAATTTTTACAATTTTATGAACTATATTTTTGCAAATTGCAATATGAAGTATCAACATGAGAAATTTATAGGGCATCAACCAAAAATCCATTTCCATGCTGCAGTCTAAATAAAGTTATTTCAGAGCAAAAATAGTTTGCCTCGCGGTTTATACATAACTGCTTGTGCAAATAAAATAAAGTTTAGTCTGGACCTGTCGTTAGGTACAGTACATCATGCCTAGATAAATAAACCTGTCTAACTCACACGTAATGGGAAGTACACCCCAATGACAGCTAGCTCTTCCAGGAATGTCTTCAGGTGGGCTCCTGTCCTCCACATTGCTTATGAAGGTCTGTTAGAATACAGCAGGGCCCATCTGCTTTCTCGGATGACTGTAAAATCTAGAATGTCCATAAATTAGAATGCTCTTTCCGTCACAACGATAAACATGGCTGTATATTGTGCGGAATATAGATAACTGTAAGCCAAGATCACACACTAACCATATGTTCTTCTAACGTCTTCACAGGTGGAAGATGATCTCTTCGAGAAAGGTGAAGCCAACTTTTGGGCTGAGAAGCTTGTGTATGTCAGACTACTTTCGAAACACCTCAAGGAGCTCATAACCTCAACTCCCCTCTGTCTACAACCCCAGGACACAAAGCTGCTTCAGATTTCCCAGGCAGCATATGAACTATCGGAGAAAATACAGCGCAGTCTCCATGGTTTACCACCCACTCCAGGGTTCCTGAAAACTACCGAATATACCAGATTACTGATTCATAAAGAAAGGACGGAAAACTGTATTCAGATACTGGAACTTATTAATAAAAAGTAGACTTGAATCAGGAGATGGACAACCTGCTAAACACTGGTTCCATGTAGTGCCCCTGGAGCCTAAGGGTCAAGAATAGCTTTGAGTTTTTAAAACTTTTTTACATTTGTTGTCGCAATGTTTTGTTGCCACCACTTATTTTACCAAAGTTTTGCAAATAAAATAGTTCAGCTTTCATTATACATCGTTGTCAAAGTGTTTGATATTTCAGTTGCGGCCTGTTTACTTCTGCAGCGACTATAAATCTAGAGAGCTACATGTGTTTTATCAACCACTAAGGAGGAGCCATGAGCAGAGCATGAAATATGAGTTGCAACACAGTTTGTTCCTTGAAAAGATCATGGTGAAAAACAGGATGTCGAGAAGCAGATGCAAAAGATTTACCTCCCCATCTAATAGAATGATTGTAAATTGCAGGAGGATATTTACGCAAATAGAACAAACTAGAATTTGGAATTCAGCCTCTCTGTTCAGTTCCAGCAAACGTCTTCCAAAATTCTCAGCAGAGTCTTGGCCTGCCATGCATTGTATGTCTTAATAGGGTCCCAAATTAGACACAGCTCAATGCCAGAAATAAGCTTTAAAGGCCGTACGTCTCTCACTGTCCCTGCTTATATAATGTGAACGTGCATGAACGGGAGTTCACCCTACTAGAGTTACACCAGGGAGGAAATAGTTTTGTATATTCTGTACTGCCTGGTGTCAGACACCTGTGGTCAATCTTATGTTCGAAAATATTTTGGCGGTGAGGGACGCGTTCTATGAAAAAAAACAACATGGAGTTTAAAGTTCTATCAAGAATCAACATTCTGAAGTTCGGGTTATGGTTTTTGTAGTTCTTACTTATTTTATAACAAAAATAAGTGGCACCCCAATAGTTTTAGGCGTGTTTTCATAAGAGAAGGTCTTCTGCCAATAACCTCAATATAAGGGTATATGTATTATGATGTATTATGGAGTAGGTGTTATGAATAACTATGGCAGCTGTTTTTTTTGTAATTACTGTTGGTGCACAGTCTGGGATACATATGTACGATGGTCCTCGGTCATATCATATAGACACATTCGATGAGACAGGAGTAAGGAAGCCTGTTGATTCTCTGAATAAAGGGGCCACAGCGCTCCATTTAGAGGCTAACCCTGGAAATCTCAAGCACAATTCACACTATATAAAACCACCAGTTTTTGTGACGCTCCCTTTTCGATATTGGGCCTAATTTAGTAAAACTGTCTAACAGAAAAACTATTTTTGTTGCCCATTGTAACCAATTGGGGATCAGCTTTCATTTTGAACCCATTCCCGCCGCAGACGTTTTTCGTTTCTTTTATTTTTGTTTATTCTTCTCGGTCTTCCAAAAGCCATAACTTTTTTCTTTTTCCATCGACGTAGCCACGTGAGGGCTTGTTTTTTGTAACAGTACAAGTTGCCGTTTTTAATGGCACCATTTATTTGTACCATATAATGTACTGGGAAAGTTTTAAAAATAATTTTGTGAGGTGGAATGGTAAAAAAAAGCACAAATTCCTCCACTGATGTTTTGGGTTTTCTTTCGACAGCATTTATCAAGTGGTAAAAATGACATGTTAACTTTATTTTGCGAGTCAATACGATTCCAGCAATACCACTTTTTTTTTTTTTTTTACGGGACGAGCTTACGTTTTTATTGGTACCATTTTGGGGTACTTATGACTTTTTAAACACTTTATTGCATTTTTTGGGAGGTAAGATTTTAAAAACCATCAATTCTGGCCTTTTTTTTCTAAGCGGTTCACCCTGCAGGCTAAAGTGGATCAGTCAGATATTCATGCTGCCTCGTCCGAGAGCAGCACAAAGAAGTGACTGACACGCTGGTTTCATTGTGCTGTCTCTTATTACTTAATGTTCTGTAGTTTAGTAGAATCTACAACTTATACTTGTGGCGCACGATCAGGGCCGCAAGTATGAGTCCAATTATATTCATGCTCCCCCTGCTGATTGACACTTTTCTTCTTATGCACAGTAATAGGGAATAAACTGTCAATCAGCAGCTGGAGGGGGGGGGGGCATGAATAAATTAATATGCTTGGACACATATTGGAGCAATGACCATGTGGCAAGTGTACTATCTAAATACTCAATAACTGCTTAACAATAAAGGGGTTTTCCCATGAAGGAAATTTGACATATCCACAGGACATGTCATAAATGTCAGATAGATGCGGGTCCCACCTCTGAGACCCGCACCTATGTCTAGAACGGGACCCCCTAATCCCCGTTCTAGCTCTTTGTGCTCACGCTGCCTCCCGACCTCTTACTGATTACATGGTCGGGAGTTACGGAAACAGCCTAACTCGCTGAGCTACGCTGTTTCCGTAACTCCCATAGTGATAAATGGCAGTTACGGAAGCAGTGTAGCATGCAAGCTACACTGTTTCCGTAACTACTATTCAGTTCTATAGAATTTACGGAAACAGCGTAGAACAGCGAGTTACGCTGTTTCCGTAACTCTCGACCATGTAATCAGTAAGAGGTCGGGAGGCAGCGTGAGCAGAAAGAGCTAGAACGGGGATTAGGGGGTCCCGTTCTAGACATAGGTGTGAGTCCCAGAGGTGGGACCCGCATCTATGTGACATTTATGTCCTAACCTGTGGATATGTCATAAATGTCCTTCATGGGAAAACCCCTTTAACTTATAAGTGACAGCACGCTGAAATCAGCGTGTCTGTAAATTATTTATGCTGCAGCATAAATATCTGACTGCTCCGGTTTAAATATTACGCGTCAATACCAATTATGTTTATTTTTATTGTTTACATTACTTTTAGTGGGGAAATGGGAAAAGGTTTTTGTTTTTTTAACTTTCATAATTTTTTTTCCTTATACTCCTAAAAACGTATTTAACAAATTTAAAACAAAAATGAATAATAATTTGATCGCTTGAACAATACACTGCGATACTTACGGTATGCATTGCAGTGTATTAGCGTCATCCTATTAAGCCCTGACATCTGCCACTGGGGGAGAGTGGGAACGCCGCCATACACATTAGATGGTCAGACGGTCTTGCCAAAATCAGCGGGTTCAGCCAGCAAACATTTAATGTGTATGGCCGGCTTAAGGTCCATAGTGCCTGATAACATGTGCAACAATTGAAGTAAATAAGTGCAGCTTTTTTTTTAATTTACACCATTTAAACAACGGTTTCCTGTTCTGTAACAAAACATTTATCCATTTCACTATCTCTGAATCAAATCCAAGGATTATATAACGAGTCATTATATAATGAGTCATCTCCGTTATGTCCACACAGCAGTGTTACATATTTTTCACCTATTGAAACCATTCTTCACGATACCACAGACACTGACCTACAAAGCAAGAAGAAATAATTTTAAGGCTAAGATATTCCTCCCCTCCTTTATACTTTTCGCATATTGCAATGCGTAGGATGAAATCTCGCTCCAACTTTTATTTCAACAAAGTAAAATACACAAAAAAGCCACACAATGATGAGGTGGGAAACAGTCGGAGGATCAATTCCACATATATTGACTGTAACTGGTTTTAAATGACTGGAATGAATCATGCATTTATTTTTTTTGCTGAACGTGTACTTGACATTTTTCATACATTGTTTTAATAAAAACCAAAGTCTTTTGGATTAGAGTTTAATTTTTTTTTTAACCATTGTTTACGTGTCAGGCACAGAGCTCATTAAACCAGAACCAGAAAGAGAGAATGTTTTTAGGGGGAAAAAAATAAATTATGAAATATTCATATTATTTTCCTCATAGTTCAGCAGGAATACTTGGCTGCCCTGCGGGTGGGGGTTGAATTTTGATAATGAGTTACTGTAGATCTTGATATCTCTTGGGAAACCATTGATGGCATTTATTTTTTAGCAGGCAGATCAGAATGGCAATGTATATATATATATATGACTGCCTCCATTTTTTGTTCTTGCACTCCTCCCATTCTGCCCTGGGTGATTTTAATTTGTTTAATGCTGGTTCCTTCCATCCCCAGATACATATGTAGGCTTAGTCCCAGCTCTGGATGTATGTGCAGCGTAGGTCCCCACCTATGGAGGTCGCCTTGTCGTGTCTGGTGGGCAAATACTTTTTGATCAAAAACGTGCACTAAGAACCTCCCTATTGCAAGTAGATTTAGCACTAATGCATATTTATTTATATTTAGCAGTTTAGGTGACATAAGTGTTCGCAGTGTGCTGTCGCCATTTTTTGTGTGATTATATATATATATATATATATATATATCACAGTCATTTTTTTATGTATAAAACGCAGCACAGAGAAAAATGCTGCATTTTGAGTTAGAAAATGAAATCTGAAAGGGTTTCTGCACATCTGCGTCATGGCTACTGTTTATAACGGAAGCCACCACGCAGTGCTAGAACCGTTGCATGATAGATACCAGTGGCGCCGGATGCACCTCAGTAACGTATAACAGGGTCCGTCGGGTTCTACCGAGGCGTCCATGTCACGGCTCTGGAGGTATGGAAACTCACTAGGCCGCTCCGCCGTAGCGGAGTAGCAGCTTTCCAAACTACAGTCAATGAAAGTCTTTAGAACTAGAGTACCTGTATAGAAATTCTGACAGACACGTGGCGTAGCAGACTCCTTGCACAGATGACACTTGGCACAGAGGATGAACTAGACTCCAACACTAGACTTCGCTCAGGAACAAACAATTACTGGATACGGATACAGGATACGGGAACACTGCGAACAGGATACAACTAATGGACCATTTGCTAAACGAACATGGGTAGAAACAACAACGCTCAGTGCATTGCTCGAAGCCCGGACCGCAAAAAAATAGGACATGTCATTATACGGTCCGCAATTGCGGGGCAGGCTCAAAACAATGCATATCTTGTGTGTGCACAGTCCGTGATTGCGGACGGCCCGCAGATTACACTCCACGGCCCATCCACGCCATAATCACGGACCATGCACACAGCTGTGTCAGCGTGCATGAGGCCTTAGGCTTCATTCACTCGCTCAGCGAAAACTAAAAATAGAACTAGAAATATTGCTTGCAGAGGGGAAAACTGCAAAAAAATAAAAAATGCAACAAGTCATATAATGGCCAGAAATAATTTTATTCCTTATATACACACATATGACAGCTTATTCTGAAAAGTTAGGTACGCTTTAATAATAAATCTGTCTTCATTTAGCTCCTTTTAGTGGTGGTTGCAGCCAGTTGCTTATAAATAGTAAATAGAAGCAGGGGACTTGGAGCTCTATATGAGCTCCAACTCCGATCAAGATATAATGAAATTAATCAGCATAGAATTCTAGCCATATTAAGATAGAACATGATAGTTACACTTTAAATGAACACTAACTTTTCATACAACTTATGCTAATTTAATAGTATAACTGATCTAGAACAACTGTGTCATTTACTTACTGTTAAAATGTTATTGTCTTATCCATGCAAATTCTATGTGAAGTTACTGCCCCTTTCTGTAATCTGCTGTCCACCTCCTTTTGTCAAGCAAAATCAATCTCTAGTTACAGAGCAGAGGACGCAGACTGCAAGAAGTGTGGGCGTGTCTTTACTGCCTGCATACTGACGTCTCTGGAGTAGGGAGGGGGAATCAGGAGGAGGGAGCAGGAGCAGAGCCAGAGACATTGCCCATACAAGTCTATGGATAGGGGAGCAGGAGATGAGTGGGAGACACAGGCACATACAGACGTGAAGCAGCTGCTGATAAGTGTTTTATATCACACTAGTGTTGGATTCTCAGCTATACTGCTCATTACTGCTGTATAATGTCATCCATGTAGGTACAGCATCTATATATGAAATTGCCCACTAGCTCAGCGACAATTGAGAATTAGAAAGAGAGCCTACAGAGGAAAAAACGGCTAAAAATGGCATATACGAGTCATATAATGGCCGGAAATAGTGTTATTCCTCATGTACACACATATGACAGCTTATTCTGAAGAGTCACATGAAACGTTATGTACACTAAGCCTGGTAGCGCTTGCTGTATTGGACCTCTGTATGTACCCTAAGATCTGAAAGCATAATCACTCACATGTTTTCTAACATTACTATTACTACTTCCCACTGTACTAATTAATATTATTTATTACCCGTTATTTATATAGCACCAACAAGTTTGGCAGTACTATACACAGAAGTTCTTCATCCCAGGCAGATGCATAGATACATAAATCCTGGGTTCACTTTCTGAGGAAGCCAAGTTATCTCTGACTTGGCTACAAATACCAAGGGGATGTGGCAATATCTACAGTCCTCAGTTGATCCTCAGTTCCCAAGTCTTCCTTTTTTTTTTTAACTAATTTGCGCTGGAGTCTTTTTATTACTTTACGCGCATAACCCATTCCCTTCCTGCTCCGTAAATATACATCACTGGATGGCAGCACTTCAGTGCAAAAACTATACATTTCCCCACACAATCACATTCACGGGGGAGTGTCTGACGGCCGTGAATGACAGCCGCCATCCCGCCGACGTTTAACCATGTGCACGAAAAATAATTAACACGATTATTTTGAATTAACCACTTAAGGTCCGAGCCATTTTTTGATTTTTCATTTTTCACTTCCCGCATTCCAAGAGACATAACGTCTTTATTTTTCCGTCAATAGAGCGGTGTTAGGGCTTATATTTTGCGGGAGGAGTTGCAGTTTCTATTGGTACAATTTAAAATACCATATAATATACTCGGAAACTGAAAATAAATTATTTGCGGGCTGAGATTGGGAAAAACTGCGATTACTCCATTAGTTTTTGGGTTCCGTTTTTACGCCTTTCATCGTGTGGTAAAAACAACAACTTAACTTTATTCTGTGGCTCAATAAGATTACGGTGATATCAAATTTATATAGATTTTTTTATATTTTACTACTTTAAAAAAACTTTTTGTTAAAAAAATAATAGTTTTGTTTTACCACATTCTGAGAGCTGTAACTTTTTTATTTTTCCGTGCATTGAGCGGTGGGAGGGCTTATTTTTTGCGGGACGAGCTGTAGTTTTTATTGGCACCATTTGTTGTTACATATGACTTTTTGATCACTTTTTATTAAATTTTTTCTGGGGAGCTAAGGTGACCAAAAAACTGAGATTTGGGCTGTTTATAATTTTTTTTTTTTTACAGCCTTCACCGTGCATATTAAATAACACTATTTTGTAATAGTTCAGACTTTTACGGACGCAGCAATACCAATTTTGTTTACTTGTTTTATTTTTTTACATTACTTTAGAGGAAAAATGGGAAAAGGGTTTTTTTTTTACTTTTTTTTATTTTTTTACACTACTAAAAACGTTATATCACTTCTTTTTACACATTTTATTAGTCCCCCTCGGGGGCTTGAACCACCGATTGTTAGATCGCTGGTACAATATACTGCAATACTAATGCATTGCAGTATATCGTAATTTTTACAGGCATCTGTTAAGCCACAGGCCCCTGGGCTGCGATAACAGCCATCGTCACCCTCTGATCTCGTTGCGGGAGGGGGGGGGGCGATGAGCTGTCGGAGGGGGCCGCCCCCCCCCTCTTTTCAACGCCTCAGATTCTGCGGTCGCAATTGACGGCAGCATTTGAGGGGTTAAACATCCAGGAACAGCGTGATCGCTGCTCCTGGCAGTTAGTCCTGAGTGTCGGCTGTAAAACACAATTAAAACACAATTAATATACAGTTTTAGTTACAACCCATACTATTTCATTTTCATTTAAGGTGTTCAGTAATTGGATAATTAAAATACACCCCAAATTGCAATAACAAGACCTCACCTAGCAACATCAGAAAAAGAAAAAAAAAGTTATCCCTATTGGAATGCAATAAGGCTAAAACTGAAAAAACGACCTGCGTCTTGAAGGTCAGAATTACCCACGTCTATAGGCCTTATTCACACGAGCGTGTTAAACGTCCGTTGAAACAGCGGCCGTCCAGAGGACCTATCTAATTGAATGTGCCCGTTCACACAGCCGTTGTTTTAACGGACCGTGTGAATGGTCCGTGGAAAATAGGACATGTCCTATCTTTTCACACATCACGCATCCCTCCATAGACTCGCATCTTTGGGGTATGCGAGACATCGCGTCCCGCAGCGCCGAGCACGGACGCACCTCGGCCGTGAAAAACTGTCGTGTTTCACGTCCGAGGTGCGCAACGCTCGTGTACATAAGGCCTTAAGGGGTTAAACCTAATATGTGAATAACTAAGAAATAACTTTTTTTCAGACTGGGAAGACATTTACAAGAATGTCTGACAACTGCTACAAAACAGTGTACAATACTTATGTTTTTATGTACAAATTATTTATGTTTCCAATTAAAACCTAATTTAAATAATATATATTTTTAAACCTTTTTTTTTTTTTTTTATGACTATCCACCTCAACATTTTTTGTAATATTGCAGTTATCACACTGGCTGGTAGAGCAGCCATAATAGGTTTGACACTTCCTGTTTTTTGTAACTCACTTGTTAGCTTTGCTATATAGACTTGGACAGTATGAGCAGAGTCATCTCAATAAATGGCAATAGAGGTCTAGATGGCAGGATAGTAACACTATACATATAGCTAAAACTGTATGCAGCTCCACGGTCCCACTCT
Organism: Rhinoderma darwinii; assembly: GCF_050947455.1. Classification (NCBI taxonomy): domain Eukaryota; kingdom Metazoa; phylum Chordata; class Amphibia; order Anura; family Rhinodermatidae; genus Rhinoderma; species Rhinoderma darwinii. The sequence continues at coordinate 383,683,358 of NC_134690.1, forward strand.
GTTCTCTGGGGGAAAGGCTGTAGTCCATAACTTCCTGGAGACGACTAGTTTATGACATTTCTTTGTCAATTAACCCCCATTGATAAATCCATAAACCAACAACACCCTGATCTACTGAATACATAAACAATACAGGAAGGGTTTGTCCAATATGGCCACCTCCAGGGGAAGTTTAAAATAAAAAATAAATCGCTACAACATTTTAAAAAAAGAGGAATTTTTTTTTCTCTTCTAGACTTACATCTAATTAATGAAAATAAGATTAAAGAGGTTTTCCCATCTTGGACATTTTTGGCATTTCTCTAGAATGGGGCTCCTTCATCCACGTCCTACTTTATCTTGCTTTTACTGCTGTCCGGCCACTGACATACAAGGTGGCGCGAAGAGCGAAAACAGCCGAGATCGCTGAGATTCAACTATTTCTGTAACTCCTATAGAAGTGAATAGGAGTTATGAAAACAGCATAGCACAGCGAGATCAGCTGTTTCTTGGAACTTGGGCGCTATGTAAAAATGTACTTCTATGGGAGTTACAGAAACAGCATCCAGTAAGCTCAGCTGTTTCCGTACTGCCAACCACTTCATAAGTCAGTGGGCGAGGGGGCCCCGTTCTAGAGATTGGTGCAGGCTTCTGAAGTGGTACCTGCATCTATAGGACATTTATGGCATATCCTGTGAATATGCCATAAATGTCTGAAATGGGAATACCCATTTTAATACATGGGACATTCACTTTAAAGAACGGCCATGCCACAGGCATAGGGAGAGGCCGCATGACAGGGGAAATAGGAAGGGGAGGAGGGATACAAGGCGGTGATTAGACGGCGCTCTGGTTTTCGCGCCAGTCTAACCAGAAGGAGCACACATAGTAGTTGTGTTAACTGCTTGCTCCTGCACCAGGCCTTCCCACATTTCCATCAGCCCCCACAGGATGTTGGACGTTAATCAGCTGCTGGAGCAGGCTAGCTGGCAAGCTGGGGTTCGTATTGGCTTAGAGCTCAGCTTGCCGGTCTGGTAGGTGGACCGGCCTAGTGAACCCGCGCCCTTAGCTGAGGGCATACAGGGGAGTGAGACCAGGGAGGGGGATCGCAGGACCACGATCCTCAAACAGTGTGTCCGCGGCGGTCCAGGGGGATGCGGCCGCCGTCCGGTTTGAGCCTGGACACTACTCTCTGGATCTGGCACAGGGTAGGGTGCCCCTCATGGGATCCTGTAGGCCGGGGTTTTGGGCCCTCTCCTTCAGGCCACAGTCTGACAGGAGTACCGCTTCCCGGCCGGATCCAGCGAGGGCAGGGGGTCCAGTGCACATGAGCTGGGGACACCCTCTGGCCCAAGATTACTCTCAACAGGATCTGCGGTGGGCCAGCTGGGCGATGCTCTGGTCAGGCAGCCGGTCTGTTTGCGTGAAGGCGGCTCCAGGACTTCCCGTCGACCGCAGTAGATGGTCGTGCGGGGCAACGGCAGTGGGCGGTGCTCCACTGGCTCTGCAGTGGAGAGACGACGGACTGTGCGTGCTCCGGCATCAGTTGTGGTTTGAGCACAGGTGGAGGGTGTCAGGAGCTGCCCTTCAGGTTCGTCTTCTGGCTTTGTGACGCAAGCTCCGGTCGACTCTGAGGACGATGATGAACTACAGGACGGATGACTAGATGATCCTGTTCTTCCGGCTGGTGGGATCACAGCTCCTCTGCAGCCCAGTGAGTCCTTGTCTTTTCTTTATTCAATTCCCGCTATATTTAGGATCCAGGGGTTGGGTGGGTGTCCCTGGTGTGGTTAGGGAGTCTGGGGTCAGTAGTGCGGGTCATGAGGATAGTGAGGGTGTTCTCGACTTGTTGGGCAGCATGCGGGAGTTGCCGTCGCGTTGCGAGCACGCTGGCGTAGCAGGGGGCCATCACCTGTTGCTGCGTGGCCAGCAGCTACAGGCCTGTCGTTCCCGTTCGTGGGAGATAGGTCGGTAGTGAGTGCTTCGGGGATCGTGAGTCCGGGGTGGCGGTGTCTGTACAGACGACAAAGATACTGAAGTCGATCGGGTCTGTTTGGTTGACAGGGCAAAGGGGGAAGTGTATGTGTGTTTTGAAGGCTCCCTTGTTGCTCATTTGAATCCCAAGGTAAAAGAAGAGATCTGTAAGGACGCATACGTCGAGATCTTTTCACTTCTTCCCTAAGAAAAATTTAATTTGAACAAACCAAAACGGGCAGAGAGTAAGGAGGAGGAAGAAAAGAGGAGGTACAAGCTTATACCTCAAACTTTCTCCAATTCTCTAGAAAGCATTCGCGATCTTGGCAAGCGTTAACGGAGAGAAAGCCCCAGACAATTGTTTGGGCTTTTTTTCTACATGAACGCCATAGAGGAGGCTTACAGGGTTTATAGCGGGATGACTTGGCTCAGGTATGATGAGCGGTTTAGACAACGAATGGCGGTCCGTCCAAGTATACGGTGGGATCAGAAGGATATTGGCTTATGGCTAAGGGCCCCGATGTGTTTTGGCAGGGAGTTTTTTCCAGGGGGTTCCAGCCAGTATGGACAGCATGGGGTGGGATGACAGTCGGGAGGAACTGCAGGCAGTAAAACCGGTCTTTGTTGGCAGTTCAATGAGGGACAGTGTAAGTTTGGGGTGCAAGTTCAAGTATTCCTGCTCTGTCTGCAGAGGGACATCGCATGGATCGTCCCAATATTTTAAGGAGGGAAAGGGGTCAGCTCAATTGGCCATGGGGGTGACGCCGGTGAGACTGGTAGAGATGCTTTCCTATCTAAATAGGTACTCGGATACGGTGAGGGCACGTTTATTAGAGTTGGGTTCTCGTGACGGTTTCCCTATTCTGTCCCCTCCACACGCTGTTCTTTTCACTGCGTAATTTGAAGTCCGCCCATGATTTCTTGTTGGTGGTGTCTAAAGAAGCTGAGAAAGGATGTGGGGCTTGGTAGAATGGCGGGCCCATTTGTTTCCCCCCCTTTTCTGATTTGTTAATTTCCAATCACATCCAAGGTGGGCTTCTGTAAATGATGGGATTGATCCGACTCGCTGTTCCGTGGTGTATACCTCCTTTGACGCGGCGGTCGATTGGGTGCGGCAGTATGGGAGGGGGGCACTTATGGCAAAAATGTATGTGGAATCAGCATTTTGTATGCTTCCAGTACATCCCAAGAGTATTCGGCTGTTGGGCTGTTATTGGGAGAGGGCGTACTTTGTGGATAGATGCCTTTCCGGCATAGGCTGCTCAATTTCACACGCCTACATTGAAGCCTTCCTGGAATGGGTGATTTGTGAGGTGGCTGGAGTTGCCTCGCTCATTCATTACTTTGACGATTTCCTTTGCGTTGGTCTGGCGGGGTCCCCAGCATAGGCTAGGCGATTCAGGGTGCCGCTTGAACCTGAGAAAACCCTCTGTCTATTTTGGTATTCCTGGGAATCACCATTGATTTGGAGCGCATGGAATGCCGGCTCCCCCCCCCCCCCCGGAGAAGTTTGAAGACTTGAAATTATTGGTGGACAGGGCGTGCCATTTGCGGAAGGTTACGGTGCTTGATCTGCAATCTCTCCTGGGGAACCTTAATTTTGTATGTCGAGTTATGCGAATGGGCCGGGTTTTTTGTTGGCGAGGGCAACGGCGAGGGCTTCTCATTATTTTGTTCGCTTGTCACACGAACATCGTGATAATTTGGGGGGTGTGGTCAGAGTTCCTTCGTCACTACAATGGTCGGTCGCTTATCATGTCGCCAGTCGTGGAGAACTTTGACCGGAACTTATTCACAGACACATCGGGGAGCGTGGTGTTTGGGGCATATTGCAGAGGTTAGTGGTGTGCAGTTCAGTGGCCTCCAGCCTGGGTTGAGGAGGGTTTAATGCGTAACCTTGCCCTATTAGAATTGTTCCCTATTGTAGTGGCGCTAACAATATGGGGGAAGGTTTTAGAAATAAGAAGGTACTTTTACATTGTGACAACATGGGGTGGTGATGGCAATTAACAATGTTTCAGCACCATCTCCTCCTGTTGTCTGTTTGTTACAGCATTTAGTCCTGATATGCCTGTCAATTAATGCTGATTCTCTTTCTCGCTTACAGTGAGATCGGTTCTGGCTATTCGCCCCGGAAGCTGAGGTGACAGGTCTCTCCTGTCCTCCACACTTGTGGGATCTGGCCTGCGGGGAGAGAATCGGCTGATCCATTCTTCTTTGGCTCCGGGGACATGGACACAAGGCGGCGTGGCGTGAATTGGAGGCTTGGTTGAGTGCTTTGAATGGGGTAGATACTGACAGTGATAGGGTGGTTGCCTTGCTGGCATTTTTGGGTCATGTGTCGGCTGCGGGTTGGTCGTTCGTGAAGGTTAATCGCTTTGTGGCGGCCCAGGCTTTCGTTTGTAAATTGTGGGGCCAGCGGGACGCCACAAAGGATTTTCTTGTTAGCCAGGCACTGAGGGGTTTAGAAGGGGGCGGGTGGTGCCTGATAGACATCGCCCGGTGTTGTTTGCCTTGTTGGAACGGTTGGGTTGGCAGTGGATGTTGTTTGTACTTCAGCGTATAAGTGCGTCTTGTTTAGATTGGCTTTTTCGTGGGCTTTTTTTGGTGTGCTTTGGGTGGGGGAGTTTGTGTCCCCTTGTGGGACACAGCCGGATGGTTTGTTGGTTAAGGATGTAGTGCTGCTGGACGAGAGGGTAGAGTTCTGGATTCGTCGCTCCGAGACGGATAAGTTGGGGAGGGTGAGGGGGAGACGGGTGGTGATAGGGGCGGTTTATGGTGCGCTCATGTGTCCCATTCGCTTCCACGGGGATTACCTTAGAGATAACAAACTCAGAGCTGGACCTTTACAGGGGCTTCTATGTAGGACACTATCTACAGCGGCTTCTATTTAGGTCACTATGTACAGAGGCTCTATGCGGGTCACTATCTACAGGGGGCTATAGGGGCACTATCTACAGGGGGCTATAGGGGCACTATCTACAGGGGGCACGGTGTGTGTGTGTGTGTTTGTGTGTGACAGTGTATGGTACTATTATAATCAGGGATACAGTGTATGGTGCTATTATAGTTAGAGGTGCAGTGTATGGTGCTTTATTATATTTAGAGGTGTGGAGAATTTTAGCTTTGTTTATAGGTGCAGAAATGTTTTAAAAGTGAGAAGCTGAAGACATCTGAGCGGAAAACTGCAGAAATGGGTCATGGCCGGTAGAAATCCCAGATGTCTGGACCGGAGGGAGAAGAAAAGAACTAGAATCTGAGACGTCACCGGTGAGTCACTTAATGTAAATGTTTATTCTGCCTCTAATCAGTATTGTAGTCACTGTGTGACCCGCAGCGAGATGATGGTGGTATGATTTTTTTTTTTGTGAAACCGCATCTCCCAGCATATCCTTACCATTGTTTGGGCCATGCTGGTAGCTGTAGTTTTACGCCGTACAAACCTATACGGCAGGGGTTGCACTAAATTTCAGCTGTATTTCTTCTGGTGTTGTATATATGTACTGATCTTGGTTCTGATGCTGTAAGTACTGAGGTTGGTTCTGGTGCTGTACATACGTATGAGATTGGTTTTGGTGCTGTATATATATGTAATGAGTTTTGTTCTGGTGCTGTATATATGTACTGAGCTTGGTTGTAGTGCTGTATTTATGTACTGAGGTTGGTTCTGGTGCTGTATTTATGTACTGAGGTTGGTTCTGGTGCTGTATATATGTATGGGCTTGGTTCTAGTGCTGTATATATGTACTGAGCTTTGTTCTTGTGCTGTATATATGTCAGAGCTTGGTTCTAGTGCTGTATAGTGAGCTTGGTTCTGGTGCTGTATATATGTACTGAGTTTTGTTCTGGTGCTGTATATATGTCAGTACTTGGTTCTAGTGCTGTATTTATGTACTGAGCTTTGTTCTGGTGCTGTATATATGTCAGAGCTTGGTTCTAGTGCTGTATTTATGTACTGAGCTTGGTTCTGGTGCTGTATATATATGTACTTAGCTTGGTTCTAGCACTGTATTTATGTACTGAACTTGGTTGTGGTACTGTATGTATGTCAGAGCTTGGTTCTGGATCTGTAGTTATATAGGATATATTTATAATAACAAAATTGCAGGGCAGATGGAATTGTTCTCAATTCATTGTATATTTAATGGGAATCTGTCAGGTAGTTTTAACCCCCTTGAACCGCCTCCATGCGGTAATACATGATCTGACAATATTTCCAAACATTCCCTTGTATGTTTTTTTCAGATGCAGCAAAATCCTTAAAATCCACTTTTAAAACGGCGCATACTATATGCTAATTACTCATTAGAGGGTCATGGGGTGGTGCCGCTATCCTGAAGAGTCACATAGTCCTGCCTCTAAACCCACCTTTCCATGTTTGAGTGACATCTCCCTGGCTGATACAACTTTCTCGGATGCGCCATTGCCTTGTGGCACTATACACAAGGGGGGGGGAGGGCTGTGTGGCACTATACACAAGGGGGGGGTTGTGTGGCACTATACACAAAGGGGGCTGTGTGGCACTATACACAAGAGGGAGCTGTGTGGCACTATACACATGGGGGAACTGTATGGCCCTATTTACAAGGGGGAGGGCTGTGGCTCTATCTACAGGGGGCTGAGTGTGGTGCAATCTACAGGGGTCTGTGTGTGGCACTTTCTACTAAGGGGGGTGTGTGCTGCACTTTCGACTAAGGGGGGCTGTGTGGCACTGTATACAAGGGAGGGGGCTGTGTGGCACTATATACAGTGGGGGCTTTATGGCGATATCTACAGGGGGGCTGTATGGCACTATCTACAAGGGGGAGGTGGGGGCGCTATCTACAAATGGGGTGTGACATTGTCTATAGGCGGGGCTATATAGCACTGTCTACAGGGGGGGGATGTATGGCACATTGTACAGTGGGCACTATTTATAAGGGGGGCTGCTTATGGCACCCGGGGGGGGGGGGCCGGGTCAAGAGTTTGCTATGGGGCCCAGTCTTTCCTAGTTACGCCCCTGGTTTGTAGTCTGTAAGCATGGAAATAATTAGGTTTGTTTTTTTCAGAATTGGAGCAATAAGAAATGGTTACAAAGGTTTAATAATTTTGTAAATATATTCAATTACTTATCTTGTACTGATCCGGAGTTACAACCTTTATTATAGTCTAGAGTTGAATTCACAATTCTGCAGTCTTCAGAGCTAAAATCTCCCTCTCCAGTGTTTGAACAGAGTTTGCTCTGGTGATTTGCCTTCTGGGAAGTATAGTCTTCACACCAGATACTGGACAGTAATCTGGGGGTGGAAACTAAAGCCCCTTTTACACTGGCCAATTATCGGGCAAACGCAGGGTAGGGATTAGCAGATGAACGAGCAAACACTCGTTCATCTACTGATCGTATTGTTTTAAAAGTGAAAAATATTATCGTTGTCGGCAGCACATCTCCCTGACGTGCTGCCGACATGATAGAAATGTATGGGGACGAGCGATTGGAGTAACGAGCGCTCGTCCTCATACTAGCTCCTTGTGAAAGGAGAAAACGAGTGGTGATCAATGAGCTGTCCAGTATGGGCCGTGTAAGAGGACCTTAACTATCCACCTGCATTATAGGAGTTCAGCTTTACTGTTAGAGGTGTGTCTATAGACAAGCTTGATGACCGTTTTCAGTAGCAAACCGCTGAACTATGATTGCAGCTCCTGACTATAATACAGGCTAAGTCTCAGGAAAGGTACAAGATAAGTAATGCAATGTATTGACAACGTTATACACATTTTAAAGGTGGACATACATGGACATACACTTTAACAAAATAAATCATATTAATTCCGAGACCCACTGCATAACACTGCACTGATACTGTGCATTTTCATTGTTAGCGATGCCCTACATCTACAGCCTTTCTATGCACATTTCAAATCAAATTAGACAGGACAATGGTTTGAAGCACAGAACACATTCTGAATGAGGGGAACTATGCAAAAGTGAGATCTACTTAATGAGATAAAGCTGTTTAGTTATAAAATACAAAGTCATTTTGTAATATAAGCGTTATTTCTATTGGGATTCGTATACGGGGCCAGCAATTGATATTTAGATGTTTAATGATAATCACTGGTAATATAAGTTACATCTCAAGATCTTATCAAGCCAATAGACATACAGATTAAGCCCATTATTTCCTGTTGTCCTGTATGACTATTGTTTTAAAAAGACTACCTCTTGTAAAAAAAAAAATCTCAAATTTTGTGAAATGTCTCTCTTGGAAGCTCAGCTGTTTTTTTTCTGCAGAGCTCTGCCTTCTCCTAATTAATAAACAGGAAATTGTTATCATTGTCTTCCATGTTACAGACACAGTGGAGCAGCAATCCGGACATCGGACACTTTTTCTACAAGTCTGCTAGCTCACTATTCCACTTGCCCCTCCTCTTCACTTCCTGTTGCCTGCCTGCTTGAAACTTTGCCAAGGCTGCTGTAATCGCAAGATATTATATTAGCTAGTAAGATAACATATAGATACACCTGTTTGGGTAAGATATTTAGCTATATATCTCCCTACCTCAGCAGGGAGGAAGTAAAGGACTGCATTAATTCAAGTTTCCTCCTATTCTGTCAGTATTGAAATAAATGTAACATACAGCATTTAAATGAATCATTTCTTTTTAATTCTACACTGACTTACAAATCTTAAGCGGATCACTGAAGGTATGCTTTAAAAAAAAAAAAAAAAAAAAGAGTAATAAACATCACATATTGGAGGTGACTTGGGCACAGGATTCACAATCATCCAACATAATACCTTGAGTGCCAAAGATTGAAATATACCAAACATTAGGCAGTTTCAAGTTGCCCGTGTTGCTTTTTAAACGAGCTGTCAAAAATGACATAAAAAAGGGCCTCTTTTTTTTTTTTTTTAACTTTCCAGAAACAGCGCTATTGTTGTCCATGGGTTTTGTCTGGTATTGCAGCTCATGGCTATTTAACTCCTTCCCGACCGCTCACCGTCTTTTGACAGCAGGAGGTGCAGGTCCCCAGTCTACAATGACGTCTTTTGGCGTCGCCGTAGATCAGGCTGATGAGCGCTCGTGAGCACTCATCCTCTAAGCAGGAGCTGTAACTAACAGCTCCTGATCTTAGAGGAGCCTCCTGATTACAGCTGGGGTCGGAAAACATTCGGACCCCAGCTGTTTAAACCTTTGATCACGAACCGCGGCATGATCAAAGGGAATTCCCCTCTTTGATCGCATCACCGGGATTCCGGTGATGCGATCAAACACTGAGGAATCCCTCTGCAGTCAGCCCTGGGGACCTACAAAGGACCCCAGGGCTGTCTGTTTCGTTTGCCTGCTGTTCGGGCATGTTCTTTAGCGGCTTCGTTCTAGCGATTGGTGGGGGTTTCAGTGCTCGGACCGCCACCAATCCAAACTTCTGACATGTCACTATGGCATGTCATAAGTTTGTTGAACGTTTAGCTACACTTTAAGGTCTTTTCAGGCCCGGTCATTAAGGGGTTAAGTGAGGCTGAGCAGCAATACTAGACACAGCTCAAAGGCATGAGTGGCTTTGTTTCTGAAAAAAATATTCTTGATAACTCTTTTACAGTATCAGCCATTAATACATCTTTATAATAGTCCAATAATGTCATATTATTATACCGTATTTTTGTCTTGAGTTTTCTCTACTGAGGCATAAAGATATCTGATATCCGAATTTCCTCTTATTCTTCCAGCCCTTGCAGCGGTCTGCAGTGTTGCCCTACGCCTGCCTATTTTGTAATCCCCCCTGGCCGCCTTTAGCCTCTCATTTGCAATCCCTTCATTACCTGCCATCAAAGTTAGTCTTCTGCAGAAGACACAGGCGCCTCGCTGCTGCTGGGAAAGTGTCCTGAAGGCTACCTGTCATTGTGAATCATTAAAGAAGGTAGAAAACAAGGGTGGTTCATATTATGGAGCACATTTATCTTTACAAATGTGTTTCCTGATCATGGCACACGTTTTATTGGATTCCTGGTGTCACTGACATTCCTCATAGAGGATAATAGGAGGTGTGAACAGGCTCCGAGGCCATGTGAAAGGTTGGACCTGACTCATTTCTATCTAAGTTCTACACATGGTCAAGGTGTTTATATATATCAATATTGTTATTATCCTTTATAGAGGCCAATATACTCAGGACTGCATAACAATCAGGTGAAGAATAAGGCCCTGTACACACTGAGCTTTTTGCAGGCAGAAAAAGAATCAGCCTCAGAGTTTCTTCAGAAATTTTGTAGCAGATTTTGATTTTCCTGCACTTTTTCCCCCGCGCTTTTCGCTGCTTTTTTTTTGGTGTGGCCATTGAATCTAATGCAAGGACCGCAGGCAAAAAAACGCTGCCAAAAATGCTTAGAAACTAGCACTGCAGGTTTTTTTTCTGCGTGTCATTGATTTCAGATCAGAAACCATGTCAAGTAAGAACACACCACTTTTTTGTCCCACGAGTGGCCATGAGCCCATCGGGGGGGGGCTGGGGTGGGGTGGACGCATCTGCCTCCCATGGAAATCAAAGGGGGCGATTTCAGCTGTTTTTTGGCGCTGATTCCGATGTGGTTTCCTCGTCAAAATCAGCGCTAAGAAACTCTGTGTGAACTAACCCTAAAAATACCAATATTAGAAGAAATTAGCGCTCACTATCTAAGGCATCATATACACAACCATAGTCTGGATCTGTAGCACACAAATCCCAAATACAAGTGCCATAGAATTCTTCTGTACCTCCATCACCATGTGAAATAATTCTTATCCTGCTTCTGGGGGAGAATGCTGTGCCTCATTGAGGTGCATGGATGCGTAACATGGACCGCCATATCCTCCACTGTAGACCACAGCCGTGTGCATAAAGCCTAAAGGAGATAAAGTACTTGCATTATAGAGTGGACAAGCCAATGACAGAACAATGGTGAGTTTTAAAGGGGTTTTCCACTTTAGATAATTCCTTTTTGTTAGGAAGGTCCCCTCCCAATAAGCTGATCAAAGGCCGTTCCACTGCTGGGACCTCAAGCAATCAGCTGTAATCTGTAGAGGATCACCAGGCAGCAAATATTTAATTTCCCTGCAGCGCCACCACATGGGAAATCAAGCATTACACAGTTATCATTGAATTCTATGTGCTGTGCGTGTAATGTATGGATGTGCCGGGTCCTCCAGAGCATGAGACATTCATTGGAGATGCTCTTTGCTTTGGCTAATAGATGAGTATCCTGAATAAGGTATTCCTCTCCATAAACGCAAAATTCCCTAATAAGGTATTTGGAAAAAAAAAAAAGGGGAACCATCCGAGCCTAATTCCATGCAAGTGAATTAGACAATAACTACCTCAGGAGGTAAAGGTCCCACCTCTCAAAATCATGTCTCTCTTCGCTTAGTACTCTGGGGGGTTCATGAAGAAACTGCTTTCCATATGCCCTATTAGGACTTATGGATATCATAGAGAAGATTCCCCACTCTTGAACCCCTATATTAGCCAGAATGGTTAGCCACTGATTGAGAGGCTCCTGCTCTGGCAAACACAGCCTGCGCCATATAACATTTGAAAGGGCACCATGTAATACTCTGTGGCAAGACAAAACCTACAGCAATATAAGTGGCCATAAAGTGATTTGCTGATACAGATCGCTCATTTATGAGATGCTTTTTTTTCTAGTAAAATAAATGAACTCTTCGAATATGCTCAAGACCCCCAAAGAGCCAAACCACAGTGAAATCGGGAGATTTTCAACTTTAGTGCTCGTTTATACAGATGGGACCAGATCCCTGCAGAAAAAAGCTGGAAAATAAGTGTGCCAATGTGCCTGACTTTCCACTGAACCAATGTAAACTATTATACCTAGACTGCTGCGGACAACTGTCCTGGTAATAAATAATGTACACAACCTACTGCAGGTCCAGGTAGAAATTTATATGTAGAAAGCAATTAACAAACATGTCTCCCAGCTCAGTGGATGATGTGGAATGAAGAGGAAGGAGATGTGGAACATGTGCCCCGTCCTCCCTTCTTCAAAAGACAAGAAAAAGGATATTGAGGGGGATTAAGCAGCAGGGGGCTCCATATGCCAAAGCGATCAGGTCAAATAAATGTGTTAGTCCCTAGTGGTCAGTGGGGCATGCAGCATTAAAGCATGGCGGAGGGCAGATCCTGGATGAATGCATAAGACTGTGTGCATTTTAAGATGAGTTTTAGGCCGGATTCACACGAGCGTGTGCATTTTGCGCACGCAAAAAACGCTGCGTTTTGCGTGCGCAAAAGTTACTTAACAGCTCCGTGTGTCAGCCCCGTATGATGCGCGGCTGCGTGATTTTCGCGCAGCCGCCATCATTATGACACTCCGTTTGGATGTTTGTAAACAGAAAAGCACTTTCAGAAAAGTGCTTCGGTGTGGTGCGCGTGATTTTCACGCACCCATTGACTTCAATGGGTGCGTGATGGGCGAAATACGCACAAAGAACGGACATGCCGTGAGTTTTACGCAGCGGACTCACGCTGCTCAAAAATCACGGACTGTCTGCACGGCCCCATAGACATAGGTCTGTGCGAGACGCGTGAAAATCACTCGCGTTGCACGGACGTATAACACGTTCGTCTGACCCTTAGGGTATGTTCACACGCAGTGTTTTCATGCGTTTTTCGGGGAGTAAACACCTCGAAAAATGCCTGAAAAAATGGAAGCTGAACGCCTACAAACATCTGTCCATTGATTTCAATGGGAAAAATGTCACTTTGTTCAGACGGTGCGGGTTTTTATACAGCTGTTTGAAAAAACGGCGCGTAAAAAGGAGCATGTCAATTCTTGAGCTGTTTTTGCAGCTGTTTTTCATTGTGTCAATAGAAAAACAGCTCCAAAAGCGTCTCCCTTGAAAACAGTTCCGTATTTTACAGTCGTTTTTACTTTAGCGTGTGAACATAACCCAAGGGTTATGCTCCATTGGGAGGCATTGACGTAATCCATAAAGCAGCCCAAAAAACTTACCGGAATGCTGTTCGGTGCAGTTGTCAATTTGCTTGAGTTGTCGTAGGTAAAACTGCTGGCTACCGTGCGGCCATTAAGAAGCAATTTGACACCTACACCAAAAAGCATGCCAGCGTGATTTTCGGCCACATTACTTTGACTTTTGAGGCATTTCCGCCGCCATGCCACTGTACAAAAAAGGTGAGTGGGGCTTATCTGAAGAGGTCGGCCCTTCCGTGGTCTGACAAATTTACTATAATTTACACTAGAAATTGGCATAAATTATAGCACAAATCTACTCCAGCTCATAGCCAGAGTAGATATGCCTTTCTGGTGCACGAACAGCCAGAGATGCGGCTAATTTATTAATAGCTGTGTACCTCTAAATAAAATTGGGGGCTAATTAGATTAGGACTGGTATCTGAAACGTCAGTCTTAATAAATTCCCCCCTTTGTGTTTTTCACTATTTTAAAGATATCTGCTTGCTGTCAGTGAATGGGAACTTTCCTGCTGAAAACCAGTATAAACCTAATATTTCTTAAAGATACACAATTATATCCTGTCTAGGCAATCCTATGTGAAATAAAAGGGGTTGTCCGGAACCTTCAATCGATGGCCTATTATCAGAATCGGCCATCAATGTATCATCAGTGCGGGTCCAACCCCGGGACCCCCTCCAACCAGCAGTACAAAAGGGCCATACCCCTTTATTGCTTATGCAGGCACAGCATCTTATATGTATGTTGAAAGCCCACAGATCATACATTGCTGGCCTATCTCAATAGGTATATTAGGCTGAATTCACACAGGGTGGATACGCTGCACAAAAGTACACAGCATATTCGTCCTTAACCAGCAGGGAATTCTGGTTGAAAAACTGCACCATATTGTGGTGCAGATCTTCAGGTGGAATCTCCGCTGTGGAAACAGTGCTAGAATTTTTTTTTAAATACTTACCCCGAGCGGTGTCATAGCGACACGTCCCTCTGTTCTCGGTGCAGCCCTGCCCCCTAGAATGATGCTGCAGTCCATGTGACCTCTATGACAATGCCCAGGGGTAAGCTTTTTTATTAATTTTGAACCAAAAAAAGGTTTTGTTTTCTTGTGACTTGCGATAATCATTGGCGGAATCTCAGCTTTTCCACCGTACAAATCGCAACATTTGCGTTTTGTTGCGGCTTTTACTTCCCATTGAATTCGCAACAGAAGAGCAGTGATTATGCAGCATAAATTGACATGCTGGGAACTACAATACTGCACCGCAGGTCAATTTATGAAAGTTTTCTCAGCTGTTTTTTTCTGCTGTGTGTGGATGAGATTTCTTCTAATCTCATCCACACTGCTGCTGCTGTAATACGCTGAGGATTTTCTGCGTTGAAATCCGTTGCAGAAAATCTGCAGTGTTTATGCTGTATGTGTCCCTCCACTAATGCTAAGTTCCCACGTAGAGTAAATGCTGCAGAATTTTCGCAACTGAATTCTGTGCGGAAATTCCGCAGCATTTACAGTAGCAGTAAAAGTGGGATTTCGAAAATCTCAGGCCCGCGTTGCGGAAAAAAACCGCTACGTAAATGTTAATAAATTTACATGCGGTGCGAATTTTAAATCCACAGCATGTCAATTTATTCTGCGATTTCGTTGCTTTTCTGTTGCGGGTTTCCCCCATTGAATTCAATGGGGATGCAGAATCCACAACAAAAAGGCAAAAGTTGCGACTTTTGTAGCAGAATTGCAGCGATTCCGCTGCAAAAATTGCATCGATTCGACCGCAAAAATCAGCAATTCCGCTGCAAAAATCGCAAATCAAAAAAAAAATAAAAAGTCATACTTACCCAGAATGCTCTGCTTCTTCCTTTAGCCGGCCTTCTGGGATGACGTTTCATCCCATGTGACCGCTGCAAGCCAAACACAAGCTGCAGCAGTCACATGGGATTTAGCGTCATCCAGGAAGGCCAGGCCGGACAGCCACGTAGGGATGCGTCGCCATGACAACAGCCTAGATAAGTATGGATTTTTTTAAAAAATAATTTTTACGCTGCATACCGCAGCCGAAATTCCGTCCGAAAAAATGCACCACAAGGTGCGGTTTTTCGGACGGAACGTGCTGCGGGTTCCAGGTCGGATACGCTGCATGTTTTTTACGCAGCGTATCTGTCCTGTGGAAAACCGGCCTAAGAGTTTTTGCCTCTGGATATAAACACAAATGTTTCCATTCACTGACAGTACAGACCTTGGAAAGAAATTAAAAGAGGGAATTAACTTTATGTTCACATCTGAGTCGGAGGCTCTGTTAGGCGCCTCTGTCACAGATCCAGTAAATAATGCAGGACAAAATAGTGCAGCATGCTTGTGCTATTTTGTCCGGCAAAACAGCAGACCATGATGGAAACCTGATGGAAGTCAATGGGTTCCGTCGACCGTCTTTGGTGTCTGTCATGCGACAGATCCGGCGCCTACGGTATTTTTGTTTTTTGCCTCCTATGTTGACTTGCAGTAGATTTTGTTGCAAAAATTTCTGCAACTGAAAATCAGTTCCATTCAACTAATTCTGGTTGTTTCTGTAGAAGGTGCATTGATTTCTGCATTGAATTCAGATGAATGGAACTGCAACAAAATCTGCTATGTGTGACTGCACCCTACTGTTCCATGGATCTGAATGGGGTTTGTAAAAATTCACGCAGTGCCGAAACAACCCCGGATTCAGATGTATAGAACAAAATGTCAGAAACAAATCTGCCACGTGTCTGAATTGGACATAATTTGGCCTACAATATTGCAGCCGCTGTGTGTGGGGATGGACTGATTTTTAATGCAGGCCGGTGCTGGTTGTCTTTTATGGCCGTCCTAATCTTTCTATAGTTCTACTCAAATGCCCAAAATAAGTGTGAATCTGATTCATTAAAATGATTTTTTTTTTACACCCCTCGTTTGAAAATGTGATGAAGTGAAATGTAGGTGTATTAGCCTCCTGGTAGCTTTATTTTACTGTTGGCCGCTCCGTTTTAGGCCGTCGTTGGGTCACGTGATCTCCATTCTTACTCCCTGAATGTTACAGGATCTGCTGTTAGGACCGGAAGTCAGTCTTGCAATGCAAGACTAGAAGAGCCATCGTTGTGAGTCTCATAGACTTCGAGTATGTTCACACGGCTTATTTTCGGCCGTTTTTCGGGCCGTAAACGCTCGAAAAATCGGAAGCAGTACGCCTCCAAACATCTGCCCATTGATTTCAATGGGAAAAACGTTCTGTTCCGACGGGCCGTTTTGAAAAACAGCCGTGTAGAAAAACGGTGGTGAAAAAGAAGTGCAGGTCACTTCTTGGGACGTTTTTTGAGCCGTTTGTCATTGACTCTATAGAAAACAGCTCCAAAAACGGTTGCAAAAAACGGATTTTCAGACATTTTTTTTAGCAACTCGCGTCTTTCACACCATTTTTGGAGCTGTTTTTCTATAGAGTCAATGAAAAACGGCTCCAAAAACGCCTCAAGAAGTGACATGCACTTCTTTTTAGCGGCCATTGTTTTACGCGGCCCGTCGGAACAGAATGCTCCCATTGAAATCAATGGGCAGATTTTTGGAGGCGTTCTGCTTTCGATTTTTCCGCCGTTTACGGCCCGATAAACGGCCGAAAAAAGGCCATGTGCACATACCCTAATCACCAACAATTCGAGGCACATTCAACAAGTATAGAGAAAATGATGGAATGCCCTTGTCCCCTTTAGTATCTGTTTGCGGTCAGTGAATGGAAAAATTCTTATTTCTATTCAGAGGCTGAAAACCATTCCTTACCTAATACTTTTCATACAGTGGCTGAGATTCTAAGGGCTTGTTCATACGTTGCGGAATTGCTGCGTTTTTTCCGGACGGAAAAAACGCAGCATAATACAGTAGCAGCAAAGTGGAGCAATGCTCAGAAATTGACTTGTGCTGCGGAAATTTATTCCGCAGCACGTCAATTGTCAATTTGCGTAAAAGCAGCTTATGTGTTGCGGGAATTCTCCATTGAATTCAATGGCGAGCTAAATCCCGCAACAAATAGCAGTTGTTGCGTATTTTGGCGGGTTCGCCGCGATCCCGCCGCAAAAAAACGCAACTCAGAAAAAAAAGCCTGATACCCAGAAGTCTGTATTCCTCCCTCCAGCGGTCACATGAGCTGAAACGTCATCCCAGGAGGCCGGCCCGTGTGACGTCAGAAGCCCGGTCTCCTGGAATGACGCTTCATCCCAGTTTTCCGCAGCGGACATTCCGGGCGAATGTGTTTGCAGTTTTTCGCCCGGAATTCCCTGACGCACACAGGACAGATACGCTAGGTGCTTTTACTCAGCCTATCCGTCTCGTGTGAACTCAGCCTTAGGTCTACTACTGTAGCGCGAATCACGCGCGGCACCCGGAAGTGCTTCCGAGATTTGCACGCACCCATTGACTGCAATGGGTGCGTGCTGCCCGAAACACGGGCAAGTATAGGACATGTCGTGAGTTTTACGCAGCGGACATACACTGCGTGAAAATCACGACCTGTCAGAACGGCCCCATTGACTTACATAAGTCTGTGCGACGCGCGTGATTTCCACACGCGTAGCACAGACTTAAAACACATTCGTGTGAATAAGGCCTTAAGGTGACCATACTCATTAGATGAATGTTAGCCAATTGTGCATATGTAGGGAGGAATAGCTGTCAGACAAATGAGCGTTCGGTCAACAGCTATCTAAGGTGTCCATCCACCGTTATTATGTATCAGTATAGAAAATTCTCAGTAGCAGCACAAATCTCTCCTGCCCTGGACTCCAAGCGGTTGCATTTTAGGTCTGTATCGTGGCCGTGTGCGGATAGATAACTATGATGCTGTGTATTCAGGTAATTGGAACCGCGGTGGGGCCGGAATTTACGTCCGTCTAAATGAGGCTTTGGAATGTCAACTATGTTTCCATTATTGACTGCAAACAGAGATCTTGCAAATAGTGAGGAATTAAATCAAAAACTATATATAAATGTTACACCGCTTTCCATTATATAAGGAGTAGGCTTTATATACGTAAGATGGCACATCCATAAATTTAATAAAAAACTAGAATGCCATTTAGCATAGGGAATGTAACTCAATGCCCGGCAATGCCATCCCTGACATATATTTAATCATGCACCGTCCGTGTATTTATCTTCTACACGCAGCAACTAGGAACAGGGCAAACAAATTTTTCCACAAACCACACTCACATGAATTATACTTTACATTTTCTTCCTAAGACAAATCCTCCACGACTAAACACAGTGACAGTGACAGACTGGATCTTCGTAAGACTATGGCTGTTTACTATGCAAAGTAGATCACCTCCAGAGGGAAGAAAACTACTAGTAATCATCTAAATGTCTTTACTTATTGCAGCTATAGTGACACACGCTGGTCATTGAGGGGAACTACACAGCACACAAAAGAGGATAGAAGTTGGTGGCAACTATAAAAATCCCAAATGCCTTCTTATATTGTGATATCACATTGTTTATGTCAATGTGTAATATAAAACCTTATGTTGTAGGAGATGTGAACATGTATCTTTGCATGATGAGTGCTGGTTGGAGAACAGCAATTCCTGCATCTATTGTCAGTGGTGGAAATAATGTATTAATAAACCTGTTCTCCAGTGAGAGACACTAATATAGAAATTATTTCAGTTCCCTTCAGTATGAGGCACTTTACATAAAATATTACAGAATTACAATTAATTAATACAGTAAAGTCTCTGTAATATGACAATAATGGGATCTAGCAAGTATCAGATGATCAAATATTCTGGAGCATAGGATGTGATTATCGCACTTTCTAATTACAGTTGGTTCCATCATATGTTAACCTGGAGGTATTCACTCGAAAAAGCAATAAAATATACGGTGCTTTAGGCCAAGATCACACACGCAGATTTGACGCGGTTTTTGTGGACACAACAGAAAGGAGATTAATCCGTTTTTTTCTTTTATACATTTCCTTCCCTTTGAATCCACTACTTGGACTGAAAAAAAAATTAGCCAAAAACGGCATCAAAACTGCGTGTGTGTGATCCTGACCTTATGGAGGATACTCATGGGAATGCCTCCGAGTCCGTAAGGGTATATTCACATGTAGCGGTTGAGGTGCAGTTTAAAAAAAAAAAAAAAAAAAAAAAAAAGCATCTTTAAAACTGTGTGCGTTTTTAATGTGATTTGATGTGTTTTTTTCGATGCGGTTTGCAGTTAAAAACGCAATCGCATTGAAAAACGCCCCATTTTGCCATATGTGGTTTTTCAAATGTATTTTTGATGCGGTTTTTAAATGCACTTCCACTGCTACGTGTGAATAGATCCTTAGGGTCTATTCACACGTTGAGGTTGAGGTGCAGTTAGAACCACATCAAAATACCACATCCAAAAAACACATGCTGTTTTACCCCGATTTGGTGCATTTTTCAATGTGGTCACGTTTTTTTTTAACGTATCAGCATAAAAAAAACATCAAAACGCGGTAATACGCATGCGGTTTTCGGATACAGTATTTCTAAGTGGGTCTAGCCCCACCTCAACCGCAATGTGTGAATGGACCTCAGATGTTGCGGTTGAGGTGCAGTTTAAAACCACATACAAAAAAGCATGTGCTTTTAACAAGATTTGGCACGAAAAACGTGATGAAAACGCATGCAGTTTTTGGATGTGGCCACACCTCAACATCTGAGCCATGTACATAAAAAATATGCACTTAAAAATAGGTCTATGATTACCGTACCAAAGTAAAGCAGATAATCAAATGTGATCCCCGACGCCCCCTAGTGGGCTCTGTGTGCTGTCATATTCTGACCATAGATAGTATAGAGCCTGCAACTATCCACCTCATCATCCTTATGTGATTTGTTAATATTTTCCAGATAAAATATTTGGCTGCTCGTACACATACCGGTTGTGCCGTGTTAATTGGCGAGAACCACCTTTCAAAAACTGCATACGGTTTACCATGAATTGCCGCGGTTTCACTGAAATTACAGGTGGAGCACATAGACACCATGTGCGTTTTTTTCGCATTGTTCTCGGCTGCGCGGCATACACAACCATTTCTTATACGAGCTGCCTCCAGCAGGTATACAACAATGCATCAACCCCATTCTAATTGCAGGGTAACGATATCATATTAGTGCACAATTTTCTTGCTGCACTCCCTGGGAAACTGGGAGATAAAGCGACTAATCCAAGGTTACAGTCTCTGAATCATTGTTATTGCTTTGTTACAAATGCACTTTTGTTTGGGGGAAAATGACTGTTCGTAGACAACCTCTATTATTACACTGGTATTGAATGTCATTTTAGCTAGAGGGAATCTTATCTCAACATGTGTCTCACTTCCATGTGGCCTTTTTTTTTTTTTTTTTTTTTTGCGTGCGCTACCATCTATGGCCACTTGGTGGAGATGTGCCTCTACAGTAATTGGCGAGGTAGCGGTGCCTTTATGTAAAGGAATCTTTCTGAAAAATTATTAACCCTTATGAATTGCTCTGGAAATTATGAAAGTTTGTGTTACACCTTAATATCCCTCAAGAATTGAAAATATTTCAACCTGAATAAACAGGTTTATTATTTTTTACTTTAAATTTTAAATTTCATGCAAGTCAACTAAAATGTAGAAACTTGATAAGCCTGAAACATATTTTAAGTCAAAATGTATGTTCAGATGCTGAAAAAACCTAATTAATTTTGAGTTAAATGCATTCATGTTACAGAATGGGGGGAGGTGCCTGCGCTCCGGTATAGGGTTCCCCCCAGGGGGGCCTGTAATTAGAGCATAATAAGGGTTTGCAGCCTTGCTCTACTTGTTATATGCTCAGGACACTGAATGCCATCAGAGGAGGAAAATTAAGTCAAGAGAACTACTTTGGTAGTGCAGTCACTGACAGCCATAAAATCTCAGGGGCGATTGGTCAGTGTGGAGGTCTGTTCAGTATTGCACGTTTGGGAGATTTAAAGGGGAAGTGCTTGTTTAGTGAGAGCCATTTGTCCTGTGCTTTGAAGACCCAAGGACTGTGGTGAAGAGTGAAATCTGTCAGGACTGAAGGAGTTGTTTATTTCATGGGGAGATTTGCATGTAGGACTGGAATTCTTAAAAGGACAACTGTAAATTCTCAGGCATCTCTATGACAGACCTAATGTAAGAGGCAGGCAATAAATGTTGTTTTTTTTCCACATTTGCAATTTTATTGTTTAAAACATTAACATTTTATGATGAGAGTGACTAGGGGGTAATGATTTTATGTAGAGGTCTAGAGCCCAAATCTAAAACAGTTTTTCGTATGCTCTATTGGGGCATATGAATGTAATAGAAAGGGGTCTCCCGTTTGTGTGGAGAGCAGCTACAAAGTGCATTACTTGCTTTGGAGGACCCGGCATGTCCATTCATTACACTGATAATCTATTGACTTCAATGTGTACTGCGTAATGCTTTATTTCTCCTGTGGTGGCGCTGCAGGGAAATTGAGCACTTGCTCTCAGGTTCTTCCAAAGATTACCGCTGATCACTAGGGGTTTCAGCACACATCAAAATATCGTACAGGGTTCCTTCTAACAAAGAGGAATTGTTCATGTACCTCTTTAATATACAGGATGCAGTTAAAGGGTAACTAAACTTTCAACATGTGATAGTGAGGTGCCAGAAGTTTTTATCGTTGGACGTCCTGATCACTGAGACCCCCACCGATCACAACGAAGCAGCGAAAGCTGTGCCACTAAGGAGCCTCACACGCGAGCGTGTTCGGTCTGTGATATACGGTCCGTACGTCGGCTGCATTTCCCGGACTGAACGCACTGTGGAGAGCTGGGCTCCTAGCATCATAGTTCCAAACACGCTCGTGTGTGGGAGGCCTTAGTTTCCGAACGGCTTTATTTGGAGTGGTGTACAGGCTCAATAGAAAGCCTATGAGTCCGTACGCCGCTCACTTGGCTTTCCAAGAAAAGCTGATCGGAAACTAAGTGGCACAGCGATCACCGAGTGCTTCTGCCGCTTAATTTTAGCGATTGGTGGGGTGTCTCAGTGCTAGGACCCCCACTGATCAAAACTTCTGACATGTCACTACAACATGTCAAAAGTTTTTTAAAAGTTTAGTTACCCTTTAAGTATGATTAATATGGCCAGATCTACCTTAAAAGGGTTTTCCATAAACAACCACTATCACCTAACCAAAATGGTGCGGTCTTATGAAAGTTGAGGCAAAAAAAAACGAGCTTTGACAGAGATGTGTGTGAACACAGCCTAAAGTAATTCAGAATTTCATCACTGTAAATTTATATTGTGAAACAAAAAGCAGCTTCGGCAAACAAAACCTGATAACAATGTACAGAACGTTATCTTCGGAGATATAACCACTCTAAAATGCGGGTCACACATACAGCTTGAGCTATCGCATGGAAAGCAGACACGGCGAAAAAAAAAAAGTACTTTGCAATAAAGTTTGCGAGATAAATGTGCAAGGCAAAGTCTGTAAAACTTTAATCTACAGTGTGTAAATATAAAAAGTTCTTGCAGGATGAGAACATTACAACAGTTCACACACATAGGAGCCTGTCTTGCTGAAGGAGTTAATGATCTGCTCCCTGAGTCCAGATAGCACAGACTTAGGTTTATTTAGCCTGCAAACCAGCTGCACAAGCTCCAGGGAGGGAGAGATAGGAAGTTTTGGGGGAGGGGATCTGGCTTGTCACTCATTAACCAGCCACTGCCGGGTGGAGGATGGGACATGTTGAACTGGGTGCGGTGTTGGGGAGGGGAGAAAAATGAGCTGCAAGTTTTGCAAACAGCTTTTTCCCTTCTACTGGGACAGAAGTGCAGTGAAGGCGCAGGCAGCTGTGGGTGCCAATGCAGCCAACTAGGAAGGGGCACTTGCAGCGTGTACTTACCCATTAGAGGTGGCACGTGAGAGAACTTTTTATGGCAGAGCCTTTTCACTTTTTTCATAAGTCCTACAGATCACCATCTCTTTGGCCTCCCAATGTGCCCCTATGGGAGAGGCACCTTTGGGTGCACACAACTTCCAGCAGTGATCTCTTTATGTAATAGTTTCCATTGCTGGACGCTAGATCCGTGTCGTGTATTTCTAGGTTGACTTCCATGAACTTGGACTATAAACTTGTAAAATATCTGGTCTGCAGCCAGTCTATAAAACACTGTATAAAATGCTCCAGATGCCAGAACATCGCAGCTTTAGGTTGGGGCATGGCTGGCATGGATGGGGTTAAGCAGTGTGTTTATACAGTGAGAAAAGAAAAACCTCATGACCATAGAAATTCACTTCCTAATATATATATATATATATATATATATATATAATTATTA
This sequence comes from Rhinoderma darwinii, assembly GCF_050947455.1. Taxonomy (NCBI): domain Eukaryota; kingdom Metazoa; phylum Chordata; class Amphibia; order Anura; family Rhinodermatidae; genus Rhinoderma; species Rhinoderma darwinii. The sequence goes on from NC_134690.1 coordinate 383,706,615, forward strand.
TTTTTTTAGTCCTAAGGAAGTGGATTTGTATGTGGCTAATAGTGCGCTATCAGCTGGTATCCTGTGCTGGTAGGGGGTGACATGGCTTCTCTCTCCAGCACTGCACAGGGTTAATGCTGAGGCTCCTACTTCCTGCTACGTGGTCAGCCTGCACATGCTGTGTCTTCCACACTCAGTGCTCTGTGCAGGCAGCCAGATGCAGAGTTAACCTATCCTTGCAGATGTTGCTTTTGGAGCAGTTTGATGATGTTAACCCGTAACACGCTGGATTTAATGCATGGAATGGTTTTGCATCCAGATTCCTTGCACCTCAATCACAAATTCTACCTTGTTCTAAGCTAGTGGTCTCCAACCTGTGAACCTCGAGTGGTTGCAAAACTACAACTCCCAGCATGTTCTGACAGTTGTCATTTTGCAACAGCTGGAGAGTCACAGGTTGGGGACGCTTGGTCTGAGCTATCCTATTAGAGCATTCTGCATATAGGGAGAGAGGAAGCCGTGCATTATTCCATCGTGGTGGGCAGGGGAAGAATTATTGGACAAAAACAATTAGTAATCAATGTAATAGATTTGCATTTGGCAAAGGATTGATATTGATGTCTCCATAAGTGTAGCTGTAGGAATGATGAGAGTTACACAACCAATCAAATCAACGTTGCATTTGCAAGCGACCTATTGGCCTATACCGTGTGTGTATAAAGTTAATGATGTTCCAGCAATTGCCTGTTTTTGGATAAAGCGGGACCACCAAATATATTATTTAGGCCTTATTCACACGGGCGAGTCCGATGTGCGTTTGCAAAAATCGAAGCGTTTCTTATGTATTTGAGTGTCCGTGTGTCGTCCGTTTTTTCCATCCGTTTTTCTTCTCTGATAGCACTTCCTGGTTCCACTTTTTCTTTCTGCATTTCTTTAGCAACTGATCCGTGAAAAAAGGACCGCACACACAAGTTTTTTTTCATGCACTCGTAGATTTCAATGGCCGAGTCTGGTCTGTAAAAACGGCCCAGAATAGGACATGCTGTGAGTTTTCACGCACCGGACACACGCTCCGTGAAAAAAACCAAACTGATATATGAATAGCCCCATTGAATTGCATGTGTCCAGTGTGCTGTCTGTTGTTAAAGCGGACAGAACACGGACGAGAAACACGTTGGTGTGAACAAGGCCTTACTATGTTTAATATTATGGCTGATAATTAAAATAATTCAGAAATACCGTTCTAGAACAACTAGAAATTAGACATGTCATAAATGGAAATAATTTTCATATGTGTAGAGTACGTGTTTATACTCTGGGGGTACAAAGCTGTTCTGCAGCACCCACGTTGTGCATTCTCCACCTCTCCCCTTCCCCATGTTCTCATCTGAGGATACAACCGATCACTGTCTAATTTCTGTATAATCTAAAATGACTGGGACTGCGTTTGTGCTCGAGTCATGGATGTAAACTGTCAGTGGCACTCAAGCAAATCTTCTGCAGTGTTTTTCCAAACATGAATGCTCCTGAGAGGTCAAGTCCATAGTGCAAAAACAACATGGCCCACTGAACTTTTACTTATGTTTTAGCACAACACCAATAAAGCGTTGTGTTCCCGAGTGCGATCCTTATTGCATGTGAATGATAGAATTAGTAATATAGTCGGCCTGGCCTAAACTATGGTCTGTATGGATGGATTTCACTCGTTTCATATGGTAGATTGCTCATCTCCATGAAAACCATGCCCTTCCCAGATTTTACTTGCACAGTTTTGCAATCCTTGGCTGGATCAGCCATTAATAAGCCTGTGCCGGAGCTGCCAGCTACTTTAACGTTTAAACAAGAATCTAGTAGCAGAGTTTTTCCTGCGGAGAAAAGGCTTTAGGGCCTAGTTGTAACTTGTAGGTACGAGCCTTGCCACCGCCCCACATTCTGTGCTCTGACAGACTGCACGGCCTCCCTTGTCTTCGTTTTATCACAATGCGGACGCGCTCATTCGTTCCCAGGGAGTTGGCAGACGTTCAAGGTCTTGTGATAGGACTAACAAGCCAACTTCTTGTCCTTTGACACAGGAGCCCTAAACCAGCACAGCCATATTTACCAGTGGTGGTGCTCTCTGCATTTACCCTTTCTCTGCCTGGGCTATGCTCGCCCTGTGTCTATGTGCCTGCACTTATTACTTTTGCAACTTTTTTTTTTTACTCCTTTTGTGCTGTCTTAAAACATTTATGCCTCATGCGCACGACCGTTGTGCCACTGGGGCCGTTTTTGACGGCATCCGAGTGGCACCCGATAGTCTTCACTCACTTTAGCGGGTGAATCGGGTCCGTGAAAAATGGTCCGAGTCTCCGATCCGAGGAAAGATAGAACCTATATTTCCTATATGTCCTATATTTCCTCGGATCACTGACGGGACTCGGATGGCGCACACGGTCGTGTGTGCGTGAGGCGTTAGTTTTGCTGCAGTGATCAAGTTAGCAGAGGTAGGTGGCGATCAGTCGTCTATAACGGCATAAATAACTTTATCATTGCTTAATGTAGAGGCTCAGATTGCAGAAGGCAAGTAAAGAAGAAGAAAAAAAAGTTTCCTGCAACCATTTGCGAGGCAGACAGGGGAGGAGGGTGGAAGGAAATAAACAAGGAAATGTGAGAGAGCGGAGAAGGGGAGGGGGCTGCTCGGGTTTCCCCTCATACTCCTTGATTCATTGAGACACCCTGCTGTCAGGGGCCCAGTACCCAGTGATCTATGAGAACCAGTGGACCAGTCACAACCAGATCATGTATGTGCAAACAAAACATGTGACGGCCCGCTACATACTAAACATATGCTAAGGGATACAAAGGCAACATACAACTCCCATCATGTGACTGTTACAAACGTTAAAAGGCGATAAAAGTGCATTGCTGACCCCCCCCCATACAGACGCATTGTGTGAAGCCTTTGCTGCTTTATTTCCATGCCCATTTTATACCCATCTTGTTTTGCATTGCTGACCCCCCCATACAGACGCATTGTGTGAAGCCTTTGCTGCTTTATTTCCATGCCCATTTTATATCCATCTTGTTTTGCATTGCTGACCCCCCCATACAGACGCATTGTGTGAAGCCTTTGCTGCTTTATTTTCATGCCCATTTTATACCCATCTTGTTTTTGATGTATACATTTAGAGCTGTATGCCCAGGATAAGCCTCTACTTGTGGTTCTACTGGTTCTACAATGGGAAGCCACAAGTTGCTCAGTGTCAGGCTTTTATAGGTTAACCCTTTTTTTTTTGCACATTTCATACTTCAAGCATTTTATTGCTTTTTCAGTAAACAGAAGGCGCAATAAACAACACCAAGCGGACATTGTTCGGTCTGGAATCCAAGCAGCACGTGAGTTTGTCTACAGTTCTTGAAGAATTTTTTATGAGGGTATTTGATAACGATACCCGATAAAATACGGGACAAAATATTGAACCTCTGATAGTTGAGAACATCGGAGGGCTGCGATTAACCCTTTTATGTCTGAGAGATCCCTGATAGGCTGATACTTGTTGTACCACACGTTAGCATGCGCTTATATTTGAGGGCATTGAGACTTGTAGTACCACACGAGTTACATGTGAGCTTATAAATCTAAGGCCATTCTGAGACTTCTAGTCCTACACGAGTTACATGTGAGCTTATAAATCTAAGGCCATTCTGAGACTTGTAGTCCTACACGCATTAGCTCGTGAGCTTATATTTCTGAGGGCATTCTGAGACTTGTAGTATTACATAGGTTAGCATGTGCGCTTATATTTCTGCAGCCATTGAGATTTGTAGTACCACACAAGTTAGCATGTGAGCTTATATTTGAGGGCATTCTGAGACTTGTAGTACCACACAAGCTAACATGGCTTATATTTTTTAGGGCATTCTGAGACTTGTAGTTCCACAATATCACAGCCTAGTGCTGTGTGTGAGGGGTATAGCTGTTTGGAGACCAGGCTTGTAGCTGCCACATGGTAAAAAGCTGAGTTTTGTTGTTTTTGTGATATTTTTACCTCCGCTTTTTTTTTATATTGTGGGTGGCAGCCATGTCTGTTAGTGGGATATTCTGCGATATTTCTTATAATTGCACAGTATAAATGTAAAAAAAACACAATCATTGAGGTGGCAGGAGCTGAGGAGCCGGTTATGCGCTCGCTGCCTGGGCTGTAACTGTTCGCCCTGGGTGAAAGTCTACAAGCTTCTACCCAAGGAAATTGGCGGCGACCAATAGGAACGCAGCTGGCTGACGTCACAGCTGCAAGGGAGGCGTTGCCCGGAGACCCCGGCTGGGTCAGCGTTCTATCCCTCCCACTGCGCGCCCTAGTAGCATTTATATAGTGGTGCCTGGACGCGGGCTGGGGAGTCAGCTCGTTGCACTTATTTCAACTCCAATCAACCCAAGTGAATTCGGACCTGGCAGCCCTTCCCCTCCCCCGTCGGAGCCTTAGTCGTGGCTATTCCAAACCTTTTTTTAATAACGCAGGATCCTCTTGGTCCTCTGGACGCGCTACAAACTGGATCTCGAAATGTCTGCAACACTTTTATCCGCCTTCTACGACATTGACTTGTTCTGTAAGGTGTGTATAGCCTCATGTATGCGAGGAGTGTGGATTCTTTGGAGAGAGTTTGCTGCACGGAGTGAGGGAGGACGATGTGTGTGTTGACGGGCAGCGCTCACAATTTGGAGGAAAGTCTGGTGCACGTAGAGACTAGTGTGAATGGAGCTCTTGGGATGGTCATGTGATTGCAATTTGCACAAGGCAATGCGGCTATTGAGTGTATATGTGATTCTAGTCTGCACCCGAGATTGAGAGTGATGTGTGCAAGTGTTCGCTTGGGAGATCTAGGGTGGACTGCTGCTCCGTGTGAGTGCGTTTTGTAGAAATGTGTGTGTGTGTGTGCACAGTCACTTAGAAGTGTTGCCTGCTCCCAAAGATCGAGCTGAGACGCTGGTAAGATCAGAAGTTCTAGGAAAGTCTTGGGCTACTTGTGAGTGTGCAAGCTGGAGTGAAGTGTGCACGTTGCCTGGTGCCTGATGGCCAGTGTTCAGACTGGTGCGTTTACGCTGCCCCCAGTGTAAAGGGTGACTTAGCTTAGGAGTGTGATCGTGATCCTGTCATTCTTGCATTTGTAGACTTTTTTAGGTGTGTTTTTTTGTTTTTTATTTTATTTTTAAAAGTTGCTTCTACTGTGTTTAGGGATTTGTATTAGTTGAGGTGGAGTGTGTTTTAGTGCAGCAACTTGTGGGTGAGTAAAAGCTGCAGCTTGTTCTGCTGGAGTCTTGACAGTCTCTCTTGATTCTCTCCTGTTTAGAACGAGAAAGTCCTGAACAATCTGAACCTGAGCAGCATGCTGGACAAGAAGGCAGTGGGCAGCCCTTTGACTAGCCCAAACTCCAGTCTGATTCCGGGCTTCCTGCGCAGACACTCGGCCAGCAACTTGCAATCTCTGGCCAACAACAATAATTTGTCCCCTAAGTTCTGCAACAACAACCTCAAGGAGTCCTCGGTGATGAGCAGCACCGCCCTGCTGAACAAAGAGAACAAGTTCCGGGACCGCTCGTTCAGTGAAAATGGGGAGCGTAGCCAGCATCTCATTCACCTCCAGCAGCAACAGCAGAAGTCCGGGGCACAGATCAACTCCACTCGCTACAAGACTGAGCTGTGCCGGCCCTTTGAGGAAAGTGGCACCTGCAAGTATGGAGAGAAGTGCCAGTTTGCGCATGGCTTCCACGAGCTGCGCAGCCTGACTCGGCACCCCAAGTACAAGACGGAGCTGTGCCGTACTTTCCACACCATTGGTTTCTGTCCCTATGGTCCACGCTGCCACTTCATCCACAATGCAGAAGAAAGGAGACAGGCACCTGGAGGGGGCTCCCCTACTGATTGCTTCAATGGCCAGCGCCCTAAGCTGCACCATAGCCTCAGCTTTTCTGGCTTCCCCAACCACAGCCTGGACTCCCCTCTGCTGGAGAGCCCGACCTCCCGCACCCCCCCTCCTCAGCCCTCCAACTCCCTGTACTGCGATGAGGCTGTGCCCTGTGCCAACAATGCCTTCACCTTCTCTGGCCAGGAGCTGAGCCTCATCACCCCACTGGCCATCCAGACCCATAACCTCTCCGGCTACAACAACCCTGCAGCCTACTGCCGTCAGCAGCCACCAACCTCCTCCAACTCTCCCCCACCAAGCCTCAACTTCCAACCCCTGAGGCGCCTCTCGGAGTCTCCGGTGTTTGATGCTCCTCCAAGCCCACCCGACTCTCTCTCTGACAGGGAGAGCTACTTGAGCGGCTCCCTGAGCTCTGGCAGCCTGAGCGGATCCGATTCCCCAACCCTGGACTCAAACCGGCGCCTGCCAATCTTCAGCAGGCTGTCCATCTCTGATGACTGAGCCACCACCAACCCCTGCCTGGAGGGGGTACTCTGGACTGGGGAGGCAAATGCTACCCAGGCTGGTATGAGTTATTTTTTTTCTTTGTTTTAATGATAGCCACCTGTCTAATAACAGAGGGTGGTGCTGTAAAGCCCACAGCTGCTGCAGAACCTCTGTTTTAAAGAAAAAATTTAAAGGGCAGTGCTGCCCGATTCTTGGTCATGTTGATTGTTATATTTCTTTAAATAGCAGAACCGTAAAGTTCTGCTGCACTAGAGGTTTTGTGGCAGCTGGGGGTCTTTGGGCTCCAAAAGCTGCCCTGGCGAATGGACTATAGAGGTTTTTTTTTGCCCACCCTGCCTTTAAATACAGTGGAAGTGTCAGGGGCCAGTTTTGCCCCCATATTTTTGTCACAAGCTGCCAGTCTGTCCCCGCACCTCCCTCTGTATGTGCTATAGAGACTCAGGAGGGTGAAAGAGGATGACCCAACTCTACAACGTTGTAATTACAGCAAGGACTAAACACTTGAACTATTTGAAGCTGGCACTCATGATGTTCCCTGTATTATTATTATTGTTACTGTTAATTATTTTGTTTTTTTTGCCTTCGTGCCTCTGCCAATTTTTATTTAATGAAAAGCAGAGTCGGAAAAAGACTCGTGAAAAAAAAAAAATCCTGAAAGCTGAACAAAAAAGAAACCTTACTCGCAAAAGGGCAAACTTAACAAATAGAACAAAACTATTTTTATAGAACTGTGGGGGTTAGCGGGTGGGATGTGTCTTTTTGGGGGCGGGGGATAGTTTTATGCACCAGCAGGCATTCCATCTCTTGAAGCATTAGCACAGCAAACTTGGGGAAGGACACCCTTACCTTTCTCCCAAGGGTTTAATAATAAAACACAACAGTCCAGTTGGATAAAAAAAAGAAAAAAATTAAAATAAAAACTTTAATAAGCTTTTTAAAAATTCACCATCCTGCCGAGAATATGCCTTAACAACAAGCAACCCTCTGAGATGTCTATTTCTTTAGCTTAACATGTACTAAAACTCTCATTCCAAAGTTTAACATCAGTTCCATTTCCATCGCTTAGTGGGCTGTTAGCTTAGAACAATTTTGTTCCTCTATTTGGAAGCACTCAGTTAGTTTATAATTGTTGAATAACTGCTGATTTTTTTTTTTTTTTTGTTTTTTGTTTTTTTATTATTATATTATTTTAGCTGTCTGAGTTGCTTGCCTGTCACTGCACACAACTCAATATGAAACTATTTAACTTATTTATTATCTTGTGAAAAATATACATTGAATAATTTGTTCATACTGTATTTATCGGGTATGATGAAAAGCAATAGATATATATTCTTTTATTACGTTTAAATTATGATTGCCATTATTAATCTGCAAAATGTTGAGTGTATGTTCTTTTCACAGTAATATATGCCTTTTTTTTGTAACTTCACCTGTTTTATTTTATTGTAAATGAGTAAAATCTTAATTTAAGAGATTGTATGTAATATTTATTTCATTAATTCCTTTCCTTGTTTACGTTAATAAAAAAAAAAAAAACGAAAAAAAAAAAGGTTGAATGGTTTCTGTTAAGAAATCTCAGTGCTGTGGAAGAAGTTTGAGGAATTTTTGTATGGATTTTTGTTTTTTCTTTTTTTTTTCCCCCCACTTTTTTTTTTTTTTTATTCCCAACCCCATTTTCATATAATATTCTTGTAGCCCGTCCAAAAGAGCTAAGAAAAAGCATTATAATTTGACTTGAGTGACTCACTCAGAATTTCCATATTTTTTTTTTTTTTTTATATAATATATATATTTTATTTCTTTTCCTCCTATTTTGTCTATTTCCACCGCTATCACTGTGATGGTATGTAGCAATAATTTGGGTCCCAGTATTATATTTCACAGTGCCTTTTGAAGAGTTCACACTTGCCTTAAATGTTTCTCAACCAAAAAAGTATTGTGTAAAGGTGTGATAAATTGAATGTAGGGATGGGATTTTTTTTTTTTTTAATATATTTTTTTTAAAAATATATATATTTTACCACTTTAATTTAAAATAAAGGCCACATTTTGCATTTAAACTTTATGCAGTACGTGCAAGTGTCTTAAATTTTCTAAATATAAAAAGCCAAACTTTTTTTCTTTTTTATTTATTTTTCTTTTCTCCCCTTGTACATAGTAGGTACCGACTGAGCACTATGTACTTTTTTTTTTTTTTTCCTTTCTGAATTACTCTAACCAATTATTTTTTTTTTCTTTCCTGAATGTAACGAAAGGATGAGTTGACTATGATTATATTTATATATAATTAGTCGGTTCACTAAGAATTGTGAGACTGTAAAATTTGTACTGTAAATGTTTTGTAGTTCTCCCAATAAATTTTTGGAAATAAAATAAAAATAAAAAAAGCAAATACCATGAATGTTTTGTCTGTTAGGTGGTGGGTTTTGGGTGTCTTTTTGCCTACAGGTTAGCGTTTGAACTGAAAAAGGCTGTTCTTGCAAAAGTTTAATGGCTTTCGGCCAAGACAAATACCGAGTATTGTAGACTGTTCCAAAGTGCTAGTTCGGTAGGTATTTGCAGTATTCTTAAACCCTTACACAATAGCTTATCACATGGTAGGGGCTGATACTTTACTGAGGCCATCTGAACTTCCTGGGCTTTTACATTAAAGCTGCAAACCACTGAAAACACACATTTATTATGCCTTTTCTCTTTTATGGGTTATTGGCTTATCAATGAAATGTAAGTTTTATTTTTAATGGCCTTTTACCCATTTCTCAATATAAAGTATGGCCAGGGTACCTATAGGCGGATTCACCGTCCTTTCACACTTTAGGCTAGCTATAACTGGATGTGTGACACATGCTGGTTATACAGGATCTTGTTTTTTTTTTTTTTTTTTTATGTATATTGTATTTTTTATTTTTTTTTGTCATTCTTCAATGCTGTGCACTCAAACCAGCGTCTGGCATTTATTTATATGGGTCATGCTGTGATCATAAGAGGGTGAGCATTGTAACACAATAGGATGATTGGGAAACAGGGTTTTTAGCAATTTCTCTGACCATGCATTTTTCAATATTGCACAAATATGAATGGGTACTCGTGCAAAACTACAACTACAGATAAAGTTCAGTAGAAAAATAAAACCATGGGATTTCTGGTTCTGCACTAAGGCCGTGCAGCGTGTTTAAAAGGGATCAGGATATTGCACTCAGTTGAACATGCTTTAGTAATTTAGTATGTAGTAATTTCACCACTAGGGGCAGTGTCCCATTATGTTTTAATGTAGTTGGGAAAGAAAAGTTCTAGATAGTGTGTGTGTATTGAGAAGAATATAAGGTTTACAATTTTATGGAATGTTTTAGTACAGTAGCCCCCCCCCCCCTAAAAAAATAATAATTTATTTTTTAGCATTTATAGACTCTTAGTAGCTCATAAGTACTAAGGATATGGGAGATAAGAACAGCAATGTCTTTCTATACACACCAGACTTCCTGTATGTAAACATTTCAGCTTTCCTCTAAACTGATAACAGGGAACAATGGCATGTTCTCGTGTATCCTGTTTTTTAGGCCTGGAGATTTTTACATCAATGCTATCCGATTATTATATAATTAAATATTAGTGGTGAATGGTTTATTCTTCTAGATAACGTCTATAAGTAAATTCCCATATAGAGGGGTGGTCTTATTTCGTTGGCTGGGAAGCTGTGGGTGGGAGTTTTCTGCTCGGGGGGGGGGGGGGGGGGGTGTTTAACTGATCAAGATTTAAGGTTCCTAATCAATAAATGGAGCTTTAGGCTTCTCTGTATGAAGCAAGTATAGCATAAGCTTCGTGCTGACCAAACCCCCCCCCCCCCCCCCCCCCCATATTTGACCCTTAAGGCCTCATGCCCACTTCAGTGTTTTTTTCGTCAGGGTGCTATCTGGTGTTTTGACTGATCGCACCCTGGCACATTCATTTCAATGGGGCCATGCACACTACTGGTTTAACGGAACCGTGCGGCCGTTCCATCAAAAATAGAGCCGGTCCCACTCCTGCCTGTTTTTGACGGAACAGTTTTGGCCTTTTCATTGATTTGGTCCATGAAACAACGGACTGCACACGGAAGTCATCCGTGTGCAACCTGTATTTCATGGAACTGTCATTAGCAGACGGCCGACTGAAGTGTGCAAGCGGCCTTACTATGTAGGTAGGGTCATTCTATTATTATAGTATATATTAAATAGTTTACATTACATTTAGTATTATAAGGGAGGATTTACACGACCGTGTAATACGTCCGTGCAACGCGTGTGATTTTCACGCGCGTCACACGGACCTATATTAGTCTATGGGGCCGTGCAGACAGTCTGATTTTCACGCAGCGTGTGTCCGCTGAGTGAAACGCACGACGTCCTATATTTCTGCGCTGTTCGCGGATCGCGCGCACCACACGGAAGCACTTCCGTGGGACGCGCGTGATTCGCGCAAGAGCAGTAAGAAGTATGAATGTTAACAGAAAAGCGCCACGTGCTCCCATGCTGTTTAAAAAAAAAAAACAACAAACATTCATAATTTGACCTGTGGTGTGGTTTTTAATCCGCAGCATGTCCATTCATGCTGCAAAATCGCTGATTTTTCATTGTGGCTTTTCCCCATTGAATTAAATGGAGAGGTAAAATTCACAACATAGCAGATTTTTGCGGCGGATTTTCCCTGCAGAAATCGCAACTTACCCAGGTCTCTGCTACTGTGTCCAGCCCACGCTCCCGGGATGACGTTTTATCCCATGTGACTGCTGCTGCCGCCGATCACAGCAGTCACATGGGATAAAATATCATCCCAGGAGGCCAGACTGCAGGATGTCAGTGGGACAGGTCACAATAGTTCGTTTTTTTTTTTACGTGTTCGACAGTGGACGTTCCGGCCGAAAAATGTCACCACAATTTGGTGCGGTTTTTCGGCCGGAATTCACTGCGACATCAGGGCAGGATCCGCCATAAGTACAATGCAGGTACGTGCGTGTGAGAGTACTCTTAGGGTATGTTCACACAGCCTATTTTGGGCCGTAAACGGCCAAAAAATCGGAAGCGTTTGCTGCGTTTTTTTTACACGTAAAAAAATGGCCGCAAAAAAGAAGTGTAGGACACTTCTTGGGACATTTTTGGAGCCGTTTTCCATAGACACTATTGAGAAAAGCTCCAAAAACGGCCGTAAAAAACGCAGCGAAAATCGCGAATGCCACAAAAAACGTCTGAAAATCAGGAGCTGTTTTCTCTTGCGTGTGAACACACCCTTAAGAATCTACGGTGCTGTAAGTTCGGTTCAGTAGAGCTTTGGTGGTCCTGTTGTTACATCTGGAATACCAAACGTTAAAAACTGGTACAATATGTCCACCTCATTCAGGCCTGAGATGTTGCTGCAAATTTTCACTGAAAACAAGAATATTGATGGGAGGTAGAACTATGGACCCCCTTGATATCTAGGAAGAACATATCCTGGCCCCCAAGTTTATTGAGTGACCAAGCGTGCATGCACACCTTTCCATTAACAGCAGTAGAGCCTATGGATATCTATGAATGAGAACAATATAGATTTATCACTCAGGTGCCATGAATTCAGCAACAAAGCACCTGATGGCAAAAAGCCTGATGTAATGTTTATAAGTTCAAAACACCCCATGCCCTGTAATACTATTACTATAACAAGAGCAAGAAGATGGCTACTGAGATCTGTCACGGTCACTGAGTGGCTACATTATGTTTGAATTGGCCACCAATGTGTATCTGACAGATGCCAAGTATTGTGGCACGCAAGGATCACGGGATAAGTGATAATTGTCAGATACTTTGTTTTTCCATTAGTCAATAGGAGAAAAAAAAAGCCACGTCTAGAACATGTTGGAGTAGTGCATGTCCATACATTACCATTCGATAGCGCTGCACATCTGGTTGCTATGGGAATATACGGCAGCTGCAAAACTGCGGCCTGAGGACGGGCTGCAGGCATCTGGATGTCACCTGTAAAACTAAGGCCCCATGCACACAAACTTATTTTTGTGGCTGCAATTCACCCGCAAATTTGCGGGTGAATTGCGGCCCCGTTCATTTCAATGGGCCCATGCACACAAACGTGGTTTCCACGGTCCGTGCATTGCCCAGGAGCCTGGACCGCAATGACTTCAATGGGAGGCAGGAGAAAGCGTATATCTCGCTGTTTTATGCCCGCGGCGCTCAATGGCCGCGGGCGAAAAACGGCGCGATAATTGCCGCGAAAATCGGCGTGCAGGGAGAGGAATATCTGCCTCAAAGTTCCAAACGGAATTTTGAGGCAGATATTCCTCCCCCAAAATACTCCGTGTGAACATAGCCTAAAGCTGATTTTCCATTGAACACTATGAAAAACGCCTCAAAAGAAGCTCCAAATTAAAAGAAGCTTCATCTTCAGCTTCAAAAACGCCTGAAAATCAGAGGCTGTTTTCTCTGAAAACAACTCCGTATATTCAGACTTTTTTGTTAAGCGTGTGAACATACCCTATGTGTATGTTCACACAGGCTATTTTCGGCCGTTTTTTGGGCCGGAAACGTCCGAAAAATCGGAAGCAGAATGCCCCAATCATCTGTCCATTGATTTCAACGGGAAAAACGGTGTTCTGTTCCGACGGGCCATTTTTGTATGCTCCCGTTTTGAAAAAGTGCAGGTCACTTCTTGGGACGTTTTTGGAGCCGTTTTTCATAGACTCTATTGAAAACAGCTCCAAAAAGGGGCGGTGAAAACCACAGCGAAAAACGCAGCGAAAATCGCGAGTGGCTTAAAAAACTTCTGAAAATCAGGTATTTTCAAACGTTTTAGACTGAACATACCCTAACAGCTGAGCGCTGCACTCGGCTGTTTCCGTCATTCCCATAGACTCGTAGTGGTATGCTTGACCACCGCTCCATTCAATGTCCTCCTTAGGCCGGATTCACACGAGCGTGTGCGTTGTGCACGCACAAAAGGCACTTAACAGCTCCGTGTGTCAGCCCCGTATGATGCGCGGCTGCGTGATTTTCGCGCAGCTGCCATCATTATGACACTCCGTTTGGATGTTTGTAAACAGAAAAGCACGTGGTGCTTTTCTGTTTTCATTCATACTTTTACAGCTGTTGCGCGAATCACGCTCGTCCCACGGAAGTGCTTCCGTGTGGTGCGCGTGACTTTCACGCACCCATTGACTTCAATATATACGCACAAAGAACGGACATGTCGTGAGTTTTTCGCAGCGGACTCACGCTGCGTAAAAATCACGCAACTGTCTGCACGGCCCCATAGACTAATATAGGTCCGTGCGAGGCGAGTGAAAATCACGCGCGTTGCACGGACGTATATCCCGTTCGTCTGAATAAGCCCTAAGAATGATTAAAAAAGGCTTTGCTTTTTTCTAGAAACAGCGACACTCTTGCCCATGGGATGTGTCTGGTATTGCAGCTCAGTCCCAGTCACTTGAATCAGGATGAGCTGCAATACCAGACACAGCCCATAGACAAGAGTGACCGTATTACAAATCTGTGTTGTACTGATCTGTAACATGGCACCCATAAAATCTGGGGCCTACAGGTTTTTTTTCTCCCAGATTCATACAGAAAAATTGTGTTATGTTACATGACATGCAATATTACGGGTTTATGCCTCCTTACAAGCATTCCAGGGGAGAGTATTGTAGCTTCACGGACGCAGCACATGAAGTCTGGGTGACTCCGTAATACAGAAAATATAGGGACTCCATGTGCCATCGTACAGGCTACATATACATGGCAAAAATGAACTCTCATAGTAATTTAGTTGTCAAGTCCGTCAGATCTGAGAGGACTAACAACTGACGTTACTTGATGCTTTTATATTGTGTTCAAGCTGTCAAAAACACCTTCATTTCCGTGTGATTTATCTTCCAGTGCTCCTCAGACCGGTCATTTAAATCCTCCCTGCTCCTAAAAAACAACAGGTTTCTTTCCTTATATATATAATTTTTTTTAACAGGTTTTTACTACATGTTGCTAATAACCCCTCCTCATTTTAAAGATGATTATCTCAGCAACTCTCAGTGCCCCTCAGGCATAGAGGCCTGCCAATTATTTGAAGAGGATTTCCACCCATGTCCACATGTTGGTAAATCAGAAGTTAGCACAGTAGACAAGGTTTGGTAATTAGGTTTTTTCCCATTACAGAGTGATTGCCATTTTCTGTTTTGTTGCGCCGACTATTGTTGCAAAAGTGACAAATGGAAGTGCAGCCATATTGTTGTCACCTTTGAATCGTCATTCTGTATTTGCTTAAACATATCGATAAAATGATGATTGGTCGTCAGTCCTTAATAAGATGATTCAAAAGTGACGTCTCATATGGTTGACACTTTGGCAAAAATGATTGCCGCAAAAAAACGCCAATATCTGTGTAATTAGGATCACACACGCAATTTTGATGCAGTTTTTGGATCATTTTTTTTTAGCCAAACAGGCGTAAACACAAAAGTAAGGAGATTTTCTCAGTTTTATCTTTATACATTTTCTCCATTTTAGGCTGGATGCACACGAGCGTGATCGGTCTGTGATATACGGTCCGTATGTTGGCCGCATATACCAGACCGAACACACTGCAGGGAGCCGGGTTCCTTGCATCATAGTTATCTATCGTCTGAAAACAGCTCCGCATTTTCAGACGTATTTTGCGTTTGCGTGTGAACATACCCTAAGGCTGGGTTCACACACAGTTTTTTGCAGGCAGAAAATCTGCCTCAAAATTCCGTTTGGAATTTTGAGGCAGATTTTGCTCTGCCTGCACGCCGATTTTCGCAGCGATTTTCACCCGCGGCCATTGAGCACCGTGGGCAAAAAATTCTGCGAAATACGCTTTCTTTGCCTCCCATTGATATCAATGATTGGTCAGAGGCGTAAACGCCCGAAGATAGGACTTGTCCCTTCCTTTTCCTGCGAGCTGGTTTTTCCACTCGCGGGAAAAAAAACGCCTCCGCCTCCCATTGAAATCAATGGGAGGCATATTCAGCCGTTTTTTGCCACGTTATCCGACACGGTTTCCACATAAAAAAAAAATCGTCAAAAAACTGGCCCTAAAACTGAGCCAAAAACTGTGTGTGTAATCCTGGCTTAGAATATAAAATATACATGCATTCATGCTCGGCTCTGCAGTTTCCGTCAGTGCCATAGTCTTTGAATGAAGTGGCAGGGCGCACGCCCAACCAGTGCTCCATTCAACACCTCCTGGCAGCGGGTTTGCAGCTGGGGGGGACACTGGACCCCCATTCTGGTGATCGTGGGGGTCCCAGCGGTCTGACCCCAAATGATCTTTTAGTTATTGCCTATCTAGTGGATATGTTATAACTTGTGACCGGAATTCCCCTTTAAGGGTATGTTCACACGACAGCGTCCGTAACGGATGAAATTACGGGGCTGTTTCCAGGAGAAAACAGCCCTGTCATTTCAGCCGTAACGGCATGTGCAGGCGCTTGAACGCCGCGTCCATTACGGACGTAACTGGAGCTGGTTTTCCATGGAGTCCATGGAAAACGGCTCCATTTACGTCTGAAGAAGTGACAGGTCACTTCTTTGGAGCGGGCGTCTATTTACGCGCCGTCTTTTGACAGCGACGCGTAAATATACGCCTCGTGTGAACAGACAAACGTCAGCCCATTGCTTTCAATGGGCAGATGTTTGTCAACGCTTTCAAGCCGTAATTTCGGACGTAATTCCAGGCGTAAAACGCCCGAATTACGTCCTTAAATAGGCCGTGTGAACATACCCTAACTATCAAATGTCACCAATGAACATGAACTACCCATGTCTTATGTACTGCATATGTGATCTACCTTCTGTACTTAAAATAGAGAGCGGCACACAAATAACTTTTCACTCTTAGGTTTAGTCAGACAGAAAGAGGAAATAGAACAGCTAGAGATTTATAAGGGGAATTATTTGGTTTCCTATCAGTTTTTTATTAACATACTAGCTATTTAGTTAAAGGACCTCTATAAGGAGAAAATATACAAAAAAAATGTTCCTGGCTTTAATATATTACTATCCTTTGGTCCTTTCCTGTCTCCCATTGCAATTAAACATTTGGGAAATATTGAAGAAAAAAAAAGTCCTCGACATATATGTTCCAGATTAAATTTTTCTCCTATTTCTCATAAACCTGAGACCAGATCTGATTCTGTCTGTAAGGCAACTAGGTGCAGCAGGAACTCTCCCCCACTGCTCTGTCTGCTATAGGAGACCAGCCACCCTAAGCTTCACTACTCAGTGAAACCCTGCCCCATCCAGCTATATGCAAGCTAAAAATTGATAAAATCAGTTTCCTTAGGAAAATCCACCACATTACGTTTCCCTTTCATAGCAGTAACTATAGATCCACATAAATTAATATAATAATGTAAGCAAATATATACAACTCATGGTACCTTAATCCGCCGTCTTATAGAGCAAGCGATGTACGGGCTCAATATAAAGTCTATGGGTCCATACACGGCTTCTCAAGGAATGACGATCAGAAACGAAGTGGCACAGGGCTCACCCGAGCGATTCTGCAGCTTCGTTTTAGCGATCGGTGGGGGTCTCAGTGCTCAGACCCCCACCGATCACAGCTTCTGACATGTCACTAGGTCATGTCAAAAGTTTTTTTTTTAAAGTTTAGTTACCCTTTAAATATTTTCCTCATTATAATTGACAAATATTTGGGAACAATGAATGAATAAATCAATTAATCTTATTTTTTTTTTATTGCCAACATAAATAGACATAAAAGAAAAGGTAAAGAAAGAGTCAAGAGGACTATTAAGTATTTCCTTAATGTCCTAACTTAAAGTGTAAATCTGCTTTTCATTAGTGGAGGCACTTGAGGGTGTATTGGCGTTTGCTGCGGCATGTTGGAGTCTTACAGGAAGGGGTTGCTTTACAATATTTTGCCAGAGGGTGAGGTAAATCTTAGCTAATAGCTGAGACCAACTGATTAAGCTACAGACAGTAATTAAACAATGATGCTGAGTCTTAAAACAAAGCGGCAACAATATATGTTGTGCACAGCGCACAATCGGTTAAGTGTTGGAAGTTAATGCCTCGGGCCCAGTTAATTACATAGCGCTACAGGAATGTTAGATTTTTCAGATGGTCTTGGTATAAGCAGAACTGTGCCATGTGTCAAAGTTACTGTAGTCTGGCAGCTGTCCAGGTTGTGTAGGCGTGCAAAGAGTTAAGTGGCAGTCTTGCCAGACACTTTGCACAAGTCTGATCTTAATACAATCTTCTCATGAGTCACGGCGGTTTTCAGTGTATTGGAATCATTTGTCTTGTTATTAGAGAAATTAATTAGCTTTTACCTATACAGAGCCAATACAGAGATCATTCACATTATTATATTACCAGGGACACTTTTCGTAAAAAAATTATTTGTATCTGTATGTTCTTGAACTTCGAGAGAAATCGAGTACCAATTTTAGAATATCTATCGGTCTCCTGGTCAGAAACTAAACCTAGGTCCCAACACCTTAAAGGGACTGATCTCAGGGACAGAAATCGAAAACGGTTTAAATGTTTACATACTTAATGCCTAAGTTCAGTGTGACTTCAGTTCAAGATGTAACTTATATAATAAATACAACACATCATGTAACATGGTTGCAGTCATTTTCCTGTGTGGTGCCTACTTCTGCTTTAAATGATCTCACGTCTGCATCTGTCAATCAAATGACATCACTTCCTGTCTCTGTGACCACAGAGTCTTATCTTATTATAGACCTCACAGTTGTGGTCACCGACAATAATTCTGGAAAATAACAGTGCAAACAGGCTCCATTTATGAAGCCAGAAGCAGTTATGGAAGATAAACCTAGTCTTGGGCTAAGTTGGGAGGACACGTACTTGACCTAGGGGAGGAATGCAGATAAGAAGACAAAAATAAATAAAAATTTGCATAGAGTCGGGGGTTTTATTAGATTGGTTAAAGGGTTTTTGAACAGATCCTAGCCCAGATTCTCTAACCTTGGCCATCAGCTGTTATCACTGGAGGAAGCGGGCCAGATATTTACCCTGCTGTGGCCACTACAGGGGAAATGTAGTATTACATGGCGGGCATTTAAATGAATAACTGAGCATGGATGGGCTGGGTCTGTCGGAGCAAAGACTTTTCTTACAGACCTAATAGGGCATATGAACAGGAGTTGTCTTTTTGGGACAACACTTTAAAGGGGGTTTTTGTGGCAGAATTCGTGTCATTCTAAAACATGGGAGAATGCTATTTTTTACCTGATGCTCAAATCAGGCAATGGATTCGGGTAATGTGTAGCCAGTAATTATGAGATTGGTGCTATTGTGAAGTTCTTGTTGACCATCCCTAACCTCATTTTCTCTTTCATTATTCATCATTAATGGGACCTGCCAGCCTTTTATTATCTTGTCATCTCTTGTGATTCTGTTTAATATTGCATAAAATAGCCAAGACCATACAAAAATAGTCTTTAAAATAATTAGCAGGAACATCTGTGGCACTGTGACTAAAAACAAAAAGATTTTCGGTTTGTGGGGAAGTCCCAGTTTCACAATTAATTTCTTTCTTACTATGCGTCCCACATTCAGGAGGAACAAAATGATTTTACTATATTGTACTATGTTCTAGCTGTCTAGATTGGAAAGTGCATATTTTCTTTATTTATAGTGAGGCTACGGAAGTGATGAACAACAGGCTAGCCTATCTCCACACCCCTTGAGCTGTGGGCTGCCTGCCACAACTTCCAACCTTGCACCAGAACTCGTTGGTCCTCAGACCCACCTTCATGTCTTGTGCCGGTACCACAGTCCGTCCTGGGGACCTGCCGCACAGTTTTGTCCCTCTGAGTGGGAAATGCTTATTTTGTGAAGCTTGTGGCTCACTCACCATGGTCCTACATCTATCAACCTTATAGTTTAGTGTTGCGAACTGGTTTAACATGGACTTTTAAGTTAATACTGAGACCCAAGAGCCCCTTAAAAACTGCTCCACCCAAAATTTTCCCTACCTGTCATACTTATGCCTTCTTTCTGCTGTTACTCCCTCTCATAACACCCTTACAGGTGAGAAAATTGGCTCACTACCCCCTTCCAGATATACCGTTGGCTGCAGCCATAAGACCAGTGGCATCTTTTTTAGCCCACACCATCAACATTGGGATGCCATTCAATCTACATGCTAGGGCCATATGGCCCATCTTCTGGCTCATCGGTCAGAGCCACCCTTCCCTCATTGCTCTTTGTGTCTATGTTCTAGTGTTTGACCTGGTCTATCTTTTGGGTAGATGGTGCATTTGTAGGTGGGAAGTCACCCTTGTTGCGTTGCTTCTCTCTAGATTACTGTAATATGTATGAACAGCCCATGACATTACCACCCAAGCTTTATTTATTCCTCTTGATTATCATAGAAAGTAATTCAATATATAATTATTTGTTATTTTACCTAATGCTTTTATCAGTGGTAGAAATCCAGATCCATAAAGTTCTTTCTTACCAATTGAAAAGGAATAATTTTACAATGGACCTGTTGTTTACACACAATGTTCACTTGTATTTTTGCATTTTGCACGTTAACGACCAGGGATTATTTTTTGTTTACTCACAGTCGCATTCCAACAGTCGTAACCTTTTTTTTATTCCGTCGACATAACCGTATAAGGGCTTGTTTTTTGCGGGACGAGTTGTATTTTGCAATTGCACCATTTTTGGATGCATATAATGTATTGATTAACTTTTATTAACTTTATTTTAGTAGAGAATTGAAAATAAGCCGCTATTCCAGCATTGATTTTCACATTATAAATTTACGCCGTTTACTATGCAGCGTAAATAACATGTTACCTTTATTCTATGGGTCGGCATGATTACGGTGATAACAAATATGTAAAGGTTTTATTTATTTTTTCTTACGTTTGCACAATGAAAACCCTTTTAGAAAAAATGTACTTGTTTTTGCATCGCTGCATTCCAAGAGCCGCAACTTCTTTATTTTTCCGTCAATGTGGCCGTATGTGGGCTTGATTTTTGGGGGGCAAGGTGCAGTTTTCATTGGTACTATTATGGGGTACATGGGACTTATTGATTAACTTGTAGTTTTTATGGGGGGATCGGAGAAAAAAAAGAATTGTGCCATTATTTTTTGTGGGTTTTTTTGGACGCCGTTCATCTGGCGGTATAATTAATGTGTTCATTTTATTGTTCGAGACATTACAATCGTGGACAGACCTTATATGTTCATGTGTTATTTGTTTTGACACTTTTATTAAATAAAACCACTTAAAAAAGTGGTTTTATTTTTACTGTAATCTTTTTTTTTTTTTCCATAAACTTTATTTAACTATTTTACTTTTCTCTTTTTTGTCCCACTATGCGACTTTACTTTGCGATCTTTAGATCGCAGACATAATGCTTTGATATACTTAGTATATCAAAGCATTTTTACCTGTCAGTGTAATCTATTAGGCCATGCCTCCGGCGGGGGCGCCAATGGGGTGACAGAGGGAGCCTCCCTCCCTCTGTCAAACACATTAGATGACACTGTCCCTATTGACAGCAGCATCGAATGGGTTAAACTGCCGGAATCAGAGTGCGCTTCGATTCCGGCAGTTGGGGCAGGAGCCAGACTGTGTATAACAGCCGTGCTCCTGCCGCTGATCACGTGGGTACACTGGCAGTACCCGCGCGATCAGAGTACGGATATATCCATCCTTATGCGGGAACTAGCTTCTGTATAGGACGGATATAGTCGTCCTTCGTCGTTAAGATGTTAAACCCCACTTATTTCACCCCCTACAGATGGTTATATACAGTCTTGTTTGATATTAAGTCTTGTGGTTGAAATTGAAAGCAACTAGACTTGTGGTTAAGGAACATAAATGGTACAAACATTTCCCAAGTTTTAAGATTTTAAAACCTTATTGTTAGGGATCTGCCAGGTACTTCATCTAGCTATACTCCTGGGATTAATCAATCCACACCTGAGGCCAGACCTGTTCGACTGACACCATCTCCCACCAACCAGGGTGGCAGGCTCAGGAGTGGGAGAGCCTATCGCGGCCTGGTCTGTCGGAGTTAGCTCCGCCCCCTGCCCTTTATTACCTGCCCTGTGCTCTCCCTCAGTGCTTGTAATTCTTTTGGATTCCTGGCCCCACTGCTGCTTGCTCCAGCCTGCTTCTGCCGTGCTTCTGCCTTGCTGCAGTTCTGCTTGACCTGCTTTGCTTTGCCCCTGGCTTGCTTCTGTCTCCGTGCCCGCTCGGGTGTACTCACTTCGTCCTGGTCCTGACTGTTCGTTCGCCGCCCCGTTTCCTCGTGGCGTTCCGTGGCTACTGCCCCTTCCCTTGCGTGTTCCCTGTTTGTCTTCCTGTGCACTTAGCCAGCGTAGGGACCGCCGCCCAGTTGTACCTCGTCGCCTAGGGCGGGTCGTTGCAAGTAGGCAGGGACAGGGCGGTGGGTAGATTAGGGCTCACTTTCCCTTCACCTCCTTCCTGCCATTACATAATTACAAGCCCTTACCTAGTCTACCATTTCTCCTACGCTGACGCTACCATGGACCCCCTTGAGACCCTGACCCAGCAGATGCAGGGCCTCTCCCTACAGGTCCAGGCCCTGGCCCAAAGGGTCAATCAGGGTGACGCTGCTTTAGTAGTACCCCTCACCTCACCTCTAGAACCCGACCTCAAGTTACCTGACCGGTTTTCAGGGGACCGTAAGACGTTTCTCTCCTTCCGGGAGAGTTGCAGACTGTATTTCCGCCTAAAGCCCCACTCCTCAGGTTCCGAGAACCAGCGGGTGGGTATCATCATATCCCGACTCCAGGAAGGGCCCCAAGAGTGGGCCTTCTCCTTGGCTCCTGACGCCCCTGAACTTTCCTCTGTTGATCGTTTTTTCTCTGCCCTCGGACTCATTTACGACGAGACTGACAGGACTGCTTTAGCCGAGAGTCAGCTGGTGACCTTACGTCAGGGTAGGAGACCGGTTGAGGAATACTGTTCTGATTTTAGGAAGTGGTGCGTAGCTTCTCAGTGGAACGATCCGGCCCTAAGGTGCCAGTTTAGGTTAGGATTATCTGACGCCCTGAAGGATCTGCTGGTTAGCTACCCCTCGCCTGACTCCCTTGACCAGGTTATGGCCCTAGCAGTACGACTTGACCGACGTCTCAGGGAACGTCAGCTAGAACGCTTCAGTGTGCTCCCCTCTGACTTTTCTGCGATCCCCCCCGAGGTCCCGTCTCCTCGCCCCTCCACGGAGGACTCGGAGGTACCTATGCAACTCGGGGCCTCCATGTCCCCTCGACAACGTAGGGAGTTTCGCAGAATGAATGGTCTCTGCTTCTACTGTGGGGACGACAAGCATCTACTGGGTAGATTAGGGCTCACTTTCCCTTCACCTCCTTCCTGCCATTACACTTATATTGGTCTGTGAGCTCATTTGTGGTTTTGATAGTAGTTTTATACTTGTTTGGTTGGCTGTGTATCAAACCGATGGTATATGCGTCCAGTTGAGAATATGTTTGGCTCTTCAGACTTATTTTTTACGGGCCAGGCTGCCATCTTATACCAGACATTTAGAAGTCACGTGAGACAAAATGGAATGCGTGAAAGCAGTATCATTGTAACAAAAACATTCAAGGGATGCCCTCCCTTTGCCACCTTACACCTGTAAAGATGGCGACAGTTGTCATAACCCATTTTTCCCAATTAGATGAGTCATCAGATGACATATGAGACAATTTTTTATGGGGGGGAAAATGACTTGCCTAAATCTGGCAAAACTGGAGGCATGGTGACCAATCTCTAATGGAGTTCTTCAAAACCTTTCTACCATGGTGGAACTCCTGAAAAAAAACGAACCCTCCTGAGGAACCCCCATAACCACTGTATTTATTGTGTACAAGTATCGTTCTGTGGCTGTCTTTCCGGAAACCATGAACCACTGCTGTAATGTTTTTACGTACTTACATGAAGCTCCTTGTGTAGATATCGTTTATTTACAGGACCCCTAAATTCTGTTTTTGGTCATATTTTGACTAGGATCATTGCAACCAGAAGGTACAATTACAGATATAATTGTGTTATAGTCTCTCAACCTCTGCTCAGCAAGGTCTTTGGATTTGATTCAACTTCAATAAAACACAAATTACAATATTAATAAGACTTTTTGCCAAAGTAGAATGTAGAGGTTTCCATTGTGAATCGTTCTTCTGTTTGCCGACACATAAAACAAGAGACAAACATAGAAGCAGTGAATAGGTTAAGGGGTTTGAAGCAGGATTAATTCCGGGAGACCGGTGGATCCTTCAGACATGCACTTGAACATGGCTGGGATAAAATCTTTAAATTGAAAAACATAAAAGATTATACACCATGGGTGGGCCATTTAATCCATTAAGTAGCTTGCGACGATCAGCATATGCTCCACAGGCTGCTCCAATTGGGGATGATATATCCCTCGCCCTGCTTCTGGTAAACAATGAATGTATTAATGTTGTTTCACCTCCATTTATTTCCATGGCAATAGCTTATGAACAGGACTGGAGATTTCATCATCAATACATGTATGTTTGGGTAATTGAATCTTGCATTTGCTGTAAATTCGGCAGGCCCACTAGTGCAAGCTGTGTATATCTACAATATGGCATAGAGCAGAATATTCATTGGAAGAGACGTCTCCTGGTAACTAATTGAATTGGTCCCTAATGCAAAGACCATTAACTTTTTCAACACTGGAGAACCAAGTCATGTGTGTGTGTTTGTTTTAAGATGGCCTGATGGTTATGAGCAAAAGGGTCAGAGTCCAGTTTGGCCACATTCTTACTGAGAGTCGAGTGTTCGGTGATCCTGATGATCGGCGAAATTTACTTTGGCACTATAGGGGCGTATGTGTCACCAACTGAAGTAGAGATGTTCTCCTATGTCTACTTAAATGGTTTTGTTTATGCAAAAATAGCTAAACATACATGGTGAGAGGTCTTATAAGACAGGCCCATTCTTTGACCCACCCATACTGATATTGTCACTTCGCGTAAGACAAAAGGTATGGCTCTAGTAATAACAAAGCGTTTGGAAAATTCAGATGTATGAGATGCAGAATTTCTGGATCATCTGAAGTGCATTCAAGTTAAAGAGGACCTGTCACTAGGTCACTAGGTCCTACAAAGTGAGTAATTAGACTCACCTAATAGGCGCTGTGTCTAAGAGTCCAGCGGTATTTGTCCAGTTCTTGTGCGTCCCTCCGTTGCTGACCTTCATACCCCTCTTTATTTAGCTGGCTGAAGACTGGCTGTGACACTTACACATCATACTTGGCAGCATCGAGCAGGCTCAATGAATATATGAGAGCACCTGTTTGACAGTCGCTGTGATGCTGCTCATTAATAGCAGGTACATTTTCTAATTATATCTTCCATGGCACTGCGGCTTTCATACTGGGCGCCCTGCGTCACTATTGTTCTCCCCGCTGATCGGTTTGTCACAGTGATAGACACTGAGCCTCTGACGCTGACCTATCAGCGTCAGGCTGTTTCCTAAAGGCAGTCTTTAGGAAACAGCCTGACGCTGATAGGTCAGCATCAGAGGCTCAGTGGTATCTCTGCCCATTAAGAATCGCTGGCGGCCAAACCCTCTTGGCTAGCCAGCGGGTAATTTCCATATTGGTTCCTAAATAAAGAGGGGTCCATAACTCAGTAACAGGGGGAAGCACAAGTACAGGACAAACACAGCTGGACTCTTAAGGTCCTCTTGTACGTCCCGTCCTGGGCTGTGCAAATTATCAACAAGACAGCTCGTTGATCGCCGCTCGTTTGCTCCCTTCTCAAGGAACTAGCATGGGGACGAGCGCTCATTACTCCGATCGCTCGTCCCCATACATTATTATCATGTAGGCAGCACGTCTCCCTGTTTACAGGTAGATGTGCTGCCGACCACGATAATATTTAACTTTTTAAAAAATATACGATCAGCAGATGAATGAGCTGTCTAACTCACATTGTAGGACTTAGTGACAGGTCCTCTTTAATAGACAGTAGGTAGTAATAATTTTTATATGTTGTGGCATTGTGTCCTTTTGCCTCCCTTCCTGTAATTTGCTGCCCCCCCATCCCTGTTGTCTAGCAAAATCTGTCTCTTGTTACAGAGCAAATGAGATGGACTGCAGGAAGTAGGAGGTGTGTCTTTTCACAGCCTGCCCATAAAAGTCTATGGAGAGTGGAGTGGGGATCAGGAAGTGGGAGCAGAGAGGAGACACAGACACACTGCCCAGAGAAGTCTATGGAGAGGGGAGGAGGGAGTAGGGGCAGAGAGAGGAGACACAGATTTCTGGTAAAAGTCATGTCATACCAAAGCTGGATTCTCAGCTATACTTCTCATTACTGCTGTATAATCTACTCTATGCTGCTGCAGCTTCTGGTAAGAATTATATGTCACCCCAGTGCTGGATTCTCAGCTACACTGCTCATTACTGCTGTATAATCTCCTCCATGTTTTTGCAGCTTCTATGTATATGTAAGACCTTATATCTCACCATGTGCTGGATTCTCAGCTACCCCTACATGCTGCTATAGCTTCTATGTATACGTGAGACCTAGAGATAGGAGAGCAGGATTCTCTACATCCATGTGTGTAGTATATATCAGACATGATAAAAGTTAGGCTGCGCCCATTAGCTCAGAGAAAACTGAGAATTAGTGATAGAGCCTAAATAGGAAAAAACTGTTAAACAATGCAGAATACAAGTCATATAAGGGCCAGAAATAGTGTTATTCCACATGTACACACATATGACAGCTTACTCTAAAAAGTCACCTGAAAGTAAGGTATGCTTTAAAATGTAAACTTACACTGATCTATTAGAAAACTGCATACACTCCTATTCTTTAATCTAAAATAGTTGGATATGCACTTTTTTTTAAGGTATAAGAGTAGTCATCAAAGATGAACGTCCACTTTAAAATGAGTGCATGAAAGAAGAAACAGATTATTAGGTGCACGGAGGATTGTGTTGTATCAGTGACACTGACTTCAGATCAGTAAGGTGACACCTCGGTGTGTTGAGTGACATTGTTGTTGCTTGACCTGTTATGGGAACCTGTATATCCAGAGCCAGGCACGGCGAGCTGGGGAGGCATTGTCTTGACTTTCTATTAATATTACAGGAAGGTGACTGAGCCGCACAGTAGACAGAGCTTGTTTGTTTCATTTGCACAGATTTAAAAACCTTTCTCAGTAGTTGATCCTAACGAATACAACCTTGTAAAAACTAGTGGTTGGGAAACTGTTACATTGCTCAGGATAAAAGGAAGGGAAATCGTATGCAAAACACCACCATTTGCATCCCTTAGCTACATTTGAGTTACATTGGCCAAGCTGCTCAGCTACCTTCCCATGGTCAGGACTAACTGAGCTCAAATCAAACATAAAATGTATCAAGATGGGCTCCAGTTTGTGTAACATAAACTATAGTAGGTTAAAGGGGTTATCCAAAGACAACTTTTTTACCTTTATGACCTGTCAGTTACACAAGGCTCTGTTCACATTAACGTTTAGAGCCTCCGTCGGGGGTTCTGTGAGAATTACTGGCACTTTTAACTGCAAAAATAGCATAACATGCATCGCTATTCCTGTATTTTTAACCTTAAAGGAACCCCGCAAACCCCATTATAAGTGGGGTCCGTCGTACATTACTAGTGTGAACATAGTATGAATAACATAGGAGGAGGTCCGATAGGAGGGGACAACAAGTCCTTATTTCTGTCCGAAAAGTTAGCCGTTGTGGCCCTTCGCTATAGAAATTTATTTTTTTAAACAGTTAAATGTGAAAAAATATTAGTGGTCAATTGGATATGGTTGTGTATATGATCTGTATACTATAAGGACAGGCCTTTTGCGGGTGAACCAATATTAATTACTATGAAATTGTTTAACTGTAGAACCTCACCAATTATTTAGTCACCCCTTGTCTTTTTCAGCTCTCATAATTTAGCAATTTTTCAGTCTACCTAGTTGTATGATGTCCTGTTATTTGTAATATTGTTTTTGTTTCATTATGTGTATGGCCTATTCATTTCAATGTGACCTGTTTAATACTTTATTTACCCTGTGGTGGCACTGTAGGGAAATTGCAGTAAAAAAAAACTGACTACAACCCCTGTAATCAGCTTATAACAAAAAAAAGTCGTTCTCAAATCGGACAACCTATTTCCGAACAAATATTTTCACCCCTCCTGTTGCCCAAATTGCTTATATATGCACCATCTTGTCTGAAAGATATTTGAGCAGATAAATCTTGGGTGGGAATTGCAGGGCTGGTGTTTCTGTGTTACCGTAACATGAAGAGAAGTTTCAAAACAAGACTTATTTTTTTCATATTGTAACATATATGACTGTCTTTAAAGAGTATATTCTGTAGAAGAGGAGAATACTTAGGAAAATCTCGAAAAGATCATTATGATCGTGGTGACTCAACATTTGTTGTTCAAAAAGTGACACTCCGAAAGTGACACAAGACATAAGCTTTGAAAACTACTCATGACCTAAACCTTTCTCACCTAGTGACTACATGATGCCATAGAACGGGCAGTCTTTATAACAGCGGTTTCAGAATACTTAACCGAAAATAATTGCTTATCAGCTTCTGAAACCGCCACTACCACTATGTGATGTCTCCTTACCGTAAGGGTTTAATTCCCCAAACCCAAAAGCTTACTTACCCAGGGTCCCCTCATGCAAAGATCTGATGGGTTTTACTGGCCTGATCCTCCGGATCATGGCAATCTAGTGTCAGGATCCACCCTGTCCTCTGTATAAATAAATACTCCCGCTGCATTTAAAGAGAGTATTTATTTAGAAGATAATGGATATGAGTTTGACTTGTCCTATACCGGCAAGTGGTTTGGCATAGTCTTACGACATTCATAGGGTTTTACCAACCTAAAGCCAATTAGAAAATGTAGATATGGTTAGATCAGCTTATTAAATGTTAAATACCAAGTAAAGCTAGCTTCTAAAATGAATCAGCATCAAAGGCTTTGTATGAATAATTTATTCCTTCATAGACAAATTGTTAGCATTAAAATGATATCTCCCATGTTCTGCTTGTACAGTTGCAGCAAGTTGCCAGTTTAGAAATGAAATGCGAAATAGTCCACATTTATTATTATTATTAATAATAATATTATTAATAATGTATTTTACACTAGTCAAAGTGTGTGTGTGGGGGGGTGGTAGTTGACGAGATTTGCACCAATTTTATAAAAAGGTACACACCTCTTCATAAATGTATTGTATTTGGAACTCTCCAACAGGCAAAAAAATCATTTGCGCCATTTCTCTTTAAACTACGTCTCCTGGTAAACCACGTTGACTTTTCTCGTCACTCATTACATTTCAAGGGTGAAGAAAAAAGTTGGGAAAAAATGTTCCAAAGCAACTTTTCAAAGGTTGCATTCTACACCAAAAACACATTGATAAATGTGGCCATGGTCCACCTTTGAACACCAATTAAACAATGTCATGCACTCCATTAAATGATAAAATTGTGGCTGTCTGCAGTGAGGAGGAGCTTGAATGGAGTGGCAGTTGAGCATATGCCCGCCTCTCCATTCACTGTCTATGAGAATGACAGAAACAGCCGAGCACTGTACTCGGCTGTTTCGGTCAATCCCATAGACATTGAATGGAGCAGCAGCGCACATGCTCAACCACCGCTGTATTCTTACGATCGGTGGGGGTATCAGTTTTAGGCCTCCTAGCGATCATATAATTATCACCTATCTTGTGGATAGGGGATAATTTATAATTTTATAAATACCCCTTTAATGTATGAATAATTATTTTGAATGAGTTCAATAGGAGACCTATGCAGTAAATTTTTAACTTCCTCCTAGTGGTGGCGGCAGGCAGCCAGGATTTTATATTTTAAAAGGGTCATCTGATTTTGTAAGCTCACTAGCCCAAAAATACCGATAAATGTCATATTGGAATAGTACTCTGTTTCTGTGGAGCCTCTGAGGAGCGACGTGATGTCCATAGTGACGTTACATCATATGACAATGGCAGCCAATCATGATTTTGCGTCTACATGGCCATGTCATGATTGGCTCCCTGCACTGTGTTCGGTCCGGGATTAGCCGCCGAAATACGTTCCGTCCATTACGGACGTAACATGGTCGTGTGAATCCAGCCTAAAGCAAAATTCCAGTTGAAATCCAAAAATGATATTTATGTCACTGCCCCATAGTGATGCCTAACTTCTATTTATTTTATTCAGATTAAGTTGCTTTCTAGCTTTTCTTTATTTGGGCACAATAAGGGGAATTTATTAAGAAGTCTACTCTGGATTTCTGGCATAGTAAAGTCGCAATTTGCATGAAAACTACGTTTTTGCGCAAACGTTTTGCACTTTTAGCCACCTCTGCCACTTGAAAAGTGGGCATGGCTTATTGGAGGGGACAGAGCTACCCACGGTCCGGTACATTTACTATACTTTACGCCAGATACTGGCATAAATTATAGCGGAAATCTACACCAGTCCATGAAGATGCCACAAATTTATTAAGAAGCGTGCGTCTTTAAATAAATGTATCGCATCTTACTCGAACGGCGTTAATTCTTAGACTGGCGTATGAAGCGCCAGTCTAAGTAGGTCTACCCAAATGTCTGCAGGTAGCCTAAGCTGTAATAAAATACTATTAATACAGCTACAAGCAAATTAATTGTTGCATAATTTGATGTATTTACTTTTCATACACTTCCTTGTGCTCATACATCTTTATGATTGTACCTACGTATATATTTCCCGTACACACATTTCGTAATTACTGTAAAACGTTCCAGTGAATGTTTTTTTACAACAGGTATAGGTTACATATTCATGCGTTGATCCCACTCATTGTACAGCCCACAGTGGAAAGCACATATCAATCGCTTACACACTGGGTTTTTTTTTCTTCTTTTATTAAAAACAAATTTATTGTAGGTTCCCGGATGTAAGTTAATAATTATAGTAGGAAATTATTATTAGTTTTTTTTTACTGGTAATTGTCCATTAAAATGTTCATACAATGGGGTGGATGAATAATGCAGTGCAGATTTGATGCAGATTTTTTTTCGTTTTTACGATACAGCTTTTTTGTATCCCCCATACATAGAAGCTGTATCGTTCTCTTTCAGCTGATTCTGTCAGTGTAGCTGAACTGACAGTTCGGCTGAGAGCGGATCCACCTATATATTGATCACATCTAAATCAACTTAGATGTGATCATTATTAGCTGGATCATGTGTGTCAGATACGCAGGACCCGCACTCAGCCGAGGTGTCACTTCAGCTGAACTGACAGAATTGGCTGAGAGAGAACAATATATCTTCTTTGTATACAGAATACATATATTGAATACTCTATCGTAAAAAAAAAAATTTTTTTTTTAAAAGTCAAATCAAAAAGTGCTTAAAAAAATCACGAAATGTATTGATTTATTAATAATGATAATAAAAAAAGAAACATTCAAAGGTTTCCATAACCTTTAAACTGTCTCCTCTCCTGGATCTATTCCTGGATTTGGCTTAAAAAATGCATGCAAAATCTGCATCAAATCTGCACTGTGTGAGCAAGACCAAAAACTTGAGGCTGGTCCCCCTTTCCGTTATTTTTCTCCTCTCTTTGGATCCATTTCCAGTTTTCTCTTAACAAAAAAAGTGTGCCATAACCATATTGTGGGAATACGGCCTTAGACCTAGCCCCTTGTTATATGTTCTATTAGGGCATTGGATATGCCAGGCTATTTATGACTGGTGAGTGGTGACTGAAAGGATGGCAGTTAACCAGTCAGTTTTAGTAAGGTCAGTAGTAGTTTAAGCCTAAGGCTCTGTGAACACTAGGGTCACGGTTTTTATTGAGTCAGGTTTCAGACATTGGGCATAGTCTGAACATAGTCTGCTGCATTATTCTGCCCGGTAAAGAAAAACAAAAAAGCCGAAACTTGAATCGCATGTTAATGGGATTCACCAGAATTAGTGACCTCATTGAATGTGACTTGGGGGAGCGAGATAACGTATGTCCCACTGTTATGCTAGGATATGCCATCACTTGTTGATTGATGGGGTCCGACTGCCAGGGCCCCCACTTACCCTCCAAATAAAGAGGCTGCGGTCTAGTTTAGCGATGCCTCTCTTTCAACGTTTTTGAAGAAAACTGCATAAAGTTTTGCTGCAGCTCCCTGCACAGCGGGTGACCAGTAGCACTTCTGTGCAGGAACAAAGCCAAAGGGGCTCCTTCCCCTTCATTATCAAGATCGGAGGGGGTTTCAGAGGTCAGACCACACAATCGATTCTTAATATTGTAGCAAATCCTGGCAATATACTATAACATTATATGATGGTAATTCTACTTCTGTTCAAATGTCACAGTCATATCTATTTCTAGGATTGAAAAGGATGGGCACGTTTCGGTACCACTATGTATGAAAGAAAACGATATGGGGTGCTGCCGTAACATTCAAAAAATATGCATACTGGGAGAGAGGAAAAGGCACATGTACAAAATTGCGCACATCCAAAATAATAAGAAAGGGATACGAAAAAACGGGAATGAAAAGACCAAACTTTATTATACACTACATACAAAATATAAAACCATTTAAAAACAGAAAGAATCAGCAAACCTGTAAAAATGAAACAGGAAGGAAAGCACAGACAGAAATCTCAAATAGGATTCCAAATGGGACAATATGAGCCGATATCAAAAGAATACAATAGCCGTATAAATGTATTATGTGCAACTAGTAAACCTGGAAGGTAAAACCACATGCTGCACCACACAGGAATATGAAGTGCAAGAGTGCAAGATAATATCTATACCCCAATGAGGGGAAACTAGCCACATAAATATGAAAAAAAAAAAAAAAAATATATATATATATATATATATATATATATATATTAGCTTGGTGAACCGATCTGCAATAGGCGGATACAGCACTGACCCCTCGTCGTCAGAAGCAATACGGTCCTAGGCACAAAAAGCGGATGCTATTAGATCTAAAGAGAAATGATCATGATAGAGAAAATTGATACATGAACCAACTAGGCTGTGGATTAAGGACATACGGCCCCCACGTCTATCGCTGCCTCTAGGTGCAGCTTCATCAGGGGTTAAATCTATTTCTAGGCTGCCATTACAGCTTCTATGGGGCCTGTCACCTAGCTGCATATTGCTGTATAATTACGTAGATTTACAATTTAGTGGTCTGGGGAAGCTCGTTGATTGCCCCTATAGCATCTGTAATGGCAGCAACTTCACTTTGCTGCTTTTGCAAAACAAGATCGTCCCCAACTTGATAGAAGAGGATCACTCAAGGACTTGTATTTATCCATGGTGGTTTTATTTTCGGTGGAAGGCTTTTTAATTTAGTAACAATATTAATTAGATGTGGTCCAGTTATTCATGTTTACAAGGAGAAGTTATGTACTTTTTTTATTATCATGCCTGACCATTTGACCCAGCATCCCAAGAGATTGAAATAATGGGTTACCCATGTTCTGCTGGTTTTGCTATCTACCACTCTGTCATCATAGGTGTTAATAGGGGTCAGCGCTCAGTTCTCCTTCATTATTTCATGTGACATTTTACATGTATACTTTATAGTGCTCGCTCCCCCCATTGCTTAAAGGGAACCTGTCACCAGCATTTCACCTATTGAACTTTACTTCTCCCTCACTGGCCGCTGCTATAAAAAGTTCATTGCCGTTATCCCCGCTCCTAAACTCCTCTTCCAACTGTAAATATCGGTCTGCAAACGTTTTGCGCCTTTTATCGTAATTATGCGGTGTCCCTTTGTGCGCACACACCAAAAGAGGACATCAATGCACAAGCGCAGGATTTTGTGTGCTGGGGGAAGGCGAGAAGCTGTCAATCAAAAGTAAGGAGGCGAAGTAAACTTGGAAAGACTTGAGGAATGAAGATATGACTCTTTCCAAACGAAGATTTGACTCTTTTCAAATGAAGATCTGACTCTTTTCTGCTCATTAGCATACGGTGTGGGAACACTAAAAAGCTAAATACTAAAGCTACACAAGCGACTAAGAAGACAATTATAGGTTATATAGAAATGATTTTTTCACCCACTACCACCAGGTATTGCTGGTTTAATAGGTGAAATGCTGGTGACAGGTTCCCTTTAAGAACTGAAGGAATTCTCATCTGGTGTGGAAGACTACTCTCTTGAACATAAAACGAGGAACAGTGAAGAGTAAAAAATAATGTAAGCCATACGTTGTCAGATCCTTGTGCCGGATCCCATAAAGCATAAGGATCAGTGCAGGCTCCATTGTCAGAAGATGACACAACTTTACAGTGGATATTCCATCTGCATTATTCTAGTGCAATCATGATGTCAGCATTGGTCTTATACCAACTAAACAATGTGGTAATTTTTCCAATATTGTATTTAAAACAGTGGGAACTATGCTGCTTGAGATTTACCCAAAAAGTGTATACAAGGTCCAAATAACTAGCGTCATAAATCAACCAGATAAATACTGCCCAGAACTATTCATTTCCATACAGTGAAGGAAATAAGTATTTGATCCCTTGCTGATTTTGTAAGTTTGCCCACTGTCAAAGTCATGAACAGTCTAGAATTTTTAGGCTAGGTTACTATTACCAGTGAGAGATAGATTATATTTAAAAAAAAACCAGAAAATCACATAGTCAAAATTATATATATTTATTTGCATTGTGCACAGAGAAATAAGTATTTGATCCCTTTTGGCAAACAAGACTTAATACTTGGTGGCAAAACCCTTGTTGGCAAGCACAGCAGTCAGACATTTTTTGTAGTTGATGATGAGGTTTGCACACATGTTAGATGGAATTTTGGCCCACTCCTCTTTGCAGATCATCTGTAAATCATTAAGATTTCGAGGCTGTCGCTTGGCAACTCGGATCTTCAGCTCCCTCCATAAGTTTTCGATGGGATTAAGGTCTGGAGACTGGCTAGGCCACTCCATCACCTTAATGTGCTTCTTTTTGAGCCACTCCTTTGTTGCCTTGGCTGTATGTTTCCGGTCATTGTCGGGCTGGAAGACCCAGCCACGAGCCATTTTTAATGTCCTGGTGGAGGGAAGAAGGTTGTCACTCAGGATTTGACGGTACATGGCTCCATCCATTCTCCCATTGATGCGGTGAAGTAGTCCTGTGCCCTTAGCAGAGAAACACCCCCAAAACATAATATTTCCACCTCCATGCTTGACAGTGGGGACGGTGTTCTTTGGGTCATAGGCAGCATTTCTCTTCCTCCAAACACGGCGAGTTGAGTTAATGCCAAAGAGCTCAATTTTAGTCTCATCTGACCACAGCACCTTCTCCCAATCACTCTCAGAATCATCCAGATGTTAATTTGCAAACTTCAGACGGGCCTGTACATGTGCCTTCTTGAGCAGGGGGACCTTGCGGGCACTGCAGGATTTTAATCCATTACGGCGTAATGTGTTACCAATGGTTTTCTTGGTGACTGTGGTCCCAGCTACCTTGAGATCATTAACAAGTTCCCCCCGTGTAGTTTTCGGCTGAGCTCTCACCTTCCTCAGGATCAAGGATACCCCACGAGGTGAGATTTTGCATGGAGCCCCAGATCGATGTCGATTGACAGTTATTTTGTATGTCTTCCATTTTCTTACTATTGCACCAACAGTTGTCTCCTTCTCACCCAGCGTCTTACTTATGGTTTTGTAGCCCATTCCAGCCTTGTGCAGGTCTATGATCTTGTCCCTGACATCCTTAGAAAGCTCTTTGGTCTTGCCCATGTTGTAGAGGTTAGAGTCAGACTGATTAATTGAGTCTGTGGACAGGAGTCTTTTATACAGGTGACCATGTAAGACAGCTGTCTATAATGCAGGCACCAAGTTGATTTGGAGCGTGTAACTGGTCTGGAGGAGGCAGAACTCTTAATGGTTGGTAGGGGATCAAATACTTATTTCTCTGTGCACAATGCAAATAAATATATATAATTTTGACTATGTGATTTTCTGTTTTTTTTAAAATATAATCTATCTCTCACTGGTAAAATTAACCTAGCCTAAAAATTCTAGACTGTTCATGACTTTGACAGTGGGCAAACTTACAAAATCAGCAAGGGATCAAATACTTATTTCCTTCACTGTATATCCCATACAGTGACACATAGTACCCATTAGTGTCACATAATATCCATTAGTGTCATAAAATCCCCCAACCCACATTTAACTTACCTACCCATGCACTCACATGCGGCCTGGTCCCTAGGGGGCCTGTGGCCTGCTCTGTCTGCGTTAAGATGCACGCAAGAACTGTGACATCATTGCGCCTGCCTTCATCTGGAAACATGGCCGATTTAAAGTTTACATAGCCTGAATGCTACTCTAGTGGCAGGGTGCCGAGGACTACTTGCACACGCCCAAAAATTAAAAATAAAGATAAGACAGTGAGTGGGCCTGGCGTAGGTTTCCACAGTGTTACAATAACAATAACCTTATAGTACTGCCAGCAATGGTGCCATCATAGTGCCAGCCACAGTGTTGCCTATGACAAAACCATAATCCCTTTATTGCAAGTACCCCTGTGCCCTTTAATATTTCCAGCCACAATGCCCCATACCAAAACCAACTCACCTTGCTTCTGTGGTGGCTGGCATAAGTAGCGTATTTGTTCATTATATTTACAGTATGTTGCTAGTAGCATCTGCATTCTTTTACTTCCTTTTTAAATTATTGCAAAATGTTGTAGTTTGTTAACATATGGCAGTACACTTCTATTCTGCTGATCCACCAGTCTGCAAATTTGTTGCAACCTGTATTTCTATAGGGAAGATGGTCCATTATCTCCAGTGATGTCTATTATGTCAGTACTAGGGCTGTCACCTATAGGGACACTGTAGCTGTCTCTTATCTGGGTATTGTGATGGCGGCACTATATGAAACATATACCTGTCCTTGTGTTTTATTTTCGAAACGTAGGAGATACATATACACTATATGGACAAAAGTATTTGGTGAGACACAACTCTTAATCATCAAATTCAGGTTTTTCATTCAGTTTCATGGCCACAGGTGTATAACATCCAGCACCTCGCCATGCAGTCGCCTTGACAAACATTTGTGAAAGAATGTGTCATTCTAAAGAGCTCACTGAATTCCAGCGTGGTCCTGTAATAGGACGTCACCAGTGTAACAAGTCAGTTTCCTCCTAGATATTCCACCATCAACTGTGAGTGATATTATTGTAAAGTGGAAGCATTTAGGAACCACAAAAACGCAGCCACAAAGTGGTAGACCACGTGGAGTTACAGAGTGGAGTGACCAAGTGCTGAGGCTCATAGTGCATAAAAGTCGCCAACGATCTGCTGACTCAATAACTGCAGTCCAAACCCCCTCTGGAATTAACATCTGCACAAAAAATTTGCGCCGGGAGCTGGGTTTCCTTTGTTGAGCTGCTGCATGCCAGCCTTACATCACCAAGCCCAATGCCAAGAGTTGAATTTTTTGGTGTAAAGCCGCCGCCACTGGACTCTGGAGCAGAGGAAACGTGTTCTGTGGGGAGATGAATCACGCTTCTCTATCTGGCGGATGATTGTGGGTTTGGTGAATGCCATGAGAACTTTACCTGCCTGACAGCATTGTGCCAGCTGTAAAGTTTGGTGGAGGAGGGATAATGGGGTTGTTTTTCAGGGTTTGGCGTATGCCCTTTATTTCCAGTGAAGAGAAATCTTAATTCTTCACCATACCAGGAAATTTTGGACAATTATAGCTTCCAACTTTGTGGGAACACTTTGCGGAAGGCCCTTTTCTGTTCCAGCATGACTGTGCCCAGTGCACAAAGCAAAGTCCATAAAGACATGGTTGGTTGGTTGGGTGAGTTTGGTGTGGAAGAACTTAACAGGCCCGCACAGTCCTGACCTCAACCCCATCCAATACCTTTGGGATGAACTAGAATGGAGATTGTGAGCCAGGCTGTCTCATTCAATATCATGGTCTGACCTCACAAATGCTCTTCTGCGTGAATGGGCAAAAATTCCCACAAACACACTCCAAAATCTTGTAGAAATCCTTCCCAGCAGAGTGGAAGATGTTTTAGCTGCAAAAGGGGAACCAATTCCATATTAATGCCTATGGATTTAGAATGGGATGTCATAAAAGCTGCTGTAGGTGTCCTAATACATTTGTCCATATAGTTTATATATATCTGCTCTGCAGTGTTGTATTGGGAATTTAAAATGTAAATACAATGTAAGTCAAAACTAAAAATGGCCACTGGCCATGTCATTGTTTTAAGTGAATAAATAAGAGGAGTGAGGGATTATAAATGGCCGGTGTCAGGATCATGTAAACATACTGTTGTCACGTGGAATGTTTTGGTTAATGCATCATTAAATGGTGTTTATGTAGCAGACAAGGGGCAGTTTGTCTTGCATCTAATGGACTGACATGACTGAAGATACAAGATGTGGAGATTGCACAATCCTGTATCTGATGAACTTCTGAGTGCGTATCTACTGCAGCCTCTGAAGACTAAAACCTATTTACTTTTCAAAAGGCTTAAGACTGATCTAGGCCCGATCAAACATCTCTGTGAAATGTATTATTAAGAGGCGCTATATGATTCACGCCCCTGTGAATGTTTTTCATTTTTGGACAAGTTAGCCATCTTCTAGTTTACATAAAATGTTATATACACAGTACATAAAATAGAGCATATGTAAATAAGAATACACATAATAAATACTTCAATAAATTAAAATGATTTAAGGATAATTTGATTCAAAATAAGCTATTGTTCTCTGCTTACAGCTTCTATGCAGATCTACAGTATATATCTCCATGACTACAGACTACAAACAATCTCTGTGTGGTCAGATCCTGCACTCATGTATTTCTCTCTTACATCAGATGTAAAGTATAAGCTCACAGCGGGTTCCATGCCACATGGATTAATCATACGGCCATGAGCATGAACATTTCAGGTTATACAAAGCTCGCCAAGGATACTGATGTACAAAGGAAGTCTGTCTATATCATCCTGTCTATATCATCTTGTACATATTTCTCACCATCTAACTGCACCGATTTGGTTGGTACAGTACCAAATTATTCTTCCCTATATCACCCATTTTTCGCAGTAACTCTTGTACCGCTTTCTTCACTACAGCCAATAATAGATAGGGTTTAAGGATTTTGGCATGACATATAGGAAACTTTAGTGGCTCTTCTAGCCAGCCTACATTATAGTATATATTGTGGCTGGCACATGCAGGGTCGGTTGACTGACACTTATGGGAGTTATTTATGGGAGTTGCGGTTGACACTTATGGTGGGGTTTGCACTATTGGGTACAGTTTGGGTAGCACTTATAAAGTCGATGTGGTTCGCGCAGAGGTGGACACAGACAGTTATGGCCCCTGTGCAAGAATGGTATATAGGCCCCTTGGTTTCCAATATCACATCGTAAATCACCCGCTTATGTCTTTCTAACAATCCACCAGTATTTGTCAGCCATAAAATTCATTAGCTCAGTCATTTACATGAAATCTCATAGATAGAAAAATGCTCCTTTAAGGTTTCTGTGGGCCCCCTTACCAACTGGGCCCCTGTGCAGCTGCACAGGTTGCACCAATGTTATGTCCACCACTGGGTTGGAACCGCTAGAGAAGTGTGGTTATGGGGGCACTGTGTGTAGCATCTTTTTTTTTTATTTTTGGACAAACTAAGAGTTTGCATTTACAATTGAGCACTAAACATTAGGCCTTAAACAAATTCATTATTTTTGGGTTAGGCTACGAGATGCGTTGGATTTATTGCGGAATTTTAGTGTACATTTCACACCGAATGTACGGTACAAGCTAGTGAATAGAGCTTCACAAAACCCCATTCACATTCGGAGGCAGAAATACATGCAAATTTTAGAGCATGCAGCAGATTTCTTCCTATGCTATGAAGATTTTGCTTCGGATTTACTTTTGATTTGCTGCAGAAAATTTCATATATGTCTGAACATATCCTTAAACGAGGAGATGTGATTTTAGAAATTATGAAAATGTACAAGCTGAAATGCTAAAATCCAATTTACAATCCCTTGGTACAAAGATGTGCTGTTACAGTTCAGGCCCAAGGTTACACAAACAGCTTTAATCCCCCAAGTACATAAGTTCAGGTTTCAAAGTTCAGGACAAAAATCATCTATTTTCATTGAGATTCAGCTGAAGGCCGGAGCTCAGCAAATGTTAAAAATCCTTGAATCTGTGATGAAAACATCAGCTCTTACAGATTTAGGCAAATACCTGCGATTCTTTATGGCTCTCAGAAGACGTCACTTTCTAGCAGAATGGAGACACCTGTCCATGACGGTTTTGCCAAATGTATTGTGTGATCTGCAATCACAGAAGATGTAGGCCCATCTCAAAGGCTACAATTTCTCCCACCGACTTTCCTCTGTTGACAACGTCGGGTAGTGATGTGACATCCATGGCAATCTATGTCCATGGACAGCAGGGAGAAGGCTGTAGCTCTACCCTGTATGTCTATTCCACTCTCCTCTGATGGTGCCATTGTGTACCCTTCTATTGTTTATGCTGTCAGTCACGCTGGAGCCCTACCTACATTAAAAGGGTTTCCAGACAGTAAAAATTAATGGCCTATCCTCAGGATAGGCCATCAATAGCTGATCGGTCGGGGTCCGACTCCCAGGACCCCCACCGATCAGCTGTTTTGAAGGGGGTGCAGCACTCGTACGAGCGCTGCTTTTTGTTAATTTCTATTTGCTCATTGTGAATCGTCGACACACATGTAGCAG
Organism: Rhinoderma darwinii; assembly: GCF_050947455.1. Lineage (NCBI taxonomy): Eukaryota > Metazoa > Chordata > Amphibia > Anura > Rhinodermatidae > Rhinoderma > Rhinoderma darwinii. Next base: position 383,746,814 of record NC_134690.1, read on the forward strand.
CGATTCACAGGTATTGCAGCTTTTTCTCCCACTCACTTCAATGGGAGAAAAGGCCGTAATACTGTGATTCCTCTCTAAATGTGTGTCAATGGTTCACAGTGTGCAAGTATAAATAAAGAGGTAGCAGCGCTCGTATGAGTGTGGGGCCCCCTTCAAAACAGCTGATCAACGGTTGATGGCCTATCTTGAGGATAGGCCATCAATTTTTACTGGCTGGAAAAACACTTTAAGTTGCTTAGCATTGTAAACACTGGGGAAAAACAGATAAGCAAGTATTATTTTCTTATTACTACAAATGTATGTAAAGTATTTGTTTTTCTTATATCATACTATGCCACAATACAAAATTTTTTAAATATGTTAAAACTCCCGGAGAACCACTTTTAGTTTTTGACCAGTAACTGATTACTATATGGGTTTTTTTCTAAAAATTATCTTCAAAAATATATTCAGCAATTTCCTGCTACCAAACAAACATGTTTAGCCACTGTTTATTTTTTACAACAGAAACATTTGATGCAACAAATTTATTATAATATATAGTAAAATTAATGCACAGTCATAAAATATAATTATTAATTAAGTCCTATTGACACCTGATCCTGTTTGTAAAAAAAAAAAAAGTGCAGGGGGAAATATATAGTGAATTCAGTAGCAAGAGGTTCAGAGCGGTTGTAAATATCAGGTAGATGATCGGAACTTTGCAGAAGTACCAGGAAAAATCCAGAGATGTAACCAAAGGAGGACCTGAGATCAGGACTAGAACTACAGGCAGAAGTCTGACAGATGTCAAACCAAGGGGCGAGGAAGGAGCGCCTCAGAACAAAAGTCGAACCAGGAACCAGAAAAACAGTACATAGAAAAAGTAGGTTTGCTCAGACAGCTTCTGGGAGGCCAGGGGAGCTTTAAATAGGCATTCCCAACCTTAACATGGCATATCCATGGGATTTGATTTGATAAATGCAGGTTCCAACTCTGGGACCCACAGCCATTTTGTTATATGGGAGTTGCGGAAACAGTTGAGCAAGTGGGCTTGGTTGTTCCTGTAACTCCCATGAAAATGTGGTGCATGGCCATCTCTCCATTCATTCCCAGCCTGGATGCGGCGGACGTCTCACCAGGCGGGATGGGGATCGAGTATTGCTGTACCATAACAGAGTTGGGGATGTAACAAAGTGTGACTACGCTGCACTCTCATGCTGGGTGCGGTGCTTAGCATTTATGAGGTGCTGTTCCCACCTAAAGGGCTCTGTGTGAGGGCTACGGCCCATTGTGAAGGGTGGCGCTACTGAAGTGCCAGTGTGGCAGAAGTGCTGCATAGTGACAGTGGGCACGAGTGAGGGCCCATAGTTAGAATAGGTCCAGAGTATCAGCGGGTGGTGGTCAGGAGTCTCCCTGCGCGTGTGCAGATCATTGTCAGTTGGGTGACGGGCAGGAGCCTCATTGTGAGAGACCATACAATTGGCGGGTGAACGGGCAGGAGCTTCCCTGTAAGTAAGCAAATTTGGATAAACTGCAAGCCAGGAGGTCAAGCGAGGACCTTCATTTAAAGAGGACACTACCCCTGTATCAAAAGGGAGCGTACTAGACTCTGTCCTACCACTGAGTGGTGAGCAGCCATCAGTGCCTGAACCAAGTTGAAGTTGAAATGTGTAAAAGATACTACACCTCTCGTGCATCCTGAAAAGTGTTTTGTTGTTGTCCGCTGGTCGCTGTAAGTGAGATCAACGTTGGCCTAAGTTAGGGTATGCGCACACGATGAGAGGCTTTTACGTCTGAAAAGACAGACTGTTTTCAGGAGAAAACAGCTGCGTCGTTTCAGACGTAAATGCTGCTCCTCGTATTATGCGAGGCGTCTTTGACGCCTGTAATCTTGAGCTGCTCTTCATTGACTTCAATGAAGAACGGCTCAAATTACGTTGCAAAGAAGTGTCCTGCACTTCTTTGCCGAGGCAGTCAATTTACGCGTCGTTTGACAGCTGTCAAACAACGACGCGTAAATTACAGGTCGTTTTCACAGTACGTCGGCAAACCCATTCAAATGAATGGGCAGATGTTTGCCGACGTATTGTAGCCATATTTTCAGGCGTAAATCGAGGCGTAATACGCCTCGTTTACGCCTGAAAATAGGTCGTGTGAACCCAGCCTAAAGGTTTTGCCATCAACTCCTGGTCTTTGTTCCATCTTTCCACGACTAGCTGCATTGGCCTTCACTACTCAGGTCACATATTACAGCGGGGTTAAAAAAAAAACAAGCTAGCTCATTAAGCTTTTTCTGATGTTTCCATTTCTCTCTATGGAGAACGACGGGAGCATGCTTTGCGGCTGAGAACGAGGATTTGGAGCACCTCATTCTCAACAATGGTGGGGGTGACTGAGGTCGGACCTCCACCTGTCTGATGTATAAACTGATGTGTTCCTCTTGCTTTTGGAAGCAATACATATCACCCTTTGTGACTTGGACACATTTTAATAACCAGACGAATTCTATGTCACACCCAACAGCCGAATAATAAAATAAAGGCCTTCCTTTAAAAATAAACAGACAGAAACTATAAATCAATTTATGTAGAAAGTTTTATGTAAAAGTCACAAGGGTCACATACAAAACGTGTCCAAGCCTTGATTCCCTCTGCCATAAAAGGGGTTGGTTGTTCATAAGGGACAGCTCTCTTGGTAAAATGGTTGAAAATAAACAGTGCATGTATTTAAGTCTGAAAAAAAAAGAAATCACATTGTTCCCTGTCTGCTCTTAATGCATTTTTAATGGTTAAACATGTCTTACGGGATCAGCATGAATATTGTTCAGCAGTGTTGAAATGTGAGCTATGGTACAGTCATCACTTGCTCTATTTTCTCTGCAAATCCATCAGGTATACACATATGGGCACTTGCCCAGGATCAAATGCATTGAGTGCTGAAAACCAAACAAGTCCGTCCATTGTCAAAAGCCGGGTCTATATACTGTGATTTATCCCAAGAAGCCTGTTTGTTCTGATGTGACATTGCTGTAATGTTAGACCTATTGTGCTCTAAATCCAACAATGCTCTTAGTATAAGGGTTACAGTCAGCTGAGTCACACTGTCACATTCTCCCTCAGGCAACAAGGGCACAGGATTTATAGTGAATAAACGTGTTAGGAGGATAACGAAAGGTTAATCTTCGCTTATCACCTGTAAATTGGCATCACCACACCCACTGTTACTTTGTTTCACACGGTAAGAAATACAGCGGAGACGCAATTTTAGTTGAGCAATTCCATCTAAATACACAAGGTGGTGCAGGTCATGCAATATGAATGTTTCCTGTTCCAAAATGTTTTAACTAAATTTAGGGACTCACTGAGTAATGTCCAGTATGCTAAAAGAAGGGGCAACCACCAGTAGCGCAAATTTGGATGCTACCCGCCATTCCCTAACCTCTACACTACATGAGCTTGTTAGCGCTAGTCGAGCCATGTGGTATTACCCAACCAGCATTGCACTACAGAGCAAAAGAGGGGGAGGGGCAGTTCAAGTGGTGTACATAGAAAAGAGGGGGCCCAGTAGCAAAAATCAAAATGTTACCCCCATTATGGTGTCGGGTTTTGCCACTCAGAACAGAAGGGCTGTGCATGCCCATTCCATGACTCTGGGGCAAATTCTTAACCCTATTGTTTGCTAACAATGTAGTTCTGGAGATGGGAGGCCTCCACATGTTCTCGACACCCAGGAGCCGATAGGATGGGGCCAAGCAGGTCTGGGCCTCCTCTCCCCAAGGGGCCCATGGCAGCCACATTGCCTTACCTGCAGAAAACCCTTGGGCAGTGCCAGGCTTCCTCTCACACAAGCTGAAATTGGTTGGGAGAGGCAGGGTTCATTGCCTGTAATTTATACAGCCATATAAGCAAGCCAATGGATTAGTCCTGAACTGTTTATGAAAAGTCGGGGACTACCCAGTAGTCGGGGGTATGACCAGTTGTTGCTGTAGGATATACGGGCATGCTTGTAGTTGTAGCTTTTCAAAAGTTTAAGAACCACTGGTTCTTTTTACAGTTATATCTTCACATCTTAGTATAATCTATAACCCTATGGATATTGGATATTTGAGCTTTGGTTTGTTGACAGCATAAATCTACTACCCTGGTCCATTTAGCATTGCATATCACTTTCTCCTACACCCCAGTTGCTTCCTCTGACCATAGACTGGCCTGCTCCTCTTCCCAGAGCCTTTTGATGTTAATTTGTTATTGTTCCTCTTCTGCTGGACAACCATAAGGCCGTAAACTTTTATAGGTCACAGCTCAGTGAAGACAATATTGGTATGTGATGGTTGTAAACAGCGATGGATGGTTCACTTCAGGCCTGTGAGAAGAACACTTATCAAGCTGATGATGTTTGAGTCACAGCAAAACAATCATGAGATTATTTTGCAGTAAGGCATTCTTTTGGGTGACCGAGGACACAGCTCGAAATGGGTGTGTGCAGATGAGTGCAGTGCCTGTCTAACCAAGTACTTAGCTTCTTAGTAATTGGGATTGTGTTCTGTCTTATTTTCATATATAATTTTCCCATGCTACGGGATGTCTGGATTAAACTTTCCACAGCTTGATAGACAAAACAAATACAAAAATATCAGGTGTACCTATTTATTTTCTAAATGTTACTGGGTTTCTATCTATCTATCTATCTATCTATCTATCTATCTATCTATCTATCTATCTATCTATCTATCTATCTATCTATCTATCTATCTATCTATCTATCTATCTATCTATCTATCTACCTACCTACAGTGGAGGAAATAAGTATTTGATCCCTTGCTGCTTTTGTAAGTTTGCCCACTGTCAAAGTCATGAACAGTCTAGAATTTTTAGGCTAGGTTAATTTTACCAGTGAGAGATAGATTATATATAAAAAAAAAAAGAAAATCACATTGTCAAAATTATATATATTTATTTGCATTGTGCACAGAGAAATAAGTATTTGATCCCCTACCAACCATTAAGAGTTCAGCCTCCTCCAGACCAGTTACACGCTCCAAATCAACTTGGTGCCTGCATTAAAGACAGCTGTCTTACATGGTCACCTGTATAAAAGACTCCTGTCCACAGACTCAATTAATCAGTCTGACTCTAACCTCTACAACATGGGCAAGACCAAAGAGCTTTCTAAGGATGTCAGGGACAAGATCATAGACCTGCACAAGGCTGGAATGGGCTACAAAACCATAAGTAAGACGCTGGGTGAGAAGGAGACAACTGTTGGTGCAATAGTTAGAAAATGGAAGACATACAAAATGACTGTCAATCGACATCGATCTGGGGCTCCATGCAAAATCTCACCTCGTGGGGTATCCTTGATCCTGAGGAAGGTGAGAGCTCAGCCGAAAACTACACGGGGGAACTTAATGATCTCAAGGCAGCTGGGACCACAGTCACCAAGAAAACCATTGGTAACACATTACGCCGTAATGGATTAAAATCCTGCAGTGCCTGCAAGGTCCCCCTGCTCAAGAAGGCACATGTACAGGCACGTCTGAAGTTTGCAAATGAACATCTGGATGATTCTGAGAGTGATTGGGAGAAGGTGCTGTGGTCAGATGAGACTAAAATTGAGCTCTTTGGCATTAACTCAACTCGCCGTTTTTGGAGGAAGAGAAATGCTGCCTATGACCCAAAGAACACCGTACCCACTGTCAAGCATGGAGGTGGAAACATTATGTTTTGGGGGTGTTTCTCTGCTAAGGGCACAGGACTACTTCACCGCATCAATGGGAGAATGGATGGAGCCATGTACCGTCAAATCCTGAGTGACAACCTCCTCCCCTCCTCCAGGACATTAAAAATGGCTCGTGGCTGGGTCTTCCAGCACGACAATTACCCGAAACATACAGCCAAGGCAACAAAGGAGTGGCTCAAAAAGAAGCACATTAAGGTCATGGAGTGGCCTAGCCAGTCTCCAGACCTTAATCCCATCGAAAAACTTATGGAGGGAGCTGAAGATCCGAGTTGCCAAGCGACAGCCTCAAAATCTTAATGATTTACAGATGATCTGCAAAGAGGAGTGGGCCAAAATTCCATCTAACATGTGTGCAAACCTCATCATCAACTACAAAGAATGTCTGACTGCTGTGCTTGCCAACAAGGGTTTTGCCACCAAGTATTAAGTCTTGTTTGCCAAAGGGATCAAATACTTATTTCTCTGTGCACAATGCAAATAAATATATATAATTTTGACAATGTGATTTTTTTAGATTTTTTTAATATAATCTATCTCTCACTGGTAAAACTAACCTAGCCTAAAAATTCTAGAATGTTCATGTCTTTGACAGTGGGCAAACTTACAAAATCAGCAAGGGTTCAAAAACGTATTTCCTTCACTGTATCTATCTATCTTTCTATCTATCTATCTATCTATCTATCTATCTATCTATCTATCTATCTATCTATCTATCTATCTATCTATCTATCTATCTATCTATCTATCTATCTATCTATCTATCTATCTATCTATTATATCTGTCTGTCTGTCTGTCTGTCTATCTGTCTGTCTGTCTGTCTGTTTGTCTATCTAGTCCAGTGTTGGAATGGAGTACCTTGGGCCCACCAGAGGAAATTATTCTTGGGGCCTACCCTTTAGCTATATCAAAATAATGCAAGACCACTCTAGTATAGTAAAACATATGTAGTAAAGTAAAGACCAATATTACCACCATACAATGGCCATATAGTGGTAGATACGAGTTCTACACAGGCGCTCTGCAGACCATATAAGTTAATACAATACAGTTACATTCAGTGACTCACAGGTAACATCTTCTCTGATTGGAGTTGTTTACTTTTCCTTTCCTTCTTCATTCGGCCTAGACTGCCATGACGACTTCTTCCAGCCATGACTCGCTTCAGCAGAATTGGCAACATAAAAATCTTTGGTTCCTTGCTTCTTCAGCTCCCTCCCCATCTATCTCACCCTTCACAAAAACTCGCCAGTAGTTATATCCCACTTTCTTCTCCATATAGTGGTGAGGTCCTCTTGGTGCCCCCTATAGTAGTTAGGTCCCCTTGGTGCCCCCATATAGTAGTTAGGTCCCCTTGGTGCCCCCATATAGTAGTTAGGTCCCCCTATTAATCGTTACCCTTTGCGCCAATTGCAAATAGAAAAAAACCTCACCTAACCTTGTTCCCACAACGATTGTCTGGGTCTGCTTCCTGTAGCCTTCTTTTCTCAGCCCAGCGCAGTAACGTCATCGTGCCACCTGCGCTGGGGCTTTGACGTCATCTGCATCCTCCCATCGACTAGCAGGTCACAGGTACTAAACAGCCTATGGCTTACAAGAGTAGATGGCGGGGCATCTATGTTTTATTTTTTTTCCTACAAATGTATAATTAAATTTTTCTAACACTGAAGTAAACATTTAGAAACATTGATGCCATAATGCATGGTGTTTATCAATTTAGCTTTTTTTCTTCTTCTAGAAACGTATCATTTAGTTTTATATTTATTATTTTAACTGTATTTTGTACATCAATGTTGAAGTAAACATTAGGAAGCAGTAGTTCCATAAAAGCTGTTAGGACAAATGGCTGAGGAATGGCTGATGTGTAATAGTAGCACATTTGTCCCAATGGTGGAGTCACAAAAACATTCCGACTTTTTTAGCAGATGTGCATTTTTTTTGTCCATTTTTAGAATGTTTGAAGTACATTCAAGAGGCGCTTGTGCCATTAGGTAAATATTGGCGACATAAAACTCTGATCTGTTGTTCCAACTTTCCAAATGTTAAAAAAATAGTATTTGGATGTGTACTTAACATATTAAATACGGTTCATGTAAGTTTGTATCTAATGCAATTCATATAAAAAACAGCACACGTCTTTGTTTTGTAGGGTTACCTTATTGATTTGTTTAGAAGGCCAGGAATAGGTCGGCATCATTTATTTACTCTAAAGTGACAGATAATAAGTCTTCACTTGTTTTGAAAGCTGCATCACATATGAGAGCAGTGCGGTAGCCATGAGGCACAGAAACAGGACAAAATTTATGTTTCAGACACAATACATTTCCCCAAAGGCAAACATAACATATGTGCAATTGCACAGGGGCCCAGTAGAATAGGGGCCCACTGTCGCCTTCAAAAACAGCTCCCTACTGTCTTTCAGATTGCATCTAAGTGACTTGGCTAATTCATTTCATGGCTAACATTTACTGGATTGTTAGGCCCTGTTCACACAGAGTTTTTTTACAGGCAGAAAAATTTGCTTCAAAATTCCATCTGGAATTTTGAGGCAGATTTTGACCTGCCTGCACGCCGTTTTTCAGCCATTGAGCGCCACGGGCGAAAAACGCTTTCTCTGCCTCCCATTGATGTCAATGGGAGGCTAGAGATGGAAATGCCTGAAGAAAGAGCATGTCGTTTCTTTTTCCTGAGAGTGTTTTTTCCCGCACGCCTCCGCCTCCCATTGAAATCAATGGGAGGCGTTTTCGGCCGTTTTTTGACGCGGTTTCTGCAGCAAAAACCGTGTCAAAAAAACTCAGTGTGAACAGGGCCTTGGAGAAACTTAAGGAGGGTGACATACAGTATGTTGAGCTATTTGAGAGCAAAGGACCCATATACTGTTCTTGCACATGGGCTCTTTGCTGTCCATTTCCGCCCATCCGCCAAATGTATGTAGAAAGCTGTGGTATCAACTTTGGTAACTTTGTAATCTACTTTAGCTATAAATTTTGTCCTTGGGACATACTGCTGAGAAACATGGGGTGGAGACCACTGCTATCATATCTATCAATAACATGTAAATATTAATATCTGATTGAATTGTAATGAATACATTTATGACAAAATTATCCCAGGTCCTTCTACTATGAGGGAAAGTTAGATGGGGGTTGGTGGTCAGAGTCCAATAATTCATGACGGAGGATGTCCCAGCGAGCCCCCCTACTGATACTGTAACACTGTGGCCTTTTAATGGGACAGAAGAGACTTTAAGGTCTATTAATCACCTATTCATGGTCATCCCACATACCGGGTACCCGAAACTCAAAAACACAAGGGACATCTTAGCATTGCAATTGCACCCCTCGATCTTTTATTGTCTTTGGTTTGCATTTCTCCCGGCTGTCCATTATTTATCTGTCCGAATACTATTTGTAGATTGGAAGTCGCAACTTCCGCACTAATACTTGCAAAGAGAAGCTGATAAAGGCTGATCTATGCAATAAGTAAGGACTGCAGACCTCTTGTGGGAGCTAGTTTTCCCCAGAATCTACGTCAAGGAGAAGAATAATAACAATTGTGTTGATCTGAATCTCTAAGATTATGATTTGGGTGACAGGAGCTGTATCCCTGGGAAGTCTCTGACAATAGCAGGATGTCCATCCCAATGCCAAGTCATTTATCAAGTAACTGGGAATATAAGGACATAAATCAGAGTTGTGTGCAGTAGGATTATTATGTTATGTGGCGTAATATATTCTGATGCGGCACAAAATATTGTATTTAATGTACATTTTATGCATTTATGCGTGACATCATTACTCTATAAATAACTGGGCTTTATTCATTCTCTACATGTCGGTTTTCGAGCTGCAAAGAATTTCAAATTCTATGCAAATGTGAATCTCATGGTCTCAGAACAGGAGATTCACGTGGGAATGGTCTCTTATACCTCCCTGGTCTATTGTTTGATTGAATATTTATGAACTGAATGTTTGTATTTCAACTATTGAGGAATGGTCCCTAGATTTAGGGATTTGTTTTTATATCTGAAATTATAATCTCTGTTTTGTCTCATTTATAAATTGACACGTTAATGAGGTCCTGGTCTCCTCAGACAAAAGATAACCCATACTGCCAGAAAATGTTATATAATATATGATGTTTTTGAGACTATATACACTACCGTTCAAAAGTTTAGGGTCACTTAGAAATTTCCTTATTTTTGAAAGAAAAGCACAGTTTTTTTTCAATGAAGATAACATTAAATTAATCAGAAATACACTCTATACATTGTTAATGTGCTAAATGACTATTCTAGCTGCAAACATCTGGTTTTTAATGCAATATCTACATAGGTGTATAGATGCCCATTTCCAGCAACCATCACTCCAGTGTTCTAATGGTACATTGTGTTTGCTAACTGTGTTAGTAGGCTAATGGATGATTAGAAAACACTTGAAAACCCTTGTGCAATTATGTTAGCACCGCTGTAAACAGTTTTGCTGTTTAGAGGAGCTATAAAACTGACCTTCCTTTGAGCTAGTTGAGAATCTGGAGCATTACATTTGTGGGTTCGATTAAACTCTCAAAATGGCTAGAAAAAGAGAGCTTTCATGTGAAACTCGACAGTCTATTCTTGTTCTTAGAAATGAAGGCTATTCCATGCGAGAAATTGCCAAGAAACTGAAGATTTCCTACAACGGTGTGTACTACTCCCTTCAGAGGACAGCACACACAGGCTCTAACCAGAGTAGAAAGAGAAGTGGGAGGCCCCGCTGCACAACTGAGCAACAAGGCAAGTACATTAGAGTCTCTAGTTTGAGAAATAGACGCCTCACAGGTCCTCAACTGGCAGCTTCATTAAATAGTACCCGCAAAACGCCAGTGTCAACGTCTACAGTGAAGAGGCGACTCCGGGATGCTGGCCTTCAGGGCAGAGTGGCAAAGAAAAAGCCATATCTGAGACTGGCTAATAAAAGGAAAAGATTAATATGGGCAAAAGCACACAGACATTGGACAGAGGAAGATTGGAAAAAAGTGTTATGGAGAGACGAATCGAAGTTTGATGTGTTTGGATCACACAGAAGAACATTTGTGAGACGCAGAACAACTGAAAATATGCTGGAAGAGTGCCTGACGCCATCTGTCAAGCATGGTGGAGGTAATGTGATGGTCTGGGGTTGCTTTGGTGCTGGTAAAGTGGGAGATTTGTACAAGGTAAAAGGGATTTTGAATAAGGAAGGCTATCACTCCATTTTGCAACGCCATGCCATACCCTGTGGACAGCGCTTGATTGGAGCCAATTTCATCCTACAACAGGACAATGACCCAAAACACACCTCCAAATTATGCAAGAACTATTTAAGGAAGAAGCAGGCAGCTGGTATTCTATCTGTAATGGAGTGGCCAGCGCAGTCACCAGATCTCAACCCCATAGAGCTGTTGTGGGAGCAGCTTGACCGTATGGTACGCAAGAAGTGCCCATCAAGCCAATCCAACTTGTGGGAGGGGCTTCTGGAAGCATGGGGTGAAATTTCTCCCGTTTACCTCACCAAATTAACAGCTAGAATGCCAAAGGTCTGCAATGCTGTAATTGCTGCAAATGGAGCATTCTTTGACGAAAGCAAAGTCTGAAGGAGAAAATTATTATTTCAAATAAAAATCATTATTTCTAACCTTGTCAATGTCTTGACTATATTTTCTAGTCATTTTGCAACTCATTTGATAAATATAAGTGTGAGTTTTCATGGAAAGCACAAAATTGTCTGGGTGACCCCAAACTTTTGAACGGTAGTGTATATATATATATATATATAGTATTTGTATGGTGATTGTTGCATTTTTGCTGTTTTCTTCTATGGAGGCTTAAAGCTACTGGGCGTCAATGAAATATCAGTAACCTACTTAGTACCTTTTATAATACTGGTGTCTTCTTAAGTGGCAGAGGGGCTTTTGGGCCCCCTCAGGCAGCCTGGTCCAGGGGCCACAGCTACTTCTTTTGCTACACCGACCTTTTAACCCCTTTCCGACATCTGACCTACATGTATGGCAGTGGGAAAAAAGCTAGTAAAAACCAGTGCTGTACAATAGGAAATCAGTGGGCTTAGATAACAAAAAATATTGTTTATGGCTACCTTTAGAGCGAGCTCATCCTATTGTTTCAACAGCCAAAACCTCATGAGGGTCATTATAGGGTCATGTGAAGCCTTAATTAGCTAAATGACATTGTTTGGACATATAAACAGAGATAACGTACCAAGGTTTCTTCCTAAATGTTGCTAAATTTAATTAAATATTTCTGTTATTCATAAAAATATTCTCTGAAATACAAGAAATAGTAGACCTTTTATCTACACATATTGGCCATTGCAGGTTTGTGGGATACATCAGTAGGGAGCCCTTTAATTCACCACTAAAGGGATTATACTCAGAATAGGTCATTAATATCTAATCGGTGAGGGTCCAATCAGATTTGTTTTTTCAGGGGTTTCTGCGGTGGTTTCTTCCCCTTCATTGTGTACACAGCGCCATCCTGCACAACGCCATCACATTTGTAGCGGCTGTGCACAGAATAACAGTTTCCTTCTACTCACTTGAATAGGAAGAAGCTGTAATACTTTGCACATCCGCTACGAATGTGACATCATTGTTCAGTACTGAGCTGTGTACGCAATCAAGGGAAAGTGGCGCTTGCAGGAGTTCCGCAGCCCCTTCAAACAGCTGATCAAAAGTCGGACCCCCACTGATCAGATATTAATGGCCTACCCTGAGCATAGTACATACACTTGTTTGTTACCGGACAACCCCTACAAGTTAATGGAACAGTATTCATGAAGGCTGGGTTGACACACAGAAAATTGTTCCTAAATTGGTGGGCAAAGAGCTGAAACCAACTGTCCAGTTATTGATGTTAGTCTAACAGCTCTGCTTGGGGCTAGATTTTGTCCCCCGTTTTCCCCTGCCAGGAGGAGTTGAATGGAGCGGCATTCGATCATGCACCCTGCCGGTCCATTTAAGGGTATGTGCACACGCTAGCTTGCTTTTACGTCTGAAAAGACAGACTGTTTTCAGGAGAAAACAGCTGCCTCGTTTCAGACGTAAAAGCTCCTCCTCGCATTATGCGAGGCGTCTGTGACGCTCGTAAATCTTGAGCTTCTCTCCATTGACTTCAATGAAGAACGGCTCAAATTACGTTGCAAAGAAGTGTCCTGCACTTCTTTGCCGAGGCAGTCAATTTACGCGTCGTCGTTTGACAGCTGTCAAACGATGACGCGTAAATTACAGGTCATCTGCACAGTACGTCGGCAAACCCATTCAAATGAATGGGCAGATGTTTGCCGACGTATTGTAGCCCTATTTTCAGACGTAAAACGAGGCATAATACGCCTCGTTTACGCCTGAAAATATGTTGTGTGAACCCAGCCTAAAGTCTATGGAACTGACAGAGTTTCTGTCAGTGACATAGGCTTTAAATGGAGCAGTAGGGTGCATGCGCTACTGTCTCTCCATTCAACTCCTACTGGCTGCAAGGTTGCGGCTGAGGGAAACCATTACTCTCATAATGGTAATCGGTGGGGGTCCCGGTGGTCGGACTCCCACAGATAAGCAGTTATCACCTGTCCAGTGGATAGGTGATAACTTGCAACCGTAATACCCTGTTGTTGTTTAAATTTAAGTAGGGTATTTTGAGCTATGTATCAGGAAAAAAAGCTCCAACCCCTATAGAGATGTGTTATCAAGTTAATCAGCAAATCATTTTTTTTTTTACGTAAAAATGAAATGGGGCTCAAAAGTTGACATAAGCAAGACATACACATTTGATAAACATGAGGCCATTCAGACCGTCCTTAATGTCTACCGTCATGGGAACCAAGGAGTGGGCATGTTAGATTTCATCATGCCTGATCCTTTGTTTCCCTTGAAGGGACGCATTGCCGACCCGAGTGTGCATGTTTAGGGGAATTGCCGGAGAAACCGCTGAACTAAACTTCATCTGACATTTTATATGTATGGCTATGTTCCAAACTACTCCTCATAAACCATTGTGCGACATTCAATTTGTTTTTGGATCCCCTAAGGATCCTCCATCTATAAAAATGTATTTTAGTCTGCAAGTATTGTTTTTTATGATTCGTACTCCTTTAGCTCATAGTGTATTTTTGAATGAGGGTATGGATTTCCGTTGAGATATTCGATATTGTCTGTACTATCTCCAGTCCCATAGGGGAAAATATGTGCCGGAGAACATTGTTTTAAACAACAATCTCCACAGGAAACTAAGGAATTCAGGAGGAAAAAAAAAAACTTCCTTTGCGGATACTTTACTTACTGTCAAATGGCGTACATTTACATCTATGAATATTACACGAAATCCTCTGGAGCTTGCATTTTAATTACGGGAGGTTTTTTCTTTAACTGCTGGAAACTGGAGATTGGAGCGGATTATTTTTTCTGGCTGGTTCACAGAGGAAAACATGTGAGGAAAGACGTTATTCAAGAAGATAGGGGTTGTTGTTGTTGTTGGTTTTCTTTTTTAAATGGAGATAATGCTCAATTCTTTTTCCATGCCAAGAAAAATATAAATCTATAAAATCAGATGGGACCGTTCAAACATTCCTCTCCCTTCCTGCTAGTCTCAGCATCTCCACTCCTTTCTTATGACTCATTTGAACTTAATTTGTTATTTTTATCAGGCTGAGATATTGCAAAACTTCCTTTACTGTGTGAAAAGAAAAAGACTGGCGAGGGCTGGCTCCGAGCTCCTCAGAAAACTCTCCTGTGCTGAACTTTCTTTGCTGATAGGCAACAGGTAGTGGGATATAGACAGCTGCTCATCTCTCCAAAAAGCAAAATAATGTCTTCCACTTTGTCGGCTGACAGTCTATTCTTGCTGTAGTTGACGGCTGTGCCAAATCACTGGAAATATGAAATAACGCAAGACTATAAAAAAAATATTGATGTGATTTCCTGCTGCGCTGTAGATGCTTAGTACATGCCGGATGCCAAAGCAGATTATTAACTGTTGCAATGGCGGACAGAATTGTGCGGCTTTATTACTTATTCCTAGATTGGCAGTACCATGACAAAACTGCTATTTCTTTACTGTAAGGCAGGAGCCACTTGGCGACATTTGGTTGTGCGTGAATTGTGGTAAAATCACGTTACCATAAAGCAGGGGCGTAGCTAAAGGCTCAAGAGCCCCAATTAAAATGTTCAGTTTGCCCCCCTTGCGGAACGTCTCTTTACCGCCGCAGCCCTCCCGTAGATTTTAACTTCATTGCTGGGTCTGCTAAGTGACCCATCGATGCAGCATTACCAGCAGGGGCTTTGCAAGGGACCTTCAAAGATCAGGGGCACAAGACCCAAAACATTTGTTTTGCCCCTCCTTTTGCCCCTCCACCCAAATTTTATATATATATATATATATATATATATATATATATATATATATATATCGGAGACTGCATACCTATAAGACCATAAGCCCTATATCTACGCTACTGGATTGGATTAAACACAGCAGAACAGCAGACGGTATCACATGAGAGGCTTTGGTATATGGGCTCAACAGAAAGTATCAAACATGATAGACTTAAGGGGGTTTACACTGGGCGATTATCGTGTAGACGAGCGTTCGTATAACGCTCGTTGACGATAATTGCCCTGTGTAAACAGGGCAGCGATCAGCAGATGAACAAGCGGCTCGTTCATCTGCTGATCGTATCGTTTTAAAAAAGTGAAATATTATCGTTGTCGGCAGCACATCTCCTTGTGTAAACAAGGAGATGCGCTGCCGACATGATGATAATGTATGGGGACGAGCGATCAGAGTAACGACCGCCCGTCCCCATCCATAGCTCCATGTGACAGGCGTTCGCTGCAGTCGCCGATTGTCGGCCGGTGTAAAAGGCCCTTTAGGCCTCATGCATACTTCTGTTGGCCGTCGTACGGCTGTTAATGACGGAGCCGCACGCGAATGGCTTGGAGTAGGACCTGCCCTATTTTTGACGGAACGGCCACACGGTTCTGTTAAAACTACAGAATGTATCAGGGGGCTATCAGTTAAAAAAAGTGAAGTGGGCATGGAGCCTTAGATACACAGCTCAGCAGACAGTATCACATATAGGCTTAGATACTTAGGCTCCGCAGACAGTATAAAGGGGGTTTTACACTGGGCGATTATCGGGCAGACAAGCGTTCATAGAATGCTCGTTCCCGATAATTGCCCTGTGTAAACAGGGGAACGATCAGCAGATGAACGAGCAAACGCGCATTCCTCTGCTGATCGTATAGTTTTAAAAAAGTTAAATATTATCGTTGTCGGCAGCCCATCTCCCTGTGAACAGAGAGACCCGCTGCTGACATGATAATAACATATGGGGACAAACATTCGGAGTAACGACCGCTCGTCTCCATCAATAGCTCCGTGTGACAGGAGCCAACAAGCGGCGATCAACGGTGTCTCGTTGATCGGCACTCGCTGCACCGACTTATTATCGGCCAGTGTAATAGGGCCTTTACACAAGAGGCTTATCTACAGAGGCTCGGCAGACAGTATCACACATGATTGGCTTAGATATAGCAGCTTGGCAGACAGTAGCACACGAGATAGGATTAGATACAATGTCTCAGCAGACAGTATCACACATATAATAGGATTAGATACAGGGCCCCAGCAGATAGTATCACACGAGAGGCTTAGATATAGCTGCTCAGCAGACAGTATCATACATTATAAGATTGGATACAGTGGCTCAGCAGACAGTATCACACATGATAGCATTAGATACAGCTGTTCAGCGGATAGTATTGCACAAGATAGGGTTAGATACAGGACTTCAGCAGAAAGTATCACATATGACAGGCTTAGTTACAGCGGCACAGCAGACAGTATCAAACAAAAGGCTTAGATGCAGCAGCTCAGCAGACAGTATCACAGTGATAGGATTAGATACACAGCTCAGCAAACAGTATCCCATATGATAGGATTAGGTACTGTGGCTTAGCAAATAGTATCCAAATACTTACCCTACTCGTCCGAGTAGGGTTCCCCAACTTAGCCAGGAGGGTAAGTATATGGAGGATTTTCTGTAGTAACAGGGGCTTGTATAGTTTCACCTATTGGAAATTATATAGGCCCCAGTTACTACAGTAATTGTTGACAGACGTGGTGCAGGGGGGCACGGGCCCCACTGGCTTCAGGGCCCGGTCGCAACTGCGACCACTGCGTACTGATAGCTAAGCCACTGCCACAAAGCGATCTCAGTGTCATGGGCAACCATGCGACCATTGCAAAAGGTCTGACCGTGTCTTAGTCTCTCCATAGCAATTCGTTTTGCCAGTGGTGTTGGAGTAGCTTGCATTTTTAGTTGAACCTCCACTTTTAAGCTAGCAAAAACATTTTTGAAATATATGCCTTCTTGTGCTCCTTTTAGACTTTTGCGATCACCTGATTAGAAAAATAAATAAATAAACTGATCTAGAGGAAGTTAGTTTTTGTATGCTGCCTTTTGCTGTGGTATTTGAACTTTTTTGTGTTTTAACTACTGTGTGCTGTTTTCTACTAATGTCAGCCTTTTTACCTCCCAACTTTCAAGCATTGCCAAGAGGGACAACCAATGTGGCACGCGTAGCTTGCCGTGGTACATTTTTTCCCTGTTAAAGAGGCTCTGTCACCAGATTTTGCAACCCCTATCTGCTATTGCAGCAGATAGGCGCTGCAATGTAGATTACAGTAACGTTTTTATTTTTAAAAAACGAGCATTTTTGGCCAAGTTATGACCATTTTTGTATATATGCAAACGAGGCTTGCAAAAGTCCAAGTGGGCGTGTTTAAAGTAAAAGTCCAAGTGGGCGTGTATTATGTGCGTACATCGGGGCGTTTTTACTACTTGTACTAGCTGGGCGTTCTGACGAGAAGTATCATCCACTTCTCTTCAGAACGCCCAGCTTCTGGCAGTGCAGACACAGCCGTGTTCTCGAGAGATCACGCTGTGTCGTCACTCACAGGTCCTGCATCGTGTCGGACACATCGGCCCCAGAGGCTACAGTTGATTCTGCAGCAGCATCAGCGTTTGCAGGTAAGTCGATGTAGCTACTTACCTGCAAACGCTGATGCTGCTGCAGAATCAACTGTAGCCTCTGGTGCCGATGTGTCCGACACGATGCAGGACCTGTGAGTGACGACACAGCGTGATCTCTCGAGAACACGCTGTGTCTGCACTGCCAGAAGCTGTGCGTTCTGAAGAGAAGTGGATGATACTTCTCGTCAGAACCCCCAGCTAGTAAAAGTAGTAAAAACGCCCCGATGTACGCACATAATACACGCCCACTTGGACTTTTACTTTAAACACGCCCACTTGGACTTTTGCAAGCCTCATTTGCATATATACAAAAATGGTCATAACTTGGCCAAAAATGCTCCTTTTTTAAAAATAAAAACGTTACTGTAATCTACATTGCAGCGCCTATCTGCTGCAATAGCAGATAGGGGTTGCAAAATCTGGTGACAGAGCCTCTTTAAGCCACGCCTCTAATCCTGCCCATACACAGCCAATTCAGCCCACACAGTACCATGCTACCATAGTGCTTCCCCACAGTATAATGCCCCTATAGCTGCACCCCACAAAGTATTATAACCGATAGTGCCTCCCACACAGTATAATGCCAAATAGCTGCTACCGCACAGTATAATGTCCCCATAGCAGCCCTCATACAGTATAATGCCCACACAGAGGCCCCCATACTGTATAATGCCTCCATAGTTGCCCCCATACTGTATAATGTCCACACAGGTGCCCCCTGACAGAATAATGCCCCATAGCTGCCTCCATACCGTTTAATGCCCCTATAGCCGCCCCCATACAGTATAATGCACCCATAGCTGCCCCCATACAGTATAATGTCCCCATATCTGCCCCCATACATTTTAATGGCCCCATAGCTTCTCCCTTACAGTATAATGCCCCCATAGCTGACCCCATACAGTATAATTCCCCCTTAGCTGCCCCCATACAGTATAATGCCCCATAGCTGCCCCCATAATGTCCCCTTACCTGCCACCAAACAGTATAATACCCCCTTAGCAGGTGCCCCCGTACAGTATAATGCCCCCTTAGCGGGTGCCCCCGTACCTTATAATGCCCCCTTGGCAGGTGCCACCATACAGTATAATACCCCCTTAGCGGGTGCCCCTGTACGGTATAATGCCCCCTTGGCAGGTGCCACCATACAGTATAATACCCCCTTAGCGGGTGCCCCTGTACGGTATAATGCCCCCTTGGCAGGTGCCACCATACAGTATAATGCCCCATAATGCCTAATAAAAAAATAATAAAGTAAATACTTACATGGCCCCGTTCCCACGATGAGTGGAGGAGATCCCTCTCCTCCTACTCTCTGTGCTTAGTGGTTCGGCGCAGACAGGTGGAATGATGTCACTGCATCACGCCTGTCTGGGCCGAGCCGCTCACGGCCACTTCACACAGTGAATTCTGAAGCAAGGAGCTGACGGTTCCCTGCTTTAGCATTGGATTGAACTGTGTCTGCGTCCTGAGGACGCAGATACAGTCGAAATTGGGATATACCACCGACCGTCCAAGATAGCGAGATACCGCCCGGAATCCGAGACTGTCCCACTGAATAGAGGACGGTTGGGAGGTGTGTTTTTAGAAATGCATTGTCCCTGCACTCTCCTCCCTCCATTTTTAAGTGGGCCATAAACATTAGATGTATGTCGACCGAACTTGCTGATTTCGGTGGGACCAGCCGACCATCTAATGTGTATGGGGGTGTCCCGACTCTGCGCTCACGGCAGATGTCGGGAGAGAAAAGGTTCGGAAAGTTGCACTCTAACATTCCCGATCCTTTTGTTTGCAAGGAGATAAGCCGCTGCCAGAGGAATCTGGCAGTGACTTTACTTTTTCTCCCTATTGAGAACACATACACACACGGCCGAGCAGGGTGTGCTTGTGTATGGGGCAATCATGAGAATAGCTGTCAGCCGAATTAATGTTTGGCCGACAGCTATCTGAAATATATG
Organism: Rhinoderma darwinii; assembly: GCF_050947455.1. NCBI lineage: Eukaryota > Metazoa > Chordata > Amphibia > Anura > Rhinodermatidae > Rhinoderma > Rhinoderma darwinii. Next base: position 383,766,553 of record NC_134690.1, read on the forward strand.
GCCATCTTGACTGTAACTTTTAAAGAAGTGCCCGATCTATTGTAGCCTGCAAGTGAGAAGATAAAAAAATCAGGTAAGTCATTAGTTTTGTTTTACAACAAGGCCACCGAGTTTTAATACAGTTTCCTAAAGAATATTTCCACAAAAATAGTATTTTTATTACTATTGTACTATTGAGTAGGGTATCATGGTGGCTCAGTAGTTATCACTGGTACTTAGTACCCAAGGTCCTAGACTCAAATCTAATCAGGGACAACATCTGCATGGAGTTTGTTTTAACCCTGTATTGGCGTAAATTTTCTCCAGGTTGCCCGGTTTCCTCCCTACTTTTAAAATGATGAATAAATCTTTGAAATTGAGATTTTAGCTGTGTTTCTTTATTTTAGGAAGAAATTCCATGTCCCTTGACATAGCAGGATGCACAATTTGGGGGACCTGAACTGATATTTATAAAACTGCAGATGGTATCACTAGGGCTTCCCTGCCTCATAACCTTTATCCTTCTGAGAACCTTACACCTCCCATGTTTGTCAAACCCTCCTATCAACCTACAGGTGCCATAAACCTTACGTAAGCCCTCGTCTCTCTGGGTAGAGTCCAAGTCAATTTTGTTAGGAGATCACATATTAAACATAAATTTCAAGCCTGGAAGCTAAAGGTTTCCTTATATTACTTGGAATTCCGTGTAACTCCAGAATTACCTGCCAAGAGACACAACACCCCAAGCAAAGGAGAGCATTGTTATGTAATGCGGGGGCTTGTTTGAATGCTATGGGGTTGTCTGACAAACATGAGGTAGAAGGGAGCACAGAGTATTCTTTCACTGTTGAGTCACTCGGCTTCTTGCAGTAAAGTTCAGCTTCTTCAGTGTGTAAAACCACAGGCTTTTATTGCACTGGTCATAGTAAAAGAAGAGAAATTCCAGTACATACAAAGAGCCCTTATGTGTTTCCAATACAATGAACAAATTATCTAATCAAGTTACTGAACTTTCCACTAGACTTAAAGGTGCACTCCTGACTGGTAATTCAGTGATGTGCTCCCTAAGCAGAGCTCAGTTATGTAACACTACACCAATTCAATGAAACCTCATGAGATAATATTTTTGCACTTTTTTCCCGTCATGTGTATTATTTCAGGTTCATTTGACTAGAACTTCAATTTTAGCACCTGTTGTCAATCTTTTATATCTCATGTTTTAGATATCTGCAGCACGAGTAGAAGAGAATAAAGCTGGCCGGTGCAGCGAGCGCCGATCAACGAGACATCGTGGATCGGCACTCGTTTGCTCCTGTCACACGGAGCTATGAATGGGGACGAGTGGTCGTTACTCCGATCGCTAGTCCCCATCCATTATTATCATGTCAGCAGCGCGTCTCCCTGTTTACACAGGGAGAGGTGCTGCCGACAAAGATAATATTTAACTTTTTTAAAAAGATACGACCAGCAGATGATCGAGCGTTTGCTCGTTCATGTGATGATCGCTCTTCTGTTTATTCTGGGCATTTATCTGCAATGAGTGTTTTTAAAATGCTCGTCTGCCCGATAATCGTCCAGTGCAGGATTAGACTACTATCTAATATATTTGGGGGCACCCATCTGTCCCCCAATGTCTGCTGTGAATGGAAATAATTTCTTAGGCTTGCTTCACACGGCCGTGTTCGGTCCATGAGTTACAGACAATATGTCGAACATATTTCTCAGACCAAACACAGTTCAGGGAGCCGTAGTTCCTGCCTCCCTGCGGGAATACTGTCACATACTGTAATCAAATTTTTAGTACAAGACAGTAGTCCTGCGGGAAGGCAGTGACTCATAGCATCATGGATGACTATGATGCTAGTAGTCCGTCTCCGTGAACTGTCTTTGGTCTGGGAAATATGGGCGTCATAGGCTCCGAATCTCATGGACCAAACACGGCCATGTAAAGCAAACATTAGACAATGAGGTAAGTGGTGCCCAAGTTGTCTGACAGCTGCTTATCAACACATCCCTATTAAAATATACATGTACACTTGGCCACTCCGAATGTGCATGTTTATGGGAAAGTAGGAAGAAATAGCTATCAGCCAAAGGCCCAAAAGCTATCTCATTCGAGGTGTATTTGATTCACCAGTTGAGGCCTACGCACACACTCTTTATAAAAGTGGAGGAAAACTTTGATAAAACAGTCTAACGGGGGGCGATACAAAAGCCAGACTTCATTTTTACCGACACAATCAAAAATTAGTACTAAATCTGGCCCAGTGTGTTGTATTTAGAAGACTAATAAGGTTGCTTAGTTGCATTTTAGGTTGTCTTTTTTTCCTAATAAGAATGGATCCTATTTGTTCTGATTTAATAGAACCCACTGTAGCAAAATCAGAGAAATGATGACAGCAACAGGGGATGAGTGTGCTGATTTTATTGGGGGCAGTGACAGGGGCAGTGGCATTAAGTAGGCTGGGGGTAGATCATCCCCCCCCCATCAAGGCAACAATGACAGCAGGAGGAGAGGAGTGTTCTGAACTTGTGGAGAGCAGTGACCTGGTCACTGATATGACTTATCAGGCCATGCGTGGGGGAGACAACCCGAGCTTTGAACAAGCTGGAAAATCTCTGTGCAGTTAAAGAGGCTCTGTCACCAGATTTTGCAACCCCTATCTGCTATTGCAGCAGATCGGCGCTGCAATGTAGATTACAGTAACGTTTTTATTTTTAAAAAACGAGCATTTTTGGCCAAGTTATGACCATTTTTGTATTTATGCAAATGAGGCTTGCAAAAGTACAACTGGGCGTGTTGAAAAGTAAAAGTACAACTGGGCGTGTATTATGTGCGTACACCGGGGCGTGTTTACTACTTTTACTAGCTGGGCTTTCTGACGAGAAGTATCATCCACTTCTCTTCACAACGCCCAGCTTCTGGCAGTGCAGACACAGCCGTGTTCTCGAGAGATCACGCTGTGCCGTCACTCACAGGTCCTGCATCGTGTCGGCACCAGAGGCTACAGTTGATTCTGCAGCAGCATCAGCGTTTGCAGGTAAGTAGCTACATCGACTTACCTGCAAACGCCGATGCTGCTGCAGAATCATCTGTAGCCTCTGGTGCCGATGTGTCCTCGCTCGTCTGACACGATGCAGGACCTGTGAGTGACGACACAGCGTGATCTCTGGAGAACACGGCTGTGTCTGCACTGCCAGAAGCTGGGCATTGTGAAGAGAAGTGGATGATACTTCTATACACAACGCCCAGCTAGTAAAAGTAGTAAACACGCCCCGATGTACACACATAATACACGCCCAGTTGTACTTTTACTTTTCAACACGCCCAGTTGTACTTTTGCAAGCCTCATTTGCATAAATACGAAAATGGTCATAACTTGGCCAAAAATGCTCGTTTTTTAAAAATAAAAACGTTACTGTAATCTACATTGCAGCGCCGATCTGCTGCAATAGCAGATAGGGGTTGCAAAATCTGGTGACAGAGACTCTTTAAACAAGTTGTCACCATTCAACTCCTGCAAGCAGGGTGTTTGATGGAGAGCCAGATCCAGAGATTCCAAGGTACAATTCGCTGGCCAACGTTTAGGAAGCACCAAAAATGAATTTACTTTTGATGCTATTTTAAGCCATTAAGAAAAGATCTTGCCAGCGTATTTGGTGGTACACAGGAAACAAAAAAAGTTTGGAGGTCTATCCTGTATAGATTTTTTGGGGGAATTTGTCCCAGTATATGCTGACTTTTTGAGCTTGAAGGTTGCTCTCTACATAGATTGTCCTTATCAACTAATTAAAGTCAGCCTGATGCCAACACTCATTGGTGAAAACTATTTTGAGGTCCCTCTAGAAACCAGTGGCACCACTTATAGGGTGTGTCGATCATAGGTCAAAAATGTCTGCTGCCACTACTTGTAGGAGATTTTATGGATCTTAGATGTTTGACAGATTTGTTGAATTTACATTTAGGTGTATACTGTAACATATAGTTGTTGTCAATTTTAAGGAAACTGCCTAAAACCATTGGGATTGTCATTCAAACTGTTGACACTCCCTTCAAGACATGTCACCTCCTGGCTAATGGGTTTGCAACACAAAAGACAACCCTTAAGGGACATTTATACATTAACATATTAAAAGTCCAACAAAATAGCAAATTTTCTGATAAGATGAGGAAACTTTTACAGAACTTTTTCACAATGACCTTTCGTGGAAGAAAATAAGGATTTCAATGTATTTCAATACAAAAATCCTGTTGTAAACAGAAGGTAATTACCTGATCGCATTTAGTACTTTGTTCCCACAGAAACAAAATAATAGGGATTAAAGAACTTTTGGAAGTCGTGCTGGATTATTTATACCCCAGACTTTACTTTTTTGAAAGCTGATTTTAACTATAGAACTGATTTTCAACAATTGGGTATGCCATAAATGTCTGATTATTGTGAGGTTGACTGAAGTAACCCCCACAATCCACAAACATAAGGGTGCCCTGTCCTCCTTTTCCTGCAGACAGGGGCCATGCATGCATGGTCACTCCTCAAAATAATTCTTAGGAGATATAGAAAAAGTGAGTGTGCTGTAATGGAGATTGACCACACACATGTGATCCTCCACCTCTCCTCCAGGACTTGTATGAGTTTAGAGAAAGCGGTCTACTTTTTTTTAATGGGGATAACCTGCAATACCAGATGCAGCCAATAGACACGAGTGGTGCTATTTTTGAAAAAAAAAAAGCAGATGCCTTTTTCTAACCTTATACATTCCATGTAAGACTTTATGTATAAAAAGTATAAGTCACTGCATATAACGTGAATGGGCCCTCTTGTTTACAATTTCCCATCTAAAGATATTGAGTCTCCTCACCAATGCTTGGGACAAAGGGGCTGCTGCCATGGTGAGTTTTCCATGGCCCTTCAGCTCATATCGCCTTAGATCAGACAAACCCGTAGGAGGAGAAGGGGCACGGCACACAGACAAGCACTGCAGGCCTTTGTTTTAGTGATTGTTAGATTGAAAGCTCTTATGGGAAGGGTCCCCTCTCCTATTATCTCATTGTTTACTGTTCTTTCCAAGTTTTGAAGACCGTCATGTACTTGTCAACCTCTGTTCCATATCAAATTGTCCACCCCATGACTATCCAGAAGAGGTAAAACTGACCATACACATTAGATAATTATTGGCGGATCCATCTGACAGTCTATATGAGAGCAGGCCCACACGTATTAGATCTTTAGCTATCTTATGTGTATGGCCAGCTTAAGACCATAGAAGAACCATAGATACCATCACAGGTTTCACAAATTCGGTGAACATTATTTTTTCTGTGTCTGTTTAATCTTTTCTTGATAAAAATGCCTAAAACTGTAGAGCCTGTTGAGGTAGACAAGGGTTGTGGAAACTTCTAATGGCTTTGGAAGGCAATATCTGGCCCATATTCCTCTGATAAGTAATATAGACCCATTCAAAAATAGGTTATAGCTTATTAGGACATAGTAGGGGTGCTTTTGGGCCCCTGAGTTGCTCCCTCTGCAGGAGCGGTGCTACGATGGCGGTGGCCGCCATGCGGTGCTGCAACCGATAGAGTAGGGACCCACTTTGAAAGAGGTCGCCGTGAAGTGGCAAGTGGGCTTATACAGTTTGATCAAAATGTTAACAAAGAACCTCATGTTCGTCTTTATAAATTATGCCTAGCGGCTCAGATTAACGTATATATTGTGCATTGTGCGGTCCATGTCCAGTTTATCACAATGCCGCTTATTAGGTCATATCTTCTTTGAAACAACCTGAAATAAATAAATAATATAGATGGAAATTAAAGGGGTTGATTCATCGAGACAACATTTTCTGTAAACACACAAAGGGTCCGGTTTCTGGAACCCATCGTCGGCAAAAATTTGTGTGACAATATATTTCACTTTAGGGAAAGTGTAGAATTACATGCCAGCCATTTAAATGGATGAACAAATATGGAATACATGGTCAGGATGAGTTTACCAGAGCGGGAGCCGCTTTGGCTCATAGAGGAAAGTCTTTGACATCCTTATGCCCTATAGGGGGATATGGACAGGGATTGTCTTAGGGGTAAACCCATTTACAAGCGAAGACATACAAAGAAGAGATGATGAGCAGTGAACACAAGCAATGACATGAACATTTACAGGCTCCAGGTATAACAAACAAATAAATGTTCTAATTTTGTAATTATTTTTTATAAAAATTTTTTTTTTATCATTTTTATTTAATTATAAATTATAATAATTGTCCTGTGAGAATCAGGTCTGCCAACCATCAGTGCATTTATTGGTAAGGGTATGTGCACACACACTAATTACGTCCGTAATTTACGGACGTATTTCGGCCGCAAGTACCGGACCGAACACAGTGCAGGGAGCCGGGCTCCTAGCATCATACTTATGTACGATGCTTTGAGTCCCTGCCTCGCTGCAGGACAACTGTCCCGTACTGAAAACATGATTACAGTACGGGACAGTTGTCCGGCAGCGAGGCAGGGACTCCTAGCGTTGTACATAACTATGATGCTAGGAGCCCGGCTCCCTGCACTGAGTTCGGTCCGGAACTTGCGGCCGAAATACGTCCGTAAATTACGGACGTAATTAGTGTGTGTGCACATACCCTAAGAAAAAAAATAAGACACAATATGACTCATGACATTAGTAAAAAAAAAAATACTAGAGATGAGTCAAATATCACCATAGTAACAAACAAGGATACGTTACAAGAGAATACTTCCAATGTCAGTGCGGGAGACATTCCATACAACATAAAAATATGACATTAAACTACAGCCGATGGTCATGAGCAAATTGTCAGTGAGGCCAGAAGCCCCCTATAGGCATATAGTGACATATGTCACCCAAGCGGTCCCATGTTTTAACAACTTATACCGCAATGTTTTGTTTTTTTACTAGATACCTATGTATGGAATAGCGTAGTGAACTAGGCTACTCCGTACAGTTGAAAAAAACGTATGCAGAAGCACTCTTTTGGCATCTGTCGGATCAATGGAGACCTATGGACACTCGACTGGGTGTTTTCCCGATGCATACGCTGAACGTACACTGCAAGTGCAACATAAAAAATAAATAAAAATAGGTTTTAAGAAATTGTTGAGTTGAAAGACGCACATTTTTATAGGGCTCGTATATTTTCCTGTGATGTAGAGAGCTTGATAAAGAGCAGCGCAACGATATCCTAAAGAAAAAAAACCCTCTTAGGCTGGGTTCACACTGAGTTTTTTGCAGGAGGAAAATCTGCCTCAAAAGTTTGGAATTTTGAGTCAGATTTTCCTCTGCCTGCATGCCGATTTTCGCAGCGTTTTTCGGGGGGTCAGAGGCGTAAACGGCCAAAAATAAGGCATGTCCCTTCTTTTTCCCGCGAGCTCGTTTTTCCGCTCGTGGGAAAAAAACGCCTCCGCCTCCCATTGAAATCAATGGGAGGCATTTTCAGCCGTTTTTTTGGCACGTTTTGCGGCGCGGTTTCCGCGTAAAAAAAACTCATTAAAAAACTCAGTGTGAACTGGCCCTTAGGTTGGATTCACACATTGCATGTTTGTTGCAGATTTTCATGCAGATTTTTTTAACCGAAGTCAGAAGTGGATCCAGGAGGAAGGAAGCATTTCCTTTATATTTTTCATTCAAACGCCGCGTTTTTTTTGCGCGCGCAAAACTCACACGCTGGTATAAATCCGGCCTAATAGAGAGGGAATGACGTTTTTTAGGTTGCAAACATTTTTTTTAAATTAATACTTACATATTTTTTTTAAAGGGCGCTTCCTGCTTAGGGCAATTCCTACTTATTGAAGCCCAGGATGCAAAGCAGCCTCATGAGGGCGGCACTAGCACACATGATGGGTGCATCCGGCCCTCGGGCTGCGAGTTGGGCGTCATTGTTTAACATGATCACATATCTGCCAATATCACGGCCCCCTTACTTTTTCATACAACTTAAAAATAGTATAGAACCCCATAAAAAATACAATAGTCCTCCTGACTGCCAGGAGAATATCCAAATTCTCTTATACAGGATATAATAGCCAGGCTACATGGAAATACCACAGTTAAACCAGTTTCATGGGAATATATTTATATATAAAATCCCCCCAAAAAATGAGGAGGCAGCACTCCAAGAAAATTGTTGAAAAAAAGTGGTGCTTATTCACCCCAGGCAGGCAACGATTCGATCCGTCTCTATGGGATCTTTGTCAAGCCTTAGGCTTTGGATTTCATTGACAAGGGTTCCTAGGAGGCCTGCACCCACTGCTGTCGCTGCGCTACTTTATTCTTTCTCTCATTTTATATATATATATATATATATATATATATATATATATATATATGTGTGTATATATATATATATACATATATATATATATATATATATATATATATATATATGTTTGAGTAACCAGTTCTGTCATACGAGTCTTCTCTAGACACAAGTATAATAATTAACTAAGTCTTATATAACGGATAGATGCAGAGATTGTCTGGAGATAGCCGCAGACACCAGTGGAAGTTATTAGCAGGTGAGTAATGATGACTTTATAAAATAAGGTCATACTCTATTGTGTAATAATATGTTCTACGTTAGGTCGGTGCACACCTCCTACTATTAGTTTAACAGTTCATGTTACTCTACAACAGTTCCTTTATGTAGACCTTTAAGGCCTCATTCACATCTCCATTAGGGGCCTCTGTCGAAGATCCGGCCGAAAATTTCAAAAACATTAGCGCAGCATGCTGCGTTACTGTTTCTGGTAAAACCCACAGACACCCCAACAGAAAACCTGACGGAACCCATTAAAGTCAATGGGCTCCATCGGTCACCAGTGGTGCAATGGAAGCAGCGCTCCCAGTATTTCCGTTGTTCTGTTTCTTTGACGGGGCAGAACGTAAAGCTGAACGCAGATGTCAACATATCCTTACATGTATATAGAGATATATCATAAATAATAATCTGGAGACTGTGCCAGATAAGCTGGCCATAGGTGGGAACAATTGCCCTTCACCACCCTACCCTTGACCCAATTCTACAGATGTACATGGTAGATAACACAACTCCAGCATTGCTACTGTAACGGTTGACCAAGGCCACACCAGTGGGGGGTACCAACATGAATTTTTTATGCAGCCCTCTTTGTATGACCCTTTTAACATTGATGATTGGGATCTTTGAGTATGATAATGACAATTGCACATTTGCATGGCGTTTGTGTGTTTAAGTGTTAGATCGTAAGCTCTTATAGGGCAATGATAGATGAGAGGGTTCTTGTATGATCAGGCCTGCATAATATTTCAGCTCATATTTATAAGTAAGAATAATAATGATAATCATCTTGTTAGTTTTCATTGAATTAATTATAATGAACACTGAATTAAGACTTTTCTCTTAGGACCAAATTATCAGTGATAACCTTCAATGAGACCCATCCAGTTTTTTAATTACCATATCCATTAACATAGCACTTGTCTATGGAAGAAAAAAATGGATGCCTCCATGTTAAGGAAGTGAAAACCTCTCCGCAGACATTTTTTCTTCATGACAAAAGTCACTTCAAAGAGTGTCTCATCCTCTGGAGGACCCAGCAGGTTTATGCATTGTAAGGAGAAGCCATTGGTTTCAATAGGCACTATGCAATTCTTGATTTTTCCCTGTGGTGGCGCTGCAGGAGAATTGAGCACTTGCTGCCTGGGTCTCCCACAGATTACAGTTGACTGCTTGGGTATAACCTGTGATAAGCTTATTGTCTGTGGACCCTTCTGATAAAAAATGGATGGTAAAAAGCAGATTAGAAATGTTTCTCCTCTGCGGCCCTTCCGACACAGACCTACAGTGCATAATCCCCAAATCAGTCTTGTCTTGTCCCAGTACAAAACAGTTTTTACATTTTATATTTATCGAGAGAACATCATCTTTATTTAATTAATCTGCAGAATTCAACCAGAGGTTTCATCTCCAATGTATTATTCATTTCTGCAAAAAAAAAATAATAAAAAAAATACACATCTAAAAATGTACTTCATAGGAATGTCTGCTGGCAAGAAGCTGCCTAGCTGAAAAAAAATCTCTGAAAGCATCTAAACAATATTGTCTTGGGACTGAACGTATCAGGGCAAGTTTGACATTTATAAAAAAGCATATTGTTACCATATTTGATTTGACACTATATATGACGTCACTACATATACAATAGGGTCATCTATCACTTTAAATTCAAAGTTTCTTATTCAAATGCAACCAGAGACAATAAAGCCATTTAAATCCAGACACTTAAATTAAGACCACCACATCTATAGGGTTTATTACTGGAGCAATGGTCTCCAACCTGTGGCTCTTCATGAGAGTTGTAGATTTTTAACAGCTGGAGAGCCACAGGTTGGAGACCACTACAGGTACAAGCAGTGGCGTACATAAAAGACAGAGGGCGCCATAGCAAAGATAAAAATTAGGCCCCTTTCAAGGGCTGCTTGACACCACCATACTTCTCACCTCCCATGACAAGAGGTCCTGGTGCCTCCATCCATGTTCATCCCTCAGGTACACCTCCATGTTTACTAGTATTGCAGCACCTGTTTAGATTACATCTTGGTGCAGGTTCTCAACACCCATTAAATTGTGGACAAAACCAATCTGCAACCCCATTTCTCCAGGGGCCCACAGTAGCCACATGGGCTTTCCCTATGGTAGATACACTCTTGGATATATGTAACATAAATAATAAAGAAAAATCTAAACTGCCATTGCTAATCTACGGACAAAAGAATAAAGTTTTTTTGTTTTTTCTTACAGTCTGTAACCATGGGGGCCATAGTTCTGCATAGGGCTGCATATGCAAAACGGTTGAAGATTTTATTCAAAACTATTTGAAAAATTACTTAATTTTTTTCATTTAAGTGAAACTGAAGCAATAAAAATGGTTGCTTTTAAGGTTATGTGTTTCGGAGCCATGAAAAGGGGATTTTAGGGAAAGTTGTTTTTTTTTTAAATTACCCGAATTATATATTTATACATAATTTCATATGAGGTTTTAAACAGACACAAATCCCTCTAGTTTAACCTATAATCATACAGTGTTGATTCAGACAAAGGCGATCGTTATGGGCCATATACCCCATTCCCCCCCCACAAAAAAAAGAATTGAATACCAACAAAGAGAAGTCGGAAAAACTTTTTTGCCCTCTTCCCTCTATTGGAATTGATACCCGCTTTTGACCAAAAAATAATACAGATAAGAACACAGCCATGAATACATCTGTGTACCGTATATATGAGCCTTTGGAAACCCTCAGAACACACAAATGTAATATGAGCAATACTGAAAACAAATGAACATTCACTTTAAGAACTTCTCTTATGAATAAACGTCGACTCGGTGATTAGGCGGCCCAGTTTCTCTAACCCAAAATTATTTTTATAAACTTTCATAATTGATAGAATTGTTATGATAAGTGCCCCGTGTAAACCGACCTTTAAGCCAGGATCACACACACACACACACACACACACACACACACACACACACAGTTTTAATGCCGTTTTTGTGGCAGTTTTTGGCTCCGTTTTTTGAGGCAAAGCCAGAAGTGTTATATTCAAACACGAGGATTGTACTCAGAAAATCCAAAGGATCTACTCCCACTAACTGTGCAATAAATTCCTATATTTAACAGGAGAATTGATTATCAATCTTTCTATACATTAAAAGAATTATAACTAAACCCTATCAAGGACATACAAAAGTAAGTTAAAAATTAATCCATGGACCCCCTTATTTTTGAAAATATGAATATTATATTTTGAATCTGCTGAACAGCAGGTACAGCTTATAGAGGGGAGAGGAGAAAGTGTTTTCATATGTTTGTTTGTGGAATTAAAGTTTTACTCCAGTTGGGAGTTTTACTCCAGTCCATTTCAATGGCGAGAAGTAGTCAATATATAATCTAGATATGGAAAAAGGTATACTAATAGTTGTCTGTTCATTTGAGTGCAACTGGAGGCATTCCTCCTAGAAGAATTCAGACACCATTTTCTCTAAATTATCTAAGGTAATGGATAATCTCAATATTGAAAAAATGGAGGCATTCCTCCCAGTGTTTCAACAGCCTATCTAGAGTGTCTAAAGTGCTAGAGACATTCCTCTTGAATTTATGAACATTTGGAGATGTCTCCGTATGTTACACACTCAGTATTAGAGGCATTCCTCTCCCAATCAACAAACACATGGAGGCATTCCTCCCATAAAAGCTGCACATTCAGACCCTCTATTGCCGCTTAACCATGGTGTTGGTAATGTATTAGTATTATAAGGGCGAGTCCTGACAAGGATCATATATTAAAATAACAAAAATGTCCTTAAATCAGCCTCCATGCATGTTTCACCACATACAGTGGCGTCATCAGGGCAGAAATTAGTTTTCAAAGCAAGAGTAAAGCTATGAATGTTGGGAGTGAGTCTTATGGCTTGAGAAATAGTGTTCCATAGGATGGGTGCAGCACAAGAGAAGTCCTGAAAAAGGAAGTGAGATGTTGAGATGAGGGAGAAAAATAACCTTAGTGGGTTTGTAGACTGAGATGAGAGCAGAAAGTAAGAAGGTGCAGCATGGCGGAGAGCCTTTTAGAATAGTAAGAGAGCTTTGTATTTAATTCTAGTGCAGCGAGGTGACCTAGCGATGTAGAAGTAGAGAGAGGGGGCTGGTCGGGGCTTCTCCCTGGGTGCCAGGACAGGTGCCAGCAAGCCACTGTACCTTGGCCTTGGTATTTAAAGAGGCTCTGTCACCAGATTATAAGTGGCCTATCTTCTACATAATGTGATCGGCGCTGTAATGTAGATTACAGCAGTGTTTTTTATTTAGGAAAACTATCAATTTTGACGGAGTTATGACCTATTTTATATTTATGCTAATGACTTTCTTAATAGACAACTGGGCATGTTTTTGACCAAGTGGGCGTTGTAAAGAAGTGTATGACGCTGACGAATCAGCGTCATACACTTCTCTCCATTCATGTAATCAGCACATAGTGATCCTGCGAGATCACGCTTGCTGTGCTGTAAGTCCCACACAAACGTTACCGAAGTGTCGGGATTGTGAATAGACATCGCTACCTGGCTGGAAGCGATGTCTATTCACTGTCAAGACACTTCAGTAATGTTAGTGTGTGAGTAAGTGACAGCACATAGTGAACAACGCAGGATCACTATGTGCTGAGTACATGAATGGAGAGAAGTGTATGATGGTGATTGGTCACTGATTGGTCAGCGTCATACACTTCTTTACAACCCCCACTTGGTCAAAAAGTAAAAACACACCCAGTTGTCTATTAAGAAAGTCATTAGCATAAATCTAAAATAGGTCATAACTCTTGTCAAAATTAATTGTTTTTGTAAATAAAAAGCACTGCTGTAATCTACATTACAGCGCTGATCACATTATGTAGAAGATAGGGGATTTATAATGCGGTGCCAGAGTCTCTTTAAATATAGGACTAGGGCAGTGAACTGAAAGCTGTGCCTCTGTAGTAGTTGGAATGCTCTTTGTATTGTTTGTCACCCAGCTTTCCAGACACCGATGTAACTAGAATCTAAAAAATGGTTGAATATGATTTTACCATGTTAATAACTCAAGGGCTTCACTGATGATTTTTGTTATATTTTTGGAGATTCCCTTTGACAATTGCATTGTTTGGCTGAGTGGCGATTGTTTTATGCAATTTCACATATAATCTGCTGTCAAGATTTGTGTACAATTCCAAGTTTTATTTTCAGCCAATAGTGAAACTTTCCATTACTCATTTAAAGAAAGAACATCTTGTTTAAATTCCATCCAGTACATACTGGTTCTAAATGCAACACATTTCTTTTATGATGCGTGCATGTGGAACAGGAGTTAGAAAACCTGTTTTTCATTCATTTGGAGCCACCCCTATGAGTTTCTCAGAGGTAATTGAAAATAATGGCTGTCCTGCGGTTCGTATGGCATTGACCTGTCACATGACAATAGGGCTTGTTTCAGAGGGAAGCTGAATGGTTTATTTTCTACGGAAATGAGAGTGTTCTGCAGAATACGGATCTGCTTGGGGTCTTTAATAAATTCGCAGTTGTTGAACTCATTTTTAGGGTTTCAGTAGAACAGATGAAACATGAAGGGAAGATCGAAACTATAGATGTTTTTGGCAGTAGCATAAAACCTAATATTTCCACGAGTGTATCCAAAGCTATGAAATGTAGATAGTTGGGGGGCTCTGTTGTAGATTTCTCTTCAGGGCACAGGAATTTCATGTTACACCTCTGCCAGGACCCATACTAAGTTCGGCTATGTGATCTTAGTTTATATATTTATAAACCTCGCAAGGATGCGGAGTATTTAGGTTGCGAAGGTCGCAGCAATTTTATTTTCATTTTTCATTGCTGCATTCTGAGACCAATAACTTTTGGAAAAAAGGAGTTTATTTTTACTTATTTTTTTAACTTTTGGACAATATTTTTAATTTCATGAAATATTTTTTTTTCTGTCTCAGTAGTAGGCTTGAACTTGTGATCCTGAGATCTTTTCTATAATACATTGCACAACTACAATGTAAGGCCTCGAACTTATTTTTTTCCTCCCGTAAATACTGGCGTAAATACGGGTCCTTTGTCACACGTATTCGACCCGTATTCCACCAGTATTTACGGACCCGTGCCCGTAAATACGGGGCCGGTGTCACCAATATTCCACCTGTATTTACAGACCCGTTTTCTCTGCACTAATCGGCAGCCCCTTCTCTCTATCAGTGCTGGAAAGAGAGAAGGGGCAGCCGTTTTGGGCAGAGTTTCTGCAGCGATTCAAAGTAAAAGAAGTTCACACGTACCGTTGTCTTGGTGACGCGTCCCTCTTTTGACATCCAGTCCGACCTCCCTGGATGACGCGGCAGTCCATGTGACCACTGCAGTCTGTGATTGGCCTGTGATTGGTGGCAGTGGTTACATGGGATGAAACGTCATCCCGGGAGGCCGGACTGGAGGAAGAAGCAGGTAAGTTAACTTTTAATACTATTAATTCCAGCGGTAGTCACTGTCCCGGGTGCTGAAAGAGTTACTGCCGATCAGTTAACTCTTTCAGCACCCTGGACAGTGACTATCCCCTGACGTCGCCTAGCAGCGCTCCTGTAATTACGGGTGCACACACGTAGCCACCGGTAATTACGGGAGCCCCATAGACTTCTATGGGTCTGCCCATGCCGTAATTACGGGCTGAAATAGGACATGTTCTATATTTTTCAACGGCACAGGTACCTTCCCGTAAGCATACGGGAAGGTACCCGTGGCCAATAGAAGTCTATGGGCCCGTAATTACAGGCCGTAATTATGGCTCGTAATTACAGGCGTTTTTACGTTCGTGTACATGAGGCCTAACTGTGTAACATTTAACAGGCAATCTAGTAGGCCTAAGGCATTTGTTAGGCTTTCTCCCTTTTTCTTAGATTTAAAGAGGCTCTGTCACCACATTATAAGTGCCCTATCTCCTACATAATACGATTGGCGCTGTAATATAGATAACAACAGTGGTTTTTATTTTGAAAAACTATAAATTTTGAGCAAGTTATGCACAATTTTAGATTTATGCTAAATCGTTTCTTAATAGACAACTGAGCGTGTTTTTACTTTTTTACCAACTGGGCATTGTAAAGAGAAGTGTATGACGCTGACCAATCAGCGTCATACAGTGGCGTAACTACCGCCGTAGCAGCCGTAGCGGCTGCTACGGGGCCAGGGCATGAGGGGGCCCATGTCGCCCGCCGGCACGGGCCCCCACCATGGCCGGAGGCTCCGCTAGCAGCCGCTATGGCTGATACAGTGCGACGCCACTGAACATTACTGCAGAGCAGGGAGGTATCTCCCCGCTCTGCCATTAAACAAAAGACATGTATCCCCTATCCACAGGATAGGGGATACATGTGTGATCGCTGGCATTGATAGGGAGAACGGGAGACTGAAAGTCCCCTGAAGTTCTCCATCACAAACCTCGTACTTCCGGGGTCTGTGCCGGCAGCTCCGTAGAAAAGAATGGAGCGCCGGTCGTGCTTGTGCGCATGCGTGACCAGCGCTCCTTTCATTTTTATTGAGCTGCGCAGATGCCGGAAGTCAGAAGTTAGTCATGGAGAACTTCGGGGGACTTTCGGTCCCCCGTTCTCCCTATAGCTGCCAGCGATCACACATGTATCCCCTATCCTGTGGATAGGGGATACATGTCTTTTGTAGGACACACTGTAGGTCAGATTTTTTTGGGGAGTTGGGGCTGCATGGCGTTACCTACAGGGGGGCTGTATAGAGTTACCTACAGGGGGGGCTGTATAGCGTAACGTACAGGGGGGCTGTATAGCGTTACCTACAGGGGGGGCTGTATAGCGTTACCTACAGGGGGGCTGTATAGCGTTACCTACAGGGGGGACTCTGTATGGCGTTACCTACAGGGGGCTGTATGGCGTTACCTACAGGGGGCTGTATGGCGTTACCTACAGGGGAGGCTGTATGGCGTTACCTACAGGGGAGGCTGTATGGCGTTATCTACAGGGGGGGCTGTATGGCGTTATCTACAGGGGGGCTGTATGGCGTTCTCTACAGTGGGGGCTGTATGGCGTTTTCTACAGAGGGGGCTGTATGGCGCTATCTACAGAGGGGGCTGTATGGAGTTATCTACAGAGGGGGCTGTATGGCGTTATCTACAGGGGGGCTGTATGGCGTTATCTACAGGGAGGCTGTATGGCGTTATCTACAGGGGGATGTATGGCGCTATCTACAGAGGGGGCTGTATGGCGTTATCTACAGGGGGGCTGTATGGCGTTATCTACAGGGGGGGATGTATGGCGCTATCTACAGAGGGGGCTGTATGGCGTTATCTACAGGGGGGCTGTATGGTGTTCTCTACAGGGGGCTGTATGGCATTCTCTACAGGGGGCTGTATGGCATTCTCTACAGTGGGGGCTGTATGGCGTTATCTACAGAGGGGGCTGTATGGCGCTATCTACAGACGGGGCTGTATGGAGTTATCTACAGAGGGGGCTGTATGGCGTTAGCTACAGGGGGCTGTATGGCGTTATCTACAGAGGGGGCTGTATGGCGTTATCTACAGGGGGCTGTATGGCGTTATCTACAGGGGGGGCTGTATGGCGTTATCTACAGGGGGATGTATGGCGCTATCTACAGAGGCGGCTGTATGGCGTTATCTACAGGGGGGCTGTATGGTGTTATCTACAGGGGGGCTGTATGGCGTGATCTACAGGGGGGGCTGTAAAAAAGGCACTATCTACAAGGGGGGGGGGTTGTGTGACACCCAGGGGAGGGGGGGGGGGCCCCAGTCAAAAGTTTGCTATGGGGCCCAGTCTTTCCTAGTTATGCCCCTGGCATCATACACTTCTTTCCTTTCATTTTTAGCAGTACTCGCAACACAGCGTGATCTCGCGAGATCAGACTGTGCTATCATTCACAGAAACTTTACCGAAGTGTCGGGAATGATGAATAGACATCGCGTCCTGCCTGGAGGCGATGTCGATTCACTCCTAAGACACTGCGGTAAACTTAATATGGGAGTATGTGACTGCACAGCGTGATCTCGCGAGTACTGCTAAAAATGAATGGAGAGAAGTGTATGACACTGATTGGTCAGAGTCATACACTTCTCTCCACAACGCCCAGTTGCTAAAAAAGTTAAAAAAAGCCCAGTTGTCTATTAAGAAACTAATTAGCATAAATCTAAAATTGTGCATAACTTGCACTTATAATGTGGTGACAGAGCCTCTTTAATCTTACTTCAGTATTATGGGCGTATGACCCATAAATTCCGTCTTGTTTGTTTGGTGAGATAAATTTTTTAATACGTATTTTAGTGGATTTTATCAATAAGGATGTTATTCTTATTCATGCGTGATTGACTTTATAGCGCTCATTTGTTCGTGTTGGTTTGATATTTTTTTTTGTAACATATTTTTATTTATTTTCTAACTTTAAGAAGTACAATACCAGTGCAGCCAAGTGAAAGGTCTTTTAGTTGTATACATTATTTACTTTGGGGACTTGGTGATGATATCCATGTGTATATTTTTTGCTATAATAGGTTTGACACCAGTCGAGTGTAGCTTTATATTTCATTAGCGGTATACCTTGTTTGGCATTATTTTTACCTTTGATATTGCACCTACTCTCTATGTGGCTACAGATAAACATCAATTAAAACCACATTTGGGGTTGATGACTGCAGTTTCTCCTTGGTAAGATGTGCATTTAACATTTAATTTTGGTTTAATTTAAGGGGGATTTATTACATAAATTGAATGCGGAAATGTCACTTTTGTTAATGCAGTGTATAAGCTACAGTCGCACATCCATTGCGCGTCGTACGGCCGCTAATGACGGATCCGTGAAACATGGACCGCACACGGCTTCTGTGTGCAGTCCGTTGTTTCAACGGACCAAATTAATAAAATTTGACTGTTCTGTCAAAAACGTACAGGAGTAGGGACTGCCGTATTTTTGTCGGAACGGCCACACGGTTCCGTTAAAACAACGAAAGTGTGCATGGCCCCATAAGAAATGAATGTGTCAGTGTACTATCCGTTAAAAAAACCAGATCGCACACTGAAGAAAATAACTGAAGTGGGCAGGAGGCCTTACGGACAAATATCACCAAGAAGTAGAAGTCTTCTCATCTTCTCCTGTCAAATTGTTATAATATATATATTAAATGGAGTCTTAGTTATACATAAATTTCAGAGAAAGCTTTTACATACTCTCTACCATTGGTGTTGATAGCACCGGATATCCGTGGCAAATGCCCTAGATCTCCGGGCAGCTGTATCCGCAGCCTCAATTAATGAATTCATTTTGTAGAACTAGGGCCAAGAGAGAGGTGAGTCTCCAATTGTACAAGTATAATGTTTAGTGTGTGGATCCATCTGTTTATGGTCGCTTTGTCGGGGCAGGTTGGCTCACAAAGTTTGATCAAAAATGTGTGCTAAGAAGTACACATTTATAAGTATAGTAAATATAACAGTAATGCAGTTTCAATTAATCCATGTATTTAATGTTTGCATATATTGTATCTTCGCGCCCGCAGAGTGCTGCTTATTGAGAGGGTCGACTTTTCATTAGATGGTGTCTGTGCGTTACCTCCTGTTGGAGCCCCTAAATTTGGTACCCTATCATACAATTTAAAGTTGCCATACCATACAGTGCCTAATTATAAGCTCCATATAGTATAGTGCTCAAGTAACAGAGCCATATGTTGGCCAAAATAACACTTTCATAAAATAGCCTAACAATGCTATACAGTGCTGACATCACCATACACTGCAAAAATAGTGCGCTGTACAGTAACTATGTAAAAGTGCCACACAAACGTAACACAACTATTAGGGTATGTTCACTTAGCAAAATACGTCTGAAAATACCGAGCTTTTTTCAGGCGAAAACAGCTTCTGATTTTCAGATGTTTTTGTAGCAACTCGCGTTTTTCGCTGCGTATTTTACGGACGTAATTGGAGCTGTTTTTCAATGGAATCAATGAAAAACGGCTTCAAAAACGTCCCAAGAAGTAACATGCACTTCTTTTTCGCGGACGTCTTTTTACGCGCCGTATTTTGACAGCGACGCGTAAAATTACACCTTGTGGGAACAGAACACCATAAAAACCATTGAAAGAAATGAGCAGATGTTTGTAGGCATAATGGAGCCGTTTTTTCAGGCATAATTCGAGGCGTAAAATGCCCGAATTACGCCTGAAAACAGTGCGTGTGAACATACCCTTATAGAGTTCCTGTCACCAAGGTGAGGTTTTTCTATGTCTTTGACCCAATTCTAATAGGTTCATATGATAAATATATTCTGTGACTGTGATTTTCGCCCAGTACGGGTGATATTATACAGCCCGACATGGGCCGTGTAAATGAGTGCTTATCAGCGGGACAGCTCGTTGATCGGCGCTCATTGCTGCTTTCACAAGGATCGCTCGTCCCCATACATTTCTATCATGTCGGCATCACATCTCTCTGTTTACACAGGGAGGAGTGCTGCCGACAACGATAATATTTTAGCCATTTAAAATTATTAAATCAGAGGATGAACGAGTGTTTGCTCGTTCATCGGCTGATTGTTGCCCTGTTTACACAGGGCAATTATCAGGAACGAGCGTTCTATGCCCGATAATTGAAAGGTGTAAAAGGGCCTTAACTTACACTGCAAGTGTACTGAATTTTATCTATGTGTCTTAACAAAATGGCTGCTGATAAATATTCATGAGGATTTCCGCCCCTCTCTCTTAAGGGGGTTTTACACAGCACGATTATTGGGCAGACGAGCGTTAATATAATGCTCGTTGCCAATAATTGCCCTGTGTAAAAAGGCCAGCAATCAGGAGATGAACGAGCAAACGCTCGTTTAAAAAAAGTAAAAGATTATCTTTGTCGGCAGCACATCTCCCTGTGTAAACAGGGAGACTCGCTGCTGACATGATAATAATGGATGGGGACGAGCGATCGGAGTAACGACCGCCCATCCCCATCCATAGCTTTGTGTGACAGGAGCAAGCGAGCGCCGATCAACGATGTCTCATTGATCGGCACTCGATGCACTGGCCGAGTGTCGGCCGGTGTAAAGGGGCCTTTAGAATATAGGATTTATCAGTTAATTGGTCAATCATGTCAAATAACATACTGTGCTGAATCTGATTGGTCAGAGCTCTCGCTACAGCTCCAGCCTTTAGACTCATTCATACACAAGTTGACCCTTTAGAGTTTTTCACTTTAAAGTATAAAATAAGAGCCACTAAAAACGTAAAACATATAATTTACCTGATTGGAATATTTCATAAACTATTACCGAATACACCCCAAAAATTAGTAACAGATACACTTAAAAGTGTTCAAATAACACCAACTTACAATGACCAATAAGAGCTCCGTCCATAAAGTAATCTAAACTAGTACTATACACTATCTAAATAATAATGCTATACAATGAATATTAAGTATTAAGATATACGAAGAACTCAAGGAGACTGGTGAGGACGACCATTTACTTGTTATGGGCCAGATATTACTACATGTTAATGGGCCTAAATGAATAATAACAATACTATACTGTGCTAAAGAACTGATAGAGGAAGATTGCAGCATCCAATTGCCCACAGTCAGATCCGTAATGCTGCATGCATAACATTTCTATGGGCCCATACTGTACCTCCATATGGCATACAGAGGTTTTTTAAGCGAATATCGTATTACGGAGGCATTCTTTCCTAGAATCATTGGTTCTAGGGAAGCATTTGGTTCCCAAAGAGGCACCGATTGGTGGCACATGACTTTGCAATATAGAACCACTGGGACTCTGTGTGCTGCTACAAGGCTCTGTGCATACGGCTTTGTAGCGTGCAGGATGCCTTATACAAAGCCAAATCCCTACAAATTGGTGTCTGGGGAAGATGGTGTTCTTGCATGTATGCAATGTGAATATTTGCTATGTGGATTATATGGCAAAAATTAAAATGATCTTTACTAATATTGTTGGGGGGAATAATAGTTATAAAACATCTGTTTTGGGGTGAACAATATAATTCCATGACGTAGTGATAAATGCATAATCTCAGAATGCATCCTTCTGCTGGAAGTCATGTAAATACTTTGATGTAAACAGGACACTTAAAAGCTTTTTCTTATTCTAGATTATGATGAACTGTAATAATTCCACTATCATATGGGGCACAATTGTACTGCAATGATTCTTTAGTCACAGCCTGAACCATCACATTAGGGGAGAGTTATACCAATGAGTGTAAATTAAAGAGCATTTGTCAACAAACACCCTAAAAACAAAAATCAATTGCATCCACTAAATGCACCCTCCTTGCAATTCCCTATTTGAGTGCACGCTACAGGGGTTGTCCACTACCAGACAACTGATGACCTATCAATCAGATAGAACATCAGTATATGATCTGTGGGGGTCCGGCACCCAGACCTCACACCAATAAGATGCGCTTGTGGCCTCTAGGAACCGAACGTCATTGCACAGTATGCAATGTACGGCGCCGGAAGCAGTTGGCTCCGTACATTACATAGCGGCTGTGCTGCAGAACTTCAGCTCGGCCGCTATTCCGTGACCGGAGCCAACTGCTTTCGGCATGGTGCGTGTGTCTAATCGTTGCGGGGTCTGGATGTTGGACCTCCACAGATCATATAGTGATGACCTATCCGGTGGATAGGTCATCAGTGGTCCGGTAGTGGACAACCACTTTAAACAATACATCTCTTTCGCCTATTTGGCGGAGATGGATCACGTCACCGGCCTAATGGCATCTTTATTTTTATTTTAAAGAAGGGTTGGCTCTTTTTTGAGGGCTTTGTGGCTGGTCCTGTTATGGTGATACTTTGACACTTGAAAAATTTGCACATATCTGTCCCTTTTTCAAAAGTTGGTATGAAGGGTATACATACCATAGAGTCATGCACAGGCAGCTGCAATAAATGTTGGCAAATAAGTAGGAGAGAGACTTACAGAGAATAATATCACTCTACTCTCAAAAAGATTTGGAAAGGGTTAATATACAACAGGATGGTTAAGTATGTTGGCAAAAAACATTTTAATCTTTTGAAATTGTCTCTCCCCTGCTCTATCTACCGTATGTAACTATGTGTAGTATTTGGGATACTTAGGCCAAGTTAGATAAGTACTCTTGGTTAGAACTAGACCCTTGTCAAAAATGGGCATATTTTAATGGACACTAACTTTTTAACAAACTTTGAATAAATCAATAGTACAAGCGAATATATCTTACTCGAGAATAATGCCTTTCTCCCCTTATCACGCTCCTCCCCACCGTCCCTTCTAACTGTTTACTCATTCTGAGTATGCTATTTTTGCAATCTCCTCAAGAGGACGTATCATCAGCTCACTGAGGGATCAGGTTACAGCTGCCCAAAGAAGTCTATGGAGAGGGAGGGTGGAGGAGGAAATCAGGAGCAGAGTGAGAGAGGCAGAGAAACACAGAGATGCTGCTGCAGCTTCCTAGTAAGTGTTATATCTAAACCTAGTGCTGGATTTACAGTTACACTGCTTCTTACTGTTGTGTAATGTTTTCAATGTTGCTGCTTATTCTGAAAAAGGTTAGGTACGCTTTATCTCAAGCAACAAGATAATATTTAGACATTACAACAGTTAAATTTAATAAACTTATACAAATATCTATGAGGGTAGAGTTATTATTTGGTAATAAACTAATATACTATATTGCTTACATTATATAACTTTATAACTCAGCGCAGTACCCAGGCGTGACATGTGAGCTCACAATATTTCCACTTTCATGGTATAAAGCCAGCTCATCCTTTTCTTTGATATTTGGACTTTATATGAGTTGCATTTAGCCAGACTGTCACTAAAAAAGATTCATTCATCGCTTCACTAGAATTATTATACTTCAATCATTAATAATAATTAACTTTTGCTCTAACAATATTGTATTTCTTTTTTTCAGAGTGTCTAACATATAGATTGAGGAACATCATAGCTCGAAATTGTAATAGTTTAGGTTTCATTGTTTAGGGAGAAATGTGTCCTGTATTTATACAATATATCATCGTGTAGAATAATATAGTTTAATTCTATATTTCAACCCCCAACTTCATAATTGTCCAAAAATAATATACTACATGAAGTCTACGTCAAAAACAGTAACCAGTTCCTGATTAAAGTACATACATGACGACATCCACTCAATAACAAAACCTAGAACATAAACAGGAAGGATGGGACTTGACACAATTGCACCATAACCACAGAAGACTGTAAAACAGATTATAAAGTAATAAAAATAAAAACCACTCACCTTTTGCAATACACTATCGAATACACCTGATGACAGATGTATGTTACATAATACTTGACAGACAGGAAACTGCACAGAATGATTTCTTCCTTTGTGTCTAAAAGCAACAACCTCCATGAGAATTGTTGCTGACCATGTGCCTTCCTTTATGACCAAAGTATACCAACCTTCTAATGCAGGTCTGCACCGTCCATAAGGCCAGATGAGTCTCTTGCCTCAGGTGGCGACCTGCTGCCTGTTTTGGGGGGCAGCGGCGCCACTGAAACAAGCCACCTCCTCCTGCATTATGATTGTATCTGCGTCTATAGGATGCAGATACAATGACATGCATAAGCGCTGCATGGCAGTGCACGTTCTCTGCCCTACTATTCAGCTCCTTTCAATGACTCAAGCATTGTGATGATGTCATTGTGCCATTTGCATCACTGGCGCAGGGCAAGGCACTCTGCCAATCATCGCCTTTAAACAACGCAAGCAGCGAGATTACGCCTTTTAATGACGCAAGTGGCGCGATGATGTCATCTCACCGCTTGCGTCGTTTAGCACCAGCAGACCTGCTCAGAAGAGCAGGCCTGCATAGCAAGAGGATAGGGCAGGTACAGGATCAGGTAAGTATGCAAAATATGTATTTTTTTCTCTTAAAAGCGTGAGTGGCATTATCTAAAGGGGGCACTATATACAGGGGGGCTATATGTGGGTCTAATTCCACATGGGGGCTATATGTGGGGCACTATCTACAGGAGGGGCTATATGTGGGCCACTATCTACAGGGGGCTATATGTGGGGCACTAACTTCAGAGGGGCTACATGTAGGGAACTATGTACAGGGGTGCTATATGTAGTGCACTATGTACAGGGGGGCTATATGTGGGGCACTATCTACAGGAGCTACTATCTACAGGGGATCTATGGGGGCCACTATCTACAGGGGGATTTATGTAGGGCACTTACTACAGGGGGTTCTATGGGGGTACTATCTACATGGGCCTCTATGGGTGGCACTATCTACAGGGGGCACTGTGTGTGTGTCACAGTGTATGGTACTATTATAATCAGCGACACAGTGTATGGTGCTATTATAATCAGGGACACAGTGTATGGCACAATTGGAATTAGAGGTGCAGTGTATGGCACTATTATATTTAGGGGCGTAGTGTGTGGCACCATGAGAATTTTATCTTCATTTATATGTCCAGAAATGTTGAAAAGAAGCTGAAGACATCTGAGCGGCAAACTACAGAAATGGGCTGTGGCCAGGAGAAGTCATCATAGAGGTCTGGACCGGATGGAGAAGAAAAGAGAAAATTAACAACTAGAATCTGAGAAGACGTCACATGTGAGTCACTTAATGTAAATGTTTATTCTGCCTCTAATCAGTACTGTAGTCACTGTATGATCTGCATTGAGATTATGGGTGGTATGATTTTTGTTATGTGAAACAGCAGCTCCCAGCATATCCTTACCATTGTTCGGGCCATGCTGGGAGCTGTAATTTTACGCCGTACAAACCTATTCGGCAGGGATTGCACTAAACTGAGCTGCGTGTGTGCTGGTTGTTATGGTGCGAGGTGTGAACCCACTGGGCCGTACCGCGTAGCAGGATGGCAGCTGGCCAAACCGGTAAGTACACAGTTCGATAGTTCAGCGAGAGTACCGGAGGCAATCGTAGGCAGTGGCGAGGCGGGCACGTCCAGGACCAGGCGGTGGGAAGTCGTCCGGTGAGGTGTAGCAGGTCAGCGTAGGCTGTAGCACAGCACGGCAAGTAGCACAGCACGGCAATATCACTAGGTAGCACGGAAACAGGATACGGGATACAGGAGCAAGGTACACTGGGAGGCTGGAAGACACTGGGAGACCATAAGCAATACGAACAATGGAAGACTAACAACGCTCTAGCAAAGGGCAAGAGCCCTTTTTATAGCCCAGGGCATCCTGGGCCAGGTTGCAGATTTACTGCAAAAACGCGCGCACTGGCCCTTTAAGGCCGTGCACGCGCGGGCGCGCGCGCTCGCCGGAGACACTCAGAATCCGGAAGTGAGTGCCAGGCGCCTGACTGGGGGATGACGCTGCATGGAGGTAAGCTGTCCATGGCCACGGCCGTCGAGGTTAACGACGGAACGACGGGCCGTGGCCATAGACGTTACACTGGTGCTGTATTTATGTAATGTTCTTGGTTCTGGTGTTGTATTTATGTACTGAGCTTGGTTCTGCTTTTGTGTTTATGTACTGAGCTTTGTTCCGGTTCTGTATATATGTACTGAGCTTTGTTCTGGTACTGTATTTATGTACTGAGCTTAGTTCTGGTACTGTATTTATGTACTGAGCTTTGTTCTGGTACTGTATTTATGTACTGAGCTTGGTTCTGGTACTGTATATAGGTACTGAGCTTGGTTTTGGGGATGTTTATATGTATTGAGCTTGGTTCTGGGGATGTATATATGTACTAAGCTTTGTTCTGGTGCTGTATTTATGTATTGGCCTTGGTTCTGGTACTGTATATATGTACTTAGCTTTGTTCTGGTACTGTATACTGTATATGTACTGAGCTTGGTTCTGGAGCTGTAATTATATAGGATATATTTATAGTAACAAAATTGCAGGACAGATGGAATTGTTTCCAATTCATTGTATATTTAATGGGAACCTATCAGGTAGTTTTAACCCCTTGAATCACCACCATACGGTAATACATGACTTGACAATATTTACAAACATTCCCCTGTATGTTTTTTTCAGATGCAGCAAAATCTATAAAATCAACTTTTAAAACAGTGCATGCCATTTGCTAATTACTCATTAAATGGTCATGGGGCGGTGCCGCTATCCTGAAGTGTCACATAGTCCTGCCTCCAAAGCCACCTATCCATGGTTGATTGACATCCCCCTGGCTGTTATATATCACTAGCAGTCTCCTCCAACTTTCTCAGATGTGCCATTGCCTTGTACCTCTTGGGCACACACCATGCAGCGAGGTGTACCCATAGGAGAAGGTGAGCCAGCGAGGCCAAGAGAACCAGACAAGCTGTCTTTCCCATATGGGATTGTGTAAGCACTAAGAACTGACCCTTTATCTGGCTAATTGCATAAACTACTACACTATCAGTCACGGATCTTTCCCCCTTTTTTGTATGTTTTTTTTTGTCTGGCCGTTTTCTGCAGCGGCCAATCTATCTGAATATTTTGGCAGATGAACCTTTGGGCACCCTCAAGCATTAGGGCCCAGGTACGACTGCTACCTCTGCAGTACGTGCGTAGTTTGACCTGTGGTATGGATTTTAAGTCCGCAGCAGGTCAATTTATGTTGCAGAATCACCGCAGATTTGTTGCAGATTTTAAATGGTTAACTCAAAATCTGCAACAAATGGCCATTCTTGCATATTTTCCTGCGGATTAGATGAAGTTGCTTTGCAAAATACACAAGTAAAAAAAAGTGTTGCGTTCAAAAATTCACTTCAAAGTAGAGTAGGATGGATTTCTT
The DNA here is from genome assembly GCF_050947455.1 of Rhinoderma darwinii. Taxonomy (NCBI): domain Eukaryota; kingdom Metazoa; phylum Chordata; class Amphibia; order Anura; family Rhinodermatidae; genus Rhinoderma; species Rhinoderma darwinii. The sequence continues at coordinate 383,793,880 of NC_134690.1, forward strand.
CACTTTCTGGTTTGGATGCGCTATGCAACTTTCCAAAGTATATCCGATATATGAACATACCCTAAAGGCCCTTTTACAATGGCCAATTATCGGGATAATAAGCGTTCACAGAACGCTCGTTCCCGATAATTGCCTTGTGTAAACAGGGCAACGATCAGCCGATGACCGAGTAAACGCTCGTTCATCGGCTGATCGTATCATGTTTAATACTGTAAATATTATCGTTGTTGGCAGCACATCTCCCTATGTAAACAGGGAGACGCGCTGCCCACATGATAGAAATGTATGGGGACGAGCGATCAGAGTAACAAGCGCTCATCCCCATCCATAGCTCCTTGTGAAAAGAGCAAACGAGCGCCGATCAACGAGCTGTCTCGTTGATAGGTGCTCGTTTACATGGCGCAGATCGGGCCGTGTAAAAGTACCTTAACTGTGAGCCGTTATCATTAGTTTATTCCCTTATCTAATACACAGTAGGAAGCTGCTGTTAAGGTGGCATTGGGCCCCCATACCTACTGGGCCCCTGTGCAACTGTTTCTCATAGGGTATGTCCGCCCCTGCCAGAATTACTGTATTATCGTATTATCTAATAAGTTACTTTGCCTTGAACACCAAATAAGCTGATTTATGTTCCGTTCTCGTATAAAACTACGCAGTGAGTTTTATAACATGTACTTTTTGGGTTGGTTAATTGTGTAGTTAATGCTTTAGAATGAAGGCTCCGGTTTTTGCTTCAGCCGTTTCCATGACGATGAGTGAATGCTCTAAAGAAATCCTTCCACTGTTTTGTGACCTCTTCCCAGTCTTTTCCACTCAAGGCTTTTTCTGTTGATAGACAGAAGGGGACAATAACAATTGTGTGACGGGGAGGCGTGGGAGAGCGCGCTTACTGGAAGAGAGTGGAGATGAGATGCTGTTCTACTGTGTGACCCACTCTAACTCAAAGTTCTCATTTCTCTTTTGTTCCAAACACTTTTTTTTTTCATTCTGTACAGCATGGACCATTAAAAGCAGAAAGAAAGAAGCCAAGAAAGGGCATTTCTGTAGCGGCAACGCGGGGACTTGGATGAGAACGACAATCTGAATGCTCGGCTTTCACAACCTCTTCCACTGGCTGGGGTGTCACTACGCATTTCAAAAGGGCCGATACAGTGGGAGATTAAAAAGAATTATTCTGCAGGATTTAAAAAGGGCACATGTACGATCCATCCACATGAAAAGGAGGAAAGTTCAATTCCTTTTCAATGCACTAAACAAGTAGCTGTAGCTTTAGTGGATGGAGCAAAGGGGGCCGGGGTATAGAACAATTCAAATTTTTATGTAGTGAAGGTAAATTTATATTCTACTGATAGATTTTATAGGTTATAGAGATTATTTTGCACTTGTGTTCCCCTTTTAGCTTCTGTTTTAATTGGTTAGTTTTTCATGCATTTTTTTTCTGCCAGAATTGGAATTTTATCTAAAAAGGTCAAAAATGTTCCTTAAGATCTCATGGCTGTAAAATGAGTCCGTACATTCTTCTAGATGTATGGAGCAGAAATACAGTATATGGAGGAGTCTATGGGGTACTGTACCTCTGCATGCCTCCAATTTCATATGGAATCCGACCAAAAAGAAATTGTGGCTGCTCCATGAGATGCTGAATGTTCACCCCTAAAAGCATTGCAGGGAGATTATGTTGCCGTATAGTTCTGCAGTGTGCATGAGAACTTAAGGGGGTTTTCCACTAATTATTATTTATCACCTATCCACAGGATAAATATTTGATTGGTGGGGGTCCGACTGCTGGGACCCCCACTGATCATGAGAACGGGATTACCTTGCCATTCCTGAGAGCCCCATATGAATGGAGCCATAGTGCGCATGCTCGACCACTGCTCCATTCATTTCTATGGTGCTATCTTCGGCATCACAATAAAAGTGAATGGAGTGGTGTCCGAGCATGCACACTATGGCTACATTCATATGGGGCTCTCAGGAACGGCAAGGTAAGCCCATTTTAGACTGGATTCACACATGTAGTTTATGGTCCAGTTTTTTTTGTTGCCAAAGACAGGAGTGAAAACAAAAGAGTGAAGACTTGAGCATAAAATGGAGCTGCCATAACGGGGCATAAACTCTCTACTCTCCATATGAATTTAACAGAAAAAATATTGTGGCATGTTGCATTGAACTTTGCATGTATTGTTTCTAGAGGAGAATCTCTCCGTACACATGGAGTTCGACAGGCTCCGTGTGAATGAGCCCTTATACTTTCCCTTCCTTTTATGTGCACTCAATGCTTTGGCTATAAACTAATGCATAAAAAGAAACTGCATGTGTGGACATGCCTTAAAGGGGTTGTCCCGGATTAGAAAAACATCCTGATTTTGGCACATGCATCAAAACTGCTCAGTGTGAACAAGACCTGAAGGAATGAACCAGTCGACAGACCTTATTCATTTAAATGTGCACCGGTGTCATTTAGCAACTAGTCCATCAGAATCTGTAACCCCCCCCCCCCCATGAATGGCCTTCCCACCTACAATAAAACATAATACATTTAAGCCCTTGAATTATCTTCTTCTACCATCCAGTTAAAAAATCTATTCATACATTTCTGGGAAAGCTCGGTGGCAAGAAAGAGGATCCCAGTACAGCTTTCCTGGAGTGCTGGATGACAATACTTCAGCTATATGGGAGTGGGGGCTGTATTTCTGCAGAATTGCCATTCAGGACTTTAGGCAGCTGGGTGACAAGAGCTTTAATTGCAGCCTATTTGTTTACCACCCAGCTTCTCCCGATATTTATACCGTATAATGGTTAAAACGAATTGGATTATGTTCATGGATTATACATTCCTATGTAGGCTCCCTGTGCTGGTCTGCATGACTTCACAATCATAGGGTGACATCTCCTACAGCAGCAAACATGTGCAAGCCTAGTATTTTTACCATTCTGTATGAAGGCTTTCTCATGCTGGGGCATGCCGTCATACGCAAGGGTATGCTACAGACAAATAACTCGGGGCTATGGGATGGGCTATTGCACCTCCTAAATAATTTTTACCCCAGAGGCTTTTCAATGATGATGTTTCACTCTGACAAAAGAATTCTGAAATGAGTCAGGGCACATTCACATACAATGTTCTCAACAACGAATGCGCTGGACTACTGGGAAAGTTCACCGGGTAGGACTAACAGCGACTTGTTGACCTCGCCATGAAAAGGTGTTAACGTGTGATAAGTGTTTATTTTATGACTGGGACATATGCATAAATCATCTTCCCTTTGTGAATGTTCCCTCTGATTATATATTGATGTTACATTGCACAAACAGCAGGAAAAGCCTTGATCATCCATTGACATTTCCTCAAGTGTCATCATTCTTTTTATTTCGCTTTTATTATTTTGCAACTTAACATAGCTGCAACTACAAGGGTTATTTCTGTCCCAGCCCATGGGCTACAGTAGTATTTATTTCCTGTTTCTTTTACACCGATCACCCATAACATTAAAACCACCTGCCTAATATTCTGTAGGTCTCCCTCATTGCTGCAAAAACAGCTCTGACCCGTAGAGGCATGGACTCCACAAGACCTCTGAAGGTGACCTCTGAAGGCACCAAGATAATAGCAGCAGGTCCTTTAAATAGGCTCTGTCACCAGTTTATAACTGCCCCATCTCCTACCTAATCTAATAGGCGCTTTACGGCTATGTTCACACAGAGTTTTTTTAACTAGTTTTTTGACACGGAAACCGCCCCAAAAAACTCGTCAAAAACAGCCCGAAAATGCCTCCCATTGATTTCAATGGGAGGTGGAGGTGTCTTTTTCCCGCGAACGGTAATACCGCCTCGCGGGAAAAAGAAGCGACATGCCCTATCTTTGGGCGTTTACGCCTCTGACCTCCCATTGACTTCAATGGTAGGCAGAGAAAGCGTATTTCGCTGCGTTTTATGCCCGCGGCGCTCAATGGCCGCGGGCGAAAAACGCCACGAAAATCGGCGTGCAGGGAGAGGAAAATCTGCCTGCAAAAAACTCTGTGTGAACATAGCCTAATGTAGATAACTACTGTTTTTGTTTTTTTAAATGTTTATTTTTGACCAAGTTATGAACATTTTAAGATTTATGCAAATTTGTTCTTAATGCCCAACTGCGCGTTATTTTTACTTTTCACCAAGTGGACATTGTAAAGAAAAGTGTATGACGCTGACCAATCAGCATCATACACTTCTCTTCATTCCAGCACAGCTTGATACACAGCACAGCGTGATCTCGTGAGATCACGCTGTGATATCACTTCCTCCCGCAGGTCCTTCACCGGAGCAATGAAAGAGTGAACAGACATCGCCTCCAGCCAGGGCCGATTCTAGCTTTTCTGCTGCCTGAGGCGGAAATTGAAATGGCGCCCCCAGATTTTGATTGACATCCCCCTGGCTGTTCTACATCACTAGCAGCCTCCAACTCTTGTGGATGCGCCGTTGACTTGTACTGACATGCGCGGTACAGCCAGGGAGAATACACCTCGCTGCACAGTGCATGCCCAAGTAGTACAAGGCAATGGTGCATCCGAGAAAGTTGGAGGAGACTGGTAGTGATGTATATCAGCCGGGGGGGGGGGGGGGATGTCAATCAAGCATGGAAAGGTGGGTTTGGAGGCAGGACTATGTGATACTTCAGGATAGCGGCACCACCCCATGACCCTTTAATGAGTAATTAGCATATAGCGTGCATCATTTTAAAAGTTGATTTTATAGATTTTGCTGCATCTGAAAAAAACATACAGGGGAATGTTTGGAAACATTGTCAGGTCATGTATTACTGCATGGTGGAGGTTCAAGGGGTTAAAACTACCTGACAGGTTCCCATTAGATATACAATGAATTGAAAACAATTCCATCTGTCCTGCAATTTTGTTATTATAAATATATCCTATATAATTACAAAACCAGAACCAACCTCAGTACATATATACAGCACCAGGACAAAGCTCAATATATATATACATCCCCAGAACCAAGCTCACTACATAAATACAACATCAGAACCAAGTTCAGTACATATATACAGTACCAGAACAAAGCTCAGTACATAAATACAGCACCAGAACCAAGCTCAGTACATATATACAGCAACGGAACCAAGCTCAGTAAACAGGGCTGCCATCAGAAATTTCGGGACCCCATACAGTGAGATTGGTTAGGGCCCCTGGGGGTTTACCGTTTGAGTCTTTAAAGTGAGGGAAGTGAGCAGAATGGTCAGCGGGAAGTATAGTAAGCAGTGACCACTGGGGAAGGTTGTCAAAGGGGTTTTCTGAGATATTAAAATTAGTTTAATAGGACCTGAAGTTGAAAATAAATCAAATTGTTATGTACTTGTCTTAGTAATTCTGTGCCATTCCCACCTGTCCCCAGTCATCTCTGTTTAGCCTGCTTACACAATGACGTGAATCTAAGCCTGTAGTGATGTGTGATCACCATGTGTGATCCTGTCTGATGGGCCCTGTATCTAAGCCTACCACATGGAACACAGACAGTAACATTATATTTACCCTCCTCTTCGTCGGCTCCGGGCGCAGTGGAGGTCCTGACGCCATCAAGCGTCATGATGTTGTGCGCAGAGTCACGCCGACAAAGATATCAGGACCTCCACTGCGCTGGAAATGAGAAGGGTAAGTATGCTGTTACTATAGTAACAGGGCCTGTGTAGTTTATTACATATGCCCCAGTTAGTATAGTAACCTTTAATAGACTTAGTGCGGGGGGCCGCAGGTCCCCCTGGGTATGGGGCCTGGTCGCAATTGCGACCGAAGCGATCTCTATAGCTACACCTCCAGCAGTCACTGCGAGCCCCTGTTTAGCCCGGGCCCCTGATGGGAGTACCACCTGTACAGCACCAGAACAAAGCTCAGTACATATATACAGCACCAGAACGAAGCTCAATATATAAATACAGCACCAGAACAAAGTTCAGTACATATATACAACTCCAGAACAAAGCTCAGTACATATACACAACTCTAGAACCAAGCTCAGTACATATATACAACACCGGAACAAAGCTCAGTACATATATAAAGCCCCAGAACCAACCTAAGTACATAAATACAGCACCAGAACAAAGCTCATACATATATACAGCACCAGAACCAAGTTCAGTACATATATACAACTCCTGAACCAAGCTCAGTACATATATAAAGCCCCAGAACCAACCTAAGTACATAAATACAGCACCAGAACAAAGCTCATACATATATACAGCACCAGAACCAAGTTCAGTACATATATACAACACCAAAACCACGCTCAGTACATACATACAACATCAGAACAAAGCTCAGTACATAAATACCACATCAACACAAATACATCTCAATTTAGTGCAACCCCTGCCATATAGGTTTGTACGGCGTAAAACTACAGCTCCCAGCATGGCCCGAACAATGGTAAGGATATGCTGGGAGTTGCTGTTTCACATAAAAAATAAAATCATACCAACTATCATCTCACTGCAGATCATACCGTGACTAAAGTACTGATTAGAGTCAGAATAAATATTTATATTAAGTGACTCACCAGTGACTATCTCAGATTCTAGTTCTTTTACTCTTTTCTTCTCCATCCGGTCCAGAGCTCTATGTGCCACGGCCCATTTCTGCAGTTTGCCGCTCAGATGTCTTCAGCTTCTCACTTTTCAAACATTTCTGCACCTATAAACGAAGATAAAATTCTCATGATGCCACACACTACACCCCTAAATATAATAGTGCCATACACTGTCCCTGATTATAATAGCACCATTCACTGTGTCCCACACACAGTGCTCCCTATAGATAGTGCCCCTATAGAGCAGCCTGTCGATAGTGCCCCCATAGATCTCTCTGTATACAGTGCCCCCCATAGATAGTGCCCTACATAGATCCCCCTATAGATAGTGCCCTACATAGACCTCCTTTGTAGATAGTGCCCCACATATAGCTCTACCTGTATATAGTGCCCCACATATAGCCCCCCTGCAGATTGTGCCCTACATATAGCCACCCTATAGATAGTGCCACACATATAGCCCCCCTGTATATAGTGCCCCACATATAGCCCCCCTGTAGATAGTGCCCCACATATAGCCCCCCTGTAGATAGTGCCCCACATATAGCCCCCTAAAAATAGTGGCCAACTTATAGCCCCCCCTGAAAATAGTGCCCATCATATAGCCCCCCTGTATATATAATGCCTCACATATAGCCCCCTGATATAGTGCCTCACATAGCCCCCCTGTATATAGTTTCCTACCCACTGTAGATAGTTCCCTACATATAGCCCCCTCCCTAGATTGTGCCCAACATATGGCCCTCCCCTCCTGTAGAGAATGCGACGCACACTTTCTAAAGAAAAAAACAACTTTACATACTCACCTTGATTCCATTCCCACGCCGTCCTGTGTCAATGCAGACCGGCTCTCTTCCGAGCAGGTCTGCTGGGATGAACGACGCAAGCGGCACAATGATGTCATCGCGCCTCTTGCATCGTTTAAAGGCACTCATTGGCAGGGCAGAATGACTTGCCCCGCCAATCAGCACCTTTCAATAACGGTAGCGGCGCAATGACGTTATTGTGCCGCTAGCTTCGTTGAAAGGCGCTGATTGGCAGAACAGAATGATTTGCCCCGCCAATCAGCACCTTTCAACAACGGAAAAGGCGCGCGTTGTCGAAAGACGGTGATTGGCGGGCAAGTCTTTCTGCCCTGCCAATCAGCGTCATTGTAAGGCGCTGAATGGTTAGGCACGGAATGTGCCGGCCATTCTATGCTTATGCATGTAATTGTACCTGCATTCTATAGAACACATACTCCCAGCTCAGCCGAGTTTGCATGTTTTTTAATGGGACAGGGGAAAAAGTCTCTGAAATCCAACATGCCCGATCCTTCTTTCCCATGACATTCGCCATCAGGAAGAGTCGGGCGACTCCCATACACATCAGATTGTTGGCCCAAATCATCAGGTTCAGACGACTTTTCTCTAAGGCCTGGTTTACACGAGCGTGTGCGTTTTGCGCACGCAAAAAATGCGGCGTTTTGCGTGCGCAAAAGGCACTTAACAGCTCTGTGTGTCATCACCACATGATGCACGGCTGCGTGATTTTCGCGCAGCCGCCATCATTATGACACTCCGTTTGGATATTTGTAAACAGAAAAGCACGTGGTGCTTTTCTGTTTACATTCAGAGTTTGACAGCTGTTGCGCGAATCACGCAGTTCGCACGGAAGTGCTTCCGTGCGGCATGTGTGGTTTTCACGCACCCATTGACTTCAATGGGTGCGTGATGCGCGAACAGCGCACAAAGATAGGACATGTCGTGAGTTTTTTTCAGCGGACTCACGCTGAGCAAAACTCACGGACTGTCTGCATGCCCCCATAATCTAATATAGGTGCGTACGACACGCGTGAAAAGCACGCGCGTCGCACGCACGTATATCACGCTCGTGTAAACGAGGCCTAACATGTATGGGCAGCTTTACAGCCTGATACAGACTTGTGAGAAGGAGCAGAAGAAATGGCTGATCTCCTGGGACACATATAAAATTATTTATTTATTTCTCACAGTATTAATTAGAATAGGATCAAATGAGACCAGGATATTAAGGGAAGAATTTTGTGCTGTTTTTTTCGGTGTGTTCTATTTTTATGTTCAGTGTTCCTTTAAGTTTACAGTACATTTAAAGGCCAGATAAACCTAAAGCATGCAGCTTAAAAAATAACACCATTTTTAATACGGCCACTCATCCGTGATCCAACATGATAATTCAGGAAATAGTCCTCCTTTCTCCATAAACATGAAATTATTAGCGGATCTCATTGATATTGACAAGATCTCCTAACATACATCTCAAGTCAGCTTATTCATCGCAGCTCTGGGGGTTGGCAGTGTATTGGTTGTCACTAGTATACCCACAGTGTACCCAGTATATTAGGAACAAATCTCTTGTGAATTCCAGTTGACATTTGGTTAACTTACAGATTGGGCATTGAATACACATGTGGTCGTACATATTTGTAAGTTTGCTGTAATATAAAGAATTTTGTTGCTAGGCGATACATTTGCTACATGCCATTATATTGCTTGGAATTACTATTTCACACAATCACGTACAGACATGATCTATGAGAACGAAAACCATTTTGAGTCATACTGTGCAACATGACATTTAAGACATTATCTGAAATGGAAACTATAGAATTCTGCCCCAGATTAGTGTGAATAGCTGCAACTATGAACTCAAAAAGTTGCAAAAATGTTTGCTCACGTGCATGTGAAACTCACATACTGAAGGCTGATGCCCCTAATCTCCAGGAACAGTCCATTGGTTAGAGAGTATTTGGTTGCATTGCTTGGACAGCCTAGCAGCTCTGGGTTGAATGGACTAAATGCGGGGATGGGTTTATATTCTTTAAAGAGGCTCTGTCACCAGATTTTGCAACCCCTATCTGCTATTGCAGCAGATCGGCGCTGCAATGTAGATTACAGTAACGTTTTTATTTTTAAAAAACGAGCATTTTTGGCCAAGTTATGACCATTTTTGTATTTATGCAAATGAGGCTTGCAAAAGTACAACTGGGCGTGTTTAAAAGTAAAAGTACAACTGGGCGTGTATTATGTGCGTACATCGGGGCGTTTTTACTTTTTTTACTAGCTGGGCGTTCTGACGAGAAGTATCATCCACTTCTCTTCAGAACGCCCAGCTTCTGGCAGTGCACAGACACACAGCGTGTTCTCGAGAGATCACGCTGTGACGTCACTCACAGGTCCTGCATCGTGTCGGACGAGCGAGGACACATCGGCACCAGAGGCTTCAGTTGATTCTGCAGCAGCATCGGCGTTTGCAGGTAAGTCGATGTAGCTACTTACCTGCAAACGCCGATGCTGCTGCAGAATCATCTGTAGCCTCTGGTGCCGATGTGTCCTCGCTCGTCCGACACGATGCAGGACCTGTGAGTGACGACACAGCGTGATCTCTCGAGAACACGCTGTGTCTGCACTGCCAGAAGCTGGGCGTTCTGAAGAGAAGTGGATGATACTTCTCGTCAGAACGCCCTGCTAGTACAAGAAGTAAAAACGCCTCGATGTACGCACATAATACACGCCCAGTTGTACTTTTACTTTTAAACACGCCCAGTTGTACTTTTGCAAGCCTCATTTGCATAAATACAAAAATGGTCATAACTTGGCCAAAAATGCTCGTTTTTTAAAAATAAAAACGTTACTGTAATCTACATTGCAGCGCCTATCTGCTGCAATAGCAGATAGGGGTTGCAAAATCTGGTGACAGAGCCTCTTTAAGCCTAGTCCATAATAGTCACTTTTCACTGCACCTCATTTCCGTGGTCAGCACTGTTGCCTTACAGGAACTGAGATCCTGATTTTGAATTTAACTAAAGGCAAACGAAAACCTTAGCTTCTGTTTGCATCACCGTTTGCATCAGTGGACTGCGCTATTGATTCCATCAAAACAACAGAACCCTGTTACAACGGTGACAGACACAAACCATTAGCAACGTTTCTGTCACCATTGAGATCAATGGTGATTCAAACGGAAGCTAAAGTTTCCGTTTGCCTTTCCGTTCAGGGGTTCCCCTGACGAAAACCTCAGACGGAACCCCTCAACGGAAAGCAACGCTGATGTGAACACAGCCTTACATAAGCAAAAGGAAAAATAAAATATCAAACCTCCGAAGTGGCTTCTTTGTGTTTTTCGAGGCCTGCAGAAAGCTGGGTCAGACAGTGAGACATGTGAATAAACCTCTGCTGATTATGGTGGAACCTCATGTTAAAAAAACATACAGTACATAGGGCAGGTATTTATAAAGTATGTGGACCAAAATTACAGGCATTTTTTAGACATTTTTCCCGATCGGTGCCCTTTGAGCAACAAACAGCTGAGAATTCCCCATGTTGGGCAAGATCTTTGTAACATTTTATCTGTGCCCTTAGAAAATGATCTGTCATAGGAACTGTTAAGATTGCAAGACCATGGGGAATTTGCACCTAAGTTTCTTCTGGTTTGAATTAAGTCACTTTAACTTCTAAGGCTTCGTTCACATCTGCATCGGGACTCCGTTCATGGGTTCCGTCTGAGCTTTCTGTCAGAGGAACCCATGATCGGAATCCAAACGGAAACCATAAGTTTCCATTTGCATCACCGTTGAGTTCAATGGTGATGGATCCGATGCAAATTGTTTGTGTTTGTCACCGTTGTGTAAAGGTTCCGTCATTTTGACAGAATCAATACCGTAGTCGACTGTGCTATTAAATCCGTCAAAGCGACGGAACCCTTACACGACGGGGTGACAAACGTAGCACTTGTTACATAGAACACTTGTAAAGTGGCCTATCTGCGAAAATGTTATTTCGATTTATATATACTTGATGGACATGTGTCTTTTTTCAACCGTACAAACTATGTAACTATTTAACTGTGTAATATATATATATGTGAATGAATCATTATGCAACTTTTTTAATATCACATTTAAGGTGGATCCAAGAAGAAGCTTCACTATAACATTACGTAAGTCTGTCCTAAAAACCCAAAGAACGTATTATTATTATAAAAGTAAAGTGATAATATATGCAACTCACCAGGAACAATAGACAGAAAGTCCTTTTAAAAGGCTGAATGTGACCTACTTATTGCATAGGAGACCTCTGCAAATGACCTTCTCCCCCACCAACCTTTATACAAACATCAGTCTAGTAAATAGAGTGTTGAAAGAGAAGGCCAAACCCTTAAACAAAGGTCTGCAGTGAAGGCCCCCATTCAATTTTTTTAGGCAGGACAAGTCACCTTTCTTATCTCAAGGAAAAAAAAAAGCCTTTAACTTTGCTGATAGAATCATGATTGGATAGTTACTTACACAGGTGTTAACCCTTTGGAGAAGGTCAATACATGACGTCAGGGTGCACATGGGGTTTCTGGCTAATAAGCGACGGTTAACTCCAAGCATTGATTGCACAGGATTTTCATTTGCACCTCATTAATCCATGTGACAAGCCAGGCCGGGCTGATGAATGATTTGGGGTTTGGAAGTTGAACCACAGACCCTTCCAAACAGGCCGAATAGTGATAGCACCCAATCATTTAATGTCTATGAAAACAAACACACATGGGGTCCATTAAATTGTACACACAATCTATTTCTGACGTGTGCATTTTAGGGGTTATTTTTAATGACTTTTTGAACTTTTTGTGGCTACCATAACTTCATGTGTCGTCTTAATTTACAGTGTTCTTCCTGCATCCAAGGGAAAATACAAGGTTCATTTAAAGAGGCTCTGTCACCAGATTTTGCAACCCCTATCTGGTATTGCAGCAGATAGGCGCTGCAATGTAGATTACAGTAACGTTTTTATTTTTAAAAAATGAGCATTTTTGGCCAAGTTATGACCATTTTTGTAGTTATGCAAATGAGGCTTGCAAAAGTCCAAGTGGGTGTGTTTAAAAGTAAAAGTCCAAGTGGGCGTTTATTATGTGCGTACATCGGGGCGTTTTTAATACTTTTACTAGCTGGGCGTTCTGATGAGAAGTATCATCCACTTCTCTTCAGAACGCCCAGCTTCTGCCAGATCACGCTGTGACGTCACTCACAGGTCCTGCATCGTGTCAGACGAGCGAGGACACATCGGCACCAGAGGCTACAATTGATTCTGCAGCAGCATCGGCGTTAGCAGGTAAGTCGATGTAGCTACTTACCTGCAAACGCTGATGCTGCTGCAGAATCAACTGTAGCCTCTGGTGCCGATGTGGCCGACACGATGCAGGACCTGTGAGTGACGTCACAGATCTGCACTGCCAGAAGCTGGGCGTTCTGAAGAGAAGTGGATGATACTTCTCATCAGAACGCCCAGCTAGTAAAAGTATTAAAAATGCCCCGATGTACGCACATAATACATGCCCACTTGGACTTTTACTTTTAAACACACCCACTTGGACTTTTGCAAGCCTCATTTGCATAACTACAAAAATGGTCATAACTTGGCCAAAAATGCTAGTTTTTTAAAAATAAAAACGTTACTGTAATCTACATTGCAGCGCCTATCTGCTGCAATAGCAGATAGGGGTTGCAAAATCTGGTGACAGAGCCTCTTTAAAGAGACTCTGTCACCACAGAGTGCTCTATCTCCTATATAAGAAGATTGGCACTATAATGTAGTTGACAGTAATGCTTTTTGTTTCGAAAAATGATCTATTTTAAACCACTTTATGAGCGATTTTTAGCTTTATGCTAATGAGTTTCTTAATGCCCAAGTGGGCGTGTTTTACTTTAGACCAAGTGGGCGTTGTACAGAGGAGTGTATGACGCTGACCAATCAGTGACCAATCAGTGTCCTACACTTCTCTCCATTCATTTACACTGCACTAGCGATATAGTTATATCGCTATGTGCAGCCACATACACAAACACTAACATTACTGCAGTGTCCTGATAATGAATATACATCGCTACCAGCCGGGACGTGATGTTTATTCAGAATCCTGACACTTCTGAATCTTTTCTGTGAGATTCCAGCAAGGCAAGCGTAATCTCGTTTGAAATGACAGGTTACATCGTAATCTCGCGAGATTACGTTTGCCTTGCTGTAAATCTCACAGAGACGCTACAGACATATCAGGATTCTGAATAAACATCACGTCCAGGCTGGTAGTGATGTGTATTCATTATCAGGACACTGCAGTAATGTTAGGGCTTGTGTATGTAGCTGCACATAACGATATAACTATATCGCTAGTGCAGTGTAAATGAATGGAGAGAAGTGTAAGACGCTGATTGGTCACTGATTGGTCAGCGTCATACACTCCTCTGTACAACGCCCACTTGATCTAAAGTAAAACACGCCCACTTGAGCATTAAGAAACTCATTAGCATAAATCTAAAAATCGCTCATAAAGTGGTTTAAAATAAATTGTTTTTCAAAATAAAAAGCATTACTGTCACCTACATTATAGCGCTGATCTTCTTATATAGGAGATAGGGCACTTATAATGTGGTGACAGAGCCTCTTTAAGCATGGTCATCTCTGACGTCATTAAATATATATTTTTTTGCCCCATCTGCAGTCTGTTGCATAGATATCAAATAATTTCAAAATGACTGCCAAAGAGGTGGCTGGGTGAAATTATTACCCTGCCTGCACATTATGCCAAGCATTGGTTGCCATTACTTTCAGAAAGCCTTGTGACTAACTAGTGAATGCACATGCCCAATGAGAGCCGTAAAGCTGATGCTTTGTGCTGACCTACCTCACTCTACTACAGAGATCGTATATTCCTCGCTCTTCTTCCCCTGCATTGCGGCCAGAAAGAATCTGAATGGGGTCTCCCAGTACTTAGTGCCAAAAGGACATCCCTCCTCACCTTGCTATCCAATGGTAATTTTTACTACTGTCCTCCATAGTGATATAAGCTAGGGCTTCATGGCCACGACTCTTGGCCGCGTGACATTAAAATCGCAAATATCGCACTGCCAGTCACACCTAATGATAGTGAATGTGGTCGCACAGAAAACTAGCAGGTTTGGATTTCTTCCAACCGGCAGCTCGCGAAAACATTTACTACCATTCGGTGCAATGTAGTGGCTCAACCTACAAGTGCTTAAAGGGGTTGTCCAGGCACAGACAACCGGTGACCTATCCAAAGAATAGGTCATCAGTATATGATCGTGGGGGTCCAACACCCGGACTCCGTACCATCACCTGCTTTGGGTGCTGGATGTTATGCAGGGTATGCAGTATTCGGAGCCGGAAGCAGATCGCTCCAACTACTGTATAGCGGCCGTGCTGCGGAATAGCAACTCTGCTCCTATTCACTTGAATAGGAGCAGTGCTGCAGCTCGGCCGCTATTCCGTGACTGGAGCGATCTGCTTCCGACATGGACATCTAGTGCCCAGAGGCAGTCGGAGCAGCTGGTCGGACAATCCCTTTAAGTTCTATCAATAGCATACCACAAGATGGCATGTCACCGACTATCAATATTGACTGAACTGAACAGCAGTAGCTTGATTGTGGACAGTAACATGCCATCTTGTCACAATCCTGAAGCATCAGGGAGGATGGGCAAGCCTGGCCCATATATTGTTCATGTTCTGCACTTATTTACTATTACAGATACCATCACGCCATAATATAAGAATAATTAGGCAGATTCACTACTGTGTCTGTGTCTGGGTATAGAATATGTTGGAAAATGTGCCAAATTTAAGGAGCAATCATTGATGTTTGCACCTCACTAGTCACTGTTGAAAAGTGTCTAGAAAAGGGGGCGTGGCTAAGCGGGAAAAGGGCATGCTTGCCGGCAAGGGGCGTAAAAATTGGCACAAAGTTCTGGTGCAAAATAAGCCAAATCAAAGGTGGTATAAGGTACAGAAAAGTGTCTAATAGGTCATGCAAGATGTGTCAAATTTATCATACAGCAAGTGCCAATGTGATAAATTTGGTGCATTTTGTAACTGCCTGGTCTAACGCTGTCTAACTATTAGATGGTATAAGTAAATGTGGGACAATATGTAGAATATGTGAAAAAATGTTAAACGAAAAATGTTTCATTCAAGTCAAGAAGAGTTTCAAGAAAGTCCAGCTGATTTTGGGATCAAGGGTATACATTCCATAGAGGAGGCAAATCATGTAATCTCCTGTTAAGGGCCCTTGGAGAGTGCGGGCCCAGTCCAGGATGTTTCCATTCACTTTGTTTCTGAGCTGTGAGAACGTTATGCAGGACTCTCCCTCTGCAGAAGAACATTGTTAGCTAATGTATAACCGGTGGCAGGTGCAACTCCTTCGGTGGATCACATCCTGTGGCTTCTGCCCTCTGTGGCCACGCTGATCTTTCTGCCCGCTGCCGCTCTGCGCACCTAGGTAGCAATCCTCTTTCCTGGCGCATGCGAAACTTTGGACAATGCCCTCAGAGATGGCCCAAAGTCAAACTGGTTGAGTAGAACAGTGGCTGTAGGAATAAATCCCCTCTTACCAGTGCCACTTTGCTCTTAAACAGATTCATTTTTAATAATATCTGCCCATAAAAGCTATTGACAAGCCTAAGTAAATAGTCTCAATTAAAAAAGAGCAAAAATAAAGAACACACCCCACCCACCATTGTCTTTCAGGTTAAGTACATAACCACCTATGTGCAAACCTCAACAGGAGCAAACAAAATAAAACGATTGTTAAATTTACGTAGAAAAACTAAAACAAAGCACCCGGCAATAAAGTCACCATTAACCTGCTGAGCTGATGGTATTAACATGACGGATATTAATGTCTTATACAGATCTACGCTTTCCAGACGCAGGCACAAACACCTCTTTCTTGTTCCTCTTGAGTTCCTTGTTCAGCCATAACGTGGCTGTTGTGATGCTTAGAACAGATGTCTCCCTGCTCGTATGATTTGCAAATGGAGTATTACATGTATAGAGTCAGTATACTGCGAGGCTTGCAGGCTGTGGATGTTCCTAATTACTATTTCAAGTTCAACCGCACCCTACAATTATGCTGCAAGATTGCGAAAAAGTGGATAAGTTCATGTTAAGCAATTCAAGTAATGTATATATATATATATAAGCCAGAACTGCCTATGCTGCAAAATAATTGTAACTTCAATTGCTTAAGCCCCATGCACACGACCGTAAAAAAAACTCCGTAATTGCGGACCGCAATACAGTCCGCAATTACAGACCCGCCCGGTTCTATTAGCCGTGGACACCTTTCCGTATCGCTACCATGCCGTAGAACCGTGCCGGGAAATATGGAGCATGTCCTACTTTTCGTTTTTTGCGGGCTGTGTTCCCATACTTTGTATGGGAGCATGGCACAAAAATGCGGCCCGTGGGTGTTGGCGGCCGGGTACCGGGTACGGCCGTGTGCATGAGGCCTCATTACATAATACATGAATTTGATGCAGAATAGTTAGGGAGAAAATAAAAAATCACTATAAGTTTTAGAAACATCGGTTTCTATTTTTGGAAAATTCTATTTAACCATTTAGCCAGCTGTATATGGGAAAGCTGGGCGGCTACCACTATGACTACCATTACAGCACCCACAGAACTGGTCACCTGCTTTCTTAGACTTCAGCCAAGCTACGTATTCAATGATGAATCTCCTTTCTTTGTATCACTACCTAGGTGGATTGTTTAGTTTCGAAAACCCATATTTATATACCCAGAGGCCTAACTTAAAGCTCCAGGGCACCAATGCAAATCATTTAATGCCCCCTCCAACCATAACATGTCAGTTTTGGTGTTCTCTTATGGGGCAGAGGGGCAATTGGGCTCCTGAGGCACCAGAGCCCAGGTACGACTGCAACCCCTATACTTATGCCCCTGCATATACAGGGAATTCTGAATTAATAGAGGGGGTCCTCATCTCTTGGCCAGAGCTGAGAACGGTTACAAAGAATATCTTTCGCTCTGGAGTACCTAATCTGTCCTACATTACAAAGGCAACCCATTAATTTGAATGGGCCATTTGTAATGCTTAATTTCCCCTGTGGTGGCGCTGTAGGGAAACTGAACAATTACCACATGGTTTCCCCATAGAATACAGCTGAAACACTGAGGGTCCCAGCAGGTGGACACTTTGTGATCACCTTATTGTCATGGGACCCTTCGAACAAGTAGGGACTGTCTAAAGCGGCTAACTCCTTTAGTTAGAATTTTTTACCATTCAGCTGCACAGTTGTGTGACCCTATAGGAATTGTAATGGTGGCCATATTGAAAATCATTCCGTTTTGCCATAAACAATATCACTAATAACTAACTGAAGGACTTATATTTACTGGTATTTTTTTGTGGGTGAAATGCCCTATGAACCCTTTACCAACGGGTAATGGAGACAGCCATTCAGTGTACTCAACTTATACTCATGGGAATACGGTATATTTACCAATGTTCGAATTGAGAAAACACAAAAAGCTAAAATCCCCATCCACTCTGCTCAAACCATGACCCAACAAACCCAATTACACTGCAGGAATATCCCACCCCCCCCCCCTCCACTGCAGACTATCTAGTGGACAGAACAGCCCTAGGTCTTCCCTAATGTCCAAAAACAAAATTGGCCTTAAAGGGGTTTTCCCATCAGAGACATTTTATGACATATCCACAGGATATATCATAAATGTCAGATAGATGCGGGTCCCACCTCTGGGCAATTATTGTTATGATATGTTTATTTCCACGTGATCATATTAATTATCAAAAAGATAAACCAGACGATCGATCATACATAAAAAACACTGCCATCATCAGCGGTATCAGTAAATGTCACTCCGTAGCAAAATGTACATCCACAATACATATGAATGTCCAGTGCACAGCTCTCTGCCATTATTAGGCAGCAATGACGTTTCCCGCTGTCCTGGGAGTATCTGAAAGCCACAGACAATGTGGGCAATAATTTAGGCTCTTCAGATATATTATTAGCTAAAATAGTAACAAATATATTAGCAATGTTTAGGCGTTATTCACGCAGTGCCGTTTTGGTGCAGTTTTTGCATGGGTTTTCTTTAGTAAAAGCTATAAGTATAAAGTATAAAGGAAAGACTTATTCTTTTCCTTATTTTTCAATGGGTACTTTGTAATGCTTAATGTAATGCTTAATTTCCCCTGTGGGGGTGCTACTCATTTTTGGATTTGGTTAAAGGATATGCATTAAAAAAACTTCATTAATCAGTATTGTGTGAATAAGGTGTAATGATGATATCCTCCTATTCCATGATCCTGTTGTGTCTAATATCATAATCCAAATGGTGAAAAAGAACCAAAAAGAAGTCAATATGTGACATCTAATTTTCTCCTTCCTCCAGTGATTGTACATGTAAAACAATAAGGCCGGTTTCACACATACAGCGCTTAGTCATGTGTTTTACTTTATTTTTTATTTTTTCGAGGGAGGGTGAGGCGGCTAAAATGCTGGGGCCAGATGTTTGGTGGTAGTCAAAAAAATAGGACAATGTCTACATAAATAATTTGGGAGATTTTAGTATAATTTTGAGTGTCAGTTTGGTTTTTATCAACACAGCCTGCTCTAGATATGGCGTTTTTTTTTATGGCTTCTCAATACAACTTTAAAAACGATTTCAAAAACGATTCTACAAAATGACAAAAAACAAAAAAGCCACTAAAAACCCATGTAATAAAGACACTATAAAAAACTGCACGCATAATTTTTACATGTATTTAGAAACGCAATATAAAAATACACTGTGTGAAGGAGGCCTGAGATTGGGAAAATGGGCAGGACCGGGTCAGTGTCAAACCATGTATGTCCCACTGAACTATTACTGAATTCCTATGAAGTCAATCAGTAAAATTAGACAATTGGCATCTGCAATTCACAAATTGAAGCTATTGAAACTGAGTTACAATCCCCCATTCTCCATATGAACTGACTAAATGACGATGAAGGGGTCTGTATGTTACCCTGCGTCTAGTCACTGGGTCCGTCTGTTCTTTCCATTTTTAGTGTGACCTTACCATGGCCCCAAACCTCTCCTGTGTTTGAGTGCTCTACAGACTCATTGTATCTATAGGTAACTTGACTGCTGACTCGATTTCCTAAAAAAACCAGCTCACTGCATTGTTCCATGTCTCCATAACATCAAAAGTGCCGTTCAAGTAAATATAATCCACTTGACTAAAGAGTGTTGTAATTATAAGTATTTGCCCCTTTCCTGATGTCCCTTATTTTAGCTTAGAGTAATCATATAACACAATCACAAATGATGTAGCAAATTTCTCAAAACCCATCTATATTTACATGGGCTACAACTGTCGCGCTTTGTTCCGTATGTTGTTGCTTTTTTACATAGCTATATATTTATATACTTTTGTGGACCATTTTCTTGTGTACTGTATATTTGCAGTCACAGGTGTTCTTGCACCTTTAAACACATTTTGTGTCATTTTGTACGAATGTGCTGTTCAAACTTTTGTGTTGTTTATGTGATCCATATATGTGGGGTTAGTGACTGCCTCCATTTTTTGATCTTGCACTCCTCCCATTCTTCCCTGGTGATGTTAATTAGTTTAATGCTGGTTCCTACCATCCCCAGGTATATATGTAGGCTAAGGCCTCATTTACACGAACGTAATATACGCGCGTGCGTACGCACCTATATTAGTCAATGGGGCAGTTTAGACGATGCGTGAATTGCGCTCAGCGCGTGTGCGCAGAAAAAAACTCACGACATGTTCTATAATCGTGCGTTTTTCGCGCACTCACGCACCCATTGAAGTCAATGGGTGTGTGAAAACCACGCATGCCGCACGGAAGCACTTCCGTGCGAACTGCGTGATTCGCGCAAGAGCTGTCAAACTCCTGAATGTAAACAGAAAAGCACCACGTGCTTTTCTGTTTACAAACATCCAAACGGAGTGTCAAATTCGAGATGAGCGCACCGATCTTCACCGGGTTCGGCCAAACACGTTTTGACCGAAACCGGTAAAAAATGTTCGGGTACGCGACGTCAGGAGACAGTCACTGTCCACGGTGCTGAAAGCGTTAAACTGGTTCAGCACCATGGACAGTGACTTCCGCTCCGAAAATCCATGAACCTGTAAAAAAAAAAAGACGTTCTGACTTACCGATAACTCCGGTCCGACCTCCCGGGATGACAGTTCAGTCCAAGTGACAGCTGCAGCCAATCACAGGCCAAGCACAGGCTGCAGCCAATCACAGGCTGCAGCGGTCTCATGGACTGCGGCGTCATCCTGGGAGGTGGGGCCGGATGACAAGAGAGGGACGCGTCACCAAGGCAACGGCCGGGAGCCCGGACTGGGGGAAGCAGGAAGTTCTTGGTAAGTATGAAAGTCTTTTTTTATTCACAGGTTGGTGTATATTGTGTTCGGCATTCACTGTCGAGGGTGCTGAAAGAGTTACTGCCGATCAGTTAGCTCTTTCAGCACCTTGGACAGTGACGGGCGTCGACTAGCCTCATCTCTATGATGGCGGCTGCGCGAAAATCACGCAGCCGCGCATCATACACGGATGACACACGGAGCTGCCAAGTGCCTTTTGCGCGCGCAAAACGCACCGTTTTTTGCGCGCGCAAAACGCACACTCTCGTGTAAATGAGGCCTTAGTCCCAGTTCTGGGTGTATGTGCAGCGTAGGTCCCCACCTTACAGAGGTCGCCGTGTTGTGGCAGGTGGGCAAACACTTTTTGATCAAAATGTGCACTAAGAACCTCCATATTATAGGTAGATTTAGCAGTAATGCATATTTATTTATATTTAGCGGTTTAGGTGACATTGGTGTTCACAGTGTGCTGTCGCCATTTTTTTGTGTGCTATATACTTTTGTGGACACATACAATTTATATTGTTACAATAGTCTTTTTTTGGACTGTAGCTGAATGTGAGAGTAATGCATAACTTTGTAATCCTTTTCAACATTTGTCTTGTCTATGGTTTATTATTTTAAAAATGTATTTTTCTTTTTTATCGAGTCTAAGGCTCCTCTAACATAGCCCGATATGGGCCACATAAACGAGCGCAGATCAACATTACAGCTGGTTGATCGGTGCTCGTTTGCTCCTTTCACAAGGAGTTATGTTTGGGGACGATCGATTGTTACTACGATCACGTGTCCCTATACATTTCCATCATGTCAGCAGCACATATCCCGGTTTACACAGGGAGATATGCCTGCCAACAACAATAATATTTCTTGCTGCATAAACGATACGATCAGACAGTGCGATCGTTGTTCTGTTTACACAGGCCAGTAATCGGGAACGAGTGCTCACATAAACGCTCGTTTGTCCAATAATTTTCCGTGTAAAAGGGCCTTAATGTGATATAAATAAAGTCAAGTTTAATAGCACTATAGTTGTTGATACTTGGTATAACCATTATTTTTGGGAACATTCATAGGAATCTCATAAACATAAGTTACTTGATGTTCAACTAACCTTCTAGACTTACTTGAACAGACATGTAGTGGGGAATTTAAGAACGGCTTTATGCCAATATTAAATCATTAAAAAGTGTCACATTATGGTGCATGCCATATTTGCGCAATAATTTGCAACCTTTTGCCATTTTGCGTATGAAACGGCAGTCTTAGTTTATCTAAGCCGTTGTTTCTATGGAGGGACAGACAGGGACCTCTGGTGTCGCTTATCTGGGGGGAATAAAATGATTGACAGGGTTGAAATCCGGCCTGTCCATTCACTGTTTTCCCTGACAGGAGACGTTATGGAGCATATGCTGTGTCCCCATAGACATGAGATCTTAGGCCAGCTTAATCCACATCCAAACTTTAAAAAGTATTATGGATCTAGTCATAGTTATCAACACGATGGACAATAATGTCCTGATATATTTCTACTCATATTAATCACTATGTTAAATTGCTAAGGTGTGTTCATGTGGCTTTATTTTGAGTCTTATGTTACATCACTAATATTTCCTGGCTAAAACAGGAGTTGATCCCAAAAATAAAACCATGTGAAAAAAGTGACTAAAAATGGGAATGGATCCCAGAACAAGACATGGAAAGGACTACAGATATTTTTTTACTTCTACTCTCTTCTATGATCCGTTCCTGTTTTTGGTAAAGAAAAACAGAAAGCGGAAAGAGATCCAAAGTGAGCGCTGAGGTTTAGGAAATGTCCATAAAAATTGTTGAAATGGCTAGTCCCTTTCAGAACACTTTATAATTCTCCTGCCTGTTGCCACATATATAGGGACAGACGTTGCATATGTGTATAATATGAAGGGATGTATTTTTTTTTACATTTTTTTAATTTTTATTTTACTTCGAGTTTGCTTTTTAGGTATGTGATACTTGAACCTGTGACTTTGTCAGGGAGAGACCTCAAGGTAACAAGTAGTAGTAATTATGTTAGTGACCAGCTGCTATTTCACACAGTAATTATAGAGTTCATGGCTTTCCAGGATGCTTTTCTTAGGTTGCATAAATATAAAAAAAATATTTTAGAAACAAGAAAAACCCCATCCAGGCCAGGTAGACCCACAGGGCCTATTTCCGATATCCAGTTATTAGAGACATTTTCTGTGTCTACTGGTATATATTCCATATCAATTCCACATGAGCTCTCATAAGGCTTTATGGTTTTTGGAGGTTATCTAGTTTATAAAAAACATTTTTATATACTTTGTTAGGGAATTATAAATTAATAGAGGGGTTGCTCTGTTCAGGATCCTCATCTATTAGCCAGCCTGGAGAGCGGTTACAAAGAGTGTCTTTCATGCTGGAGGACCATATTGACTAAAAGAGGCTCTGTCACCACATTATAAGTGCCCTGTCTCCTACATAATTTGATCGGCGCTGTAATGTAGATAACAACAGTGTTTTTTATTTTGAAAAACAATCATTTTTGAGAAAGTTATAAACAATTTTAGATTTATTCTAATTAGTTTCTTAATGCCCAACTGGGCGGTTTTTAACTTTTGACCAAGTGGGCGTTTTACAGAGAAGTGTATGACGCTGACCAATCAGCGTCATACACTTCTCTCCATTCATGTACATGTGTATTCACAGCACAGCGTGATCTCGCGAGATCATGCTGTGCTGTCACATACACCCACAGTAACTTTACCGGAGTGTCTTGAGAGTGAATAGACATTGCCTCCAGCCAGGAAGCGATGTCTATTCACACTCCCGACACTTCGGTAAAGTTCTGTGGGACTTACACAGCACAGCGTGATCTCGTGAGATAACGCTGTGCTGTGAGTAAGTCCCACAGAAACTTTACCGAAGTGTCGGGAGTGTGAATAGACTTCACTTCCTGGCTGGAGGCAATGTCTATTCACTCTCAAGACACTCCAGTAAAGTTAATGTGGGTGCATGTGACAGCACACGAGATCACGCTGTACAGTGAATACAGATGGACATGAATGGAGAGAAGTGTATGACGCTGATTGGTCAGCGTCATACACTTCTCTTTACAACGCCCACCATTTCCTAAACCATTTCCTAATCACATTATGTAGGAGATGGGGCGCTTATAATCTGGTGACAGAGCCTCTTTAAGTGAGCTAGTGTAATGCTTTATTTCTCCTGTGGTGGCACTGCAGGGAAATTGAACACTTATTACCAGGTTTTCCCACAGATTACAGCTGATCACTTTGTGATCAGCTTATTCTCAAGGGACCTTTCTAACAAGTAGAGATTTTTCAAAGCGAAGAAACCCTTTATGTAGATATTGCTTAACAATTTTCAACTTATCCTTAATTTAATAAGTGTGGCAAATGCACAAATAGTTCTAGTGTTTCAGGGGTTAGAGACGAGTAAAGTATGCTATAGTACCACAAAGTCAGACAACAGTTTCATCCCTACCACTACATCTATCACTATATATAAAAATAGCAGAAAGTTGGAGCAGCACTGTAGCCAAAAGACCTAACGGCGGGTGCAGAGCCTCAAAAGGAGCGACCTCTCCTCCAAATACGTACAAAAAAAAGGGAGCAAGGAAGCAGCACTCCAAAGGTAAAAAAAGGTTTATTCACCACGTCTCAGTACAACCTTTCACCCTCACAATGAGATGCTTGAAGGGTGAGGGTGAAACGCTGCACCGACATATGGTGGTGAATAAACCTTTTTACCTTTGAAGTGCTGCTTCCTTGCTCACTTTTTTATCACTATATATATATATATATATATATATATATATATATATATATATATATACATATATATATATACCCCAAAATTCTCAACGACTCATAATGTTTCTTTTTTTAGCTGCCAATTTTGCTATAGCATGAAAACATCTACTATTTCATTATGGGTTATTTGGCATTTTACATGATACTCAAAAACTACTTTGAAGTGTTTATGAGCTCTTGGATTGACTTCAGTATGGTACAACCTAGAAGAAGGCATGAGGTCAAGTCCGATTTAAGGCCCCCCTTTTTTCTCAATTCGTCTATCTTAGTATTTTTTTCATTGTTTCTTTTTCTGACCCTCTTTTTCTATCCTCTTCCAGTGTTCTTCTGGGGGAGATTTAGTTCTTACTGTTTTTATGCAGGTTTATTTTCTATTTACTTATAAAGATAGATGGAGATTTTC
Source organism: Rhinoderma darwinii (assembly GCF_050947455.1). NCBI lineage: Eukaryota > Metazoa > Chordata > Amphibia > Anura > Rhinodermatidae > Rhinoderma > Rhinoderma darwinii. The sequence continues at coordinate 383,818,945 of NC_134690.1, forward strand.
ACTTACTTGTGATAATATAATCAAATCTTATGACTATTTTTCTATGTGCTGGTGCATAAGTTTTTTTTTTAGTTTTTTTTTTATAGGTCTTCATGCTTATTGGCTGTTATACTATAGTATATATATATTCTAAATAAAAGAATAAAATATTCTATAATGTTTATCTCTTCAGCAATACCTATATTTACTGGCAGACTTTACAGGCGTTAGCCTGACCTTGAGTATACAATCCATTAAAGAAGATGGCATTGAGATTTTTATTACCAAATCACCTGATGAGCAAGATTCTGCATTAACCACAGTGTTCTTACACCATCTATCATTTGAGCCAACTCACTCATATGGCTGCACATCTCTTGATTATTATCTGTCTAATTGATTTATATCAATGTTAAACTTCCTGCAAGTGGAGACTAACACATGACTAGGCCTTGGGTAGACAGTCTGTTAAACTTTTCTTATCTATTTATATGAAAAATATAAATTTTATCTCTGCCTCCGCTTATCATTAACTTTATGTGATATATCCATGCAGTAAATCTGCCTCTAGGTAGTTTAATTTAAGGCTGCGCTTGGTAAACTGCTGAATCACATCTGTGTCTGTGTGTAATAGATAAAATACAAATATGATTCACTGCTACGTGTCTTAAAACTGTTTTTCAGTTTAAGATATCTTGAAATAAGTGGTCTACTTTAGTCTTCCCCTTATTATAGGGCATACGAATATAAAAAACAGGGGGATTCCCTCTCGAGAGCCACCCTATTAACCTTAGCATATGGAGGCAGAGTATGGATCCATAGAATTCTATGGGCGCCGTATAATGAATCCAAAATATGGCTCCTTATTCTACCAAATTATTGAGAGACGGTACCCACTAAAAACATGAAAACATTGTCATGAGATAGCAGCCATAATGCTCCATATGTACCAGGTAAAACATGCATGCTCAGAAAAAGGGAATCTTGTGGGAGAAAAGTATCAGACATATTGAAGTCAAACATGCCGATCCCTCTCCCTCCCATTGGGGGAAAGTCGGTAGACACCATATACATCAGATAATCAACCGATCCTGCCAAAATGGTTTGGTTCGTCCTACTCTTATCTTGTGTATTGCCAACGTTAGGCTCCATGCCCATGATCTTATTTTTCATCAGTAATTACGGACCCATTCATTTCTATTGGCCTCAGGCACCTTTCATAATTTTTACTAATGGGTGTACGTGCTGAAAAAATTATAGAACCTGTCCTATTCTTGTCCGTAATTATGGCAAGGACTCTGCCTTAGAAGCCTATGGGCGCTTCCGTAAATACGGACGGCTACGGATGTGCATCCGTATACCGTCCGTATTTACCAAAGCATTGCTATGCAACATGCTGATGACATAAGTTGCATCCCCCCTCCGGATCCATATTTTCCGGATGCAATACGGACCGTATTTGCGGACATATTTCTGAATATACAGATGCCTATGGATCCGTAATTATGCACAGTATTTCGGGATAGATGAAAATGCAGCTGTGTGCATGGAGCCTCATGCAGACGGTCGTGCCCGTAATCATGGCCCGTGATTGCGGGCACGGATGCAGCCCGCATTTTTGGCCCCTTCTCCCATACAAAGTATGGGAGCACGGCCCGTAACATACGAAAAGTAGGACATGCTCCATAATTCCCGGCACAGTTCTACGGCACGGACACCTATCCGTAGCAATACGGAAAGGTGTCCGCGGTCAATAGAACTGAATGGGTCTGTAATTGCGGACTGTATTACAGTTGGCAATTACGGATGGTTTTTACGGTCGTGTGCATGGGGCCATAGGCTTTATCTACCACATTACCTATATCCAGAAGATAGGGAGCACTCCACACAAATTTGTCAAGTGAAAATTATTTTATTCACCCATAAAATTATTTTCACTTGACAAATTTATGTGGAGTGCTGCCTATCTTCTGGATATTTGTATGCGGGACAGAAGGTTGAGGTCCGAGGCTTGCACACACAGCATCTCAGGGATTTTTTTCTCATGTTTGTGCTGCTTTTCTTTTACTATACCACAGTACCTAACCATGCCCACATTTTATGTCCAATTTTATCTTTTTTTAAAATGGGAGTAACACGTCATCTTCAATTTATAACATGAGCTAAAAATTGAATTGCAAAGTGATAGGTACCTCTTCTCTATCAGACAATACAAAGGATCAAACATATTGAAATCAAACATGACCGATCCTTCTTCCCCTATCGGGGTAAAGTTGGTAGACCCCATATACATCAGAATGTCGATACAGCCGGGATTGCTGGGTTTGTCCTACTTTTACCTTGTGTATGGCCAACTTAAGGCTGTTTCCACCATAGTGCCAAACTTTTCCCAGTTTTTATGTCCATCGAAAAAAAATTCTTTATCTTGTGAGTAGCATATATCATCTTTCATTTATAAAAAGAGCTTAAAATTTCATTGGCAAGTTATAGGTACCTCTCCCCTGGCAGAGAACACCCCATCTCCTTACATTAAAACAAACACGGCATCCAATTCTAAAATATATTTTTCATTTGAATACGAGTAACCAGCTATGTTAAATTTAGCATTTTGAAACCATTTGTGCTGCCTCATATACACTGTTCCCAAGTGTGAAGTTTAAATGTCCCTCTTTAACAGCAAACCGTGTAAGATAAGAGACTCATATGTAAATATATCTCCTCAGCTGGTCTCAGAAAGCCTCCGCACCCCTGTCATACTGTGGTCAACACTGATAAAGAAACTGACGTGAGACTGTTCACATTATATGTTCCACTTACTGCTCTCATAAACTCTGTGCTATGCATATTACCCAATACTAGTGGTTAGTGCTTGTATTATTTCTAGTCCCTTTACTCATTGTAATGTGGTAATTATGACCAATTACCTATAGAAGAGGATGCACTATATGGGGGACAATTCTTCCTTTTTTTTAGTTGATATAACTAAGGAAATAGCTACATGTAAATTGGATGATCATTGTAACCATTAAACCTACATCTTATGCTCGTACGATTTTGGGCATCAGTGGTAATAAAAATTGCGATGTGTGAACGGGCCTTATATGGAGACTGTAATTTTATGTATTTACTTTCAACTGTAAATAAACACTCCATGGCCTCCTTATAACAAAGACCCGATCCCATCACATTTTCAAAAAACGAGAGGTTAATGATAGTGGGCAGAGATATTTACATTTTTTCTTTGCACCAGAACCACTATTACTTCTTTGTACATCCTCACAGTAGCACAGAGACAAAATACGGGCAGCCATATAAATGTATGAGACCATAAGGTGGCACATGGAGGGCCTACGGCTCTGTAGTATGGCTTTGTAGGGACTCCATGTGCCTCTGTACAGTCAGAAGGTTAGGGTGAGTAAGGAACAACAATTGGATATTATATTATTATTATTATTATTATTATTGCTAGAGTATATATATATATATATATATATATATATATATATATATATTATATATAGAATTTGGTCTATATGTAAGAGGTCTTAAATGGGGTTTCCACTCATAAGAAATTGATGGTCTATCCTCAGGAAAGCAGCGCTCGTACGAGTACTGTGACCCCTTCAAAGTAGCTGATTGGTGGGTTGCTGGGAGTCGGACCCTACCAATCCGATATTGATCGCCTATCCTGAGAATAGGCCATCAATGTCTTTTGACTGGAGAACCCCTTTAAGCTGGCCATATGCGCACTTGTCCAGCCATAAGTTATTTCTCCGGATTATGCCGAGCGTCCATGTTTATTTAAATGAGAAGAGGGGAATAAGTCGTGCCAGACCCCTTTTGCAATAGCTTATCGCACGTGGGAACAAAGCATTGGGTATGTTGAAATTTGACGTCGGGGATGATGGAAGGATGCACTTAAGATCAGCAGTTAATACAGACGAAATCGGCAAGTTCGGACGAATTTTAATGTGTCTTTTGCGAGCTTCGGACTTTGTCGATTATCAGCACAGGGGATGCCTCTTGGGTTTTCTCATCAGGACAACCCCTGTTCATATATCCTATTAAATGGTCATATTGTCGTCATTGATGCAAAAACAGATTTTCTTTAGACAATCCATATCCACAGAGCAGAAAAACTGTGGATCAGCTGCCTATAGTGTGCACTCATCTAAACCGCAAATGCTAAATATCCCATAAGTATTTTTGGACGTTTTTCGTAACTTTTTCAGGTCCAGTGGCTCTTTAACAAACATAATTAACAAGTGTACATTGTCACTGCAATTTCATGACACTTCTTTATGCTGTAATGTATACATAGTGTTATGTATACAGTACTGAGACATTGTGCAGACATACCCGCAGCTTAATACATACAAGTTTTTGTAGGACTCTATCAATCTAGAAGGTTGTTTGCAATTTGTTTATATGTAATTATGATTTTAGTGTTTTCCAGTCGTTAATTAGGAAACACATGCTGTCTCTGCCTTTTGATGTTCAGGACTCAGATTCTGCATCAGCTGTAATTTGGCATTCTAACTCATTAAAATATTAATAGGAAATTTGCATTACCTCGACTGACCCACATGGGAATCAGATCACAAATTGCAACCAAAAAATCTAAGTTGCTGTTATCAGGTTGGTGATGTTTTTAGGTTGAGACCACAATGTGTCTTATTTATTGGATGATAGAATGCAGCGCACCATTTTCTTTGCGTGCCATTATTTATAGACTCAATAGAAAAAGTTTAGTCAAAAAGTGAAATTATTTACTATGTAATGCTCAAATCCTTGGTTGGAGTCTTGTAGAGCCTGACATAGAGAAACCAGGTCCTGGAATCCTTGGGTATATATTTAATCATCCCTGGGTTCTTTAATGGTGGCAGGGGCATGTAAGTGCCCATTCTGTGCCTACTGGAGTAATTAGTAGTGCACAATCTCTAAGGTTTCTCATGGCCCTTGGCATATAGGCAACATAAGCGCTGTAAACTATGGTATCAATGACCAGTTCCCCAAGCCATGTACATATACTTTTACTAATGTGGCATAAATATGTACAAATATTGCCATCGATAAATAAATAATCTAGACCCTGGTATCTGGTGGTATTTTCAATGTCACAAACTGGTCTAAGGACAGAGAGTGAACCCACTGCTACACTATTGGTTTTGAGTTAGGGCTAAGTCTAGAGTCTAGAGAGCTAGTTGTGGATTTGTCACTGATTTTTATTGCGGATTTTACGCTTTGCAATGCAAAAGGGTGAAATCTGCATCAAATCCGCACCAAAATCTGCGACAAATCTGCAACGTGTGAATGCTTTGCTAAGGTAATACCCAAAACGCATCCCCAGCGAAGTCTTCAATAGCAGCTGCTGATGGCTTGTAAAAACGAATTTCAAAAATAGGTACTAGAATCGTGCGGCAGGAGCGTGGTTGTATAAATCAGAGGTCAGGGCTGGCAGAGTTTATGCAAAATGGGAACACAACTACGGGTCAGGACAGGTAGCATTCACAAAGTGAGTTCAGGAAGTAGTCCGAGTCAATCCAAAAATAGCAAACACTCTGGCAGGAACCTATATAAGCTACAAGAAATAAATATCTTGGGGGATGACGCTTCCTGCCTGGGTTCTGCCAGTAGTAATAACTGTGTACAATAATGTTCAGCTGTGGTGAATGTATTTCCTATAAGTATAGATAACCACTCTCTCCAGTCAGCACTACATGAACATGGCCGCAGTTATTTGGCAACAGTGATTTTATTTTTCTTTGCAATAGAGATGTTTTTATTTTTATTCTTGTTTCTTCCAGAAAATAAATTCTATCAGTGTATCACCGGTGACGGCCTTTCGCTTCCTGTTCTTGACCTCTAGGAGGTCACTACAGGATATGCTAAGATATAAAATGAAGAACTTCTCTAAAAACAGGATGTTCAATTCAGAAACTAAAAACATTTGTTTTCCGAGGTGAAGTACAACCAAATGGCATACAAAAAAGGCATAGTTTTCTACTACTACGTCCCACCTGAGCAAGTTATGATTTACCATTTGCCAAGACATGTCCTAGTATGCTTTATCCATGTACTGAACTTGTAGGCCATACTCACTTCGTACACTAGAAATATTGGAACTGGAGGTCTAAATGATTAAAGAAATAATGTGGACTACCAGGTAGTCGGAGCAATATACTTTGTGTCTATAGTGACAAACTAACCATTTAATTGGGACTGCTTAAAGATTATGGGAGCCAATAAAATGTCAGACAGGGGCTCTGTGGCTCACCAGAATAAATGATTCTGAAGGAGCACCCTCTGTCTACACCGAACATGTGCACATCCTCTTTAATTTATTTTGTAACTTTTGTTGTTATCATTACACACATCAATAATGTATAATAGGTTATTTGTAAATTATCCCATAAGAAATAGACCCACGGGGCAAGTGATTAGCTCCAAAGTCAGCTCCAAATGTACTTTTCTTCTGGTCAACCAATGGGGCCCATTATTGTTTCAGAGCCTGGGGCTTTTGCACCCCCGATAGCCATAAACCTAGCTTTATTTCAATGGGGCTTGATTATAGGAAGGACATATAATGGCCGTTCAGCGATCCTATCCAGGTCAGAATAGGTGGTAAGGTGACCAGGCATGCGTGTGTCCCTCTCTTTTGAAGTTTAACCCCTTCCCCACATTTGACGCAATGCAATCGCAGGGGGGGGGGGTCCGCCATCTTTGTGCTCCTATTAAGCCCTGCCTGTCAGAATCACGATATACTTCAATACATTAGTATTGCAGTATATAGTGCAAGTGATCTAACAATCGCTGGTTGAAGTCCCCTAGGGGGACTAATTAAAAAAAGTAAAAATTAGTCAAATAAAGGTTTTTTTTATGCAAAAAATAAAAATAAAAATATTAAAAGTAAAAATTTTTTTTTCCCCTAGAGCATCCTAGAGCATAGTAAAATAATAAATAAATAAACATAATTGGTATCGCTGCACCTGTATAAGTCTGAACTATTACAATATATCATTATTTAACCCGCACGGTATATGCCGTATAAAAAAAATGTAAACTCCAGAATCGCTCTTTTTTGGTCACCTCATCTCCCAGAAAATGTTAAATAAAAAGTGATCAAAACGTTGCATGGTATCGTTAAAAACTACAGCTTATCCTGCAAAAAAAATAAGCCCTCATACCACTTAATCGACATAAAAATAAAAAAAGTTATCGCTCCCAAAATTTGGCGGCACAAAATAAATTTTACTTTTTACACTTAGGTTTTTACTTGTAAAAGTAGTAAAATATAGAAAAAAACTATATATATTTGGTATTGCCGTAATTGTATTGACCCGCAGAATAAAGTTAACATGTTGTTTTAATTGCACAGTGAATTCCGTAAAAACTACGCGCAAAAAGCAATGGAGGAATCACTTTTTTTTCATTTTCTATCCCACATATATATTTTTTTCCCATTTCCTAGTACATTATATGGCACAATAAATGGTGCTACGAAAAACTACAACAACCCGTCCCAGAAAAATCAAGCCCTCATAGGACTATATCGACAGAAAAATAAAAAAGTTATGGCTTTTGGAAGGTCTGGAGGAAAAAATGAAAATCTGAAAAAGGGCTGCGGCGGGAAGGGGTTAAGGGAGTCACTGTCTCGGCTGTCTCCATAACTCCCATAGACTTCAGTTGAGTGGGTCATATGCCACCTTTCTTATATGTGGCTGAAATAGGGGGGTCAAGTGGGTTTCAGGTCACAAAGATGGGATTGGGGCCTCCACCAACTACAATCCGGCCCCGCCCTTCAATAATCCTTATTTCCATTTGGTGAAAGTTGAGTGGCAGACTTCAATATACAAACGTTTTAGAATAAAATTTTCACTTTGTAGTCCATTATCTAATAGCTTAAAAAAAAGAAAACAACTTCCTATCTCTTTAGATCATTTGTAAAAAATGCAAAATAGTTCCTCATCTATCCTACATGCAATGGTGAGTCTGATCTTGTAGAATAGTGAGTATACTGAGTTCTGTAAGACGTGTTACGAAGATGTATAAATTCCATATCATTTTGTAAGACTCAACCACAGAGGGAAGTGCTTGGATGTTCAGGTGTTACAAGTCAGGTATTCGATAAAAACATGTCTCCTCTTATCCCTAGATTTAACAATTGCTCATCTATCCACAAATTAAACCTCAGACAGTGCCAGCGTATGTCATATCGTGTGTTGGAATCTCTATGCTAATAATTACATGTGATAAAGTCAAATATAATTAATGACATATTGGGGCTTCAAGTATATAATTATTAAAAAATTACCATTCCCATCCTGGCTTTGACTTCAAGCAATTGCTTGTAAAATATGAAAACTGTTCAGCTGCCATATTGCTGACACAGCTCATTCCACACACAAAGCAAGCATGGGGCCTAATACTTTATTTACAGTCTTTACAACATATCAGTAATTAAGGACTAGTCATAACTTGGAAGCCATTCATTATTAAGAAGTAATTTATCAATGTTGTATAAAGTTTTATCAAACATAGTTGATAAGGTTGGAAAAAGACACAGGTCCATCAAGTCCAACCTATAATCCTACCATGTTTATCCTGAGGAAGGCAAAACCCCCCATGAGGCTGATGCCAATTTCCTCATTAGGGAAATAATTTCTCCCTGACTCTAAATATGGCGATCAGAATAAATCCCTGGCTCAACTAAGTTATTGGTACTGCAATCCACCCATTCCCTTAATTACCTTGGTCGCCCTTCTTTGCACCAATTCTAGTTCAGCCATGTCCTTCTTATACAGTAGGTGGCGAGAATTGTTCACAATATTCCATATGTGGTCTGACTAGTAATTTGTATAGAGGCAAAGCTATGTTCTTGTCATGAGCATATATGCCTCTTTTGATGCATCCCATGATTTTATTTGCCTTGGCAGCAGCTGCCTGGCACTATTTGCTAAACTTAAATTTACTGTCCACCAATATCCCCAGATCATGATATGCTTCATCGTATTTAAGGACCAACACGTATTCCAGAAGATTGGCCAAGAGTGTCCAGAAAAAAGTGTAGACCACCCTGACTCCAGTTGAGCAAGCAAATCACCTGGGAGGTTGGCAAAAGTGAAAAGTCATAGACCACTATTACCTGACAAATATTAACCCTTTTCCATTGCTGATGGACTGTGGTTATGAAGGGGACACTGTGACTATGATAAAAGAACTGTGACTGTGATGGCTGAAATGTGGCTGTGAAGAGGACACTATGGCGGTGAAGGAACGAGACCTGTAATGAGTGCACTGTGGCTATGATTGGGGGGCCGTAGCGGTTATGGTGAAACTGAGGCTATGATGGGGCATGGTCGGAGTATTTGAAGGTAGGGCAAGTAGGTAAAATTTGCCTTTTTCCGTGTTATAAGGTAATAAATTAGACTCAATGTAAAGAAAAACATTGGTGTTATCTTAGGCATAATTTGAAACTCCTGGGCCCCAATGCTAAATCTCTTACAAGACTCCTTTACCTATTACACATCATTTATTGTAATGGTCTCCTAATATGGGGTAGACGGACATTTTGGTACCTCTGCCCCCTATAGTTATGACTTTATCTTTAGCAGCATTATATATGTGAAACAAGTAGAAATATCGAGGCACTCACCGGATTACAACAAACTTCTTTATTCCTGGATCTCGGTCAGGATGTGGAATTAAGCTTAATTCCACATCCTGACCGAGATCCAGGAATAAAGAAGTTTGTTGTAATCCGGTGAGTGCCTCGATATTTCTACTTGTTTCATTCAAGTTCCATTGTGCTGTACTGATCGATGAGCACCGCCAGGCAACGTGGCTGCTATAATCAGCAAAGATAAGAAAACCATCTTTATATGCTCCGTTCACACACGTGATTCTGGTTCAGCAGTGCCAGCCGTTTTTTTCTTCTATCTAATCAGCATTATATATGTGGATGGGTGGAGAATAAAATTGCATATAGAGGCCTAAATAGGGGTATCTCTTGTTTCTTACATAATATAGACAGTACTGGTAGAGGCCTCCCACCCATATTCTGCAGTGGAAAAAATAAATCTCTGGAAGCATGGCTTCTAGGGGAGAATACGGTACCTCATGGGAGCCCACACGTTAGGATATGGACTGCACTACAGTCCATTCACTGCCATATGGATGAGTGCACATAAAATAGCCGTGGTGATCTATGACATATTGTGTCATTAAAATCCTCCAACTGATCATATTGTAGTGTGCACATCCACGTTTGGGATCTGTTGTGTATTAGGCATTGCTTAGCTGAAGGCATCTCCTAATAAACACTCTTCTTGAGCCCTTTGACCTGCAGTAGACCCACCAGGAGATGGTTGCCTAGCTCATAATCCGCAAGATTTGCTCCTCTAATTTATTAACTGTGTCATTCAGCTTACACGGTTAAATTATAGCTTTTCTTCTTTTTGTTTTAATTGGGATCTGCTTTTTGTTAAATCTAATTTAATCATCTGCTTGGAAATTGAGACATTTATACTGCCTTCTAGATGGTTGACTGACATGAGGAGTGAGAAATACATATTTAATTTAAATGACTTGTTACACAATGTTTGTAGTCATATTGCTTACGGTCAGAGCTTGTTACTTTGTCAATTGTGAAATTTTAATGAACCAACACATTATTATTATTCAATATACTCCAGTGCATTAGCACTTTTCCTTTGAGCGTTGACTTAACAATGTTGACACTGTAATGCATTACGTATTTGGGATTTATCACTGAACACAGAGCAGATGAGCAATATTGTAAAAGTACCTTGTGCGGGGATCGCAATCCCTACATTATTAAAATAGATTTTAGTGCTGGAGCTATCAATCATTATATATAATGAAGGGAGACCTATCCCTAAATGCATATCTAAAGATGATCCATTTTCTTCAGTTCAGGAGAACGGGTTACAAGATGCCCGTACATGTTATCTGGCAGCTGACACCACATATTTATGATGATTATGAGATTTATCCTCGTGAAGAGCAATCCTACACGAGCTGCACAATGAGAAGATCAGATCATGACATGTCAACATTACTGGTGCTCTGGTTTCTTAACTGGAAGTAAGGTCCCTCCTGGATAACAGTACCAAGTCTAAAAATTGGCGGCAACTCTGGGCAACCTTCTGTGGCCCACACATGATCAAACTGGCCCATCGGAGTAACAAAGGATCCTCCAGTAGGTCCAGGCTCAGCAGAAGAACACCCCATTTGGAGTTGACTTTCGAGTCAATCACTTGTCACTAGGCGGGTGTTTCTTATGGGATGATTCACAAATAACCTAAGAAACCTCATTGATGATATGTTCTGTGTGTACAATGATAAATAACATCAAAGATTATAATGCAATTATAAGTGAACGTGCATATGTCATGGATGGTGCATCTCAGAATCGTTTCCTCTGGTGGACGCTGAAACCCCAGTCATACACTGCCACATTCCTTCCCTACTACAAGACTGAATAAGTAAAGGTGGTTTTACACGAGCAGATTTCCTGGACAGTTACGAGCGCGGATCGACAATAGTAGCTTGTTGATCTGCGCTCGTTTTCTCCATTTACATGGTGTAATTATTGTAAATATGGGCCACGAATGATCTTTAATACGATAGTTCGTCCCCATACAGGTTTCATTTTGTAGGCAGCACATTCGCTGTTTACACGGGGAGATGTGCTGCCGAGAAAGGATCAGTCCTTGGGCCACATAAAAGTTCTGATCAGTCAACAAACAAGCGTTTGCTTGTTTGCCGGCTGATTGCTACCATGTTTAACGGGCAATGATTGGAAACAGCATTCGTCCGATCGCTCATTCGGCCAATCATCTGCCCATGTAAGGGCCCGTTCACAAGAGCGTGAATAACGTCTGAGTGCTGCGCATGGAAATCACGCGCAGCACATGGAACCATTGATTTCAATGAGGCCGTTCACACGTGTGAGTTTTCATGCAGCGTGAAACTCACTGCATGTCCTATATTGGTGCGTTTTCACGCACCTACACGCCCATTGAAGTCACTGGGTGCGTGAAAACCACGCAGCGCACATGGATGCACATCTGTTTGCGGTGCGTGATTTGCGCATGCCACTCGCAAAGCACACAGATGCATAACGCAACACACACGGACCAGATTCACGCACGTTTTTCACACGCGTGAATCTGATGCGCTCCTGTGAATCTAGCCTTGAAGCTCTTTAGGGAAGATCTCCTGTGCCCTCGCTGAATTGAAGAATATTCCAGACTAGGAGCTTTTTGAATTCAGTCCTTGGCAGAATGACCTCACAGTCACAGTTTGGGAGTCTAGAACCATGAATACAGAATTTTTGGATGTTATATACTTCTTTTAACCCCATAAGCTGAATTTATAGAGAATACTGATTGCATTTTTTTCCTTTTTAGGATTTATTGGACTTGTTTGGCAGAATAGAAAATGCAGTTGGAAGCCTGGACCTGTTATTGTTCAATTTGTCTATCAGTAAACAGAAAAAGTCTTTAGCAACAACAACTGGTCCCCATCATCTTGGCCCATAGTGCACAATATTTGGTGTACTCAATAGGGGAGATTTTTTGAAATTAGTGCAATGGAGCAAGTGCCTATAACAACCAATCAGATTCCATCTCTTATTTCTCAAAGGTCATTTAGAAGATGAAGGCAGATACCTGATTGGCTGTTTAGGGCATTTGCTTAATTTTCATACTAGTTTTGATAAATCTCCTTAAACGTATCATACTGCTTATGTCACAGTGTCAACATAGACACGCTACAGATACAGCAGAGCTGAATATGTCATCATTTGTGCATTGTGAAAACTTTTTTGACATTGTTTTTCCACCATGGTAAGTTTTGGCATTTCACTACGATAGCCCATATTATACTGATCGGTTGGGTTCTGACATCTGGATCTCCCACTGATCCTGGGGCCACAGCATTGGTGAAAAAATCCTTTAGGATAAAGTAGCATCCGCTCTAATATTCGCCCATGTGACCACAATGAAAACTTTTATTGACTTTTATTTAGTGCAGTTATCTTTACTGTAGGTGGGATTTTAAACCCTAAGACTACATGTACATGTTACGTATTATGTGTGGATTTGCCTCACGGATTTCCCTACGGCAAATCCGCAGCTTAATACAGTACCAGCAAAACAAATGAGACTTCAAGTAATCTCATCTACATGTTGCAGAATATTTCCGCACATAAATTCAGATTTCAAAATCCGCAGCATGTCAATTTATCTTGTGTTTCCGTTTCAGAATTGTATCTGACAAGTTTCTAAAAAAGCACCAAAATCCACAGCATAAAATCCGCACCTGTTTCCACGTCAAAATATAAAATACGCACCTACAACCATATAATAAAAAAGTTATATTAAGTACGGATTTTACCTGTGGAATTACCTGAATTTATCTGCAGTTTTGAAGCAGATTTTTCAAATCAAATTTCCCAACGTGTGTATGTAGCCTAAACCCTCGATCTGGTTTGAACCCTACATGTCTGTCCACATCAGAAACTGATCCTTTCAGGTTTTCTTTTTTTGGGAGCGGTGGGGCAGCTTTACAAAAAACCATCCGAAATAATAGTAATGACAATGGACTTTTAAGTTCCTTTGCATGTTCATTATTGCGATGGCGGATAGGCACCGATTCTAAGTTCACAATAAATTTGCAATGTCTGTGTACTGAATGTCATTGTGTGTCCGGCACAGCAATAAACGTCCACAATTATTATTCTCTCGTCAGCCATTTAAAAGCCATATAAAAGATCTTTTTCAAAAGACTTAACAAGCAAGAGGGTGGGGGAGGAGCATTTTCTGTAAAAAACCCAGCGATCCAATGATCAGAATGTAGAGCTCACTGACATGCTCTGACATCCTCGCAGCCACAATGTACAGAAAAGTCTCTTTTATATTTATTATTCTGCGTTCTGTCGGCTTGAGCTGCCACCGTTGATTTATTATGAGCCGGTTTTAATGGCTTTAATGTCTACTACATGGATAAAAAATGTCTGTTAAGGCCAATTCCAATAAAACACAAATTCCTCCCTAAAAAAAGACTTAATTTCATGGACATGTTCTGGATTTTATGCTTCTTCAACCCAACAAAACCGTCTCCCTCTATTTGAACTTTCCAAAATAAGCAAATATTTTTACATCACTGGATATGATAGTGCAATATCTTGTAAGTGCAAAGATGGAGAAATGCCAAGAAAAACTGGCTAAGGAGTAAATCCATAACTACACCAGCGACTTAGTTGCTGCAATGAGGCTGCTGACAGTAAATGGAGCAGAGCAAGAATTTATGTCTCCATCCCTGTAGGTTATAGAGGCTGAAACTATTTCTAAGGATTGTAACCAGCTGTCTTTTCCTTAAATTATAACCAAGGAAAGATTTGTTGTATGTTTCTTGTGGTAATGATTCATCACCGATAGGTTACGAGCACACAGGCGTCTTCATATCCATCTCCTCCATTATGTGCCTGACAGAGCAATGGACGGCAGACAGATTCCTGCATTGAGATCATTGATATGAAGTAGAGGATAACATGGGAGATGAATTATGACGATGAACATGTCCACGTTTTCCCCTACCATATTGTGTCATCTGTCTCCATATTGCATAGGTTTATTTTTTAGATCTGTCAGTTTCCCTTTCCACTACTTAAAAAATTAAATTTCTAGATCTAAAAGTTAAAGGGTGTATATACCTCTGCAATCATGTCATTTATTGCGGCAATGCATTTAACATAAAAAAATGAAGTAACATTTCAAATGGTCAAGATTAAAAACCTTCTGCCGACATCCTTCGAGTCTATGTATAGTCTTAACTTTTACTCAACATGCAACTGTTCATAATTATTAGAATTTGTAATCTTATCTGTATAAGTCCCTTTTTCCTTTATTCTTTTTTACATTGGATTCTCTTATCAGTGTGGTTGGTTTTGTTTTTATAAATTTTTTATAAAACAGACAATTAAAAAAAATCAAACTTCTTTATACAGCTCCTATGCAGACCTATGTGTCTCCATAGTAACAGACTACAAGCCGACCCTGTGTGTAGTCAGATACTGCGGTTTTATGTCATCTTCCCCCTCTTCCTTTTAACCTAAAGAGAGTAGAAAACTGAAGTAGGTAAGTAATAGGAATTACTGAATTATTGATCAATAGTTTGGGTGCTAGCCTAGATACTACAGTGTGTATTCATCATTCACCCTAAGGACTCGTGGTCGTCAAAGCTGTGTGCACAGAGCTTATACAGTGGCACACAGAGTCTCTACGGTTCCGTGTTATGGAGCCATAGGCCATATGGTGCCTCCATAGGTTACCGTATTAAGGAGAAATTCTCCGCTAAGGGTATTGTTTCTAGATACCACCGTAATACGGCATCCAATGAAAAATGTCACAATTGTTTTCTGTCAGATTCCAGGAATACATTTTGCACATCAGTTGTCCAATCTGTCAGACATATTAAAAAAAAACTTGATTCATTGAGATCCTTTTTTGTTTTAAAGGGGTGTTGCCATCTCAGACATTTATAGTCCCAGGTCTAGGACACGCATCTATCTCGCAACCAGCGTCCCCCGACCCCATCCCTGTCTAAAGAGATGGCTGCTGGCGGATACTCAGTGGCAAAGGGGCCAGGAGTACGGAAAGAGCCGAGCTTCTGCAGAGGGTGCCACAGATGGCCCAGCACCTGAGGCATGTATTGAGGTGTTAGATATGGCACCCTACATTGGTATTATTTGAGCACTGTATGATAGCAGTTACTTTGGCATTGTGTGGCACTGCTACTTAAGGCCCTATTACACGGGCCAATGATCGGGAAAACGAGCGTTCATATGAACGCTCGTTCCCGATCATTACAAACAGGGCAACGATCAGCCGATGAACAAGCAAACGCACGTTCAACGGCTGATTGTATCGTTTATGCAGCATTGAATTTTATCGTTGTCGGCAGCACATCTACTTGTGTAAAGAGGGAGAGGCGCTGCCGACATGATGGAAATGTATGGGGACGAGCGATCGTAGTAATGATTGCTCATCCCCCTACATTACTAATCAATGCTCCGTGTGAAAGGAGCAAACGAACGACGATCAACCAGCTGTCTCTTTGATCGTCACTTGATTTCACGGCCCATATCGGGCTGTGTAATATCACCTTTAGGTATTGTACAATATACTATTTTTGCAGTGTATAGTGGCTGTGGCATTGTAAAGCATTATTATTTAGGTCAACTAAGCTGCAGTCCCCAAGATCAGAGCTGGGGGTCCCATTTTGTATATATACAATATTAGAGCAGAACTAGTGCTCTTATACAGTTCTATTTATTAAAAATCGTACCCCTGTAAGAAAGAGGTATTTCACTTTCTCTGACAATGTGACATCACATAAGACAGAGACAAAAAACTTCCGAGGAGCTTGCAATCTAAGATGATGTCATACTTTCCATAAAAACTCTGCCTTTCAGACACAGGGGGTTTCTGAGTAATGTGATCTGAGTAAAACTATGCCTGCAATGCGTTACCAGAGTTAATGAGGCCGCCGCTTGTGTCTTGGGTTATGACATATTTAAAAGAACAACTGTGAGTTTAAAACATCTTAATTCTTGCATATGAAATTCATTTTAATACATGTAAAGTAAGCATGAAAAGCCTTGGGATTATTTGCCTTGAATATTGAAGCGTAACTCCATATTTTCCCTGAAGCGGTTCAAGACTGGCACCAATAGAGCGCCCTTCTGTCTCCTAGAGAGCTCTCCGCACTGCTCAGGAAGTCTATTGATAAGGAAACAAAGTCCAGTTTAGTATATAAAATGTTATATTAATGTCATAAATGAATGAGAACGTCTACAGTTCCCCTCACAAGTGGCTTCTTCGCCAGTGTCCTCAGAGCAGCCTTCACATGCAATCAATGATGAACATTATTGTATGAACCCTCTCATATTGGGAACAAAAGACCCTTTAAGTCCATGCCAGAGGATAGAGACCTGAATGTTCATGAGCAGAATTGTATCTATTTCTAGATTTTTCTTAGGCCTCTCTGTTAAATCTTTATATTATTAATCCTATCTATCTATCTATCTATCTATCTATCTATCTATCTATCTATCTATCTATCTATCTATCTATCTATCTATCTATCTATCTATCTATCTATCTATCTATCTATCTATCTATCTATCTATCTATCTATCTATCTATATCTATCCATCCATCCGTAATATCTGGACACTATACAAATATATGGTCAGGGCCCCTTGGGATCTCTTCCTCCCAGTCCCCATGTTAAATCCCATTATTTACTTTTCCCACAAACAAATAATCTTATAATTTAGGCGGGCACATGGTAGGTAGGACCTTGTTACAGATTTTACATTGGGGCCCAGGAGTTGTGCCTCTGAACTGCAATAATTGTGTCCTGTAGGCTCAGACTATTTGGCCGGAGCCCTGAGCAGCTGGATCAGTCTAAATTGGCCTCACAAGCGTCTGACCAAATTGGTCAAGGATCCGTCCGCACGGCGTTGGGTCAAGAGGCCAGATCTGCTCCTGAACAGGCACTTTAATTATCTCCTTAATTGTCCAATTGCTCAGGCAGACTAGGTGTGAGACACCTAAGGCAAAAGGTTTCTTCCTGTGATAGAATTGCAGTTATGTTGGGTATGGGCTGTTGGGTCCTGTGACTCATTACATTAAATTCAACGATCCAGAAAATGATGGGCGTACTCTTCTCAATGTCTTCAACTCTTCTTTACATTTGACTTCTGTGGAGTCTTGATCTGATTTTACTCTGCCTATCTATCGTTAGTGCTGACTTGTTTTCCTGATCTTTCGAGTTATTGTCTCTATTCTGCTGTGCTAGCAGGAGTAGGATTAAGTGCTGACCATAAACATTAAAGGGGTTATCAATTTTCATGTTAAGAGTTTCATTATTGTACATTGAAAATTTTGAAAACTTTATGTTTCAAGTTCCCACCATATTGAAGACCGGCACACAGGTGCATTGTTTATTGCAAGGTAGACACTTATGTTTCCATTCACTGACAGCAAGACCTTGAAAATGTAAAACAATGGAGTATATTAATATTGGCATTTCAAACCCCAGTCTTAGACTAATTTGCTTTGGCGGAAAATGTGCCAATTTTTATTTAGAGATGTACACCTCTTAATAAATTTGGTGCATCTTTGGCTGTTCGTGCGACAGAAGTGCAAATCTATGCCTGCTATGAGCCAGTTTCTAGCGTAATTTATGGCAAATCTGTCATTCAGACAGGGCCCCCGCCCCTTTTGGCTAAACTCCACATCCATTCCAAAAGTGTCGAGAAAGGTAAATAGTCGCAACTATGATGTGTGCCAAAATTTGCCTGTTTTGTGAGCCAGAAAACTGCCGCAAACTTTTTTTATATATTTCCCCCCCAATATTCCCCCCCAAAGAGTCGCAAATGGCAGAAAAGTCGCAATTTTCGGCAAAAATTGTGACTTTTGTGCAGTTTCTGCCACTCACGGCATTTTCTAAAAATGTGGGCGGAGCTTAGCAGAAGGAGATGGGGCCATCCATGGCCCAATGAAATGTATCATAATTTATGTCAGAAACTGGTGTAAATTATGGCAAAAATTTACTCCAGCTCATAGTTGACGTAGATTTGACTCATTGGCGCATGGACGGCCACAGACGCAACTAAATTATTAAGAGACGTGCACCTCTTAGCAAACGGCGCATTTTACCCCAACTTTCTTTATATTAAGGCTGACATATGAAACACCAGTGTTAATAAATTCCCCCCAAAGTGTATGATGGTTGTAGAAACTTTTGGTGGGACAGTTATAGGTGTCTGTTCTCAGGTGGACCTTTCCTGTATGATTTTACTGTTTCCCTGTCATTAGATTTCTTCACCACTTCAGCCTCCATATTTAAAACCATGCCAATTTTGGTGTTAAAGACCCCCGCCCCCCAATTTTTGAATTCCGAAAGTTATCCTTTTTTTTTTTTTTTGCGTCAATGCAGCTGTATGAGAACGAGGACGAGTTGTAGTTTCTACCAAATGATGTGACTGTATGGTGGGTTGTACCTATTATGGATATATTCTCCCCTAGAAGTGATCCCTCTAGGGTACAATACCTTTGTAATACAGCATGTGATGGAACATGCCATGATTTTTGTTCTGTCAGATTCATAAGGAATCCGACAAAAATATACCCTTGAACGCCCCCGTATCAAATTAGAGGCAGACGGAGGTAGGGTAGGGCCCCATACTCCTCTGTGGACACCATATTACTGCTCCATACAATATGGCTGTTTTATACTGTTAATATACTCGCATACGTCTGTATATCAGTACACTGTGTATATTCATAGGCACAGCCACCTATTAGTTTATTCCACATTGTGTAGACACTGAGGCACTAAGGAGGGATAGGAGATTTTAGCTCTGAAGCCTGCAGAATTGTGAATACAGCTCTAAACTATAATACAGTACAAGATAAGTAATACAGTGTAACTACAAAGTGTAAACTGTAAAATGCTGTTCAGGGGTGGACATGTCTTTTCTTAAAGAGGCTCTGTCACCAGATTGTGCAACCCCTATCTGCTATTGCAGCAGATCGGCGCTGCAATGTAGATTACAGTAACGTTTTTATTTTAAAAAAACGAGCATTTTTGGCCAAGTTATGACCATTTTCGTATTTATGCAAATGAGGCTTGCAAAAGTACAACTGGGCGTGTTGAAAAGTAAAAGTACAACTGGGCGTGTATTATGTGCGTACATCGGGGCGTGTTTACTACTTTTACTAGCTGGGCTTTCTGAAGAGAAGTATCATCCACTTCTCTTCACAACGCCCAGCTTCTGGCAGTGCAGATCTGTGACGTCACTCACAGGTCCTGGCATCGTGTCGGCACCAGAGGCTACAGATGATTCTGCAGCAGCATCGGCGTTTGCAGGTAAGTCTATGAAGTCAATAGGTGTGTGAAAAAAACGGGCAGCACACGGACGTAAAAAATGCAGGCGCGCAACGTAAACTAATGTCACATCAAACTGCAACACAAGAAAAACGCTGCCTTAGGCTACATTCACACGAGCATGACAGATTTACGCGCATAAAAAAACGCGCGTAAATCTGTCCGTGTGTGCTGCGTTATGCATCAGTGTGCTTTGTGAGTGCCATGCAGTTTTTATGCACTTGCAAAGCACATCTTTTGTTTTTTTTAAAACAAATTAATGCGCAAATCATCCACGGCACACGGCTGTGCATCCATGTGCGGTGCGTGGTTTTCACGCACTCATTGACTTCAATGGGCGCGTCGGTGCGTGAAAACGCAGCAATATAGGACATGCAGTGAGTTTCACACAGCGGACTCTCGATACGTGAAAACTCCTGCATGTGTGAACGGCCTCATTGAAATCAATGGTTCGGTGTTCTGTGCGTGATTTCCGCGCACAGCACACGGACGAGATTCACGTTCTTGTGAATGGGCCCTTTAGGGCCTTTTACACCTGCCGACAATTGGCCGGAGCAGCGAACGCCGATCAACGAGACATCGTTGATCGGCACTCGTTTGCTCCTGTCACACGGAGCTATGGATGGGGACGTGCGGTCGTTACTCCGATCGCTCATCCCCAGTCGTTATCGTCATGTCGGCAGCGCGTCTCCCTGTTTACACAGGGAGATGCGCTGCCGACAAAGACAATATTTCTCTTTTAAAAAAAATATACGATCAGAGGATGATTGAGCGTTTGCTCATTCATCTGCTGATCGCTGCCCTGTTTACACAGGGCAATTATCCTCTTTAGAGTGTAGTGCTTGTTTTTAGCCGGTTTTTGTCTTTTTGTAAACAATTTTTGGTAGGGGTGCCCTAAAACTTTGGCTTATACTAATTCTGTTTCTCCTGCAGAAGGAGACATAGAACGTGTATCCATAAGCCTGACCTCCTACGCTCCCGAGGCAACGGTCTCCTCTGTTTGGCCTTAATCACATCCTGTATTTTCCTATCACTGATTCCTGCCAATGAGGATTAATATGAATATGATACACAGCACATCATTACGTGGCCAGCCAGACAGATAAATCTGCTGTCATTTCTCCAGTGCATTCTGGGAGTGTCAGGATGATCAGGAGGTTACGTTGTTGGGTGGCTGCTCAACATGAATCATTTAATTAAGAGAACTTGTAATATTGTGGTAAGTTCTCCATTACAAATTCCGCCGGGTCGTTTTCTTACAATAATTACTTTATTCACAAATATGTCATTTTTTGTTTTTACAATTGAGGGTTTCAACAATTAACGTTTGATCACAACACTGTTTTTTATCTGAAAGTGGCGGATGTTCATTAAATTATATATCCAATGTTTATATTCCATCTACAGAATGTGTCTGTTTCTATGTCAACATATACGATGATGTAATGTAATGATGTCATGATGTCATGCCTGGAGAGTTTGGTGTATACCTCTCTGTGGGGTTTAGGTAATGCTGGGCTTTTAACCAAGAATTATGTATGTCAGTACCATGGCCAGAGATTACGTTAATCTATAGTATTTATGGTAAATGGTACAGTATGTGTAGGAATCCAGATATTGCATCACTATAATAGAGCTGGTGTTGAGCATTACCTCCCGTAGCATAGACGATTTCAACACAAGTTGGGTAGTGAATCCCCTTTGCCTCTTTAGGGTTGCTGCTGACCAAACAAAGGCAAGAAATATAAGACAACCTCCTGTTCTTTACTCTTAAAGGGGATTTTCAACAAATTTGGATTGGTGGCGGTCTTCCTGCTGGGAACTTCCATCAATTTTAAGAATGAGGATACCTGGTCCCCATTCCTGAAGAGATATGGTAGACATGGATCAGTGGAGTTCACTTGCTTGGGTTTGGTGGGTGTCCCGAAGGTTATAACTTCCTTGATCGAACCTTTACACGTGGTCATAGATTTTCCTATTCTGATCCCTGTTTGGGCGCCCTGGAGTAGACATCTTTAAGTGCGCACTCATGAGCCTATGGGAGGGAGAAATTAAGTGTTAAGTAGGTAGGGAGAGATGTAGTCCCTTGTCATGGTAATAGCATGTAGAGCTTGGTCTGGTTGTTATACAGATGAAGGTTGGGATTGTGGAGGATGTGAAGACAGAGATCAGACAATATCTGAGTCAAAAGCAGCTCATGAAAACCTTTATAGTACAGAGGAACCTCAGGAACATTATTGCTCAAGCACTTAAGCCCCTTCTAAACCTCCTTTTTCTACCCTCCATTGTATATCATATGTGGAAGTTTTGTTCAGTCAAGGGATTAAAAATAGGGATAAAATCTCATGTCTCTGCAATGAAGTATAAAGACATAAGACATGAGTCCCACACTTGCTCTGCTCAAGGATAGTCTGAAACTCCTACCTTGTTGGAGGAAACGTGATGGCGCTTATAGTACTTGGGTAAGATAATAGCTCTAGCAATAGTTGGGAAATTCTGATGTGTGCACATATTTCTTATGACTTTTAAGTCTTCATTACCGTAATTATATGTCTCGTTATCATATATTTACAATCTGGCTGTCTGCCCTCTATACACTATATGGACAAAAGTGTTGGGACACCTACACATTACACCTACAGGAGCTTTTATGACATCTCATTCTAAATCCATAGGCATTAATATGGAGGTGCCCCCCTTCCCTTTGCAGCTAAAACATCTTCCACTCTTCTGGGAAGGCTTTCTATAAGATTTTGGAGTGTGTTTATGAGTATTTTTACCCATTCATCCAGAAGGGCATTTGTGAGGTCAGACACTGATATTGGATGAGACGGCCTGGCCCACAATTTCCATTCTAGTTCATCCCAAAGGTATTCTATGAGGTTTAGGTCAGGACTCTGTGCGACCAGTCATGTTCTTCCACACCAAACTACCCCAATCAACCAACCAACCAACCAACCAACCAACCAACCAACCAACCATGTCTTTATGGACCTTGTGCACTGGGGCACAGTCATGCTGGAACAGAAAAGGGCCAAACCCCAAAATGTTCCCACAAAGTTGGAAGTCACAATTGTTCAAAACTTCTTGGTATGCTGAAGCTTTAAGATTTCTCTTCACTTCAACTAAGGGGTCTAGGCCAAACCCTGAAATACAACCCCATAGCATTATCCCCCTTCCACCAAACTTTACAGCTGGCACAATGCAGTCAGGCAGGTAACGTTCTCCTGGCATTCACCAAACCCAGACACATCCATCATACTGCCAGATAGAGAAGCGTGATTCATCTCTCCACAGAACGCGTTTCCACAGCTCCAAGGTCCACTGGTTGGTGGCTTTACACCACTCCATCCGACGCTTGGCATTGTGCTTGGTGATGTAGGGCTGGTAAGCAGCTGCTTGGCCATGGAAACTCATGCCATGAAGGTTCTGGGGTACATTTTTTTTATGTGGATGTTAATGCCCCCAGACTCTGCCCAACTTTATCTCTGACAGGCAATAATGCTTTTCATAAAAAGTGGTTTTATTTTTCCTAAGTGTTAAAAGAAAAATTACACATATATGGTATTGGTGCAATCATAGCATTCTGTATAAGAAAGTTAACAAGTTATTTAAACCGTACAGTGAACGACAAAAAACGCTGCAAGAAAATAAAAAAATGCTTCCATTTCACCTCCAGAAAAAAATAACAAAAGTTAATAAAAATGTCTATGTATTTTAAAATGTTTATATTAAAAAAAATATGCACTAAACAAGCCTATATTCGACTATAAAAAGAAAAGTTATGGCTCTTGGAGTGCAGCGAAATAAAAAAGTTTTTCTCATGTTTTTTCCCATTAATGTGATATTATTGTGCAAAAGTAGTAAAACATAAAAAAATATATATATTTAATATCGCCATAATCGCACCGACCCATTGAATAAAGATAACATGTTATTCATGACGCACGGAGAACAGATTCAAATTAAAACATAAAAAACCATAGCGGAATTGATGTTTTTTGTCCTTTCTTACAAAAAACTTTAATTAAAGTTCATTAATAAATTATTTATATTCCAAAGTGGTGCCATTATACAACTCATTATTAAAACACAGCCTCGTTGATGGGAAAATAAAAAACTTATTGCTCTCTGAATGTGACAATGCTTGTCAATGAAGTGGTTAAATAATGATATCTGGTTGATTCTAATTCTGCACTGCGTAATCATAACCAGAGCAACCATTAAGGGCACATTCAGACGTGGCGGAATTGCTGTTGAATTCCGCTGTGGACAGTCCGCCGGGGAATTCTGCAGCAGCCGGTTTTTACATTTCTTTCTATACATTTTTAGGAAACTTAGTTCAGACGTTGCGGAAAATAACTGTGCGGAATTTAGGCTGCGGTGCAGATTTTCCCTCCGCAGCATGGTCATTCCATTTCGGTGAAGAAGTGAAATTTCACTGCGGATGTCAGCCTTTGCAGTGCAAAAACTGAAATCTGTGACAAGTCCGCTGTGATTTCTGCAACGCCTGAATTACCTGTCAAATATGCAAACGTTGGTGCAGATTCATTGCGTAATTGCCAAAAATCTGCACCAACATTTGCAGTGGAAAAATTCTGCCACGTCTGAACATGGCCTAAGATTTGAAGGGGTTTTCCTTTTACAGTAAGTGATAGCATATCGTTAGGATATGTAATTACAAAATGATTTGTGATGATCTGACATCTGAGGTACCCAAAGATCACAAAAAAAAAAAAAAAAAGCTAGCAGATAAAGCACAGTGACCCCTTCAGGGTTCGTGCAGTAAGTGCAACTCAACCCCATTCTCTTGAATAGGGCTCTGCTGCAGTTTTCTGCATAGCGTCTGGTTGGCTACTTCATACTAGTACGCATTGTGAATTTCTGGGGTCAGATCCCCACGATCCTAAAGATGTCCAATAACTTACTGTGGTGGAAGAACCCATGGAAGCTTCTGATTGGTTACTTTGGTGCACTGCTTCAACACTTTTATTAAATAGAGCCCCTTGTGAACTTATAAAATCTCTTAGTATGTTTTCTTAGGGTCAGTTCACACAGAGTTTTTTTTTCAAAAAACGCATTGGAATTAGCGCCAAGAAACGGCCGAAATTGCCCCCTGTTGATTTCAATGGGAGGCAGAGGCGTTTTTTTTTTTACCCAGGTGGCTTTTGCCGCTCGTAGGACAAAAAGCTGCATTTCCTGTCTCTCCGCGGTTTCCACCTCTGACCTCCCATTGAAATGAATGGGAGGCAGAAAATACCTGCGGCGCTTTTTGCCCACGGTCCTTGTATTAGCTGCAATGGTTTCGGGTGAAAAATGCCTAAAAAAAACTGTAAAAAAAAGCACAGGCAGTTCAAAGTCTGCCACAAAATTCCTGAAGGAATTCTGAGGCAGATTTTTTCAGTCTGCAAAAAAACAACTCAGTGTGAACAGGGCCTTAGACTTCTGAAATATTGCCTATAACTTTAAGTATTAAATTTGCAATATTCATGTGCAGCTCTGGAGTTCTACACAATTTCTCCTTTATGAATTGATTGCAATAATTTGGCAGACATGTTAATTGGGCAGGGCCGTCCTGGAAAAATAGAGCAGCACTCCCTGTCTAATTAAGAGAAACACAATTATTCTCACGGAGCCTGCTACAATTTCCCAAACAGATGACCCATAATGTAAATGACATGAATAAAGAAAGTCTCATGATGTGGCTTGTTACGCCCTGGGTCACGTGCCGTCTCTGCTCGCCGTACCATGCAGTACTGTACTTCAGAACCTGCCTCAAATCATCGTGTTTTCTTATGCTCTATTTGCTTCACAACACCATGGATTTAGACTATTAACAATAAATGAAAAATTCCTTCACTCCACCAAACCATGACTCAACTAGGTTCAAGTGCATGTGCGGTGCATGCAAACGACATGTTTTTTCTTGAATCTCATGTAATGGCTTTTTGGTGTGTATTTTGTTATCAGACCTATAGGTTTTTTGGGGGGCCGAATTTATTAATTTAGATGAAATAAAGTCCTTTTATATGGGCCAATGATAGGCAAAACAAGCGTTTATATGAACGCTCGTTCCCAATCATCGCCCTGTGTAAACAGGGAAATGAGAGCAAACGCTCATTCTTCGGCTCACCTACTTGTTTGTGCGTTCCATAAAATGGTCCCCATACATAGCCGATCATTGCTCCTTGTGTAAGGAGCAAACGAGCGCCAATCAATGAGCTGTCTCGTTGATCGGCTCTCGTTTTCACAGTCCATTTTTGGCCTAGTTGAAGGACCCTAAGTGTATGTTCACACGCACTGTTTTCAGACGTAATTCAGGCATTTTACGCCTCGAATTACGCCTGAAAAAACGGCTCCATTACGCCTACAAACATCTGCCCATTGCTTTCAATGTGAAAAAATATAGAAAAGGTCCTTTATTGTACATAAAAATGTAAAAACATATTTTAGTAGCTTACTGCCATGCTGAGTGGAAATTAGAGGCCCGAAGCCTGAGGCTGCACTACTTCCAGGTACTCGTGACTGTAACTTTTGCCTGTTTTCTGTCCTTATTCAGCCGCTTTAGAGATATTACGTGGATCTAAAGGACCATTTGCATCACAATAATCAAACTAACGGACTAGTATAGGCAAATAAGTCCATTTAAATCAATAAGCTGCCTATGTCATGCATGGATGTGCTGGGTCCTCCAGAGAGAGAGACACTCTTTGTAGGGTCATGATCGGGGGGACCCTCCTCTGTAAACTCATTCCTTAATAGAGTTATTAAAAAGGGATGCTAAAACAGACAATTCTTACGTTACAACACATTTCGGTATGAATACGGCATAATTTGAATAAAGCGCAAGGGTGCCAATAATTTCAGCCATGTTTGTATCTTTGCATTAGATGAACATTTGCTGCGTAGCTGAAAACAAATTCTGGTATCACATTATCAGCCATTTCAATGGGTTTATATGACAGGAAGTCAGTTGTGTGCGAGATAATATCTCTCTGCAACTTTATCACAAGTATCTTCAGTTGTTCTGACAAGGATCTAAAACATTTACATATTTATATTAGTACTTATTGCTAGTAGTTTTAGTTTTATAGCTTTATTAACAGTACTTTTGCAACACAGTCGAAAGAAATTGGTGGTAGATAACCTTTAGGGTATGTTCACACGGTATATGTTTAAGGCTACATTCAGACGATCGTGTCCGATTTGCGCGCGCAAAAGAGCAGCATTTTTTTCTACATTTCATGTCCGTGTGCTTTGCGTGTGGTATGTGTTTTTCATGTCCGTGCAAGCACTTATTTGTTTAATTTTTTGATCTCTCTGCATCTCTATGGAATTGATGCATGAAACACGGACAGCACACGGATGTCGTCTGTGTGCTGTCCGTGGTTTTCACGCACCCATTGACTTCAATGTGCGACTAGGTGCGCAAAAACACACCAATATAGGAAATGCAGTGAGTTTCACGCAACGGACACTCGCTGCGTCAAAACGCACACATGTCTGAATGGTCCCATTGAAATGATCGAGCTGCTATCGATCACATCTAGGTTCAGAACTTAGATGTGATCAATTACAGGTGGCTCCAGCGTGTCAAAGACACGCAGGACCCGCTGACACTGAACCCGTCATTCCCGCAGATCTGACGGATTCAGGTCTTAGCAAACAATACAGCTGTTCTGTATACAGGATACAAAGTAGCGGTATCTTGAAAAGTAAAAATTTTTTTTACAAAATGTATTTAGGAAGCTGCACGAAACACAGTGATGGACAATTTTATTTAAAAAAAAGAAAAAACTTTTTAAAAGTTGTACACAGCCTTTAAGAGAAACAGCCTCTGAATCCAGATGTTTTTGGAGCTGATTTTTGAAGCGTTTTTGATTTTTGCCAGCCTTTTTGAAGCGTATTTTGACGCGTTTTATGAGGCATATTTTCATAGCTTTGATTACTACAATGGAAAATCAGCTTGTAAAAAGTGTCAAGAAGTGACATGTCACTTCTTTTTTTACGGAGCATATTTTTACGAGGTGTTTTTAAATTCAGCAGTGTAAAAATATGCCTCCTGAGAACTACACAGTGTATTTCCTATTGAAATCAATGGGAAGTTGTTTGCAGGCGTATTTCAAGTGTATTTGGGAACGTAATAGCATTTTATGCTCCGAAATACGCTTGAAAATAAGCTGTGTGAACAAGCTCTAGCCATGGTTACCACTGCAAAGGCTTTTAACAGCTAGTGAGATTCTATTCAGCCCTGACATTATATGTGAAGTGACTGTGATTTTAAGAAAGATTAATTTAATTTGGTTTAAAGGGCAAATCCAGTCAAAAATGATCTGCTGACATGTCACAGATGCGTGTCAGAAGATCGCTTTGGTTGCATTTATGAGATTAGACCAAAAGGTTCACACTTTTTTTTGCTCTGCAACCAATCTAAACTGAGAACATATTGCAATGACTTAAAGTGTAGCTAAACGTTTGACAAACTTCTGACATGTCATAGTGACATGTCAGAAGTTTGGATTGGTGGGGGTCCGAGTACTGAGATCCCCACCTATCACTAGAACGAAGCAGCTGAAGTGCTCGTGTGAGCGCTCAGCTGCTTCGTGTCTGTTCGGCTTTTTCCGGAAAGTCGATGTATCGGAGTACAGGCTCATAGTGTAATGTCGGGGTAGGGAGACAGACAGGGGAGCCCCAATCTACCCGCCACTCAGTCACTGCCTACTTGCACGGCCCGTCCTAGGCGACGGCGTACAACTGGGCGACGGTCCCTATGCTCAATAAGTGAACGACAGACAAACAGACAAGGGTACACAGAAGCTAAGGGAAATGGGACAGTAGCTCACGGCAACACCGTGAGCAACAAGAGTAGTGAACGAGCCGAGTCAAACCAGGAGTGTACGAGGTACAAAACGCAGAGCAGGAGAGTAGTCAGTAAAGCCAGGGTCAATTTGAAGCAGAGGTCAATAGTACTAGCAGGAGCAGCAGAGCCAGGAAACCAGACAGAATCACAGACAAAGGAAGAGAAGGAAATGAAGATATAAATAGACCGAGGGCGGGCGCTAGCTCCGTCTGACCAGGCTGTGATAGGTTCTCCCACTCCTCAGCCTACCAGCCTGAGTGGTAGCAGATCGAGTCACTCTATCAGACCTAGGAGCAGATGCAGACTGATTAACCACGGGCGTCGACACAGAAGCCGTGTCTGGCAGATCCTTTACAGTACCCCCACTTTTATGAGGGGCCACTGGACCCTTCCTAGGTGGACCTGGCTTATTGGGGAACCGAAGTTGGAACCTCCTGAGCAATACCCAAGTCCTCTCCCCAGGCCCGTATCCTCTCCAATGGACCAGGTACTGGAGGGAGCCTTGGACCATCCTGCTATCCACAATCTTGGCCACCTCGAATTCTACCCCTTCAGCGGTGAGAACTGGCACCGGAGGTTTCCTCGAGGTAGCCAAGGACGGGGAGCAGCGTTTCAGGAGGGAGGCATGAAACACGTCGTGTATTTGAAAAGACGGGGGTAACTCCAGCCGAAAGGAGACAGGGTTAAAGGAACAGTGTCATCACAAATTATTTTTTTATATGTTAAAGATGTTAGTGCTTTATTAAAAACGTTTATATTTATTTGTGTGTTTGTGTTTTACTTTTTCTTATTTTTACACTTTTTCTTCCCTATGGGGGCTGCCATTTTTTGTTCCATTTCTGTATGTGTCGATTAACGACACATACAGACATGGAATACGGCAGCCACAGTCCCATAGGGACTGCGAACGGCTCCCGTCCCATTCACTTGTGTGTACGGCGTCTGTGTGGGAACTGCGCATGCGCCGCTCCCACACAGTCCAATTTGAAATTGGCGCCGTCCGGCACCATTTTCCTGTGGACCGGAAGTCGCGGCCGGACAGTAATATTACTACTTCCGGTCGCGGCTTCTGGACTTGTGCACTTGGACCAGCGGCAGCAGACGGAGCGGACGGGCCAGAGGGAGCCGCGGCGGCAGGAGCAGGTAAGAGATTTCAATGTATGTTCGTGTTTGTGTGTGTTTACTACTGTATGTAAACCTACTACACTGTGTGTTAGCTCAAAAAATGGCGACACACAGTGTAGGAGGTTACACCGTTCAAACCCCTCGTTTATCCCGGCACTAGCCAGGATAAAGGAGGGGGGGATGCTGAGAGCTCACTAGAGCGAGGGCTTTTTACCCAATTTTGCAATGCTGCAATTTTGGGAATAGCTCCATCTAGTGACCAGAAATGGGAAATTTTATAAATTAGAATTAATTTATAATATTTCCTGACTCGTGAAAAAAAATAAAAAAATGTGAACAATGTTTAATCACCCACACACTAAATGTTTAATTTTAAAAAAAACAACATGTTTTTCTGGCAACACATTGCCTTTAAGGACCTCAATGACCTTGTACGGCCTTATATACCGGGGAGAAAATTTTTGGGACGGAACTTTAAGATGCACATTTTTTGAAGATAGCCACAACAGATCCCCAACCACAAACAAGGGGTTAGCAGAACGTCTTCTATCAGCCTGAGTCTTTTGTATGCTCTGGGACGCCTCTAGGTTCTTCTGAACCTGGGCCCAGACTGTGCACAGTTCCCGATGAACTACATGTACCTCGGGATTGTTGAAACCACCAGGTGAAACAGAGGAGAACCGTGGATTAAACCCAAAATTACAGAAAAAGGGGGAGACCCCTGACGAGTTACTGAGCCGGTTATTAAGGGAAAATTCGGCGAGGGGAATGAAGGAGACCCAATCATATTGACAGTCGGAGATAAAACACCTTAAATATTGTTCTAGAGACTGATTAGTCCTCTCAGTTTGGCCATTAGTCTCAGGATGGAAGGCTGAGGAGAAGGACAGATCAATCGCCAACTTTTTACAGAAAGCTCTCCAAAACAATGAAACAAATTGTACCCCTCTGTCAGAAACAATATTGACAGGAACCCCATGGAGACGCAGGATGTGTTTGACAAACAAGGTAGCTAACGTCTTGGCATTGGGTAGTTTCTTGAGGGGCACAAAGTGGCACATCTTACTGAAGCGGTCTACTACCACCCACACCACCGATTTGCCTTGAGATGGAGGCAGATCGGTGATAAAATCCATGGAGATATGGGTCTCTGGGGAATGGGCAAAGAACATAGTAAGCCCGCTGGTCGGGAACTGGGAGTCTTGGACCTAGCACAAATTTCACAAGCGGTGACGTAGGCCTTAACATCTTTAGGCAACCCAGGCCACCAATAGTTTCTAGCAATGAGGTGCTTGGTACCCAGGATGCCTGGGTGGCCAGATAGTGCAGAGTCATGATTTTTCCTGAGTACCCTTAGCCGGAATTGCAGGGGAACAAACAGCTTGTTATCAGGAAGGTTCCCGGGAGCTGAACCTTGAGCAGCCACAATTTCGGAGACTAAGTCAGAATCAACAGAGGATATGATTATACCTGGGGGCAAAACACAATAGGATCTTCCTCCGAAGGAGGGCTGGCCATGAAGCTACGCAACAGTGCATCAGCTTTAGTATTTTTAGACCCAGCCCTATAGGTGATCACAAAGTTGAATCTAGTAAAAAAACAACGCCCATCGAGCTTGTCTCGGGTTTAGCCTCCGGGCAGATTCTAGGAAAACCAGATTCTTGTGGTCGGTAAGGACAGTTATCTGGTGCATAGCCCCCTCCAAGAAGTGGCACCACTCTTCAAATGCCCATTTAATGGCTGAGTTTGCGGTTGCCCACGTCATAGTTACTCTCAGTGGGCGAGAACTTCCTGGAGAAGTAGGCACAGGGACGGAGATGGGTGAGGGACCTGGTACCCTGGGACAAGACAGCACCCACTCCCACCTTGGAGGCGTCAACCTCCACGATGAATGGCTCTATTTGGTTAGGCTGAATCAGCACTGGGGCAGAGATAAAGCACTTCTTAAGGATCTCAAAAGCCTGGACCGCCTCCGGAGGCCAGTGGAGGAGATCAGCACCTTTGCAAGTAAGATCCGTAAAAGGCTTAGCGATGACCGAGAAGTTAGCAATAAATCTCCTGTAATAATTAGCAAACCCCAGGAAACATTGTAACGCCTTCAGGGAGGCAGGTTGGACCCATTCAGCCACAGCCTGAACCTTGGCAGGGTCCATGAGGAATTCATTAGGAGTGAGGATTTGACCCAAAAATGCTATCTACTGCACCCCAAACACATATTTTTCGGATTTAGCAAAGAGTTTGTTTTCCTGAAGGGCCTGGAGCACCTTCCTGACATGCTCAATGTGGGAGGACCAGTCCTTGGAAAACACAAGTATGTCATCAAGGTATACTACAAGAAATACCCCCAGGAAGTCTCTTAAAATCTCATTTATGAAATTCTGGAAGATGGTGGGAGCATTACACAACCCAAAGGGCATGACGAGGTATTTGAAATGACCTTCGGGCGTATTAAACGTAGTCTTCCACTCATCCCCTTCTCTGATTCAGATAAGGTTATAAGTCCCCCGAAGATCAAACTTAGAGAACCATTGGGCCCCCTAACCTGATTGAAGAGATCAGGAATCAAAGGAAGGGGATACTGGTTCCTTACAGTGACCTTATTCAAGTTTCAGTAATCGATGCACGGCCTAAGACCACCATCCTTCTTCCCTACGAAGTAGAAGCCAGCACCTATCGGAGAAGTAGAGGGGCGAATGTAACTCTTGGCCAGGCTTTCCTGGATATATTCTCTCATGGCCTCACGTTCGGGACAAGAGAGATTAAAAATCCTACCCTTAGGGAGCTTAGCTCCTGGTACCAAATCGATTGCGCAATCATATTCTCTATGAGGAGGTAATAGAAAAAACATCAGCGAAGTCCTGAATAAACTCAGGTAGAGTGTTTACCTCCTTAGGGAGAGAAATAAAATTAACAGAAAAACAGGTCGTCATGCATTCATTACCCCATTTGGTAAGACCCCCAATATTCCAGTTAAACGTGGGATTATGCATCTGCAACCAGGGAAGGCCTTAAACCAAATCAGACGATAATCCCTGCATAACCAGTACAGAGCACTGCTCCAAATGAATGGTGCCAACACTGAGTTCTTAAACAGGGGTATGCTGCATAAAATAACCATTAGCAAGTGGAGTGGAGTCGATACCCACTACCGGGACAGGTTTAGGCAAATCAATCAATGGCATAGCTAATTCCACAGACATAATGTTAGCAGAAGACCCTGAATCCACGAAGGCACTGCCGGTGGCAGACCTACCCTCAAAAGAGACCTGAAAGGGGAGCAAGATCTTATTAGGTTTCATATTTACGGGAAATACCTGTGCGCCCAAGCGACCTCCCCGATGGTCACTTAGGTGCGGAAATTTTCCGGTTGCTTATTCTTACGCCTTGGACAGTTGTTCACTTGATGCTTGTCATCCCCACAGTAGAAGCAGAGACCATTCTTCCTGCGGAGCTCTCTACGTTATTGGGGAGACACGGAGACCCCGAGTTGCATTGGTTCATCCGAGAGTCCCGTGGAAGAATGAAGCAACGGAACCTCAGGAGCCATCATGGGGGAGCCAGAGGAGAAGGCACAAAAACGTTCAAGTCGTCGTTCCCTGAGATGACGGTCAAGACGTACCGCTAAAGCCATAACCTGATCTAGAGAGTCAGAAGAGGGATAGCTAATAGGTCTTTCAGGGCGTTCGACAGACCCAATCTAAACTGGCACCTCAAGGCAGGGTCATTCCACCGAGAAGCTACGCACCACTTCCTAAAGTCAGAACAGTACTCCTCAACGGGTCTCTTACCCTGATGTAAGGTCACCAGCTGACTCTCGGCAAAGGCAGTCTTGTCAGTCTCGTTATAGATGAGCCCGAGAGCAGAAAAAAAAAGGTCAACAGAGGAAAGTTCAGGGGCGTCAGGAGCCAAGGAGAAGGCCCATTCTTGGGGGCCGTCCTTGAGCCGGGACATAATTATACCCACTCGCTGGCTCTAAGAACCTGAGGAGTGGGGTCTTAATCGTAAATAGAGCCTACAACTCTCCCGAAAGGAGAAAAAAGTCTTCCGGTCCCTTGAGAACCGGTCAGACAACTTGAGGTGGGGTTCAGGAGGTGAGGTGGAGGGCACTACCTGGTTAGCATCACGCTGGTTGAACCTCTGAGCCAGGGCTTGGACCTGTAGGGAGAGACCCTGCATTTGCTGAGCCAGGGTCTCAAGGGGGTCCATAGTTGTGTAGGAACCAGGGTAGAAAAGGTATATGGGCCTGTGAATATGTAATGTCGGGGTAGGGAGACAGACAGGGGAGCCCTAATCTACCCGCCACTCAGTCCCTGCCTACTTGCACGGCTCGTCCTAGGCGACGGCGTACAACTGGGCGACGGTCCCTACGCTCAATAAGTGAACGACAGACAAACAGACAAGGGTACACAGAAGCTAAGGGAAATGGGACAGTTGCCCATGGCAATACCGTGAGCAACAAGAGTAGTGAACGAGCCGAGTCAAATCAGGAGTGTACGAGGTACCAAACGCAGAGCAGGAGAGTAGTCAGTAAAGCCAGGTTCAATTTGAAGCAGAGGTCAATAGTACTAGCAGGAGCAGCAGAGCAAGGAAACCAGACAGAATCACAGGCAAAGGAAGAGCAGGAAATTAAGATATAAATAGACCGAGGGCGGGAGCTAGCTCCGTCTGGCCAGGCTGTGATAGGTTCTCCCACTCCTCAGCCTACCAGCCTGAGTGGTAGCAGATCGAGTCACTCTATCAGACCTAGGATTAACCACGGGCGGATCCTTTACACATAGACTTTCTATTGAGTCCGTACACTGATACATTTATTTCCGGAAAAAGCAGAACCGACAAGAAAGTTTCTGAGCGCTCACACGAGCACTTCAGCTGCTTCATTCTAGCAATTGGTGGAGGTCTCAGTGCTCGGACCCCCACCAATCAAAACTTGTGATATGTCACTATGACACGTCAGAAGTTTGTCAAACATTTAGCTACACTTTAACTTAAAGCTTCTGGGACCGAATACAAAATTTGGGACAGGGCCCTGTTGCTAATTCTACCTCTGCACACCCTATAGTCAACTTGCAGAAATTATTTTTGATCCTTTTGGTCCTATTGATATCAACGTAACAGGAAAATTAAATATGATGGAACTGATGAAATTTGAGTCCCATAGAAATGAATAGGATCTGTCTCCATTAATTTGAATGGCCATGCGTTAAGCCGGCCATGCAAATTAGATAAAAGTCATTTGCACCCACCAATTTTAGCAAGATCAGCCGATGATCTCAAAATTTCGAGGCACATTTTGACCTGCCTGATTCCGACGCGGTTTCCGCATCAAGATTAGCGCCAAGAAACTCTGTGTGAACAGGGCCTTAAGGCCCTTTTACTAAATGACCAGTTGAGCGATCACTCAGTCCTTCTTGATCATTGCCCTGTTTAAGCAGGTTAGCGATCAGCTGACAAACGCTGGCTGGTTCCAGAGCCATAAGTATGGCCAGCTTGTAGTAGACTGGACTAATTTCAGTGGGAGACCTGAGCACACCATAAATAAAGCCACGACAATCCTCCTTTCTGGCTAAAAATAAAGTGCAGGTGTCCCTGTTTGTTAAAATGATGGTGCTATACGTGGAGACAGGCAGATCACAGTCTGTGCAGTTTAAGGTTTATCTACTGAATAAGCATAAAATGTGACCCAGCATGATCACCTGTCCACAGAAGTCTCAAGAAGACGTATTATTCTGTATTGACATTACTGGACACTGTTACTGATGTTTTTAGATATGGGTTTAAGCCCATGCAAATATTGCCATCATGTACCGCGTCTAATCTGCCCCCTTAAATGTAATATTCTTGCTAATTTTGAAGAATAAATAAAATCATGACATTTACTCTTAGACAGCATGTTGTCGTCTTGTGATCATTTGCAGACAGTTAGGGTTTTGTTTACTAAAGGATCTAGTGAAAGTTCACATTAAAATATAGTGGATTACAGTGTATAGCACCAACAAAGCAGCTATTGTACAGATATCTGATATATTTTATGTGAAAAAGAAAAAATGGAAACAAAATATCACAAGAAGTTTGTCCTTTGAACGTCATATGTGTTATAACATTTATTTATACATTCATTAAAGTAGTGAGATGTGTTATATAAAGGCAGCTTGTCCTCATTGAATGAATGAATGAATGAATGAATGAATCAATCTACTATTAACAATCGATTTGACAGGATCCTCACATTACTGCTCATTTCTGCTGGAATAATCCACTATCACTGGACGGTCCGCCATTTGCATCTCTCACCCCTTTATATATTGATACTGTCTTTGTTACATGCAGCCATATTCTCTGTAAGCTACTCATAGATGGACCAATGTTTATGCCCAATACCAATAATTGGGCCATATAGGGGAGGGATAGTTTTTGATATCAAAAGAGGTTTTCAATGCATAGATTTTTTTTTTGCAATATAACCCTCCTTCTCTTTGCCAAAAGAAAAGGGATGGAGCCGAGCCATGCTGTTGGGTCAGACTCATGCAAATTCATGAAGAGCTCCATATTTTTAGATAGCCAAAACTCTCATTGTCGCTGATTCACTCTCATCTTGATTACTGTAACTCATTACTAATCGGTCTTCCACTCAGAAAACTCTCCTCTCTCCAATCTATCCTTAATGCAGCAACCAGGCTCATGTTTCTGACCAGTCGCTACACCAACACCTCTACCCTGTGCCAGTCACTACACTGGACCACTACGCTAATGCCTTTACCCTATGCCTGTCTCTGCACTGGTTGCCCATTCACTTTAGAATACAATTTAAATGTATTTCTCTCACCCACAAGGCTCTCCACAGTGCTGCACCTCCTTACATCTCCTCCCTCATCTCTGTCTACCACCCTACTCGTGCTATACGTTCTGCCAACAACCTTAGATTAAAATCCTCCATAATCCGAACCTCCCACTCCCATCTCTAAGATTTCTCTCGTGCTGCCCCAGTTCTCTGGAATGCTCTGCCCCAGTCAATCAGGTTAGTTCCCAACTTCCACAGTTTTAAACATGCCCTGAAAACACATATTTTTAGACAGGCCTATAACATTCCCTAACCTGACTCCCTTCTTTTACCTCCCACTACATTATTTCTTAATACCTGACCCCCTCATTCAGCAGTATCCCCCACACTCCTTCCACCCTAATGCCCTTCATGTCTATCATACACAGATACTGGTTGGTGATCGGCTCGTGCAGCTTTATGTGTACTGCCCCATGTGTATAAAAGATGGCCGGACCATTGTACTGAACAAGCACTTTGTACATGTTGTGTCACCCCTATTGCCTCATAGATTGTAAGCTCTTGCGAGAAGGGTCCTCACTCCTCTTGTTTGATTTGTTAATTCGTTTTTTACTCTGTAATGATTTTGTTTGTGCATGTTTCCTGCAAAATATAATGTGCTGCAGATTATGTTGGCGCTATATAAATAAAGATTATTTTGGTGTTGTGGGTTAGGCATCTGATCATCTATATCAGCGAACATGACTCCAGAATAAATGGAAATACCGTAATTTTCGGAATATAAGACACAGTTTTATATTCGGCAGTCAAGGGTCCCGGTTGCGCCAGACCCCCTGACCGCTTTCTTAATTAACCCCT
The DNA here is from genome assembly GCF_050947455.1 of Rhinoderma darwinii. Lineage (NCBI taxonomy): Eukaryota > Metazoa > Chordata > Amphibia > Anura > Rhinodermatidae > Rhinoderma > Rhinoderma darwinii. Next base: position 383,856,531 of record NC_134690.1, read on the forward strand.
TCCCGACCCATGACTTGCCAGCACATCATGGAGTGGGGGGGGGGGGGGGTGTGTGATGTTTGGAGCAGGCTCACGCGATGAGCCCGCTCCATACACTGCAGGTGACAGCTGTGTTTTACAGCTGACACGGTTCTCTAATTGCCAGGAACAGCGATCACGATGTTCCTGGCCGTTTAACTAGTTAAATGCCATGGTCAATAGCGACCATAGCATTTATAGGGGTTTTCCCATGAAGGACATTTATGTCAGATAGATGCGGGTCCCACTTCTGGGACCCGCACCTACCTCTAGAACGGTTCCCCCTAAACCCTGTTCTAGCTTTTTGTACTCTCCCGGCCACTGAATGGTTACATGGTCAAGTTACGGAGATAGCGTAACTCGCTGAGCTACGCTGTTTCTGTAACTCCCATAGAACTGAATAGTAGTTACGTAAACAGTGTGGCTCGCATGATACGCTTGCTTCTGTAACTACCATTCACTACTCGCGAGCTACGCTGGTTTCGTAACTCCAGAACATATAGTCAGAAAGTGGCCGGGGAGGCAGAGGGAGCAGAAAAAGCAAGAACGGGGATTAGGGGGCGCCGTTCTACAGTTAGGTGCATGTCCCAGAGGTGGAACCCGCATCTATCTGACATTTATGACATATCCTGTGGATATGTCATAAATGTCTCTGATGGGAAAACTCGTAACGCGTAACTCGACCATGTAATCATTCAGTGGCCGGGAGAGCACAAAAGGCTAGAACGGGGATTAGGGGGCCCCCATTCTAGAGATAGGTGCGTGTCCCAGAGATCCTTTGGAGATGTCCTAAATGTCCTTCATGGGAAACCCTGAGAGGGACAGCCCCGCCCAACTCCACCCCCGCAATGTGATCGGGGGGCGCCGATGTTTGTCATGGCAGCCCGGGGGCCTAATGAAAGCCCCCAGAACTGCCTTCTGTCTGCTAAGCCATGCCTCCGGCAGAGCATAGCAGGTGCCTGCAAAAATGACAATATACTGCAATACATTTGTTAAAAATAAAAACCTTTTCCCATTTTTCCCCAAGCACAATGTAAAAATAAAAAAATTATAAAAAATTGGTATCGCTGCGTAAAAGTCCGAACTATTACAATATAGCATTATTTAACTCACACAGTGAACGGCATAAAAAAAATTATTAAAAACACCAGAATCTTTTTTGGTCACCTTAGCGCTAAAAAAATTAAATAAAAAGTGATCAAAAAATCGTATGTACCAAAAATGATGCCAATAAAATCTACAGCTCGTCCCGCAAAAAAATAAGCCCTCACACCGCACAATCAATGAAAAAATATAAAAGTTATGGCTCTCAGAATGTGTTGAAACAGAACAATTTTCTTTTAACAAATAGTTTTTTCTTTGTAAAAGTAGTAAAATATAAAATAATTTTTTCCTATTTTCTGTTGTCTAAAACTTGAGTGCGTCTTATAGTCCGAAAAATACGGTACTCTCCTCTGGATCCTTTTCTTCTTGTTCATCCCTCTGGATCCACTTTCCTATTGTTAAGGAAATGCTGATGCCAAAGGACGGATAATTGGACAACTAAATCTCCAGTGTGAACTTGACCTTAGTACTTAGACACCAGGTAAACCTTGTGTTCCTTCCACCACTATGGAAGCCAATTGCTCTGTCTTGATCTGCTGATCTTGATGAGTACTCTTGCCACGTGCTCTACCTTTTATTTAAGAAGTCCGGATTGAATGATTGTCTATGGTTTTCCCTTGCAGAAGAAAACCCGAAGAGCTTTTCAGACTCCTCATTGTGTGGAAATCTATATACCTGGATTTTACCTATATAGGATAAAAGTGATTTTTGATACAATGTCATACGGTCCACTCTTTAAATTGTGGCATAATTACTTCCAATAGTGTCTACTATAACATATCTGGGTCAGTTTACTGTAATGTATCAGTTTCCTTTGTGTTGATGATATTTAGGAATCAAAGGACCTCTTTCTTATCCTGGGGCCAGAGCTTCTTATCAAAGCCAGACATTGTTTTGTATGAATTTACATAGACTATATGTCATCAAAACTTATGCAACTTTCAAGATGTCTTCTTAGTTTAAAACTTTCAGTACTTCTTGTCAATGCAAGGCCTGTGATTCTGCAGTTCCCTTATTACCGCTGACACGTACTCCGGTCATTGAGGTGTTGATAATTTAGATTTTTCTGCATAATAAGATCTTCTATTGCGTTCATTGTTAGATATGTCTGTTTTGAGCGCACATAAGCAGTCTTATTTGTGATGAGGTTACCCAACAGAGTGGCTCTTGTACTATTTTGACAAAGGTCATGTCTCTGTTTCCTGTCACCCCCTCCTCCTTCTGCTCAGTCCGCTAATATATGGGGGGGGGGGGGGTGAGATTTCATGATTGAGAGCATGTCCTCAGTTAAATATAGAGGTCAATGAGTTGTGTTGAGAATCATGGAGGTCATTTCATGACCCACTGACCTCTCTGTGTTCACAATGGGACCACATTAAGGAAATGAGCATAGTACTGTGAACTAGGTTATGGAAAAGCCATGAAAATGTAGACTTGAATGTTTTGTTTTTTTAAGAGAAAATCAAAACTTGGCATGATAAAAATAGTAATAATAATAATAATAATAGTATTTTGTAGTACAAAATTATAAATTGACAAGTAGGAGTAAGTCAGTAATGTGCTGTTCTGAATGTACATAAAGTGGTCCAATTGTAAAAATCAAAATAGGCCCCTTTCTGGTGCTGGTACATCTTACATATTGTGAATGGCGAGACCCTTGGGCAGGTGCCCTCTTTCCCTTGCTTTCTAATATTCAAGGTTTTGGGAAGAGGGTGATCCTGTGTATAATTTATTCTTTGATTTCCTTCGTTATCACAGACAACCCCTTTACTATGAGATCTGAGGCCGTGATCGGCTGATCTGGCTCCCTAGACCCCCAATAAATAGCTGTTTTGTTACTTTTAGCTGCTTATATGTATCTAATAGGGCATAGGCAAAGGCGTTATCGAGATAAACCCCTTTGACCTCAATATAGATTGATGCCTATATCGGCTATTATTCCTTCACATTAGGGATGGGCTGGTTGAAATGAAGAAGACATCGATTTTTAATGGTTTTCAAATGGTCTTTTATATAGTTTATATATAAGAAAATGATTGGAATTGCAATTATTCCTATTTTATGCTTTTCGTGTGAATAAACGTTGCTTATTATTCCACTGTTTGCATTGTCGGTTGCCTCGTCATTCTCTTGCAATACCACCAATGAGCAGTACACTTGTCTCTCCGGCCAAAGGACACCTTGCATCATAGACACATGACTGCTTTGGCTTGTGCGCTTATTAGAATTTATTCTCCTCTGGCCTCAATGCATTGAAAAATCAATATTTCATTCAAAAAATGAATGTCCCCTCTCTGAGTTCATTTCCAGTATAGCATTGTTTGGTTCTATTACAAACCCAAAATTGTTCCTATGAACTCTGACAGATGGATTGTATAGCCACAGGCCATATTCTATGTCATCACAAACTATGCTTAGACAATGGCATACATTGTGGTCCCCACCAATAAAGAATAACATCATTTGTGGTATGCTGGGTTGTATTTAAGCGGGAAAAGACATAAAACTTTTCCTAGAATTGTGACATTTACAAAAAAAACACAACAACAATAAATCTTTATGTAACATTCTACTGTATGTAACAATGTATGTAACATACATTGTTACATACAGTTTTATTGTCGTCATTTTTGAAGTCACAAGTTCCTCTACTTTTAAAATTTTTATATTAATAGTAGTTGTATGAAAAGTACCTGTCTATATCTTACTAGAATTATATAAAGGGGAGAGGGGATCGTATAGTAAAAATGGGGAAACTTAGTATTGCATGAAATAAATGGCCGTCCATGTAATACATGAACGGGCCCGGCCCGCCAGCTTATACTTAGCAGCTCTCCACTCTGGCTCATAAAGGGTTTTCTTAGTAAGACAAGCCCTTTAACACTGCTTATAGGAGAGAAGGGTTGCGTGAACCTCCCTTTGTTGATGATGCAATGTTTGTGTAGAGGACCCCCGACCAGGCGTACACCACTCATGGGGCCAACCATAGTATCCTCATCAGTAGTATCACACACCTGGTAGTTGTACCTCTAAGCCACAGTTGGATTCTAAGGAAACAACCCTAACCCTCGTAAAGAGGTTTGGACTTTGCTGCCGGGTATAGTCTCAGTGCCAATCTATTCAGACCATCAGGTTGTGCATTATGGCAGCGTTACTGTATTATATTGTTTTTATTTATGACCTTCATACATTTTCACCTCTGAACACCTTCAGTGAAACACGTAGGGTAAGTTCACACGTAGCGTAAATACTGTGAATTTTCTACGACGGATTTTCTTGCAGAAAATCCACAGCATAATATACTAGCAGCAAAGTGGATGAGATTTTATGTAAATGCTGATCTTAAAAAAACGCTCAGAAATTGACCTGCGGTGCTTTTTTGTAGTCTGCAGCATGTTAATAGTATTTACATAGTAAATGCATTGGATGAAGCAGCCCCCCCTACACTCCGAACCACCCGACAAAGACGTCGACAACCCTGGCACACGCCTCAATCCCGCTTTCTTCAGCGGTGCTTGAGATGTGCCGAACGACTGTGGAGAAAATCGCATTTGGATGCAGATTTCCTCCATTACAAATTTATGCTCAAAACGTACAACTCTGCCCTTCACCGAGCCAAACAAGTGTATTTCACTTCTCTAATCTCCGCACAATCTAACAATCCAAAACGCCTCTTTGATACTTTTCACTCCCTCCTTAGTCCTAAAGTGCAGACGCCGATCACAGATCTCTGTGCTGAAGACCTGGCCAATTATTTTAAAGTTAAAATTGACAATATCCGGCATGATATTCTCTCCCAGTCCCCTAGTAACATCGATCCCCTTCCCTCCCGCACTCCCTCTTCTTCACTCTCAGCATTTGACCCAATAACTGAAGAAGAAGTCTCGAGGCTCCTCTCTTCTTCTCGTCCTACTACCTGCCCTAGTGATCCTGTCCCCTCACACCTCCTCTAGTCCCTCTCCCCAGCTGTCACTAGTCACCTGACTAAAATATTTAACCTCTCTCTTTCCTCTGGTATCTTACCCTCCTCTTTTAAACATGCCATTATAAACCCATTACTGAAAAAACCAACTCTTGACCCATCCAGCGCTGCTAACTACCGACCAGTCTCTAATCTGCCCTTCATCTCCAAACTCCTGGAACGCTTAGTCTACTCTCGCCTTATCCGCTATCTCTCTGCTAACTCCATTCTAGACCCCTTACAATCTGGTTTCCGCACTCAACGCTCCACAGAAACTGCGCTTACTAAAGTCTCAAATGATCTCTTGGCGGCTAAATCGGACGGTAAATCCTCTCTCCTGATTCTTTTGGATCTCTCTGCAGCCTTTGACACTGTAGACCACAAACTCCTACTTAACATGCTCCACTCTATTGGCCTCAAGGACGCGGCTCTCTCTTGATTTTCCTCCTATCTCTCTGACCGCTCATTCAGTGTGTCATTTGCTGGTTCCACTTCTTCTCCTCTTCCCCTTGATATCGGGGTTCCTCAGGGATCAGTCCTAGGTCCGCTCCTCTTTTCTCTCTACAAAGCCCCTATTGGACAAACCATCAGCAGATTTGGCTTCCAGTACCATCTCTACGCTGATGACACCCAATTATATGTCTCTTCCCGTGACATCACCCCTGCTCTAATACAGAACACCAGTGATTGTCTGTCCGCTGTCTCTAACATCATGTCCTCACTATATCTGAAACTGAATCTTTCTAAAACTGAGCTCCTTGTGTTCCCACCATCTACTAACCTCCCTAAACCTGATGTCTTCATCTCTGTGTGTGGCACTACCATCACTCCTAAGCAGCACGCCCGCTGTCTCTGAGTTATTTTTGACTCAGATCTTTCCTTTACTCCTCACATACAATCACTTTCACGCTCCTGTCATTTTCACCTCAAAAACATCTCCAGAATCCGCTCTTTTCTTACGGAGGAAACCACCAAAACTCTCATTGTTGCTCTGATTCACTCTCGTCTTGACTACTGTAACTCATTACTAGTCGGTCTTCCCCTCACTAAACTCTTCCCTCTCCAATCTATCCTCAATGCAGCAGCCAGGCTCATCTTTATGACCAACCGCTACACTAACGCCTCTACCCTGTGCCAGTCACTGCACTGGTTGCCCATCCCCTTCCGAATAAAATTCAAACTTATTACTCTCACCCACAAAGCTCTCCACAGTGCTGCACCTCCTTACATCTCCTCCCTCATCTCTGTCTACCACCCTACTCGGGCTCTACGTTCTGCCAACGACCTTAGATTAAAATCCTCCATAATCCGAACCTCCCACTCCCGTCTCCAAGATTTCTCTCGTGCTGCACCCGTCCTCTGGAATGTGCTACCCCAGACAATCAGATTAATTCCCAATATCCACAGTTTTAAACGTGCCCTGAAAACACATCTATTTAGACAGGCCTATAACATTCCCTAATCTGACTCCTTTCCATGGCCCTCCTTTTAGATTAGTCATCAGAATAAGATTCCCTCACACTCCTTCTCTTCATGTCCGTCATACACGGATACTGGCTGGTGACCGGCTCATGCAGCTTTATGTTACCACCGCATGTGTTTAAAAATGGCCGGACCATTGTACAGAACAAACACTGTTACACTTTGTGTCTCCCTTATTTCCTCATAGATTGTAAGCTCTTGCGAGCAGGGTCCTCACTCCCCAGGTTTGAATTGTAAATGAACTTTGTCACTATGTAATGTCTGATATTGTTTGTTTCATGTTCCCTCTAAATTGTAAAGTGCTGCGTAATATGTTCGCGCTATATAAATAAAGATTATTATTATTATTATTATTATTATTATTTGCATAAACGCTGCTTATTCATTGCAGATTTTGCCCATTGAATTCAATGGGGAGGCAAAACTCGCAACAAATAGCAGATGTTGCGGTTTTTACGGCGGAAAAGCAGCGATTCCGTCCGGGAAAACGTAACTCAGAAAAACCTTATACTTACCCAGAATTCGATGTTTCTTCATCCAGGCTGGCCTCCTGGGATGATGTTTCATCCCATGTGACCGCTGCAGCGGTCACATGGGCTGAAACATCATCCCAGGGCAGCAGGACGTTAGAGGGACGCGTTGCCATGGATGCCGTCCATTTTTTATTTTACTTTTGTGCAGTTTTCCGCAGCAGACATTCCGGCCGAAAAACCACCACAATTTGGTGTATTTTTTCAGCTGGGATTCCCTGCGGTGCACAGGGCGGATAAGCTATGGGCTTTTACGCAGCGTGTCCGCCCTGTGTGAACATTCCCTAAGAAGTCCTACATATGGTTTGGTCTGAAATGATTACTGTCTTCATGACAAATTCATTACAAATTGCTGAGACCTGAGAGTGTAATTTGGCATTCAGAGGGAAAAATATGGAAGTATTGTAATTAGTCAATATGAATTGTAGACTTCTAATATGTACTTTTCTGTCTGAAGTACATTTTTGTTATTTACACTAAGATTAGAAATGTTAGTGAATCCCCTTAGATGGTGTAATCTATCTATGAGTAGGGTGCTCTTGAGTCGTCTGGAAAGCGATGGCACTGAATGGCGTGACACAACATTAAGTGACAAGCCTCACATCAAAAGAACTTGTAGTCATAGAGGTCAAATGACTGACATGCTGACAGCGAGCAAGAAGAAAAAAAATCACTGTACGGTACTTGTGTTACAATGGCCTTTGGCAAGTTCAGCCTTTACTCTTGAAAATACCAAGCCGCATTCATTTGTCCTGTAGTCAGAATATGTCCATCTTTTTGCAGTTTCTGCATATTGTTTTCAAGTGCAAATGTATTAACATTTGTGGCTTTATCGCAACACCCAGTTAATACCTGCGCAGACTTTGTGCAACTGGGTGAAGGTAACTTACAGCTGGAGAACCACCTGTATACGTTCTGGTACTCGAGACTCGAGACTGAAACATTTTACCTATACATTGTAGAAAACCCCCAAGGCACGGAGATAGATTTGTGCTGCTGATGGCAATTGCTTAAAGGGCAATATGTTATTAGGGCATGTGGACACCATAGATCGGGAGAGGAGTTCCCTGCTTTGGGCCCCACTTTCTAAACCAAGTGGGGCTCAGCTCATGCTCTGGTGAACTCGGACCATTCGTATGTTATATAGAAGGCCATTTATCTCAATAGCCACCATGTAATACTACATTTGCCCTGCAGTGACTGCTAATCAACCGATGGCAACTTCAGCTGTTTGACGGGGATTTTGGGAGCCAGACCCTCCTATATCAAAGGGAGTGCTTGTGATAAGACAACCCCATTAAGAACCATTTGCATGTAGTAATAATAGTTAAAATGAGGGCAGGGTCCTATCTCCTTCTGTGCCGGTCTGTTATTCATTCAACTCATATTTATTGTACTTGTATTTATTGTCTCATGTTATGTACTTAAACCCTTTTTTGATATTTACAATGAATGGCAGCTTTTCAAAATAAATAATAATAATGAATAAAATTTTTAGTGATTATTGATTCCTGTCTGAATGCACGATCAATAATAAATAATAAAAAGATTGTGCAGCATTGATCAAAATTGCAAATATAAAAATCATTTCTATTCTTATCAGTGCCACATTTATTATGTGTTTAAGACAGTTTCTACGCCTACCGCGCCAATTTTGAAAAATGTAAAGAAAATGAGAAAATGCTAAGAGAAGTCGTAAAATGCTTAAAGGGAGTCTGTCACCAGAATGTCCGACTTAAACTAGTACCAGGGTATTGTAGAGGAGACTAACCTGTTTCTAGCGTTTATTTTCAGTTTCTGCTTACTGCCTCCTTTGTAGAGAAATACGTTTTATTAAGTTTATGCTAATGAGCATTTAGGTGCAACGATGGCGTTACCGCTGCATATAAATGCTTTTACGTCGCTCCCCAGTTCAACCGCCCTCCCTCCCTTCTTACATTGATTGACAGGGGCCAGGCAGCGTAATCGGTGCGTTCATGCCTGGCCCCGCACTGTCTGTCTGTAACACGCGCATGACACAAAGATTCTCTCTGATATACTATGGATCCCTGTGTCATGCTCTCACCCCTTAGGCCCTGCGATAGGCATTACACAGTGTATCAGTTTCGCTTGGATTGTTCCTTGAAGTTACCTTCTAAACAGTGACATTGACTATAAAAGAACTGAGACTTATGGCTTCAGCAAAAAAAAAAAAAGAAAAAAAGAAATCTATAATTAGGAAATGTCATACGTATTAGTAAACGTTATTGGTAATTCATTATCAGCTCTTCCTGAATTTTTGGTGGTGCTTAGAATCAGTATGTCATAGTTCACAACATTGCGATTTGAAAGAACGATCCATAATAACCCTATATCCTCATGTAATTACTTCATGTTTTAACAGGATATGTTTATCAATAAGGATTCCCATCACGCCCTGTTCATTTGTGCAGATGCTCAACAAGTTTATTGGGAAATGACAATTCCAAGAACACTGCACTGTCCTGCCAATGGGAAACTTCTCCTGGATCAAGAAATTGTGTTTTGTCCTCTGAGAACGCCGTGGAGATTATTTATTGTGATGCTTTGGCTTATTAACATATCAACTAGTTCTGAAAATTGGCGAAAGATTTTTAATATGTTGTAGAAAAATGCACATTTTTACCCCGAGAAAACCTTAGAAATGTTTTCTGGAATGGTTTTTGTTCAACTGTATGTTTAGGGACCTGGTTTTGGTTTATTATTTAATTGTAAAGGGGTGTAAAGGGATCAAATTACACCACCCTCAAGGGCGTGCATGTCTCTATCTAGCTTTTACTATGGGGCTCCTGGAAAGAGGGGGCCCAGCCCAGGTTGGCTACATCCCTTATTTTAATAGTTGGTGGGAACATGTGCAGGGTTCCTCTCTTCACAGGCCCAGTGAGCAAGGGTGCAGTGATCATGGAAATTGGGGTGCAAACCAGCACCAAGTCCCCCTGTCCCAGTTCGATAGGGGAATGATGGTGTTAACCAACGCAAGAAAGGAACCCTGTTTTAATCTTTGCTATGAGGCGCCCACACCATTATTTATGACCTTGCCCTACACTGAAGTAAACTGTTGACAAGATCCAAAAGCACCCACTAACTATACTACATCTCCTGAGAAAACGGCCAGCAACTACCCCATACATGAGTCCCACAAAAGCAGGGTTTGGTGCCTAAACATCAAGCACCATTTTTGTCATTTGAAATTGGTTTTGGACGAAAGGGCATTTAAGTGCTGTGTCAACCACAAGAGTGGCGTGGCCCATCTCTATGGTAAGTATGCATTTGAGTGTACACAGCAATCAATGAATATGGTGGAGCGGGTATGCAATCATAAGCATTGCCCCCTCATGAGTGCTACAACTGACATGGGGCAGTGTGGGATATATAAATATGTATTTTTATATGTATGTATATCTATATATATCTATATATATATATATATATATATATATAGATATATATAGATATATATATATATATATATATATATATATATATATATATATATCTCGAATAATAACATTATTTTTTTAATATAGGTGGATGTATTTACTTTGTGACTTTGTATTCCTTAACAATTCTAGAGGCACTTTCTGCATATTAAAAACCTTGTAATAGATTTGTGCACAAACCATATGAGTGAAATGAAGGCGTAACCAATGACGAGAAAAGGAACTAAATGAATTAAGATTTACGTCAAGGTCATGTTTTACCATGTAAATCAAGATCATTGCAATGAAGAGAAAACTCCCCCTTCCAGCTGACCTGATATTGAAAGAAGAATTATAATCAAGAATATGTGGTTCTAAAGAAATAGGAAGGAAACAGAGGAAAGTTCTTGTCAAGTACCATAGTTGAAGAAGACCTCCGGGGGTCCTTTATCCTTTAGAATGCATAAACTCCTGTCCCATATAGAGGTTACAGCTGAGCAACATATTTTTTACTTACATGTATAGATCCCCATATATCTGAGTTAAAACGTATTTAGTTATTAAAAAAAATCAGGGGTTTAAAGGGTCAGTAACCATAAAGTGAACCTGTCACTAAAACATTATGTTCTATCTCTGAGCAATGTGTATAGAAGAGGATAGTAGTTGAGCGGATTGATGTATATAGTTTTGTTGGCAAATATTCAGTATAACTCAGTATTTATTGATTTAAATCCCTGCTCACTGGGTCCGGAGGGCAGTGCCACTCAATGATTGACAGCTATTTCTTTATGCACACTTGCACAGGGGAGGCTGTCAATCATGGAGTGAGACCGCCCATCGTTTAAAGTGGAACTATCACTTATTAAGGCTAAAGAAAAACTCCAGGCAAAAGTGATTCACTGTGCTATGCCTAGTGCAGGGCCCGAGGAGGCGGAGCATGACTTAGGTAGTCTCTGTCTGAATGGTTGTGTCATGCACCACCCCCTCAGGCCCTGTGCTAAGTAGAACACAGAGTTTCAGCTTTGCCTGGAGTGTTTATATAGCCTTTATCAATATGTATTTGATTAATAAAAACCACAATTAAGACAATATTCAGTCTAGTAATCATAAATTACCATTTACTATATATTTTGTTGCATACTAGTTTAGCCAACCAAATGACTGTATCTAGGGAATAAGTCCGGTTAGAAGGGTTTTATTAGGCATTTTTTTTAGGTATGCCCTAACAGCTGCTAGTGAATTTTATATGTATAGGCTGTAATGTATTGGATTACAAAGGCAATGAAAAAAAATAAATACCATTTGAAATAACATGTAATAAAATATTAGTAAAAAATTGTAAAAATAACATTCTGAAAATGTTTAAATAAATGGATTTTGAAAAGAAAAAAGTTTTTTACTGCATAAAAGTCATTAAACATAAAAAAACCTCAATACATATTTAGTGTCCCCGCACAAGAAAGGTAGCATGTAATTTAGAACGTTTGGAATTCTGCAAACATTTTTAAAAAAAATAAATGCTATGTTATCCTGTATGTCCTGCAAAAAGAACAAGACCTCACAAAGAAACATCAAGAAAAAAATGTAAAAGTTGTGGTTCTCGTGGTGAGGCAGAAACAGAAGGGCAAAAGGGCAAAATGAGTTGCGTTCCTAAAGGGCTAAAAACCAGTGATTTCATCTTTTGAATGGTGCAACACTGCATGGTATTGTGTAACCGTGACCTGTTATCTCCAATATTTTTCCATGGAAGCGCGTTAAGAAACACGGTCATAAGAACAGGAAGATTATGGTGCCACATGATACAATTTGATGGTTGCAACTTTTCATTATTAGTTATAGGAAATGAAATCCTCGTCCTTAGAAACACAGAGGCATTTGTTATACACATTCTGATGAAAATGAGCTGAGAGACCTATAGCTGGTAATAACCACAGTCCTCTCCAAACACAACACTTCGAATGATTCACTGAACAGGCAATGGACAGATGAGTCATTTTCCTATGTGGCTTTTCCTTTGACACTATTTTAATCATTATTATTAGATGGAATAATAATAATGTACTACCATATCCTCTGACAGTGTGGAAAGTACATTTACCATAAGATCTAACTCTTTTAATTGAAACCTCAGTATTTGGGTTCACCAAGTCCATAGTTTTTAATAGCTTTGTATCAGTGCTCGGCTATGGTCTATTCCACCATACTCTAATGTTCAAAGGGTTTTGGTCAGCCGGGTATTCTTCCAATTTTGATCACGGGTCCACTATAGGCTAGGTTCAAACATGGCTGTTTTTCATGCTGCTTTTTAAAAAAAAATCAGGAGTGGATACTTAAAGGGATTTTCCATGACCGGACAACTGATGACCTATCCACCGGATAGGTCATCAGTATATTATTGGTGGAGGTCTGACACCCGACCCTGCACTGATCAGCTGCTCCGGATATTTTGAATGGTGTGCAGTAGTTGGAGCCGGAAGCAGATGGTTTCGGTCACGGAATACCGGCCAAACTGTAGTACTGCAGCTTTGCTCCTATTCAAGTGAATAGGAGCAGAGCTGCAGTTCTGCAGAACAAGCGCTATGCAGTGGTCGGAGCCATCTGACCCACACCGATCATATACTGATGACCTATCCTGTGGATAAGTCATCAGTTGTCCGGTCGTGGAAAACCCCTTTAAATAAATTGTCTCATCAAGACAACCCCTCTCCATATAACCTATTAGGGCACATGGATGTCATAGCGGGAGGTCTCCTGCTGAGGACCCACTTTTTGAGCCGGACCAGAAAGTTGCTAAGGAAGAACAGCTCCTTCTCTTGAGGACCCAGCCCATTCATGCATTACATGGTTAGCCATTCAATTAAATGGCCAACAGGTAATACTACGTTATTTAGCTGTACAATACCTCTGCTCGCAATAACCGCTGCACACTGGGAGTTCCAGGAGCCAGGACGATGGAAATAAGATGATTGCTGTGGCGGCGATCTTTAGAGAAAGGCATCATGCACACTGCTGTATTATAGAGCCTTTTTGTATCTGTAATACGGCACCGATAGCCTGGTATGGGCCCATACTGTACACTGAAGTTTTTCTAGGGGATTATACGGAGGCACCATATGGCTGCAATTGTGATACAGACCCATAGGGACTTCTTGTGCTGGATCTGTGAACATAGATGTGCCACGTGTATGGGCCCTTGTATTTCTCATCTGGGTTGGCTTAACCCTTTCAGGACCAAGGGTCATCGATGCCTCAATGACGAGGCCTAAATTTAAAGTTTTGGCATATATTATTTTACGCTGTCAGAACTTTTAAACGACTTTGGATAACTTAACCCTTTTTTTATTTTTTAGATTTTTTTTTAGCTAACTAACCTACTATTCCTGCCTGCCTAGTCTACCAGAAGGGGCACAGGGAATACAAAGTATATACTTTCTATAATATATATATACATGAAAATTTTGTTTTCATACAAACTTTTCATAGATCACCATGATTCGTTAATCATGGTGATCACATGCCCAGATCCCGATCCAATTGGTTTGGCTATAAGTGAGCAGGTTGCTGGGGTGCCAGGGACACTGAAAGTGCCGGTGTCAGAGCGCTCTCCTCAGCGCTATGCAGGCACAAACACGAGACTGTAGATTCAAGCCCTGGTTGCACGGGGCATATTAGAATGTGAAACTACATATTAGAGGCATGAAAGGGTTAAAGAAATGATTAAAATTGCATAAAAACATGGTACTGTGTGAGCTTATAGTCACCGTGTAATTATCTCATAGTCATAGGCTGACAAAAAATGAAGCGCTGTTTGAGTTGAATAGAATTTAACTCCGTATGGTCTATAAATACCTCACATACTGAATGTTTGGACTGCTAAGTGTCTATACGATAGAAAACATTGAAAAGAGAATGTATGCATTCCTATAAAATAATAGAAAACACAAGATCCTAAATATATCTTCCCTTGTATTGGTAAATATTAGTTTCGTTGATGTCATCAGAAACTCTATATTGTAGCTGCCTGTTTGACTTTCATTGTGCTGACATGTTTGTTGGTATTTCTGTATGCAGAGAACAGGTGTCCACTTATCCTGTATGAGATGTATATGTACCCGTCAAGCTGACCATGATGCATTGGTGTCCCAGCACCTCACAGCTAATGTATTCTTCCAATACTCTTGTTTTCATCTGCTTCAATGGCAACATTACTACTGAATACTTGGGTCTTACCGAGAAACCTTTAAATGCATAGGTATCTATTGACTACACTTGAAAGTATTCTACAAATACTGGGTCAAACACTGGGAGATTCACAAAGCCAAGGTCAAACAGAAAGAAGCACATAGGGTCAAATAACTAGACTAACAATAGCAACAAGACCACATTAACATTGAGTTGAAGGTGGAGGCATGAGATGGAGGCCATTTTTAAATCTGGCTTTTCGACATTACTTATGGGGGCCATAGAAAATATAAAAATGTCAGCTGAACCTACCGATTTCGGCAGCCTAAGACTCACCTAATGGCAGATGTCGGGGGAAAGAAGGATGAAGCATGTTGGATTTCAACATGCCCAATCCTTTGGCTCCCCAGGAGATAAGCAGATACCAGAGGTATGTGGTAACGGCCTTTTCCCTTCTATTCACTAAATTAAATATGCATTGGCCGACATCGATCACCAAGTTTCCTTCAATACACTGAGCAATGAAACCAAAGGGTATGTGCACACGAGAACTGTCTTTTACGTCTGAAAAGACAGACTGTTTTCAGGAGAAAACAGCTGCGTCGTTTCAGACGTAAAAGCTCCTCCTCGCATTATGCGAGGTGTCTTTGACGCCCGTAATCTTGAGCTGCTCTTCATTGAATGCAATGAAGAACGGCTCAAATTACGTTGCAAAGAAGTGTCCTGCATATAATGTATATAAGTGTCCTGCACTTCTTTGCCGAGGCAGTCAATTTACGCGTCGTCGTTTGACAGCTGTCAAACGACAACGCGTAAATGACAGGTCGTCGGCACAGTACGTCGACAAACCCATTCAAATGAAGGGGCAGATGTTTGCCGATGTATTGGAGCCGTATTTTCAGACGTAAAACGAGGCATAATACGCCTCGTTTACGTCTGAAAATAGGTCGTGTGAACCCAGCCTAACAAGCATGCATCGGGTGGATGGGTGAGATAGCTGTCGGTAAAAAAGCATTAGATAACTAGCCACTGCATCTGTGTGATTGTCATTCTGCTGATCGGCAGGGGTCCCTATTAAAACGATTCCCAATTAACCGATTCCCTATCCTATTCCAATACTAATCAGACAATTATCAAAAATTAAATAGATGGCTAGATCCAGTACTTGGCTACTGTGCTTTGTGTTGGTGATGCAGTTACTGGAAGAGATCTAGCAGATTTGAGGGTCACTGTGTTATCACAAATTTGGGCATTACAAACATTTGCATTAAGTTCAGATGCCGGGAAAGAGAGCCCAAGACATCCTTATTTTAAAAATCTGTAAGCAATAAAAAAAGTTTTCTTGCCCCAATTGGGGAGGGAAAAGAAGTAAGACATGACTTTGGTTGTTGCCACATAAGTTTTCAGATTTACCATTTAAAAAATGTCTCAATAGATTCATTGGATTAATTTATAAAATTGGACCATTAGGATTTACTATATATTTTGGTGATGTTAAAAATAAAAATAAAAAATCTCCTTTAGTAATATTTTATTACAAATGTATGTGTCTTAACTATTCTACAAGGTTGTTTTTATACTGCTATATTATTATACTTATATTGCACTGGGATTTGAATGTTTTTTTTTTAAATAGCAAAATGTATATGTGGCAGCTCATTACATCATTTTTTATTACTTAAGACAAGTATGCAGAGTCGACCAGAATGATACTTCATTATTGAAACATTAAGAGAGAGCTAATCTGGAATAAATTGTTGGTCCTTTGACAGTGTGTCATGACAGGGCATTAGTCCGTTCCATCCTGGCCAAAATTAAATTATGCCATGGAGTCATAATTTCCACTAACATTAAACTGTGAATGGTTAGCACATGTTTAAATATAGTCCTGGGTGATGTCATCTTTCATTTTTTTCTAATTATTGCCACTGTGCTCTACCTCATTCATTTATATATTTCATAAAATTGCTGACCACTGTTCACTATCAGTGTATATCTCAGAAAACATTCAGTAGGTTAGCAAAAAGGAGGGAACAAATGGAAAAGAGTGTGACTGCGGGATCAGACTACAAAGGGTTTGTGTAGTCTGTAACCATGGAGATGGATAGGTGTGCATAAAAGCTGTGTACACAAATGGTAGAAAATTTTGAATCAAGATGATTTGCAAAGTTACTTTATTTTCTTTATCTTAGACGCATTTGAGCAAGACAAAAATTAGTTTGCAAGGGTGGTAATACCCTTTGATTCTGCGGCCAAATTTTCAATAATATTTGTGAGATCATTTTGCTCATGTTCAGGACCATATGTAAGGTAAGGAGCATAGAAAACTGAAGCAGAAATATATGTATTCCACTCATGAAAATGAAATATTAACTATCAAATTATGTTGGCATAAAAGTACAGACATATATAAGATGTATACGGATGTAGTCATCTTTATCTTGACTCTGATGACGTGCTGCCACGTGATATCACACAACAAAATCCTTTGAAAAGTCATTAAAAAAGTATTAATAAAGTTTCTTGGCACTGTGTATTTAATGCGTTAAAAGTCAAAATAAAGACGGCTACATCTGTACATATAAGAGATATGAGTGTACCTCTCAGTTTTCAGTTTTACATAACATATTTCTATTAGCATTAAGTTACCAGGTAGATCTTAAAGGGTATCTCCACCTAGAAATAAAAAAGTTGTCTTTAAATATCAACTGAGTTGTCCTCTTGACGATTGTCCTCTACACCCCCAACTGCCTACTTCTTTGCTTGTGAATGTGGCTATCTTCAGTGTAGTTCAGAAATTCATGAGCCAGAAAAATCTGATTTAAAAGTTATGTAGGTCATTTGTAGCTAGGATAATGTTTTGAAGGAACAGTATAATCAGAAAATGTTCCTATCAACATAAAAAATATATATTCCAGTTTGCACACTTGTCCCTAGAGCAGACACAAAAGGCTGACACTTCCTGTTTTCTGTAGCTCACTTGTCAGCTTTACTGTATAGACTGAGATAGAATCAGCAGAGACATCTTATTATGATTAGAGGGTGGGTAAGGTAATGACAGCTCTTTTTTTTTTTTTTTTACCAACGGAGGCCTAGATAAGGCAGAATAATAACATTGTACACACAGATATAGCTCTGTATGAAGTTCCAATGTCACACACTGGTCTATGGGGTAAGGGGCTGTACTCCATCACTATCTGGAAACTGTAAGAAGCTATGATGTTTGTCTGTCAATTAACCCACATTAATTTTAACTGCCATAAAGCGCGCACACACACACACACACACACCCACACACCCACACACACACACACACACACACACACGCGCATACGCACACGCACACCGTACTGCTCTGTTTATACAGACAATACACGAATGATGTCTGTGTCTCCAATATGTCCGCCCCAAGGAGGTACTTAAAAATAAATAACTACAACATTTAAAAAACAGAGCAAACACATTTTTTCTCTTTTATAGACCTACATATAATTCATCAAACTAAACTTAAATACATGAGACATTCCCTTTAAACTGCGCTGCAGTGCATGGAATTGTGGGGGGACAGATAGAAAATGTATCTAAATGATAAAAGGAACAAGTTGCTTAGAATAAGACGTGATTTTCATTAGTAATCCTGTAATGCTGCATATTTGGAAATCCATGTAGTCTCCTAGATTAACTCTTTAAGGGTTGAAGACCTTATTAACTTCAGAGATTCTTCAAAAATCTCTGTACAGGTACTTGCCTTTTAGGGCAAAAAGTAGATAAAAGTGTGAAGATCTCGGTCTGTGCCCTTTAATTCTGACCCAGCATGAATTGACTATTGACTCCTCCTTGGTACTGTGAAAATTTGTCTCATCAGTAAGCACCTGCCTGAATTTTGGTCATATCTGTGCACTTATCCATCTGTCGTGGACTAGTTTTTTTGCTCGATTTACGACTACTCTGTCTATTGATTTAGTACTGGGTATGAACACAGTTTGACAACTCAGCCTGTTCAACTACGCATCATCATGATCATCAATCATTTGATCTAGTGAGTCTGAATCTTCTCTGGTCCACCCACTCTATACTGAGTTTTCATTTCCATACTCACCTTGAAGCCACGGGTTGCTATAGTGCCATCTTTATTGAGTTGTGGTAAAATCGTGGGATTACTACAATCTTGCAACAACCTGAATGTTATTCTTTACAAAAAAAAAGTTGCAAGCGGCCTTGCAACCAGCAGGACGAATCCAGCATAGTCAGAATTTTGGAATTGGTCGAAAGGTCGCTTGCTTGTCCATAGGGACACATTGAAGTTGCAGTTGTCGTAATCTCAAATTTTGAGCATGACTCGCGTGTGACGCTGGGTTGCCATACAGTCCTAATCTTGATTAGACCACTGTCCATAGAGCATGCATAGCAATAAAGCTGTGTATGTTAACCGACAGAACTTCAAGTTCAACTATTGGTTAATGGTAAGCTAGTAGGCAATGGCTTATTTTACAAAAGCAGCATAGTAAAAATAGAGATAGAACCTCTTCTAAAATCGTTGGTTTCATTAGACAAATAATGGTTATGAGAAAAAAAAACCAAAAAAAAACAAAGACGGAATTGTTAACTTCAAGAACGGTCATTGCCCAGATCGAGGGCAGCTGCTGGCACAATATGTCAAACAGATTAGCAAAACTCTGATAAGAGACTACAGAGACATATTTAAAGCTCCCATGTGTCTCATTTCATTCTTTGACCGTCACTGATTTAAACACCGTAAATACTTAATTTGGAACGTTTATAAATCGTTACAGCCCAACCGCAGTGACTTTCAACGACTCAACAAAAAAACCTGAGACAAGTTTTTGCCAAAAATGTGGTGGGAGTCGCTTTTATTAACATTTTTAACAACTTCAGAAATCACGTGTGAGACCAGTACTATCGTAACACCACGCCTGCCCACTTGGCGCACGCCTCCTCCTCAATCCAGCTTTCTAGGTTGTACTGCCCAGCTCTACAAGCCAGCTGTGCCCTGCCTGCACCCAGCTGGCCCTTGGAAAAATAACTTTTCCTCCAAACCGGCTTTTATGATTGTTCTAGGCCAACAAATAGGGACCTGCCGGACCAACACATGTCCCCCCACAGACGGGTAGCTTTTAAGTACCAACTTACTGTTACTCCCACTATTATCAGCATCCACTCCAGAAATCCAGGAGCGGGTGGCACCAAAAGGCTGCGTCATGTCCACTTACAGCTCTTCAGATGAACCCCCAACCTTCAGTGGCCATTTTATGGAATTTAGAATCACACAATTTCAGTTGCAATTTGCAAGTACAGTGTAATTTTATGTTAAATGCTCCATTTAGCCATGATGGCCTTGGAGACTTGTCAGCAGTAGCTTAATATAAATATTGTGATAGTAGTCAACTGGAGGGATAGGAGGGGACAAATTCAAATAATATTATGTTAAAGAACCACTAATGATCTAGCCCCTTAATACACGATCTGGCAAACAGGAACTTGTAAGGCCAGGATCACACACACAGTGTGTGTGTGTGTGTGTGTGTGTGTGTGTGTGTGTGACCCTGGCCTAAAGCAGCTTAATACAAGACCTAGATTGCAGCTCTAGCTGAGATCTAGCCTGAGATAGAGCCTTTAGTGGCAAGGAAGTATCAGATATGTACTTGGCAGTGCCTCCCTGCCAACATGTATGAGATACTTCCTTGGCAGGAAAAGGGTTTTAGTAGCATCTGATTTAAGTATTTTTGGGCAAAAAAAAAAGGTAGCGAAAAATGCCACTGAAATGACACTGTGCGTGTGAATCCAGCCATAATTCTGTGTTTGGCTCAAAACACTGCCACAAAAACTGCATTTGTTTGAGATGCAGTTTTTGATGTTTTTTTGTGCCAATCGCAAGACTGGATCAAACAGGAAGGAAAATATGCTAGTTTTTGAATGCACTAATGGGTTAGAATAAAAAAAACTGCATCAAAAACGGCGTGTGTGATTACAGCCCTAGGCCAGGATCACACACACAGTTCGGATGCAGTTTTTTTTGGCAGTTTTTGGCTCAGTTTTTTGAGCCAAACACAGAAGTGGACACAAAAGAAAGGAGATGTATTAGTATTTTCTTTATACCTTTGTACATTTCCTTTCTTTTGGATCCACTTCTTGCTTTGGCTCCAAAAACTGAGCCAAAAACTGCATCAAAACTGTGTGTGTGATCCTGGCCTTAAGAGGGAACTGTCACTAATTTAGTAATGCCTAATTTCCTAACTAAAATAGGCACTGTCACGCTGATAATTCCAGTGAAAATTGTGTCTCAAAAAGATTATTATGAGTTATGAGCTTATTTCTAAATATGCAAATGAGGCTATACTAGCCAAAGGGGTGATAACGCTGTTCTTTCTCTGTGGGCAGTGTTTGTGTTTATCTGTATAACACTGTCCTATCAGCATCATTCAGCTTCTCCCCTTCCCTGCACAGCGTAATCTCAGCTTCATGAAACGGAGTATCCGGCACACCAATTTGAAAAAAGGTAATTTTTTATTTATTTTTTAAGTGCAACGTTTCGGGCAATATGACCTTCTTCAGGCACTGAGCCATGCTGGGTACTTCATAGACGAGCGCTTGCTATAGTAAAAGCGGCCGGCCGCTTTGTCATGGCGCCATGACAAGCGCTCGTCTATGCAGTGTACCCAGCAAGGCTCCCTGCCTGAAGAAGGTCGTATTGACCGAAACGTTGCACTCTGACACTGGCATTAAAAACAAAATAAAAAATTAACTTTTTTTCAAATTGGTGTGCCATATACTCTCTTTCATACTTTCATACACATCATTTGGGTTGGGCCCCTATCCATACAAAACCACTTCCACCCTGTATCTGGTGCTATCTGAACCTACACACAAATTAATCTCAGCTTCAATCGCGAGATCACACTGTTTACACTTCTGGCCGCAGCTCCTTCAACACATCGCCTCAGCACTCATCCTGGAAGACGGATGACTTGGCTACCTAATCAATCAGATTGCCCGCTCTGCTATTGAAGATGTTGATAAAAAAAATAAAAATAATAATATTACAAAAATATATTCAACAAGCTAAATACAGCAGTACAAATCTCTCTCCTTCCCCGATAACCTGCTACAATGGATCAGTGTAAGTTATATGTTTAAATGGGGGTTCCAATACCTTTTTTATGTTTTTTCCATCTCTGCACCACTTCTTATTTTCTATATTAAAACCCCCTAAATATCGTTCTTTTAATTTTTTAATTTTCTTTTAGCATTACGCTGTTTTGTTTACATAGAGAAATTTGTTTACCTTGGTTTGTTACTTCTAACGCTCTTCCGGTCATTCTGCTCCCGGCATGCACTGCATGCTTTTACTGCGCATGCGTTATTCAAGTAAACATTAGTTGAAATGCGCAGGCGCTAGTTTAGCAAGTCGTCGTTCGGAACAGCCCACTACAGGAACGTCCGGATGACGCACCGTTTGTGGAGAAGACAGAAGGAGGAGCTCGTCCGGAAATAAAGAATCAAGAAGACCAGCACGTCAGCAGAAGAGAAAAGTTCTGATGGTGGCTGAGTCACGTGATACTACTCGGTATTAGAAGACATCTACAGCTTTGCATCGATAAGTATATTATAAATATAGTTTAATACATATTTAAAATATTTAGCAAAATTGTTTTACAAAGGTCAAAAACCCCTTTAAGCTCTCAGAGGTTTTCCTAGGCTGGATAAAATTGCACAAAATTCACAGCTGTGAGTAATAGTGTCTGTATGGACTTCCAGCCTCTGGATGTAAACACAAAGGTTACTATTCTCAGCAAGTTGAGATCTTGAAATGGGTTACAAAATTTAAACCAAACGTATATTAGAAAGTTGTGTGTTATTTTCATATACAATAATTAAGTTGCAATTGCAAAAGTCCTTTAATCTTTTGGGGACTGAGCCAATTTTGTCTTTGAGGATATAAACAATTTTTTGATTTTGCCTTTTTTCATTCCAGGGGGTCAAGACGTTTTAATTTTTTTTGTTTGATGTAGCTGCATGAAGCTTTGTTTTTTTTGCAGGACAAGATGTACTTTATGTAGGTACCATTTTTTGTGGTACATACACTACCATTCAAAAGTTTAGGGTCACTTAGAAATTTCCTTATTTTTGAAAGAAAAGCACAGTTTTTTTCAATGAAGATAACATTAAATTAATCAAAAATACACTCTACTGTATACATTGTTAATGTGCTAATTGACTAGTCTAGCTGCAAATGTCTGGTTTTTAATGCAATATCTACATAGGTGTATAGAGGCCCATTTCCAGCAACCATCACTCCAGTGTTCTAATGGTACATTGTGTTTGCTAACTGTGTTAGAAGGCTAATGGATGATTAGAAAACACTTGAAAACCCTTGTGCAATTATGTGAGCACCGCTGTAAACTGTTTTGCTGTTTAGAGGAGCTATAAAACTGACATTCCTTTGAGCTAGTTGAGAATCTGGAGCATTACATTTGTGGGTTCGATTAAACTCTCAAAATGGCTAAAAAAAGAGAGCTTTCATGTGAAACTCGACAGTCTATTCTTGTTCTTAGAAATGAAGGCTATTCCATGCGAGAAATTGCCAAGAAACTGAAGATTTCCTACAACGGTGTGTACTACTCCCTTCAGAGGACAGCACAAACAGGCTCTAACCAGAGTAGAAAAAGAAGTGGGAGGCCCCGCTGCACAACTGAGCAACAAGACAAGTACATTAGAGTCTCTAGTTTGAGAAATAGACGCCTCACAGGTCCTCAACTGGCAGCTTCATTAAATAGTACCCGCAAAACGCCAGTGTCAACATCTGCAGTGAAGAGGCGACTCCGGGATGCTGGCCTTCAGGGCAGAGTGGCAAAGAAAAAGCCATATCTGAGACTGGCTAATAAAAGGAAAAGATTAATATGGGCAAAAGCACACAGACATTCGACAGAGGAAGATTGGAAAAAAGTGTTATGGACAGACGAATCGAGGTGTTTGGATCACACAGAAGAACATTTGTGAGACGCAGAACAACTGAAAAGATGCTGGATGAGTGCCTGACGCCATCTCTCAAGCATGGTGGAGGTAACGTGATGGTCTGGGGTTGCTTTGGTGCTGGTAAAGTGGGAGATTTGTACAAGGTAAAAGGGATTTTGAATAAGGAAGGCTATCACTCCATTTTGCCATACCCTGTGGACAGCGCTTGATTGGAGCCAATTTCATCCTACAACAGGACAATGACCCAAAGCACACCTCCAAATTATGCAAGAACTATTTAGTGAAGAAGCAGGCAGCTGGTATTGTATCTGTAATGGAGTGGCCAGCGCAGTCACCAGATCTCAACCCCATAGAGCTGTTGTGGGAGCAGCTTGACCGTATGGTACGCAAGAAGTGCCCATCAAGCCAATCCAACTTGTGGGAGCGGCTTCTGGAAGCATGGGGTGAAATTTCTCCCGATTACCTCAGCAAATTAACAGCTAGAATGCCAAAGGTCTGCAATGCTGTAATTGCTGCAAATGGAGCATTCCAAGACCAAAGCAAAGTTTGAAGGAGAAAATTATTTCAAATAAAAATCATTATTTATAACCTTGTCAATGTCTTGACTATATTTTCTAGTTATTTTGCAACTCATTTGATTGATAAATATAAGTGTGAGTTTTCATGGAAAACACAAAATTGTCTGGGTGACCCCAAACTTTTGAACGGTAGTGTATATATGAGCGTTAGTTTTTTAATTATAGATTTTTTTATATTTATTTAACTTTTTTTATCCTTAATTGGATTATTGATTTTTATTTTTTTCCTGCAAAATACTGCCCCCTCAGTCTCTGCCTCTGTATGCCGTGATCAGTGTTGATTGCGACTTTCAATAGGTTAAACAGCGGCGATCAGGGGATGTTACAGACATTGCCCTGCTCCCGATTGTGTGGGCAGCGCCCAAATGATCATCATGACAAGCATGCTCGTTATACTGCAGCTACTGCCTGCCCCTGGTTAAATGCTTGTGGAGGACACAATGCTGGAGACCCTTTTAAATACGTTATCTCACTAACACAACCCCTTCCATATACTCTATTAGGGAATATCGTAGCCAGAGATTGGGGTCCCCATTTGTGACGCCCTCTATTAGAAAGAGCAGCTCTCTCTTTGGTGGACTTGTTCACTCATTTGGATGTATTGTTGACTGCAGGTTTCTGAAGCTTAAACCACCTTCTAGTTAAAAAGGAGTGATCTTAACGAGACAAACTTTTTAACAAAATAATTTACATTTTTGTAGTAAAACTTAAAAAAATGAATGCTGCCATTTGATTGGTTTCTCTCATTTCGGCCCTTCTGTTCACATAGTACCACTTTATTACATTTATTTGAAGCTAAAACGCTTTACTCGGCCAACTTACTCCCACCCTCAAAATTTTCCACTCCTGGTTTCCATATTTCCTGGATCCAGCGTGTTGTGTGAAAGACATTGAAGTCAATAAAGTTAACTGGGAAAGACATCTTAATGTGACTATATACAGTTGTGTCCTATTTAACCCTCTCAGCAAGCCGAGGTCTTGTGTTGCAATAACCCTGCATGCCAGTACTCGACTGATGAAATACAGAAAAAACATCCAAAAATACAAAGAAATAAAAAACTTTTTGAGGGCAAAGCACCTAAATGTAGAGTAATAAAGGATCCAGGCAGCTAGTTCTTCATGAGTCATGTTATTAGAGGAAGCCAAGTGAATGCCTTCAGCTCCTTTCTATTAATCTACTTCCAAATACTGCCACAAATCCCAAACTTCATGGAACGAAAGAAGAAACCAGGCGTTGTTTATTACGGCGGTTTTAACAACTATTTTCTTTATAAATGACATGTCAAGATCTTCTATTTTATAGGTATTTAAAATCCAATTGGTAAGTAGCGAGAGCCCAGCTGATACCAATAAGTGGAAGTTAGGGAGGTGATTTTTTTTCCACTCTCAGCTTTGCAGAGGTCTGAAAATAGCATCAAAGTATGGCTTTGATTATTGACGGTGCCTGGAGCAGCATCAGAGCCGGCTTTGACGGGAAAGCTGTTTTCTGAGAAGTCAAAAGTCAGTGATACTGTCCAGCAGACCCTGGGTGAGGTCACAGGTCATGTTGTGGATAAGGAGGGTCAGATGTGTGTATGTGTATGTTTATCAGAGTCACAATGAAATATAGACCTGGTTTCTAGCATTATTATGGCCGGGCCAGACGTCTTTTTTGTTTCTTGTTTTCTTGTTAGATTTTAATGGAAACAATAAAATTATTGTTCATTTTTGTGAAGCGGTTTTTTTTCTTTAGTTTTTATTTGCCGTCATGGGAATTGTTGAAAAATAAGTTTAAGTAGTTTTATAACGTGGTTGTTTTGAATACCATTATTTATTTATTTATTTATTTTTTAATGCAAAAAAAAAAATCAAAAATCAAAAATGTATTTCCTAATATATATATATATTTTTAGCTTTATTTTTGTGATTGAAGGCTCCAAATTACTGCAGGTAAATGATACAATTCTGTCTTTCTTTAGCCACCACTAGAGGGAGCTCAGGAGATTACTGCATACCGTTCATAGATTTTAAAGAATCACTCTGGTGAATTTCTGTTTTCCTCTCTCCATTTGAAAATGTGATTAAGTTAAGGGTAAAGAGGTTTTTCTCTTACCGACACTTTATTTTACTATTATCCGCTCTATTTCGGGCTGTCGTTGGATCACTTCGTCCCCACTCTGACTCCCTGAATCTTACAGCATCTTCTGTAGGGACCAGAAATCAGTCTCTTAATGCAAGTCTATGAAAGCCTTGATGTGAGTCTCATAGACTTGCATTGAGAGACTGACCTCTGGTCCACACAGCAGATGTTTTGGTTGGAGTGCAGGCCACGTGACTAAACAACAGCCCGGAATGAAGCAGCTAACTGTAAAATAAAATGCCCGCTAAGGGAATAAACTTCACTACCATTTCACTTAATCATGTTTACAAACAGAGGGTGGAAAATTCCATTGGATTGCTTCTTTAACCCCTTCCCGACATCCGCCGTATATATACGGCGCTGCCGGGAAGGTGTTCCCGCAAAGCGCAGTACAGTTACGTCGCAGTGATGGTGTGGGCTCAGAAGCAGAGCCGGCACCATCACCGCGGGGTGACAGCTGTATTATACAGCTGGCACCCTCCTGTAACTGCCAGGACCGGAGCTATTCTCCGATCCGGCTGATTAACCCCTCAGATGCTGCGCTCAATATTGCGCAGCATCTGATAGGTTTTAACCCGACTGGCAACCCAGTGACGCAATCGCTGGGTTGCTATGGCAATCGGACGCCAGAAAATGGCGTCCGAGTTTGCCTTGTACGGGAGCCTGCGGCGCGTCCTCATAGGCTTGCTGTTAGTGAATAACTGACAGCGCTAATACACTGCACTACGTATGTAGTGCAGTGTATTAGAGTAGCGATCGGGGCATCAGGCCCTCAAGCCCCCTAGTGGGAGAAGTCAAAAAAGTTTAAAAAAGTTAATAAAAATGTGGTAAAACAATAAAAACACACACACGTTTCAAATAAAAATAAAGCTAAACTGACTTTTTTCCCATAGTAAGACATTATTATGGGAAAAACCATAAAAATTAAAAAAACTATACATAATTGGTATCGCCGCGTCCGTAACGACCCAAACTACAAAACTATTATGTAAAAAAACCATGAAAAACAACGCCAGAATCTTTGTTTTTAGGTCACATCTCCTTCCAAAAAATGCTATAAAAAGTGATCAAAAAGTCACATTTACTCCAAAATAGTACTAATAAAAACGGAAATCCGTCCCGCAAAAAACAATCCCTGACACAGCTTTGTGTACACAAAAATAAAACAGTTATGGGTCTTAGAATATGGTGACACAGAAAACAAATGATTTTATAAAAAAAGTGATTTTATTGTGCAAAAGCTGCAATACATAAAAAAAACTATATAAATTTGGTATCGCCGTAATCGTATCGACCCGCAGAATAAAGCTAACATGTAAGTTAGGGCGCACTGTGGAAGCCGAAAAAAACCCAATAAAAAACTATTCCAGAATTGCTTGTTTTTGGTAATTTCCTTTAGCAAAAAATGAAATAAAAAGTGATCAAAAAGTCGTATGTGTTCCAAAATGGTACCAATAAAATCTACAGCCCGTCTCGCAAAAAACAAGCCCTCACACCGCTCAATAAACTGAAAAATAAAAAAGTTATGGCACTAGTAATGCGGTGATGAAAAACATCTCAATGCGCAGGCCGGAGGGAAACATTCCTTCAGTTTCAGGGCCATAGTATTGAGGAACTAGGAAGGGAAGGGACATAGCACATCCGCTGGAAGCGAGGGCGCCCGTATTATACCAGCGCAAAACTTTCCTAGCAATATTTCCCAAACTACGAAGGAGAAAAAGTCCCCAAAAGGTGCAGAGCGTTACAAAAGGGGGATAAGAAAGAAAACCGTTTATCAGTGTGACATCGGACTGCGCATAACGAATCGCTTCACAGCGTAACACACATCTATGGATAATTGCATTATTTACCCCATTATTATGCCCTGATGTACTCCTCACAGATTACATATATCCTGATGGACTCCGCACAGATTACATATGCCCTGATGTACTCCGCACAGATTACATATATCCTGATGGACTCCGCACAGATTACATATACCCTGATGTACTCCGCACAGATTACATATACCCTGATGGACTCCGCACAGATTACATATACCCTGATGTACTCCGCACAGATTACATATACCCTGATGTACTCCACACAGATTACATATGCCCCCACATTATAAACTGAAATACCAGCAAAACTCAAACAAAACTACCAAGCAAAATCCATGCTCAAAATGGCGGTCTTTCCCTTCTTAGCCCTACAGTGTGCCCAAACAGCAATTTATGGCCACAAGTAAGGCATTACCATACCCGGGAGAACCCGCTTAACAATTTATGGGGTAAGATTCTCTAGGGGCACAACATATTGTGCAGTGAATAGGCAGATCAGTGGAAAAATTGCAATTTTCACTTTGCACCATCCACTGCGTATTAATTTCTGAAAAACACCTGTGGAGTCTAAATTCTCACTACACCCCTTGATGCCTTTAGGGGTGTAGTTTCTAAAACGGGGTCACTTTTGTCTGGTACATCAGGGGTTTTGCAAATGCAACATGGCGTCCACAAACCATTCCAGCAAAATCTACGCTCCAAAAGATAAATACCGCTCCTTTTCTTCTGAATGCTCCCATATACGTAAACAGCTGGTTATAACCACATATGGGGTGTTACTGTACTCCGGAGAAATTTCTTTACAAATGTTGGGGTGCATTTTCTTTTTTATTCTTGTAAAAATGAAAGATGTTGATCTAAAACCACATCTTGTTGGAAAAAAAATATATTTTTCATTTTCATGGCTTAATTCTAATTAATTCAGCAAAAAACCTTTGGGATCAAAATTTTCACTATACCCCTAGATGATTCCTCAGGGGGTGCAGTTTCCCAAATGGAGTCACTTTTGGGGTGTTTCCACTGTACTAGTACTACAGGGGCTCAGCAAATGTGACATGGCGCCCAGAAACTATTCCAAAATCCAAATGATGCTCCTTCCATTCTGAGCCATACCGTGTGTCCAAACAGACGTTTATGACCACATGTGGGGTATTGTTTTACTCAGGAGAAATTGCTTTACAAATGTTGCGGTGCTTTATCTCCTTCAGTCCTTGTGGAAATGAAAAAAAAATACCTAAACCTACATTTTCTTTGAAAAAAATGTAGATTTTCATTTTTACGGCCTACTTCCAATAAGTTCTGTAAAACACCTGTGGGGTCAAACTGCTCACTGTACCCCTAGATAATTTCCTCTTGGGTTGAGTTTCCAAAATGGGGTCACTTGTTGGGGGTTTCCCCTGTTTTGTCCCCTCAGGGGCTTTGCAGATGCGACATGACCACCGCAAACCACTCCTGCTAAATTTGAGTTCCAAAAGCCAAATGGCGCTCTTTCCCTTCTCAGCCACGCCGTGTGTCCAAACAGCCGTTTATTACAACATGTGGGGTACTGTTTTACTCGGGAGAAATTTCTTTACAAATTTTATGGTGCTTTTTCTCCTTTAGTCCTTGTGGAAATGAAAAAAAAAATTAGCTAAACCTACATTTTATTTGAAAAAATTTAGATTTTCATTTTCACAGCCTACTTCCAAAAATTTCTGCAAAAAACCTGTGGGGTCAAAATGCTCACTATACCCTTAGATAATTTCCTCAAGGGGTATAGTTTCCAAAATGGGGTCACTTGTTGGGGGTATCCACTGTTTTGTCCCCTCAGGGGCTTTGCAAATGCAACATGGCCTCCGCAAACCATTCCTGCTAAATTTGAGCTCCAAGAGCCAAATGGCGCTCTTTCCCTTCTAAGCCCTGCCGTGTGTCCAAACAACCGTTTATTACCCCATGTGGGTATTGTTTTACTCGGGAGAAATTGCTCTACAAATGTTGTGGTGCTTTTTCTACTTTTTCTACTTTAGTTCTTTTGGAAATGAAAAAAAATTAGCTAAACCTACATTTTATTTGAAAAAATGTCGATTTTCATTTTCATGGCCTAGTTCCAAAAAAACTGGCCGGTCAAAATGCTTGCTACACCCCTAAATAAATTCCTCGAGGGGTATAGCTTCCAAAATGGGGTCACTTTTGGGGGGTTTCCACTGTTTTAGTTCCACAAGACCTCTTCAAATCTGACATGGTGCCTAAAATATATTCTAATAAAAATGAGGCCCAAAATCCACTAAGTGCTACTTTTGCTACAGAGGCCTGTGCTTCAGTCCAGTAGCACACTGGGGCCACATGTGGGATATTTCCTAAAACTGCAGAACCTGGGCAATAAATATTGAGTTGCATTTCTCTGGTAAAACCTTCTGTGGTACAAAAAAAATGGATTCAAAATGAACTTCTGGAAAAAAATTATGAGCTTTGTAAATTTCACCTCTACTTTGCCTTAATTCCTGCGCAATGTCTAAAGGGTTAAGAAACTTTATAAATGCTGTTTTGAGTACCTTGAGGGGTGCAGTTTTTAAAATGGGGTGACTTATTGGGGGTTTCTAATATCCAAGGACCTCAAAGCCACTTCACAACTGAACTGGCCCCTGTAAAAATAGAATTTTGACATTTTCTTGAAAGTGTGAGAAATTGCTGCTAAAGTTCTAAGCCTTGTAACGTTCTAGAAAAATAAAATGATGTTCAAAAAACTATGGCAATCTAAAGTAGACATATGGGGGATGTTAATTAGCAAAAATTTTGTGTGGTATAACTGCCTGTCTTACAAGCAGATACATTTAAATTGAGAAAAATGCTAATTTTTGCAATTTTTCGCTAAATTTTGGTGTTTTTCACAATTAAATACTGAATGTATCGGGCAAATTTTGCCAGTAACATAAAGTCCAATGTGTCACGAGAAAACAATCTCAGAATCACTTGGATAGGTAAAAGCATTCCGGAGTTATTACCACATAAAGTGAAACATGTCAGATTTGAAAAATGAGGTTCTGTCAGG
This sequence comes from Rhinoderma darwinii, assembly GCF_050947455.1. Classification (NCBI taxonomy): domain Eukaryota; kingdom Metazoa; phylum Chordata; class Amphibia; order Anura; family Rhinodermatidae; genus Rhinoderma; species Rhinoderma darwinii. The sequence goes on from NC_134690.1 coordinate 383,887,790, forward strand.
AAGGTCAAAAGTGGCCAAAGAGGGAAGAGGTTAAATCAATAATAAGATAGTATGCACTAAGCTCATAAGCCCCCCCCCCATAGTGGTGGCTGCAGGTAGTCAGAATTATCATTTAACTCTATGTCTATGCAGGTGATTTGGAGCTCTGTATCAGAAATGCAGATCTCCAATCTCGCTATGACATTAATCATCATAGACTGTAGGACCTAGAAACTGTTAACACCATGTTAAAAGCTGAACATTCACTTTAAGACTGGGTTCACACTACCTATTTTCAGACGAAATGGAGGCGTTTTACGTCTCGAAATACGTCTGAAAAAACGGCTCCAAAACGTCGGCAAACATCTGCCCATTACTTTCAATGGGCTTTACGATGTACTGTGCCGACAACCTGTCCTTTTACGCGTCGCTGTCAAAAGACGGCGCGTAAAATTACAGCCTCATCAAAAGAAGTGCAGGACACTTCTTGGGACGTAATTGGAGCCGTTTTTCATTGACTCCAATGAAGAACAGCTCCAAATTATGTCTGTAAAAGACGCCCCGCAAAACGCGAGTACGAGCAATTACGTCTGAAATTCAGGAGTTGTTTTCTACTGAAAACAGCTCCGTAATTTCAGACGTAATTGCAGTTATCGTGTGCACATACCCTAAGGCTAAAAAGATAGTTAATTGATAGTTATCACAGACATACGTGACATGGAATCAGACTGAACATATGAGTTTTTACCTTATTTTTTCAAGGGGATTTTTCAATTATGGGACAGTACAGAGGTAACAGGTGGGTCCTAGGTTTGAATCACATGATGGGCAACATCTGGATGGAGTTTGTATGTTCTCTTTATATTTGTGTGGGTTTCCGCCTATTCAAAAACATAAATTGGCCCTTTTATATGTGTCTGAGAAAGGAAAATTAAATTTATGAACACAGACTTATGGGTCAGTTTTAAGGCAAATCCATTTGCACAGGCCATGGATAGGGAAATACATAACATTCAAAGGCCGTGGTCTCCAAAAAATACGAGACCCCCAGAGGGCCCCAAGTATAGCTTGGGTGACCATCAACTATCTCTATAGGACTCATCTTACTGGAACCCCATAGCAGGGGTGGGGACAAGCTTTCTTGGTGCCCAGGGCAAGGGTTAAAAATAAGCTCACCATCTTGATCTCTGAAGTTAAGCATATGTTATGAACAATCATTTTTCTGAAATCCATTGGTCCTTACATCTCCTTTTAATGTGCACGTTTAGCTCCACTGATATACAGGGTGGGCCATTTATATGGATACACCTAAATAAAATGGGAATGATTGGTGATATTAACTTCCTGTTTGTGGCACATTAGTATATGGGAGGGGGGAAACTTTTCAAGCTGGGTGTTGACCATGGCGGCCATTTTGAAGTCGGCCATTTTGTATCCAACTTTAGTTTTTTCAATGGGAAGAGGGTCATGTGACACATCAAACTTATCGAGAATTTCACAAGAAAAACAATGGTGTGCTTGGTTTTAACGTTACTTTATTCTTTCATGAGTTATTTACAAGTTTCTGACCACTTATAAAATGTGTTCAAAGTGCTGCCGATTGTGTTGGATTTTCAATGCAACCCTCTTCTCCCACTCTTCACACACTGATAGCAACACCGCAGAAGAAATGCTAGCACAGGCTTCCAGTATCCGTAGTTTCAGTTGCTGCACATCTCGTATCTTCACAGCATAGACAATTGCCTTCAGATGACCCCAAAGATAAAAATCTAAGGGCGTCAGATCGGGAGGCATTTCTTCTGCGGTGTTGCTATCAGTGTGTGAAGAGTGGGAGAAGAGGGTTGCATTGACAATCCAACACAATGGGCAGCACTTTGAACACATTTTATAAGTGGTCAGAAACTTGTAAATAACTCATGAAAGAATAAAGTAACGTTAAAACCAAGCACACCATTGTTTTTCTTGTGAAATTCTCGATAAGTTTGATGTGTCGCATGACCCACTTCCCATTGAAAAAACTAAAGTTGGATACAAAATGTCCGACTTCAAAATGGCCGCCATGGTCAACACCCAGCTTGAAAAGTTTCCCCCCTCCCATATACTAATGTGCCACAAACAGGAAGTTAATATCACCAACCATTCCCATTTTATTTAGGTGTATCTATAGAAATGGCCCACCCTGTACATTAAAGCAGAGCACAAATGTTCATTTCTTGCATTTGTAAAAAAAATTCAATATACTATCCCCCCCCCCCCCCCGCTCGCCCTGTCTGAGCCACAAAGGCTTTCTAGTTTGTGCGAATATTTTATGTTTGGATCCTAGCTGGATTGAATGAATTGAAGAATTCTGGACCACTGGCTTCTGGATTAAATGACTTACACTGTAATAGATATTTATTGTGTTGTTCTCAACAAGAAGAAATACTTGTTATCCTCCGCTGTTTTCTACTGGAATTCGATTTTGAACTTTAAGTGTCAGCAATAAATATTTTTAATTTATAATGAACCACAGTGCGCTAGTGTCATGGCATAGGCATCTTATATTTTCATGATAAATAGGCTGTATACAGTATAATTAAGAAAAATTCCTGGCTACAAAAGTCTTATTTTTACTATGCCATGAGCATATTGTATTGTTAATCAAGGCAACAATTCTTGCCAACTCAGCACAAAATTTGCATAATTACAAAAATTGCTATTACATAACTCCATATTTCGTAACTTTGTTATATAACATACTCATTGTCGTGTCGCTTGTGATGATATAATCTTAAAAGGATCACAACTAAACCAGATCTGTCATCAAGCAGAAATGTTATCTTCATTTGAGCAGAAACTGAACATTTGAGAAGATAATCTTGGTTCAAAATGTCAATTAGCATCTTCTTCTTTGTTAGGCAATTTATTAAGTAAAAATTACAGCTAAAACTCAGAAACTACGATTTGCTTGGATTATCCTGGAATATTTTGGTGGCTCCATTATTAACTTGCCTTGGAGGACTCCAGTCCATGCCTCTTTCAATCTGTGTAGGGACTGCTGCTCTCACAAGCAAATTTGGCCAATCGTGAATTAAGCAATAAAAAGAGACATGGCTATAGTCGCACCCATGCATTGGTACCTGAAGGGACTCAATGAGACACTTGCCACATAAGAAGACTCCAGTAATAAGAATAATCTTTATTTATATAGCACCAACATATTACGCAGCACTTTACAATTCAGAGGGAACATGTACATACAATATCGGACATTACATAGTGACAAAACTAATATACAATTCAAACAAGAGGAGTGAGGACCCTGCTCGCAAGAGCTCATAATCTATGAGGAAATAAGGGAGACACAAAGTGTAACAGTGTTTGTTCTGTACAATAGTCCAGTAATCTTTTATACATATGGGGTGGTAACATAAAGCTGCATGAGCTGGTCACCAGCCATTATCTGTATATGGCAGACATGAAATGCAGTACGGGGCAAGAAATGTGGGGGATACTTCTGAATTAAGGGATCAGGCATTGAGAAATAATGTAATGGGGGACCAGGGAAAGGAGTCAGATTAGGGAATGTTATAGGCCTGTCTTAAAAGATGCGTTTTCAGGGCAAGCTTAAAACTGTTGATGTTGGGAACTGATCTGATTGTCTGGGGTAGTGCATTCTTGAGATCTGGTGCAGAACGAGAAAAATCTTGGAGACAGTAGTGCGAGGTTCGGATTATGGTGGATGTTAATCTAAGGTCGTTGGCAGAACATATAGCACGAGTAGGGTGGTAGACAGAGATGAGGGAGGAGATGTAAGGAGGTGCAGCACTGTGGAGAGCTTTGTGGGTGAGAGTAATAAGTTTGAATTTAATTCTGAAGGGTTTGGGCAACCAGTGCAGAGACTGGCACAGATTAGAGGCGTTGGTGTAGCGGTTGGTCATAAAGATGAGCCTGGCTGCTGCATTAAGTATAGATTGGAGAGGGGAGAGTTTAGTGAGTGGAAGACCGATTAGTAATGAGTTACAGTAATCAAGACGAGAGTGAATCAGAACGACAATAAGAGTTTTGGCTGTTTCCACAGTAATAAAAGAGCGGATTCTGGAGATGTTTTTGAGGTGAAAATGACAGGAGCATGTAAGTGATTGGATGTGAGGAGTAAAGGAAAGATCTGGGCCAACAACAACTCCAAGACAGCGGGAGTGCTGCTTAGGAGTTATGGTAGTGCCACACACTGAGATGGAGACATCAGGTTTAGGTAGGTTAGTAGATGGTGGAAACACAAGGAGCTCAGTGTTGGAAAGATTCAGTGTTTTGTATTAGAGCAGGGGTGATGTCATGGGAAGAGGCATATAAGTGGACGTCATCAGCGTAGAGATGGTGCTGGAAGTCAAATCTGCCTATGGTTTGTCCAATAGGGGCTGTGTAGAGAGAAAAGAGGAGCGGACCTAGGACCGGTCCCTGAGGAACCCCGATAGCAAGCGGAAGAGTAGAAGAAGTAGAACCAGAAAATGACACACTGAATGAGCTATCAGAGAGACGGGAAGAAAACCAAGAGAGAGTAGTGTCTTTAAGGCCAATAGAGTGGAGCATGTTAAGTAGGAGTTGGTGGACTACAGTGTCAAAGGCTGCAGAGAGATCCAGAAGAATCAGGAGAGAGTATTTGCCGATAGATTTAGCCGCCAAGAAATCGTTTGAGACTTTAGTAAGGGCAGTTTCTGTGGAGTGTAGAGTGCGGAAACCAGATTGTAAGGCGTCAAGAATTGAGTTAGCAGCGTGATAGCAAATAACGCAGACCAAGTGTTCCAGGAGTTTGGAGATGAAGGGAAGATTAGAGATAGGTCAGTAGTTAGCAGCGCTGGATGGGTCAAGAGTTGGTTTTCTTAGTATTGCGGGAGGAAAGGGGATCGATGTTACTAGGGGACTGGGAGATAACATCATGCCGGATGTTGTTAAGTGGCCAGGTCTTCAGCACTGAGATCTGTGATTGGCGTCTGCACTTTAGGACTAAGGAGGGAATGAAATGTATCAAAGAGGCATTATGGATTATTAGATAGTGCGGAGATGAAAGGGGTTAAATAGACTTGTTTGGCTCTGTGAAGGGCAGAGTTGTAAGTTCTCACCATAAATTTGTAATGGAGGAGGTCTGCTGACAAATGCGATTTTCTCCACTGACGTTCGGCACATCTAGAGCACCGCTAAGGAAAGCGGGATTGAGGTGTGTGCCCGGGTTTTGGACGTCTTTGCTGTGTGATTCGGAGTATACAGGGGCTTCTTCATCAAAAGCATTTTTTTTTTAACATTCTTTTATTTATATTTTCGTCTGAATAAGTATACAGCCAAACATAAAATATTCGCACAAAGCGTACATAAAAAATGAAACAATATAATAGAATTATTTTTTTGCACCGCCAACATTCATCTGGCACAGCTGGATAAAAGGAGGGGAGCAACGTCGGGACCCTATACCACCTAGATAATATCTTATAGTTAGTTTCCTGGGCTTTACAAGAGATAGAGCATTTATGACACAAGGCAAACGCTTTCGACCAGTCAACCATCGACGGAGGCGAAGTAAGTTCCCTCCCCCCCCCTGCACAAAGGACGGAAGCGTATCATTACTTAAATCCTGCAGAAAATTGTAAATGATAGAGATAGTTTTAATGGAGGAATAGATACAACACACAATTGCTCCAGCGGTGTCAGGTCCCTATGCAGACGCAGCTTCGTCTTATTATCATTATAGAAGTGTTGTACCCGTAGAAAGTCCCAGCGTCTAGTTATAGATCTCTCCATTTCTGGGACAAGTACATCAAAAGACTTAAGACCCTGAGTCGTCAAAACATGATGGAAAGTCAAAGGAGAAGGTCTAGAGGAATAAGAGCGAATATTGGGGCGCAACCCCGGGGCAAAATCAACATTGTGGGATATCGACACCAGCGGACCATCTGAAGGTATCACTATCGCTAGGCCCCGGAACCGTTTATATGTGAGAACTACCTCTCCTGCTACAAAAGGGAGTTGAGTGTTATACCTAGCTGTGTAATATCGCATTCTAAGCCACGGAAGTGCAGTAAAGGGAACCAGTGCCAAAAAATCCTCCAGCTTCACCCATAACTTAGAGGTTTTATGATGGAACCAGTCCAATATTCTAGCACCCACCCAGTAATAGGCTTAACAGTCAGGGATACCCAACCCCCCGTATCGCTTTCTCTTAATAAGAGTAGCTTTCACAATCCTGGGTGGCCTAGATCGCTAAATGAACCTGTTCAGAGCTTTATTTAACAAAAGAAAAAAACTGTCTAGGGAGTGTACACGGTACCGTCTGAAATAAATACATCAGCCGAGGCAGGACATTCATTTTTACAGCACTTATTCTTCCCAACCAAGAAAAATCCTTGGTTTCCCATTTGACCAAATCAGCTCTAAGAGCTTGAAGAATAGGCAGGAAATTTAAAGAGTAGGAATCTGCAAGGTCCACAGGTATCTTTACCCCCAGATATTTCAGAGAACCAACCTTACATGAGAAAGAATAATTACTGCGCAACTGTCCAACTTCAGAAGCCGGAAAAGATATGTTCATAGCCTCACTCTTAGAGATATTCATCTTATAATTACTAAAATAACTATATGTGCGTATGGATTTCAGCAGAGACGGCAAAGATACATGTGGTTGTGTAATATAAAACAACAAATCGTCCACAAACGCAGACACCTTAAATTTCATATCACCCATCTGAATACCCCGTATGTCACCATTGTTCCTCACCGCTACCAGGAGATGTTCCATAACCACGGCAAATAACAAGGGTGAGAGTGGGCATCCCTGCCTAGTGCCATTCCCAATCATAAACGGAGCAGACAGTGAACCATTGATCCTAAGTCGTGCCTGAGGCCTATTATAAAGAGACAGTATACGCGTCTTCATCAACTGACCAACACCCATCTGACTTAAGGCCGCCTCCAGGAACCCCCAGTCCACCCGATCAAAGGCCTTCTCAGCATCCAAAGACAAGAGCATACAAGGAATGTTATGCTGTTTCACGTGGTGAATCAAGGAGAAGGTCTTTAGAGTATTATCTCTTGCTTCGCGCCTTGCTACAAAACCCACAGTGTTGCGGATCCCTACCCTCCTTTGGTATGACCGTGATATGAGCCTGTAAAAACGAATCAGGAAATTTAGTATGTTCAGATATCGAATTAAACGACTCCAGCAACGAAGGCACCAACTCCTCCACTAATGTCTTATAAAAACCCGCCGTATACCCATCCGGCCCCGGACTCTTCCCAGCTGGCAAGGCTTTAATAACCTGAACTATCTCCTCCTTAGTGAACGGCGAATCCAGATGCAGAGCCTCATCCCGGGACAGTGTAGGCAGCGCAGTATCTCGAATATACTCCAACAGGAATAGCAGTAGCATGGGGGAGGTATTACCTGAAATTGGAGGGGGCAAATTGTAAATCGAGGAATAATATGCGCAAAAGGATGATACTATATCTGCCGTCTTGCACGCTAACTCCTCCGACTCAGTTCTTATGGAGGGTATAAAAGCAAGAGCAGCACGATCCCGCATCGCTCTATCCAATGCCTTCCCAGCCTTATTACCCCATTCATCAGTGGCGGATTAAGTGTACCATGGGCCCTGGGCTGTTGATACAACTTGGGCCCCCCTCACACAGAGTTCACAGCAGCACAGAATCTGCACGCTCCTCTCCTGAAATACTCTGTGCTGCTGTGAACTCTGCTCTTACCATTACGTGGTGACTTGCCAATCATTTGAAGGTGTTATTGAGGACAGGAGTGGAGGAGAGGTAACAGACTGAGCTACGTAATGGTAAGAGCAGAGTTTACAGCAGCACTGAATCTGCACGCTCATCTCCTGAAATACTCTGTGCTGCCTTAAACTCTGTGGACAGGTCAGGATCCTGTTTTTTTTAAAATGCTGCACTGTAGCGCAGCCTTATATAATGGATCGAGCGGGTTCCCCAGCAGCATTTAAAAGAAACAGGATCCTGACCTGTCCACAGAGTTTAAGGCAGCACAGAGTATTTCAGGAGAGGAGCCTGTGATTGGCTGCAGAGGCCGCTGCAGCCTGTGATTGGTTGCAGAGGCCGCTGCAGCCTGTGATTGGCTGCAGAGGCCGTCACGTGGGATGAAGCGTCATCCCTGGAGGCCGGCCTTCTGACGTCATCCTGACGTGCGTGACCGCCACTACAGCCTGTGATTGGCTGCAGCGGCGACATGGATGACACGTCACCGCTGGAGGCCGGACAGGAGGAATGTAAGTATGAACGTATTTTTTATTTTTTTTTATTACATTAAAATTGTATTTTCCGTGCGCCGAGCATGTACTGTCAAGGTTGTTGAAAGAGTTAGTGCAGCCCATTAACTCTATCAGCACCCTGGACAGTACCATGCTCGGCGCACGGAAATTACAGGTTCGGTCCGAAACAAACTTTTTCGTGAAATTCGGCGAACTAGCCGAACCGAACTTTTCAGAAGTTCGCTCATCTCTAGTCATAATGATGGCGGCTGCGCGAAAATCTCGCAGCCGCGCATCATACACTGATGACACATGGAGCCGTTAAGTGCCTTTTGCGCACGGAAAACGCCGCAGTTTTTGCGTGAGCAAAACGCACACGCTCGTGTAAATGAGGCCTAAAGGGTAAGTCAATTTTTAACAAACTTCTAACATGTCATAGTGACATGTCAGAACTTTTGATGGGTGGGGGTCCGGGTGCGGAGACTAAGCGGCAGAAGCGCTCATGTGAGCAAAGAGCCACTTCATTTCTGTTTGGCTTTTTCCGGAAAGCCAAAGTAGCGGTGTACGGGCTCATTGACTTTCTATGAGCCCGTACATAAGCTGCTCAGCTTTCCGGAAACAGAAACCAAGCGGCTCAGCGCTCACACGAGTGCTTCCGACGCTTAGTTTTAGTGATCAGAGGGAGTCGGCGAGAGACACTGCTTCCGTAACCGTCATTCAGTTTTATGGGACTTACGGATGGTGGATATGTCATACATTTTTCTTATGGGAAAACTGAGGGCTGTATGGGGGGATTATATTGCAAGGGGAGGTGAGTTTGTCTGACTTCTGGGGGCTCTATAGGGAGGTCTGAGTGTCTGATTCTGACATCTCTGTGGGGGGGGTAGCCCCCCCCCATAGAGCCCGTCGCTCAGACCCCCCTATACAGCCCCCAGAAGTCAGACAATTTGACTTACCCTTGTAATATATTAGTAACTAGTGAGGGCTCTATGGGAAGGGGGGATTATACTGAATGGGGGAGGGGGGTTCTAACCATCTAAGTGACTCCAGAGGACTCCATGAAGGGGGGAATAACCCCCCATCCCATCCCCCATAGAGCCCTCAGTATTTATTATACAGCAGGGAGATTTGAGCGTGTAACTCACTGCTGAGTGTCTATGGAGGGAAATTATTGTCCCCCCATAGAGTCCTCTGCAGTGAGTTACACCGCTCAGACCCCCCTGCTGTATAATAAATACTGAAATACTGAGAGCTCTATGGGGGATGGGATGGGGGGTTATTCCCCCCTTCATGGAGTCCTCTGGAGTCACTTAGATGTAAATTAAGATGGAGACGAACATGAACACTAACCTCCTCGTTGCTCGACCACCGCCCTTCTCGTCTGTTCCTCACTGGCGGTACGTGAAGCGTCAGAGGGGCGTGTTCTACCACGGCTAGCAGACGCACGTCTGCTAGTCCTATCCAGCAATTGATATCCATCCCCCTCCTCCTCATCAGCACTGCGCTGCCCTCTGTTGCAGTCCGCCTGCCCCTCCCTCTCAACGGCCATTAGCGGCGCTTCTTGTGAACGGCCATTAGTGAGTCCGACCTTAAGCGATTTAAAATGATGTGCGTTTCGGGTTGCGATGGGCCCCCTAAAAGCTTGGGCCCCGGGTGGCCGCCCGAAACGCCTATTTTATAATCCGCCACTGCCATTCATAACAAAAGCGAGAGCAGACCTGACGAAGCCGAGCGCTTTTCTTATCCAAGAGAAGCTGAATGTCATGGCGTGTTCTAGTAAGTTCCCTCAGCGTATGCTCTTGCAACGTCTGTTTATGTTGAGATTCTAGAGCCTGCAACTGTGCTAGAAGAGTATTAAGCTGCTCACCCTGCTCCCTCGATACTAGAACCATGCTTAATAAGAATCCCCCTAAGAACACACTTGAGGGCCTGCCATTTCATGGCTGGGGCAGTCGTATTCCATGCATGATCCGCATGAAAGTTCTCAACTGTCCTCTTCAACTCCAACATACACAAGGAATCCTTCAATAAAGATTTGTTGAGACGCCAGGTAAATTCTCTACATAGCTGTGGTGAAAAGCGTAATGCGCAATACACCGGAGCGTGATCCGAGAGAAACACATTACCTATGGAGGTATCAACCACTGAGGATAGTAAGCTATGATGAACCAAGATATAATCTATTCTACTATATGAGTTATGTGCAAAAGCAAAAAAAGAGAAATCCCTATCATCTGGATGAGCTAATCGCCACGCGTCACAGAGTACCTCTTCCTCAGTTTATTCAACTTATTATATGCTAATGATGGATGTCCGACCGGAAGATGTATCAAGTAAGGGGTTAATGGCCAAATTAAAATCCCCACACAAAATAGGAGTGCCCGACGAAAAGGCGCCCAAATCATCCAACATTTTGAGCAAAAAAGGGGTTAGTATTAGGAACATATATGTTGGCCACCGTGACCGTACGATCACCCAATTCACATTTAAGAAAAATATACCGTGCCTCGGTTCCAGGAAGGAATCCACCACCCTACCTTGGAATGATTTATGCAGATATATAGAAACTCCTCTAGTTTTACCATTCGGATTACTACAATGATAGTCTATCGGGTAATATTTATTTTTAATCATCGGGACGTGATCCGTATGAAAATTTGTTTCTTGTAAACAGAGAACCTGGGTTTTACGTTTATGAGAGGAATACAAGATCTGCAACCTCTTCTCTGGAACATTAAATCCCTTCACGTTCAAGGATGCAATAGTAAAATCAGCCATTATCCAAGAACGTAATGAAACCACTGAAGCTACTAGCTGGAAAGCAAGATAAGTTCACATCTATCACCGCGGTGCCCACAAAAACAGAAAGTATATAAATTCTCCCCAGAATACTCCATATATACATTGCAAATAAAGAGAACAGCATAATGAAAATGAAAAAAAACCCCATAAAGACAAGCAAAATATCCTGTCGAGAAAAGACTACTATTTCGTGCCACTAAGCCCCTGTATCACTATTGAGAACCAACCAATTCTCAGTGAAGTTCCCATGTGGGGAACAAGGAAGACTATTGTCAAACAGAAAAAATTCACCAATAACAGTAAGATACGTGTATGGGTCTACACTTGGCCTATCTAATCACCTGAACCTGAAAAAGGGATATAATAATACAATCATAGGGACAAACCTTCATTACAGTGAGATTATCTATATAGGGGAAGCATATGAACCTAGCAGAAGCCCTCAACAAAGCCTTCACATTCTATCAATGAAGAGTCCAGCACTTAGTACGAACAGGGTCCATACTCCAACTCAGTAATGATTAGCAAGTGACTCTCCTACAAACTCTAGGGAAAGAAAACACAGAAAGTCCCCTCCTTGATGAATACCTGCAGCATAAATGGATTAAAAGGGAAGAAGAAATAATCAACGCTCCCGATGCCCTGGAGGAAACGCTCCTTGTCTCCCACGTGGTCTCTGCGGCAACGGTGATTTGGATCTATCCCTCCTTCCAGACCTGGTCAACCTGATGGGTGCAGTACCAGGCATAGGAAAACGATCCACTTGGAAGGAATCCCAGTCCGGCAATGAGATGTCAGGCAAAACCAGAGCCCGTAAGAAAACTGGAAGATCAGCATGAGTAGACAATGAAACAGCCTTGTCCTCCACTCGCACATGTAGGGCGAAGGGAAAGCCCCATCTATATGGTATACCCCGCTGTTGCAAGATGGAGAAGAGGGACCGCATCAACGCTCGTTGCCGAGCGTACGTCTCGCCAAATCTTGAAACAGGAGTAATTTTGCTCCCTCAAAATCAATCTCGTTCTGCAATCTCGCTTTCTGCATAATATTCTCCTTCAAGCCATAATAATGGATACAGCAGATGACGTCACGTGGTCTCGAGGAATCAGAGCTCTTTGGCCGCAAAGCCCTGTGTGCTCTATCAATCTCAATATGAGTATCCACTGGTCGGTTGAGCAAAGTGTTGAAGATACCCGTCAATGTTGAAATCAAATCTGAGGTACGCGATGCTTCTGGTAGACCTCTAAGCCGTATATCATTCCGTCTGTTCCTATTTTCTAAGTCGTCCAATTGCGCTTGAAGTTGGCGATGCTGTGTAGAGGAAACACTCTGCGCATCCATAAGTTGTTGAATGGAAGCAGTCATAGTTTTTTGCAATGACTCCAGTTTCACCACTTTCGATCGCAGGGTAGATACCTCAGACTTTACAACATGTAAGTCACGTCTCCAAGCCATTTTCAGGTCAGTGGCCAGGATATCCATATCACGTTTTGAAGGGAAAAGTGCCAACAGGGCATGCAACTCCGGATGACCTAGGAGAGTTTGGACCGCAAGTTCTGGGGGCGGCAAGTCCGCCATCGGACTCCCATGGAAAGGGGGTATCGGATAAGACACCTCTCCTGTGACACCTCGAGACCTCTGAGGTAGGCATGTCACCGGGGGTACCCCCCCATCATCTGAGGAGGAAGCTTCCATCTCCCCCACAATAGGGCACAATTCACTAGGAGTCTGGGAGGATGTCTGTATAAATAGCCTCCCGGGCACAGTGACATGGTAGACCAAATGCAATCCCTCCCAAGTCCCAGCATAGAGTCAGGGTCCACATCCTCCTCTCCCGCCTCCTCCACGCTCCGATCCTGGCAGCCACCATCTTGAAGCTGCCTCGTGGTAACTCCGGCACCTTGAGGTAAGTGTCTCCCCGGCCTCCCACTCATACTATCACTCGCCTGATCACGAAGGCTCCGTGCAGCTGCTACTCCGGTCCCAGGTGACACCATCTCCCCGTCCTGCTGAGTGATCCGAGCAGGGATTAGCTCTGCACACATTGAAGGAGCATCCAACAATCGCGGGTCCATCCGACCCCAAGTCACCCTCACAGAGCGGCTGGAAAAAGTTGGAAATCAGGGTATCTGATCCACATGTCGTCTGTGAGCCCCTAGGGGTCTTTTTGGAGCGTGTTTTCCCCATTATGCCACCGGTTTGTCCCGTGGAAGCTGAGGCCTATGCAGAGCACACCTCACACACGTCTGCTCTCCAGCGCGTCCAGCCACGCCCCATCAAAAGCATTTTTGAGAGTGTTATTGTAATGTTTGGCGGCCAGATTGGGACAGGAGAGGGAACAGATAGGAGATAATGTGGACTGTAGACTGTCTATGAGTTGCTCAGTGTTAGGCCCCATGCACACGACCGTGTTTTTGCGTCCGCAATTCCCCCGCAAATCCACGGGAGAATTGCGGACCCATTAATTTCTATGGGCCCATACACACTATCCGTGTTTTCACGGGTCTCCGCATGTCCGCAAATCCGTGCCGCAGAAACTCAGGACATGTCTTATTACGGGCCGCAAATTCGATGCGGACATGCCAATAGAAGTCAATGGGCCCGTGGAAATTGCGGATACACCTCCGTGTGTCATCCGCAGTTTGCGGATTTGCGGAAGTGTTGCTAGGCGACGACCGGGAATGACTTCTGTCGTCGTGAAGGCTGGAGACAGTGCAGGAAAGCAGCAGAGAGCAGCAGAGAGCAGCATGGCTTCAATTATAAGCGTGGAGAAGCTAATCATCCTGGTCCAGCACAAGCCCTGTCTATGGAATAAGCGCCTGGAAGAATATGCTGACAGGAATCTGAAAGATCTTGCCTGGCAGGAGGTCTGCAGTGAGGTGCATCTTACAGAGTGGGAGAAGGCTACGAAAGTGCAAAAGAAACGCATGGGTAAGTTTCACACCTTGATGCGGTTTCTGAGTACTTTACCTGTCATGTCATAATGACATGCCTGAAGTTTTGATTGGTGGGGGTTGGATCACTGAAACACCCACCAATCTCTGAAATGAAACTGCAGAAGTGCATGTGAGATTGTGGGGGTCTCATGGCTTGGACCACCACCGATCAAAACGTGACATGTCACTATGAGGGTATGTTCACACACACAAATTACGGCGCGTAAATAGACGCCCGCGTCAAAGAAGTGACCTGTCACTTCTTGTGCCGTAATTGGAGCCGTTATTCATTGACTCCAATGAAAAGCAGCGCCAATTACGCCCGTAATGGACGCGGCGTTCAAGCGCCTGCACATGCCTTTACGGCTGAAATTACGGGGATGTTTTCTCCTGAAAACATCAACGTAATTTCAGCCGTTACGGACGCTGTCGTGTGGGCACGGGCAGACGTGGTGGAATTGATGTTGAATTCAATGAGAAAACAAAAAACTGTGGCAAGTACGCAGTCGTTTCTGCAACGTCTGAATTACCTGTCAAATATGCAAATGTTGGTGCAGATTTGTTGCGTAAACACCCATTTTCATCGAAAAAACAACATTTCCTAAGATCTAGTAATGTACACTTCAAATATGTTGATCTGTGATTGTTTTATTTTATATCATAGTTGAACACGTGAAAACACGCTGGAACACGTGCCGTGACCAATTCAAGCGTGAGCTAAATGACAAGGGGAAGAGCGGAGATGGACGTCAGAAAAAAAGTCCATACATGTACACCAAACAGCTGTCGTTCCTTCTGGATGTCATGCAGGTTGGCCCGTAAGTATTGCTTATATACTTTGATCATTGTAGTCTGGCCATGTAGTCAGTGGCGTAACTACCGCCGTAGCAGCCGTAGCGACTGCTACGGGGACCGCAGCATGAGGGGGCTCCACCATGTCCGGAAGCTCCGCTAGCAGCCGCTATGACTGCTACAGCGGGACGCAACTGAACACTACGGCTGAGCAGGGAGGTATCTCCCCACTCTGCCATTAAACAACAGACATGTATCCCCTATCCACAGGTTAGGGGATACATGTGTTATCGCTGGCATTGACAGGGAGAACGGGGGACTGAAAGTACCCTGAACTTCTCCATCACAAACCTCGTACTTCCGCCAGCTCCGTAGAAATGAATGGAGCGACGGTCGCGCTTGTGCGTATGCGTAACCAGCGCTCCTTACACTTTTATTGAGCTGCGCAGACGCCGGAACTCAGAGGTTAGTCATGTAGAACTTCAGGGGACTTTCAGTCCCCCGTTCTCCCTATCGCTGCCAGCGATCACGCATGTATTTGTAGGACACACTATAGGTGCCATTTTTTAGGGGGGGGTGGGGGGGAGGGTGGACTGTATGGCGTTAGCGCAATACAGCCCCCTCTGTAGATAACGCCATACAGTCCCCCTATAGATAACGCCATACAGTCCCCCGGTAGATAATGCCATACAGTGTACAGTGGGGCGCTGTATGGCGTTATCTACAGGGGTGGGGGGGGGGCTGTAAAAAAGGCACTATCTACAAGGGGGGGGGGGGTTGTGTGACACCCAGTGGAGGGTGGGCCCCAGTCAAAAGTTTGCTATGCGGCCAAGTCTTTCCTAGTTATGGCCCTGCATGTAGTGATGCATGTGAGTATGTTCAAAGAGTACGTATTGTTGTGGCCAATTATACGATATATTCAAGCACATAATTCCCTGTAGGCAGCCCATCGGATAAGCTGCATATGTTTACATAGTGTATTTGCCCTGCTGTAGACATGACGTTAAATTACTACTAAAATTCCCTAACATTATGTTTTCATTTTCCAACAGAACCAAGGATAATCTGGAGGCAGAAGACGACTCTGATGCCACTCAAATAGAAGAGGCTGACGTAGCTTTGGGGATTGCTAGGTCCACTTCCACTCCTGTGCCTGCGGAACATACACCAGTGGATAATCCAGTCTGTGCCACGGAACCGGAAGACGAAATTATACCCCGAGGTAAACGCCGACGTTCTGCCAATAAAGGTCCAACCCGTACAGAGCCAAGGCAGGAGGTCGACTTTCGTGTTTTAGAACACCTGGAAAAAAGAGCTACAGAAACCGAAGAGGGCACCTTCTGTCGCGCTCTCTCAAATATTCTAAAAAGAGTGCCAATTGAGAGGCAGATAAGATGCCAAACAGCACTAATGGAAGTAGTCGAAATTTTTGCTACACGTGCAATGCATCATGCCATCGAGTTTCATAGACGGGGGTGTGATGGAAGCACCTTCCACTCTGTCCCTCCAGCACCTGCAGCAACCGCTCAAGCCAGCCAGCAGTCACCATATGAAGCCTCAATGCCACTATTCAGTGAAGATCGTCCAGGGTATGGCATGCCAGGACCTTCGCAACAGCAGTATCGGCACATGCAGCAGGGGGAGGCTGTTCCACGACCCCATCATGACCCTGCACCTTCTCAATCATTTTACAATTTATAATTTTGTAATATTATATAGTTTTGTTTTTGTTTGATGACACTGTTTTGTGCAAAGAATAAAAGAAGTTTATAGTTAATTATGTGTTTGTATTTATTAATATTGAAAAACATAATGAGGTATTGGTTTGCATTTCTGCCAAATGCAAAGAATCAAATATTTTTTTTTTTAAATAATAAATAATTTAAAAAAACGACAGAAATACATTAGCTCGCAACCCGCGTCAAGGGTCCTCATTCTCTTGCGAGTCCCTACTCTACTACTGCAACTTTAACTACTAACATTTGTAACATAAACAGGAAATACAACAGTCCCTATTAAATTTTAAGGTGTTGGACCAAGCTTTTGACATCCAGCTTAAGTTTTTATTTTAATTTTTTTATTTTTTCATCCGCATTTTGCGGATTACATACGGATGAACTGCGGATTACATACGGATGAACTGCGGATGACATTTCACGGAACACGGTCCTGGAATTTGCGGACCGGAAAAACACTACGGTCGTGTACATGAGGCCTTAATGGCATGTACATTTCTGTATATCTGATAGGTAGGCATGGTCTTAGGTGGCAGAGAATTAGTGATAGTAAAGCAGAGAAGATTGAGATCAGGGAGCGGGAGATGAGAGTTATTAAAGTCAGAAACTGAGCAGAGACAAAAGAAGACAAGGTCAAGTGAATGTCTTTCATGTGTAGGAGAGTTAGTAAGTTGTGACAGACCTACGGGGGAGGCAGATGAGGAGATTGGGTTATCAATGGGGATGTTAAAGTCACCCATGATGATAGTTGGTAGTATTATAATCGGCACATCTTAAGGGGGGTACCTGTTACAGATTTTACATTAGCGCTTAGTATCTCATAATGATGCCTCTGGCTGTAAAAACCAAGAAAAATAAATAAAACATGCATGATGATTATCCCAACCTATGAAGCAGATTTCCATCAGTTATGAATTATTTAATCAAGATAGACATATTGATAATCGTTAACAATAGTCTTTTCCATTTGGATCATTCAGGGCCAGTATAGTTGAGGGTAGAGGCCCTATTACACCCGCCGATTTTGGCTGGTACAGCAAGCGCCGATCAACGAGACAGGTCATTGATCGGCGCTCATTTGCTCTTGTCACAAGGAGCTATGTATGGGGACGAGCGGTCGTTACTCCGATCACTCATCTCCATACATTATTATCATGTCGGCAGCACGTTTCCCTGTTTACACTGGGAGATGTGCTGCCGACCACAGTAATATTCTACTTTTTTAAAACGATATGATCAGCAGATGATCGAGCGTTTGCTCGTTCATCTGCTGATCATTGCCCTGTTCACACAGGGCAATTATCGGCAACAAGCACTCTATGGACGATCGTTTGCCCAATAATTGCCCAGTGCAAACCCCCTTAAGCGCTTGAGTCACAGTGGGCCCCTGTCTCCCCCAGCATGACAAGTGTAGAGCATGTTTACCCAGATTACCATGGGCCCCCTAAGCCCAAAAAGACCTGGCATTTGCCTAGGTTTGCCTGGTGCTGATACCTACCCAGGGACCATTAACTATTATTTTTAGGTGTAGAAAACGAAAGATATCTGTTCACCATTGTATGTAGTTCAAAGATTTTTTTGGGCATAGAGATTTTCGCACAAGTTATAATGTTGTTTGTGGTGTTTATGTACTTTTATTCATTTTGTGGATTACAAGCCCCTGGACCCCAATGGTGTTGCTATCCACCACATTTTATGTTTATTTGTCATCCACAAAACCCTGGCACACTGGATTTGGTAGGGAAGTAAATAAGAAGTAGCGTTGCATTATTGGACCTCCCTGGACAACCTCTGTATAATTGATATGGGTGAGACTCATTGAAACCCCTTTTAGACCAGTTTTCATATTTTTGCACTCTGGGGTTACAATGACAATAAGGTGTAATATATTGATTCCCACTAAACCTGGTTCTGGACAATTCCTTTAAATGATTAATATCTTGAGCTCGCAATCTCTCCTTGATCCTTTTTGATTTGCCCAAATAATTATTTTAGCTAAAATGTTTAGTCAGTTAAAATAAAGACTTACCACCCAAATTGTAAGTTATCACATTTACTATCAAAATTGCTGAGTCAGTAAGACCAACCCGTTATATAAAATTCCATGAATATATCTTAAAATATTATAGTAACATAGTTTCTTTCATATCAATTCAGACTTCTTAGTCCAGTCGGTAACGGGAAACCATGATGGACGTCATTGCGGGACTATATTTTATAGTGTAAATCCTTAATCATTTTTAAAAGTTAGGCTTTAGCGTTCATGAATTTTCCACTCGTTTTATCTTCTTCCCGTAGGTGGTCTGAACGATAGTAAATTTTGCATTTTTTTGATGTGTTTAAACTGAAAGAACTCAAAAAAAATCTCTGATTCGTTTTTTCTCAAACCGCTTTAAAGGTGCTCTGAGAGCCAAAGCTAAAGTGAGATACAAGTTTTGTACGGAAACAGCCTACAGTAAATCTGTTTTAGATTTTTCTCTTCCAGAAATGCTCTCTGACCCCATGAAGAGGCTGATGGATAACATCACTGACTTTTGGCTTCTTGAACACAACTTTTCCATCAGGCCTTGTTTTGATGCAGTTCCAGACACAGAATATAATTAAAAACACACTCTGCTGTTATAACTGGCTTGCTATTCCTTTAATGTATGTAGAACCAGTCTACGCCGGATTATCTCTGTCATGTGACTGCATCACGACTCATGCTAATATAAACTTTTTTTTTTTTACTTCAGCCTGTATTAAAAAAAGTATATACAAGAACAAACTTTTATGCTAATATAAACACTTAGGAACAAAGCTCATTTCTCAAAGATCTATTCACCATCACCGGTGTGACCTTCAACCTTTCCCTGAAAACCTTATTTTTACAGCATTTGCTGAACACAGGTACTTGTTTTAACATCTCAGGCTGTAAATCTGGATCACACCATATGGCAATTATGTGCCCAGAGTTCATGAGATTCTTTCTGGGAGTTTCAGACTTTTTGTAATATTGGAGGCAATGTACAAAAATTAATAGAAAGTATTATCTTCTATGAAACCTTATAGTAGACATTCCCCTGCGAGAGGAAGCAGAATAATGAGTGAGGATATTTTTTTTAAAATTAAAACTATACCTGATTATTTTTAACACACCCTCAGCGATAGACAGGATTATATAAAAAGTAATTACAACAATTATAGAACTATAACAATGAGCAGACAACGATCAATCAAAAAGAGAACCCTGCCCAACTGGGCTTGCGATTTAAAGCATTAAAAGGGATCTCCATTTTCGAGTTCTTCTGCCATTTCTGGGAGTTTGAGACCCCCCCACTGATACCCTGGATGAAGAGATCATTGCATTTGTTAAAATTGGTGGACCACAGCCTCATCTGTTACGATTGTACTCTCAATCAGAGGTTAAAGGTTTGGGAACACCATCAAGAGCATTGGTGGAAGTCCCTGCTCCTGGCGATCCAATCTCCAGACGAGACTACAGATGTGTCCTCCATTAGTTTATCTTCAAACCCCACGTATCCTGAGATGTGAAGCGCGAGAAGTTAAACAAACATGTAAAAAAAACTTATACCTGTGACAAATGCCTCCGATGGATACCATCCGTCAGCCATCCATCAGCCATCCGTCAGCCATCCGTCACCCATAGCCTCGCATCTTAAAGAAACATATACATTAACATTTACATTTTTTACTGGATGGTGCAAGATTGTATTGAATTGGTATCATGACCGATTGTATAACTTAATGCAATTCAAGAAAAGTTAAGGGTGGACAAATCTGTAAATGACAGGCATTGAAACTGTTGGAACCCAAAAACATGGCCAGGATTGATGTTGGGGTCTTTGTCTACTATCATGAGAGGCATTGCCCCCTATGATATGTTGCGATATGTGTATTAGGCTCATTGATACAAACATTTGAGTTCTTCAAAGGGAATAACTTTATGTATGGAGCTGTTATTTCGTTACTGTACATTGGTATTATTTGAGCACTGTATGGTGGTATTTACTAAGGCATTGTGTGGCACTGCTACTTAGGTACTGTAAAGTAGTTTCTTTTTTCAGTGTATCATGGTGGCGGCATTGTATAGCATGATTATTTAGCCAGCTGTATGAAAGTGTAATTGGGCCAACATAAGGCACTGGTATGTAGGCACCATACTGTATGGCGCTTATAACTAGGTATGGTTATCCGTCCATCGTATGACAGTACACAATATAAAGGGCATGCCGACAGAAGGTACCATACAGGGCACCATCCAACATAAGACCAGCTCTATATCTAAGGTTACATGGATATATAGCCACATCAAAAGCTTTTCTGCCGCAGGCCACCATTGCTTTAGTTTGTCATGTTTTACTTGTCCATGTGTCTGGAGGTAATGGAACCTGGGCACAAAAGTTTGGTGGGCACCACTATAGTAACAGTGTCATATATTAAGTGGCTAACTTTAGCTGATAAGATGATTGTTGACTCATGCCACCGAAATCAACAGAATTCACCAACTCTGTTGAGAAAGCAAGGATCAGGCATGTTGTATTTGAACATGTATTATCCTTCGTTCAACCAAAAGATAAGCGGACCACCATTTCTCTTTGACAATAAACACGAATGTCCAGCTACCAGGTGTCCTGCAGACAGATGGGGCATCATATCTCTAAACAAGGAGAAAGTTCTCTACCTCCTAATACTATGTATTAGAATAGTGAATAGTCGCTCTTTCTGCCACATATGAACATTTTTATATTGTTTGGAGATGCACTTAGAAACTTCTGATACTGTCATGTCTTGGTGCTGAGAGTGTCTTGGTAGCATTGGAAGTAACTGGAGGTGTATGTCTCGATGGCAAGTGCCCTGGGGCCTTGCCCCGTTTGCCCTTTGTACAATCCAGCCCTGGTGCAGAATACCCAATTTATCACTCCCCACTCGATATTGAATTGTATGGAAAGTTTACCCTGCCTCATCTATGTAGGGGAGGTAAAGTTAGTGTATTTCTTGCCTTTCTGGCATGAAAATCCCCATAAAATTGCTAGTTTTATACTTAGACTTGTGTCTGCCTGAGAATCAATCTTTTCTTTTCTTTTTTCTTTTCTTTCCTTTTCTTAAAACTGTCTATAGTGCATCTAGACTGCAGAGTCATTACGGGTCATTCCTCTTTAAACAATCTGCTGAAATAGTCAGTAATTTGTTTCCCCTGTGTTTAATTTTTGTGTGGCGTGTGAGACGGGACTGTTTATAGAACATAGCCGTGATAATACATGGACTTGGCTTTGCATTCTGGCAGGCCATGTGGAATCCACCCAGTACAACAGGAAAGGAACGGTGACATGATACCGAAACTGATATCCCCCCAACCGCTTTCTGCTCTAAAACAAAATGTTGCATTGTAAGCAAGGGGTGTGCTCGTCCTCTTCTCTCTGCAAAGGGAATGTAATCAGAACCAAGTGTTAAAGACGCAGTCTTTCATCTCTGTAATCGGATGAGTTGTGAGTGGACGTCGGTTTTTATCTCACTTGAATAGCTGGGTCCTTTCCAGCTTTCCCCCTTTACTGATGCACAGATGCTGCACAAATCTGAAAGAAACGTTAGTGTGTAGTTCATAGGTGTGTAGAATTTGGATCTTTATATAATTGTATATGAAATTGTTACTATCTTTCACTTATAAAGTGCCAACATACTGTATGACAGTGCAGTGCATTACATTGTAGAGGGGTACAAATACAGGCAGAAGCACAATACATGAGGAGAAAATAGAACTGACCAAAAAAGCTTACAATCTAAAAGTTGAGGGAAAGTCGTTGGGGGTGATCCTTGTTGGATTCTTCTTGATGCCTAATTCAAGGCAGAGAGAGAGAGATGAATAGACATTTATTGAGTGGTGAGTTTTTGGGGACTGTTAAAGCTGTTTGAGGTAAGGGAAAATCTAATAGAAATAGGGAGAGAATTCCTGGGAGTAGAGAAAGCACGGGAGAATTCCAGTGGCCATGTATGGGAGGAGAAGATGAGTGAAGGGGATGGAAGTAAAGTTGTCCACATGCATTTGGTTAATGTCGGTGGCTTCGCCAAAATCAGTGTAATCCACCAACCATATAATGTGTATTGAAGCTTCTGACTATCCCCTGATGGCTACCGGAGAACGGGATTGGGCATGTTGAATTTCTGTAATGGCCAATCCTTTTGTTCAGTGGATTATCTGCTGCAGAGTTGGGTGTGCATGTTTATGGAGAGATCTGGGGAGATAGTTGTTGGACGAACCAGAGTTCGGCTGATGCTAACTTATGTGTAGGACTAGCCGTGATCAGTTTGAGAAATATGTGTGGATAAGGGTAGAAAAGTTGAGCTTTAAGCAGTTGTGAAAGGATTTAAATAAACGGTAACTATACACAAAACTTCTCCAAAAGACCACCTCTTTGAGAAGACCACCCCTTTATCTAGACCAGATTTTCTGTGACAAATTTTCTGTTTTGTTATATACTATGACTATGCCATATTCCTTGAGAGAATCCCCCCTCTAGAAGACCATTTCGCAGTGAAATTTTAGATGGTGGTCTCAAAAAGGTGTCACTGTATATCATATAATATTGTCTGGTCATCTCGGTGTTCTACAACAAAAGCAAGTGGTGAAAGTTTGTAGAGGGACTTGCACCAACACATATAGAGCATTATAGATTTGGCCTGAATCAATATTCAAGAAAATTAAGCCATGCCATATAGGATGTAGAAATCACACTGGCATTTTCCCAGAATTACGTTATGCTGGACAAGGAAAAAATTTAGATGCCATGGAAAGGGAAGAGATCTCAGTGAAGAGTTGTTTAGGGAGAAGTTTGATTTCTGGCTTTCGAGCAATGTTAAGCATCATGTACAGGGCATGTATATAAGCGCTTAGGGAATATAAAGCTGGATTTTAGCTGTCCATGCACTAGAGATTTCAGAAAACCAAAAAGACTGATTCAGACCATTTTCAGACATTTATCGGCGTCTTTTTTCGTGACATGAAAGATCGTGTTGTCGATAGAAGGCAGAAATCTGTGGAAACTTTACCGCATTGCATTTTTTTCAGTTGTTGTCAAGTCATTGGCAATATTTGGTAAGTCAATCATGCTAAACAACCAGTGTGTACCCCATCAATAAAAGCCCAGATCACAAAGCAAGGCAGAGATCTAACTGCCAATTTTCAGCAATTTATAATTTTTACTTTATGATCCCGAAATAAAATCTTTACAGACCAGTCGTGAGCCACAAGTTCTTCAGAATGTGGATCTCCACAATCTCTAGTGTATGACCAGGTAAAGACATTAGAGAAAAGTCTGGAGGCTCATGACCAATTGGTTGTCCAGAGAACCAGTTGTTTTACTGGCACCCTTTAGAACATATTGTATTGTATTGTCTGATGAAGTGACTTATGGTGCCCTGCATGAGGGAGTTCACAAGTCACTGCTGATGTGCCCCTGAAGGTTATCTATTGACTGACTTGTCGAACTGCGCAGTCTAGACTGCCTCATCCCATTTATTGCAGGCGTCTATGGACAGTTCCTTTCATTTGCATGAATGTAGTCTTACAGTTTTAACTTGACTGTCCACAGAAAAGGGCTGGTCACTAAGAAATATGACATACATGGGAATTATTATTATGGGAATGGTGATTTCTGTTGGCTTCTAAGGACAACAGTAACTATTCAGGTAAAGATGAAAGTCCAGATTTTGATAAAAGGGAAAGTAGACTTAAATATTGTCTGAAGTACAATTGTAAACCTGCCTGAAGAAGGAGACTGAGTGCCCTGAAAGCTTGCATATATAATAACTTTCATGGTTATTGCATATTGTTTCTGGCTAAAACGGTGCTACACTATTTTTGACTGTACTTTATGGATTCTGTACAACTCGAAACTTCTACATGGCCATATTACAGCCGTGTACATAAAGCCTTATCTAGATACATCCCCAGTATACATCATGACATACATCACCCATAGGCTCCCATGAAAATAAAAGTATACCGCATGGTATAGGTTTTTGCCGGGATAGGCTTCCCAATTCAGTGAAGAAAAGGTATGCAGATGCCTAGTGGTCCGCCAGATGCCAGAAGAACTCTCTTTGGCATCCATTGGGTAAATGGGGCCCTATGGACACATTTGGCGTATGCTACACAGAACGTAGTGTAGAAACACTAGGTGAAGATAGCCTAAGAAGTGGGAACCTCCAAGCGAATGGTCCAACATAAATATTATACATTTTTACTTAGTTTTTTATGTGGGAGGAATCTAGTATTTGATAATAATTGATTTCATTGTGTCAGACTCCACAAGTGCCAAAATCAGAAAACATTACACCACCCAGAGTGAAAAGAAAGAGCAACCTCCTATTTGGCAAGAATATCCAAATTAGCATATTTAGAAAAATTCTAAAAACTTCGCAAATAATAAACGTTTTTGAAAACAAATCACACTGTAGTTTTAGCATCGTAGCGTCTAGTAGATTAGTTAGAAGATAGGGAATTAATAAACTAGTGACAGATCCTCTTTAATTCTGTGATACTAATCCTTCTATGCTACAATGTTTTTTATATAGTTTCTTTTAGATTGTGTTTGTTGTTTTATAGTATACAAACACCGCACAAAATGTGGCATACAAATTATTATTAATAATAATAATAATAATAATAATAATTTAGATAATTGATATTGAGTGCATGAAAAGAGAAGGATTTCTTGTGTGGTATCTGGTTGGAGTCAAAATATATTTTGGCCAATTATCTGGTGTAAACACAGCAGGGGCCTTCGGAAATATGTACACAGGGCTAAGCATTTATTGAAATTTGGAGATGTTAAAGTCCACATTGACCGGGACCATACTGGGAATAGTCATTTATTTTAAATGAAAACATCTGTTGGTGTTAACCTTTTAGGCTGTAATGTAGAACATGGACAGACTGGACCTGTTCAGGTAACCCCGGGCCAACTTACTGCTCCGTCTGGTGTTATAAGCACAGCAGGAGAAGCAGCACGAGACACTATGCTATTGATTGAGCCAAACAGGAAAGGGAAATACACTTAATAGCTGTGTACTTGCTTCAATTCTAGCCTGCATGAGTAATGTGGCCTGCTCACGTGACTCCCTCTTGTAGATAACAAACCATTCACTTTTCTATGAGTCAGATATGTCATGTTATTTTTATTTCTTAAGTAGTGGGTAGAATGTCCACCAGCTGACTAGTGAATACATGATGTGGACTGTTCATTGACTACATACACCACAAAAATGTAGAACAAAATTTAAATCCCCCAAAATGCATCTGATATTCTGATACACTGCCTACTTTTGATAAACTTTTTGGATGGCCATAAAAAATATATAACTAGGACCCACTAAGCTGGGTTCACACAAGGCATTTTCATGGCATTTATGCAACTGTAGTATTTTATAGCAGTGGTGAGATGTTCATTGTGAGTGAGTGGGGGTTTTATGCGTACCTATTCACACATGATTTGCATTATTATTATTATTATTATTTGTCATATACTGTGATGGGCCAAACCAAGGCTGGTTTTAGACAAAGTATGGCCCTGGACAAAGTTAAAAGTGGGGCCTCAAATGCTGAATTAGGGCCTGTTCACATTCCGTTGATGGATTCCGTCAGATCTTTCCATCAGGGGAACCCATGAACGCGAACCAAACGGAAACCATAGCTTCGATTTGCATTACCATTGATTTCAAAGGTAATGTTTCCGTTGCAAATGGTTTTCTTGGTCTCCGTTCCATAAGGTTTGTTTTTTTGGTTGACTGCGCTATTGATTCTGTCAAAAAAACGGAAATCTTACGACACGGAGACAAACGGAAACCATTTGCAATGGAAACATTACCATTAAAATCAATGGTAATGCAAACGGAAACCTATGGTTTCCGTTTGGTTTGCGTTCATGGGTTTCCCTGACGGAAAGGTCTGACGTAAGCCATAAACAGAACCCCGACGCAGATGTGAACACACCCTTACTGTATCAATAATGCAGTCAATTCAGAAGGCGGTGTGCAGAAAACGGCATCACTGAATTCTAGCGTGTCCAGGATTGTTGCAAGCCCCAAAGAATATGTCCCCCCTCTCACACAAAAAAATTATCTATATACATATACAGTTATTATATCATACCACTATACCAGATTAAATATTACATGCATACTGTTACTAAATAATACCCCCGTACTGTTACTGAATAATATTACCACACCATAACCACATAGTGACTGAATAATACTCCCCGTACCGTTACTGAATAATACTACCACACCATAACCACATAGTGACCGAATAATGCCCCATTACCGTTGCTGAATAATACTACTATACCATAACCACAGAGTGACTGAATAATACCCAGGACCGGCCTTAGGGGGTGTGCGAGCTGTGCCTTCGCCCAGGGCGCATCACTTCAGCTGGCTCCCTTCCCCTGCTTGTTTCAGAAGCGTCCGGGCCCGGCGACTCAGCAGTCGCCTTACCACCCGGGCGCTTCTTCACTTAGTGCCGTCGCTACCGCTATAGCAGCCATAGCGGTTACTAGCGGCGACACCGGCCATAAGGTTGGTGGCACCGCTAGCAGCTGCTGCGGCTGCTACAGCGGTAGCGATGGCGCTATAGCAGAGCAGGGAGGTATCTCCCTGCTCTGCTATCTACTAGCGCCACTGTAGCTCCCTGAAGGAGCGGAATACCAGTGTGACCGGGGATTCTGCTCCTGGAGCGCTCCTTGATGTCTCTGTCCATATATGGATAGTGACATCAGGGGAAAATCCTGCAGCTGCAGCGGAATCCCCGTCCACAGCATTGCAGACGCTGTGACCGAGGATTCCCCTCCAGGAGAAGTCAATGACGTCATTGGCCATAAATGGACATATATATATATATATATATATATACACACACACTGTATATATAGTTCCACACAGCTCCCCTTGTATATAGTGTCACACAGCCCCCCTTGTATATAGTGCCACAGAAGCCCCCTTTGTATATAGTGCTACACAAGAATCCTTCCCTGTATATTGCCACACAGCCTCCCTCCCTTGTATATAGTGCCACACAGAACCCCTCCTTGTATATAGTGCTACACAGCCCCCTTTGTATATAGTGCTACACAGCAATCCCCCCTGTATATTGCGACACAGCCCCTCCCTTGTATGTAGTGCCACAAAGCCCCCCTTGTATATAGTGACACACAGCCCCCCTCGTATATAGTGCCATACAGCCTCCCCTCGTATATAGTGCCACAAAACCCCCGTTGTATATAGTGCTACACAGCAATCCCCCTGTATATTGCCACACAGCCCCCTCCCTTGTATATAGTGCCATCCTACCCACCTATACCCCCATCCTCTAAACAAAATCGTAATCCACAGTGCCCCAGATGGTAATAATGATCCCTCAGTGCTCGACACAATAAAAGTGCCCCATCAGTAACCGTGCGCCCTTTGTACCCCACAGTAATAATGCCCCCTTTGTGCCTCCTGTAGATAGCACCACACACAGCCCCCCTTTAGATAGCGCCACAGTCCTCCCCCTTATATATATTGCCACACAGCCCCGCTTGTATATAGTGCCACACAGCCCCCCTCCCTTGTATATAGTGCCACACATCCCCCTCCCTTGTAAATATATGCCACAGAGCCCCCTCCCTTGTATATATATACATATATATATACATATATATATATTTATATATATATAGTTCCACACAGCTCCCCTTGTATATAGTGTCACACAGCCCCCTTGTATATAGTGCCACAGAAGCCCCCTTTGTATATAGTGCTACACAACAATCCTCCCTTGTATATTGCCACACAGCCTCCCTCCCTTGTATATAGTGCCACACAGAACACCTCATTGTATATAGTGCTACACAGCCCCCCTTGTATATAGTGCTACACAGCAATCCCCCCTGTATATTGCCACACAGCCCCCTCCCTTGTATGTAGTGCCACACAGCCCCCCTTGTATATAGTGACACACAGCCCCCTCATATATAGTGCCAAACAGCCTCCCCTTGTATATAGTGCCACAAAACCCCCTTTGTATATAGTGCTACACAGAAATCCCCCTGTATATTGCCACACAGCCCCCTCCCTTGTATATAGTGCCACACAGAACCTCCCATTGTATATAGTGCTACACAGCCCCCTTGTATATGGTGCCACACAGAAATCCCCCCTGTATATTGCCACACAGCCCCACTCCCTTGTATATAGTGCCACACAGCCCCCTTACATATAGTGCCACACAGCCCCCCTTGTATATAGTGACACACAGCCCCCCTCGTATATAGTGCCAAACAGTCTCCCCTTGTATATAGTGCCACAAAACCCCTTTTGTATATAGTGCTACACAGAAATCCCCCTGTATATTGCCACACAGCCCCCTCCCTTGTATATAGTGCCACACAGAATCTCCGATTGTATATAGTGCTACACAGCCCACTTGTATATGGTGCCACACAGAAATCCCCCCTGTATATTGCCACACAGCCACCCTCCCTTGTATAGAGTGCCACACAGCCCCCTTACATATAGTGCCACACAGCCACACTTGTATATAGTGCCACACAACCCCCTCCCTTGTATATAGTGGCACACAGCCCCCCTCCTTTGTAAATATATAATGCCACACAGTCCCCCTCCCTTGTATATAGTGCCACACAGCCCCCTTGTGTATATATATATATATATATATATATATATATATATAGTACCACAGAGCCCCCCTTTCTTGTATGTATATATATATATATATATATATATATATAGTTCCACACAGCTTCCCTTGTATATAGTGCCACACAGCCCCCCTTGTATATAGTGCCACAGAAGCCCCCTTTGTATATAGTGCTACACAGCCCCCCTTGTATATAGTGCTACACAGCAATCCCTCTGTATATTGCCACACAGCCCCTCCCTTGTATGTGGTGCCACACAGCCCCCTTGTATATAGTGAGACACAGCCCCCCTCGTATATAGTGCCAAACAGCCTCCCCTTGTATATAGTGCCAAAAAACACCCTTTGTATATAGTGCTACACAGCAATCCCCTTGTATATTGCCATACAGCCCCTCCCTTGTATATAGTGCCACACAGAACCTCCCATTGTATATAGTACTACACAGCCCCCCTTGTATATAGTGCCACACAGAAATCCCCCCTGTATATTGCCACACAGCCCCCTCCATTGTATATAGTACCACACAGCCCCCTTATATATAGTGCCATACAGCCCACCTTGTATATAGTGCCACACAGCCCCCTTGTATATAGTGTCACACAACCCCCCTTTGTATATAGTGCTACACAGCAATCCCCCCTGTATATTGCCACACAGCCCCCTCCCTTGTATATAGTGCCATGCAGAACCCCATTGTATATAGTGCTACACAGCCACCATTGTATATAGTGCCTCACCGCAATCCCCCTGTATATTGGCGCAAAGCCCCCTCCCTTGTGTATAGTGCCACATAGAACCCCCCTCCCTTGTATGTAGTGCCACACAGAACCCCCCATTGTATATAGTGCTACACAGCAATCCCCCTGTATATTGCCACACAGCCCCCTCCCTTGTATATAGTACTACACAGTACTCCCCCTTGTATATAGTGTCACACAGCGTCCCCATTTGTATATAGTATCACAAAGGGTCTATGGACCCACTGGGCCGTACCACCTTGGCAGTATGGCTGCTGGCCAACAGGGCGCAGGACAATGTCTATAGTTCGTATAGGTACCTGTGGCAGCTCGGACAGCAGTAAGGCAGGCTCGGCTGGGACTAGGCAGCAGGTAGACGTCAGGCGAGGTTAAGCAGGTCAGACGTGGAATACAGCACGACACGACTTTGGCACAGCACAGTGCTCGATCAGGATGGTATGGAATGCAAAGAACAGGAACTGGTACAGGTACAGGAACAGGAAACAGGAACACACTAGGAGGCCATCACATAGACAAACTAAGGCAACATCAACAACGCTCAGGCATAGAAGCAGGGGGCTGGCCCCTCTTATAGTCCAGGGTACTCACGGGTCAAAGTTCATCAAAAGTCCGGTACGCGCGCTGCCCCTTTAAGAGCGGGCACGAGCGTGCGCGCGCACCCTACGGCATCCGGCTGAGGTGTGTGGAAGCGGGCGCTGGCGTCTCCTGATGAGGAGGCTGGGGCCATCACTTGCCGACTCGTGGCTGCGGCTGTCAGGGGGGAATTGGAGCTGACGGCCTGCAGCCACGGACATTACAATAGTGTCACACAGCACTCCTCCTCCACTTGTATATAGTGTCACACAGCGATCCCCCTTGTATATAGTGTAACACAGCGCTCCCCCCTTGTATATAGTGTCACGAGGGCGCTCCCCCTTGTATATAGTGTCACAAAGCGCTCCTCTCTTGTATATAGTGTCACATAGCACTCCTCCCCCCTTCTATATAGTGTCACACAGCGCTCTTCCCCTTGTATATAGTGTCACACAGCGCTCCTCCCCCT
The DNA here is from genome assembly GCF_050947455.1 of Rhinoderma darwinii. Taxonomy (NCBI): domain Eukaryota; kingdom Metazoa; phylum Chordata; class Amphibia; order Anura; family Rhinodermatidae; genus Rhinoderma; species Rhinoderma darwinii. The sequence goes on from NC_134690.1 coordinate 383,918,778, forward strand.
CTTGTATGTAGTGTCACACAGTGCTCCCCCCTTGTATATAGTGTCACACAGAGCTTCTCACCCCCCTTGTATATAATGTTACACAGCGCTCCTCCCCCCTTGTATTGTTTCACACAGTGCTCCCCCTTGTATATAGTGTCACACAGCGCTCCTCCCCTTGTATATAGTGTCATAATGAGCTCCCCCCTTGTCTATAGTGTCACAAAGTGCTCCCACCTTGTATAGTGTCACACAGCTCTCCTCCCCCTTGTATATCGTGTCACACAGCGCTTCCCCACCTTGTATATAGTGTCACACAGTGCTCCTCATCCCCCCCTTATATAGTGTCACACAGCGCTTCTCACTGTATATTACCACACAGCCACCCCCCAAAAAATAATTTGTGCTTACCTTGACCCAAGCATCCGGGCAGGACACATGCGCAGACTGGCGTGATGCAGTGACGTCATCACGCCAGCCTGAGCAGGGATTCTTCCCAGCACCCTATAGGCTGCAGGCCTAACGTGGCCTATACGTGGTATATTTTTCAAAGTATGTCTTTGGAGTATGGGAGAATATCACAGCAATCCGTGTGCAAACTCTTCATTCTAGCTGTTGCCTGAGTGAGAGGGTCCTAAACAAGTGTGCGTTTAATGAAGAGGCAGTCTATTGTATAGTGCATAGAACTTCCTGTGACTATTTCTGTAATTGTAACTATATGTACTGAAATGGTGGTCATGGCTCTTGTGGCTTATAGCTGCTAACACGACTAAGGTGATATTCCTGTCACAATGACTTTAGACTACTGCTTCCTAACATGTGACATAGGGGGTAGTCGTAGTCTAACCCACCTCCATAAACTATTCTTAGACGTTAGCAAATGAAGGACCAGGCAGGGAATGTCTGTCTATATCATCTGTCGTCTCCATATTGCGGCACCAGGTGGAAGAGGACAACCATGTTCTTTATGAGTTATGTTTTAACTTTTTTAATTATTATTATTATTCAGGGGGCTGGAGTTTTCAGTTAAAGACAACATTGCAAACTACATACAAGTGGGAGAGGGCGGACTACGAATAGAAGAATAGAAATCATAAAGATATGTAATGTTAAGTAAACTAAATACCGAATATAGACCTATACTATAGAGTTAGGTTTTATTGGTTTGAGATACGTGCCTCAATTTTGAATAGTAGATAAGAAGAAGAAAACGTGTATTATTACAAATTATTTTAAATGTTCCATTTTGTTTATATTTTGTTGCCTTTTTTAAGATTTTTATATTAATAACACCACCTACAGAAACAGGCAGGAAACTTGCAAAAGTCATAGACTCAGAGCGTGGTAGCGTGGTATATTTCTGTCCCCTCACTCACTTCCTTATACTGGTAGCAAAATAAGTACATTCATGGCCGCCTACACAAACTATACTTACATTTTATTGTTTTCACATTGTAAAACCTGTTGGGGACAGAGACTTATGTGAGTGATGACAATTCCTGTACAGCACTGTGGAATATGTTGGTGCTATATGCGCATCAGAAAAGCAATGATTAAAAATATACCTGTTTTTTAACCTGTTGATTTCCTATTTATTTTGTCCCAAAACATTTCACAAACTCCACAGAAATTAAAGGGTGTTGTCCACTTTGGACAATCTCTATTTGTTAGAAGGGTTCCCCAAAAACAAGATAATTACAGGGTTTCCCACTTCTGGGACCCTCAGAGGTGGACTGTAATCTGCAGGTGAACTTAAAGGGGTTGTTCAAGTTATCTGTATAAAAGACAGCCCCCAGCCTGAACAACCCCTTTACCAGAAAGTGTTCAATTCCCTCGCAGCGCCACTGCAGGGGAAATGAAGCACGCGCCACACTGAGTTTCTTGGGGGCCCACCAGAGGAAATAATCCTTAGAACCCCATTCTTGATCTATTCAGAACAATATCTTTTGCAATCTTTGTTATTATCATTGTACACACAGGACATATATCAATAGGGTCTGAGGCTACATTCACACGACTGTGAAACAATGTGTGACGGACATTTTTTTTAACGGCCGTCACACGGCCATTTTCAGAACAAGGTTGTTTTATGGGTGTATTCACACAGCAGTTTTTTCAACGACTCCTAGAAATACCGGCCGTCAAAAAATAGGACATGTCCTATTTTTGGCCGTTTTCACGGCCAGACGGCTCCCAAAGAAGTCATTGGTTCAGTATATACCGGCAGTTTTTCAGGAATTAATACTTGCAATCGCCGGTAAAAACTGATCCTGGCCGAGAACTCCCCACAAACAGCACTACTTTGAGCGCTGATCCCGGGGAAGCCCCGACAGCACTGTCCATATATGGACAGTGAAGTCAGGGCTTTCAACTCTGGAGTCCCCATCCAGAGCATCGCAAGATCTCTGGCTGGGGACTTCTGTCCTGGGAAAGCCCTTGACATCACTGTCCATACATGGACAGTGGCGTCAGGGGCTCCCTCTGACAGCCCCCTATAGATAGAACCCGCCATGTAGGAAGCCTCCCCTTTAGATAGCACCAACCACCCCCCCCAGTAGATAGCACCCCCTGCCTGTAGATAGTAAACCCCCCTATAGATAGCGCCACTGTAGCTCCCTGTAGGATCGGAATCTCCAGCGGCCAGACCCCGCTCTGGCCGGGGATTTTGCTCCTGCAGAAGCGCCTGGCGTCACTATCCATGTATGAACAGTGACATCAGGGGATACTCCTGAAGCGGAATCCCCGGCCAGAGTGCTGCTGACACTCTGGTAGGGAATTCCGCTCTTAGAGGAAGCCCTTGACGTCACTGTCCATATACGGACAGAGACGTCAGGTGCTCCGTCAATGAGGGGAATCCCATGCCAGAGGAATTCAACAGGGAGCTACATTGGCGCTATTTACAGGGGGTTGCTATCTACAAGGGGGGAGCTATCTACAGGCGGTGGTGCTATCTACAGGGGGTGGCGCTATCTACATGGGCACTGTGGCACTATATGTGGGGTGTGACACTCTACAGGGGACACTAGCGCTATCTACATGGGCACTGGCACTATGTGGGCTCTGGCACTTTGTATGTGAGCATTATGTCACTTTATATGTGGGTACTATGTGGGCACTGTGGCACTATCTACAATGGGCACTGTTTGGGAACTGGCACCTTATATGTGTGTCACTGTTTCACTTTATATGTGGGCACTGTAGTACTATGTGGACACTGTGGCACTATCTATAGTGGGCACTGTGGCAATATGTGGGCACTGTGGTACTATGTGGGCACTGCCCTATGTGGGGTTTATCTACAGTGGGCACTGTGGCACTATCTACAGGGACATTGCGGCACTATCTACATGGGCACAGTGGTGTTTTCAGGCGGTTCTGACAAAAAAAACCCGGACAAATGAAATCCATCCTTTTTTTTCACGGCCAAGAAAAACGTATGTCAAATGGACGACAAACGGCCGTTAAAAATGGACAGACGGACTGGAAAGGGATGAAAATTTGGAGACACACTGATACAAAATGGCCATGAAAAACTGACAGTTGATAATTTTTTAATGGCCATTTTTTTTTCACTGTCGTGTGAATGTAGCCTTGGGTCCCATTCACACGAACGTGAATCTCGTCCGTGTTCTGTGCAATGAAAATACGCACAGCACATGGACTGATTGATTTCAATGGGGCCGTTCACAAATGCAGGAGTTTTCACGCAGCGAGAGTCCGCTGCGTGAAACTCACTCCATGTCCTATATTGGTGCGTTTTCACGCACCTATGTGGCCATTAAAGTCAATGGGTGCGTGAAAACCACGCACCGCACACGGATGCACATCTGTATGCGGTGTGTGATTTGTGCATCAATTAGTTTGAAAAAAAAAAGAAGTGCTTTGCGAGTGCGTGAAAAGTGCATGCCACTCGCAAAGCACACTGATGCATAACGCAACGCACACGGACAGATTTCTGCACATTTTTTACACTCGTAAATCTGTCACGCTCGCGTGAATGTAGCCTTATAGGTTATTTGTGATTAATCCCATAAGAAATAAAACCTAGTGATTGTCACCAAACTCACCTCCAAATGGGGTTGTCTTCTGCTGTGGCCTATGATTGTGTCAGAGCCTGGGCCCACTGAAGGACGCTCCGGTACTCCGGAGGGCCTGTCCCACCCTCATTTAAATCAATCCAAATTTTTCATATCAGTTGTTCAATGGTATAAAGTGAGCAGTCAGCGTGGTGGTCATTGTTTAGTCAAGAAACCAATCCCTAAATAAAAAGGGTAGAACAGCTTATGTATGAGCGTGTATACTGCACTGGGATTATCTAGGACCAGTAGCTGAAACCACATTTTATGTTAAAATTCATGACATATGTCTTAAAGAGAATCTGTCTTGTGGATTCTAGCTGCCCAGACTGGTGCAAGCCCAGAGATAAAATCTCCAGACCCTTTGATGGCCATCATGCAGTAGACTGATTCCTTATGTCACTCATATTAAGTATTGGTTTATAGTTACATTACACTGGAGCACGGTCGTTCCCATTTCATGCAAGAACATTCTCCATATAAAGAGAATATGATCCCCCATGATAGATTCTCCCTAATATATGGCGAAAACTTGATCATGTTGTTAAAAGCCATCGAAAAACTGCAACACTGACTCTAAAAACAACATGCAAAGCGATATGCACCAGCGTATAAGGTGGAATTGAGCCTTATTGTGTGCGCTTACACTTAGAGCAAAATATTAGATTTCATTTCCCAATGGAAATATACCATTTATCCTATTTCATATCTGTTCTTACCAGTGAAGGAGCTCATTTGTTTGGGAGGGAAAAGTCATTAGTTTTGCAAAAGTGAGACATAGAATTGTAAGAGCTTTTTATGCATGACTATTATATATCACCCTACTTTTCCTATTGTACAGTTTCTGAATGCAGATTGATCTTAGCACGCATTTTCTAAGGACTGTTTTCAAGTTGCTGGCCCCCAGATGCTTAGGGTGTGTTCAAACATAATAAGTAAATGGACAAAAAATTCTCGAAGGGAATATCCAGTAGGCTGGTGTACGCATTTCTTTCATGTATCAAGGAACCAGGCCTGTCAATCTTAAAGACAAACTACAGGCATGAATTTTAACATTTAGATCCAAATTATAGTCAGGCACCTGGAAAGAGCATAGTCTTAATCCTAGGGGGTGGATCAGACAGAGGTAGCGCACTACTATGCAAATTTTGGACCTGTATTTGTTTGTCTTACTTTTGGCTTCATTCAAAAATATGAATGGTCCTTGTGAATGTTAAACTTTTTATACCAAAAATAGGCTTACAAGTTTTGGGACGTCATCTGCTCCAGCTTTTGGCATAAAATACACAAATGAACATTACCATGTGACATATTAACATGGACAATTCATTGATATTGTTGGATGATCCAGAGTTTAAAGCCTGAAGCAGCATTGGAGCTGAAATGCACAATACACTATTCCAGTGATGGCCAAATAGTAAATCGCAATCTATTGGTAGACCTACAAAGTAGACCAGTAGAGCTTGATGTTAGGCCACCAGGCTGTTTTCTATTTTGCTTTTACACAGAAGTGAGAAAATTGGTTCCTGTGTCCTTAAAAACTTTTTTCTAGAGAAAGAATCATTGGTGAATTATATAAAACTCATTTGACACGGGCAGATCAAACGCCGATCGACGATATAGCAAGTCGATTAGCGCTTGTTTAACTCCATTTACATAGAGCAATCATCGCTACTGTATGTTACCAAACCATTGCGATTATTTGGTCTCATATACGGGGAGATGTGCTGCCGACAACCATGCATTTGTTTGTTTGTCAGCTGATCACTGGGTCGATGATTGGGAACGAGTGTTTGAAAGTGTGCTGTTTCGCCCGATTATTGGCCCATGTAAAAAGGCCTTAAGTATTTGTGAGTTTCGAACAGTGCTATTAGTTGGTGTGACTATAAGTTGTGCTAATATACACTAGTACAACGCAGTAACATCCTCTCTGTGCCACATGTACCTGTCCCTAGTCCCCTTGTAGATCAACTCATTCAGTCTTTACAAGACAAGGATCCTATACCGGAAAAAAGTTTGACCACTTCTGCTGATAATATTTTTCAGAAAGTTTTAAAAAGTCCTCTGGCTGTGTTCCCTCAAATATTTAATGACAAGTTCCTCTGATAACCTGAAAATGTAGGTGTTACCACAGTGAACCCCAATATTCTTCTTGACTGAAGTTATACCTTGTCATACCTGTCTGATCAGGGGCTGGCTATAGCGGGTAGAGTGGTAGCAGTCGCACCAAGGCCCTGAGGAGGCCAATTGTACCCTTTGCCCTATAAGACGCCAGTATTATAAATGACACATGGTAGTTTGGGGCCTTGGTACAAAAAGTTAAATTGGGGACTAGGAATTTCGGCTATGTTTGATGCCCTATTCCTTGCTTAGTCTTGCAAACCCATGGGATTGGGGAAAAGAACTGACAACGGCTCTTCACACATTTCTCAATTTCCTCCTTCATATCATGGCAACGGTACTGTGAAGAAAAGAGCTTTAATGGACAAAATATGGATCATACTGGACAACTCAATACTAATGAGAGGCCTATTTGTAACTCATATTTCATCTTTGCTGGAAAGATTATGAAGGCTCCTGGTAGGAAAGAACTTACTTCTGCAGAATCGATATATGTCACTGCAAGCTATTCTTGTCACCAAGTGCTGCACTTCACTGTTATCAATATCCATTCCAGCGTAAGTCGTGTCCCTGTCAGCATGACCTTTCCATGTGCTGCATTGTTGGGTCACTTAGGAGACCCAGCGATCTAGCTGAAAGCTGTGGACCGTCGGCCATGAGAAGTTTGCAGGGGGGGCCCAATAAGAACTTTTGCATCGGGGCCCATGAGCCTTTAGCTACGCCCCTGGTCGTAAGGAATACAGTAGGCGAACCAGCCAATTGGGGCAAGCGGCTATTACATTGACATGTTTTTTTTAATATCACGCTAATTTTCTGATCCAAGTATGCAGATGTCAGATACATATATATATATATTTATTTTCATTTTTTAACAGGCTTTTTTTTTCCTGCAATAATGTTATATTCTGAAATGCAGATGACTCTGGAGAGCTGCAACAAATCTCCCAAATGTAATTACACTTTGGACGGCACAATGACTCATTGGTTAGAATTCTTGCCTTGCAGCACTGGAGCCATGAGTCCCATTACTAACCAGGGCAACATCTGCATGGAGTTTGGATGTTCCTTCCGTGTTTATACAAGTTTCTTCAAGCTGTCTGGTTTTCTATCATTTACGGGTCAGCTGGTTTCCGAGACAAAAATTGGCCCAAGTCTGGTATATGCCCTCCTCATTTAGGTTCTCTGTTAGGCGAGGATCACACACAAAGTTTTGATACAGTTTTTGTTGCAGTTTTTTGGCTTTGTTTTTGAGGCAAAGTCCGACGTGGATCCAAAAGGAAAGATATAAAGACAAGACTGATGCACATTCTTTCTTTTGTATCTACTCATGTGTTTGGCTCAAAACACTGAGCTAAAAACTGCATCAAAACTGCGTGTGTGATCCTGGCCTTAAAGAGGACCGGTCACCTCTCCTGATGTGTCTATTTTAGAAAATACTTGTATTTCTCATGTAATAACAATTCTGGAGCATCTTTTCTTCAGAGACAGTGCCACCATTGTCCATGGGCTCTGTCTGGCATTTCAGCTCATTCAAGTAAATAAGGCTGAGCTGCAATACCAGATACAACACATGAACAGGAGTGGCGCTGTTTCTACCCCTATTTTTATTTTCTCAAATAACACCTTTAAGAGGGATTGCCTGCTTTACATAATCCCTTATAACATCCCCTTAAAGCAGACATATATTTTTTTTTATCTGAGAGCTGAGTAAAGTGAAGTTTCTGACTCAAGGTGCCATTACAATCTACTATCAACAAGACTTTCTGCAAACGCAAATTGAAGAGGGCTGTCAACACAAGACAGGGGTTGTCTATACTGGATAATCCCTTTAAATCCACTGTAAAATATATAAAGTCTATATAATATAACACTCAATGTGCCACGGATGGTGCTCAGTGTGGCGCCATATGAAGCTAGAAGTACAGTACAGCTCCATCCAGGTCTAAGGATGCCCTTTTACAGCTCAGTACAACTTGGTGGTAGTATGAAGCCGTAATATGGCCTTGTACATGAGGCCTTACATTTTTTCTTTTGATTCCTGAATCCTGTTTTAAAAATGTAGAAAGAAAATAAAAATCTTGCTTTTTCCATGAGGAATTGGCGGTTTTAATGAACAACTTCCCCATGTTCTGGGTTGGTATATAATTGACCGATACAGTACGACAGTGTAGATATACTTCAAATCCTAAGTAAACTAAGAATAGCAATGTCACTGCGGTATAGATAAAGAAGAAAGCCTGTCTGTAACTACCTGTGCCCACAGTCACACATCAGCCGTGATAAGGCTGTCTCCTTCACACCGGGATCCTGCCGCTGAAAGATCTGAGCAGTCTAAGTTACACCTAATCAAAAAAACCTCTTGGAACAGCTAAACTTCCTTCCAGAGTGTTTGATCTCTTGAGATCTGGTGATGTAATTGACTCAAGACATGTGCAAAGCTGGTTCTTCTGGAGAGTGGGGGTCTTTGGTGACAATTGTTGAGCCAGCAGTTTTAATACTAAAGCTGAGGAGTTTGTCTGCACCAAATTGGTGACATCTGGGATTATTTAGACAAGTCCTGGTCCTGCTTGCTGTCCACTTGCTGTGTACTTTGAAGTAGGGTAGACATCAGAAAATCTACGCGATAGGAATACAAGTTCCTTATAAATAGGAAATAATAGATTTCGAACAGAGAGGTCTTCTGATAACTGATAGCAACATGATTGACAATATTCGACATAGAGGAAGATATGATATAATATATATAAGATGATAATACTATACTACTGATCAGTCTACATAAAGAAACATCATTGATATTGGTTGTAGAAGAATGATCTCCAATCTGTGGCTTTGTAGCTGTTGCAATAATAATATTCCCAGCATGCCCTGATGACTGCAGGCTGTTCGGGCATGATAAGGCTCTGTTCACACGGAGTATTTTGCAGGCAGAAAAAATCTGACTCAGAATTCCTGCATGAATTTTGAGGCAGATTTTGGACTGCCTGCATGTATTTTTCTGCGTTTTTTTCGCGGCACTTTTAGTCCACGGCCATTGAAGCTAATGCAACTACCGCGGGCAAAGAACGCCGCAAAAAACACTCAGAAATGAGCTCCGCAGGTTTTCTCTGCCTCCTCCTAATAGGAGATCAGAGGCGGAGACTGCAGCAAGAAAGGATATGCTGCTTTTTTTTCCTGCAAGCGTCCGGAAACGCTTCTGCCTCCTATTGAAATCAATGAGGGGCGATTTCGCTTGCGGACTCTAAGGCCGAATTCAGACGACCGTTATATACGTCCACATGACAGCCGTTAAAACAATGGCCGTCACACGGACATATGTATTTCAATGTTTCAACGGACCGTGTGAAGGGTCCGTTAAAATATAGAACATGTCCTATTTTGTTCCATTTTCATGGATCCCTCGATAGACTCAAGTCTATGGGGATCCGTGAAAACGGGACCCGCACGGGGGAAACTCGGACGTGAGTTCTAGCTTTGCTGCATGGCAATAGGTTGGAGGCCATTGCTGTAACAAATGCATAGTGCATTCATTGCTTCTAAAGTGCCTGTAATTTAAGATGGTCACATTAACACTTTAAGGCCCCATGCACATGACCGTGCCTGTAATCACAGTTCGTGATTATGGGCTTGGCCGGACACTGACGGCCGCGGACAGCCACCCGCATAAAGAGTCAGTAAAAAGCAAAAAATAGGACATGTCCTATCTTTTGTGGAGCCTTTCCACGTCACAGACCCCCTCCCGTAAATATACGAGAAGGTGTCCGTAGGCCATAGAAATAAATGGGTCCATAATTACAGACTAAATCTACGGTCGTGTGTATGGGGCCTCAGGCCTATTTACATGGAGGGATTTTCCACCTATTGAGGAGTCTTAGGCCTTGTTCCCACAGGACGGATACACTGCGTAAAAACCACGCAGCGTATCCGACCTGGAACCCGCAGGAATTTTTGTCCTAAAAATCGCACCACATTGTGGTGCAATTTTTCGGACGGAAATTCCACTGTGTAATTAAGTGCACATACTTACCTCCTCCCTACTCTGACGTCCGCTCCGGCCTCCCTGGATGACATTTCAGGCCATGTGACACTGCAGCCTATGATTGGCTGCAGCGGTCACATGGGATACAACGTCATCCCAGGAGGCCGGACTGCACGAAGAAGGAGCGCGTTCTGGGTAAGTATGATTTTTTTAATTTCCTCCGGCATTGCAATTTTTGCGGCGTAACCGCTATTCAATGGGGAAAACCCACAACGGAAAATCAACAAAAACGCATGAATTGACATGCTGCGGAATGAAATTCCGCACCGAAGGTCAAGTTATTAACGTTTACGCTGCGTTTTTTTCCTACAGCGTGGGCATGAGATTTACTAAATCTCACCCACTTTTCTGCTACTGTAAACGCTGCGGAATTTCCGCACACAATTCCGTTGCGGAAATTCCGAAGTATTTACGCTACGTGGAAACCCATCCTTAAAAGGGATATACAGAATAAGAAAAACAAGACTATTTCTAGAAATAGTGGCACACTTGTCCATGGGCTGTGTCTGGCATTGCAGCTTAGTGCCATTGATTTTTGGAAGAGAACAGTCATATCTGTCTAAGTATGGGCTCCCTTTTCTTAATGGTTCCTTGTAAATGATCTTTGTGATCATTCATTAAGGATTAAAAAGGTTATCATTTGGAAATACTACCTTAAGAGGTTATCCATATTAATGCATATAAAAATCTGATTAATAATGCAATCAAAGAGGGTGGATGTCAGGACCTGACTACTGCTAAGCTGGAGAAAAGACAGCGATCCAGCGCAAGAGAATTGTTAAAAGGAAACGCAGTTCCAATTTTATTTTAGAAAAATCTTAAAAGACAAATGTCTCAGATGAAAAGGTGGTTATCCGTATTGATGGAGCCTACGCGTTTCGGACGAATGCAACGTCCTTACTCATGGCTCATAGTCTACCAAATAATACTAAATGGAGGCTTATATCCGGTCATCAGCAGGTGAAATAGATTGCGGTTCAGCAAAGATGTATTGTAACGCAAATTGACTCCAGGACATCGTATCGACACGCAGGATATACAACGATGCATATTAAGGCATCAGGTAAGTAAATTTATGACCAAACTATAAAAAAATGCCTCCTCCAGCTCGCCTGAATTTACAATACTAGAACAATTGTTGAGATTAAAAAAGTACGTTTCAACGCGACCTTCGCGATTATGCCAACAGCAAGGTCTACGATTGGACTAAAAGGGACAGAGTCCGCAATCGAATTAAACCAATTTTGAAAAATCTCAGGCAACAGAGGAAACAAGGAGGCAGTCTGAACAGGGTCAGTTTCAGTTCAACGGAGCCAGATTCAATGGACGGAACAAATGAGGGGTCAGATAGTGAAAATGTAAGAATCCGACAACCCCAAGGATATAGATCAGACGGCAATCGAAACATGTCAAAAAACAGGGGAGGGGAGGAGATGCGGCAGGAAACACAAATCAAATGGATCCGGAACAAGGTCGCCGCCTACGAAATCGCAGGAATTAACATCAAGCATCAATGTAGTCAATCTTTCTTCATTCAGCCTTACTCCAGCACAGGTTGAGGTATTATCCTTGGGCTTAAATTTTGCCCCCAGTCGAAAATTCTACACATTTGACACGTTATTAGATGTCAACAAATTAATTGGCAATTTTACAGTAAAAATACATTTCTTCAACTCCCAATCCACAGATGACAATCAAGAGGATATTAGTCAGAGAGAACCTAATGGGACAATTTACGACCATAGATCCTTATCATTTCATGAACAAAGGACCCTAATGTGTCTGGAAAATCTAAGCTCGGAGGAACCAAGTCAAATTACTAAAACATCTACTAGTTTTGTTACCTCGAACCCGAATTTTTATCCTTTTGCATCGAAAAATGAATCAATGGACAGATTCCAGCTTGATATTTAAAGAGATCTACAGCACTTGTCTGATATTTCCAGACAACGAAAGAAGGATTGGAACATTTCCATTAAAAACAATGCTGCAATGAAGTCCCTACGTGACAACAAGGACATAATTATCAAAATATCAGACAAGGAAGGCAGCATAAAAGTGATAAATAAAGATATGTACAGGACACAGGTTCTAGAGCTACTGATGCTGTTTAAGCTTGGGAGCTGGTGACTATAGGGTATGTACTTTTAAGGGATTTACCCAGCAGTCTGTTCCCTAGGGAGGGTGGGTTTGTTAGCAGGATCCTGGGTGGCCTCCCACGTGCCCTCCCACCCATATAAATGTTGTTACACAGGGGAGTCACTTCCTCTTTGACTCCCCTCCGAATCTTGGAAGGAAACCCTTAGAGACTGTCCTACTAACCTGGTAGAGTAGAAAGCATGGCAGACGCAGCGTTGATGGCGCTTTTGAAAGAGAAGATTAAGAGGGAGGGAGCTGGATGGCTCTCCTCTCTGCTCGTTTCTCCCCCTGATCAGCCGTCTGATGTGGCTGGGCGTCCAACAGGTAGGCAGGCGCGGCCTGTGTGGTGCTGCCATCCCCCCTCCCACCTGAGTCCCTCTCCGGCTCTGCCTCATCAGAGAGGCAGTGCTCCATCTAGAAAGCCCCGGGCGCTGCCTAATACAGCTCCGGTGGCTGGGGGTGCCGTGACACTTGACCGCTCTGTATTAGCAGCAGAGCGGCGTGCAGGCCAGCAGGGGATCGCTAGGGCGATTTCCCCTGCTGCTAGTCTGCACATTGCAGATAGTGGGGTGGCTCTGGAGGCTGCTGCAGAGCAGCCAGTCACCAAGCCACCAGGTCGTTTGGCTCGGTGGTTTGGCCGTGGGGCGGCCATACCAGCACCTCCTCCCCCAACACCACATCCTCCCACGGTGAACACAGCAACACTGCCCCATAGTGTCGGTTCTGCTGGGCAGAAAGCTCAACAATGGAGGAATGCTAGTGATGTAGCTCCCCAAGAGGAGCTTGGCTCTCAGGCCTTTAACAGCTCGGATGAGCTTTTTGATTGCGTGCCAGGCGCGCCTACTTATGGCGCTCAGGTCCCCATTGCTGGACAGCATCACAGGGCCCGTATTTCATGCCAGAGAGATGGGCGCCACGGAGGGTGTAGCCTTTCCCCGTCTGTGGCTGGGTCAAGTCGCTGCTTGGACAATAGGCGTAGGAGGCGCAGTCGCTCGCCTGGGCGTTCTCGTAGCGGGGAACGCCGGAGCGGTTATAGACGTTCATGGAGCAGACACAGTAGGAGATGTTCCTGCAGGGGCTGGTCGGGTCACCATTTCTCGTCATCGTCTGTGAGCAGTAGGAACAGTCTTTTTACGAGGTGCTCGCATAGGAGCCAGAGACATTGGCATGGAGAAGGCGGTCCCTCAACCGAGGGCAGGAGAGACATCTATCTGCGCCTGCTGCTGCGGTTACTGTAGTTCCTCCGCTGCCTACCGTGCCGACTCCTGATGCACTTCCCTCCACGCATATGACTGGTGAGTTTTCCTGCGTTCCAGTTTGGGATAAGGCCGCCTTGAATGGCGGGGTGAAATGTTGGATATTTTAAAATGTATGTTGGCTAAAATGGTGGGTCCTAGCCCCTCAGTGCATTCGCCCATTGCACAGCCTGAGCCAGCCTCGGCTAATCCGGGTTTACTATTTCGGGATTCTTATTTTTGTGGTGTCGCCCCCTTGGGGATGCATTTATCCTCGGAAACGAGGGAAAAAGTAGAAAAATGGGAATTTGTTGATATACAGTCATTATTATCCCCGAAACAATTAACAGTGGATAAGGAGAGACGGTTTGAGAAAACGGAGGATAAAAAGCCTAAAGTGGCTAAAACATTTGGGAATTGGGTGCAAGCTTTTGCTATTCTAGCGAGTGTGTTTAGTAAAAAGCACCCAGAAAAAGGTTTTGAGTTGTTTACGTATTTAGATACGATATATTTGGCTTATAAATTACATGGTGGTTCGGCTTGGTGGAGATACGATGAAGAATTCAGATGACGTCTGGCACTGAGGCCGGAGGTCGGCTGGTCTTCAAAAGCTACAGATGTTTGGATTCAACTAATGTTGTCTCAAAAGCCGTCTAACTCCTTTCAGTCATCGGCCGCTGTGGGACATTCAGTACAGTCAGCAGCGGTGGGGAGACGCCCTGGAGCGTGCTGGTTCTTTAACGAGGGTCACTGTAGGTTCTTTGCCTCACGTAAATTTAAGCATGAATGTGCCTTCTGCGGTGGCTCGCATATGGCCTTACGCTGTTTCAAGAAAGGTAAGATGCCTGCCAGACTCGTGTCTTCAGTTAAGCCGGAGGACACCAGTGAGCGTCAAAAAGATGCGCCCATGGTTGGACAGGTATCACAGGACAGAGGAAACCGTAATGCTAATTGAAAGGTTTTCAAAAGGTTTTTATATTCCGCACGTTAGGCAAGCGGCTGTTGTTTTTTCTGCGAATTTAAAATCTGTTGCAGAGTTTCCCTGAGTGGTACAGTATAAGTTGGATAAGGAGGTCAGACTGGGCAGAGTGGCTGGCCCCTTCACCACTACACCTTTGAAGAATATTCGGATTTCTCCTTTGGGTGTGGTCCCCAAGAAAGAACCCGTCAAATATAGACTCATTCATCATTTGTCCTTCCCAGAGGGTGATTCAGTCAATGATGGTATACCTAAGGAGGAGGCGGTCGTGTCTTACATGTCGTTTGACTGGGCCGTCCAAGTGTTGTCTAAGGCGGGCCAGGTTGCCCTTTTGGCCAAGTCCGATATTGAATCCGCTTTCCGTCTCCTCCCTGTACATCCTGACTGTTTTCATCTGCTTGGTTGTCAATTAGATCGGCTATATTATGTCGATCTTTATTTGCCGATGGGGTGTTCCATATCTTGCCGCTACTTCGAGATGTTTAGCACATTTCTCGAATGGGTGGTGAGATCGGAGTCTGGTAATTCTGCGGTATTGAATTATCGCGATGATTTTTCGTTCGTCGGTCCAGCTGATTCGCCGGTTTGTCGTTCTACTTTAGAATGTTTTCGTTATTTCATGTCCTTTTTCGGGGTTCCGTTAGCGGAAGAAAAAACGGAAGGTCCCTCTACTTGCTTGTCCTTCCTAGGTATCATGATTGATACTGAAAGAATAATTCTTAGTTTACTACAGGAAAAATTATCCCTGCTGCAGGACTGCATATGTTCGTGTATTAGGGTAAAGAAAGTGACATTGAGGGATTTACAATCCTTTTTGTGTCAATTAGCTTTTGCTTGTAGGATATTCCCCATGGGTAGAGTTTTTTTGCGTCGTCTATCACTGGCTACGGCGGGAGTTAAACAACCTCATCACTTCGTTCGGCTGCCGGCAGCCATGAAGGACGATATGTGTATGTGGTTAAAATTCCTGTCAGAATATGACGGGCTCTCATGTTTTCCTGAACGTGAGAGTTGCAATGCTGATTTTGAACAGTTCACAGAAGCAGCGGGGTCTTTGGGTTATGGCGCAATTTTTGGCAATATATGGTCGGCCCACCAGGGGCCCCAGGATTGCAACAGGTCTCACCAAGAATTTGACACTGCTGGAGTTATTCCCGATCGTTGTTGCCTTAGAGATATGGGGAGGTGACATGCGCAATAAGAGGATATTGTTTTGGTCTGACACCAGAAGTTGACGCCCGCACCAGAAGTTGTTTTAAGGGCTTGTATAGTTGTAAAATAATATTGTGGTTTCTTCTCTTCAACTCCAATTATGTTGTGGTGTTTAACGTGCCATTTTGGCAGGTGTGCCTTGGTTTGTTAGACGTGTAATTTGTATATTACTCATTTTGTTTCTTTGTTTCTAGTCACAGCTGGCGGTGTGGAGGGGCCTTGTCCGTTCACGCTAGGGACAATGGGAGAACAGTCTCCTGCCGTACCAACTAAGATGTGCCCGTCGCGGTGGTGGGGCACGCGAAGTGACGGTTATTTTCAACAAGATCAAGATCTTCCGGTGTTAGCTGCGGACAAGGTTTTTTCCCTCCATTCTTTAATAAAAGCTGTGGCCTACCCCCACTTTTTATACCCACACTCAGTCTCTTGTGTCAGTCATTTGGGGGGGGGGGGAGGCATACCGTCCATTAATATCCCTGTAGTCACAGATACATATAGGTGTTTAGATCGCAATCCAACAACAGTTTTTCAACTTAGTTTAAACAAAGTGATGAATGAGGGTTTTCTGGAGGGGTCTATTAACAAAAAAACAATCAAATTATATTCTTGTTGAATTACTCATATTCTCCATGAACTATCCATTTGGGATGAACATCAATTGGTATGGCAGATACATCGACGATCTCCTATTCTTTTGGGAGGGCTATGTGTCGGCCATACCAACTTTCATTGATTATCTTAATGACATCCCATTCAATCTCAGATTTAGTTATACATTTGACAGAGATACTATTTAGCTTCTAGACTCGGAATTCAAGGGGACAGAGGATGAACACGTTTTTACTAAAACGTTTTGCAAACCCATTTCAGGGAATACTATTTTGCATGCCAAAAGCAGTCATCCTAGGCAAACAATTTCATCCATTCCAGTAGGAGACATGTATAGGGCGAAAAGGAACTGCAGCAATGAAGATTTCTACAGGATAGAACAACAACAAATTTGCCATAGACTTCAAAAAAGAGGCTATGCAAACTGGACACTTAATAGAGCGAGTTCCATAGTCTAAAAAAAAATAATCCAGTGATCGTCTACTATTCGAGACAAAAGTACCTACTTGTTCTGATTCACACAAACCAACTTTGGTTTTACAGTACAGTAACCAGTGCACTGAAATGAAGGATATCATATTTAAATATTTACCTATCCTAATGGAAGATGATCAGTTAGAGAGCATTTTGAGGCATGGTTCCCGTATTGTTTCACGCAAAACCTCGACCTTGGGTAATTCACTTTCTCCCTCTATTTTCTCTTCCGGTGAATCCAAGATGACCTGGCTACATCATAAAGGTTTTTTTTTAGATGTGGCTCAAACCCTTGTAAAATATGTTCATTTGCAAAGCATACCAAGATGTTCTGTGATTCAGAGGTTGTCCAGACGTTTCCAATAAAGACATACATCAATTGCAACAGCGAGTCGGTGGTATATATATATCATTGAGTGCGTTGAGTGCAATTTGATGTATGTCGGGTGTACCAGCAGAAAATTCAAAACCAGAGTCTTGGAACACCTTAGCTACATTAGAAATCCAACATTTCTAATGCTGTCAAACACGTTGTCACCTGTCATAACAGGTCAGCTACACTATTTAAGTGTTTTGCCATAGAAAAGGTGGATAACCCGACCCGAGGAGGTAATCTTAGAGATAAAATACTAAAGAAGCGTTTTGGATCTACAGGCTTAAAACTAGGTTTCCTAAAGGCCTAAAGTTGATGTTCCACTATTGATTATAGGTACTGTAGATAAATATCCCATTAACTGTTGTTGTGAAACTGGCGAGAGTGTCATCTACAGATAGCAGTTGGTCAAATGTTTGTGTCAATTATTTATTATCAGCTTTTCTATATGGCCTTTATATCATAGAATGTGAATTGATACTTAATATTCTTTGAATATATTTTTTAGAATAACAACCGCATTCACTTTTCACTATTCATTTTTGTCCGCTCGCCAAGAACCTGTATTAATATAGTCATTTCAGCACTTGATTATTCGAAAACAAGACTATTATCACAAACTACCATACATCCAACAAATTCTTTTCCATCTTTTATAGTTTGGTCATAAACTTACTTACCTGAATTAATATGCATCATTGTATATCCTGCGTGTCGATACGATGTCCTGGAGTCAATTTGCCAATACATCTTTGCTGAACCGCAATCTATTTCACCTACTGATGACCGGATATAAGCCTCCCTTTAGTATTATTTGGTAGACTATGAGCCATGAGTAAGGACGTTGCATTCGTCCGAAACGCGTAGGCACCATCAATACGGATAACCGCCTTTTCATCTGAGACATTTGTCTTTTAAGAATTTTCTAAAATAAAATTGGAACTGCATTTCCTTTTAGCAATTCTCTTACGCTGGATCGCTGTCTTTTCTCCTGTTTCAATTACCGTGTGCCGACACGGAGATCCGGGCGCAGTCTGCAATGAAGTCCTGCTAAACGGTGAGCTGGAGGATTCCTCCCACAAACTTTCTATACTGCTGAGCTGCTTTTACACTTCTCTGCTGTTAGCACAGAAATACTCCAGCTTTGAGACATACAGTAGGGATTCATTGCATGACAACTACAAATTTTAACATGATGATCGCCAGACAGCGCCAGGTAGGATGTAGATAGGTCTCCATGACAATACTGCAGGTGACACAAATCAGAAGGGGACATGTTGTAACAATCGTTCGTCTCCATACATAACCAATCATAGCTCTTGTGAAAGGAGCAAACAAGCGCGGATCAACGATCTGCTTCATTGATCGGCACTCGTTCTCACGGCCCGTATCGGTCATATAATAAGACCTTAAGGAGCAAGGAAGCTTACCAGTTCCTTAACAAGTAAATACACAGAAAGAAAAGTGGGCCCACTTGATTGTGGCGCTCTGGATTCACTGTAGAAACATTTTGGCAAATGTCAAGGAAAAGATTTCCCATATCTACGGGCTTTGGCTAAAGTTTACTTGACAATACCTATGGTTTACAAAACATTAAGAAGTTTTTCTTGATGACTTCACGGATTGAACCCATCTGTATAGCCTTGGGTTTTCACACAGGTTGATTGGTAGAAGAGGTGGAGAAGTAGAAGACATTTCATACAGCCAAGAAGTACAGATTTATATGGCATTCAGGATTTGCCGAAATTTGGGTAAGGGTATGTGCACACACACTAATTACGTCCGTAATCGACGGACGTATTTCGGCCGCAAGTAGTGGACCGAACACAGTGCAGGGAGCCGGGCTCCTAGCATCATAGTTATGTACGATGCTAGGAGTCCCTGCCTCTCCGTGGAACTACTGTCCCGTACTGAAGACATGATTACAGTACGGGACAGTTGTCCTGCAGAGAGGCAGGGACTCCTAGCATCGTACATAAGTATGATGCTAGGAGCCCGGCTCCCTGCACTGAGTTCGGTCCGGGACTTGCGGCCGAAATACGTCCGTCAATTACGGACGTAATTAGTGTGTGTGCACATACCCTAACAGCCCACATGGGCGCTAATGGTTGTTGCTTGTTTCCCTGCATCTGTTAACTGTGACTTCAAAATAACTTTGAAACCACTGAAGAGAATATTTCACACAAGAGCGCAACTCATGGACTTAAATTTCTGGATATTTGTTATTTAATTGTACTGTTAAAGTTATAAAATTGTTGCTATTCTCTCAAAATATCATATTTTGTAAAATAGTATGCATAACCATTGCAAATAGAAAACACATTCAAAAACATTGTAATGTAACCAGGATCTACCAGTAGATTAGATCATATAATGTTGGGTACATCAGTACATAATTACACGTTCATATTAAACCTTATTCCAATAATCCTATAACTTTAACAATATGGTAAAAATAATAAGTTCACCCCTGGGTTATATTCAACAGAGGAAAATATTTTGCATTTAATAAGAAAGTCTCCATCCAAATGTTTCCTCTCAGTTCTCGCAAGTTCATTCTCTCACCATCATCAAGTTTCAGCTGAAAAACCACTTTCCCAAAAATTCTTTGGACTGGTCTGAAAACGATAATAGCTTTAACATGCGTCCATTGACTGGAAGCTCTAATAATCATATTTGGGAACTGTGAGCACTAAAAGGCTTGTCAAGTCTTTTTAAACTTGAAGAAACGTGTAAAAGATCAGAAGCAAAGGGTCTCCGTACATTAGTAGACTGTACTGGGGTTCAAAACAGGGATTTGATATGAATATTAGAATTCTAGAAGGTGCCAACTGTAAACATGGCAAAAAGTTTCTCTGCTGTGCCAGGACTATAGTTACCAAGAGACTGGCAGTCCGTTCTCAGAAGTTAGGACCCCATGCCCTATGACTAAGGCTACAGTTAAAAAAATGGCCATTAAAGACGGATCAACTGTCAGTTTTTCATGGCCATTTTGCATCAGTATGTCTCCAAATTGCCATCCATTTCTAGTCCGTCTGTCCGTTTTTAATGGCCTTTTGACATCCGTTTTGCATCCGTTTTTCATGGCCATTAAAAAAAACGGATGAATTTCATTGGTCAGGCTTTTTTTGTCCCACCCCCCTGAAAACACCCAAAGGAAGGTCACATGTTCACCCAGACACTATTTACAGCCTCCCTGTAGATGCCACACACCTCCCTGTATATGATGCCACACAGCCTCCCTGTAGATGATGCCACGCAGCTCCTCTGTATATGATGCCACACAGCTCCCCTGTAGATGATGCCACACAGCTCCCCTATATATGATGCCACACAGTCCCCCTGTATATGATGCCACATAGCTCCCATGTATATGATGCCACACAGCTCCCCTGTAGATGTTGCCACACAGCTCCCCTGTAGATGATGCCACACAGCTCCCCTGTAGATGATGCCACACAGCCTCCCTGTAGATGACGCCACACAGCTCCCCTGTATATGATGCCACACAGCTCCCCTGTAGATTATGCCACACAGCTCCCATGTATATGATGCCACACAGCCCCCCTGTATATGATGCCACATAGCTCGCCTGTAGATGATTCCACACAGCCTCCCTGTATATGATTCCACACAGCTCCCCTGTAGATGATGCCACACAGCCCCTGTATATGATCAAACACAGCTCCCCTGTAGATGATGCCACACAGCTCCCCTGTATATGATGCCACACAGCCCCCTGTATATGATGAAATACAGCTCCCCTGTAGATGATGCCACACAGCTCCCCTGTAGATGATGCCACACAGCCTCCCTGTAGATGACGCCACACAGCTCCCCTGTATATGATGCCACACAGCTCCCCTGTAGATTATGCCACACAGCTCCCATGTATATGATGCCACACAGCCCCCCTGTATATGATGCCACATAGCTCGCCTGTAGATGATTCCACACAGCCTCCCTGTATATGATTCCACACAGCTCCCCTGTAGATGATGCCACACAGCCCCTGTATATGATCAAACACAGCTCCCCTGTAGATGATGCCACACAGCTCCCCTGTATATGATGCCACACAGCCTCCTGTATATGATGACACACAGCTCCCATGTAGATGATGCCACACAGCTCCCCTGTAGATGATGCCACACAGCTCCCCTGTAGATGATGCCACACAGCCTCCCTGTAGATAATGCCACACAGCCTGCCTGTATATGATGCCACACACAGCCCCCTGTAGATGATGCCACATAGTCCCCTGTAGATGATGCCACACAGCCCCACTGTAGATGAGGCCACACAGCCCCCCAGTATATGATGCCACACAGCCCCCTGTATATGATGCCACACAGCCCCCTGTATATGATGCCACCCAGCACTCCTGTATATGATGCCACACAGCCCCCTGAAGATGATGCCACATAGCCCCCTGTAGATGATGCCACACAGCCCCCTGTAGATGATCCCACATAGCCTCCTGTAGATGATGCCACACAGCCCGCTGTAGATGATACCACAGAGCCCCCCTGTATATGATGCCACACAGACTCCTTGTAGATGATGCCACACAGCCCTCTGTAGATGATGCCACAGAGCCCCCTGTAGATGATGCCACACAGCCTCCCTGTATATGATGCCACACAAGCCCTGTAGATGATGCCACACAGCCTCCCTGTAGATGATGCCACACAGCCTCCCTGTAGATGATGCCACACAGCCTCCTTGTAGATTATGCCACACATACCCCTGTAGATAATGCCACACAGCCCCCCTGTAGATGATGCCACACAGCCGCCCTGTAGATGATGCCACACAGCCTCCCTGTAGATGATGCCACACAGCCTCTCTGTAGATAATGCCACACAGCCTCACTGTAGATGATACCACACAGCCCAGATGTAGATAATGCCACACAGCCCCGATGTAGATGATGCCACACAGCCCCGATGTAGATATTGCCACAAAGACCCCCTGTAGATGATGCCACACAGCCCTACACACTCACCGATGCAGCGCCGTCTTCTTCAGGTGTGATCTCTAGTTTTCATGTGTTCTGCGAAGGCGACGGTATGACACACTCACCGATGCAGCGTCGTCTTCTTCAGGTGTGGTCTCTAGTCTTCACGGGTTCTACGAAGGTGGTGCGATAACGTCACTTGGTGAGTGTGTAGGGCATTCAGCATCATCGCTACGCTGAACCAATAGTCCCCTTGCCGCTTTAATCCCCATGTCACAGATCCGTTTTTAACGTTTGTTACATGTATTGACTGCTGTTAAAAACTGATCCATTGACTTTTATGGGGGCCGTCTAGCCGTGAAAACGGCGAAAAATAGGACATGTCCTATTTTTTGACTGACAATATTCACGGGCCGTTAAAGAAACAGCCGTGTGAATACACCCATAGAACATCATTGTTCTGAAAGCGGCATTCACTGTCCTGTGAATGTAGCCTTACAAGAGCAAGGAACTGTTTGTCAAAGGAGTAACACTGCTACAAAACAGCCAATTTGGTGGAACAGAATGGCTAAGAGGATTATGGATAAAAGACTAAGTGCCAATGTATTTTCTACCACTCTGCCTCCAATTGACACTTGCAAATATCTAATGTACCTGTACTGGCTATTGTAAAAGATCGTAGTAATGATTATTAAATGGAGCAAACAAGTGACAATCAACAAGCTGTATTGTCGATCGGTGCCCACTCAAAGGTGGCATAAACGGGCGAATATCTGCCCATGTAAAACCACCTTTAGAGGGAAGAATTGAAAGACTCTGAAAACAACTTGGGGCATTGGGTGACTGGTGTGGGGTGGCACGGTATAAGGGCTGGTGGTTGGTCATAGCGGCTGCTTTTCCGGTAGATAACGGGTAGATTCCTGGGGCACCAGACACACGGCCGAGCCTAGAGACGCCACTAAGGAGAATATACAAATCCTCTGATGTCACTAAGACATGTTGTAAAATTTTATTAATGGGGGTCTTGCCTAGTGATCCCCACCGGTCACTAGAATAAAGGGGCTTTGGAGATTTCTGAGTCTAAAGATGAAGGTACATAATGCTTCTAGGAATACTGCGGTTTTTCATTCTAGTGGTTGGTGGGGTAGGAGGACACAGATATGGACCAATTACATTTTCTGAAATGTTTAAGTGATACGTCATAAGATGTTTAAAGGTGAATCTACCCGGTGTAAGTCAATTTTCAAAAATCTGATCAGTCTGGTTTGTGTAGGAGGAAATATTTTGGCCTCTTCCTTGCCCTTTAATGCAGATTGTCAGCAGTCAACCTATGCCATCCTTTTCTTAGCCTGTTATTAGGTTATTTCTAGAAATAAATTTGAAAGCTATCAAACTATAGTTTTCAGGAATATTTTGATTCTGAGCTGGATGTGCAACCCTGCTATGTGTGATATAGCCTCAGCAAACGCTGAAAGTATCTCAGAAAGTAAGAACAAAATGGGGGGTTCCCTGGGCCTGAGTCTGGAAATACTAACAACAATGACCCTAAAATGGCGGTGCCACCCATGAAATGCCCGGTAAATCAACTGGCTGACAGTCTAAATCTGTCAGTGGGGTGGAAAGTAATCATCTGAATGGTTGCAAAGGAGGTGGAAGTTTCAGGGCTCCATTATTTTTTAGGCACCACTCATTCCACCCCTGAGAGAATTGAACATACAGATAAAGAGGAGTTAAAGTGTACATGAAGAATTGACTCCTCCAAGTAACAAGCACATGTCAGCAGTTTAAAGGCAGTGCCTGCGTAGGCTACTATTACTATAATTATATGAGATTTAATAGGATATGGCAGAACGCAGCTAGGGACGCAATCAGTCTGAGCACTTCCATATGCTTTTATTTATCGGGTTTGTAAAGTGCAATGAGTCTATTTATATTGTTGATGAATAAACATGACAAGTAAGATTTAGCCTGTAACTTTTAGTGGATCAATAGTTGGTACTTGTAGTTCTCATACTGTAGTTCAGTCATAACCGGAACTCGGTGGTAATGTATATCCTAAGAAATAAAGAGGAGAGAAAAATTCCATATGATGAAGTAAAACAAGGGAGGGAAGCTGTATGTTCAGGAATTCCAATGAAATATTGTGTGAGTTTAACTCTTTTTCATGTGTTCTCGTACAAGAAATCTTGCTTTTGGTTTATAACTGTATCAAATTCTTTGCAATGATATGTAGATGGTGAACGCCAAAAAGTTATTTCACTCTAATAAAGAACATTGTAATTTTTATAAAATATCGGAGCTGCAATACCAGACGTGGACAGGAGTGGAGCTGTTTCTTCGAAAAAAGCAGCCACGTGCTAGTGATCTTATTCGATCCCTTGAACATTGGCAGATCCAGGGGCACCATAATAAAGTCTTTTCCACTGCAAAATTCACTGCAGGGGTCTTAAGTTGGTGCGTTCTGGTTCATAGAGGGGGATCCTAAGTGGGTGAACCTACATCTATGATGTCCATATGCCCTAGTAGAGAATATAGACAGGAGTTGTCTTCCTGAGACAACCTGTTTATTAGGACTGTAAGATATACAGTATACAGTCCTAATGATAAAATCAGTCCCACTTTCTGTCTTATACTTTTACAATCAGTGATGGTCTGGGGACCACCAAGGATATTATTTTCAGGGCTCACCCTTCAGTTATGTACAATTAGTTCCTATCCTGTTGTAGTTACATAGTAAAAGTGCTGTCATTGCACATAAAGGTGGCTTTACACTATGATTCAGCGGTTCTACTCCTTGTCCAACTTTCGGAAAGGAAGCGTATAACGCATCTTCAGATGTGACGATTATTTGTTATCGCTGCCACCCGGCCACTTTCTGGTTAGGTGGCCGGGAGTTACGTAAACAGCTTAACTTGCCGTGCAACGCTGGTTCAGTACCCCCATTCCCTTCTATGGGAGTTACGGAAACAGCGTAGCTCAGCGAGCACTCAGCTGCTTCCGTAACGCCCGACCACCTAACCAGGAAGAGCCGAGTAAGCTAGAACAGGGTTTAGGGGCCCCCATTCTAGAGGTAGTCGGGGGTCCCAGAGGTGGGACCCACATCTGTCTGACTTTTATGGTATATCCACAGGAAATGTCCAAGATGGAAAAACTCCTTTAAGTAAAAGTGTAAATAATAACTGATATTGCATTAAATAAAAAAAAGACAAAATAGATTTTGTATTTACACAATCTGGGCTTTGAAATTGTTTGGAGCAATTTTTTTTTAGCTTTGCCAGCCTGGTTATACAGATTGTAAGACTACAAACAAGCTTGTTTATTTAGGCTGTAATACACACAATTAATGATTAATGGCTTCTGTTCCTCTCTATGATCTATGCTTAAAAATGTTCCTGAAGATTGATGAATTTCTTTCTCAGCAGAAGCATTCACAGCACTAGAGGCCTAGGCCCCGTGCAAAAACTATACTTAGGTCCACCACTTAAAAGTCAGTGATGTCACACGTTGCTCTATATGATGACATCATGTTGTATAATATCTACATAGTATACACATTAAAGACGAGCTTGCCCAGACTAGCATGATCACATGTCCTCTCTGACCACAACTTCTTCTCTGCTATCTTCTGTAGCAGAAAGCCCTTTGGGGACCCCAGATATAGGAGCTTGGCTAGAATTGCAATTTACGCAACCAATACAGATGCATTTGAAACTGTTTTACTGCCATTTTCTCTCCTCAAATTCATAAGATCCCAGGGAAACTTTTGGGGTGAAGCTATACTTTTGTGACAACAAATTGTAGTGCCTATATTATAGTAGTGCCAGACACATAACGGTATTGATTCAGTATGTAGAATTGTGCAAATAATTGTACTATTCTTAGTAAAGGGGGTTTTACACTGGACGATTATCGGGCAGACAAGCGTTCATAGAATGCTCGTTGCCGATAATTGCCCTGTGTAAACAGGGCAGCGATCAGCAGATGAACTAGCAAACGCCCGATAATCTGCTGATCGTATTGTTTTAAAAAACTAAAATATTATCGTTGTCGTGTAAACTGGGAGATGCGCTGCCGACATGATAATAACATATGGGGACGAGCGATCGGAGTAACGACCGCTCGTCCAGATCCATAGCTCGTTGTGACACAAGCAAATGAGCTCCGATCAATGATGTCTCGTTGATCGGAGCTCTCTGCACCGGCCGATTATCGGCCGGTGTAATAAGGCCTTTAGGCTGGGCTCACAATTGTGTCGGGTCTTTCCATTGTTCTGCTGTGTTAGAGGAGCAGAACAAGGAAAAAGCTGGAAGTGAAGGTTCTGTTGCACCACAAATACCACCGGCATCCGACGGAACCCATTGACTTTAATGGGTTCGGTCGGGTTTCCGTTGGGGTGTCCGTGGTTTTACCGGAAACAGCATGCTGTGCTATTGTTTCCGGTATTATTGGCCGGATCTGCGACGGAAGCCCCTAATGGAGCCTACAACACAGATGTGAACGAGGCCTAACATTCTAGTGACAATGCATTATGGCCAGTGAAATATTTATATCTACTCACGTTGCCCAGCTCCAGCAACAAGTCCCGACTACATACACTACCGTTCAAAAGTTTAGGGTCACTTAGAAATTTCCTTATTTTTGAAAGAAAAGCACAGTTTTTTCAATGAAGATAACATTAAATTAATCAAAAATACACTCTATACATTGTTAATGTGCTAAATGACTATTCTAGCTGCAAACGTCTGTTTTTTAATGCAATATCTACATAGGTGTATAGAGGCCCATTTCCAGCAACCATCACTCCAGTGTTCTAATGGTACATTGTGTTTGCTAACTGTGTTAGAAGGCTAATGGATGATTAGAAAACACTTGAAAACCCTTGTGCAATTATGTTAGCACCGCTGTAAACAGTTTTGCTGTTTAGAGGAGCTATAAAACTGACCTTCCTTTGAGCTAGTTGAGAATCTCGAACATTACATTTGTGGGTTCGATTAAACTCTCAAAATGGCTAGAAAAAGAGAGCTTTCATGTGAAACTCGACAGTCTATTCTTGTTCTTAGAAATGAAGGCTATTCCATACGAGAAATTGCCAAGAAACTGAAGATTTCCTACAACGGTGTGTACTGGGAGGCCCCGCTGCACAACTGAGCAACAAGACAAGTACATTCTCTAGTTTGAGAAATAGACGCCTCACAGGTCCTCAACTGGCAGCTTCATTAAATAGTACCCGCAAAACGCCAGTGTCAACGTCTACAGTGAAGAGGCGACTCCGGGATGCTGGCTTTCAGGGCAGAGTGGCAAAGAAAAAGTCATATCTGAGTCTGGCTAATAAAAGGAAAATATTAATATGGGCAAAAGCACACAGACATTGGACAGAGGAAGATTGGAAAAAAGTGCAGAACAACTGAAAAGATGCTGGAAGAGTGCCTGACGCCATCTGTCAAGCATGGTGGAGGTAATGTGATGGTCTGGGGTTGCTTTGGTGCTGGTAAAGTGGGAGATTTGTACAAGGTAAAAGGGATTTTGAATAAGGAAGGCTATCACTCCATTTTGCAACGCCATGCCATACTCGGTGGACAGCGCTTGATTGGAGCCAATTTCATCCTACAACAGGACAATGACCCAAAGCACACCTCCAAATTATGCAAGAACTATTTAGGGAAGAAGCCGGCAGCTGGTATTCTATCTGTAATGGAGTGGCCAGCGCAGTCACCGGATCTCAACCCCATAGAGCTGTTGTGGGAGCAGCTTGACCGTATGGTATGCAAGAAGTGCCCATCAAGCCAATCCAACTTGTGGGAGGGGCTTCTGGAAGCATGGGGTGAAATTTCTCCCGATTACCTCAGCAAATTAACAGCTAGAATGCCAAAGGTCTGCAATGCTGTAATTGCTGCAAATGGAGCATTCTTTGACGAAAGCAAAGTTTGAAGGAGAAAATTATTATTTCAAATAAAAATCATTATTTCTAACCTTGTCAATGTCTTGACTATATTTTCTAGTCATTTTGCAACTTATTTGATAACTATAAGTGTGAGTTTTCATGGAAAACACAAAATTGTCTGGGCGACCCCAAACTTTTGAACGGTAGTGTATGTTTGGTGGCCTTTTTAACGTTTTTTTAATGATAATTTGAACTATCCTTATGGGGAAATTGTTATGGTCACAGCAAAATATTTTTATATGTATGGTGTTATCGGAGGATCAGCATAATATGGAATTAATATCGAATTGTCTGTGTGATTGGTGGGACATCTTTATATACAAGGCCACCGAGCAGAATATACAGCTACTTGCCTATAAAACTTATCCCAGGTTGAACCTAAAGTAATTAAGAAAAAAAATAAAAAATACCCCACTGGAAAAGGTTGAAATAGTAAATCGTTAACGTTTTGCCATTTTTGATTAGTAAGAATATTTTTTTGTTTGTTTTTGATAAGGAGTCAATACAAATATTTATCCAGCGTCCGCACATGTGCTCTAAACCTG
Organism: Rhinoderma darwinii; assembly: GCF_050947455.1. Lineage (NCBI taxonomy): Eukaryota > Metazoa > Chordata > Amphibia > Anura > Rhinodermatidae > Rhinoderma > Rhinoderma darwinii. The sequence goes on from NC_134690.1 coordinate 383,947,460, forward strand.
GTCTAATATGTTGTAACAAAAGGTTTTTTTCTGACTTGTCAACACATGGCAAGGGACAAATGAAAGTCATTTTTTTTTCAGGGTAAGGGAGCATGCACTTTGGCGTATTATGGCCCTATACAACCTCCGTGTTGTACAGATAAGTAATATGGCATTTATGATTATTTGGGACCCTACAGTACCTTAGTTTCCCTCTAATTTCCAAAAAATGATGGCATTCTGCAGCTTCGGGCTTCACATACACGGCCGTATTATAGATCTGTGTTACACATGGCCTGCTATAGGCCATACTTATTCTCTGTGTGCCTTTATGGGGGCACACAGAGGTTTTTTTTCCCATGCATTCCATAGGAATCCACGGTGCATGGTCTGTTTAATGTCGTGTGAATGGACCCTTAAGGCTCGTCCACACGTAGCGGAATTGCTGCGTATTTTCTGTCCGGAATTGCGGACAGAAAATATGCAGCAGAATACAGTAGCAACAAAGTGGGTGAGATTTAACAAATCTCATCCACACGCTGCGTAAAATTTCAGAGCAGAAATTCACCTGCGGTGCGTATTATTCATACCGCAGCATGTCAATTCCTGCTGCGGAAAGTGGACTGAACTGCTGCGTTTTGTCACCATCTCCCAACATCGAGAAAAACACACCAAAATCCTCACCATTTTCTGCAGTCAAAAACGCTGGAAATGGTGCACTTTTTCCGTAGCAGAATGTCTGCTAGATTCTGCAGAATTTCTGCAGCAATTCCGTTACGTGTGGACAATCCCTAAATGTATTTGCAATTGCAGGATTTCTAATATACTTTGCGTTCCAGTTCCTAACGATTTTCACTATCTCTGTTTGCAATCAGTGAATATAGGCTTTCTTGTTTGCATCTCACAGCTGAGAGTTTGCTACAATTGTATCCTGTCTAGACAATCCTCTGTCAGCTGATATTGATAGGCTGATACATTCTATCTGCACTGATACATTGTAGCAAACTATCAGTACAGGAGAGAGATTTGTGCTGCTCTTTGTTTAGCATAGGATTTGTTCAAAATTTCATCTAGGTTTCCCTTTTTTGGATCCATGAAGGATATGACAGGTTTGGTTTGGATCATATTCTAACAAATCCCATATTATGATATCCGTCACATTTCAGTTTTGCATCTCCTGGCAGAATAAAGCAAAGGCACATAAGCCTGATGAAACAAAACCCAAATGTCTATGTAAAAGAGTCTGAGGCTCTATGCACATGACCCTGCCCGTAATTACAACCCGTAATTACGGGCACGTATGGCCGTGGACAGCCGGCCGTATTTGCGGACCATGCTCCCATTATAAAGTAATGGGGCACGGTCCGTAAAATAAAAAAGTAGGACATGTCCTATTTTTTTCGGCAAGTTTCTACGGCACGAACAGCTTCCCATAAATATACGGGAAGGTGTCCGTCGGTCATAGAAACGAATGGGCCCGTAATTACGGACCGTAATTATGGTCCGTAATTACGGGCTATTTTACGGTCGTGTGCATGGGGCCTAACAGAGTATTGTTTAGACTCGATACAACTTCAGCAAGCTCACAACTGTGAGGTCTGTAGGGGCTTCCTACCTCTGGCTGTAACAAGAATTTTCCCAATCACTAACAGCAAGCAGAGATCTTAAAAAATATGGGATGTATATTGGACAGTTGAATAACTTTTGATTATACTTTATTTACAGGGACACTCTGGCAAAAACGAAACTTTCCCATATGAACCATTGTGATATTCCATGTGTCAGTCTCTCACCTGTTATTTTTCTCGCTGCTTCTATCTCTATATATCAGACTGGGACGGTTGCTTAGCAGAAATGTGAATCCGACTCGGTAACTACTTTCTCTACTTGAGGCTATGGAGATCTATGTGTCACCCATCACAGGCTTCAGCAGTACCTATATCTCACTAGTTATACACAGGGGGGGGGGGATGGAAACTTCTATCATCAGCTGCCACTGATACTTAGGTTCCTGTCACACGGGTATAATGTAGAAGAATATAGCGTAGCCTCCCTGTCTCTATACTTATGGTTTCTTAACTTATTTAGAAGAATAGAGAGAGAATGATAGTCAGTGTCCCCCAGCATGCAGAAATGGTATGGTCTTTAGCTGGTTATGTGATGCTGAGCGGAAGCATTATGGGATTGATAGCAAAGCAGAGAGGAAGAGAAAGCTGAGAAAATTCTAAGAATCAAGATGGAGGCTTTTTAAAAGCAGAGACAAGGCAGCAGTTCATAAAGTAAGTACAGTATACATAAAAGAAGTGTAGAGGGCGGTATACAGCCAGGTGGGGGGTGCAGACATGGAAAGTTGTGTTACCATTGGAGATCTTTTTAAAAACTGGACCAAATCAGACTACACTTTAAGACTACCTCGCTACTCAACGATCTTTCAGCTTGCCAATAATATCACCATTCCCTATTAACATGTCCGTTAGTTTGTCAAAATGGGCACATTAATGGTCACAAATGTAATATATATATATATATATATATATATATATATACATATATATATACATATATATATATATATACATATATATATATATATATATATATATATATATATATATATATATATATATATATATATATATATATAATCTAAATAGGTCCTAGATTCTGTGCTGATTATTTTCATTTTATAAGGGTTGGAGCTTGATTTTTCTTATACTAAGCTCAAAATTCCAAAGACCTAGAGTTAAAATATAGCAATTGTGCTGCCAGCAGACACCACTAGGGGGAGCTTAGGAGCTTACTGCATACTATCTTATTATTGAGTTCATTGTATAAACCGTTTGCAGTAAACTCCTAAGCTCCCCCTAGTGGTGGCTGCAGGCAGTAAGAATGGTATTTTTTAACTTTAGGTCTATGAAGGGGGTTTGGAGCTCTGACCGCTATAATGATATATTAAGAAATTGATCAACACAAAATTTTGGACCTAAAAAAAAGACATAGGGGAAATTTATTATTACTGCCATTTCATACGCCACTCTTAATAAAAAGAAAGTTGGAGCAAGATGTGACACATTTATTAGGAGGCATACACATTTACTTTTTTTTTTAGTTTTTTTAATAGTAGTCTGATCGTGATGGTAGGGTACGGTGCCCAGCATGGGTCTCTACCTTTTATACGCCCCACAGAGTAAAATGTATGTCAGCTAGGAGCTGGTGTAAATTTCTGTTACAATTTATGTCAGTTTTGAGGCGTAAATTATAATGAATTTGTCGGGATGCAGGGGCCCCGTCCCTTTTGTTGAGCAACGACCCCTTTTTCTAAAAGTGGCCAGAGCAGTGTAAGGGCTAGTTCACATGGTGTATTTTAGTGTTGTTTTTGACGCGAAGACGTGTCAGAAACAGCGCCAAAAAACGCCTAAACTCACCTCCCATTAATTTCAATGGGAGGCGGAGGCATTTTTTTCCCGCTCGCGGGAAAGAGAAGAGGCATGCCCTTTCTTCGGCCATTTCCGTCTCTGACCTCCTATCAATGTGAGGCAGAGAAAGCGGTTTTCACTGCGTTTTTTGCCTGAGGCACCCAATGGCTGAGGGCGAAAAACGCTGCAAAGAACGCAGTGAAAAACGCGGCAAATGTTCTGCCGGCAGGTCAAAATTCCAGAAGGAATTTTGAGACAGATTTTTCTGCCCGCAAAAAAACCTCTGTGTGAACAGGGCCTAAGATGCCGAAAAGTTGCAACTTGCAATGCAAATTGCGATTTTTGGGCCTTTTGGGGCTTCTTCTACCCCAGAAAACTGGCACGGAAAGGTTGATAAATTCCCACCACAGTTTTGAACGTGGACATTCACTTAAAGGTTTCCATATTATAGGAATCCAGGTAAATAATATTTTGGAGGAGGGGACAAGAAAACATAATTTTTCAACCCTGTACACTCTAAAAGAACGTAAATGGGCTCATACATTGAAGGAAAACATTTATTCTAAGCTGTCAGGGTAACAGGATGTGTTTTGCTGTAAATTACTGTACATTTTGTGAGTGTGCAGCTGGTTTGTCTGCCCCGAGTTCGGATCTCCATGATTTAGTGATTTAGCGGTCTCTAGTCACATTTTTCCTCCTATATGTAATAAAAATTATATTTAGTCTATCAGATTAAAACAAGCTGGAGAATATCTCCTTTGTGTTGGGTTTTATTTGCTAATTAGACCATTTGGTGTCCCTTTACCTATAAGATTAACACTGGTAATTAAGTCGGAATCTCAAAGTACAGGGGTCATTATTCATCATGTAAGTCTTGGGAGTATTTCATTTGCTTTTGGCCGACACTTGTGCGACTATTAATACCAGTTCAGCTCAGAGAACCTTATATTTTGTTCATTCATCGTTCAAATAGCTTTAAAGAAAGCTTTGATGTTTACAGCCAAAAATATATTACTAGGAACTTTATATTATTTTTCTTTCTTGTTTTTTTTTTCCTCTGGAAGAAGTTATAGATTTATTTAACTCAGCCAGCCATGGACAGTGGGAGTCGGCCCGTTTTTTACTTCGCCAGTACAACATACCCAGACCTCTTTATTCAGATGGTAATATCGTTGGCCATAGAACTAACTATTTTAGTTAAAGGGATTAATGATCCAATGGGACTGTTATACTTCAAAAGTTATGACTTAGCTTAGGGCCAAATATCTGAGCCCATCACATCGTAGGACTTACAACATGGAGTCTATTCTGGCCATACATTTTGGGTATGCTCCTACAGCTGTCTCCCCCGACCTCCCCATAAACATGTACTCTCAGCTCTCATGCATGTTTGTAACAATGGTGCGGAGAGTCAGATGCTGGGTGTTGACTCGTCAACAATAAAGCCACCAATGGAACCTTTGCCAGCTGTTTTATTTTGGAAACAATAATGAGTAACTTCTGACCGGACCTACCAAGGCCCGTTGACGTCAACCACGCAGGATTCACACTTGAGTTGAGTGTGCGAGTGAGTCAACACCGAGGTGAGATCGTCCCTAAGCGTGTCACCACAGGTCACGGAAGGACAACCTTCTACCACGTGGCCTGTCTGTGAGGCTTGTGACCCAAACAGACTGCATCAGATTTACTGTTAAAGTGTCCTACTAGCACCTTCATGGGTTCTATACTGCTACATTTCACGTCCCAGCTCATGCCCCCAGTGGTTATTTCAGACTTACCCCTTTTCTGGGCAACCACAGTATGGTACTAGAAATTATCCAGACTAAGCCTGGCAACAACATGTGATTACGCAGTTCAAAGAGTCCTAGTCATGGCTTATTGTTGGAATGGGTACTGTCCCTTTAAATACCGCTCCTTAACTGACCCGATTCACACATATACCACAGTCATAGTAACTGAAGGGACTAATAGGGGTATTCTCATCTCGGACATTTATGGCATAGCCTCAGGACATGCTATATATGTCCGATAGATGAGGGTCCCACCTATGGGACCTGCACCTATCTCTAGAACAGGGCCACCTGACCCCCGTCCTACTTTCTCCTGCTGTTGCTGGTTTCCATCCACTAAGTTACTAGGCCACTGAGTTATGCGGTTTCCGTAACTCCCATTCACTCCCATTCGCTTTTACAGAAACAGCGGAGCTCCCGGCCTCCTTGTAACTCAGCGGCTGCAAAGTAACGACAGTGAAACAAGATAGGGCGGGGTCAAAGGAGATAGGTGCGGGTTCAGGAGGTGGATATGCCATTATGTCTGAGATGGAGAATACCCCTTTAAACAATTTACAATTTACATTACAGGCCACTAGTATAATAAATAACAACACAGCCTAAATTTTCTCAGAGGAGGAGAGAGAAGTTGGAATCATTTTAAGTTACTGATGTCTGTACACAGATGCTGCTACTGTCACCGATGGACACGGAAGGTGGATGCATCTTTTGCCATATTTTTGGGATATACCTTTTTTCATTTAAAAAGCTTATTTGACTTTACTTTTCCATATAACCAAGTTCGGCAAGAAAACAGATATTGCGAGTTATACAACAGCAGTTAATGGCAGACAAATGCAACTGTATGGGCAAAACATATAGCCTAAGCAAAGCTGCAGAAGTCATCTGATTCTGGCAAAATCAGTGGGATACCCTGACGTTAATCTAGTGTGTATGGGCAGCTTTACTTCACCAGCCTATAGTTAAAAAAAAGGTTCAAATCTGGTATGTCCCAAAATATGCAGTAATTGACCAATATACTAGTATTACCTGTATAACTGCGTTTATGAGCTACATAGGTGCCCATTAACAAAAGTGTTACTGATCATAGTAATATATTAGGCAATTACGGTAGAAGCATTTCTCTAAAAGACCTCTGACAGTTCATTAATGCTCTGAAACTGGTAGTACCTATAATCTGTTCCAACAAAATAGGCCATTGAAGAAGTCCACGCTTTGGACGAGTTAGGGGCTACAAGTTAGACCCTCAGTATTGCTCGGATGGGCAATCTCTAGTATATGGTCTGTAGATATGGGATGGTTTTTATAAATGGCATAGCTTCTGGGCATCTGATATTCCTATATGTTCTGTGTTGCCACCTCAGCATGCTATACATTAACAAATTTGAAGAAACAAATTCCATATAGACTTTATTCAGGGAGAGAGATTCTTTTCCAAGAAACATATTTTGCAGGGTCATAGTGTACTAAAAGTTGTTCACCTTTCTGTAAACATCCATTCCAGGCCAGTCCAAAAATGTTACTTCAAAGTGTAACTAAACTTTTATAAAACTTTTGACATGTTATAGTGATATGTCAGCAGTTCTAATCAGTGGGGATCCGAGCACTGAGACCCCCACCGATCGCTAAAACGAAGCATCAGAATTATCCGAGTGAGAGCTGTGCTGCTTCATATCTGATCGGCTTTCGTTGGAAAGCCCAAGCGGTGTAAGAGCTCAATAGAAAGTCTACGGGGGTCATTTATCTACCTTGTACTCTAGTTTTATCGAGTAGAAACGTTGCAAAAAGGCCAAAAAGTCGCAAATTGCAGCTTTTTGGACTTTTTTTGCGCCACCTTGCTACTTTTGTGGAAAGGGCATGACTTTTTGGAAAGAGACATTGAAACTGCAGCCCGTCAAATTTATTATAATTTACGTCAGAAAGCTAGAATAAATTATAGTGGAAATCTACACCAGTGCGAAGATTTTACTCTATGGGGTGTGGCAAGGCCAAAGTCTTGCCACCCCCCAACCAACTTAATTAAATTAAAAATAAAATAAAAAACTAAAAATAAAAAATGTATACTCACCTCTCCGTTCCTCTTCTTCCCTTTGATTCCTCCCATCACTCCAGGGTAGCTCATACAACATAATGACGCCGGGCAGCAACAGGAGATATTGAAGTGTTGTGTCTCATTGTTACATTGTATGAGCTGCCAAGGGTTCAGATTAAATATTATCTTTGCGCCTTGATTCTGGCATTTCGCGCGCCTATTTTCTTAGCGCATATATTGTTGGCCAAAGTTATTAATGCGTGCGCCAGAAAGAACCTTGATTTGCGACATCACGCTGCATCACATACTTAGAATATGGCTGTGGATTTGTCAAGTCGGGAAATGCGCCAGATTTATCACTGGTGTGTGCCAGTTTTGTAGGGAGAAATACTAGTCTAAAGTATAGCACCCAATAGGTAGTCTAAACAAGGGAATGGAGTCTAGCATGAGCCAAGAATCGCCAGATCTGTCAAACAGCGTGCGCATCATTGAAACAATTGCCGCATCTTCAGTCTTGCCCTTCTAGCTTCAGGTTATCTATCGTTAGGCCATTATTAATAAATCTGCCCAAATGTTCCCAAAGAGTAGTGTCCCTATTCCTCCGTAATAGTGCCAGTCAAAGTACACTATAACAGTGCTGGCCACAGTGCCCCTAATGAGTATTACTCACAATTCCCACATAAGAATACCAGCTACAGTGCTTCTATGAGGGTATGCCCCCAGAAGAGTACACACATAAGAGGACCAGTGAGTACCGTTATAAAATTATAGCCAGAGAGCTCGATGCTACCAAGAAATACCCACATAACAATGTCAGCCATATTGGTTGTGGGTGATGGGGCATTGTGAAACGGCCCTTATTGGCACGGGATACAGTTGCACCCTAGGTGGCTGCCTCTCCTGCCTACCCTTTGCTCCTGTCTGGTGTACAGAATATTTTTAGCATTGTCAGCAGATAATCATCAACTTTGTTCTCTACTTTCTACTATTTTTACACCTAAAATGTCTCTCTGAATAACTTTTCTTTGACTCGAGCACAAACAATAGATTTGCCAATCTCAATCATGTCTAAAGAAATATTGTTCCAATATCATAATTCTGTGATCCAGTCTGTGGGAGATGTGAAGTTCCTCAGCCAACACATGTGGTTTTGACAATACATTCTGTTACTTGATGTACATTTGGAGTTTGGATTCTGCAAATATTAAAAATAGAAACCGCAACACCAATAAAAAAAAACAACCTTCTTATCACCGGACTGTTTCATGTTACCGCAGATTGTTTACACACGTAGCATTAATACAAACCATCTGCCGGAGGGCATGCCCCGTGAGTTTATCGACCACTGATTGGTCAAAAATGATCATTTTGCTTCCATAGATGCAGAGATTATGTACATGTATGCTCATTATTAGGACTTTATCTGTGTACATTACAGCACCTACTATAGAAGCAAGCCACTCCACTTCTATAGGACCCGTGGGGGCAGGGGAGCCCAACATATTGTGTTCCCTGATGTCTGCTCCTGCATTTGGTTGAATTTTTTACTTGTTTCCTTTGTCCCCAGAGTGATCTGTGGGCTCCCCCATTTAGGATGTCTCCACTTGCCATGCAGACGTAAGAAATTAAAGCCTTTGTAGTGGAGGGCTGGCTCTAGAGGATATGTCTTTCAGTGTAAAGTAACACTCCTAGGGAAACTGATAATATACTTAGTTCCAGGCTTAAAGAGGATCTGTCACTAATTTAGTAACGCCCAATCTCCCAGTTAGGCCTCATGCACACGACCGTATTTTTTCCCACCCGTAAATACTGGCGTAAATATGGGTCCGGTGTCAAACGTATTCCACCCGTTTTGCACCAGTATTTACGAACCCGTGCCCGTAAATATGGGTCCGGTGTCACCTGTATTCCACCCGTTTTTACGGGCACGTTTTTGGCGGCAAAATAGCACTGCACTAATCGGCAGCCCCTTCTCTCTATCAGTGCAGGATAGAGAGAAGGGACAGCCTTTTCTGTAATAAAAGTTAAAGAAATTCATACTTACCCGGCCGTTGTCTTGGTGACGCGTCCCTCTCTTCACATCCAGCCCGACATCCCTGGATGACGCGGCAGTCCATGTGACCGCTGCAGCCTGTGATTGACCTGTGATTGGCTGCAGCGGTCACATGGCCTGAAACGTCATCCAGGACGTCGGGCCGGATGTCGAGAGGGACGCGTCACCAAGGCAACCGGCGGGAGACCGGACTGGAGGAAGCAGGAAGTTCTCGGTTAGTATGAACGTCTTTTATTTTTATTTTTTACAGGTTTATACTGATCGGTAGTCACTGTCCAGGGTGCTGAAAGAGTTACTGCCGATCAGTTAACTCTTTCAGCTCCCTGGACAGTGACTATTTACTGACGTCGCTTAGCAACGCTGCCGTAATGACGGGTGCACACATGTAGCCACCCGTCATTACGAGAGCTCCATAGACTTCTATGGACTGTCCGTGCCGTTATTACGGCCTGAAATAGGACATGTTCTATCTTTTTCAACGGCACGGGCACCTTCCCGTGGGAAAACGGGAAGGCACCCGTCGCCAATAGAAGTCTATGAGCCCGTTATTACGGGTCGTAATTACGACCCGTAATAACGGGAGTTTTTACGGTCGTGTGCATGAGGCCTTAATCTAATAGGCGCTGTCACACTGATAATGCTGGTGAAAATTGTGTCCCGAAACCTTTATCATTTTAAAAGTTATGAGCTTTTTTCTAAATATGCAAATGAGTCTTTACTAGACAAGTGGGAGGTAAAAGCAACGATTCTCCTGAGGTGGAGCCTCCTCACAGCCTCTGACGCTGTCCTATCAGCATGAAGCTGCTTCACACAGTGTGAGAGACTGAGGCTGGAGGGAAGAGCGATCACTTCAAATAGCCATATCTCGGGCTGTGGACCACCTGGCCTCAGTTCTAGCTGTGACACAACCGGAGATGTCACCAGTTGAATACACAGTCAGGAATGGAAGCTGTATACTATATGATCACGCTGTGTTGCGGGACAGAGAAGGGGGAGAAGCTGTATGTTGATTGGATGGTGCCATACAGAAAACATTACACCGCCCAGAGTGAAAAGAAAGAATAACCTCCCATTGGGCTATTAGAGCCACATTAACATATTTAGAAAAATGCTCATAACTTTGCAAATAATAAACGTTTTTTTTAATCACAAATCACACTGTAGTTATCAGCAACAAAGCACCTATTAGATTAGCTAGGTGACATTAAACTGATGGCAGATCCTCTTTAAGAAGGTGGTGAATGACACAAGTATTCAAAGAACACAAAAGACAAAATCCTTGTGTCATGCACCGCCCCCTCTGCACAAAAGCTGCAAAACATAGTTTTGCAAGGAATGTTCCTCTACATGGAGACTACAATATACTACTGTTGCTGTAAAGGATCTGCCAGGCACAACTTCGGGGTTAACTTCCATAGGTAATCAGTCTTCACCTGAGTCTATCTCTCTGAGACTGACTCCAGCTTCCACCACTCAGGCTGGCAGGCTTAGGAGTGGGAGAGCCTATCGCAGCCTGGCCAGACTCAGCTAGCTCCCGCCCTCTGTCTATTCATACCTGCCTTTCCTTTTCCTCCTTGCTTGTGATTCTTTCCGTGTGGTTTCCTGGCCCAGCTACAGCTCCTAACTATTTGATCCTGCTCCATACTGACCCTGGCTTTCTAACTACTCTTCTGCTCTGCGTTTGGTACCTCGTGCTCTCCTGGTTTGACTTGGCTCGTTCACCACTCTGTTGCTCACGGTGTTGCCGTGGGCAACTGCCCCTTTCCCTTTGCTTTATATTCCCTTGTATGTTTGTCTCGTGCACTTACTGAGTGTAGGGACCGCCGCCCAGTTGTACCCCGTCGCCTAGGGCGGGTCGTTGCAAGTAGGCAGGGACTGAGTGGCGGGTAGATTAGGGCTCACTTGTCCGTTTCCCCACCCCTATCATTACATAATCACAAGCCCATATACCTAGTCTACCCTGGTCCCTGACACTACTATGGACCCCCTTGAGACCCTGGCTCAGCAAATACAGGGTCTCTCCCTACAGGTCCAGGCCCTGGCTCAGAAGGTCAACCAGCCTGATGCTACCTTGGTAGTTCCCCTCACCTCAACTCCTGAACCCCACCTCAAGTTGCCCGACCGGTTCTCAGGGGACCGGAGGGCTTTTCTCTCCTTTCGGGAGAGTTGCAGGCTTTACTTTCGCTTAAAGCCCCACTCCTCAGGTTCTGAGAGCCAGCGAGTGGGTATAATTATGTCCCGGCTCCAGGACGGGCCCCAAGAATGGGCCTTCTCCTTGGCTCCTGACGCCCCTGAACTTTCTTCCGTTGATCTTTTCTTTTCTGCTCTCGGACTCATTTATGACGAGACTGACAAGACTGCCTTTGCCGAGAGTCAGCTGGTGACCTTACGTCAGGGTAAGAGACCTGTTGAGGAGTATTGTTCTGACTTTAGGAAGTGGTGCGTAGCTTCTCGGTGGAATGACCCTGCCTTAAGGTGCCAGTTTAGGTTGGGTCTGTCGAATGCCCTGAAAGACCTGCTAGTTAGCTATCCCTCTTCTGACTCCCTAGACCAGGTTATGGCTTTAGCGGTATGACTTGACCGACGTCTCAGGGAACGACAACGCAAACGTTTATGTGTTTTCTCCTCCGACTCCCCCATGATGCCTCCCGAGGTTCCGTTGCTTCGTTCTTCCCCGGAAGACTCAGAGGTACCTATGCAACTCGGGGCCTTCGTGTCCCCCCAACAACGTAGAGATTTCCGCAGCAAGAATGGTCTCTGCTTCTACTGTGGGGATGACAAGCATCAAGTGAACAACTGTCCTAAGCGTAAGAATGCAGCCGGAGAACTTCCGCGCCTAAGTGATCATCGGGGAGGTCACTTGGGCGCACAGGTATTTCCCGTAAATATGAAACGTAATAAGATCTTGCTTCCCTTTCAGATCTCTTTTGGTGGTAGGTCTGCTACCGGCAGTGCCTTCGTGGATTCAGGGTCCTCTGCTAATATCATGTCTGTGGAATTTGCTATGTCTCTTGCCATGCCTTTGATTGATTTGCCTAAACCTGTCCCGGTAGTGGGTATCGACTCCACTCCTCTTGCTAATGGTTATTTTACACAGCATACCCCTGTTTTTGAACTCCTTGTTGGCTCCATGCATTTGGAGCAGTGCTCTGTACTGTTGATGCAGGGATTATCGTCCGATTTGGTTTTAGGCCTTCCCTGGTTGCAGTTGCATAATCCCACGTTTGACTGGAATACTGGGGAGCTTACCAAATGGGGTAATGAATGTTTGACGTCATGTTTTTCTGTTAATTCTATTTCTCCCCCTGAGGAGGTGAACACGCTACCTGAGTTTGTTCGGAACTTCGCTGATGTTTTCTCTAAGGAGGCCTCCGAAGTGTTACCTCCTCATAGAGAATACGATTGCGCTATCGAATTGGTACCAGGAGCTAAGCTTCCTAAGGGTAGGATATTTAATCTTTCTTGTCCCGAACGTGAAGCCATGAGAGAGTATATCCAGGAATGCCTGGCCAAGGGTTACATTCGCACCTCTACTTCTCCGGTAGGTGCTGGCTTCTTCTTCGTAGGGAAGAAGGATGATGGTCCAAGGCTCCCTCCAGTACCTGGTCCATTGGAGAGGATACGGGGCCTGAGGAGAGGACTTGGGTACCCGCCCGGGATGTTCACGCTGGGGTATTGGTCAGGAAGTTCCACCTTCGTTTCCCCAGTAAACCAGGTCCACTTAGAAAGGGTCCGGTGGCCCCTCATAAAAGGGGGGGTACTGTAAAGGATCTGCCAGGCACAGCTTCGGGGTTAACTTCCATAGGTAATCAGTCTTCACCTGAGTCTATCTCTCTGAGACTGACTCCAGCTTCCACCACTCAGGCTGGTAGGCTGAGGAGTGGGAGAGCCTATCGCAGCCAGGCCAGACGGAGCTAGCTCCCACCCTCTGTCTATTTATACCTGCCTTTCCTGTTCCTCCTTGCTTGTGATTCTTTCCGTGTGGTTTCCTGGCCCAGCTACAGCTCCTAACTATTTGATCCTGCTCCATACTGACCCTGGCTTTCTGACTACTCTTCTGTTCTGCGTTTGGTACCTCGTGCTCTCCTGGTTTGACTTGGCTCGTTCACCACTCTGTTGCTCACGGTGTTGCCGTGGGCAACTGCCCCTTTCCCTTTGCTTTATATTCCCTTGTATGTTTGTCTCGTGCACTTACTGAGCGTAGGGACCGCCGCCCAGTTGTACCCCGTCGCCTAGGGCGGGTCGTTGCAAGTAGGTAGGGACAGAGTGGCGGGTAGATTAGGGCTCACTTGTCCATTTCCCCACCCCTATCATTACAGTTGCTTTAAATGTATAGGTTTATGTTTGTGTAACTTTTTTCTGTCCTACAGGTCCAGATCCTGGAGAAGAAGAACGGTTGCTATCACATATATATTGTAATTGTTTTCTAATGTGCCTTGATTGGCAGGTAGTGGTGGCTCACTATATTTTTGAAACAGCTCAGACGCCATTTTGAAGTATATTTTTTACGCCATAACATGGTGTGGACCCAAAGGACACTGCGTGCCTTACACTAGAGGTGGTGCCAGTTGATAAAAAGCGGCTGTTCCCGCCTTGCGGCCTACGGCCCTAGCGAACAGTGAACGCTGTTGGTGCTTGCATGACCAGAAGAAGAGAGGCTCCACTGGAGGGGTCCACTGATATAGCGGATTGCCAGGGACCGCCATGCAAGCAGTAATATTGATGCAATGGGCTGAGTTGCCAGGAGCCTCTCTCCATGAGATAGAGACTGCAGAAGGCCGCAAGAGAGAGAAAGGGTCTGGAGGGGATGTACCCTCGAAGCAGGGAAGAGTAAAGCTCTGTCCAACAAGCAAGTAAAGCTGGTGAGTCACTATTGCCGCCATTTTTCTATTTCACTGTGTAATGTAAAAGAGACTGGGCTTCCCATTTGTGGAGAAGTTTGTTGTACCTGGGTCAGTAATAAATTTGTTTACATCACCTTGACCCACCCTACGGTCATTCATCACTTGCAATTAACCCTGCGGTCCTTACCGACACTCGTGCTTACACAGATTCCCCGGTGGGATCGGCCTAAGGTGGAAGTCCGAACAAAGAAGGGAGATACTGGAGCCTTGATGTGGGATCCACATGATGTACTCCCCTGGCGGCATATAACCGGCTAGCATGAGACAGGAGGTTTTTAATGAATTATATGAAAATAACAAGGCCGAAGATTGAATGTATTCATAGCATAGCTTAGATATCAAATTCATTCGACTGTATTCTTACAACAGCCACATCATTGCACTTCTCACATACAATAGTGTAACATACACAAGACAAGCCGGTCAAGCTCAATGTTACGCTCACCACCTCCAGCAGGTGGCATGGTTGTAAACTCTGTGGTCTTGCCCTCTCCCCGAAGAAAATTTGGAGAAGAAGACATCCGTTTCAGCAGACTGGCCTTGGAAAAATGTTCTCCAATTCTTAAATGTTACTGCAGCATTAATTCAGAATGTTTTCCTCTAGTATTTCACTTTAGAGTCCCAGTGCTCTCACATATGGGTATACTTGGCTGAGAAGTTATTTTTCCAGCTGTGACTGAATTCCTTACTGATGGTGCCGTTTATTTTGCTGTACATTACAATTTGCCAGGCAAGCTGTTTTTAACTCCATAGTTTACTGCGAGTTTCAGTATAGAACATTACTGTCTGTGACTGCAGGACGTACCACGTCAAGGTGATGCCGCAATCAGTGCCAGCGGGTTTAATTATATTACACAGCAGACGCGGGATGATTTGGAAGGGGTTTCATTCTAGACATGTAAAGTTAACGCTAAAGTCATTTCTTCAGACAATAATCTAAAGTCTGAATCTGAAAGCCTTTGAGTTCCTGACCGTGATTACGCTAGAATGGAAGACTGTTTATTTTCATGCTTGTGGTTATGGTCGTGGTATGAGACTGTCAGAGAACTCTGTGGGAGACGTTAGAAGGAGTTATGTTCACTTTCACTGTACCCATTAAATTCATTCTCCAGTAGAAGTCTTCAGAGAACTCTATCAATTCAGAAAAAAAGATTGTCTGGGTGCCCTGATCCATTTTCCATTTGCAACCGCAGCTAATGTAGAAATTTTTGATCAGGTTTCCTTACTTGCGGGGACGAATGATTGCTAAACATTGTTTTTTTGTTTTTTTCTGTTGGCTGGATGGATAGAATACACTTACACTGGAATATCTATTTCTATTGCACTTTGAACTGTAAGCCAGATTTACTATTCAAGGTGGGTCAGAATTCTGGTTTACATGCCGTGCATCCCTTTTATTAAAGGGCTTATACGGGTTTCTAAAATTGATAGCCTATCTTAGAATAGGCCATCAATATTAGATGATCACTGGGGGTGCCGAGAATCGGAACCCCACTGGTCTAACATTGATGGCCAATCCTAAGCATAGGCTATGAATTTTAGAAACCCGGAAAACCCATTTAACTGTTTGGCACTTTTTTGGGCATGCTCGACAAGGGGGCGTGGCTTGTCGTGGAAAAGGCGGGGCTTAAATGCAACACTAGACAGTATTAGCAAATCTGCCACATTTACTTTTTCAATTTACAACATTGCCCCTTACTCCCGTCTTGCATGTTTAATAAACAACTTTATGGTATCCACAGAGGTTAGACGTTGACCCTTCCTCGAACCCCCTTAAAGAGGATCTATCACCTCTCCTGACATGTCTGATTTAGTAAATACTTTTATTCCCCATTATATTGATATTATATTTTATAATTACGTCAAAAGCAATTATTGGGGCATATTTGCCAATACAGGGCATGCCAGTATACATTTATAGTGTAGCTTTTAATGTATTTTACAACACAGCGGACCTGAAAGGCGACACCTTTTGTGGCAGGGGAGCTTAAAAAAATATGACATATAAGGCAAAGCGCTATTTTTTTCAATGCCCTATATAACCCCATACACTGGTATAATTACATTAATTGACCCCATTATCTATTTCCCTACATGACCCAATTCTCAGTCTAATTGCCTTGATATGGGTCTTGTATGATCACATTTTGGGGCACCTTGAAGGTTAACCATTTGTCACCTGATTTTATGGCATGATCTACAGATCCTGAGTCACATGGTGAACACAAGCTAAGATTTAATACCACAATGTGCAGATGTTTCACTCACCATGATTGGTGATATTTTCGAGGTTTGCTTTGTACCATAGTCAACTGCACTCTTCAAACACAGGTATACCAACTTACAGCATACTGGCCAAACATATGCCAAAAAGACGCACGTTTGGCATGCATATGGCATCAGAAGTGTAGGTCAGGAGGATTTACCAACGTATACGCTGAACATAGGGCCTGAACGCTGTGTGAATTTAGCCTAAACCACATTCATACCGAGAGGATTGACTTGTTCCCATTTTACCGAGTCTTGACCTGGTTGGAAGCAAGAAGATGTTCTTTCTTCCCTCTTTTTTTTATTCTTTATTTATTTATCTAACTTTTTATTAATCCATCAACAATAAAAAAGGACAAACAACATATATTACATATACATCGTATAACAACTTGATCTTATTCATATAGCAAAGAGAAAAAACTCTCCCCTCCCAGTAACCCACAAGTAAAGAATGAAAAAAAAAAAGTTAATATTTCATTACATTGTAGAAATCCGATGAAAATCCGTTCAGCACCTCCATGTCTCCTGATATTGGGCCCCAGAAGATACTTATCCCTCTGGATCAAAACCTTTTATAATAACTTTAGATGATTGGGATATCCATTCACTTAAAGAGTGACTGCACTTTCATCAAACTTTTGATATGTCATAGAGACATATCAAAAGTTTGGATCGGCAGGGTCCGGGTGCTGAGACCCCTACTGTTGCTGAAACGAAGGTGCAGAAGCGCTCAGCTGAGCGCTTTGCTCCTTCGGCTGTGATCATCGCTCATCGTCAGGCTGAAGAAGACTCACATAGAACGTCTATGTGGGCTGTCTTTAGCCTGGCAGGGAGCGCCAATGACAGCCGAAGGTGCAGGGCTCTCAGCTGAGCGCTTCTGCACCTTCGTTTCAGCAACAGTGGGGGTCTCAGCACCCGGACCCTACCGATCCAAACTTTTGATACGTCTCTATGACATATCAAAAGTTTGATGACAATGCAGTCACTCTTTAAAGAGAGGTCTATATTGGCCATCCAATATTTAGTGATAAGTTTTTTTTGCCATGAAAATTTACTTTCCAAAAGACCTGGCTATGTGTTCTCTTTGCAGCTTCAATAGAGAAAGATCTCCCCAAAGGCGTAATCTAATATCATACTGAATCTGATCACTGCCGACCATATTTTGTGGACACCTCCATGTCCTGTGGATCCAATTTGCATCTCTTTCATCACATCTAATACAACAATCTGAAGCCCTTCATTTGCTTTATTTTTTTTTTAAAGAACTCGTGTAATAAAGTTGGTGTGGAAACATAAAATGAGCGCCTTTCTGCCAATAATTTGTATAATATGTACAACTAACATTATTATATTTAGAAATTTCCACCCATTGTGCCTCATTTGTTCTAATGAATTTAAGTGTCACATGAACCCTCTCAGCCCTTCTGAATTGTCAAGTAGACTTAAAGGGTTATTCCCAAGTTGAGTAATTTTTTTGTCCCCAACTTCCTTTTTCTCAACCAGCTCGTGCTGGTTATCTTTTCTAAAAGGGAGCAGCTCACCCCTGTCAGTAGGCGCTCTTGATGTTGCTGGCTAATCTCGTTCTAGCAGCATCTGGAAATTTATTTTGTATATTTGTCACACATCATATAAAAAACAATGTGGTCAAGACCCAGGCACCTGTAGAAAGTGCCGCAGGCACCACGATAGATAGTTCCACCATGCCCCTGTAAATACAGCAAAACACAGAGCTCCTAATAGATAGTGCCACCACCTGTAGATATCGCCCCACGCACCCCACCCTTTTGACAGTGCCACATCCCCCCCTCCATGTAGCTATCTCCATTGGGGCTCCCCCTATAAGTGGAGATCCCCGCCAGAGCTTTGGCAACACTATGGCTGGCGATTCCACTACTAGAGGGAGCCCCCAATTTAACTATCTATATTAATTTGGTTTGTGTCACTTTGTATTGCCTGGCAACCCTTCCCCACCTCATGGCACCCCCCCCTCACTGCAACCCCCTGCCGCCCCTCGTGGCACCCCCACCCCCCTTTGCGTCCTGCTCTAACTTCTCCCTCTCTGGTCAGGCTGTCAGGGAGGGAGAACAGTAGTAAGTACGGCATAAAGCCGAGAGGTGGTCGTGCCGGCATCTAAGGTGCATGCACGTATATGTGCATTCACGCTAACACTGCCATCCTCTCCTAAGGAAGAAGAGGAAATCATTGCGCTAGCGCGGCCACCGCTAGAGGAAATCAGTGGTGGCCGAATCGCTAGACAACAAGCAATAAACAGAGAGGGATTGACAGCGACTTGGAGCGAAAATAGCAAGAAAACTACATATTTTTGTTAAACAAAGGTATCTACAAAAATTAATAACTTTAAAAGTTTAAGCTTTCTAGATACATTTAGCAAGATGGGAATAACCCTTTAAGGTACTATTACATGGTCCGTCGTGGGCCGTGTAAACTAGCGCCGGTCAACGAGACAGCTTGTTGATCGGAGCTCGTTTGCTCCTTTCACAAGGAGCTATGATCAGTAATATATGGGGACCACGTTACTCCGATCGCTCGTCCTCCCCATACATTTCCATCATGTCGGCATCGCATCTCCTTGTTTACACAGGGAGACGTGCTGCCGACAACGATGATTTTTAATTCTGCATAAAAGATCAGATCCGCCAGTGAACGAGCATTTGCTCATTCATCGGCTGATCGTTGACCTGTTTACACAGGGCAATGATCAGGGACGAGCGTTCATATAAACGCTCGTTTGCCCAATCATTGGCCCATGTAATGGGGCCTTTACCCTATAAACTTCCTTTAACCCTCCGTGGGCACAATGCTGTAATGTTTAGTGAGTGGATTTACATTTACTAGACTAGCTCTATTATGTAGATGTAAATGCAGACGGGTTTTCCAACCAAACACTTTTAGGGCACATCCAACGAATAAGGTGAGGTAGTGGGGGATTGCAAAATGACATATTTATTTGCATTCCTTGCCAACCACCTAAATACAAAGTGGGAACATCTATAAGGTACAAAGGTGACATTCACCGTTATCTGTGTATTTCCATACAGCTATGAGATCTATTGTTCTGCTACCTTGTCAATAAATGTTTTTTCCCTTCTTTCTCTTTTGTTTAGTCAAAGGCTACTTTTGATAAACCGATCTGGAATAAACAGCCCTGCATGGCTCAATCTGATAATTCTTAGTCACTTCCTACAAAGCACCTTGCTCATAGCCACTGGGCTTTGGTAAAACAAGTACAATGGATCTGCTCTGTTTATATAATCTCTAACCCCCAAAGACTAAAAAGCGGCTTATCCTGCTTTCCAACTAAGCATATTTTAGGCACTGGCAAGCAGAACTGAGAAAAATGGTCAATAACCTGACAGGCAGATCTCTACCTGTGCCCCGTACCAGATGTCCTCAGCTTTTATTATTGGGACATTATTTGTCTAGGGTCATAATGAACAAGGTGACAGTGAATGTGAGCTCATAATGTCATTTTTGTAAGATGCAACATTTTGTAAAATGTAAGTCTACATTCACCCCCTTTAAGGAATATATAAGGGAATTGCATAGACAGATATTCAATTATTTTTGTAGACTACAGGTTGCTGTAAATATTCCTGCTGGGCAACAGTGGGAGCTTGAAATTCCCATCAGTCCTATTGGATATTATCCATGTCGCTATAAGCTAAATAAATAATGGTCCAATGCCTATGGAAAATCCGACACATATAAACTGGATCCGCACTCTGATTAGCCCCTGTCATGTCCGTGGCTGCGGGCTGTCAGCTCCAATCTCCCCCTGACAGCCGCAGCCACGAGTTGGCAAGCGATGGCCCCAGCCTCCTCCTCAGGAGACTCCAGCACTCGCTTCCACTAACCTCAGCCGGATCCCGTAGGGTGCCCGCGCACGCTTGTGCCCTCTCTTAAAGGGGCAGCACGCGCATCAGACTTTGATGAACATCAGGCCTTGAGTACCCTGGACTATAAGAGGGGTCCAGCCCCTTGCTTTGATGTTTGAGCGTTGTTGTTGTTTCCCTAGTTTGTCTATGCAATGGTCTCCTAGTGTATTCCTGTTCCCTGCATTCCATACTATCCTGGTCGTATGCCGTGCTGGGCTGTAGTCGCTCTGTGCTGTATGCCACGACTGACCTGCTTCACCTCACCTGACGTCTACCTGCTGCCTAGTCCCAGCCACAGGTACCCTATACGAACTATAGACATTGACCTGCGCCCTGCGCCAAGGCGATACGGCCCAGTGGGTCCACAGACCTTTCGTGACAACCCGATTCAATTGGGCTAATACAAATAGAGGGATTCGCAAAAATAAGCAGTATGCTACCTAATTTTTTTTCCATGCCATGGATTGAAATCCACGCAGAAAATATCTGCAACGTTTACACAGTGTTATTGATTTTCCATTGACTTCAATGGGCAGTGATTTGTTCATGGATCTTATGTTGATTTTGGCACGGCATCAGCACGAAAATCCGCCTGGAATCCAGCCCGTGAATTTCAATAGTAATATTATTTTAAGACATTTTGCAGTAAATGTTTACCAACACATACATATACATTTCTTATGATTTTGGTGTCAGTGCATTTACAGTGCTGGCTGGATGTGTGGCAATTTTCTGAAAGTGCCTAAGGGTATTAGTGGCTTGGATGAATTTTTAATGATCCCTATGTTACTGTAAGTTCAGTTAAGTAGAGCTGAGTGAATTTAAGGGGTATTCCAGCCTTTAGCATTTTTCATCTATCCACTGGATAGGTGAAAAATGCTAGATCGGTGGGGGCTCGACCAATTGAAAACAGCTGAGCCAAGCACTCCCTTTTTTCTGTCAGCCTCATAGACTTTGAATGAAGTGACACCACGCATGCCCAGCTTCCACTCCATTCAAACTCGGTCCCACCAATCTAGCGGATTGGTGAAAAATGCTAAAGGCTAAAATACCCTTTTAAGATATTACGTCTGGATTTCATACTGTTAAATATGGGTGTAAATAAATAAATTAAAATACATATAAAAAATGAATAAACACCTGTCTAAATGAGACCTAACATTGTTTATGGGCTCAGTGGTTGGCATTGTTGCCTTATAACACTCAGGTCCTGGGTTCCAACCCAACGAAGGGAAAAATCTGCATGAAGTTTGTATGTTCTCTCCATGTCTCATGAATTTTCACCTGGTAATCTGACCCCCCCCCCCCACTCCAAAAACATGATTGGCTTTCTATTAAATTGGCCCTTCTGTCCCTGAGATAAGAAAATTAGAATAAAATGATATTTCTTCTCGTGGCCCCTGTTCACATTCTGCCTGTTTTTAGTAACATCATTGCCATTCATCTATGTTCAGTGTATAGAATGTCGCTGGGAGGCAGGACTGCTACAAAGCATGAACACTGCCCTCTGTGGGTGCAAAATGAACGACATGGGGGTAGTAAAATAACAAGTAACTGCAAGTTAGACAGTCCCTTAGATTACACTGCAGTTCTCTGTTATAATAAATGATATATCTGTATGTCATTAGAAGAGGGTCATAACAACATCCCAAAACTTCAAGGGAGAATATAAAGATATAAAGGAAAGTCACAACAGGGGAAAAAAATAAAACCATCCGTGTTGATTTGAAATCCTGATGTTTAATATAATTGATGTCTATACATGTAACCGATCCCTTTGACCTAGGTTCAAGAAAAAGATTTTATCCACTGGACAGGAGCCAATAGATGATATGTTTGTTGGAGTACACGGTGTTCCTAACCTCTAGGATAGGAGTGTAAAGTGTCTGTGTATAGCGGTAAACCCATGTTGCAAAGCTGTATGGTAAATTACTACAAAGAACATCTACTTCTTGTCAGTTACCTCAAGGAAAAAAATTAAAAAATAATGTCTAAATAAAATCCAGCCTCTACTGAATGGAGTAAAACCGGACTGCTCAAGGCATGAAATTACTCATTTGTTCCACTGTTACGACATTTCTCATCTTCAGAGTTGCTAATTAGTTTTAAAGAAGATCTGAAGTGTTGGTGGGCAACAGGCAAGCACTCAAGGGTCCTATAACCGCCCACCCCAGCCACAGGACTTTATTAGTTTGTCCTTTTGCCAGGGACTGTGATGTAAGGTTGTCATCATTTCTGAATTAAATATCAGGACTAAATTGTATTAAATTCATAAAATCCACCCCATAAATTCGGCTTGAAAAATATTGACGTATGAACTTTCTCTTGTTTTTCAATTTTATTTGGGTTCATCATATTTTTTTATTAATTTGAACTAAATTAATATATATTGGAAGGTCTCCCTGAAGACCTCTCCCTCATTTTGCTAATTATTATTGCTTGACCCAAATTCTTATTATTTTATCCTTATTTTTTTAGAATTTGGAATAAAATAAAAAAAATCTGTTTTTCTGTTCCGCCATTGGAACAGAAAAACGAAATTCAAGCTGTGACAGATCCATCAGAAACTAACACCAACGGCGCCAGATCGACCTCATTGACTTATGATGGGTTTCCTCACGCTGTCTATGTTTTTGCTGGAAAAATAGCGCTGCATGTGAACAGAAGACAATATTTAAGATTAATTTAGCTAATTTTTAAATATTTTGGCATGGACAACGACCATGGAGAGGCCTAAGCTCACCTTGTTCTGCTTGGTGAGGCCTGAGAAGAAAAAGATTAAGTAGCCCTGGTCTAGAACATCGGCTTCTTGCTACAACTAGGTGAAATTGTAATAGAAATTAACATTCCTAGACTTGGGAGAATGGATGTTTGTTTGCTTGTTCTTTACCCATTGTTGCCTGTTGCATGTACTCATCGACCAAGGACTGAAAAGTAAAAATATCACTTCCTATTTGTAGTTGGAAAACACAACCAAAAATACACATGGAGCAGTTATCAACATTTACCAATATATAACAGACCTCTATGTCTATTGGGTTGACTGTAAAGTCCAAAAATCGCCAACTACATTTTAATACCCTTTTGTTTCTTCCCACTCCTGCTTTATCACTCATTCACTTATTGGAAGCAAATGGACAAAAGGAGGAAAAAAAAGAAACAAACAAAATAAATAAGTGGAGATGGCGAAACCTACAACCTGGTTGAGTAGTTCTGGAAGATCAAGTAATAAAACCAAAATAAAGCTAGTCATAAAAATTAGATATATTTTGGCTGATCCTGCCGATATTGGTGGGACCTGCTGCCATCTACCAGTGGTGGAAACAATGATTTTTTTTCCCCTGGAGATAAGTGACAATAGAGATGTCTCACAAAGCTCAGCCCCTCTCCCTATTGAAATAAAGAACACCCTAGCCCCATCTGAGCGTGAATGTTCATTTTATGATTGGTCAACTTTATGCTGGCCATACACATTAGATAGCTATTGATGATGCTTTTTTGGCGGACAGCTATTTCTCCCTAACCCTCCATAAACATGCACGAATCGCTCATCCAAAAATGCATGTATTCTAAATGGGGAGAGGGTAGTATGCTGCTGCCAGACACCTCTGGTGGCTTATCTCCCCTGAGCACAAAAGAAACGGGCATGTTGAAATACATCTGCCCAATTCTTCCCTCCACTGACATCTTCTGTCTGTGGGGGGTCGAGACGCACCCATACACATTATATGGGTGGCTGAGCCAGTCGATCTTAATCTGTTGTGTGTGGCTACCTATAGACATTAGACTGTTGTATGCAACACTATAAAGCAGACCATAGACTAAAGAGTACTATCTTGGGTGGATCGAGCATGCAAGTTTAATTCAGTATGGACATAGGTAACGATCGTTGGCAAAAATACCAGTGTCATAATCTCGAGGGACAATAGATTGTACAGTCATTGGGAAACCATCAGACAGGATCCCACCAACAAAAATCTCCCGTCTGCGGCTAGCTTAATGTGGCTCAGACTATTTTTACCACAAGACGCCATTTCTGAAATGACCAAATTTTTCTGATTGAGGATTTTGATTAGAATTTCATACCTCGTTGTTTTATTTTTGTAATTTTTTTTTAACCAAAGTATGGAGAATCCATTCTGTAATTTATGTCTCTTAGGGCCTGTTCACATCAGCGTTCGCTTTCCGTTGAGGGGTTCCGTCGAATGTTTCCGTCGTGGAACCCCTCAACGGAAAGGTAAATGGAAACCTTAGCTTCCGTTTGCATCACCATTGATGTCAACGTTTGTCACCGTTCCGGCAGGTTTCCATTTTTTTGACTGAATCAATAGCGCCATAGTTTTGCTGTCAGCTTTTTTTTGTCATAGTGGTCCAGGGGCTGATGACCAAAACAAAACACTGTCTATAAATAGTATTTTGCTCTAAAACACCTGCGGACAGGTTCTTCAGAAGCGGAATGGATAGAGAATTTAATAAATTATTTCAGATTGCTCCCCTCTCAGTGCATCTTTGCTCAGTATTTTAGTGCAAATACCAAATACACATACATGGAACATCGGAATTCAACCAATGCGCAAGACAGTTGGACCGCCGCCATATTCATTGGATTGTCTGGAGATCCCACCAAAAACACTGAGTTTAATATATAATGGAATCCATTTCCTTATTGGATATCCTCCACTTTTGATCTTAATAATGGACGCACAGACCTGACTTTTTGTGCTTGTGAGGACAAAAAAAATCACAATGAAAAAGTGTTCAAATGACACACACCTTAGCGACCAGGCAAAAACACTTTATTCTCTGAGTCTTATGAAGGACATGAGTCATAGACATCTCGGGATGTATTTCATAGCTGCTGCATGGGAAACATCAAGGGTAAAAAAATGCTGAAGCTAAATAGAAGCTGGAAATATATCCACCCAGCTGCTGTATTTAAAAACCTGATACAAGGGAGTCATTTGTAATCTATGTATAAAGAACAGCATGTGCATTGCTGTCAAATCCCAGCAATGAATCAGATGTGGCTATTCTGAACTGCTAGGGAAACCCCGCTTTATTCCCCCCCCCCTTCCATATATATATATATGGAAAAGGTGCAAATGGTCGCCGGAGTTTGATGGATTGCATGTGCTTCTGCGCGGGCATCTCATTAGTCATTAATCTGTGTTTTTCATCTTATGAGTGAAATTCGGTAAAGTGGATACAAGCTGAACTTCATCCATTATTTCACACTGTTTGATTACTATTGTTCTAAAACAACTGCCGTAGCACTGAGCAATGGATAACAGATGTTAATGTCATTATAGGCTACTAACCTGATTTATTGGAACTAGACTGCGCATAGTGTATTCATCTATAAAAAGTCACCATTTTTTCAGACTTTTTATTTTGTTATCCAGTATGAAGGTGCTACAGTATCGGTATTTTAAATACTATATAAGTAGTTATGTAGTAGCAGAAAAAGAAAAGTACAAGCAGTTCCAATAGGCGCTGTAGGACACCAAAGCTAGGAAAAAGTGGATCTACCTGGTCCCGGTTCACATTGCTCACACCATCCCTGAATACCTTACAAATTGTTTTCGAGGCTGTGCCTCCCCTGGAGACATGCTCCACACCTGGTGGACTTTTCCAAAGTCAGTAGGTTGTGGATACGGCTACACCATCTCATCCAAGATACTAGGAACCCATGGGAGAAACTCCTCCATAAAACTAATGAAGAGGTGCTTCGTGAAAAGGAAAATCAGACCATAGCGAGAGCTTGGAAGAAGGAAACCCTTGACTTCTATGAAGTCAAGTGATGAATATACTACTACATAGTCAACGAGAAAGTAACTGACTTGTCACGAGACCTAAAATCTTTTGAGAAAATATGGGAACCTTGGTGGCATTACGCCTTTCCAGTTACTTGAATGTCCTTTTTCAAGGGTGCTGTTGACTACTGCGCTGGTGCGGCCTGAGCTCCGCATCTACATCTCTTAGTGTACACTTAAATATTAATGTTATTGTTGTTGGTCCTCAGTTTATGGACACTGTTTGCAAAATAGTCCCGGGCCTTGATAGACAAGCCAAACTCAGTTTCATTGCCGTCACCGATTTCATTGTACTGTACTCCCTTTTTCTGGATTGAGATAACGTTGTACTTCCTTCGTTGAAAATCTAATAAAGATCATTGTTTAAGAAAAATAAAAAGTGGATCTAAGGTCACTTGTGTTGTGTTGTGTTGTGTTGTGTAATTAAAGACACAACACTATTGAAAGTTTGGGGGGAAGCCATGCTGCGCTGTTGCTGGATCTCAAGATACTATGATATTGAAAATTGAAATGAAAGGTTTTTCCAGTATTTTGGGTGGATTAAAGTGGGGGATGAGGACTTATTTGTATTCCAGCTTGGTCACCACTGGTGATTCAAATAAGAGATGTACAGCTCAAGGACTTTAAACCATACAACTGGCGTCTTTTTTTTTCTAACAATTTTTCTTCTAACAAAAAAAACGCTAAGTCAGATGCATTGTATGGTTTCCTTGATAAAGTCCTTAAGGTGATTGTACTTCTTTTAATTGTACATCTCTTATTTTAATCACCGGTGACCAAGCTGGAGGTAGTGCAGAAATAAGTCCTCACCCCCCAATTCGGTACTAACATAGAGGTAGGCCTTGCCACACTAGTGCTAAAGGCAAAAAGGTGGGGAAACAGTCCATTGACGAATTTGGTAAGAAATTCAATATTATAAGGGAACATGGTTGACATCGTGATGCACCATCGCACCAGCACATGGTATCTGTAGTCTCAGATATAGGAGGGAATTGGCAGTCCCTACTTCTACATGTGGCGAGCTCTACTTCTATCAATGCCATTCACAATAAATGGCTCTTGACTGAACATTAGAGGATTTGGGATATATATATATATATATATATATATATATATATATATATATATATATATATATATATATATATATATATATATATATACACACATGTATATATAGATAGATATATCTATATATATCTATATATATAGATATATACACTACCGTTCAAAAGTTTGGGGTCACCCAGACAATTTTATGTTTTCCATGAAAACTCACACTTATATTTATCAAATGAGTTGCAAAATGACTAGAAAATATAGTCAAGACATTGACAAGGTTAGAAATAATGATTTTTATTTCAATAATAATTTTCTCCTTCAAACTTTGCTTTCGTCAAAGAAAGCTCCATTTGCAGCAATTACAGCATTGCAGACCTTTGGCATTCTAGTTGTTAATTTGCTGAGGTAATCGGGAGAAATTTCACCCCATGCTTCCAGAAGCCCCTCCCACAAGTTGGATTGGCTTGATGGGCACTTCTTGCGTACCTTACGGTCAAGCTGCTCCCACAACAGCTCTATGGGGTTGAGATCTGGTGACTGCGCAGGCCACTCCATTACAGATAGAATACCAGCTGCCTGCTTCTTCCCTAAATTGTTCTTGCATAATTTGGAGGTGTGCTTTGGGTCATTGTCCTGTTGTATGATGAAATTGGCTCCAATCAAGCGCTGTCCACAGGGTATGGCATGACGTTGCAAAATGGAGTGATAACCTTCCTTATTCAAAATCCCTTTTACCTTGTGCAAATCTCCCACTTTACCAGCACCAAAGCAACCCCAGACCATCACATTACCTCCACCATGCTTGACAGATGGCGTCAGGCACTCTTCCAGCATCTTTTCAGTTGTTCTGTGTCTCACAAATGTTCTTCTGTGTAATCCAAACACCTCAAACTTCGATTCGTCTGTCCATAACACTTTTTTCCAATCTTCCTCTGTCCAATGTCTGTGTGCTTTTGCCCATATTAATCTTTTCCTTTTATTAGCCAGTCAGATATGGCTTTTTCTTTGCCACTCTGCCCTGAAGGCCAGCATCCCGGAGTGGCCTCTTCACTGTAGACGTTGACACTGGCATTTTGCGGGTACTATTTAATGAAGCTGCCAGTTGAGGACCTGTGAGGCGTCTATTTCTCAAACTAGAGACTCTAATGTACTTGCCTTGTTGCTCAGTTGTGCAGCGGGGCCTCCCACTTCTCTTTCTACTCTGGTTAGAGCCTGTTTGTGCTGTCCTCTGAAGGGAGTAGTACACACCGTTGTAGGAAATCTTCAGTTTCTTGGCAATTTCTCGCATGGAATAGCCTTAATTTCTAAGAACAAGAATAGACTGTCGAGTTTCAGATGAAAGCTCTCTTTTTCTAGCCATTTGGAGAGTTTAATCGAACCCACAAATGTAATGCTCCAGATTCTCAACTAGCTCAAAGGAAGGTCAGTTTTATAGCTCCTCTAAACAGCAAAACTGTTTACAGCGGTGCTAACATAATTGCACAAGGGTTTTCAAGTGTTTTCTAATCATCCATTAGCCTTCTAACACAGTTAGCAAACACAATGTACCATTAGAACACTGGAGTGATGGTTGCTGGAAATGGGCATCTATACACCTATGTAGATATTGCATTAAAAACAAGACGTTTGCAGCTAGAATAGTCATTTAGCACATTAACAATGTATAGAGTGTATTTCTGATTAATTTAATGTTATCTTCATTGAAAAGAACTGTGCTTTTCTTTCAAAAATAAAGACATTTCTAAGTGACCCTAAACTTTTGAACGGTAGTGTATATAGATCTATATATATAGATCTATATATGATATATATATATATATATATATATACATATTTATATATATATATATATATATATCTATATATAGCTATATATATATATATATATATATATATATATATATATATATATAGGAAGTCCACCATCCAGCAGCACCAGCTTTAAAAGTATAGATGAGTGCACGCCTTGGGAACCCTATCACAGTTCCATATCCAATAAACATCCAATGATAGGCAGCACTCCAATGTCAAGGTGAAAAAATAGCTTTAATGGCCCTTGTTTAATGGCCCTATAATATAGACACTCCATGGACAAAATGTCTGTGTATAATGGGCTTAGGGCACAGCAAATACTTGCTATCCCTATCAAATAGTAATTCTGGGGCTTATTTTGTTAGCTCTCTATTGTGCTGTTCCTCTGTTCTTCCTCCTAAAAATGTATGGAATTATTCCCCTTGTCAATGGGGTGTGTCACTATACAGTCTGACACTGTCCAATTAAAGCTGACCGTCTTAGACTATGTAGGTACAGACCGATTGTCAAGGGGAATGGTAACACCCAGTTGACAATGTATTCATTCATCGCCAGGAGGAATAATAGAGGAACGGCACAACGTACCTTTAGGCCTCAAGCACATGACTGTATTATGGCTTCAGGGTTCAATGTAGCCTGCCACCGTATATATCTACTGAGGTGTATTAGTATAACCTTCACATCCCACCGTAGAAAGAAAAATTGTGCCATGCTCAATTGTGCAGAGCTAGCTATGCCCTGTTCGGTACCTTCTGTTAATGGTTTTTGCCATACATTGCATAAAGAACCATATCAAACAGTGCCTAGCTACACGTGCCATATAGAGTTATCTGGTGGCCAAATAACACTTGTCTACAGATACCTAAATAACATCATTACTACACAGTGCAGCCGCCACCACCATAGATAAAAAATAAACTACTGTACAGTGCCTAAGGTGCAGTGCCACACAAGTAAATACCACCATACTGTGGTCAAATAATACTAACACACAAGGACCAAGTACCAGTTTCATGTGTAATGTAAATGGATTATGCAGGAAGTGAGGGGCTGCAAAGGAAATAAATAACCCACAAAAAGCAATACTTACCAATCCTTGCACCCAGCGATCCAGCGCTGTCTCTCCAGCGGCACTCCCTGTGGTTGTTTACATGCACATAGCATGTGATGGCTGCAGCCAATCAGAGGGCTCAGCAGGGATCTGTGGTGACAAATAGTATTTCTGGCATAATTTGAGAAATACAACATATGGCCGCTGAGCCCACTGTTGGCTGGAGCCTCAGTGATGG
The DNA here is from genome assembly GCF_050947455.1 of Rhinoderma darwinii. NCBI lineage: Eukaryota > Metazoa > Chordata > Amphibia > Anura > Rhinodermatidae > Rhinoderma > Rhinoderma darwinii. Next base: position 383,977,777 of record NC_134690.1, read on the forward strand.
ATCGCCGGGGGCAAGGATAGGTAAGTACTGCTTTTTTGGTTTATTTATTTCATTTACAGCCCCTAATAAAACTTTCAATTCCTGGATAACCCCTTTAATAACAGTGCAATTCAATGAATAGTAAGATTTATTTATCTGCCCCATTGACGCCCCTTTCAGCAGGCATGACTGATGCACCCTGTTGGACTGCACAGGTTGTTGCACACCCCTGAGTCGAGCTATGAGTTTGGGAACCCCACTGGGGACAGGGACTGATATGATTAGAATCTGTGTACAGTCCTATTGTACAGGTATATATAAGCAATGCAAAATAAATACTGTGAATTCTAAGGTCCGCTACCCCAAAACCCTAGGCTGGCATAACACATTAAAGAGGCTCTGTCACCACATTATAAGTGGCCTATCTTGTACATGATATGATCGGCGCTGTAATGTAGATTACAGCAGTGTTTTTTACTTAGAAAAACGATCATTTTTGACGGAGTTATGACCTATTTTAGATTTATGCTAATGACATTCTTAATGCCCAACTGGGCGTGTTTTACTTTTTGACCAAGTGGGCGTTGTGGAGAGAAGTGTATGACGCTGACCAATCAGTGACCAATCAGCGTCATACACTTCTCTCCATTCATTTACACAGCATATAGTGATCTTGCTAGATCATGATGTGCAGTCACATACACACACATTAAGGTTACTAGTGTCTTGAGAGTGAATAGACATCACCTCCAGCCAGGACACGATGTCTATTCACAATCCCGACACTTCGGTAACGTTTATGTGGGATTTACAGCACAGCAGGTGTAATCTCTCGAGATCACGATGTTAATGACAGCTTACAGCGTGATCTCGCGAGATTACGCTTGCTGTGCTGTAAGTCCCACACAAATGTTACCAAAGTGACGGGATTGTGAATAGAGATCGCGTCCTGGTTGGTAGTGATGTCTATTCACTCTCAAGACACTTCAGTAACGTTAATGTGTGTGCATGTGACTGCACAATCGGGACAAGAATAGGACCCGCTTTATAATTTGCAGAACGGACACACGGATCCGCAAAACAAAACGGATGTGCGCATGGTCCCACAGAAATATATGGTTCAGTATGCTATCCGCAAAAATAACAGATAGGACACTGAAGAAAACAACGGTCGTGTGCATGAGCCATAAGCCTGACATGTTTTGTAGCATTTCCCATTGACTTCAATAGAGAGACGTGGTTCATACAAACAGTTTTCATGGAAACAATACAAAATTCATTTCCTAGAACTGTTTCTTAGAAAAAAATACCAGCCCCATTATTTCAGCAAAAACGTACATCTAACGTAACCATAGTCAGAAGTTGAGCGGCAACAAACTCCACCACTATCCTCTCTGTGTGAATGAGGCCTACGTGACCTTTGGTGGATATAAATCTGACTATAAATTTCAGACCACCTCAAACAGAAATCCATCTGAGCAATCTCACCGAACCCATAAAGAGGAAAACATAAAGATGATTCTTAAAAGCTTTTCATAATGGCCCAATGTATTGTACGGAGCTCTGAGGCTGTTACATAATCTTTCCAGGAAGCCGAGATCTTTTTATTAGTCATAATAAAAGACACATTGGCCAGTAACTGATTGGATTGTCGGGGCATGCAGCTTTTTATTTTATTTTAAACAATCAAATTGATAAATGATGTGAATAAAAATGTTCCAAAAAGCCTTCAAGAACATAGAAAAACATAGACCGTATACTAGGCCTCTGCCATAGGCCAAAAAGAGATTTGGCTTTTGCAAGAGACACTTGGCCGGAGTTTTCTTCTCTTAGGGTTGTAATCAAGTAATTGTATCCTCTAGTCTTCTTTGTGAAGCCATTTGAGACTAAGGATTTGGGGAAGGAGGCCGCTTAGACCACAGGAGAGTAGAAAAAAGACATATTTAGCAGATTTGTGAGAAAAAGAAACTCATCCGTTACAGCTGAGAGGAAGAGAAGGAACATATGAGAGATTAATCATGGACGATCTGGCAGGACATTTGACAGTACGGCTCATAATTTGGCTTTGAGTCTTATTTAAGGCTGATGTTGTAACAATATGTGAAGCTTCGTGCGTTAGTCTTATCTGCCCTGCACTGCTATTTGCACCATCATCTTAATCATCGACATTCGCAGAAGATGAATAATGGTTAAGGCTAAAAGGGGTTGTCCAGGAATATAAAAACTTGGCTGCTTTCTTGCAAAACAGCACCACACCTGTCCACAGGTTGTGAGTGGTATGGCAGCTAAGCCCCATTTACTTTAATGGGGTGGAGCTGCAATACCAGACTCAACCCATTGACAGTTGTGGCGCTGTTTCTGGAAGAAAGCAGCCGTGTTTTTCTCATCCTGTACAACCCCTCCTTTAACCAATATAGGACAACGCTTTTAACTCTACCGACTGGGTAAAAGCTTGAATGACAACATTCTGTGCCCAGTAATTTCTCCCCCTACCTGGCCATGTCTCCCCCCCCCCACTAAAGCCACACCCACTTTCTTTCCATTTGGGGCAGGAGAAGTGTAAAACGGCTAAAAGTTGCAGCACAAATATGGCGACTTTTTTTGTGACTTTTTAACGCGTAAAGCCGTTGATAAATTTCCCCCTTATTTCTATGTTTGGAATTTGGAGGAACTACATCAGAAAAATGGAGCTGCGACCATTATAAAGATATATTAATACATTTATTAACACAGAATTTAAAACCTCTTTAGAATAAAGGGTTAAAGGATTTGTTCAGTCAGATGCAAATAAAGTTTAATCATAAAAAAAGTGATTAAAATGTATAATATACAGACGTAGCAAGCGCCAGCAGACAGACATTATTCCACTTACGTAGCGTGCCATGCTATTTATGGAGCACGCAGGTCTTATAGACTTACTATTAGAATGGCACATTACGTAAATAGCATAGTGTCGTCTGAACTGTTGGCGCCTATCATTTTTGTCATCACGGCTTGTTGTCATTCATGTTCAAAGGTAGCAAAAGTAGCAAACTTGTCCTGATCGTGTCCCCCTCACTTAGCTGCAGTTTGTTACAATGTACCAGTGCATAACATCAGTAACGTAACATCTAACTTAAAATATTCTATGTGACGCACAAGAAGTCAAAAAACGTAGAGGTCACAATTTCTGTAAAGGATTTTTCCATTCGCTTTTTGCCCAAGGTGGCACTGAAACCAGAATCATGCCAACTACCCAAGACAAGCACATGTGAGATTATCTGTCGTCCCGCGCTGACACATAGTAGTGAAAGGGCAACCCTGTCACTATCCTCTTTGAAGATGCCGCCTGGATGCTGCTTGTTTGTGATATCCCTAATAAATGCACTTGGAATTTGAAGGTGAAAAAACGGCGCTATCTTTGCTATTTGTCAGGTTGTAAGCATCGGTGTCCTTTTTCTTAACTAATTTAATTGAACACAAAAAAAAATTCATATAAAGAAAAGGATGATAGATAGATAGATAGATAGATAAAAAGATAGATAGATAGATAGATAGATAGATGATAGATAGATAGATAGATAGATAGATAGATAGATAGATAGATAGATAGATAGATAGATAGATAGATAGATAGATAGATAGATAGATAGATGATAGATAGATAGATAGATAGATAGATAGATAGATAGATAGATAGATGATAGATAGATAGATAGATAGATAGATAGATAGATAGATAGATAGATAGATAGATAGATAGATAGATAGATAGATAGATAGATAGATAGATAGATAGATAGATAGATAAAAAGATAGATAGATAGATAGATAGATAGATAGATAGATAGATAGATAGATAGATAGATAGATAGATAGATAGATAGATAGATAGATAGATATGAGGGAGATAGATAGATAGATAGATAGATAGATAGATAGATAGATAGATAGATAGATAGATAGATAGATAGATAGATAGATAGATAGATAGATAGATAGATGATAGATAGATAGATAGATAGATAGATAGATAGATAGATAGATAGATAGATAGATAGATAGATAGATAGATAGATAGATAGATAGATGATAGATAGATAGATAGATAGATAGATAGATAGATAGATAGATAGATAGATAGATAGATAGATAGATAGATAGATGATAGATAGATAGATAGATAGATAGATAGATAGATAGATAGATAGATAGATAGATAGATACATAGATAGATAGATAGATAGATGATAGATACATAGATAGATGGATGGATGGATGGATGGATGGATGGATGGATGGATGGATGGATAGATAGATAGATAGATAGATAGATAGATAGATAGATAGATAGATAGATAGATAGATAGATAGTCATGTTATTCTAAAAATAAACTTAAAGGAATTGTTTTCTATTTTCAATTCCTTTGGGTCCCCAGAAAATATTACACCATTCCCATTGAAATCAATAGGCTGTTCATGTAATGCACGGGCATGCTTATTCCTCCAGAGATAGAGATGCTTTTTGTAGCAACCGTCCACTCTGGCTTTCAGATTGGGGGTCCCAAATGATGGACCCCCTCTACTAAGTCAGGATTCTATATTATGTCTTTAAATAAATTACAATGCATTGATACATCTAGCATGTTTCCCAGTTATATGAATATTTTTCCAATATCAAATTCATGTGACTTGTTTATCGAAATTAAGTTAAAATTAATTCCGGCATTTTTTTAAGTATATTTGGCATTCAAGTAGAAACAAGGTTTAGCTTTTAAGACAAGTAAATGTTAAGTCATAGGGGAAGTGGGAAGCATTACTGTTTCCACAAAAGGAAACCCTGTAGAATAAATTATTAGCTTCAGTTTTGGCAGGTATATAGTATATAGAATTACAATGAGACATATTTATGAAAGTAGGACAGAGGAAAACAATTGTCTTGTACATAGCAACCTCTCATATGGTTTCTTTAAAGGCGTTGTCCAGGCACGGACCACTGATGACCTATCCATCAGTATATGATCGGTGGGGGTCCCACACCCAGACCTCGCACCTATCAGTTGCTCCGGCATCCTCTGGGTGCCGGATGTTATGCAGGGTATCCAGTATTCTGTGCTAGAAGCAGATGGCTCTGAATAACAGCCCGGCCGCTATTCTGCTTTCGGCATGGATATCCGGTGCCCGGAGGCAGCTGAACGGTGTGTGGTCTGTGTGCTGGAACCCCACCGATCATATACTGATGATCTATCCTGTAGATAGGTTATCAGTTGTCCGTGCCTGGACAACCACTTTAAGTTTTGAGCAAGGTAAATGATAGCTTCAGCCTGATGCTATGGGCCCATGGATAATTCTTGATCCTACTGCCCCACTTAAAGTTGTCTCACCAAGACAGCCCCTTTTTAAATAGAAGCTGGGGGATTGCCAGGTCCGGCTTCTCTAACCCCAAGCGATCAGTTGTTATCACCGGTGGAAGCCATGCCTAGTCATACAGTTCCCATATTATATAGCAAGCCAGTAATTCAGGTGAATGGACAACTATGTAATGCATAGCTTGGGTCCACCGGTGCAGGAGCTACTCTAACAGAGCGGCTCTTCGTTCTGCCTCATAGAAGGGGTGTTCAGCGGGGGAACTCCATCTATGACATTCATATACCCTAATAGGACATGAGACAACCCCTTTAATATGCACATTTATCCAAACATGTTAATGGGGATATTAAAAGGGATTAATAACAGCATAAAAAAATTTGTCTGACAGATATCTCATGTTATTTTTGTGCAGCTTAATGCTGCCCACATATATTAGAATAATTTCAGCCTCAGCAGGTTGAATATAGCATTGTATGGTGACCATTCATTTGCTTACAGAGAAACTCAATTCTGGATAATAGAGAGAGGTCCTGAGCGGGGGATCCACCAGCTGGGATGTCCATATGCCCTAATAGGGGATTTGAACACGGGTTGTCTTCACAAGACAACCCCATTAATAATCGATAAAAAAGCTGGAGCTCTAGTCAATTTTTTTAAAAGCTAGACATAATAAATGAAACCAAATAAATCACTATACCCATTTTAGTTATTGCATTTGTTTTGCTGTGAGTCTTCAATATGAGTTCTATGTAGAAAATGTGAATGGTCCCTCCACTTAGAGTGGATTTACACTAGAACAGTATATGGGCACCTTGCTCTCCAATATCTTATCATATATCACCCTTTATGTCGCTCTAACAAACCATCAGTAATTGTTAGCCATAAAATGTATTACCTCAGGCATTGACGTGCAATCTAATAGATAGAAAAAGGCCTCTTTAAGGTGCAGTGGGCCCCTTGCCTACTGCGCCCCTGTGCAGTTGCACAGGTTGCACCAATGGTATGTCCGCCCCTGAGCCCCTGTAACATATCTGATTGTGGGTCGAAAGCAGGAAGAAGCACAGAGCTGAACTGCCCCTCCCTGATTCTGAATCAGGAATAGGTGTTTGGGGAAGAAATGGTTTAATCACTTTATATACAGGTCATTATTTAAAAAAAAAAATCCTGACTGTTGATACATAAGGGCTTATGTACCATAAAGGCAGCCCAATTGGATTCTATGGGGTCGCCTTTCCCTTATTTTAATAGGTGATGAGAACCTGCACAGGTATATGAACTCCACATATGCTGCAAACATGGAAGCAGAAAACGTACTTTAAAGAGGCTCTGGCACCACATTATAAGTGGCCTATCTTCTACATAATGTGATTGGCGCTGTAATGTAGGTGACAGCAGTGTTTTTTTATTTAGAAAAAAGATAATTTTTGACGGAGTTATGATCTATTTTAGATTTATGCTAATGAGTTCCTTAATGCCCAACTGGGCGTGTTTTTACTTTTTGACCAAGTGGGCGTTGTAAAGAGAAGTATATGATGCTGGCCAATCAGCGTCATACACTTCTCTCCATTCATTTATTCAGCACATCGTGATCTTGTTAGATCACTATGTGCAGCCACATACTCACACATTAACGTTACTGAAGTGTCTTGACAGTAAATAGACATAGCTTCCAGCCAGGACGGGATGTCTTTTCACAATCCCGAAACTTTGGTAACGTTTGTGTGGGACTTACAGCACAGCAAGCGTAATCTCGCGAAATCACTATGTGCAGAGTAAATGAATGGAGAAAAGTGTATTACGCTGATTGGTCACTGATTGGTCAGCGTCAAACACTTCTCTCCACAACGCCCACTTGGACAAAAAGTAAAAACACGCCCAATTGGGCATTAAGAAAGTCATTAGCATAAATCTAAAATAGATCATAACTCTGTAGAAGATGATCGTTTTTCGAAATAAAAAACACTGTCGTTATCCACATTACAGCGCTGATCACATCATGTACAAGATAGGCCACTTATAATCTGGTGACAGAGCCTCTTTAAGTCATTAAAATGGGGTGGAGGCAGAAGGACATCCTGTCCTGGGTGGTTAAGAGAGTGCTGGTGTCAAGCAGCACCTGAAAGCAGCATATTTTTTTTATCATTGCTCATTTTCTCAATAGTTTTAATGCATATGTCCTGCCTTTTCACATTACTTTCACTTGGTTCTTTGGTAAGGCTTCTGAAACAACCCACAACTGTTTAGCGGAGACATTATTCCTTTCTCATTGCGTCAATTTAAATATCATGTCTCACCACAAGACACATTTTCTTTGTACTTGTATACTGAATTTCCAGTAACGGTAAAGAACATCCTCCTACAATTAACAATACTAGTTAAGTAGCTATCTAGGGTACAACACAACATTTCCTATATACTGTACTGTACATAGACCAAACGCAGACTTTCCTTGTAGAGTTCATTTCTGAGCAAGATAGCAGAAAGTGACCTCAATTTTCTTGTGAGAAGACTTTGCATGTCAACGATTGTCTTATTTACTGTGAGATGTTCGTATTCTTTATTGAGGATACTTATATCAATGCATAGATCATAAAAAACCTAAAAGTTAAAGGAACAGTGTCATCACAAATTATTTTTTTATATGTTAAAGATGTTAGTGCTTTATTAAAAACGTTTATATTCATTTGTGTGTTTGTGTTTTACTTTTTCTTATTTTTACACTTTTTCTTCCCTATGGGGGCTGCCATTTTTTGTTCCATTTCTGTGTGTGTCGATTAACGACACATACAGACATTGAATACGGCAGCCACAGTCCCATAGGGACTGCGAACGGCTCCCGTCCCATTGACTGCAGTGTACGGCGTCTGTGTGGGAACTGCGCATGCGCCGCTCCCACACAGTCCTATTCGAAATTGGCGCCGTCCGGCGCCATTTTCCTGTGGACCGGAAGTCGCGGCCGGACAGTAATATTACTACTTCCGGTCGCGGCTTCCGGATTTGTGCACTTGCACCAGCGGCAGCAAACGGAGCGGACGGGCCGGAGGGAGCCGCGGCGGCAGGAGCAGGTAAGAGATTTCAATGTATGTTCGTGTTTGTGTGTGTTTACTACTGTATGTAAACCTACTACACTGTGGGTTAGCTTAAAAAATGGCGACACACAGTGTAGGAGGTTACACCGTTCAAACCCCTCGTTTATCCCGGCACTAGCCAGGATAAAGGAGGGGGGGATGCTGAGAGCTCACTAGAGCGAGGGCTTTTAACCCAATGTTGCAATGCTGCAATTTTGGGAACAGCTCCATCTAGTGACCAAAAATGGGTAGTATTATAAATTAGAAATAATTTATAATATTTCCTGACTCGTGCAAAAAAAAAAAAAAATTTGAACAATGTTTAATCACCCACACACTAAATGTTTAATTTTTAAAAAAAAAACATGTTTTTCTGGCAACACATTCCCTTTAAACTCACCCTCTCGCTCATCATAATCCATGTAAGAGCATTTACCCATAAATAAAATCCCTAGCAAATATCTATATCTATAGTCATTGAGTTATCCTCTCCTTTTCTTAAAAATTATATTTTCTATCATTTTCTATAACCCTATTTCTTGAAAATCTTTGTGGCAACCAATACCATTCAAATTCTCAGCTGCAGAAATTGTAACTGGGAGCCATATTGATTTCTACCCAGCATTCTCAGATATACCTAAGGTGGCTTAGACTGGGTGCCGCTAGTCTCCTGGGTTCCCTCTACGGGTACTGTGTTGCTGCGGCACTGGTTGCCATGGGATACTGCACTTGATTGAGTAGGGACCCACTTAAAAGAGGTCGCCGTGAAGTGGCAAGTGGGCTTATACAGTTTGATCAAAATGTAAACTAAGAACCTCATGTTCATACATTTTTAAGTTTTGATGAACCGCAATTGATCAAGAATAGCAAAGTGGATGTGCGGTCCAGGTTTTCTTCTCTCCCCTTATGAACATACCTATGGAAGGGTTGACTAGCATTTCTAACAACTTCACAGAAGAGAATGACTCAATGCTTGGGAAAACATTTGGAACCAAAATTCACGCAAATCGAATTCTTGTTGGAAATTGACCCACAAAGCCCATCGGTTCCACAATCTGTGTTCTCAGGCAACAATTTAACATTCTCTAGCTGAATTTATAACTATAATACTCTGCTGGTCCAAAGCCTGAATATCATGTAGGGAACAAATCCAAATAATAGAGAAATAGTGAGGGAGTTCTTATTATTTAGGTTTACTCTACCTGTAGGTGCCCATTATATAGGGAATTCAGACATATGGCTAGGCACTCATTCTCACCCTTCTTGCAGAGCCGTCTGTTTCCGGGCACTGTCAGCTTGTTGTTAGCACCCCCCAAACCCTACCCCACAGCTTGGCCATGTGGCTACAGCAGTTCCTCTAGCAAGACACCAAAGTTATTCTACGTAAAGGGGTTTTTACATTTAAGACATATCTGATAGATGGGAGTCCTACTGCTTGGATCCCACCTATTGTGGGAATGGGTGCCGCCAATCAAGCTTGCTTAGCTCTTTCCGTAACTTCTATAGACTTGAATGAAGAGGTGACTGCCTCACCTGTCAGACATGTCTGAGATGGGGTAACCCCTTTAAACCTAAATCTTGTCACGTTGAATGAAGAGCCCTATATTCAACCCTTACAACCTAAATAATGTGTATATACTACTTCAGATCCATAAGGGCACCATCTACTACATGAGTTCATGCCATTTATTCAACTATATTCTTCCTTCGACCTTGAAGAAGAATCTGTGTTGTTTCCTGTTATTTCAGGACATTTCTACATCACAGGAAAGATACTGTATGACTACTGAATTATTCTCAAAGCATAGACTTATCTCACAATATATTCCAATCTAGAAAGCAAACAATGGGTAAGATTTACTACAGTGTTTAGGTCTAGAACGTGTTGAAAATGCGCCAAATTTTGATGTTTGCACCTCGCTAGACACTTTTTAAAAGGCTATCGATAAGGAGGCGTGGTTTAGCTGGAAAGGGTGTGGCTTAAAATCAGGTACAAAATTTTGGTGCAACATAAGCCAAATCACAGGTGGCATAAGGAAAACTTTCTTGTCATTCAATGCACCAAATTTATCATGCAGCATGCACCACTGAGATACATTTGGTGCATTTTGTGACTGTCTGGACTAAGCTTATGCCATCTAACTATTAGGGTATGTTCACACGGGCTATTTTTGGCCGTTTTTCGGCCGTAAACGGCTGTAAAGTCGGAAGCTAAACGCCTCCAAACATCTGCCCATTTATTTCAATAGCAAAAATAGTGTTCTGTTCCGACGGGCCGTTTTTTTACGCGACCTTTTTGAAAAATGGCCGTGTAAAAAAAACACAGCAAAAAAGAAGTTCAGGTCACTTCTTGGGACGTTTTTAGAGCCGTTTTTCATAGACTGTATTGAAAAAAGCACCAAAAACGGCCCTAAAAAACGTAGCGAAAAATGATGCGAAAAACGCGAGTGGCTTACGTCTCAAAATCAGGAGTTGTTTTCCCTTCCAAACAGCTCTGTATTTTCAGACGTTTCTGAGTTTGTGTGTGCACATACCCTGAGACTGCAATAGTAAATGTGGGCCTACGTGTTTTGGAAAACTAAAGTCCAGCTATTTTTGTGAAACCATACAAATATTTATGTATATATATATATATATATATATATATATATATATATATATACATATATATATATTTATATATATATATATATATATATATATATATATAATTTATATTGCTGATTTCTTTCCAAAACAGCGCCACACCTGTCTACAGATTGTATTTGGTATTGCAGCTCAACTTCATTCCCCTTAAAAGAGCTCAGCTGCAATACCAAGCACAATCTATGGACAGATGTGGCGTTGTTTCTGAAAGAAAGCAGCCATGTTTTTCTAGTCCTTTACAAGCTCTTTATAAATGAATATGGCTGACGGCACCATGTGTACCTGAGAGGTTAAACAAGACTGAAGTAATGTCACCATATGATATGTGTTGACAAAAGCTATTCTATGCCAATGAGCTCATGTGAGGTGACGCTATCTATTTGCTTAAAATGTTTGCAAAGTATAGTATGTGATAATAGTCAACATCAGCGTGTTCTTAGTAACCTACACGTTACCGGGACTTGAGTCATTCTTGGACCAAGACTATGTCTAAGGGAATAAAATTTTTCTTTGCAAAACTGTCACGTGTGATGATCAGATATTATCACACATAGAGTCAACATATATTATTTAAAATACTGGGAAGTAATGCCACGTCTCCATATTTTAAAAGCTCAGAAGACATTTTTGGAAAAAGACCAGGGCTCAGTGAGAAGATAGAGAAGAGTTGCTTTGTGTACAGAACAAGTTGAATGTCTAATAACCATTCCAAAAGGACTGTTTTAGGCCTCATCCACATACGCATTTTAATGAATCTGTGTGGTACAAATCAGTTAATATATTTATTTATGTTAATTATATAGCGCCAACATATTTTGAAGTGCTGTAAAGAAGTTTTCCCAGTGGGGTTGACAATCAAAATACCTTCTCTGTATATTCTTGGAGTGTGGAACCCAACCCAACAAACAAACATGGGGAGAGCATACATACTCCATAAAGATGTTGTCCCTGGTTGGATTCTACTCCAGTGCTGCGAGGCAACAGTGCTAACCACTGGGCCAACCTTGCTGTCCATGAAGTCTATGGAATGGAACCATATTGTACCTCTGTGTGCCTTTGAGGTACATGGAGATTTTTTTCTTAAGGATTTCAAGAGTATCCTCAAGAAAAAGAAAAAAAGTGGCATTTCCAACACATGTATTATGGCGGTATTCTCCCTCTAGAAGTATCTGGGGAGAATACCTTGTCACAGAGTGCCTATAGGTCCATAATACTGACTTGTTGGGACACTGTGAGCCGCCAACTAGGTTGTGTCTACACGGCATTGACTTTTGACTTCGTTTACAGGTCTTCAAATAATGCAATTGATATTGTGTAAATGCACATTTTTATAATCTAATAAAATGTATTGATTGATTACATATTTCCTGGCGTATAGACAGACGTCTGTTGCGTCAGTCGTGCCACCAGTACAGACATAGTTTAATCATTGTCTTCTCTATGGGAGAAGAAAAAGATCACATAATCCCAAGATTTTTCAACATGTTGGCATATGTCCTTCGCTTTTGATCATCATAAATGGAATTGCTCCAATACTACTGCTTTATTTTTACTTCCATGTTTGGGCTTTTGATTAGCTAACTCTCTGTCTATTCCGGATATATGCTAAATTACCATGAAGTCTATATTTTAATTTTTGAGTTATCGGATGTCTGCTACATATGTTTTCTTTATTGGATCTCCATAACTTGCATATTCATTCTAAGGGTATGTTCACACGGCGGGGGTCCGTAACGGCTGAAATTACGGGGATGTTTCAGCCTGAAAACATCCCCATAATTTCAGCCGTACCGGCATGTGCAGGCGCTTGAACGCCGCGTCAATTACGGCCGTAATTAGCGCTGCTATTCATTGGAGTCAATGAATAGCGGCTCCAATTACGGCCAAAGAAGTGACAGGTCACTTCTTCTACGCGGGCGTCTATTTACGCGCCGTCATTTGACAGCGGCGCGTAAATATACGCCTCGTGTGAACAGACAAACGTCTGCCCATTGCTTTCAATGGGCAGATGTTTGTCAGCGCTATTGAGGCGCTATTTTCGGGCGTAATTCGGGGCAAAAACGCCCGATTTACGTCCGTAAATAGGCCGTGTGAACATACCCTAATTCTAAGCTTCATTACTTCATTCAACTCTAATTTATGGAAAACCTTTAAAAACTTGACTATTAGTAGTTTTCAGGTAAGGATATGCATATACGTGGCAGGGGAGTATGTGGGAGGCTTTACGGTTTAATACTATGTAGCTGCAGGCCCTCTCTGTGCCACCATATGGTGCTCCATGGGCCACTGTATGTTGGATATATTTTCCCCTAGAAGCAATGTTTCTACAGGAGAAAACCTTCATAAAAGAATACGACAGAAAAAACCTCCGAATGATATCGAAGGACTAATGAGGAATTGAATGGCCACATAGACTTCTATTGGTGCCCTATTATAGCCTTATATAAATCGGAGGTTGAATGGAGCTGTAATATGGTAGTTTTCATAAAGCCAAAATTAATACATTTGTTTTTTTAATATTTTATTTCACTTAAATCTTTGCCAAGCACAACTCTTCTCCAGAGCACTCCAGAGTGATTATGTAGGCAAGGCACATACAGTACTCAAGTAGAGTAATTCACAAAAAATACATGGATATTTCTTCACAAGTCAAAGAAACAATCTGAGATCCTGAGAATAAAGTTCTGAATTGTGCGGCGCTCAATCAGAGCTCCGTAGGTGTAAAAAAAAAGTCTTTCCAATCAGGAAAATTCCAAAAGAAATGTAAAAGAATTCCTGAACACTGCACTTCTCAAAGACATTCAGGAGGGTTTTTTTTGTGTAGTAGAAAATAGGCTTACAGAATAGGCTTCTTACCGAGGCCAACTTTAACCAATTGTGCTGGATGAGAACTTGTTTGGAAATGTATGTGTGTTCCAAATGAGAAAGCTCAAACAATTCTTTGATCTCAAACTTACACCACCTGATAGATAGAACACACTTGGCAATGCTTTTGACTCAAGCACAATACCCTTTTATCACATAAAAATAAACGTGGAAACAAAGACATTTTTTTATTTTTTTTGGCCTAGATTGTTTTACACTCTTGTAAAATCCTGATGTCTTGGTAGCTCGAGTGAAAAGTTGAAGAACAAAAGCAAATTGTGTTATTTCATTTACACGGATGGTGGTCTGTTACTCTATAGACCTTGATTTTATTTCCCTTGTGAATTTTTTTCCCTTGCTCACCACCCAAGTTTGTACCATATCAATTTATGTGCGCCATGATGGTTTATGGGGTTCCCACACAATCTATTATTCACGGGCAATAAAAGTGGCCATTGTATGGGCTGTACCCAACCAACTAGCCTAGCAATATATTATCAAGATGCATCAGTAAGGTATGAGCCACTTTATGCCTCATGATCAAAAATTGTTAAATGCTAGACTTTATTAGTCAAATCATTGCATAGCTTATATGAGCAGGTTAGGATTGTTATGAATTATATAAATGATTCTAGACTTCTTTCAATGTTATTACTGAAAAATTATAAAATTATTAAATCTATCTCTATATTTATTTCTCCAACTGCCTTTCTTTGTAGACATTAGTATGCGCCTCCTGTAATCCCGAGCATAACAATTTTACATTATTTTGAATAATTTTGTAGGCAGAATCTAATGGTCCCAATTGATATAACTGGACTGTAACTGAAATGCAGTCCTAAAAATAATAATGGCCATTGGCCAGATATGATCAAATATAAATAATTAGGTCAGAATTTTGCTATATGTGGAGAGGTGCGGGGTAATGGCAGCTTCCACCAGTCCAACATGTTTGTCAAAGGCATAAAGCAGGCACCTCGGCACCAGGCGACAGAGGCTACATCGACTTACCTGCAAACGCCGATGCTGCTGCAGAATCAACTGTAGCCTCTGTCGCCTGGTGCCGATGTGTCCTCGCTCGTCCGACACGATGCCGGACCTGGGGCAGGAAGTGACGTCACAGCGTGATCTCTCGAGAACACGCTGTGTGTCTGTGCACTGCCAGAAGCTGGGTGTTAACGAAGAGAAGTGGATGATGCTGATTCGTCAGCATCATACACTCCCATTCCTAACGCACAGCTAGTAAAACAAGTAAAAACGCCCAGATGTACATACATAATACACGCCCAGTTGGACTTAACTTTAAACACGCCCAGTTGTACTTAAGAAAGGCTCATTTGCATAAATATAAAAATGGTCATAACTTGGCCAAAAATGTTTGTTTTTGAAAAAAAAAAAAACTTTACTATAATCTACATTGCAGCGCCGATCTGCTGCAATACGAGATAGGGGTTTGAAAATCTGGTGACAGAGCCTCTTTAATTCACCTAGAACATGCAAAGTTTTTGCTCAACTGAGTCCTCTTCAAGCAGCCATACAATGTAATAGCCCAGATATATAAATTTAACCAAGTGTGAATTAAGCAAACTAGTGCAACTAAGCAAATATCACTTCGATATGTGCAAAAAAAAACCATAAGTGACCTAGAAATTAGTCACACTATAGTAATGTAAAGTAAAAAATACACATTAGATGTTTTTTGGACAACCTCCGTTTAGCCCATAGCTATCTCTATGGCTTGTTTGTAAACTTGCAAGCTTGGTTCAACCTGAGCATTTATTTTAATGATGAGAGTGGAATTAGTACCTACAAGACAACTTTGGCATCACATATATCCTAGATGGGTGCTGGTTGGCATGTGCCTTTAGTGTGGGGTGATGGAGCAACACAAACAAGCCATGATCCCTTGACCAGAAGATTCAGATAAAAGGCTAGGGCAGAAAACTGAATATTTGAAGGAAAATAAAGAGGGAGGCTTGGAGGGGTGTTAGATGGGAAGCCACAGAGAAGGATGTTGCAGTAGTTTAGGTGGGACATGATGAGGTCATGTACTGGCATTTTTGTAGATTTGAGGTTGAGGAAAGAGTAGAATCGCTAAATATTTTTGAGGTGGAGGCAGCAAGAGGTGGTAAGAACTTGGATGTGAGGTTTGGAAGACGGCGGAATCGAAGGTCATGTCAAGGCAATTGTGGAGCCATAACTGTGATTAATATTTCTAGCAAGGGGGTTGAGTGAGATGGAAGATGAAGGTGATAAATTAAGTTTTCTTCATGTTGAATTTAAGGAAGCAGGAGGAGAAGATGGATGATATATCTGTTAGACACTTTGCAAAGCAGAGAGATGACATCTGGGCCTGAGAGGCAAATTTGGGTGTCGTGACCAAAGACGTGGTACTGAAAGCCATGTGAGCTTATGAGACCAAAGGTGTAGATGTAGAAGAGCAGGGCTCCTACGACAGAGTTTTGAGAGAGTTCAAAAGAATATGGGCAAGACGAGGAGGCGGTGTTTGAGTGGGAGATGCTAAATGTTCAGTTGCTAATGTATGAGGAAATCCAGGAGAGAGCCAGGTCTGTTATACCAAGAGATGAAAGAATTTGTAACAGGAGTGTGGTCGACTGTGTCGAAGGCAGAGGACAGATATGTAAAAAAAAATAAAAAAGGCAGAGGACAGGCCTTAAAGAAGGAGCACAGAATAATGTTGTAATGGCTTTTGCAGTTAAAACATTGTTAGTCACTTTGAAAATGGTCTTTTCAGTAGAGGGGTGGGGTCAGAAGCCAGATTGTAGACGGTCGAATATAGTTGGATGAGAGGTGGAGGACAGTTCAAGGTAGTTCAAGCAAATTTGAAACAAACAAGGGTAGTGAGATGGGGAGATATTTGGACAAAGAGGACTAGTTGAGGGATGGGTTCTTAAGGATGGGTGTGATTCATGCATATTTGAATTGAGGAAGGGAACATACTGGGGGTTCGTGATAAATTGAAGAGGGGGGTTAGAGCTGGGATAAACACAGTAGTAAAGTTAGGGATTAGGTTGGATGGAATTGGCTCAAGTGTATTTGTGGTGTGGTGTGATTTGTAGAGTAGGATGGAAAGCTTGCCATCAGTAATGGTGGAGAAGCCGGTTATGGGGATTGAGCACTGTTGTTGATCGTGTGTTTGAAACGTGTGGCAAAGTCCTCAGCTGAGATGAGAGATGTGGGGGAGGGCACCAGAGGACAGAGTAGGGAGTTGGATAGGGAACAGAGGTGGGTGAAAATAAGGTCTAGTCATTTACAGCTGCTAACAAGTCTGGCATTAAAAAACAATAAAGAAAATGGGCATTTACAAAAATTTTGGTTTTGTGCATACTATATGAATAAAGGTGTGGAGGTGTAAATGTAAAGGCACAGCTTTTGCTGTATGTGAGAGAAGGAGCATTATTATGAAATAAAATGACCAGCTGTGACAGACCCCTTTCAAGACATCAAGTGACCTTTCAAGTGCTTTGCTAGGGTCAGTGTCCAGCAGATAAGGAATAAGCTGGGTTCCTCTTAAGGGGGATTTACACAGGACAATTATCGGGCAGACGAACGTTGCCAATAATTGCCCTGTGTAAACAGGGGAACGATCGGCAGATGAATGAGCAAACGCTCGTTCATCTGCTGGTCGTATCGTTTTAAAAAAGTAAAATATTATCGTTGTCGGCAGCACATCTCCCTGTGTAAACATGGAGACGCGCTGCCGACATGATAATAATGTTAGGGGATGAGCGATCGGAGAAATAACCGCTCGTTCCCATCCATAGCTCCGTGTGACAGGAGCAAGCGAGCGCCGATCAACGATGTCTCGTTGATTGGCGCTCGTTGCACCGGTCGCTTATCGGCCAGCGTAAAAGGGCCTTTAGTCTGCATATTAATGCGTATACATGGCTAAAGCGTGTCATTGGGGAAGGGGGATCATATACAAAGGATGTCAGACAAATTGCATAAAAGGGACAACAAGCTAAAAAACAACAAAAGGCAAGGGATCAAAGACTTGTAATGAGACGTGTCTGCTGAACACTGAGTGTGAAAAGTGTGAACAGCCCTTACCTGTCACATTAGTAATGAAGTGTTGTACAATGTAAGATAATTATTTTAAAGTTGTCTGCTGCTTGAAATTATTTTATTTGTGAATTTCTGAGTTTCTTTAGGAACCTGAACTATGACCTTTAGTGACCTCATTAGTGGCCAGTTATTCTACAATCTACAGGTCAGCGGTCCCTGCACATAAGTGCTGACAATCTACTTGAGAGAGGTCCATGGCCATAAGAGATTACACTCTACAGGACAGAGGTCCCTGCCCATAAGAGCTGAAACTCTACAGGAGAGAGGTCCTTGCCCATAAGAGCTGACAATCTACGGGAGAGAGATCTATGGCCATAAGAGCTTACACTCTACAGGAGAGAGGTCCCTGCCCATAAGAGCTTACAATCTAAATGGAATGGGAGAAGTGACACAATAGGTACATGACGCTAATTTTGGCAAGGGCAATTTGAATACAGTTGCACAATCACATCATCCAGCCAATATTTGTTTTCAGTGTTCGGAGCAAGTCTGATGGTCAGGGTCAGTGAGTTCCACAGTCTATGTTCACATTTGCATTGGAGGCTTCTCCAATCCTTGTTTGCCTCGAATGGAGACGGTCGGGATGTCTTCATCTCATGAAAATCATCAGGTTCTGCCATCAAAAATCTCAAGTATATGACCATTTCTCATTTGTTCATAATCTTGGAGCAAAGAAATATTACTGAAATTGTAACTGTTTTTTTATAATTTGCAAAATATTATAATCCAGGATTTATCATGTTTTTTTCTGAAGTATTTGACTTCAATAAAGGGGTTGTCCAGTTTAGAGAACCTATTTTCATATATCCTATTAGGGAATTCTCATTTAATAGAAGGGGTCGTTTGTTCAGGATCCTCATCTCTTGGCCAAAGTGGATATTGGTTACAATTGAGAGTCTTTCACTCTGGAGGACCTATCCTGTCCTGCATTATATGGACATCCATTGATCTGAATGGAAACGGTGTAATGCTTGTTTTCAACTGTGGTGGCGCTGCAGAGAAATTGAACACTTTTACTGCCAGTTTTCCTCACAGTTTATAGCTGGGGGATCCAGCAAGGGGACACTTTGTGATTAGATTATTGTCATGGAACCCTTCTAACAAGTAGTGATTGTCCAAAGCGGAGAATCCCTTTAACCTCCATGGACAGCTTATTTAGCATTAAATGGAAAGATATAAGTTTTCTTGCTGAACACATGCGACTTCTATTCTATGAGCAACATGGAAAGTGCACTCTCTGTTTGTTCATGCTCACAGAAACAAGCCATTGCAAAATGTAACCATTGTGTCTAGTTAATTTTTAATGCCTCCTCAAACATTAACTTTATTAGATAAGGTTAATTTCATCCCTGGGAAGGATAACTGTTATTCACTAAAATGACAACTCCAACAGATGTCACACAATGGCAAGCTGCATGTGCTCTAATCCTGCAGGCAAAATATTATTACAAACATATGTCAAATGGAAAATGTAAAGAAGAATACAAGAATTTGTGACTTGAACCATTTTTCATAGACACCCCAATTTTCTAATAACGTCTGGAAGGAACCACCGTTTGTTCCTTTCAAGGCTATGTACACAGTTGTAAGCAATTTTTTTTTTTTTCAAATGACTGTACTTAGTGTTTTTATACAACCTTCAAAATCACTTTTATTTAAAAAAAAAACTTCTATGTATACTGTGTACATAGAAGCTGCGTTGTTCTGTCTCAGCCGATTCTGTCAGTTCATCTGAACTGACAGTTCGGCTGAGACCGGGTCCTGCGTGTCTCTCACACACAGGATACAGCTAATATCAACCACATCTAAGTCCAAAACTTAGGGTCCTCTTAGACAGCTCGTTGATCGTCGCTCGTTTGCTCCTTTCACAAGGATCTATGTATGGGGACGAGTGCTCGTTACTATGATCGCTAGTCCTCATACATTTCTATCAGCAGCAAATATCCCTCTAGACATTAACTTGATCCTTTGTGTCAGAGACACGTAGGACCCGCTCTTAGCTGAGTCGTCAGTTCAGCTAAACTGACGGAATCAGCTGAAACAGAACGATACAGCTTCTTTCGATACAGGATGCATAGAAGTTTTATAAGTGCCCTATCTCCTACATATTGTGATCGGCGCTGTAAGGCTGGATTCACACGAGGTCTTTACGTCCGTAATTGATGGACGTAATTCGGCCGCAAGTCCCGAACCGAAAACAGTGCAGGGAGCCGGGCTCCTAGCATCATAGTTATGTACGATGCTAGGAGTCCGGCTCCCTGCACTGTGTTCGGTCCGGGACTTGCGGCCGAAATACGTCCGTCAATTACGGACGCAATGACCTCGTGTGAATCCAGCCTAATGTAGATAACAGCAGTGGTTTTTATTTTGAAAAACAATCATTTTTGAGCAAGTTATGAGCAATTTTAGATTTATGCTAATTCGTTTTTTAATAGACAAGTGGGCGTGTTTTTACTTTTTTTCAACTGGGCGTTGTACAGAGGAGTGTATGAGGCTGACCAATCAGTGACCAATCAGCGTCATACACTTCTCATTGTTCCAGCCCAGCTTCTTTCACTGCACAATCACACTGTAACAATGGACTGGAACAATGAGAAGTGTATGACGCTGATTGGTCACTGATTGGTCAGCCTCATACACTTCTTTACAACACCCACTTGGTCAAAAGTAAAAACATGCCCAGTTGTCTATTAAGAAGCTAATTAGCATAAATCGAAAATTGCTCATAACTTGCTCAAAAATGATCGTTTTTCTAAATAAAAACCACTGTTGTTATCTACATTACAGCGCCTCTTTCAATAGTAAAGTGATTTTGAAAGTTGCTTAACCCATTAGTGACTTCCAATACGCCTTTTCACGGTGGCCACTAACGGGCTTTATTATGATGAATACGCCTTTTCATGGCGCTGCATCAGAATAAATCTGCAGCGCCAGGAGCAGTTAAAGCTCCCCATTCTCAGCTACCAGAGGTAGTTGAGAACTTGGGGCATAGCTGGTCGAGCGGGCGTATAGAAATCTACCTGTTTAACCCCTTAACCCCTTTAACCCTTCAATAGCGAGCGCCGCATCAAAGTGGTTTGGGAGAGAGGGAGGGAGCTCCCTCTCTCACCCCACTAGTACCCTGCCATGAGATCACAGGGTGCCAGTGTCTTCTATGGCAGCCGGGGGCCTAATAAAGGCACCCAGGTTTGCCTGCAGTGGATGCCTGCTAGGCCATGCATCCGGCATGGCCTAGCAGATGCCTGTCCGTTGTAAATGGACAGGCACTAATACACTACAGTACAGAAGTATTACAGTGTATTATAAAAGTGACCGGATGACCGCATACTGAAGTCCCCTAGTGGGACTAGTAAAAAAAGTTTTATACAATTATTAATAATAAGTGAAAAAAATGAAAAACCCACTTTTTCCCCTTACAAAATGCTTTGTTATGAAAAAAAAAAAGTTTAAAAGTTACACATATTTGGTATCGCCGCATCTGTAACGACCCCACCTATAAAGCTATTATGTTATTTAACCCACTCGGCGAACGCTGTAAAAAATAAAATAAAAATCTATGCCAGAATTGCTGTTTTCTGTTCATCCAGCCTTCAAACAAATGTGATAAAAAGTGATCAAAATGTCGCATGTACTCCAAAATAATACAGATAGAAACTACAAGTCGTCCAGCAAAAAAAAAGCCCCCATACAGATGCATCGGCGGAAAAATAAAAAAGTTATCACTCTTAAAATATGGAGACACAAAAACACATAATTTTGAAAAAAAAGTGTTTTTACCGTGTAAAAGTAGTAAAACATAAAAAAACTATATACATTTGGTATCATTGCAATCGTAACAACCCGCTGAATAAAGTTATTATGTTATTTATACCACACGGTAAATGGCGTTAATTAAAGACGCAAAAAAAAGTGGCGAAATTGCTGTGTTTTTTTCTTTTACGCCCCCCAAAAAAGTTAATAAAAGTTAATCAATAAATTATATGTACCCCAAAATGGTGCTATTAAAAAATACAACTTCTACAAGACCTTCTACAGCTATTTTGATGCAAAAAAATCTATCTATCCATCTATCTGTCCGTCTGTCCGTCTATCCATCTATCCATCTATCCATCTATCTATCTATCTATCTATCTATCTATCTATCTATCTATCTATAGAGCTCCTTTATATATATATTTTTTTTTTTATTATTTTTTTTTTAACTTTTTGCTTAGTAATATTATATTCTCATGCCAAAAAATATGTGTGGTCAAACATAATTCCTCTGCTGTTAACGTCCATTTCCTCTGAAAAGACCATTATGTATTTTTTGCTCCAATGGGACATATGTAATAAGGAACATCTTTATTTAATTTCTACTCAATTATTCTCAACAGCAAACCAATTTTTCTCCTGTCCGGCTTCTTTACCATCAATGTTAATTGCTTTCACATCCTAAATCCATATTGCATTCATCTATTTGAATTTAAGGTAAACGTGATATATGATTTTTGTCATTAATGTGGCGTAGTG
Source organism: Rhinoderma darwinii (assembly GCF_050947455.1). NCBI lineage: Eukaryota > Metazoa > Chordata > Amphibia > Anura > Rhinodermatidae > Rhinoderma > Rhinoderma darwinii. The sequence continues at coordinate 384,000,282 of NC_134690.1, forward strand.
ACTTGGGATGTCAGTTCCCCCCTCAGTGTTTTGGAAGTATTTGGTTCTGAAAGCTTCCATTTAATGAACGTTACTTAGTGAAACTGAATGTAGCCTTTCTCAGAGGGACATTGTCTATTTTCTTTTCTCCTTTCAAATTTATTTTCAAGGAAATATCTAATTAGTCCCAAATTCATCCAAGACTTTCAATTTCGGGCTGAGGTCTAGAATGTTTCTATCAAGTCTTAGAACATAGGCTTTGAAAAGGAAGATTTTTTTCTTCTTTGGTTAAGAACAGAGGAGTCAAATTATAACTAATGTTTGTCACCTGCAAAGTTTCCTATTCTAAAATAAACTGACGGCCAAGCCAGAATAACGTCCACCAGCTTCCTAGAGCTCTCTTGAATCCCTTCAATTGTACCTAAGTCGTAAGATGGGTCTGTTTAAAGAGTAATAGTTTATTATTCAACTGTCAGAGGAATGTTATTTTCCCCTAATATGTCTAAATTTTCTAAATGTTATTTTTCAGTCAATTCCAAATATCAATATACACATGAACATGGAAAAATTTCTTCACTGGTTTCATGCTCTACCTCTGCATTTTTTACTATAAAGTTGACTTTACTATGGGCCTCTTGTCTGATCAACTGGAATAGTATTTCACTATTTACAGCTACATTCGACCCAGAAAACATTATGGTGGGTAATTGTGGGTGACGGTGTTTGATATAATACATATACAATGCATAGACTACTTTTAAGATATATTTTTTTAAGCCCAATCTCTGTCGTGTCCTTCCGTGGCTGAAGTTCCAGAACAAGGCCTAAACTGGGTTAATGGACTAAGGATTCTTTGATGGAGATGTAGTTTGATCGAATATAAGCAATTTGAGACTATTATTGGACAGGCAGTTCGTGGTCAATGATGATTATTTATTTTATGAATTTACTATATTTATATAAAACTGGAAGCACTGTAGGTTCCAGAATGTCAAGTAATATACAGAGACATTGGCATCAAAGTAGTGGCCTTTGTTTGTCATCTAGGCTTGGCACTGGACCGTCGGTTAGGGTTAGTGTTGGTGACAGATGTTGGCCGAGGCAAGACCTAATGTAGAAGAATGGTTAGGAATGAGCAGAGGTCAGCAATACAAAGTGTCAAATAGAGTACATGTGAGGTACTGAATATCAAACCAAAAATAGTCAACACCACGAGGCATGGTCAACTAGTCTAGCGACCACGGCCAAGAGCAAGGTCAAGACCTGGAACACAGCGTGTGACCAACATAATCATGTGGAAAGTACTAGAGCAGGTTACTAACACCTGTTTTCTGGCCAGATGGGTCAAAGGGTATTTAAATAGATCAACAATGAACTTGGGGTGCTCTGAAGCCCCAGCAATGAGGGCATAATTAGGAAATGTTGGGGTGTACACCTATTCCTAGACACCTAAATCCTCTGTGTGCCCCTGTATAAAATCAGAACTTGTCCTTTTTGGCAGGATCTACCGGCAATGTTTTAGGAGCTACCAGATGCCCTTGGACATCTGCTTTCCAGGGTCAAATGGATCAGCCATGATTTCTTTATTACAACTCCTCCACTTTTTTCTACCGATAATGTTTCTGACAGTCGACCCCCCCAACCCTCTTTATAGGGCTTGGTGGTGAAAACTGACGGTAGTTATTATCTCACACATATGGCCATTTTTAGCTGATGAATGGATGTTTTTGTGGAAAATTTTCTTGAATGCATAATGGGTCAATGAAATGATCATGTAGAATAACCCTCATATTCCCTGGCAGCAGTTACTACAGTCATACATTGCATTCTAGGAATCTCTGGATTGGTGGCGTGGCTATACATGTTGCAGTTCCACTAGGACTGTTGCTCTTAATGGTGACCAAGGCCCCTCTACCAGGTAAGAGACATTAATGTTTAAAGGGGCAGTGCAGAGGTGTAAAAATGTTTCATTATAATTGCACAAATAATGTAGCAATGGTAGTATACTAATAATACCTAATTTCAATTAGTAATACATAGCGTGAAGTCATTGCACATGATCAATGGCATGTGACGATCATGGGGCGGGCCCCGATATAGATGTCTCTGCTCTGAACATTTATTTATAGATTTATTTATAACACCAACATATTCCACAGCGCTGTAAAGATAATGTCATCATGCCCATTAATCTTTCTCATAGGCCAATGTCGGCAAAAAGTAAAAAATAAAAAAATTTCCGCAAGTTTTCGAAATACAAAAGTTAAAGCTAATTACTGTTAAGAAATATATTGTAGAACATCAAATTACTTTGTAATTGAGGAATTTACTCGGCGCCATTGGATCCGTGACCTACTACTCTCCCTGACTACTCTAAAAAAAAGTATCATACCTTAGAAAGATTGGATAGAAGTTTAGAAAACTGACTAAAGACGTCATCTTTCTATCCAATGTAAGTTTATTCTGCCACATAATTCACACAGCAACCTAAATTTCAAATTGTGTGGCAGAGAGAACTCACACTAGATAGCAAGCTGACGTAATTTTTTTCTGGAGGTTTGATAGAGGACTTGGACCATTCTCTTTTGATAGACTCAGCAAACTCACCAGGTGATAATTTTTCTTTTTTACATAAGATAATTTCTTATCAATCAGCGTCTCCCTGCAGAAATAGGAACAATGGAGATTAAAGGGGAAATGTGCAACAAAGGAGAAATAAATAAAGGGTTTTCCATCAGACCGCTATCATGCTGAACTTCAAGGACCGAGAGAAGGGGACATTATGACACTGCCTTGAGCACCAAGAGAGCTTCCCCCAGCCCTGACTATATCTAGCACCAGGAAAATATGGTCAGATACCCTTATTTCTACAGGAAAAATCAGATTGATGACAAATCAATCTTATAGGCGTAGGGGTTACAGAGCTAGCAGTCGCATCCGAGCCCTGGTGAGTGAGGCGCCCAAATGCCCTCTTCCAAATAAAAATACACCAGTTTTATTAATAGCACATGGAAGGTGGGGATCGTGTTACAGATTTTGTATCAGGGCTCAGAAACTTCAAGTTATTCCAGAAATTGCACCCCTCAAGTGATCATTTAGCTGACTTCGATCTGTATTAACTCGCTGTATGACCAGAAATATTATTAATTATTTCTTCAGAGTTGAAGATGTGCCCACTTCTCCTACCTCTTATTTCTGGGACAACAAAGTATCAGACAGGTAAAAATCCAACCTTTCTCTCCTTCTGTACCATTCATTAAAGGGGACCTATCACTAGGTCATGTAAGTTGAATTAGTTATCTGACCTGTCTCCCTGAATCCAGTGCTATTTATTTTTTTTGGACCCCCCGTTCCAGAGATTTGGCCCACTGTTGTTGACTCCCTAAGGGGTGGAGCTGACTTTCCTGCCTCTAAAGCTGACCAATCAGCGCGAGGCAGTTTAAGGGTAGTTCACACCCTGTTGGCTAACTTCAGCAAATTAGCGAGAGGGAGCCAACACAACACTGGCCATATCTCTGGAACGGGGGTGTCCGGGAAACAAAAACAAACAGCATCCAAATCAGGGAGGCAGCACTATTCAGGTCAGCAAACCAGTTGATATGACCCAGGGAGAGGTTCTCTTTAAGCTCATGTTTATTGTTTTTCTTGTTTTTATTGTCCAATGTTATGTGCTTAAACCCTTTTTTCATGTGTACAGCGCTCTGGAATTAATAATATTTTAAAATAAATTATAATAATTTCCCACGGTGCTTGGCAAGCCGATGGCAATCTGGGTAAACATTCTCTATACTTGTCAAGCTGAGGGTGTGGTAGACAGGAGACCCACTAAACTTTCACCCAAGGGCCTGGATCAACATGGAGTTGTTTCTAACTACAGTACTGTGCAAAAGTTTTAGACAGTTGTGGAGAAATACTGAAAAGTAAGAATGCTTTAAAAAAAATGGAAGTGTTAAAAGTTTTTATTTTTATCAATTAACAAAATACAAAGTGAATGTGACCACCCTTTGCCTTCAAAACAGCATGAATTATTTTAGGTGCACTTGCACAAAGTCATGTATTTTGTAGGATTATAGTCAGGTGTATGATTGACCAATTATACCAAACAGGTGATCATGATCATCATATTAATTTGTAGGTTGAACCACAGTCAATAACTGTAAAATAAACAGATGTGTAGGAGGCTTAAAACAGGATGAGGAGCAGCCAAATTCTACAAAGGTGAGGTTGTGGAAGACAGTTTCATGCCACAGGTCCACCATGGCAAGACTGAGCACAGCAAAAAGAAAGATGCTTCCTCAGTAAGGTCTCTCCCAGGCAAAGATAATCAAAGATTTGCTGTTTAAGCTCTTTTGAAGAAGCACAAAGACACATCATGTTTACTTGTCTTCGAAATCGGAAGATGTCCAGTAGTGCCATCACCTGAGAATTGGTAGAAACCAGTGGGACCAAGGTACACCCATCTACTGTTCAGAGAAGTCTGGTCAGAAGTGGTCTTCATGGAAAAATTGCCGCCAAAAAGCCTTACCATGGACATGGAAACAAGGCCAAGCGACTCAACTATGCACAAAAACATAGGAACTGGGGTGCATAAAAATGGCAGCAGGTGCTCAGGACTGATGTGTCACAATGTGAAATATTTGGCTGTAACAGAAGGCAGTTTGTTTGCCGAAGGGCTGGAGAGCGGTACAATAATGAGTGTCTGCAGGCAACAGTGAAGCATGGGGGAGGTTCCTTTCAAGTTTTGGGCTGCATTTCAGCAAATGGAGTTAGGGATTTGGTCAAGATCAATGGTGTCCTCAATGCTGAGAAATACAGGTAGATACTTATCCATCATGTAATACCATCAGGGAGGCGTCTGATTGGCTCCAAATTTATTATGCAGCAGGACAACGACCCCAAACATACAGCCAATGTCATTACGAACTATTTTCAGTGTAAAGAAGAACAAGGAACCCTGGAAGTGATAATATGGCTCCCACTGGGCCCGTATTTCTACATCATCGTGTCTGTCTGGGATTACATGAAGAGACCAAAGGATTTAAGGAAGCCACATCCACAGAAGATCTGTGGTTAGTTCTCCAAGATGTTTGGAACAACCTCCTGGCTGAGTTCCTTCAAAAACTGTGTGCAAGTATACCTAGAATTGATGCTGTTTTGAAGGCAAAGGGTGGTCACACCAAATATTGGTTTAATTTAGATTTCTGTTCTGTTCATTCAGTTTGCATTTTGTTAATTGATAAAAAAAAATATTAACAGTTCTATTTTTGAAAGCATTCTTACTTAGCAGCATTTTTCCACAACTGCCTAAAAGTTTTGCACAGTACTGTATATCAGCGCAGAAATAGTTAGAACTGAATAATATTGCTTAGCACTGGCATGAGGGAACACTAAAGCTCTGTACGGGTTGACTCATGTCCATGTGTATATATTGTAAGCTTAATTCCTATACATGCCAAGCCAGTAACGTCAAAGCAAGCAAATATATCATGCTACGCTTTGTTTTTGAGGTTTTTTATTCAACCATAGATGTACATTACACACTATAAAAAGTTAAGCTGTGGCTTTGTGTGTTTATGATAAAGAGAAGAGGAAAGACTTTAGTAAAACGCAATAGTATCATTTATTTTCAGGTTGGAATATGAACATTTTAGTATTTGTGTTTTTTTTTTTATCCTTTAATCATAGGGCTAGGTTCTTACCTATGTCGTGTACTGCATCTGTTATTGCAGACTTGGCCTGGAACATAATAAACCACATTTCTATTATGCTTTTGATCAGAGTTCCGAACTACATTAAGACATCATTACGTCCTGATCCCTGGCTAATCTAATGTGATTCAGTATACTGACCCGAGGTCACGCTAATCCTTGGCGGTCATGTGGTTGGTTTTGAAACAAAACTTTGCTGTAAGCAACCGAGAGATGAATTGAAGATTACCCAACTACTGAGGATTCTTGGTCAATCACAACATGTGCCCGTGATTTCATGTGTTTATTTATTTTTATTCACCTCAGTTATTTAGAACCTCTGGTTTTCTCAAATATCTTAAAAAAGTTCTGTTTTGCAATATTCACTTTTCTCCAGTCTTCCTGCTATTTTTAGTTGGAGGTCATAATGAAGTTCTTTGACTATTTCTCAAAAGGATTTCACTTTTGTAATGGAAATAAACGGTAAAAAATCCCCTAAACAAAGCTCCTGTGAATATGCTTTGACATGGTTCTGCCTTAATCTTAATTGGGGAAATTTGCCTCTGAACAGTGCTGAGAATAAGCTTAACATTTACATTAAGTTAAATAGTTGAATAGAATCTTGCATCAAGGGTTTTGCAGTGGCAGATAGCATTAAAGCTGAGCGTAGAAATGCAATAAACATATATATGAGATATTTTATTTTAATTGGCCATACATAGGCAGATATCTTGGAACTGGGGGTCACAAGGGCTGTATACCACCCCATGTGTTTCCTTGGTGTTATTGACTGGCAGATTCCTTCTTAAATACCCCCGCCAATGGTCTTTAATTAAAGGGACTAGACCCGTTATTTTATTGAAATCAGATTACCACCCGGAATTCCAGCAGTAGGAAAAAAAATCTTTATTTTCTAATTCTGGAAAACCCTTTCAATTTTTCTATCACTTGGTGTAAAGATTAAGTATGTTGCCCTAGTCCTGTATCTTTTTACGGCAGCCGATAAGGAGCCTTATTCTACAGCGTGTGTTTGTGAAGCTGTAGAATAAGCTCTCCTCATGTGTCCCGTACCGTCCCAGAGCAGGTGCCCGATTGTTTAACGACAACCAAGCTCTTGCTTTAACCCCCGGGATTGGAAGAACCTCCGACCTCTGCCGTTTTACCCTTTGATCGCTGCATTCAAGAGTGACCACGGCGTGATCAAAGGGGCTCCCCCTTTCGATCAGGTTACCGGGTTTCCCGGGGACACGATTGGGGACTGGGGTAGCCCTGTGCCGTTAGCCCTGGGGACCTAGAAAGGATCCCAGGGCTGTCTGTTCCTAAGCCTGCTGTTAGGGCACACTAAGTCTTGTCCTAACAATAACCTATAGTGATACAGATCATAATGTATTGGCATACAAGAGTATGCCAATATATTAAAAGTTTATATTAAAAATGTAAACTAGCAATCCCTAATGGGATAAAAATAATAATAAAAATAATTAACCAAACAAACTAATTCATATGACTGTCCCCTGACATTTGGCTTGTTGGATTTAAATTAATATGATGAAGGTCAATATGCATAAAATGCGTGCTGGACCTTACATTTCTTCTGTTTCGCAGTGCGGGCAGATAGGACCTCAGAACTCCAAGCAAGAAGTGCAGAGTTCTTACCATAAGTAATACATTTTTAAAAGTTGCATAATCACCTCTAGAAATGCCTGGAGGGAACTAGGTAGTTGCGGATCCTAAATGGTGGTGTCCACTGGGCAATTGTCCCTTCTGCCCTCCATATATCCCATTAATGATTATTGATTATAGTAGGAAAATTGTTATGTCATTGGCCAACTTAAAGTGACGGAATCCTAAAACATAGACTGGTCAGGTAGGATTTTTAATTCTAGAAAGTCTTACGTCTAACCACACATGCATTGGTATGTGGAACAGCGTAAAATGAACTCCATGTAAATGCTGACACCTTTTTTTTAATCTTCGCGGAAGATCTGTTCTTCTATAACCAACACAATGTCATTTTTTTAAATGATGTGACCTTATAAGCTGACAGAAGGGAACTCATGATTGAATACTTCAATGACTTACAAATATTTATCCCAGCAGTAAAAGATGTTTTAAGTCTTACGGATTGAGTAGCCCATGCCGTGTCTGGGTATTTGTTTACCACGTTACCATGATTACGACCCTACTAATAATAGTGTTCTGGATACAGGCCAGGATGAATCTGCACAAGGAGTTTTTTTTATTAGTTTACTGTAATGTAAATGTTTGGCAGATGAGTTCATCCAAAATTCTGAAAGAAAAAGGCCGGTCAGGCTGAAGCTGCCAAATAACTGAACCTCAACTAAAATGGGTTAATTTTTGCGGATATCATCCGGGTATACATTATTTTATGGTACGTCTGAGCACATTGTAGGGACAGCTTTATCTGATGTTCGGTTCTGGTTTCTGGTCTATGATGTTATTCTACCCCCTGGAAGTTGAATCGAAACATACTATGTCCATATCCTACTGAGACAATGATTAAAACATCCGGCGCCAACTGTCAGCGTTTGCCAGTACACATTTGCTATCTGATTCTCATCAACCTATGTTGCTTTTGACATTGTTGATCATCATATTTCCAAGGCTAGCTTTTAAGCGGCGCTGCTCTAGACACATTTTTTTCTCCTATTTTTAAAATTGGTACAGTACAATGCCAAAATAATGATCTCACACATACCTAGAAATTCTATAGCTTTTTCTATTTCAAGTCTTCCGTAAATGTAAAGAGGCACTGATAACATTGATAGGGATTTATGATCTGGCACTGATTCCCTTATGTATTTCTTGAAGATTTCCACCAATTGGATTCCTAGCACCATTCTGCGGAGTACTAGAGTTCGCAACGTCCAAGCCTGGACATCCTTAGGCAACACACCAAGAGTTAGGTCCCAATCCCTTAATAATGGATAGAAGACAACACGTTAATACGCAATAGCCAATGAAACTAAGTCATCACACCAGTACTATAAAGACCATCACATACAATAAACACATGTCTATTTTATCTTTTGCCCATACAATCCAGGGGGACTGGGTGGTCTGTCTTTTTGGGATTGTATATACATATATATGTTATCATGTGCAAATAAAGAGTGGTCTCTGTCCCTCCATGCCCCTCTAGTTTTCTGCTTGGGACCATTACTAAATGTATGTGCATTTTTTAACTTACCCCTTTTAAGGCCCCATGCACACGATCGTAATTTTCATTCGTAATTATGGAATCCGTAATTACGGATGAAATTGCGGACCTATTAATTTCTATTGGCCACGGACACCTTTCCGTATTTATACGGATATTTTTCCGGGCCGTAGAAATGATCTGCAAATTATAGAACATGTCCTATTCTTGTCCGCAACTGCGGCACGGACTCGCCCATAGAAGTCTATGGGCGCTTCCGCAGTATATGGACAGTGACGTCAGGGATTCCTCTCCTGGAGGAATCCCCGGCCAGAGAGTCAGCAACGCCCTTGCTAGGGATTCCACTCCTAGGGGACGCCCCAATGGCGCTTTCTATAGGGGGGTGACACTATTTACAATGGGGTGTGTGTGGCACTATCTAGAAAGGGGTGTGTGGCACTATCTACAGGGGGCTGTGTGGCACTGTCTATAGGGAGCTGTGTGACACTATCTACAAAGGGCACAGTGGCATTATCTACGGGGTTGGTGTGGCACTATCTACAGAGGGCACTGTGGCACTATCTACAGGGGGTACTGTGGCATTATCTACAAAGGGCACTGTATATTTTGGGGCACAAACTGGGGACCTAACTTCTATATGGGGACATAAAGGGGGCCTGGCATTTATATGGGGGCACAAACTGGGGGCCTAACTTCTATATGGGGGCACAAACTGGGAGCCTAACTTCCATATGGGGGCATAAACAGGGCCTAACTTCAACATTGGGGCACAAACTGCAGTTTTCTGCCGTTTTACTGCCGCCGTGAGTTCCCCAGCAAAGGGTTCCACTAAGTTTGTAATGTGTGGGCCTTTTAGGTAATGTTGGTACTCACGACCCATGTCACCGTGCCTAGTACATAGTAGGAGAGATGATAACTCCGTCCATTTCCAAAGAGGCTGTACAAAATCAGATATATGTAAGGATCCCTCACTGTAGATAGTGGTATTAGTGCAGATAGTATTGCAGGATCATAGGCAGAAGGGGCCTGGTGTCTCATCTTATTTTTCCTCCCATTCCACTTATTCAATTTGGCGCTATTTGATGCGCTGGGCGCATGCGCCAGTGCCTGAAAGGTTGGGTGTACATCAGATGACACTAGTGCCCATGCAATTATGCATTAGTCATACCGTTTTTACGAGATGGCATTCAAGGGACGGGCGACCTCAGAGGCTGCACTATACGGATGCGCTGGACCGGTCCAAGAGCCGCTCTATCTTTGCCTCTCTTTTGCCAGGCAGTTAGTCCTGGATGTCAGTAAAGTATTTTGCATATGTTAAACCCTCTTTATTTGCCCTTCATGGGGTTTTTATTGGGAATTGAGGAAGAGGACTAGAAAAGCTTGTCATAGGCAGTGCGAAGGAAGCCATCAGCCACTATCCGAGGAGGATGCCTTGAATGTATGTGATGAATGTTCGGTCCCACGGTATTCAAAGAATTCTAAAGCTAAACAGTTCCTTGCATGGTTTAAGTCACAACTGTCCAGTATGTTAGAGGAACTGGCTGCTTCTTCATCCTCGTCTAACAAACGCAAGACTTTCTGTAAAAGAATAAGAGTTCCTAGGCCTTCATCTGATTCTTCAAATTCGGAAGAAATCATATCGGAAGATTCCTCATCTTTGGATGCTGATGATTATTATTTGTTTAACCGTGATCGGTTTGGGAAATTAATAAAATCAGTTAAAGAGACTGTCGAGTCAGATAAATACTCTAAAGACCGTTCTAAGAAAAATGGTTTATTCTACTTTACTCTATCCTGAATGAACATCTGGACTTGAGTCATATGTTTCAGAAAGACTGATACAGACCGGATAAAAAGTTTGGTACTGGTGCTAGAATTAATTCACTATGCAAATTGGACCATGAGAGCTTCATGATGAGACTCTTCGCCTCTAGTAAACATTGCTGTCGCTAAGTTGGCAATAAGATCCATCTTTCCCTCTGAGGAGTCTTCTACCTTAAAGGATACAATGGACCACAAGGTCGACTTTTTAAGAAGTTTTGTCATCTGCAGAATCCTGAAAGATAATCATGTCTGCTGTTCCTGTAGTCAGATCATTAAGAAAAAGAGTATCCTTTCGGGTGACGCATGCCACTGTATGGAATACGTCACATGCATCCGTTTGACATATACGTCATGTTCTTTTCATAACATATAAGTTAAATGTATACCATTATAATCTATGGGTGATATGTGCCTGTAAAGGTTGCCTAAGAGTGGCGTCTGTCACCCATTGACTATAATGGTGTCCGATTAACGTATTTGTCATTAAAAGGGTCATAAGAGTTCATGAAGTATTTGTTTAACATATCCCATATTAGTCTGGGTGAAGGATGTCACTGCCAGGCATAACAGCCTACGTTTACCATAAGCGTCAGGAGTTTTTCCCGGGGTATACATTAAACGTAGGCCAAAACCATGACATGGATCGGGCCTACCTTTTTGGGGGGGTTTAGGCACATCCCTAGGTTTCTTTATTAAGAATAAGAATCTAGTGAATCACTAATAATTTAGGGAACTAAACTGGTATGGCACAGAGTGTCCTACTTCTGAAGCCCCCTTGATCAGCTCAACCTGAGGAAGAACCCAGAAGCAAGTGCTGAATTTTCCTGCAGCGCCCCCACTGGAGAAATGAAGCATTACATAGTTGGCAATGAACAGGATTGCCTGTGTAATGCAAAAATATGATGGGTTATCTAGAGTGAGAGCTGCTGTTTGAAGATGTTAGGGTAATAGATGAGGGTCCTGATAGGGAATTCATCTCTATTACTTAGAATTCCCAAATAAGAATCAGACACCTCCCTTAACAAAACGTTGTTGTAAGATACTCTTGTATATAAGGCCATATTCACATCTGCATCGTAGGCTCAGTTCATTGAGCCTTCATCGCAGATTCCAGCAGAATTGATGGGAATGCTGAAGTGCTGTTCTTCTAAACAACAGACACTACAATGGAACTCAATAGACCTCATTATAAGTCAATGGGGTTTGTGGGGCGCCAGTGTTATCTGTCATTTATCTAATCTAGCAGTGCTTTGTGGTTTCCGTTATAAATGAAAACCATGATGCAAATGTGAACAAAGCCTTACTCCGAAAGTTTTGTTTTGCAGAGATTTTTATGATATATTTTTTCAAATAAACAAATAAACAATGTTTGGTAGCAAATTTTCCAGATCTTCCACATCTAATAAACTCATATATTTTTTTAATAAAACAATGTATTATGTGATTTTATGCAACTTTTCAATTGGTTTTTACTTTTTGAGATACAGCTTCTATGTATCCTGTATCCATAAAATCTGTATCTTACCATAAAAGCCAAATCTGTCAGGTCAGCAGGACTGACGGCTTCAGTGACAGCGGGTCCTGCGAGTCTCTAAAACGTAGGATCCAGCTGTTATCGATCACGTTTTCTAAGTTCATGAGTTTAGATGTGATGGATAATAGCTGGATCCTGTGTGTCAGAGACATGCAGGACCAGATTGCACTTTAAGAGACCGCTCAAGTGCTGAGAAGTAATCTGTAGTCTGCTGCAGTTGATGTGAGTGCAACACCGACCGAGTTTAGAATTTAGTTTTGCCGCTAATCCTGGTCTCCATATCATCTTTTTCACAACTACCCTGCATTGGCCCTTACTCTACCTCAGCCCCTTATTTACAGCCTAAGGCCTCATGCACACGACCGTAAAAATCATCCGTAATTGTGGTCCGCAATTACAAATTCATTAATTTCTATTGTCCACGGACACCTTCCCGTTTATTTACAGGAAGGTGTCTGGGCAGTAGAGGTGCATGGGAGCATGGGCCGAGAAAGACGGTGGTTGTCCGCGGCCGCCGACAGCCAGCCGTGCCCCAAACCGCGGCACGTGATTACGGGCACGGCCATGTGCATGGGGCCTAAAGGCTGCTTTCACAGGGCAGTATTTTGGTCAGTATTTGTAAGCCAAAACTAGGAGTGGGTCCAATGAATGGAAGAGGTGCAAATTTTTCCATTAGGGTATGTTCACACGGCCTATTTACAGCCGTAAATCGGGCGTTTTTGCCCCGAATTACGCCCGAAAATAGCGCCTCAATAGCGCTGACAAACATCTGCCCATTGAAAGCAATGGGCAGACGTTTGTCTGTTCACACGAGGCGTATATTTACGCGCCGCTGTCAAATGACGGCGCGCAAATAGACGCCCGCGTCAAAGAAGTGACCTGTCACTTCTTTGGCCGTAATTGGAGCCGCTATTCATTGACTCCAATGAATAGCAGCGCTAATTACGGCCGTAATTGACGCGGCGTTCAAGCGCCTGCACATGCCGGTACGGCTGAAATTACGGGGATGTTTTCAGGCTGAAACATCCCCGTAATTTCAGCCGTTACGGACCCCCGCCGTGTGAACATACCCTTATACTTTATTTTTGTGTAGGTTCCACTCAAAATACTAACCAAAATACTGACCAAATACTGACCAAAATACTGACCAAATACTGACCAAAATACTGACTAAATACTGACCAAAATACTAACCAAAATACTGACCAAATACTGACCAAAAGGCTGGGTTCACAGAGTCTTTTGACAAGTTTTTGACGCGGAGACCGCGCCGCAAAACTCGTCAAAAACGGCCCGAAAATGCCTCCCATTGATTTCAATGGGAGGCGGAGGCGTCTCTTTCGCGCGAGCAGTAAAACCGTCTCGCGGGAGAAAGAAGGGACATGCCCTATCTTCGGGCATTTACGCCTCTGACCTCCCGTTGACATCAATGGGAGGCAGAGAAAGCGTATTTTGCAGCGTTTTATGCTACGCCCACTTGGTCTAAAGTAAAAACACACCCACTTGGGCATTAAGAAAGTAATTAGCATAAAGCTAAAATCGCTCCTAATGTGGTAAAAATAGATCGTTTTTCTAAATAAAAAGCACTGCTGTCACCTACATTATAGCGCCGATCTCCTTATATAGGAGATAGGGCACTTATAATGTGGTGACAGAGTCCCTTTAATGTTGCTCAGTACCAAATATTTTCAGGATTAATGCCCCATGCACACTACCGTATTTTTCATCCGTAATTGCGGACCGTATTTACGGACCCATTCATTTCTATGGGCTACACACGCCTTTCCGTATTTTTACGGATGGGTGTCCATTCCGTAGAAATGATCCGTAAAAAATAGAACATGTTCGGATGTGCACCTGTAGCCACCCGTAATTACGGAAGTTTTGCTAGGCGACACCAGGTTTGCAGATGTTGCACATCATTTGTGGTTTTCTTCTTTTTGCGGATTCGTATATATGGATGCATTATGGATGCACGACAGACCGTAGTTGTGGATACCGTTCTGTATATGCGGATAAATTGCGGATGACTACAGATCCGTCATTTGTGGACAGTATTTACGGATAGATTAAAATACGGTCGTGTGCATGGGGCCTTACACTACTGAGGTCAGCAGCCTCAGTGACACATACCTACCATCCAGCAATGTTCCTATAGAGTATATAAAAACGTATTATTATAAAAAAAATTTAACTTTTTAGATGCACCGACATAATCTGTCATAATTTCTTCCCTGGGACACTTTGCAAAAATGTCAATGTCTATGTAAGGCCCCATGCACACGACCATAAAAAATCTCCGTAATTGCGGCATCACTGTTCATATATGGACAGTTATGACAGGAGGAGAAAAGGAGTCCCAGGCAGAGCACTAGCGGCTCTGCTTTGGGACTCCATCTCTGGGGAGGTCCCTGACATCACTGTCCATATATGCACATTGATGTAAGGAGGAGAGAAGGCGTCCCAGGCAGAGAGCTAGAAGCGGCTCTGCTCTAAGACTCCGTCTCTGGGGGAGCCCCTGACATCACTGTCCATATATAGACAGTGTTGTCAGGAGCAGAGCAGTGTCCCAGGCAGAGTGCTAGGGGTTGCCCCTGACATCACTAGCCGTATATGGATAGTGATGTCAGGGGCTTCCCCAGAGCCAGAGTAGCGGAGCAGAGCCTTTACTAGTGCTCTGTCCGGGACTTCAGCTCTACCCCAGACATCACTATCCATATATGGATAGTGATGTCAGGAGCAAAGCAGGAGTCCCAGGCAGAGTGCTAGTAGTGCTCTGCCCAGGACTATTACTCTGGGGTTGCCCCTGACAACACTGTCTATATATAGACAGTGACGCCAGGGGCTTCTCCTGAAGCAAAATCCCCAACCAGAGCTTCGGCAATGCTCTAGCTGGGGATTCCACTCCTAGAGGGAACCCCAAAGGCGCAGGGAGGGGGGCTGTGTGGCACTACCTGGGAGGGGGGGCTGTGTGGCACTACCAGGGAGGGGGGCTGTGTGACACTACAAGGAAGGGGAGCTGTGTGGCACTACCTGGGAGGAGGGGGCTCTGTGGCACTACCTGGGAGGAAGGGGCTGTGTGGCACTACCTGGGAGGGGGGCTGTGTGGCACTACCTGGGTGGGGGGCTGTGTGGCACTATCTACAGAAGGCACTAAATTTATGGGGGTACAAACTGTGGGCCTAACTTCTATATGGGGTATAAACAGGGCCCAACTACTATATGGGGCACAAAGTGACGTTTTCTGCCATTTTACTGCCGCCGTGAGTTCCCCTGCAAAGGGGCCTACTAAGTCTGTATCACCCAAGGACCCACGGAAACCTGAAGCCAGCCCTGATGTGTGATACTGACTGCTGGACCCTGTATCTAAGCCTATTGTTTGATACTATTTGCTGAGCCAATCTATTTAATCCTATCATGTGTGAAACTGTCTGCTGAGCACATAAATAATAATAATAATAATAATTATAATAATAATAATAATCTTTATTTATATAGCACCAACATATTCCACAGTACTTTTCAATTCAGAGGTAAAATGTACAGACAATATCAGACGTTACATAGTGACAAAATTTATTAACAGGGTCCTGCCCTGTATCTAATCTTATTCTGTGGCGTAGCTATAGGGGTTGTAGTCTTATAGATATGCTGTCTCTGATATATTTATATTTTTTTGGGCTGGGCTTGTGCCCCAGATATTTTAAGACCCTAGAAACATCCCTGGCTGCCAGTGCTGCATCGATGGGTCACTTAATAGACCCAGCATTGCAACTAAAAGTTGGTCGTTGGACATGAAGAGAAGTTGAGGGGTAGGGGAGCCCAAGAAGAGCTTTTCCACCGGAGCCTTTAGCTACCTCCTGAACCCTACTATATGACACATAGTATTTTCATAGCATCTATTTTACTAAGGTTGGGTAGTGCAGAGATGTTAACCTTTAAGAAAGTTGCCAAGTCCAAGAATTGCTTGACAAACATCTAGCCCCAGGTTAGGGAGAAGACCAAATAATAATTGTTTGATTAAAAGTGTGTGATATCATTATTTGTAACTCATAGAGTTGGCTTACCTAACCCTCAAGGTAGCTCTACACTGAAAAATGTTTCTAAAATAATCCTTTACTGACTTTGTCACGGAGGTGTAATATTATTAGGTGAAAAACACCTTAACCCTCATCTACTAATGCCGTCTAAAGTTTAGACAGTGTAAACTTAGACCAGGCAGCACTGGCGTAGCTATAGGGGTCGCAGCGGTCGCAATTGCGACCGGGCCCCGAAGCCAGAGGGGCCCACGGCCCCCCGCACCACATCAATAAAAAGTTACTATAGTAACTCGGGCCGCGGGCCCCTGTTACTATAGTAACATACTTTACTTACCTTCCTGGTTCCAGATTGCAGCGGAGGTCCTGACGTCAAGCGCTGTGCGCAGCGCATGACGTCACAGCGCTATGCGCCGCGCACAGCATCGAGAAGACAGAACTCCCGCCGCGGCCGAAGAGGAAGGTAAGATAGCCCTGACTGGCGGGGTCCGACTCCCGGGACCCACCAATCAGCTGTTTTGAAGGGGCCGCAGCACTCGTACGAGAGCTGCTCCCCATCCGTTCCTGTCACTTCATTCCGGCACACTGTGAATCTGTGTCGGCGATTCACAGTGTGAGCAAGTAGTGAAATGAAGGGGAGCAGGTCTCGTACGAGTGCTGCGGCCCCTTCAAAACAGCTGATTTGCGGGTCCCGAGAGACACATCAGCTATTGATGGCCTATCCTGAGGATAGGCCATCAATGTTTAGGGACTGTACAACCCCTAAGCCTACGATGTAGCAGGCTTAGGGGGCCCATGAGACAGGATCACAGATTGTGTGATCCTGTCTGCTGGGCCCTGTATCTAAGTCAATCACATGGTAGGCTTAGATACATGGCCCATGCGTGATCCTGTCTGATGAGCCCTGTATATAAGCCTACCACACTGTAGGTTTAGATACAGGGTCCAGCACACAGTAATCTTATACTGTATAAGATTACTGTCTGCTGGACCCTGTATCTAAGCCTACGTTGTGGTAGGCTTAGATACAGGGTCCCACAGACAGTATCACACATGGGCCTTGTATCTAAGCCTAACACACGTGTTACTAATCATTTTTTGTGTGTTTTCTTACAGGTTCGGTCGTTGGACTACGTCGGATTCCAGGACTACTTCGATGACAGCTTTTTTTTTTATTATCAATAAAATGGTTAATGAGGGTTGTGCGTTTTTTTTTTATTTCAATAAAATATTTTTTCTATGTTTTTGTGTTTTTTTTAAACTATATTAACTACCGCCTTAGTAATGGCCGCCGGCTGATTGACATCATCCATTGCTAAGGCGGGGCTTAGTGTTAGCCGGTGCAGAGGCTAACACTAACCCCCATTATTACCCCGGTACCCACCGCCACCAGGGGTGCTGGGAAGAGCCGGGTACGATCCAGTACCTGACCATCTGTAGTGATGGTCGGCCACTGGGGTGGCCGCAGGCTGGTATTATCAGGAGGGGAAAGGCCAAAAACAGTGGCCCTTCCTACCCTGGTGATGCTAGGCTGCTGCTGCTTTATTGTATCTGGCAGGTTATGAAAAATGGGGGGGGACCCCACGTCATTTAAAAAAAATATATAATAATAATTGGAAAGAACGATGTGGGGTCCCCCCCAATTTTCATAACCAGCCAGATACAACACAGCAGCAGCAGGCAGCATTACAAGGGTGGGAAGGGCTACTGTTTTTGGCTTTCCCCAGTCTAATACTACCAGGCTGCGGCCACCCCGGTGCCTGCCCGTCACTACAGATGGTCGGGTACTGGTTCGTACCCGGCTCTTCCCAGTACCCCTGGTGGCGGTGGGTACCGGGGTAATAATGGGGGTTAGTGTAGCCTCTGCACTGGCTAACATTAAGCCTCGCCTTAGTAATGGAGGTTGTCAATCAGCCAGCGGCCATTACTAAGGCGGTGATAATAAAGTTTAAAAAAGTACAAGCACATAGAAAAAATATTTTATTGAAATAAAAAAACACAACCCTCATTAACCATTTTATTGAGAATAAAAAAAACGCCGTCATTGAAGTCCTCGAATCCGAAGTCCAACAACCGAACCTGTAAAAAAAAACAAACACACAAAAATAATCAGTAACACATAAAGAAGCAAAATTATTATTCTTACCTTTCCTGGGTCCAGCGCTGGAGCCGCAATGTCAGCGAGCTGGGCCCTGTATCTAATCCAATCATGTGTGATACTGTCTGCTGAGCTGTGTATCTAATCCAATCATGTGTGATACTGTCTGCTGAGCCACTATATCTAATCCTATCATGTGTGATACTGCCTTCTGAGCCACTGTATCTAATCCTATCATGTGTGATACTGTCTGCTGAGCCACTGTATCTAATCCTATCCATAGTTTATAGGGTCGTAGTGTTATAGATATGCTATGCTGTCTCCTATACACACATTTTTTTGGGCGGACACATATGTATTGGGGCTATTTCCCCTGACATTTTAAGCCCTGAGTGTATGTTCACACGGCAGCGTCTGTTACGGCTGAAATTACGGTGCTATTTTCAGGAGAAAACAGCACCGTAATTTCAGCCGTAATGGCATGTGCAGGCGTCTTTCGCTGCGTCCATTACGGACGTAATTGGAGCTGTTTTTCTTTGGAGTCCATGGAAAACGGCTCCATTTACGTCTGAAGAAGTGACAGGCACTTCTTTGACGTGGGCGTCTTTTTTACGCGCCGCCTTTTGACAGCAGCGCGTAAAAAAATATGACCGTCGGCACAGAACATCGTAAGACCCATTCAAATGAATGGGCAGATGTTTGCCAACGCTTTTGAGCCGCATTTTTGGACGTAATTCAATGCTAAAACGCCTGAATTACGTCCGTAAATAGGGTGTGTGAACCCAGCCTTAGTGACGCCCCGGCTGCTAGTGCTGCATTGTTGGGTCACATAGGAGACCCACTGATGCAGCTGAAAGCTGCAGACCGTCGGCCATGAGAAGTTTGCGGGGGGGGGGGCCCAGTGAGAATTTTTGCATCGGGGCCCATGAGCCTTTAGCTACGCCCCTGCTAGGCAGGCACAAAAAGTGCCAAATTTGTGGTACCCGATGTATGATAATTTTGGCGCATCTTGCATTACCTGTTAGACACATTTCCCTTCCTTATACCACTTTTGATTTGTCTTATTTTGCTACCGAACTTTGTGTCAGTTATTTGGCTAATTTCTGGTGCTAATCGGCACATTTTAGTGTCTAGTGAAGTGCAAACTGCGCAAATTTGTGTCAAAATTTGCACATTTTCCGACACTTTCTAGACCCAGACATAGTAGTACATCTGCCCCCTTGTATAAACCACTTGTAAAGCTTTAAAATAAATCATCCATGATTAATAACAGCCAAATGTGGAGAAGGATAATAATCTCATTTTTGTTACCTTTTTGTAATATAGTGCTTTAGACTAATTTTTCAGACCAGAAGTAATGGATTTAAATGGCCTCAGACATTTTATTACAGAAAAAATACAAGCAATATTTCAACAACAATTATAACCATCCAAATTAAATAAATTTGCTTAACTCGACCCCACCAGAGTCATACTATTCTTCATAACCACAGAGACACAACACAGCCAACAAGACTACATGAATAACGGAGGAAGTGCTTGAAGCTACATAAATCTGGCGGCCATCTGACCTCATAAATTTCACCTCCAGCCATAACCCGGCTTAGAAGCGCCAATAACAATTGCTTGGTAAAACCAGCAGAGATAACACCATTATAAACCCCAATATCTAGCCAAATAGATTAAAATTTTGGGAAAGCATACGACAATGCGTTTGCCACCACCACTTTTAATTACCAACTTCAAGCACTCAGCCCTTCAAGATGCAGTGACAAATACAACATACAAATAGTCGACCACAGAAACACACCCAATTAAAGCATCTAGAGCTACTAAAACTCCAAATTGCTACGCAAAGAGAACTTGAAACAAAGGAGTGAATCATAAAAAACACAGCCGAGAGGCAGACATGCTGGTCTTGTTGGTGACCCTTATAGAAAGGCCTAATCCTGGCAGGGGGTAGTCATTATACTCTACTCAACTCCCCTCAAGCAACCGGCTACTAAAACCCTCCCTCCATGCTCTGTCACGGAGGCCTCCATTTGTGTCCCTCCCCACTGTCCCCATGGCAGTACGGCCTCTTCTTGAAAAACAGAGCCTTTAAAGACAGACATCATAGAGTCCGTTTTTTGTCCTCATAGAAGAACATTAAATACATTTGGCTTTTGCCATATTCCTCAGTATATTGTATATTTAACACAAAGAAATGGGTTACTATCTTCACAAACAAATAGATAAAATTATATTATTAAATAGTTTCTGTCATAAAAAGAGTTCTAGAGCAGGGAGCGAACCCATCTTGTCCATGTACTACATGTCTGGCTTAAAATACTACATTGCCTCTACAGTGGCTGAAAAAAACGTATACAGGAAATCATATGGTACCTCAGTTCGGAACTGTACTGTAGAAATATTCTCATACCGCACCAAACAGCTGTTCTGTCTGCATCCGGGCGCCAGAAGCTATGCAGGGGTCAATGCCAGAAGTAGAAGACTCCAACCACTGTGTAGCAGACTTGCTGGGTTACTGCAGTTCTGCTCCTATTTACTTAAACAGCTGATCGATGCGGGGTCCGGGTGTCGGAAACCCCACCGATCATATACTGTTTACCTATACTGCAGAAATGTCATCTGTATAAAAGACAGCCCCCAACCTGGACAACCCCTTTAAGAAAAGAGAGTTTGGTGGCTTTTGAGGGAGTGAGCTTCTATCCATTTCCGCTGCTGCGGTGGGTCGAACTAGGGGAGCATTGATTCTGAGAAAAGAGAGAGAGAGAGCTAGAACTGAGGTGTCATATGACTGGTGAGAACCAGGCAAGGTTGTATCTGTGCTAGGGCCTGAGCTGCAGCAGGGTCCTGAAGAACAAGTGGTGGTTGGGGAGGTAGCCCACACTGTGAAGAGAGTTAGCTTGGCGGTTAGAGAAGGAACATAAAGAAGATGTTCGTTATGGGCAAAAGTGAAGAGTGAGCCTGTAGTGTCCAGCCGACACGAAAATGACTTAGAAATAGCCAGTTCTCATACAATAGATCTATAGAGGCCTTAGTTAACATCCACCACCACCAACAACTACAAAAGGGGCCATAGTCCCAAATCACTCAGGCAGATGCAGCCACCAACTTGTGGCCTACTAGGGCTAAGCAGATTTCCCCTTGCATCAAGTGAGGGGTGCCCTTGGCCCTAACTCTGCTAGTGAAACAGAACAAGAAGCCAGCAATCTTGCCAGCCGGGTCCACCTGTATATAATTGTAACTACGTGCTGTGCCTCCCACACCGGGAAGAATGTAAATAATATTTGTGGCCAAGTGCCCCATCAGCAACGGGAAAAAAACTGTACATATTATTAAGCTAAAAGTCAATGTTAAATTGGTTACACTAACTCCCTGCTTCGTTTCATATTTTTCCATGGCATTTCTGTGAGGGATTTACCAAAACACAATAATCCAAGTACAAAAGCATGGCTACATCTGAATGGCTGAGGAGAAAAAAAAATTGTTAAAACATACTGAAAGGTGAATTCTCTTCCTAATAAAACACCCCTAGTATAAATGTTCAGAAACCTCTAAAATCACCAAAACATCCATCTAGATTAATACAGTAAATAGTAAGCAGAGAGAGTAAGAGGAAGGAGGGGGATGCTGCAGCAGTGTTTCTCCTGCATGGTCTGTGAGACTCATGCTGTGAGAGGGGAGCGGGAGCATCAGATGTGAGAGATCTGATTGGCTCAGAGCATACAGCACAGCTCTGACATCACAACAGGAAGAGCCTGCCCACTCATCAAGCATGGAGAAAGAGAAAAATTTACATTTACAGAAACCAGTAGAAGGATGTAGAAATATTCAAATTATACAGGTTTCACACAGCAATTCTGTCTGCGCTACAGCTAATGTACATCTATAGCTGCCTAAGGAGGGATTAGAATCTGGAAATCTAAAATTAAACATATTAAGGGTAATTCACTTAATTCTTAATTGTACCCTGAGACACATAAAGATTGATTTGTGAACATTGACCCCTAATTTGCAGAAACATTTATTCTAATGGAGATGCGAAATTGCACTAGTTACAGAAAAAAGGCGAAGCTAATTTCTTTGACCTAAAGTTCAAATGGCAGAAATCATTGCAAAAATGATTCAACTCTTTCAAATGTTAGTAACAGGAAATTCAGTTACATTTCCCGGTTTGCGTGAAAATGTTATCGCCTCTTGGGTCTTCGGAACAGGCTCAGCTGGTTTGTACTAAATAAATATATCTATTGCAAATTCTTTGTAAAGGTGTAGTAAAGCATGGAGCAAAAATAAAAATAAAAAATTGCTTTACTTTAAAACATCTGAACACTGTGATGATATCTTTGCTCAGAAACATGCGGGTAGATGAAATTCGCTAGTTATGTGACATTTTTTGTTGAAACATAAAAGTGACATTCTGTATGTGTAACTATAAACATGACTGATAGCTGGGAAGTGTAATTCTGCTTTCAGTAACATTTCACTTCTATGGACACGTCCACACTACAGTTTTTTTTAGGGCATATTGATGTCATACATCACGAGTCCAGCTTGAGATCACCCTCCATGAACCAGTTCAGAGAATCACTAGAAAGAGTAGATCCCGCTCTGGCAGACCAGTGGCCATGGACACATCCATACTATATGAGTTGCCACTTCCTCCGCCAAAATCATCTGATCACCAGGGATTAGAGAAGCCTGACCTGTGTCGATCAGCTGATTACTAGGTCGGCTCATTCTGAGAAGAGGTTGTCCAGCTGGGACAATCCATTTAATTTGATATTTATTTGCTTTGCTGTTCCCAAGGATAATCCTACTGATTCTGACATGATATTATCTGGCACAACCAAAGCTGGTTTTGGCTAAACAATTTTAAGCCGTTGCCTCTTATCTATCCTAACAATTTTGTTGCAAATTGGCAAAATTTTCATGTTTTCACCTCATTAGACACTATAATACAAAGTATTCCAAAAAAGGGGTGTAGCAAGAAAAGGGGCATGGCTGAAAATGTGCCAATGTGCGCTAAAAATATGCAAGTAGTATAAGGAAGTGAATGTGTCTAACAAGTCATGCAGGATGCGCCAAAATAATCATGCAGCATGCACCATTGTGATAAATTTGGGGCATTTTGTGCTCACCTGGTCTAAGTTTACACTGTCTAACTATTAGATAGCATTAGTAAATGTGGCCATTGTATGTTAGAGATACATAGACTTGAATGGCGCTCCGTTGTGGTTCTCTGCACTGCGAGCGTGCTGCTGAAAAAAGCCCCTTCATTCTTGGGATCAAAACCCCACAGATCATACTGTATTGGCCTATTCCAGTGATATGCCATATAATTCTAAGCTGGGTATAACCCTTTAACCTGCTCCTTTCCTTTCCTTGTAAGCCTTGTCTTCCCATCCTAGTTTTCTTATGTAATGAGATCTGAATAGAGGGTAAGCCATGCATAGATTACACTACCTTGGGGTAAACGGAATGGGCCACCCCTCTCCCAAGCCCCATAGCAAGTGCATGGACAGCATTTATGATACATAATCGCTTCAATAGCGACAAGCCGGGACATACCTTCACGGGCCAGGATAGCCTCTTGACATCCATATACTACAGTAGGTATTATGATATACTACAGTAGTTACCATGATATTTTACCAGAATGTAAACTTTTACATACAGTTTGGAATAGAAGTTCATTTGGACACTTGAAGTAGAATGGCCGCAATATGTGAATGTTTTCTATACAAGATAATGCCTCCACTTTTATTAAAATCCGTGCATACCTTATAATCATACTGCTTGTAAATGATTTATTAGCTTTCGCTTATTATTTACCAAGCCGGGCTCTTTCAATCTCAGCTGTAAGTTTCCTTGTTAAAAGTATATCCCTAAGTTGCTTATATTTTGGCAACAGACTCCAAATGTGATGACAGTCCTGTAGAGCCTGAGTCACTGACATACGACTAAACTGTCTGTTCACAGTACACTATAACGCTATCATATGGCTGTTGTCATTTTTTCTTGGCTGGCATTTTTATAGTTATGGGTGAACTGTGAGTGGATTCCCACCAGGCATCATCACAGACAACCCCTCTATTATGGCAGCTGCTACCGGACAGTTTTCCTACAGTGGCTGCTGCAAGGAAAATGTAGGATGACATTGTGGCCATATAAATGAGTTTGTCAGAGCAGAGAGACGCTAATAAGCAGAGACTCTAGCCCTGGGGACCCCCGCCAATGACGTCCATGGAACACCTCCTTTATAGTACATGGTTTCCTTACCAAACATTATCACCATGATACACTTGGTTTGGGTTAATTTTTAGCATTTGAGGAGCACTTATCATTTGCACTTTTTTTTTTATTACCGTTTTTCAGACCCTGCACTTAAATTTAGGGCAAATTTAAACTAAAGCAGGAACTGTGCGCCTCCTCTGGCCACCTTCTCATGCACTGCCCTAATGCCCGAATGGTCAGTTTACCTCTGGCCAGAATTATCACTTTATTAAGTATATACTTTGGCAAAAAATTGGGACAAATCGGGCAGCTATTCAATGAGTCGCCACAATTGCTTCCTTATTCCATGTTGCAGTACCTGTGGAGAGAAAGACAAGGTTCACAAGGTTTACAGGTGCAATAGACAAAAACAAAAATATCACAGCACCAGAAAAATTGCAGCAAAGGGTGCATGCCTCAAAATAGGACTGGGTCCAAAGTCCCTATGAATACACAAAAAAAGAGAAGTGAGGCAGCACATCCAAAAAAGGGGGAATTTATTCACCCAATGCGACGATTCAATCCAATAGGACCTTTGCTTGAGAAAAGTCCTATTGGATTGAAACGTCGCATTGGGTGAATAAATTCCCACTTTTTTGGATGTACTATTGGGGATGTAGAGTTTGCAGTGGGTGCCTGAAGGGGTCCAATTGTCCCTCTGCCCAATAAGAGCACATGGCACTATCACGAAGGTGCTGTTCCCATTTCATTTGAGCCCTATGCTTGGCACATGCCCCAGGAAAGCTCCAGGCCAGTATAAATTGGTATACTGTACCTTTTTTCAACGGTATAGAAAACTTAGTCAACTACGCTTTTCTGTACAGAGGCATCTCGCAAAAAAAATAAAAAATTATACTGTATACTGCACAATATACGTTTTTTTTTAACATGGGAGCCTAATGGTGACATATGAGACTGTATGCATTTTCAGTGGCTTATGTTGCAGCCTTCTGCCGGATCTATATTTAGCAAAATTTGATAGAGGGCTTAAACGCAATGGGAAAAGAGCCTAAAGTGTCATAGTTGGGGGCCCCATGACAGATGTGGTTTTGCCTCTAAAAGTACATATTGCCGTGCTAAGCGTAATACTTTAGGAAACGCTCAAGTTATAATTGTCATTATAATGCCTTGAATGAATTTAAGAAGATACTAGCCATTATCTTTATTTCTTGAGTAGCTTATTTTTTTATTTGGCACATGGTTCTACCTACATGTATCTCTAGCATCTATTTAATTCCTCTATTTTGACCATATGGTTAAAGAAAAGATGAAAAAAAACAAGGGAAACAGGGAAAACTTGTTAAATAAAATAAATTCATATCTTTATTTAATCATTTATCAATTATTTAAAAAATGTGTTCAGATGATCCTGCACATCATTAACATCACATACCCAGATACATCATACCAATCCGGCCCGATCAGTACAATTAATTTATTAAACATGACATAAACTACATAAATTACGTTGTCAGAAATTGATCAGGAAATTCATTAAGGCAAGGATCGTAAAACAGGCCCAATAGTTATAAGTATACGTATGTATAATGTAAATTCTAGAGGGAGTGGAAACCTCAACTTTTTCTCTCAGCAAACATCCAGGAAGAGAAACATAGTGGTTAATTTATTATCCCCCAATATTACAACTAACACCAGTATAGATCAGGAAATTGCAACACCTAAGTCTCACAATCCCAGTTAAAAATCAAAAACAATAATTTCATAATGTGGAAAATTCATAAGATATAACTGGAGTGCAAAATACATTTCAATTCATCAATTGGTCACGCTCATAGGAATGCACTGGCCCAGGTAGTACCCGGATTAGGATTCGTTCAAATCTGCGTCAGGGCTACGTTCCGTCCGAGCTTTCCATCGGAACGGAGCCCTGACGGACACAAACTGACACCAAAGGTTTCTGTTTCCATCACCATTGATTTCAATGGTGATGGATCCGGTGCCAATGGTTTCAGTTTGTCTCCGTTGTGCAAGGGTTCCTTCGTTTTGACAGGATCAATACCGTAGTCGACTATGGTATTCATCCCGTCAAAATGACGGAACCCATGCACAACGGAGACAAACTGAAACCATTGGCGCCGGATAGGCCACCATTGAAAACAATGGTGATGGAAACAGAAACCTTTGGTGTCAGTTTGTGCCGGTTAGGGCTCCGTTCCGACAGAAAGCTCAGACGGAACGTCGGAATGGAGCCCTGATGCAGATGTGAACATAGCCTAAGCAAGCAAAAATAGTACGTGGATTAGTAAACCTTTGGATGCATCACACTCGCCATAAATATCGGCCAGCTTTCCCCACACTGGGTACTACAACAGTTCATCTCCACATTAGATGCTGGTACCAGCCCATTTCGACCATAGCTGATGCTATAGCTGTTGGCATTGTGGTCAGGCATCTACAGAAGCTACGATTGCCATGAAATTAGGCAAATATATAACATTATTTTTGTAGCTTCCAGAGCAAAGTCCTCATAAATCTGCATATGCTCTTCTAAGTCATGTATTTAAAAACAGGTGTACATGGAGGACTACCGGGATACCATATTGTAAACTACTGTATGAATGGAATGGATATCCATTGGTTTGAGTTAGTGTCCTGACATGTAGATCTCCTCCACCACAAACTGATCAGGAGGCTCAAGTCAGTAAGATCAAGGGCGTAGCTATCAGGGGTTTAAAGTTAGAAGTCAAGTCTGTGCCCTGGTACCTGAGAGGGCCAAAAGCCCACTGCCATATAAGAAGATGCTAGTATTATAAATAGCACATGGTAGGTAGGGGGCCTGTTAAAAATTTTGCACTGGCGCCCAGGAACTTTAAGTTATGCCGGTAGATTAGATGCCAGTAATCATTTGGCAGGGATAATTTGCAGGACAATGGGGTTGTCCACACTGGATTGTCATTTAGACTAGTGGTCTCCAACTATTGGCTCCAAGCTGTTGCAAAACTACAACTCTTAGAATGAACCGTAGCTGCAGGCCAAATGATTGTAGTTGTAGTTGTGCAACATCTGGAGACCCACAAGTCGGGGACCACTGGCTTTGACTCTACCAGTAGTAATATAGTCTTCGGGTATGTTCACACGGCAAACCAAAAATGGCCATAAAATACGGAGCTGTTTTCAAGCGAAAACAGCCCCTTATTTTCAGCCATTTTTTAAGCAACTTGCGTTTTTGCGGTGTTTTTTACAGCGGTTTTTGGAGCTGTTTTTCTATTGAGTCAAAGAAAAACATCTCCAAAAACGACTCAAGAAGTCACATGCACTTTTTTTTTATGGGGCATTTTTTTACGCGCCCTTTGTAAAAACGGCGCGTAAAACCCCCCCCCCCTGTGAGAACGGAACGCCATTTTTCCCATTGAAATCAGATGTATGGTGTTTTTTACAGCCGTTTTTGGAGCTGTTTTTCTATTGCATCAAAGAAAAACAGCTCCAAAAACGGCTCAAGAAGTCACATGCACTTTTTTTTTACGGGGCGTTTTTTTACGCGCCCTCTGTAAAAACAGCGCGTAAAAAAAAACCCCTGTGAGAACGGAACACCATTTTTCCCATTGAAATCAGATGTATGGAGGAGTTCAGCCCCCGTATTTTTAGCCATTTTTCGGGATGTTTATGGCCCGAAAAATGGTTGAAAATAAGCCGTGTAAACATACCCTTATAGGGATGATATTGTTTTACATTGACACATGTGGTACTAATAGAGTTGCGCAAATCTTAAAAAATTTGACTCTTGATTAATTCTTTAAAATGTGATTCAGTGTAGATGCCAGGCCTGGCAACTTGATCCTGTCATCTCTAATGCTGATATGGACGGTTATTTTTTAAAGACAACATAGAATTATCTAAAATGACAGTCATGTCACGTGAGTTTGTCTTTTTATTAATTTGATTGATACTTGGCATTCTGTTCTATATCTCGAGGTGAAAATGACTTATCCGTCTTGGAATTTAGTTTTCAACTGAAGAGAATTTAGTACAAGCGGCAACATCTTAAAGGCATCAAATGACAGTAAACAACATTTCCATTCTTACCTGGCTTGCTTGAGGCTGGAACATAATGCAAGGAGAACAATTGTAAGGTCGCAGGCTGCAGATAGTGTGGGCCAAGCTTTTCAGAAAAAACAGAAAAAACAGAAAAAACATACCAGTGCAAATTACACAAATTTTCAATAATGACTGGCTAGGATAATAATACACATATTACATGTATGCTTTGTAGAGGTGTTCAGAAGCCTTTTATTGCTATAGGGCAAATCGGTCACAAGAATACTATGTATATTTTTTACCTTGGTCAAAAAAATTTACTATTTTGCACTAAATAGCAGATTTTTCAGATAATGTTGCTTGATGTGAAATTTTAGCATTTGAGGCTATACGTGTAGCCTTTCAAGCTATCAATAACAAGACCGTGTCCCATTCTTTAGATGAGATTGCCGTCTTTTGGAGCTCTTGGCCCTTGTGCTGGTCAGGCCCTGTTAGGGTATGTGCACACACACTAATTACGTCCGTAATTGACGGACGTATTTCGGCCGCAAGTACCGGACCGAACACAGTGCAGGGAGCCGGGCTCCTAGCATCATAGTTATGTACGACGCTAGGAGTCCCTGCCTCGCTGCAGGACAACTGTCCCGTACTGAAAACATGATTACAGTACGGGACAGTTGTCCTGCAGCGAGGCAGGGACTCCTAGCGTGGTACATAAGTATGATGCTAGGAGCCCAGCTCCCTGCCCTGTGTTCAGTCCGGTACTTGCGGCCGAAATACGTCCGTCAATTACGGACGTAATTCCCTCGTGTGCACATACCCTTACTGTGTTAGAACCTGAGCTCACTGAAAGATCCTTTGGTCCAGTCCAACCTGGTCTATGATGACAAATCAGTCAAGTTTGACTGGGAATTTGGGAGTTTCGTAAGAAATATATTCAAACTGCTTAAAAATGACTATTGGTCACTAGTCATAATCACTACAATTTGACAAGTATCGACCAAAAAGTTCTGGCAATAGAAATATGAAATAGGAATAATTTTTAGTATAATCAAAATGGTTCCAAAACATTTTTACCATTTATATGGTTGAAAGATGAGTTTAACCACATTGGAAAATTCTACTTGCACAGTCCAATTTTTCGTGAGTTTAATGAAATGTATATAAAGCCTAAAGCTGGTCATGTATATCAGATAATTCCAGTGGATTCAGCCAAGTATGATGGGATCAGCCAACAACCTAACGTGTTTGGGGGCAGTTTGACTATCCCCCAATGTCTGTTGTCCAGGGAAATGCAGTTGATGTTCAAACCTTTGTTCCCTCACTTTCTTTGACAGTAAATATGCACACTTGGCTAATCTGAGTGTACAACTTTTTAGGGAAGCTAGGGCATATAGCTGGCCACTATGAAACTTGAGGAGTTGTCTGTTGGCTAGGATAATCATACACATATTACATATATGCCAGGTCGAGGCAGTCAAAAGCCTGTTCTTGCTGTAAGGCAAACTGGTTACAAAAATACTATGCATATTTTTCACCTTGGTCATGAAAATTATATTATTTTGCACTAAATAGCAGATTTTTCAGATAATATTTGCTTGACATGAAAATCTTAGCATTTGAGGCCAGATGTGTAGACTCCCGAGCTATAAAGAACAAGTACATGTACCATTCTTTAGATGAGATTGCCGTCTTTTGGAGCTCCTGAGCCTTGTTGTGGTTAGGACCTGTTACTATGTCAAAACTTGTGTTCACTGAAGGATCCTGAGGTCCAAACCTGGTCTATAGTGACAAATGGGGTCCTGACATTGTAGAGGTGCCTTAAATGTTTTGGTATCTGCCCATGACATGGAGGGAACACCGTGGTCACCGGTAATTTTCTTTCTCTGATTTATATGGGTCAATGAGTTAAAAATATAAATTTTATTTTGTCCCTGCTGAGAGTCACTGACAAAGGGCATTTGGATATTGCAATTATCACACCAATTATCGAACTGTAAGAGTATATTAAAGGTGTCTTTCTTTTCCTTTTTTCTGAATTTGCCCAAACACATTCACTTTAACTGTGGCCTTTGAGAGCGATTATTTTGACGTTCTGACAATGTTTTTTTTGGCCAGATAAATTGCATAGTATGATGTTTCTTGGTAGTCAGGAGCAAGTGCTGCACTGAGGATTCGATTTTTGTGACTTTTATTTCCTTTAATTTTATTCCAGAAACTTGCACAGTCCAACTTGAGTCATGTGACTGTTTTACATTATTGCTGTCAGAGTAGATTCTGCTGTTTATTTAGGCCTTATACCATACCTCCCAATTGTCCCGGATTCAGGGGGACAGTTCCGGGGTGTCTCCCGCTGTCCCGGGCGGCCGGGGGTATGTCCCACTGTCAACCTAATTCTTAAGCAGGGAACCTTCAGCTCCCTGCTTCAGAATTAGTTCAGAGTAGAGGAGCAGAGGAAGCTTCTCCGCTCGCCGAGGACTCCCCGGGAACAGCGCTACTTTAAGCGCTGTGCACAGGGAAGCCCTTGACGTTACTGTTCATATATGGACAGTGACGTCAGTGGCTACTCCTGGAGCGGAATCCCCGGCCAGAGTCAGGAAGGGGGATTCCGCTCAAGGAAGAGCCACTGACGTCACTGTCCATATATAGACAGTACCGTCAAGAGCTTCCTTGAGCACAGCGCTTAAACTAGCGCTGTGCACGGGGAGTCTTTGGTGAGCGGAGGAGCTGATAGTTCCCTGCTTCAGAATTAGTGGCTATTCCTTGAGCGGAATCCCGTTCCCGATGTACTAGCCGGGGATTCCGCTCCTAGAGGAAAGCCCTAAGGTCACTGTCCATATCTGGCTGGGGATTCCGCTCCCAGAGGGCATCCCAATGGCGCTATCTACAGGTGTGGGGGTTGCGCTAGCTTCAAGGGGGGTGTGGCACTATCTACATGGACACTGGGGCACTATCTACAGGGAACACTGTGGCGCTATGTACATGGGCACTATCTACATGGGCACTGTGTCACTATCTACAAGGGCACTGGCACTAGGGGCAGCTTCGGGGGCATTATACTGTATGGGGCAGCTATGGGGGCGTTATGCTGTATAGGGGAATTTGTATGGCTATTATACTGCATGGGGGCACCTGTGTGGGCATTATACTGCATGGGGCATCTGTGTTAGCTTTATACTGTATGGGTGCATGCATCTATGGGGCAGTATACTGTATGGTGGCAGCTATGGGGGCATTACAGTGTATGGTGGCAGCTAGAGGACATTATACTGCATGGTGGCAGCTGTGGGGGCATTTTACTGTATGGTGGCAGCTAGAGGGCATTGTACTGTGTGGCGGCAGCTATTAGGTATTATACTGTGTGGGAGGCACTATGGGAGCATGATACTGTGTGGGCTGAATCGGGTCTGTATGAGCGGGGATTGGGTGGGATCAGAGGCATAGCTTAAAAGAAAAAAAATTGTTGCGGTGTGCGCCACATCGGTTGTCCCTCTTTGTGAGATTTGAAAGTTGGGAGGTATGCTTATACTTAACCTATATATATGTTTATATAGCCAGTTCTGTAACTTGAAACAACTGGGCCCCCAATGCAAAACGGGTAACAGGACTCCCCAACTATAACGCCCTGTTTAAAGTACTGGTCTCTTCATATGGGGCAAAGGAACCTCGTGAGCCCTCTGAGGCTGCTGGGCCTGAGCACAACTGCAACCTCTGCACCCCCAATAATAACACACCATGTGTATAACATAGTATATTGTAGTATGCAACCAGCAGAGAGGAGTGGAAAGGTGGCAACTAACCAACATTGGTAAACTATTTTCCATGGACACTCTGCTGGTAAGTTGGAATATTTTGGGCTTTTATTGCCAACATTACCTCAGAGAACTAAATAGCAATGCATTTCTAATGGTGAAATGGTACTTAGTAGCTTTCTTTTGCATGGTATATTGTATTGTTAAGTAATAGTACCATAAAAGTCTTCTTATGTCTATTGTCCGTCTCGTCAAAAAGACTCCATGAGTTACTTAAGTTACGTTTTTGTGTAATATAAGGACATCTGAAGAGAAGCTTTTGTTTTTGTTATTTTGTTATGATAGAGAACAATGCGGGGGGAGAACGTGAAGCTGTAGGTCTAGGAAACAATGGGATCAGCTGAATTTGTGTGACATTGATTTCAAAACAAGGTACAGTATCTGGCGTGAAACATGCGTCACCTTCCTATGAGCTTAGAAATGTCACTTTATCTCCTGTTGCCTCCAGCATACAAAAATGCTATTGAAGGGAGGGGATCTAGTGTGCTGTGAAATCTCTATATACATCAGAGGCCTGTACTGTATGTGACATGTATACTAAAGGGGGTTTTAAACTGGGCAATTATCGGGCAGACAAGCGTTCATAGAACGCTCGTTGACGATAATTTCCCTGTGTAAACATGTCAACGATCAGCAGATGAACGAGCAAACGCTTGCATGCACCATAGGGATAGACCTGGCGGCTGCAAAAGTGGTGGACCTCCCATTACCCCGGTGGGTTGTGTGAATCTGAGCTAGCCTCACCTCTACATAATGGAGTCACAACGTTAGAGTGTCTAACTAAGACCCCTGTTGGCATATGCCCTATGAGCCAGAGTGGCTCCCACTCCAGTGGACCCAGCCTGTCTGAGTATTACATGGACAACCATTCATTTCAATGGCCACCATGTCATACCACATTTTTCCCTGCAGCGGCCACTGCAGAGGATATGTAAGACTTGCCACAAGCACCCTCTGCGAAGACCTTTGAGATGACCATAAATTGCCAAGCCAGCTTCATTTAAAGCAGGAGTTGGTGGCACAAATCCTTTAAAAAGGGGTTTTCCCAGAATCATAAATTATCACCTGTTTAGATCGGGAGCCCAACCGATAAGGAGAACGGGGATCCCGAACCCCCCCTTCCTCCTCCCTGCTTGACCGCAGTGAGGAGGACATTGAATGGAGTGGTGGTCGAGCGTGCATGCTGCCGCTCCATTTAGAGTCTATGGGAACGACAGAAAAAGCTGAGTACAGCGATTGGCTGTTTCCGTCAGTCCCATAGACATTGAATGAAGTACCGGGTGCATGCTCGACCACTGCTTCATTTAAGATCCTCTTCACAGCGGGGGGTGCAGTTAAAAGGATCGGGGGGGGTTTGGGACCCCCCCCATTCTCACGATCAGTAGGGGTCCCAGCGGTGGGGCCCCCGGCGATCCGAAAATGATCACCTATTCTGCGGATAGGTGATCATTTATGATTCTTGGAAAAACCCTTAAACACAAAAGTCGGATGCCTGCAGGGTATCAGGAAAAATTGCAAAAATCTCTTGTGTACAATATTTTTATAAAAAAAGAAAACACAAACTAGATAAGGCTTTTCTCAAGACACCTCTTGGCCAATACAGAATATTAAGCGATATAGCAATACGGTAGCAGAGGCATATACAGGCAGACTTTACGTTAAAGGCCTTGGGAAACCTGCTTGTCAACCAATGTGGGAGCTGTAAGGGTTTGTCCACACGTTGTGGAATTGCTGCATTTTTTTTCCGTCCGGAATTGCGGATGGAAAAACGCAACAGGATACAGTAGCAGCAAAGTGGATGAGATTGAACAAATCTGATCCACACGCTGTGTAAATACTGAGTGGAAAAAACGCTCAGAAATTGACCTGCGGTGTGGATATTTATTCCGCAGCATGTCAAATGTATTTGCGTGTACGCTACTCATTTGTTATGGTAATTCCCCATTGAATTCAATGGGGGGCTAAATCCCGCAACAAATATCAGTTGTTGCAGTTTTTAAGGCGGGTTCGCAGCGATTCCGCCGCATAAAAACACAATTCTGAAAAAAAAAAGACTGATACTTACCCAGAAGTCTGTGTTCCTTTCTCCAGCACGACCTCCTGGGATGACGTTTCATCCCATGTGACCGCTGCAGCCAATCACAGGCTATTGCGGCGGTCACATGGGATGAAGGAGGCCGGCCTGGGTGACATCAGAAGGCCGGCCTCCTGGGATGACGCTTCACCCCATGTGACCGCCTCTGCAGCCAATCACAGGCTGCAGCAATCTCCCCAGTTTGGTGCGGTTTTTCACCCGGAATTCCCTGCGGCGCACAGGGCGGATACGCAGCGTGCTTTTACGCAGCGTATCTGTTCCCTGTCAACTCAGCCTAAGGCCTTATTCACACGAACGTGTGCGTTTTGCGCGCGCAAAAAACGCTGCATTTTTTACGCGTTGCAGTTCCATGTGTCATCAGTGTTTGCTGCGTGGCTGCGTGATATGCCATGCTTATGACACGCGGCTTTGTTATTTAGAAAAAGAAATGAAGGAAGTGCTTTTATTTTTTCCTTCATTTCTTTATCTATTGTTGCGCGAATCACGCGCGACACACGGAAGTGCTTCCATGTGCCGTGCGCGATTTTCACGCACCCATTGACTTCAATGGGTGCGTGATGCGTGAAAAATGGCCAGGTATAGGAAATGTCGTGAGTTTTACGCAGCGGACACACGCTGCGTGAAAATCACGGACTGTCTGAACGGCCCCATTCACTAACATAGGTCTGTGCGACGTGACGTTAAACACGTTCGTGTGAATAAGGCCTAAAGGAGACCCTTAAAAAAAGCTATGGAATAGCTAAATTATCAACAGGAGCTCAAGGCGACAATAGTATGAAAAAAATATTGATGTGGAATTCTTTTGCTTATTCTACTTGTGAGGAGTTGGCAATTCCAATAATTTGACATGCCACATCTTGCTTGTACACATTGATAAGGAGACTACAATACTGTACTTGAAGGCTATGTCCACAACGATGTTTTTCTTGGGTGTGCTGACTGCAATAGAGTGTGAACAGCTGAGGAATATGATGCAAGGCTTATTGTTCAAGCTTATACATGCTCCAATGTATTCCTCCATGTGACTGCAACACCTGATGAAATGCCAGCGTTCACACACACACACACACACACACACACACACACACACACACACACACACACACACACACACATAAGCCCATAGAAGATGCTCAATCTATCTCGCTCTTTTTTTCCCATTATTTTATACAACCTAATTCCAGGCCAACGTGACCATGCAAGTCTTTTTTTGGATTCCTTGAAGTATGTACATTTGCTGTTGTCTAAGATTAGAAAAAGGGGTTCACTTTTATCCTTTCTTCAAACAGCGCCACTTTTGTCTATGGTTTGTGACTGGTATTGCAGCTCACCTTTATTTACTTGAATGGGTCTAATTTCTAGGAAGCTTTATTCGGCCATACAGGGGAAATTTAATATTACATTCTGGCCATGAAAATGAATGGCAGACCATGTAATATATGAACGGGTTTGTTGGGCCAAAATGGGAGTTGCTCTTACTCCACGGCTCTGCAATCTTGCTTAGAAGGGTCCTGAGCAGGCAACCCCCTTTATGGTCGAAAAGGGCATACAGACAGGGATTGTTTTTATGAGACAACCTCTTTATAGTTATTTTTACAAACATTAGGTTAGCAAGAGATAAACAAAGCGTAGTTTAATTAAAGTTGGCCATACACCTTAGATAGCTGTTGGCCGAATGCTCGCTCAACAGACAGTGATTCCTCCTGACCCACCCCCCATACACAAGCATGTGTCGCTGCCAGACACCTTTGGTGTTGTCTCATCTCCCATGTGATAAAAAGTACGGATATGTTGAAATTCAACATGCCGATCCTTCTTTCCCCTATCAGCTGACCGTCGAGACACACCCATACACAATACATGGTAGGCGGGTTCAGCCAACGTTCATCTAATGTTTATCGGCACCTTATGTTGTGCCAACCCCAAATTTGTAAATGTTAAGCGGTGTACACAACCGACCTTAGGGGGTGCGAGCTGTGTGGTTGCACAGGGCGCCTCAGCTCTACCTTCTGAATGGGGAGCCACCAATGGCCTGGCACCTGAGGAGTGCGACCCCAATTAATACTAATTGTATAGAATTTTTATTTACTGTAGATATTGTAGGAAGCTGATATTTGGTCACTGTAGGTTGGTATTTTTAAAGCACTTTGTAGAGGTATTTACTAGGGCATTGTGTGGCACTGCTACAATGACACTGTACAGTATATTATTTATGCAGTATATAATGGTGGCGACACTGTACAGCACGGACTGTGTGATACCATCCTGTATGATGGTCCAGTTATATGTACACTGTATGACAGATGGTGAGGGGGGTGCTAACAGAAGATGCTACACAGAGCACCATCCAATATAAGACCAGCCCAGGCAGTGTATACCTTACTGTACTGCAACCGGAAGGTCAAACATGTCGACCTCAGAGCTATCTTAGGGCACGGCCAGACGTGGCAGAATTTTCCCTTTGCAGCATGCACTGTCTGTTGCGGAGAAGAAGCGGAATTTCACTGCGGATTTCAGCCTTTGCAATGCAACAACTGAAATCTGTGGCAAGTCCGCTGTCTTTTCTGCAACGTCTGAATTACCTGTCAAATATGCAAATGTTGGTGCAGACTCGTTGCGTAATTGCCCCAAATCTGCACCAACATTTGCAGCGGAAAAACTCTGCCACGTGTGGACATGCCCTTGGCATTGGGTTGGGTTGGGTCGGGAAAACTAGTTTGGCAGTAGTTACGCCTTGCCACTTCCCATCTTATGGGTATTGATCAGATTTTTGTTTTTGCTTGTTTCATAGTTGAAGAGGCATTCCTACCTCCACTCTCTACAACTCCTCCTCATAGTGGTTGTGGTGGTGGTGACAGGTACTGGGGTCCTCCGTTTTAGCATTTGTGGGCGTTATAGGTGATAAATGTTTTTTGTTAGAATGCCCCTTAATGCTGGCAATAGTTATGACTTTTTTTTTGTGTGTGTGTGTGTAAGGGTATGTTCACACGAGGGCGTCCGTAACGGCTGAAATTATGGGGATGTTTCAGCCTGAAAACATCCCCGTAATTTCAGCCGTAACGGCATGTGCAGGCGCTTGAACGCCGCGTCCATTACGGACGTAATTGGCGCTGCTATTCATTGGAGTCAATGAGTAACGGCTCCAATTATGGCTAAAGAAGTGACAGGTCACTTCTTTGACGCGGGCGTCTATTTACCCGCCGTCATTTGACAGCGGCGCGTAAATATACGCCTCGTGTGAACAGACAAACGTCTGCCCATTGCTTTCAATGGGCAGATGTTTGTCAGCGCTATTGAGGCGCTATTTTCGGACGTAATTCGGGGCAAAAATGCCCGAATTACGTCCGTAATTAGTGCGTGTGAACATACCCTACTACAACCAGAAAATGTATGATACATCACATGCAGTATTTTCAGTATATGATCAAGTGTGAATAGAATTGTTTTGATTATTTCATTTTATTTCTTTGGAAAAAATGACACAATTTTTATTATTATTTTATTTTTCGCTTTTATTAGACAATAGGTTATTGTACAAAAATTGCACAATGATTAAAAAAGGGGCAGTTTTGATTTTAGTATTTTTTTTTTGTTGTTATATCTAATTCTGGGAAAGCTGGGTACAAAGCAATGTCGCAGCTACCACATGCTTTTCTAGAGTCCTGAAAAGAAAATATTCCTATTTTAAAATAGATATGTGTTGTCGCCACTGTATTTCCCGTGAAATAACAATTCTGAAGCATCTTCTCTTAGAACTTTACATTGTGTCATTCCTCTGTTATTCCTCTTAGAACATTATGAATACATCGACAACTGAGTGTTACCAGTTGGGGGCGTGTCCCTACACAGACTGAAAATGTCCAATCAGTGCTGACAGGGTGAGACTGTTTAGGGACACGCCCCTTTGACAAAGCGAATGGTAACACCCAGTTGTCAATTTATTTATAAATTTCTAGGAAGAATAACAGAGGAACGGCACAATTCAAAGTTCTAAGAAAATATGTTCCCGAATTCTTATTTCATGGGGAACACAGGTATTTACTAAAATAGACAGTCAGGAGATGTGACAGGTCCTCTTTAAACAGGAATACAGGATGTATCATTACTGACTAAATTTGTTATCAAACAGCTTTCCTAGAAGCAGATGTAACTAAGAAATATCTGAATTCACTTTTTAACAAACTTATAGAATAGTATAATTTTTTTATGTTATAATACACAGTCACCTATTACATCACAGCTGTCTCTCTATATACGTCTACATTCCCAGAGAGCTGCCTGTGTGTCTCTCCACATTTTATGCTGCAGTGTGAACCTTTCTTCATTTGTCTCACTGTACAACATGTGATTCCCAGTATCCAGACGAGAGCACTTAGTGATGGAATTTGGGGCACTTTATAAAGTAATGCATGTTCGGCAGGAGTGCATGTATCCTGCTAAGATCACAGGACTCCTGCTGTCCACATAATTCACTCATTATGTGCCATTTATCCGTGAATAATTGATTTGCTGATGGTAAACAAAATGGCTTAAAAACTCCATGGATAACAATTATATTTCTCACCAAAGTGCAAGCATTTCTTCTGATAACAGGTTGCACGGAAAATTGAGACGCACTGAGCATTCTGGTTCCCATCATATATTTATATATATATAATACACATTAATATAAATATTCCATTGATATGTCTGTAAATAATAAAATGTATATAAATACTGCATTCCAAAGTAAAACTGACAATTATCCGGAGATTAGCGGCGCTACCTAGGCGCTGCTTATCTCTTTCTTCAGAAGCAGTCTGCCACAGATTACTTATGCAGGAAGTTTTTTCTCCTGTGCCAACCAATGATTCTCTGACGTATAATACTCCTTTTTTTTTTTTTTTATAATAAAGAGGTTCTTCAGTGGCTGCAGGGTGTATAATACAGTTTTGTGTTGCTGCTGCTGTTGCAGAACCTCATAATACATTCTTAAGATGCCGTCGACATTGTTTTTGAAAAGTATAAGGGCGTTTTATATGAATCATTCAATTAATCGATGGTGGACAGAAAGCTTCCCCTTTCTTCAAAAAGAGGTTATGCAGCAACTTAAAGGGCCTGTCCAATACCAGAAAACTGATGACCTATCGACCGGATAGGTCATCAGTATATGATCTGTGGGGGTCCGACACCCAAACCCCGCACCGATTAGCTGTTGAGGCTGCCTGCAGGCACCGGATGTCATTGCACAGTGTGCAATGTACGGAGCTGGAAGCAGTTGGCTCCGTACACTGCATAGTGGCCGTGCTGCAGAACCGCGGCTCTGCTCCTATTCACTTGAATGCAGCTCAGCCGCTATTCCATGACTAGAGCTATCTGCTTCCGGCATGGACGTCCGGTGCCAGGAGGCAGCTGATCTGTGCGGGGTCCAGGTGTCGGACCCCCACCGTTCATATACTGATGACCTATCCGGTGGATAGGTCATCAGTTGTCCGGCAATAGAAATCCCACTTAACTTTGTACACTTAGGCCACATGCAAATCCACAGCGTAATACAATACCAGCAAAGTAAATGAAATCTTAAGTAAAATCTACATCTACACATTGCAGATTTTTT
The DNA here is from genome assembly GCF_050947455.1 of Rhinoderma darwinii. Classification (NCBI taxonomy): domain Eukaryota; kingdom Metazoa; phylum Chordata; class Amphibia; order Anura; family Rhinodermatidae; genus Rhinoderma; species Rhinoderma darwinii. Next base: position 384,040,400 of record NC_134690.1, read on the forward strand.
TCTGCATGTACATTGACTTTAAAATCCGCAGCATGTCAATTTATCTTGCGTTTCCGTCTCAGAATTGTGCCTAAAAAGTTTATAAAAAAAACGCACCAAAATACGCAGCATAAAATCTGCACTTGTTTCTGCATCAGAAGGTAAAATCCGCACCTAAAAATGCATTTCATCTGCGTTTTTTCTGCATCAAATTTCACGACATGCATGTAGCCTAAGTGCTTCTGTATGGTCATGGACCTGCTTGGTGACTTCTAATATTCTTCCAATTTCATCACTAAGCCCAAAATAAAATAAAAAAATTAAATTTTTTTAAAAACGTTGCAAAGTGTTAAATTACATTTCTTCATCAGACCACATAAACATCAAAAGCGACAGTGCCCCCTAGATGGTTCTGCTCTTAAAGTATACCTTTTTTCAGTGATGATAAAATAGCCAAGTTGTAATGTGAGTTTCAAGGATAAAGTGACGTACAGTACAAATTTACTTACTAAATTCCACATGTACATCAAAAGAAACATTTGTCCTTGGAGTTGATGGTAAAAATATAGTAGTGAATTACATAAATAGCAATTCCATAGCATAGAACAGAACATTTTAAATTTTGCCAGGTACCCTTACAAGTTGTTGTTGTTATTATTAGAATACCTAATTGAAAATCTATTGTTTTGTGTCTGCAGCTCCTATAGAGGCCTATGTGTCTCCATGGTAACAGACTACAAACAAACCCTCTGTAGTTTGTGTCAGTAATCGTACTACCTTCCATTTGTCGTTTGTTTTGCATTAACATGAAATTGGTAGGTTTGCAAAATGTATGGGACAAATGGATGGCATTGTGACTGCAGGATCAGAGTACACAGTGTTTATTTGTAGTCTGTTACCATGGAGACACATAGGTCTCTATTGAAGCTGTAGACACAAAATGTTAAGAGATTTTGCAATTAAGATTATTTGCAAATTTTTTCATTTGAGATGCATTGGAACAACCTTCAATTTAATTTATTTTTTTCAGAATACATAGAAAGGTGGAGCTAAGAGAAAAGAATACATTTAAATTGCTTCTAAGTTACACAACAGTCACAAATTACATGTTAAAATGCTTCCATATGTTGATGATCATACAAAACATACATGGAATTTAATTTGCTTTGCTCTCTAAGGGCCTCTTGCAGACGGCTGGGTTCGGTCCCTGATATACGGACCGTGTTTCGGCCGTATTTCCCTTACCCACAACAATTCAGGGAGATGGCCTCCTAGACTCATAGTTATGTATGATGTTAGTAGTCCCTCCCCGCTGGAATACTTGTCCTGTGCAGTAATAATGTTTTGCGTACGGGACAGTATTCCCACGAGGAGGCAGTTCTTTCCCTGTACACTCTGGAAAGAGTATAAGGCTGGGTTCACACGACCTATTTTCAAACGTAAACGAGGCGTATTATTCCTCGTTTTACGTCTGAAAATAGGGCTACAATACTTCGGCAAACATCTGCCCATTAATTTGAATGGGTTTGCCGACGTACTGTTTTGACGACCTGTCATTTACGCGTCGTCGTTTGACAGCTGTCAAACGACGACGCGTAAATTGACTGCCTCGGCAAAGAAGTGCAGGACACTTCTTTGCAACGTAATTTGAGCCGCTCTTCATTGAAGTCAATGAAGAGCAGCTCAAGATTACGGGCGTCAAAGACGCCTCGCATAATGCGAGGAGGAGCTTTTACGTCTGAAAGAGGCAGCTGTTTTCTCTTGAAAACAGTCTGTCTTTTCAGACGTAAAAGACAGTTCACGTGTGCACATACCCTAAACTACACAACATTACATGATGAGACATGGCATTTAAAGTTGACATTTCTTGCTTTCTTTCCATTCAAAATCCAAAAAGGGGGGACTTCATTGGACTTTAATGAAACTTTCATGTGGCATAGCAATCTCCAGTACTAGAGCGTTCATATTCCAGCAGGAAAAAGTTCAGACCTTGGATGAATATTGATATTTATAACATCTTGAAGAGTTTAGAATGAATAATTTAAGGCTTAAGGTCGTCTTGCACAGCCTGTCCTGAGCCGTGTAAAGGAGCGGCGATCAACGAGACTGCTTGTTGATCGGCACTCGTTTTCTGGGGATAAATGCTCGTTACTCTGATCGCTCGTCCTCACACATTATTATCATGTCAGCAGTACGTCTCCCTGTTTACAAAGGAGATGTGCTGCCGTCAACGATAATATTTTTCATTTTTGAAACTATATGATCAGCTGATGAACGAGCGTTTGCTTGTTTATCTGCTAAGCGCTGTCCTGTTTACACAGGGCAATTATTGGCAAAGAGCGTTCTACGTATGAGTGTTTGCCCGATAATTGGCACATGTAAAAGGGCCTTAAAGGGGTTATCCACTTTCTGAAAACTGATGACCTATCCTCCGGTCAAAGAATATCGGCCGTTCGGCGGTATTGCAGCTCTGCTCCTATTCAAGTGAATAGGAGCAGAGCTGCAGTTCCACTGAACGGCTGCAAGGGTAGGAGCCAATTGCTTCCGGCTCCAACTACTGCATCCCGTTCCAAGCATCCAGTGCACGGAGGCAGCCGGAGTTGCGGATCGGTGCGGGGTCCGGATGTCGGACACGCACCTATCATATACTGATGACCTATTTGGTGAATAGGTCATCAGTTTTCAGAAAGTGGACAACCCCTTTAAGACTCTACAGTGACACTGAGTCACCCGAGAGACGGGGTATTAAGGTGGCATTACCTTGCAACTGTCGCAAATAATCATACATCTCCGCAACTTTTTTCCTCTAGGGAAACATTAAAGTTGCAGTTCGAGTCGCAGTCAATTTTGGCCTCGAAGAACGTTGACAGCTTTTCCTCAAAATCAATCTGTCATGTAGACAAAGCCATTTAAGTGCATGACCATACAGGGTGCCAATTCAAAGTGCAAGTCGTATGAAAATGCCTCTCAATGTAATTGGTCGAGAGTCAGCATGTGGTAGCAGACGTGGCATTCTTGTGCCTGAAGGAGTTTGGTCAATTAAGCTGAATGAACATTCAATTCAACATGGTGCACACCTTAAATCAGCGCCCTGAACAGGGATTTGGGGCACATATAATTCCTAGAGAACATCTAGTAGATGTTCTTACTTTAAAACGTGTGTCCTGGGGACAGACTATCTATAAGATCCAGGGAATGTTTTTTTTTTTCTCCATAGTCATAATTTTTTGCTTTTACATTGGCTTTTTCTTTTATTTCTGGGGAGAGATGTATTGTTTTTAAGTACCAATTTGGGATACTTATAAATGAATGTTTAATTTATATAATAGGGAAAATACTGGACAAAAGTAATTTGGCCATGTTTTTTTTATCCATTTTTTTAAACCGTTCCCTGATTACCATTAAAAAAAAAATCTTATTTTTATTGCAGGGTTTTTACCTAATATGTGATGTGTGATGTGTTTTTTTGTAAAAAAAATAATTTGAATGTTTGGTTAAAAATTAACATTTTAGTAGGTAAATTGTAAATTTTGGGGAAAATGTCATTTTTTTGGGTCCAAAAATAATAATCCACTTATGACAACTTTGTTTTACAAATATTGAATAGTAATTACTGAAATTTGGAGACGAACATGTAATATCAGGACCATTTATGTTATCTCTTTTCTCAACAAAACTCAGACTTGTCTTTGATGTTCTTCAAAAAGAGGTTTACATAACGATATATTAATGAGAACATTATCAGCAGATAATAAGCTAAGTCCATTCATTTAATTGCCCATGTAATGACTTAAAATACTACTTGTAAATTTGGAATGCGTTCTCTTGACCTATGTCTTCCTTGGACGCTATGACAGTATGGGAACATTTAGACTGTAAATGATGCCTCCATGGGGAGCAAGACTTTTACTGCCTGTAACTCAAATGTCCATGTAACTGAAGTATAATGGATGTGACATAGGCACAAACATGTTTGAACTCTTCAAGACCATATATAGTGTATGTAATGGCCTTTTCGTGCATATATTACAGTAGGACATCTACGCAGGCTGCCAGATTTATTATTTTTGGTTGAGTAACTCCTAACATTTGGAAAATCAGGACAACTTAGACCATTTCCAGACAGGTCTATATCCTTTTCTGACAGGTCATGACACTTTGACCACAAAAAATGTGAGTTAATTGGACATCTGGACTCTAAGTAGGTAATCAGTTGAAAATTACAATTAACATGTTCTACTCGTTTGACCATAAACAGACCTTGTATGGTGTTCATCTCGAAACTGGAAAATAGATCTCCTCTAAAGTAATGGAAACTGTTTCTCCAGCTTTGTCTTAATGTCTCCTTATCTTTTGCTAGATCAAGAAGAACCAGTACCTCTAAGTGTCATGCAAATAACAGAGCTGTGTGTATGGGACCTGTCTGGCAGCACAAATCTTCATGGTTCTGTAGTACGGAGCTTTTGAAGGAGAGAATATCAACAAAATACAACATCCAATGAAACATGCCACAATCTTTTCCTCTTGTATAATCTATGCCCCCTATGAGACCATAGGATTCTATGAGTAGCACTTTTTATGGTTCCATAAAATGTTGAACTTTTACAAGGCTTAAGGTCTTAGGCTCAGTTCACACAACGTTTTTTGGCACTGATTTTGAAGCGAAAGCCACATCGGAATCGGGGGCTAAAAATTTTTTTCCTTAATTGCTTTCAATCGGAGGTAGTGGAGTTTTTATTTTCTGTCCGGTTTTTGTGCGCTTGTGGGGGGGGAGGAAACCCTCATGCCCTATCTTGGAGCACTTTCTGCTTCTTAACCTACATCAAAATCAATGAGAGGCGGGAAAAAAATGCACCGTTTGTTTGGAACATCTTTTGACACTTTTATACAACTGCAAAATTAGAAGTAACCTCCTAAAAAAGTCTCAAAAGGTGTTAAAAAAAATGGTGTAAAACAACCGCTGGCATTTCAAAATCCGCCTCAAGAGCCCGGAAGAAAAGTTTGAGGGAGATTTCTGCCTGACAAAAAAAAATGTGTCAACTAGGCCTCAGTGTAACACTGGTATCATGAAGACCATGAACAAAATAATTTGTTTCAGCTAAGCCCAACATGCTTTACAAATGAAAGGGGAAGTCCAGTTTATTTAAAAAAAAAAAATAATGATCCGGTATTCTATGATTTTGTTCTTTATATACAGGTCTCTTTGATCTTCACTTTTGCTGTCATTTATTGGTTGAGGCTCCATTGGTATTGCCTGGTTTTCCTATAAATCAGAGAATGCTACACAGTGTCTATATGAGAGCTGCACATTGTTTCGCTGAATTTATACTAAGGAAAAAGTTAGGGAGCTCCATTTATTGAGGGTGAGTGTCCTTATTATTTTAATCAATTTTTGTATATTTTTGTATAGGTGATACTTTTATTTTTTCTCAAAAAGTTGTATTTGTCATTTTCAGAATTAGTACAATAAAAAATTATATTGACCCCATGTTTATTCAGTATGAATTAGGTAGGATATCCGAACATTGTAGGGAGATCCTATATTGCAAACAATCAATGTAGACCCCTATAGTTACGAGAAATGAAGGGGCATTAAATCAGAAAAAATTTGGCAATTCTGTAGTTCAAAACATTAGGCACAACACACGTACACACAGACGCACCCGTCCGTCCTATAGGTACAATATATGGACTGACCCTGACAAATCATACCAGCTAAACGTTACCACGGAGAATTATAAAGCTTGTCTTCTAGTACAGTCCACTTCAGCCCGATTTGATCAAATTTATAAGGAGACCTTCTATTAGTATGGAATACTTTGTACATAAGTACATATTTGTAAATGAGTGCCACCCAATGTGCAATAGCGGGAGATGTCCGTGGATTTTCATGACTTAGCTATAACATTTCGTACACCAAAGACTAAAAATCTAGAAAACATCATAAGCACCTGGTATAAGCGATCTATATCCCCCAGCAGACAAATTTGCGGGGTAAGTATTCTTGGAAAATCAAAATGAACATCAGGCCCGAAGGGAAGCAATCTAGAGAAGGATCATACCCAAGAGCATAACGCATATATGTAGAAACTCTGACTCACTTCAGTTTGACGGGCATATAATAAATGCTTATATTTATTTTTATCTTTTTTTTATTCTTTTTTTGCTTAAAAGGAACACAGTATATATAAGCTGCTACCATCAGAAGGAATCATTGATTAGTAAATTAAGCCAGAAGACCATGAAAGCCACTATGTGATGCACACAATTCTATTCTGATTGGTAAAGGAAAGACGATGTTCATTGCGTATGCACCTTCATTGCTAGTAAAGTATACGGAGACTGAGGATGGACATATGTTTACCCAACTTGTGTCAGTGAGAGTCCCTCATTTCTATGGTTGACATAGTTCTGCCCATATATATTAGGTTAATGTTGGCGGATCCCAAAACAACAATCTAATGCATATGGGGCCTCCCAAAGCAAGTCATGGTTCTAGGGGAGAATAACTCCATCATATACAAAGAAACGTGACCCAATTTTTTTTCTCACTGAATCCATATGGATTAATGATTAAAAAAAAAACTCTTATACCTCTATACGAAATCTGAGATACATTACGGGTCCATATATTTCTAAGAGTGCGTATTACAGATCCGTACAAGACCGGTCCATAACACGGCCATGTGCATAACCCATAACCCATGAGAAGGAGAAAAAGAGCGAGTACTGATCTATAAAGCTTTTTCATTACGTCTTTCCATAACCTCCCTTTCCCTCAGTAGGACCACATTTTCCTAGTCATGTAACCCGTCTATATTCCTGTGGATTCCGGTTCTAAGAACTGGATGCGTCCTCAGTGTGTAGGTGACAGATATACAAATTCAAGTGCCATTTTCTTGACAGAATCCTCGCTGGATAGTCAGATTGTTGTGGTTGGTAGACAAATAAAAAGTTTTATGCAATCATCTCAATGATTACTTAGTACTGGAGCCAAATATAAAGCCAAGTCAATGAGCTCACCAGGAAATGAGCGGCCCCCGGTGTTTGCCTTCGTGGGACAGGGAGCAGCAGTAGTTATGGCTCAATAATATTTGTATTTCCAGTTTGTAGGATTACTACAGTTACAGTTTTGTAAAGAAAGATGTTTGACACTTATGATGACTATAAAGGAAAAAAAATATAGAATATATATATATATATATATATATATATATGTGCATACAAAGGGGAAATCCAAACAAGAATATTTTTCATGTCATATAGACATGTCAGGACATAGGGGCTCAGTAAGCTTAGATTTACACATTGATGGGGTTGTGGCACTTTGTACGGCACTGAGGAAGGCAATTGTCTAACTCTAACGATACAGAAAGTGATGAAAATCCACTGGGAAGTTACCCTTTTTAGGTCACAAACTGTTCTTTTACAAGGTGCTTTCCATTATGGCTCATGCACACGAGGAGCCGTAATACAGACCCATTAGAGTCTGTGGGGCACTACTATACCTCCATATATTTCTAATTTCATACAGAGTTTTCAGATTCCTCGACAGTAAAAATTACGCATGTGCTATTGGATCCCATAGCACTGAGGTACGCATTGCTGCTAGGAGAAAATTTCTCCACAATATACTACCATACAGTGACGACATATGGCCAGGGATGCAAACTGGGCCTCCAAGGCCCGAACTTCAGGACAACCATCCAGTATTATTTAGCGGTGTATGGTGGTATTATGTGGGCTCTGTAAAGGGGTTATCTCATGAGCGATTTTATCTGAAAAGCCAAAGAGCGTCTAAAATTGCTTTTTGATTTAAATGTTCTTAAAAAAGTTCTCTAAAATTACTTCAAAGTAAATAATAGCACTCCCTAGAGTTTCTAGGGAGCCCCTAATGCTGCGTCTACCTTCAACAGCAATCAGTGTTGGACACACATTTGCCATTGATGCGGAGGGATCCCTCCTGGTGATGCGGCCCTCCATATGGAGACTAGGCACTATATGGTGGCATGACGGTTTTATGTGGGCTGAAATCACGAGGTAAAAGAGACAAAGGCCCCTCCTAGTGGACTGTGGGAATAACAATTACCGTTGCTTTAAAAGGGTTGTCCAGGCACGGATAACTGAAGACCTATACACAGGATAGGTCGTTAGTATATGATTGGTGGCGGTCAGACACCCGGACCGCACACTGATCAGCTGCTCCTGCCGGATGTTATGCAGGTTATGAAGTATTCGGAGCCGGAAACAGATGCGTCCGTACACTGGATAGCGGCCGTGCTGCAGAACAGCAACTCTGCTCCTATACACTTGAATAGGAGCAGAGCTGCAGTACAGCCGCAATTCCGTGACCAGAGCCATCTGCTTTTGACATGGACATCTGGTGTACGGGTGTTGGACCCCCACCAATCATATACGCATGACCTACCCTGTGTTTAACGTATACCTGTGACGGATGCCATGCAGTTGCATCCGTCACCCATAGCCTTCCAGGCTAATTAGTGTTAGCCTCTTCACCGGCTAACACTAAACCCCGCCTTAGTAATGGACGTTGTCAGTCAGCCAGTGGCCATTACTAAGGCAGTAGTGGTAAAGTTTAAAAAAATACAGAGACCTAGAAAAAATATTTTATTGAAATAAAAAACCCTCACACAACCTGCGGTAACCATGTTATTGAGAATAAAAAAACACTGTCATCAAAGTAGTCATTGAATCCAAAGTAGTCCAAAAACCCAACCTGTAAAAAAACCACACAAAACAAATTATTAACACATAAATAAGCAGAACTATTATACTTACATTTTCTGGGTCCAGTGCTGGAGCCGCAATGCCAGCTGGGCCCTATATCTAAGTGTATCATATGTGATAAAGTCTGCTGAGCCACTGTATCTAATCCTATTCATAGCTATAGGGGTCGTAGTGCTATAGATATGCTGTCTCCGATATATATATATATATATATATATATATATATATATATATATATATATATATACATTTTTTAGGGGGGGCATATGCATTGTGACTATTGTCACTGATATTTTAAGACGCCCCTGACTGCTAGTGCTGCATCGTTGTGTCACTTACAAGAACCAGAGATACAGCTGAAAGCTGCGGGCCATCGGCCATGAAGAGAAGTTGGGCGGGCCCAAGAAGGATTTTTTCACCGGGGCCCATGAGCCTTTAGCTTCGCCCCTGGCCAACATCTATGTGTACTTAATGTATATGGCCAACCTTAGTCCAACAATTCAGGCATCAATCTGCTGTAATGACCTTTACAGGCTTTGTACACCTTTATTATTTTTTTTAATTATTATTATTAAATCAATGTGTTTTGTGATTTTAGGCACTTCTTAAATTGACTTTTAGTAAAAACATTTTTACTTTTTACCATACAGCTTCAATGTCAGGGACAAACTTGACCCACTCTCAGCTGAGAAGTCAGTTCAGCTGAACTGACGGAATAGGCTAAGTGAGCACGATACAGCTTCTATGTGAAACGGATACATAGAAGCTGTATCGTCTAAGGTAAAAACTTTTTTCTTTTTAATAAAAGACAATTAAAAAAGTGCTTAAAATCACAAAACACAATTATTTTTATAACAAAACAAAACAAAACAAAACATTCAAAGGTGTACATAGCCTTTCCGTGTAAGAAACGTCCTCATTGTTGAACTACAGCACAGATGATGTACTCATGGATGATCTACAGAGTGAGCACCCTAAAGTTTCACCGGAAAGTAATTCCATAATATAGGAATATTCCTCCAAATAGGAGCCTCACTTTAAATCCATTGTTTCCGAAGGTCTACAAAATTTGGTACATTTTTGGGGCCCAGTTGTGGCAAAGTTGCAAGATTTAACCCCTTCCCTCTTTAGCCACTTTTGACCTTCCTGACAGAGCCTCATTTTTCAAATCTGACATGTGTCACTTTATGTGGTAATAACTCCGGAATGCTTTCACCTATCCAAGCGATTCTGAGATTGTTTTCTCGTGACACATTGGACTTTATGTTACTGGCAAAATTTGCTCGATATGTTCAGTATTTAATTGTGAAAAACACCAAAATTTAGCGAAAAATTGCAAAAATTAGCATTTTTCTCAATTTAAATGTATCTGCTTGTAAGACAGGCAGTTATAATACACAAAATTGTTGCTAATTAACATCCCCCATATGTCTACTTTAGATTGGCATCGTTTTTTGAACATCCTTTTATTTTTCTATGACCTCACAAGGCTTAGAACTTTAGCAGCAATTTCTCACATTTTCAAGAAAATTTCAAAAGGCTATTTTTACAGGGGCCAGTTCAGTTGTGAAGTGGTTTTGAGGGCCTTATATATTAGAAACCCCAAAAAAGTCACCCCATTTTAAAAACTTCACCCCTCAAAGTATTCAAAACAGCATTTAGAAAATGTCTTAACCCTTTAAACATTTCACAGGAATTAAAGCAAAGTAGAGGTGAAATTTACAAATTTCATATTTTTCTGCAGAAATACATTTTTAATACAATTTTTTTTATAACACAGAAGGTTTTACCAGAGAAATGCAACTCAATATTTGTTGCCCAGTTTTTGCAGTTTTAGGAAATATCCCACATGTGGCCGTAGCGTGCTACTGGACTGAAACACCGGCCTCAGAAGCAAAGGAGCACCTAGTGGATTTTGGGGCCTTATTTTTGTTAGAATATATTTTAGGCACCATGTCAGGTTTGAAGGGCTCTTGCGGTGCCAAAACAGTCAAAATCCCCCAAAAGTGACCCCATCTGGGAAACTAGACACCTCAAGGAAATTATCTAGGGGTGTAGTGAGCATTTTCACCGCACAGGTTTTTTACAGAAATTATTGGAAGTAGGCCGTGAAAATTAAAATCAACATTTCTTCAAAGAAAATGTAGGTTTAGCGATTTTTTTTCTCATTTCCACAAGGACTAAAGGAGAAAAAGCACCGCAAAATTTGTAAAGCAATTTCTCCCGAGTAAAACAATACCTCACATGTGGTAATAAACGGTTGTTTGGAGACACGGCGTGGCTGAGAAGGGAAAGAGCGCCATTTGGCTTTTGGAGTTCACATTTAGCAGGAATGGTTTGCGGAGGCCATGTCACATTTACAAAGCCCCTGAGGGGACAAAACAGTGAAAACCCCAAAAAAGTGACCCCATTTTGGAAACTATACCCCTTGAGGAAATTATCTAGGGGTATAGTGAGCATTTTGACCCCACAGGTTTTTTGCAGAAATTTTTGCAAGTAGGCTGTGAAAATGAAAATCTACATTTTTTCAAATAAAATGTAGGTTTAGCTAATTTTTTTTCATTTCCACAAGGACTAAAGGAGAAAAATCACCATAAAATTTGTAAAGAAATTTCTCCCGAGTAAAACAGTACCCCACATGTGGTAATAAACGGCTGTTTGGACACACGGCGAGGCTGAGAAGGGAAAGAGCGCCATTTGGCTTTTGGAACTCAAATTTAGCAGGAATGGTTTGCGGAGGCCATGTTACATTTACAAAGCCCCTGAGGGGACAAAACAGTGGAAACCCCCCACAAGTGACCCCATTTTGGAAACAACACCCATTGAGGAAATTATCTAGGGGTATAGTGAGCGATTTGACACCACAGTTTTTTTGCAGAAATTATTGGAAGTAGGCCCTGAAAATAATAATCTACATTTTTTCAAAGAAAATGTAGGTTTAGCTAATTTTTTCTCATTTCCAGAAGGACTAAAGGAGAAAAAGCACCACAAAATTTGTAAAGCAATTTCTCCCGAGTAAAACAATACCCCACATGTGGTAATAAACGGCTGTTTGGACACACGGCAGGGCTTAGAAGGGAAAGAGCACTATTTGACTTTTTGAGATCACATTTAGCAGGAATGATTTGCGGAGGCCAGGTCACATTTGCAAAGCCCCTGAGGGGACAAAACAATGAAAACGCCCAAAAAGGGACTCCATTTAGGAAACTACACCTCTTGAAGAATGCATCTAGGGGTGTAGTGAGCATTTTGACCCCACAGATGTTTCATAGAATTTATTAGAATTAGGCAGTGAAAATAAAAACAGTCCTTTTTCTTCAATAAGACGTAGCTTTAGCGCAAATTTTTTCATTTTCTCAACAAATAAAGGAAAAAAAGAACCCAACATTTGTAAAGCTATTTCTCCCGAGTACGGCAATACCCCATATGTGGTCATAAACTGCTGTTTGGGCAAACGGCAGGGCTCAGAAGGGAAGGACCGCCATTTGGAGTGCAGATGTTGCTGGATTGGTTTCTGGGCACCTGTGGGCCCAAAACAGTGGAAACCCCCCAGAAGTGACCCCATTTTGTAAACTACACCCCTCAATGCATTTACCAAGGGGTGTAGTAAGCATTTTAACCCTGCAGGTGTTTTGTAGAAATTAGTGTGCGCTCAATGTTGCAGAGTGAAAATGGGATTTTTTTCCATAGATATGCCAATATGTGGTGCCCGGCTTGTGCCACCATAACAAGACAGCTCTCTAATTATTATGCGGTGTTTCCCGGTTTTAGAAACACCCTACATGTGGCCCTAATCTTTTGTCTGCACATATGACAGGGCTCAGAAGTGAAGAGTACCATGCGGAGTGGAGGCCTAATTTGGCGATTTACAAAGTATTGGTTCACAACTGCAGAGGCTCAGATGTGAAATAATAAAAAGAAACCCCTGATAAGTGACCCCATTATGGAACTGCACCCCTCAAGGCATTTATTAAGGGGTGTAGTGAGCATTTTCACCCCACAGGTCTTTTCCATAAATGAATGCGCTGCGGATGGTGCAAATTAAAAATTTATATTTTTCCCTAGATATGCCATTCAGTGGCAAATATGTCATGCCCAGCTTATGACGCTGGAGACACACACCACAAAAATTGTTAAAAGGGTTCTCACGGGTATGACGGTGCCATATATGTTGAAGGAAACTGCTGTTTGGGCACGCTGTAGGGTTCAGGGCCGAGGGAGCACCATTTGGCTTTTGGAGAGCGGATTTTGCTTGGTACTATATTTGTTTGAGTATTGCTGGTGTTTTATAATGTGGGGGTACATGTAAGCGGGGCGGAGTATATAAGGGGCATAGTCAGGTGGTATAAAAAAATAAAAATAATCCATAGATGTGTGTTACGCTGTGAAGCAATCCTTTCTGCACAGGCCGGTGTCGCACTGATAAATGGTGTCATTTCTTATCCCCCTTTTGGTCCACACTCCGCGCCTTTGTAGTTTGGGGAATTTTGCTGGGAAAGTATTATCCTGGTATAATACGGGCACCGTCGCTTCCATCGGATATGATTGGGCCCTCCCTTCCTGGTTCCCTAATTTTAGGTCCTTGATAAATCGCCTCTTGAAACAGAAGAAATGTTCTCCTCGGGCACAACTGCATATTTTTTTATTTCCTGACTTATTGGAGCCATAACTAATTTTATTTTTCATAGACGTAGCGGTATGAGGGCTGGTTTGTTGCGGGACGAGCTGTAGTTATTATTGGTACCATTTTGGGGTACATGTGACTTTTTGATCACCTTTTATCCTATTTTTTGGGATGCCAGGTAAACCAAAAAACGCAATTCTGGCACAGCTTTTTTCGTTTTTTGTATACAGCGTTCACCACGCATTATAAACTACATGTTACCTTTATTCTGCGGGTCAGTACGATTCCGGCGATACCTAATTTATAGAACTTTTTTATGTTTTACAACTTTTTGCACAATAAAATTACTTTTGTAAAAAGAATGTATTTTTTCTGTCGCCAAGTTGTGAGAACCATAACGTTTTAATTTTTTTGTCGACGGAGTTGTATGAGGGCTTGTTTTTTGCGGGACGAGCTATAGTTTTTATAGGTACCATTTTTGGATACGTGCGACTTTTTGATCACTTTTTATTGTAATATTTGTAGGGCAAAGTGACTAAAAAACAGAAACTCTGGTAACGTTTTTTACGGGTTTTTTTTACGCTGTTCACCGCGTGCAATAAATAATATAATATTTTGATACCTCCGGTCGTTACGGTCGTGGCGATACCAAATACATATGGTTTATTATTATTTTTCAATAATAAAGGACTTGATAAGAGTAAAAGGGGGATTGTGTGTTATTTGATTACTTGAAACTTTTATTGTTTTCAAACTTTTATTTTGTGCACTTTTTTTTACACTTTTTTATACTTTTTTTACACTTTTTCTCAAGTCCCACTAGGGGACTTGAAGGTCCAACGGTCAGATTTTTTTTTTTCTAATACATTGCACTACCTATGTAGTGCAATGTATTAGATCTGTCAGTCATTCACTGACAGCAAGCCGTTTAGGCTTCGCCTCCCGGCGGGGCCTAAATCGGCTTCCGTAATGGCAGAGCAGGAGACCATTGTGTCTCCTGTTGCCATAACAGCAGTCGCCAGTCCCGATTGCCTGTCAGGGCTGGCGATCTGCTTGTAACCGCTACGATGCAGCAATCGCTTTCGATTGCTGCATCGAAGGGGTTAATGGCAGGGATCGGAGCTAGCTCCGGTTCCTGCCGTTACAGGTGGATGTCAGCTGTACAGTACAGCTGACTTCCACCGCTGATGACGCCGGATCAGCTCCTGACCCGGCGCCATCTTGCCGGCAGCTACGGAAGCCGATCAGGCTCCGCCGCCGGGCGGATCTTGACCGGCTTCGGTGCTAGGCAGACCGGGAGGCCAGTATTAGGCCTCCGGTTGCCATTGCAGCCACCGGAACCCCGGCAATTTCATTACTGGGGTTCCGATGAGCTGCAAACACCTTAAGTGCAGCGATCGCGTTTGAGCGCTGCACTTAAGGGGTTAATGGCGGGGATCGAAGCTAATTTCGGTCCCCGCCGTTACAGTCGGATGTCAGCTGTAAGATACAGCTGAGATCCGGTGATGATGGGACCGGCTCAGCTTCTGAGCCGGTGCCAAACGTTTGACGTACATGTACGGCAAGATGCGGGAAGTCAGTACTTTCCATGACGTACATGTACGTCAAATGTCGGGAAGGGGTTAACATATGAATCCAGTCTTAAAATATTTTACAGTCTAGGCACAGCTGTACGAGCTATTTACTATTGATAATATGATTTAAAGTGTTTTTGATTCGTGTGGATTTACATTTGAAATTACCTGTTGCTTTGCTTTGGAATTTGCACCAATTAGTGGATCTGTCTCATTGTGTTTAATTTTGGTTGTACGCCAAAGTGTTGCAGACTGTGACAAAGGAGGTAGTCAATCTAAACAGATCATCATATTACCAAAAATACAGAGTTTCTGCATGAGCAGCTCCTTTATTTGCCTAGGGTAGTGAGCAGCAATTATGTGGATCACTATATGACAGGCCTTTCTTCAAGCCACTCCTTAGTTAACCCCTTTCTTCGAACCTTGTTCATATAATGCCTTTCTTCCATTTACACAAGTAAACAGAAAACAGGTTCGGCAAGTCTGACATCTTAGTACTCAAAGAAGGCAAGCATAAAACAAGGACGTGTAAGGCTGAATCTGAAGCGATCAGGTGTCCTGCTTTGTGTCACACCATTTCTTGCTGCGATGGGAATGTTGCTGCAGAGAAAGAAATATCAATTCTTCCGCAGAGGTCATCCAGGAAATCACACACACAATAAGGCAACATAATCCAGCTCTTGAAGCGACACGGACAGATTGCTGTTATTTTTGCGCTATTCACGGTGCTGCATGAAGATACAGTGACATTAATTAACAAGCAAATAGGTCGAACAAAACACAAAAGTTCAGATGAATGTGAAACCGCCCAGCCCAAATGCTGCCTTGTATAGCAGCTCTGTACTTGGTTACATAAAGGTTGTTAAAGGGATTGTTTGGTGCAAAAAAAAAAAATTCAAATATCCTATTTGGGTGTACTGAACTATTGAACAGGGGGGCTTTCATGACCCTCATGACCCAGAGCAGATACGTACAGCATCTTTTACTTTGGAGGACCCAGCATGTTTATGAATTACATGGACAGTCCGTTGATTTCACTGGGACCTGTGTAATTCATCATTTCTCCACTGGTGGTGCTGCAGGAAAGTTGTACAGCAGTTGCCGGGTTCCCTCACAGACTAAAGCTGATCAATGGGGGTATTGGGTAATCAGCTGTAATCAGTTTAGCATCAGGAAACACTTCTAAGGGCTTATTTAGACGAATGTTAAATACGTCCGTGTGACGCCCGTTAAAACAATGTATTTCAATGGGGCCGATCACACGGTTGTTGTTTCAACAGACTGTGTGAAGAGTCTGTTGAAATATAGAACATGTCCTATTCCATTTTCACTGATCCCTCCATAGACACAAGTCTATGGGGATCTGCGAAAACGGGACCTGCACGGGGGCAACGTCGTTTTTCTCACGTCCGAGTTTTCCCACGTTCGTCTGAATAAGCCCTTACAAAGAGGAATTGTCCAAGGTAGACAACCCGTTTGAAAAGATTTATAGAGACTTTATTTTAGTTTTGGCCCTTATGGCAGTGGTCAGAAGCATGGGTGTAACTATAGCAGCTGCTTTGGAGTACGGAGACTGAAGGGGCCTCCAAAAAGTGTTCTTTTTGTAAGGGAAAAGGTGGTGACTTTCTGCTGTCTAGTACTACTGTGTGGTTCTTCTTCATCCTGAAGATGTGTTATTTGGCAATACCATATTTTCATTGCTATAAAATTAGTTATGTGGCTGAAATCTAGGTGGTAGGGGCATATCCTTGACTTTGCTATGGGGTCTTTTGAATTTTAGGTACCCCCCTGGTCAGGAGTCCTTACAGTGACACCTTATAGTTTTAGGAAGGTTTCTAAGGTTATAATATATTAATAACCAATGAAATTCAGAGGACAAATATTGGCAATACATTTTTGAATGTTTTTTTGCTTTCTTGTAATGCATGTAGACTACCACTTTTTGTCCAATATCGAAATAGTCAGCACTATTTGAAATTTGCACGAAAAAAATTCCTTCCAAATTATTAAAATAATTTACTGTTTCCACACGGATGCTGATATAAATATATTCTACACTTATCCTGACCTGCTTTCACCATATTATGCAAGTCTACAGCAATGCTGGCAAAACAGTAGATACCGATCTACCAGTAGACCACAAACTGGGGACCAGTAGATCCTGATGTCAGGCCACCAGGTTCTTTTTAACATAGGAGTGGGAAAACTGTGTCCTTATAGGTCCGTATTTTCTATCGAAATTTTGTTTGGTGAATCATGTGTGTGTCTCAACCAGTGCTATTAGCTGGTGTAGGTGGAACACATCTGATAGCTAATAAACACACTATCAAAGGGTAAGACTATGGAGAGGAGCATCATGGCCATGAATGAAGAATCATAGCTTTGGCGCAAGTATAGTAAGCAACTTTCTCTCGCTGCTATTAGTATAATGGGCACACTAGAGCATCCGAAAAAGGGGCATGCTATAATTTTGCATCAGCATTCTGTAAGCAGTAAATGTACCTGTTCCTATTGTAGATCACCTAACTCAGGCTCAACAACAAGTAGATCCCGTACTTAAAATGTTTATTCACTCCAGTTCTACGGGTCTAAATTGTACTCTGTAAAAAACAAAAAATACTCCCTCTACTGGCGGCTGTCATATTGGATCATGATACCGCTCCTTGCAGCTTTTGAAGAAGTCATGAATGAAGAAAGCAATCCAGGAGAACCCCTAAAGTCTCATTATCTAAATCTTAGATATGTAAGATGTTGTTGGAGTAAAAAATTGTAATTCTAACATAATAATTTTAAATATAGGTAACATGTGGCTTTCCAATGAGCAGGACATGATAATTTCACGGCAGATAGGAAGCACATGTGATTTCTCTTATACTAATAGATCCATGTATAAAACAAATTTTGCATGGAAATGCCCTTCAACATAGGGTCTCCTATGAATTAAATCATCTCAATAAGATGAATGGGCTTTTGAAATCTGATGCAAGTACGGAATTGTAATATTAGATAAAATAATATGCAGAGTGTAGTTAAGATTTCCTCTTGTACATAGCGTGGCCTCGCTGTACGAAGAATGGTCCTGAACTTTGGGTTGTAACATAAGGAAAATTACTTTTGCACTTCATCATTGTTATTTTTGATTTTGTTAATGACCCTCCATAGGATTCATATCTCTAAAATTCTAAAATTCCCTTTTGTTATTAAGAATTACATCATTTAATAAACAAAATTTGTGATTTTATGTCTTGTTTGGGAGCGTGAGAATTCCCCTTTTACACTCCATGTGCACTATTAAAAACATGTTTTAGAAGTTACAAGGTTTGGTTTTTATCTCTCCCCCCAGAGACTCTAAGGCTATGTTCACACGGAGTATTTTGGGGGAGGAATATCTGCCTCAAAATTCCGTTTGGAACTTTGAGGCAGATATTCCTCTCCCTGCACGCCGATATTCGCGGCAATTATCGCGCCGTTTTTCGCCCGCGGCCATTGAGCGCCGCGGGCATAAAACAGCGAGAAATACGCTTTCTCCTGCCTCCCATTGAAGTCAATGGGAGGTCGGAGGCGGAAGCGCCCGAAGATAGGGCATGTCGCTTCTTTTTCCAGCGAGGCAGTTTTACTGCTCGCGGGAAAAAGACGCCGACGCCTCCCATTGAAATCAATGGGAGGCGTTCTCGGGCCGTTTCTGCCGAGTTTTGCGACGCGGTTTCCGCGTCAAAAAACTCGGCAAAATACCCCGTGTGAACATAGCCTAATTCATCTTTTATTATCAGGATAACAGCTTTTCAAGAGACAAAGCCACAATCTCCACTGGAAATGACATCACTCATTGAGATCTGCAGGGAATGGGATTTAGGCTATTGTTACTGAAAATATTCCTTAAAGGGGTTGTCTACCTTCTGACAACTGATGACCTATCCACCGGATAGGTCATCAGTATGTCATCAGTGCGGGTCCGACACCTGGAACCTGTACCGATAAGGCGCTCCTGCAGGCACCGGATGTTGTTGCACATAATGCTATGTACGGAGCCTGGAAGCAGTTGGCTCCGTACATAGCATAGCGGTCGTGCTACCGAACTACAGGTCTGCTCCTATTCACTTGAAAAAGAGCAGAGCTGCAGCTCGACCGATATTCCTTGGCCGGAGCTAAATGCTTCTGGCATGTACCTCCGATGCACGGTGGCACCGGACCAGCTGATCTGTGTGGGGTTCGGGTGTCGGACCCCCACAGATCATGTACTGATGACCTAAACGATGGATAGGTCATCAGTTGCCAGAAGCTGGAAAACCCCTTTAATTTCACATAATAATTATTAATCAACACTATTAGTAAATATGTGCAGCGATAAGGGGGGGGGGGGGTTTGTATGATCTTCCATTGTCCATATTAAGGAGCAGAAAGGAAGGGAAATTTCATTTGAAGTGATACCAGATTAGAGCCATATTCACACTTCTATCAAGGTTAAATTTTTGGGGAAAAACTGAGCATTCAAGTTTTTCCACACATAGGTGTGGTCTCCAAATATCCAAATTCTTAGTTATCTTGTATCATGTGATATGGAAACCTTGAGGCAGTATCCTACAGGTCCACCAGAGTAGAGAATCCTCCAATGGGCACAGACTCTGAAGCTGAAATACCACCATAGCTCAGTAGTAGCTATTTCTCAATTTCATTATCTTACCCAGCTTTGTGTAGAAAATGAAGGTGACATATACAGTCCCTCACCTGGACTAAGTGTTGACCACAAGCTACATGGAGACACAGCTCTGCTATTCTGCTACTATATACTCTGCACTATCTGCTGCCCAGCATGTGAAACATGATCCCTCCAGAGACAGGGAAGGAGAGCAGGGAACAGTGGCGGTATGAGGTATGAGATGTGTGACGTCTGGTAATTTAGTGAGGGGCGAAAGGGTAGACAACCTTGGTTTTCAGTGTATAGAAAGTCACACAAACAGGAGATAAATTACTCACTACATGTGAGGCTTATAGAAACATTTCAGCTACAGACTGTACATTAGTAAATTACTAATCTTACTGCGGGTAAACCGTTTGCACACATTTTTTAAAGATCAGAAAACCCCTGTAACCTTATGTGCAAAGTAGGTTAGAAGAAAATGATTCTTAGGGCCCACCATCCATCTATACAGAGCCTGTGCACAAGTTAGACGGAACCTGCCTCCTGCTGGACCTTTCGAGTTCAGTTTTATTAGAGGTCCATTATTGTGTCAGAGACTGGGCCCACTGTATCCCCTTTTATTCTGGTGGGCCAGTCAGATCCTGTTTCCCCAAGGTCCATTTGATTGACCACTGAAGAACCTACTCAGTAAATATTTTGGACTGTAAGGGTATGTTCACACGGCCTATTTTCGGACGTTATTCGGGCCGTAAACACCCGAAAAATGGCCGAAAAATCAGAAGCAAAATGCCTCCAAACATCTGCCCATTGATTTCAATGGGAAAACGGCGTTCTGTTCCGATGGAGCGTTTTTCGCTGCGTTTTTTTACGCGTAAAAAAAGGCAGTGAAAAAGAAGTGCAGGACACTTCTTGGGACGTTTTTGGAGCCATTTTCCATAGACTCTAGTGAAAAAAGCTCCAAAAACGGCCGTAAAAAATGCAGCGAACATCGCGAGTGGCACAAA
This sequence comes from Rhinoderma darwinii, assembly GCF_050947455.1. NCBI lineage: Eukaryota > Metazoa > Chordata > Amphibia > Anura > Rhinodermatidae > Rhinoderma > Rhinoderma darwinii. Next base: position 384,060,968 of record NC_134690.1, read on the forward strand.
AAACATCTGAAAATCAGGAGCTGTTTTTTCTTGAAAACAGCTCCGTATTTTGAGACGTTTTTGACTCTGCGTGTGAACATACCCTAAGAGCAAACAGGTAGGATAAGAGGAAACTTATGCATGCCTAAATAATATATATACTCCATGCAGATGGTGCTCCATTTGGAGTCAAACCCAAGGCTGAAAAGCAAAAGTACTGGTCACTGTGCCGCAATGCTTAACATTAACCCCCAAGGCAGGATTAAGACTCATATGCAGTTTTAGACATAAGACTTTTTTCTTCACAGGGATATCCTATTTCTAACAATCTGTGCTTTCTAGTAAGTATTAGGATTAGTTAAAAAGGTGTCAGCGTCCATGCAAAGTCCATTAGTCCAGTTGGTCCCACAGTAATGAAGATGAGATTGTCTTACATTGTATCCTTGTTTGTTTATTTTCAATCCTGGCAATGGACATATGTCACGCCTCTACACATTACGTATCAAGTGCTGCAATACACTAAGAAATTTTGGGTGGAATATCTGTTGTCCTCATACCATAGATTTAACCCCTTAGTGACCACCAATATGCCTTTTCATGGCAGTCACTAAGGGGCCTTAGGCTAGGCCGCTGCCTTTTCACGGTGGTCCAGTCTTGCTCCAACACCGGCGATCAAAGTTTACTTCAATCGTGTCCGTTTAACCTGTTAAATGCCGCCGTCAATAGCGACCGCGGCATTTAACTTGTTTACAGAGTGAGTGAGCTCCCTCTGTCACCCATCTGCGGCCCGCAAATGCAATCGCGGGTCTCCGATTGGTTGTCATGGCAGCCGGGAGCCTGATAAAAGCCCCCAGGTCTGACCTGGACATATGCCTGTTAGGACGCGCCGGAGGCACGTCCTAACAGATTGCCTGTCAGATTTACACTGACAGGCACTATTACTCTGGTATATGAAGTATACCAAAGCATTATAGCAGCGATCTGAAGATTGCACAGTAAAGTCTCCTAGCGGGACTAAAAAAATAAGTAATTAATGTGAAATAAAGATTATTAATAAAAATTGCAGTAAAAAAATAAATCAATTTTTTTTCCATAAAAAGTGGTTTTATTTAGTAAAAGTGTAAAAAATAAATAAAGTACACATATGTGGTATCACCGCGACCATAATGACTCAATTAATAAAGTTAATCTGTAATTTAAACCGCAAGGTGAACACCGGGAAAAAAAACCCGCAAAAAACAATGGAGCAATTTTTTTCCATTGCCCCCCAAAAAAGTCATAATAAAAATGAATCCATAAGTCCCATGCACCCCAAAACAGTACCAATCAAAACTACGTCTCGTCCCGCAAAAAAACAAGCCCAAAAAATCACTACATTGATGGAAAAATAAAAAAGTTACGCCTCTTGGAAAGCGACGATGCAAAAACAAACAATTTTAGTTCAAAAGTGTTTTTATCGTGCAAAAGTCGTAAAACATAAAAAACCTCCACATATGTGGTATCGTTGTAATCGTACCGACCCATAGAATAAAGGTAACATTATTTACGCCGCACAGTGAACGCCGTCAATTTAAAACGTATAGAACAATGGTGGAATTTCAGGTTTTTTTTATAATCCCCCCAAAAAAGTTAATAAAAGTTAATTAAAAAATTATATGTACCCTAAAATGGGCTATTAAAAAGTACAACTAATCCCGCCAAAAACAAGTCATCATACAGCTATGTTGACGAAAAAATAAAAAAAGTTATAGCTCTTTGAATGCGACTATAGAAAAACAAATAAAATAGCTTGGTCATTAGGGCCTAAAATAGGCTGGACACTAAGGGGTTAAAGCCGTTCCATTTTAATAAACCTATTAGTATAATACTTGTTGAGGATGATACAGAATTGATAAGTTACATGTAACACAGCTATGACTGTACTATACTAACTATGACTAAGAGCATTTGCCGTCTGAAATTTGCCAACCATTGAACTTTTCATAGCGTTGGATTTTATGTAAACCAATGTGAATTTTAAACTGGATTGAAGTGCTGGAATTTCCATACCTCGGTGAAACCTAAACATCTTTGCATTCGTAGCCAATTGATACGAGAGACTAGAGGCATTATAAGTAAGGGGGCACTGTTAGTGAACATATGTGTTTTTCGGAAGGTTGCTATATGGATGGAAGATTTGGACATACCATCTATAAGACTGATCTGTGTATGCATGAAAGCAAACAATATTACTTTCACCCCAATCCCAACAGCAGGCTTTCCTTTAAAGAGCTTGTAATATAATATAATAAAATTGGTCTGTACATTTCCAGAAATAACGGCACTCTTGCAATGTGTGTGCGATTGCAGTTCGGCCCCATTGACTTAAATGGGTCTGAGCTGCAATACCAGCCATAGCCTATGGGCAAGAGTGGCACTATTTCTGTAAGAAAGCTTATCCCTTTTTTTGATCATCTTATACAATGTCTTGAAATCAGCATTCATGGACCAAATTTCGTGTTAGTGATACCCATGTTTCGGGATATTGAGAACCCCCCCCCCCCCATATCTATAATATAAAACAAGACTTAATTGGGATATTAATATCCAGATTTAGAGATCAATACATTTTAAGATATACTCTTTTTATGATAATGCTACATCTTGACCCACAACTTAATCTTCTAAAACATGACTATATTCAATGGTATTTCGATGGTAGGACTGAAATCAGCGGGTGAATTCAGGTAATTATTGGCTGTTGTTTATATAGCGCCAACATTACACAGTGCTGTACAGATATTGTGATCAGCCCCTCTCTCCAATCTGATTTCCAGATACACTAGAGCCAATACATTTATTAGTATATTTTTTTTTATCAGTGTGGGAGGAAATTGTGTTTTCCGAGGGGGAAATCCAACCAAACGTGGGGAGAATATACAAGCTCCATGCAGATACAGAACTTGGGTGGACAAGAACCCCAGTGCTGCAGGGCAACAGTGTTATCTACTGAGCCACCATACACTGTAATCGAACAAATCTTCCATGAGTAGTATTTTTATATACAATCTAATAACTCTTGCAATATATAATAGTATTTATATTGTCTACACCATATCTACTGTACAACCTGCGCTTAATTTTTTTTATAGTCAAAAACTTCAGTCCGGGCTTTGAATACAGCCATATTTACTCATGATCCAGATATTTGTACTTACTAGAATGTAATAACTAGAGAAGGTGCTTACTGGTAAAATACATTTCACAACAGAAGAGATTTAAAGCCCCCGAGCAGACATTTGAGCTCTTAGTAGTAGCCTCCACCCATCTCCTTAAGCATTTCACTGAGTCATGCATTTCTACAGGGCATTCTATTGCAATGTTCTTTTTTAATTTTAAAGAGTCTACAGAGAAAAAAATAAAACAACCCTTTAGTGAGAGCCACTCAACAGGGATTATCCGGGAATTGACTGAATGACCCGAGTTCCATCTCTAAGTTTGACCTCTGACTCTCGGGTCATGTATCCCTTCAACTCTTACCTTGTAGCTAAAGAAATCTAAAGGCAACCAACAAAGACAGTGTCTTTTCTTTCAAGCCATGTTTTTGTGAGCTTGTTGTGACAAATAGTGGAAAGATAATAGTCTTCAGAACATTTATTTTTTCAGCTGTTGAAATTAACAGAAAAAGTAGGGAGAGGAGGTGGGAGAAAGGCAAGGTAAATATTTCTGAAAGGAAAACAACCATTTCTAGGGGCGAGGATTACTTTGGGTTCTCTAAACAGATAAAGTTCAGTTCTATATACTTGATAGACCCATGAAAGACTGACATTTGATGAAATACGAAAGAGTGACACTAGAATGAAGAAGGTCACTTGAGAACTAACTTTTTGAACTTGAACTTGACCTTTGAGTCATAGCACAGGATCACGTTTTTAGTGTTAGATAGTCAGGGCACACCAGAATTACTATTGTTAAGTTCTACTGGTGGAGTTGACTTCATCACACAGACTGTTCTTGGCTTGTAAAGTATAATTCTTTCAGGACACTAATGTTTTATCTCATATTTTTCCAGGCTTGCGGGATTAAACATTAGTCAAGAGTACAAAATGTTTTTGTATAGTGACATCACATTTTTTGAGGATATATTACTCCCATGGTAAAATGAGTTATTTTTCCCCAAACTTTCCATAGATACATTTTCTGTTATATAAGGAAAGATCCGTGATGTAAACTTAGAAATGAGATAGCAATTTAATGTTAATCTTTTTGTGTTTTATTTTGCCACTAACTTCTCCTGTCTGTTGAAATTCATACCGCAGGATCTACACTTTAAACTGGTTTAGATTACCTAGTGTACATTTTACTTGATTTGAGGCTTCTTAAAGTGGTTGTTACATAGGGCATATGGACATCATAGACGGGAGTCCGAAGCAAATTAAAGTTCTCAATCATCTGAACGAGCGGCTCCTGTTATAGCGGACATGAGCCGTCCTTATATTACAAGGACAGGTATTCATTTGAACGACTGCCATGTAATGCTACATTTTTCTTGCAGGGGAAATGCCAGTCTGACCACGGCCTCCCCTGGCATAATCAGTTGTTTGGGGGGGGGGGGGAGGCAGGACTTATGGCGATTAGCTAATCCCCCAGGGGTCGCATTCTGAACTAACCTGCAAGGGGGCTCAAAAGTCATTACAATTGCATATTCTGGCGCTTCAGAGCAATTGTCACTACTCAAGAGTGAAAGTGTAAAGAGTTCTCCTAAGCCAGACAGAAGACTCCCACGAGATAGGAGAAAGTTCAAAGTGGCCCCTTGCCGTACTAATGGTACAAGGTATAGTAGTGGTAGAGGGATAGGGAAAGGTATTGGGGTGACTTGCCCTCTATGTCTGAGTGGATCAAAGCTGATCATCTTACATACTTCATGGTCTGTCTGAAGTGACCTCACAGAAACCAGTTTTTAGAAAATAACCAATCTCAACTCCTCACCAACAGTTTATATGCTACAAACATTGTGATCATCAATAGGGAAATAATATATAATCAAACACAGATTAGTTCATCTGGGGATAACAAACAACAAAAAAAGGACAACAACTTTTAATAGGTCACATATTTAGTATGCTGATAGCTGTTGTATATTTTGTGCGTTAAGAATGTTTGTGCTTCATCCAAATTGGCATACAAAAAGTAAAGCTGTCCAATAGGATGAAGAGAACGTTATTAATAAGACTTGTATTATGCAATGTGGGATATATTGAACAGGTCCTCTACCACCCAAATAGTTATGGTCATCCTGCCATCGTAACATTAACATCTTGTTTTTCTTAAGTTAAACTCAATAGATTGCTTCAGACTAAGTTATAACATTTATCAGACTGATAAATCCTAGGACGCAACTGGGTTATCTAGCTAGAAAAATCTCATATACAATGGGAATTCTTACAGAGGCTCTGTCACCACATTGTAAGTGCCCTATCTCCTACATAAGGGGATGGGCGCTGTAATGTAGGTGACAGCAGTGCTTTTTATTTTAAAAAAACTATCTGTTTTCACCACTTTATTAGCGATTTTAGATTTATGCTAATGAGTTTCTTAATGCCCAAGTGGGCGTGTTTTTACTTTAGACCAAGTGGGCGTTGTACAGAGGAGTGTATGACGCTGACCAATCAGCATCATGCACTCCTCTCCATTCATTTAGTCAGCACATAGGGATCCTTTTAGATCGCTATGTGCTGTCTTATACTAACATATTAACAATACTGAACTGTTTAGACAGTGAATAGACATTCCACGGGATGTCTATTCACAATCTCTGCACTTCGTTACTCTGTCTGTGGTAGTTACAGCAGAGGAAGCGTAATCTCGCGAGATTACGCTGTAAATGACAGGTTACAATGAGATTACGCTTCCTCTGCTGTAACTACCACAGACAGAGTAACGAAGTGCAGAGCTTGTGAATAGACATCCCGTGGAATGTCTATTCACTGTCTAACGATACTGAAGTGTTTAATGTGTAAGTATAAGACAGCACATAAGAATCTAAAAGGATCCCTATGTGCTGACTAAATTAATGGAGAGGAATGCATGACGCTGATTGGTCAGCGTCATACACTCATCTGTACAACGCCCACTTGGTCTAAAGTAAAAACACGCCCACTTGGGCATTAAGCAACTCATTAGCATAAATCTAAAATCGCTAATAAGGTGGTGAAAACATATCGTTTATTTAAATAAAAGCATTACTGTCACCTACATTATAGCGCCCATCTCCTTATGTAGGAGATAGGGCGCTTATAATGTGGTGACAGAGCCTCTTTAAAGTGTACCTCCAGTTATTAGTGTACCTCCAGGGGTTGTGGTGCTTTACGGAGTTCTGTGCCCCTTCGGCTCCTGTCAGCTTCTTTTGGTTACATTTGGTAGAGGTGAAGATGGGCAATAGATTATAAAGCAAGACTATATCTCTTTTTTTACCTCTCCTGAAGGAAGGGTTAGGGATAACCCTAATTCTAACCCAAGAAAGAGACCACTCGAAAGCCATACTTGATGAAAATGTTTTTGGAAATTCACTGGTAAATTCACTGGTTTGTTATAATTGCTAAAAAATTGCTAAAAGAAATAACTAAAAAAATTCATTAGAGACGAACCTTGGAATGGTGGTGATATAGTAATAGTAAGTGACAATCTAGGAAAATAACAGAAGAGATGAAAAAAAAAGTTGCTGGAGAAAACTGAACAGGGCGACTAGCCTGTAAAAAAATACTCCAAGGGTGCAGTAGCAATTCATTTAGGAAGTCAAAAACATCCCAGAAGACCATTGTAAGAACTGTATGTATCTCTTGCCTCAGCACAATAATACTTTACAAGAGACCAGGCAAAAAAATTAGATTTATGGGAGAGTAGCAAGGGAGAAGCACTTGTCACGTTGGGTTCGTGGACCCACTGGGCCGTACTGCCTTGGTGGTATGGCAGCTGGCCAACAGGGCGCAGGTCACAGTCCACAGTTCATATAAGGTACCTGTGGAAGCTCGGACAGTAGCAAGGCAGGCTCGGCTGGGTCTAGGCAGCGGGTAGACGTCAGCTGTGGAGCAGCAGGACAGGCTTAGATACAGCACAGCACGACTACATCACATCACGGCACTAGAACAGGATAGCACGGGATACAGGATGCAGGATACAGGAACAGGGAACACTGGAACTGGAAAACACTAGGCAAGGATCAGAAGGGCCGAGGCCTACTTATAGTCCAGGAAATCATGTGATGATGATGATGATTGTTTTGATGTGTGCGCGCTGGCCCTTTAAGAGTGGGCACGAGCGTGCGTGCGCACCCTATGGGACATAGCGGTCCGGAGCGTAAGTGAGAGCTGGCGTCTCCTAGGAAGGAGATGGGGACCAGCGCTCACAGATCCATGGCTGCGGGCGTCGAGGGGTATGTAAACCAGGCGGCCCGCGGCCATGGACGCTACAGCACTGCTATAAAAGGGTAACATCAATGCTCACGTAAGACTTTCAAAACTAGATGATCCAAAGGCCACTAGAGAAATGGGTAAAGGAGCAGATGAGTCACCAGTGGAGTCCTTTGACCAACCCAGGTCATAAACAACAAATACAGTAAGAACATAAGTAAAGTTTTAGATCCGTTTAGTGATGCAGTTGCATGACCGGCAATATCTAATTAATTCACACAAATACCCCAAAAAGATCCACCAAAATCTCAAAGAGAGGGCTTAAATCCTCAACAACATTGAGGAAACTTTTATGGAATTAAAAGAAGAGTCTGTTTTTAATAAGCTAAGTTGGTGGAAATGATTCTTAGGTTTCAGATGGCAGTTTTTACATAATATTGGTGTGGAATATCTTTGCTCCTTCAATAACTACAGAAACATTGTCTAATATTAAATTCAGTTTAAGATCTGATTGAATATATTTAGTGGGATACATACAAATGGGGGCAAATACTTTTTATGGGCATTTTGGTTTGGAAAGTATAGTTAAGCCAACTGTCCTATGTGGCTCAGCATGCTGCGCTATTATGTTTGGCAAAATGACGGAAACCATGTCGGTGGACCAACGGAGCCCATTAATGTTAATGTGTTCTGTCGGGCACCGATGGTTTCCATCATGCAACAGATCTTGTGCTTCCAGTATTTTCGTTGCTCTGCTCGTATGATGGAGAAACCTGAATGCAGATGTGAACCCGGCCACATGCAGTTCTGCTCACTAAATCAATAACCATACAAATTGGGTCGGGGAATAAATGTGACATGTGGGGCTTGGTTGACTTGTGACATGTTGTACTTTGTTGACAAAAGTACAAATAAAATAATTAAAATTATGTTTCTTCTTTCTTTAAGTCTTTAAAAGAAGATACACAGGGTCGTAACGATAAGGGGTGCAGAGGTTGCGTCTGCACCCTGGCCTAGGAGCCTGTGGGGGCCAAAAGATCTCTCTGCTCCATATGAGGGTACCAATCCTACAAATGACGTGTGACAGTCGGGGGGCTCTGTTACAAATTTTGCATTGGGGCCCAAAAACTTGACGCTATGCCTCTGTATATGTATGAACCTGCATGAACATATATATGAGGCTACAACATATCCTACACTTATTAAATGGATCATTAAAACTAAGTCCTAATCGCTCTGTGAAGCTGACTTCTCCTGACATTAAAAACTTCAGTCTGGAGGTACATGGAGACTGCCAAAAGTTTTACACACAATTTGGAATAATTTTAGTTACAGTTTTGGAAGCAAATTCTGCATCTAATTTGTTTTGTCTTCGCCACAGGAAACTTCCAATAGTAACATGCTGCTTAGATTTTGGTATTTTCAGAGATAGTTGGCTAGTTATGAGGTAGACAGCTTTGGCTGTATGGACTAAGAAAAGTGCTTAATAACAAATAATTTACCGCTTAAACATCAAAGTGGTTATCTTATAAAGACAGCCCCTGTCCATATGCCCTATGAGGGAATATGGATGTAATAGACGGGGACGGGTTTTTTTTTATAACAGTATCAAGGAGTCTGGGAAACGGGCAGACCGACTGGCATTCGAGCAGTGCCTATAGCTAGAGGGGGCCATAGACACAATCAGATACAGTGCTTATTAAAGTTTAAAAGGGTATTCCGACCAGATATATATGGCATACCCAGAGGATATACCATAAATGTCCGATGATGGTCGAGAAGGGGAGGTCCTGTGGTCCCACTTTGCAAACCAAGGTCGTCAGCGGCTACCATAGACAGGAGGAGAGGACAGGGAGATCCGGCAGTGCATATGCGGCTCTCACAATTGAAATTTATGGGAGAAGTTATGCAAACAGCCAAGTGCACTTGCTTGGCTGTTTACGAAACTCCCATACACTCCAATGGACATTTGTAGCTGATTATATTGCAAAATAGGAGTCCCAGGATCCATCATATGTGGGGGTCCTTGAGGTGGGACATTCACCTATCAGACATTTATCGCATGTCATGTGGATATGCCATAACTGTCTTTGGTGGGAAAACCTCTTTCAGGGTCTACAAAAAAATGCAAATGCTGACTTGAAGAGAGGTAAATATGTATGTATATATGTAGATATTTATGTATTTGGTCATGTGTATCCACATAGGGTCTACATGACAGCCCTGTACATGACACGGATCAGAAATGGAAATGTGAAAATAATGTCATCAGATTTTTCACAGAAGAGCAGTCTTATGTTTTATCCCGTGTGAGAGATTATATCTCAACATGGTAAGGTGTTGAAAAATGTATATATTTGTATGTACGCTGAAGGGTCTTTTATATCTTTCTTATGGTAGATTCTCCTTCAGAATGTCTTATTACTGTGCAGAGTTTTTTTTAGATACAGGCTGCAGGGAAAAGTAGCTTCTGTGCTAGGACAGTATTTCCTGCCCCCGTGTTCTGGCAGTTCAGTGTTATCATAGGACCACCTGATTTCATAGCAGCTAGTGAGATTCTAGTTTTAATTGTTCTAGCGCAGGTAAGAAAACCAAGGAAATTCATGAGGTCCAATGTCCCTGCGACTATGATAAGCTGCCAGAGCGCAGGGGCAGGAAGTGTTATATAGGCACAAAAAATGCCAAAAAGTTTCAAAAGCTCTTATCGTCGCCGATTTATATATATATATATATATATATATATATATATATATATATATATAGTAAGGGATCTGCCAGGTACTACGTCTGTGTATACTCCCGGGATTAATCAGTCGACACCTGAGGCCAGACCTCTTAGACTGACACCGGCTCCCACCAACCAGGGTGGCAGGCTCAGGAGTGGGAGAGCCTATCGCGGCCTGGTCAGTCGGAGTTAGCTCCGCCCCATGTCCATTTATACCTGCCGTGTTCTCTTCCTCAGTGCTTGTTATTCTTCTTGGATTCCTGGCCCCACTGCTGCCTTGCTCCAGCCTGCTTCTGCCGTGCTTCTGCCTTGCTTCAGTTCCGCTTATCCTGCTTCGCTTTGCCCTGGCTTGCTTCCTGCTCCGTGCTCTCGTTGGTATACTCCACTACATCCTGATCCTGACTGACTCATTCACCGCTCCGTTTCCTTGCGGCGTTCCGTGGGCTACTGCCCCTTCCCTTGCGTGTTCCCTGTTTGTTCTCCCTTGCACTTAGACAGCGTAGGGACCGCCGCCAAGTTGTACCCCGTCGCCTAGGGCGGGTCATTGCAAGTAGGCAGGGACAGGGCGGTGGGTAGATTAGGGCTCACTTGTTCCCTTCACCTCCTTCCTGCCATTACATAATAACAAGCCCATACCTAGTCTACCATTTCTCCTACGCTGACGCTATCATGGACCCCCTTGAGACCCTGACCCAGCAGATGCAGGGCCTCTCCCTACAGGTCCAGGCCTTGGCTCAGAGGGTCAACCAGGGTGACGCTGCCTTAGTAGTACCCCTCACCTCACCTCTAGAACCCGACCTCAAGTTACCTGACCGGTTCTCAGGGGACCGTAAGACTTTTCTCTCCTTCCGGGAGAGTTGCAGACTTTATTTCCGCCTAAAACCTCACTCCTCAGGTTCCGAGAACCAGCGGGTGGGTATCATTATATCCCGACTCCAGGAAGGGCCCCAAGAGTGGGCCTTCTCCTTGGCTCCTGACGCCCCTGAACTTTCCTCCGTTGATCGTTTTTTCTCTGCCACCGTACATAACTATGATGCTAGGAGCCAGGGTAACTAAGGGAACCAGGCATCTTGGGTACCAAACATCTCATTACCAGAAACTATTGGTGGCCTGGGTTGCCTAAAGACGTTAGGGCTTACGTCGCCGCTTGTGAGGTTTGTGCTAGGTCCAAGACCCCTAGGTCCCGACCTGCGGGCTTACTATGTTCCTTGCCCATTCCCCAGAGACCTTGGACCCATATCTCCATGGATTTTATCACCGATTTGCCTCCATCTCAGGGCAAGTCGGTGGTGTGGGTGGTAGTAGACCGCTTCAGCAAGATGTGCCACTTTGTGCCCCTTAAGAAACTACCTAACGCCAAGACGTTAGCTTCTTTGTTTGTTAAACACATTCTGCGTCTCCATGGGGCCCCAGTCAATATCGTTTCTGACAGAGGGGTACAATTTGTTTCCTTATTTTGGAGAGCTTTTTGTAAAAAGTTGGAGATTGATCTGTCCTTCTCCTCCGCCTTCCATCCCGAAACTAATGGCCAGACGGAAAGGACTAACCAATCCCTGGAACAATATTTAAGGTGTTTCATCTCTGACTGTCAATTTGATTGGGTCTCATTCCTTCCCCTCGCCGAATTTTCCCTGAATAACCGGGTCAGTAACTCGTCAGGGGTCTCCCCGTTTTTCTGTAATTTCGGGTTTAACCCAAGGTTCTCCTCCGTTTCTCCTGGTTGTTCCAATAATCCCGAGGTAGAGGACGATCATCGGGAACTGTGCACAGTCTGGGCCCAGGTTCAGAAGAACCTAGAGGCGTCCCAGAGCGTACAAAAGATTCAGGCTGATAGTAGACGTTCTGCTAACCCCCGGTTTGTCGTCGGGGATCTGGTCTGGTTGTCGTCCAGGAACTTGCGCCTTAAGGTCCCGTCCAGGAAGTTTGCTCCCCGATTTATTGGACCTTATAAGATCATTGAAGTCCTCAACCCTGTATCCTTCCGTCTGGAGCTGCCCCCATCCTTTCGCATACATGACGTCTTCCATGCCTCCCTCCTTAAACGCTGCTCCCCGTCCTGGTCCCCCTCGAGGAAACCTCCTGTTCCCGTTCTCACCCCTGAGGGGGTGGAATTCTTGGTGGCCAAGATTATGGACAGTAGGATGATCCAGGGCTCCCTCCAGTACCTGGTCCATTGGAGAGGATACGGGCCGGAGGAGAGGACTTGGGTACCTGCTCGTGATGTTCACGCTGGGGTATTGATCAGGAGGTTCCACCTTCTCTTCCCCACTAAACCGGGTCCTCTTAGTAAGGGTCCGGTGGCCCCTCATAAAAGGGGGAGTACTGTAAGGGATCTGCCAGGTACTACGTCTGTGTATACTCCCGGGATTAATCAGTCGACACCTGAGGCCAGACCTCTTAGACTGACACCGGCTCCCACCAACCAGGGTGGCAGGCTCAGGAGTGGGAAAGCCTATCGCGGCCTGGTCAGTCGGAGTTAGCTCCGCCCCATGTCCATTTATACCTGCCGTGTTCTCTTCCTCAGTGCTTGTTATTCTTCTTGGATTCCTGGCCCCACTGCTGCCTTGCTCCAGCCTGCTTCTGCCGTGCTTCTGCCTTGCTTCAGTTCCGCTTATCCTGCTTCGCTTTGCCCTGGCTTGCTTCCTGCTCCGTGCTCTCGTTGGTATACTCCACTACATCCTGATCCTGACTGACTCATTCACCGCTCCGTTTCCTTCCGGCATTCCGTGGGCTACTGCCCCTTCCCTTGCGTGTTCCCTGTTTGTTCTCCCTTGCACTTAGACAGCGTAGGGACCGCCGCCAAGTTGTACCCCGCCGCCTAGGGCGGGTCGTTGCAAGTAGGCAGGGACAGGGCGGTGGGTAGATTAGGGCTCACTTGTTCCCTTCACCTCCTTCCTGCCATTACATATATATATATATATATATATATATATGTATATATATATATATATATATATATACATATATATTTTTTTTAACATAGTTCTTTTTAACGTAGTTTTTCTATAGTGGATTTGTTTGCTCCCTCCACTTGTTGCTAATATAAATTCTATGACGACCTGACAAGGATCTCAATAAGTAATAAGGAATATTCAAAATGCTAAAAATCAAAGACTTATTATACACACACTTGATGTCACTGACACTTGTCTTTTGTTGAGCAGCATTATCCAGTAACCATCCTGCCAATGTCAACTGTCGAACCATTGAGAACAATAATGGGCTCAGGTGGAACATTTGATGTTTCCAACGGAAAATAAGAGCCTATAAATGTAAATGACCCTTCCCTTTAAATGTACAGTGGGACAGAATCCTGCCTTGTTTAGCGCCTTCATGCAACGTTAGGACGCTTCATGCTTTTTAACCTCAATTTAATGCCAAAATGACCCTAATACCAAGGTCCCTTTAGGGTTTTACGAACATCAAATTTTCCGGTCGATCAGATGTCACTTGCTTAACATTTCCAGACTGCTTCTTCGGTGACATCGCCTTATACTGGATTCCTGCTTACCTCCTGCTGAATAAGTCCCAAGGTCACTACTGCGTGGACTCCTTGATCTCTATACAGATTATGACATGGATGATTGCCCTCATCTCCTGCTCATTGTTCTATGGTTTAAGACAAATCTCCATTCTAGTTCTGTTCCAGTTGTCCTTTTAATCTGCTTTTGCAAAAGTGTCCCCAGGCCCAGGAAATCAGCTTTAGAAATTCTCCTTCTCTTGTCTGTTTGCAATTAACAGCATAACATGAACCACAATATACTATTTTAGATTCGAGAACATCTAATCATGATGAAGGCTCGTAGTAGTGTGTGAACCATTTGACTCTTGGTTAATGTTGTATCTTTTATGAGAAAATTATACACTGTCATTGGCTTAAATAAACACTGTACGGCACTTTACATATAAATTATGTGACAGGTAATATATATGTATATGCATATTTTATATATTATATATTATGAGACATGGATATTAAAAGGGACTAAAAATAAATCTAATTTTTTTATTTTTAATTTTAGAATACATGGCAGAGTTATGAATACTTTTTAGAACATGATTTCCAATATTATCCCTTTGCCATCAGTGTTGCACTGTGTAGTGGCTCTCTACTCTAGTTAGATACAATTGGGTATCCCTTAGGCTGGATTCACACGAGCATGTTCGGTCCGTAATGGACGGAACGTATTTCGGCCGGAAGACCCGGACCGAACACAGTGCAGGGAGCCGGGCTCCTAGCATCATAGTTATGTACGACGCTAGGAGTCCCTGCCTCGCTGCCGGACAACTGTCCCATACTGTAATCATTTTTTCAGTACGGGACAGTTGTCCGGCAGCGAGGCAGGGACTCCTAGCATCGTACATAACTATGATGCTAGGAGCCCGGCTCCCTGCCGTGTGTTTGGTCCGGGACTTGCGGCCGAAATACGTTCCGTCCATTACGGACGTAATGTGCTCGTGTGAATCCAGCCTTATTACCTCAAAATGTCATAGTAATTTTTTGGGCAGTTTTGATGCAGGTTTTGGAGCAAAACACAGCAGTGGATGTAAAAGTGGTATTTTCTTTATACTTTTCCTTCCCTTTGGACCCAGAAAAAAACTGAGCAAGACTAAATATGTGAATCCAGTCTTAGAGGAGTTGTCCCAAGATCAACATTTATCACCTATTCACAGAATAGGATCTATATGTCTGATTGCTGGCGGCCCCAGAGCTAGGACCTTCATCGAGTCCAGGAACAAGGGTCCGAGCCCCCCATTTCTCCTCACTGCACATCTTCAAGGGGAGCTTGAATCCAGTGGCAGTACAGCTCCATTCAAGGCACATGTGGCTGGCAGAAACAGTCGAGCGTTGTATTCATAGGCTTTAAAAGGAGCGGCACCGCGCACTGAGGAGGAGTGGGGCCCCCGTTCTAGTGATCGTGGGGGTCCCATTTTTTGTGTGTTCTATTATGACATTTTGAGGTAATGGGTTAAGTGTCCAAATTGGGATTCCCTTTTATTGACTAAAGAGCCGCTACAGTGATCAGCTCATAGAAACCCAATGATTTCAATCGGCCCTTTTTAATGTTTTTTATCTACTATATGAAATGAGAATTCAGAGATTCACCCATGTGGACCCCCAGCTAAAATATGAGCTATGTGTCCACTGAATAGTGTTGTCTTTAATCTTCCCTTTGCACAGTCCATGGTTTCCCTCTATAATATACAAATATGAATACATGGTGCAATGACAAAAAGAAAAGTCGTATTTAGATCAACCTCAGCTTTGCCTTCCAGATATATATCCCACCATACAGTGGCCATTGGGTTATTAAATATAGCGATCATAATTTTCTTCATCTCTGCTTTTCTCCCTCATATAGGGTCATGGTCTAACTCAAGCGTCTATTGACATAAAACATCATAAAACAACTTCTTTTACTAGACACAAAGCAGAAACCGGAGGGCATTAAATGCCCTAATGTCAGTTTTACAGCAAAATCTGTAAATTCATGACACCCTGCTAAGTATTTAGCTCCAGGAGAACATAGTGAACGTGATCTCGCTTTGGCGTTCTGTCTTTTGGCTATTAGAGTTACAGCGAAAAAAACCTTTCTTTTTGGAAGAGGAGCCTGAAGGGCAGTCACACCTTCGACCTATAATTAACTGGAAGGCTTGTCTTTGGCATTGACCTGAACCTAGATTTCTAAGTAGAAGGTGAGATACAATCATTTAGTTTTACTTGTTGATATCGACCAAATCTACAAAGATATGATTTTAATTGACGAATACAGAATAGAATATTAAAAATATAGAATGAATACAAATATTACTTATATATGGCTCCAACAAAGGCCATACTGTTTTATGCATACTAGATAGTATAAGCAAAAAATTACACGAGACCAGTCGAGAGGTATGCGGAGTGCTTGGTTGACTTTGATTTCCATCAATTCATAAGCGCTCATGCATGTGACTGTATTACGGCGTAGGCTCTGTTCAGATCTGTGCTTGTAATTCTTTTATTCTGTTCCATCATGGGAACAAAAATAACGTAGGCACCAGATCGATCATATGACGAACACAATTGCTCCTGACAGAACCAATTAACTTTAAGTGGTTCCGTTGGGTTTCCGTCTTGGTTTCCATCATTTTGCCGAACAAAAAAACAACTGAATGCTGCGCAATTTAGTCCAGAAAATAGACATAAAATATGACGGAATCTGCGACGGAGGTAATGTGAACAGAGCCTTAGTGTACCTCTGAGTTGTATGGATCTGTACTTTGGTACACATAAACTTCTATGGGGCTCTATTGCACTTCCGAATGCCTTCCAATGTTACCATATTTTGGAGCTATTCTTCCAGTGGCCAGTGCCATATATATCATCCTGTATCCAGACCCTACCTCTTTGCCCATGTTCCTTATAGCGCTGTGGAGATTATGAGTCCGATTTTTTAAGCTCGCTGCGCCTCAGTACTGTCTATTCGTTCGCCTGTTTGTGTGGCGCAAGTTACTTGCATGTGATTTAGTATTTGTGTGTGCCAGATATAATTGTTTTTTTGCGCCATGCTCCACATGGTAGTTCGTATTTGTAGAAAATAGGCGTGATTTTGGCTTGTTCTAGTTGGCAACATATTTTGGCCATCTTGTACACATTTCTAGCACAAACATTTGTTGCAAACTAAACCAGCTCCAAGGTGCTAAAAAGTTAGACGAAAGTGTCCAAAGTTATGCCAAATTTGAATGCAACATGAGCAACTGTGATAAGTTTAGTGCATCTAGCCTAAACTGAAGACTATATTAGTAAATTTCCTGGAATGTTTTCTTTTTCATTTGAAAGGGAAGATTTCTCAACATATTAGAAAATCTCTTTTTCCGTGAATTTAACAGCATCATTAGACATATCTCCACCCATGGATTCATTTTTGATCCAATAGTTGCATCTGACAGAAGGTTGCTTGGCTTTAGACTTTTCCTACAGACCGGCCCATAGTAACTTCACCCAGACTGCAGAACAACAACATACACCAGACCACACAGAATTATTCTACTCAAAAATGCTTAAGTTTGGCACCATTTTGACTTTTTGATACGACCATCTGGTGACCTTTACCCCCTTATGACTATTATATGATTAAGAATATAAGTCTGCTTTTCAGTAGCCGACATACAGTATGGCCTATGTGTTTACAGCTGGGGTTATATCTATCTTCCACTATTTCATACATTGAAACCCAACTTTTCCCCTTGGGTTTCTAACTATGAAACGAAAAAAAACAAAAAACTTCTGAGGTTACACCGTATTTACATTACAAAAAATAAAAAGCGGCACAGTTATTTTATACGCTGCCCTCTAAAGATTAAAGCTCCTTTGACCAGAAGGTGCTGATCTTTGGGTAGTTAAAGTGGAACATGATCTATAGTCAGATCAGAAAATCCCTTTCACATACTGAGTCCTTTTCCCGGCAGCTACTAT
Source organism: Rhinoderma darwinii (assembly GCF_050947455.1). Taxonomy (NCBI): domain Eukaryota; kingdom Metazoa; phylum Chordata; class Amphibia; order Anura; family Rhinodermatidae; genus Rhinoderma; species Rhinoderma darwinii. Next base: position 384,078,519 of record NC_134690.1, read on the forward strand.
CAGATTCCAAGGGGGGAAATTCTCACTTATTTGCTCCGAGCGAGAAGAGAAAATAGTTTTCCTTTCAGTCTAAGAAGTGATTGTTTACCAGATAGAATGAAGTTTTATTTGTTAGAGGATTACTTCAACCTCTGCTGGTACCATAACTAACCAGATTAGAATAATGAGTCTACAGTTCATTGAATTCTCTTTTTTTGCTATTTTTTTAAAAATCTTTTTATATTTTTTTTTGCCTTAAGTGCACTGGGCCATAATTAATTTATATCACTTGTAGAAACAAGTAGGAGACGGAGAGAGAGACAGGGGGCCGACATGAAAGAAAACTTTTAAGTACATGAAAGGCGTTTGTAAGGTTCTAGAGAGTTGGATATTACAGAGGAGAGATAAAGGGTGGGAAAGTTATTAATAGTCATATTCACAAAAACTGTCTTAGGGAAACATGAAGTGACGGATTGAAAGTGCCAGATATAATGCGTAGGATAGGACCTAGTTCATTATGATAGCAAATCTATGGTCAAAACTTTACTAGCCTAACATTTGCAATGACTAAAGATATCCATAGATATTACTATTATCTTTAAAACGGTTGTCTTATGTTATCGCCGGTCAAAGCCACATCTGGCTATACCGCTCCCGAGAGGCAGGAGCATGTATACCATAGATGCCCACGATGCACTGATATGGGTCACTTGGAGAGAGGTGGGTCTAAGCCGTTTGCTACTCGATGGCAAGAACATGTTCAGAACTCCCCTCTCCAGACAAGTTGCATTGTTAGCAAGTAAGAGGATGGGGAATTAGATCAATGATGTGGAGCTAGAAATAAACATGGCAAAATTTTTTTTTTCCGATTTTGACTTTTGCTTTGGGTCCCCTCTCTTTTATGTATACCACTGCCCAGCGTTAATTTCGCATTAAATAACTGCCTTCAAATGAGTGGTCATCCGGATAGAGCAAGGATGCGCCGAGTCGGCTCTCTGTATGGCTCATAGAGGGCTTCCTGAACAGGGACCACATACATAGACGTTTATATTAACTAATAGTCATCATGAGACAACCCCTTGAGCCAGAAAGTCCGGTAAGTAACGATTGTCAAAAACAACCGAGCCGACGATAAGCAGAATGGGTGTGCATCAAAGCAAGCGGGCAGCAATTAGGTCAGTTCTCTTTAGCTATAGCCGATGGCTGCACAGCACTGACTGAGGGGGTGTCATTTTGACAACCTCAGACTTAAAACCGTGCAGTAATGTTTGCTTCTGCATAGGGAACATGGACTTTTAGGCTGTGTTCATATCTGTGTCGGAGGCTTCGCTAAAAATGCGGGACAACAAAATAGAGAAGCATGCCCCCCCCCCCCTGGTTGGATGATAGGTGTGAGGGTGGCTATTTATCACTATTTTGTACCTGTGCTACCTCCCTCATAACATTGTGGCTTGTCTGCATGCTGCTAGGAATTTCCTTGTATCAGTATGTATGGCCTTTTCTGTGATTTTGGATGGATTTGACCCCATAAGGGTATGTCCATACGTAGCATAAACACTGTGGATTTTCCACAACGGATTTCATTGCGAAAAATCTGCAGCATAATACTGTAGCAACAGAGGGGATGAGATTTGAACAAATCTCATGCCCATGCTGTGTAAAAAAATATGCAGATGAAACGTTCATAAATTGACCTGCGGTGCGTCTTTTTAATTCGCAGCATGTCAATTTATGCTTCAGAATTGCTGCTTTAATGTTGCGGGTTTTCCCCATTGAACTCAATGGGGAGGTAAGACCCGCAACACATAGCAGATGTTGCGATTTTTGCAGCGAAAAAGCTGCAATTCTGCTGTAAAAATTGCATTTCGGAAAAGAAAAAAAAAAAACGTATACTTACCCAGATCTGTCTGCTTCTGCATCCAGCCCGGCCTTCAGGGATGAAATTTCATCCCATGTGACTGCTGCAGCCAATCACAGGCTGCAGTGGTCACATGGGATAAAACTTCATCCCAGGAGGCTGGACTGCAGGACGTCAGAGGGATGCATCGCCACGACTACGGGTAAGTATAGGCTTTTTGTTTTACCTGCTTTTTTCCGCAGCGGACATTCCGGCCGAAAAACTGCACCACAATTTGGTGTGGTTTTTCGGCCGGTATTCCCTGCGGGGTGCTATATAGTGCTTCAATAATTCTACAGCTGACATCATGACATACTGATCATTTAATGGGGTATTCCAGCCTTTAGCATTTTCACCTCAGATGGACTGTTTCCATTAGCCTCATAGACTTTGAATAGAGCGGCACCACACATGTTCGTCCTCCGCTCCATTCAAATTCCCTTTTGTGGCTGAGGGGAATGGGGGACAAGCAATCGGACCCTCACCAATTTAGCATTTTTACCTATCCAGTGTATCGGTGTAGAAAATATTGCAGGCTGGAATACCCCTTTAAAACAAGCTGCTGCCATGAAAGTTATTACGTTTGATGCATTTTGATGCACAGTGTATATTACAAAACTGGTCAGTGTGTGTTCAAAAGTAAAGACTATTCCTTTAATAATAATTCATTTTCAAACAACTTTTTTTTTCTCCACCCCCTTGTCCCCCTGGCTCCTGACCTTTCCATTTTTAATCTAACCTCATTCCTCTTAGACTGATGAGGAGGAGAATGCCACCCTACCCTCTGCTACTTATACATCTTAAAGCATTGGCAGGGTGCCCAGGAGGAGGGTTGTCATTGTGTGCACGGGTGATGAGCTCAAAATGGGAAGCAGATGTGCCTGCAGTCTGGAACTTTAATAAAGCAAAGGCACTTGGGGGTTTCCTAAAACCACAACAGGCTTTTATTCACACTATAGCCTCACATCAATACAAGGAAGAAACCAAAGCAATCCAGGTGTTCCCTGCATCCTCAAGCATAGTATGAAAGGATTACAGGGATTTCCTTCGGGCACAGTGACTTTCACGGTTTCGCTTGCTGGGGCCTGTCCTTGCTTCCAAGTTGTTTGCCTGAATGCACGGTACAAGCTACCAATTGGCTTCCTCTAACAACCCCCACCATCCTCCTTCTCCACAGAGCTTGAAGTCAATCTGTTTTCTTTAACTATTTAATAGTTCATAATTTTTGACTTTCATAAGGTAACTTATCTGGCCAAGTCTCTCTAAGTAGAGCGCTGGATGAGTACAGGTCACGGTGACAGAATATTCAAGGAATGTACAAGGATGAGTGAAATTCCCAGGAGTAACAGCGCGTTCTTGCGTTAGTGGGAGCTTCATAGTATCTGACTGAGTCACTACAGATCCTCAAAGACTAATGTTTCTTAAATACTCAGGATCTCTTTATTTTTTGCTTCTGTTTTACCAGTAACATATTTCATTTTTGCAATATAACATGTATAGATCAAAGCTGCTCGGTGGTTTTGTAAGACAACCGTGTCTCCAGGCTCTGTAGGGAGAAAATACTCCCAAAAAGTCATAAATACAATAGTCATAAAGACAGAAAGGAACTCACCTGTCAGGGGTGTAACATGAGACCATTAAAACCAAGCCCAAATCTAGTTTATGAGTCCCATTTGTTACTCGGCTCTTATTAGATTGAATTTGATGATGTCTAGAGTTTTTGGTTACCTGCTTAGGAACACGGCTGTATTACAGCTCCATGCGGAGCCATAATATGGCACCCATGAAAGTAGTTGGGGCCGTGCACCTCATATGGACTCCAACAGGACCCTTTGGCATTTCTTTTGCACAGTGATGTTTCTGGTCACCCGCTGTTCCAGAAATGTCAACACAACTAAATTCAAGTGGCGGGGGCGTTATAGTGTCCAAGAATATCGCTGTGCAGCAAAAATCTGTGAATGAACAGCAACTCTTAACTAGCACTATGGCCCCTTCATTCTGCGGAATGTGTTGGTCCCGCAGTTGGACCGCCACCAATCAAGAAGAGACGGCATATCCTAGCGATCACCAGCATTACTTGTAATGGTATGTTCATGCGCAAAATCAAAAAACGACTGAAAATGACGGAGCTGTTTTCAAGGGAAAACAGCCTCTGATTTTCAGCCGTTTTTTGGTCGAAAACGTTTTTTTGCGGCGTTTTTGTGAAGCCGATTTTGGAGCTGTTTTTCCATAGACACAATGTAAAACAGCTCCAAAAATGGCTGAAGAAGTGACACGCTCATTTTTACGGGGCGTCTTTTTGAAAAGGCAGCGTAAAAAGAAAACATCTGAAAAATTGAATTTAATGGGCAGATGTTTGTAGTCATATAGTGACCGTTTTTTCAGGCATATTTCAAGGCGTTTACCCCTGAAATACGCCTGAAAACACAGCGTGTGAACATACCCTAATAGAGTGAAAAAAAGTCAGCAGTCTGCTATAGTACACTTACAATAAGTTTTCCGAACTGGAACACCCTTGGAATGCCTCTAGTAGGGTATATGGATGTCATAGATGATGTGCATGTTCCCTGCTCGGAGAGTACTGCAAAGAGTGTCTCTTTCTTTGACAGACCTCAGCATAGCCATGTATTACATGGTCGCTGATTCATTTTAATTGGCACCATGCACTACCACCACCAGGAAATTGTGCAGCCAGCTGATCGCTAGGACGTCCTTCTTTAGAAAAGGTGTTGACCAGTTTGAAATGTATTAAATGAAAAAATAAAAAAGTCCTGGCACATGATTTTTCTGATCATTTTAGAAACTATAAATTCTCGGGGATTAGGTGTGAAAAGATATTCTGATACTTAAAAACATGTTGCTCACTCCACTACAATCAATATTTTCTTTATTTACACCAATTTGGTCAATGACTCTGAGCCGCTGTAATGTTCTTACCTAAAAATATTTCACAAGTAAAAATCTTCACACTTAGAAATCACTTATCGTTGGCATACTGCTTTACAATGAGGTTTCCCAAACACGGACTGTAGTAAAATGAAGAATGACATTGGTCATTACAGGCCAAGTAGCTTTTCGTTTTACTCCTCCAATTCCCAACATTATTTTTCTTTGAAGAGTGACTGCTCGGAAGTGTTTTTACGTGCACGGTAGTTTGTCATTGTTCTCACTGTTATTTTGCATGATTTTAGTTGTGGATTCAAGGAATAAGTGTGGGAAACCCGTGATGATCTTTTAAACAGGAAATGGGCTGAACTTAAACCTTCCTGACATACTATTGTTCATAAGACCAGGAGGGAAACAATGTAAAAGTTGTGCCAGAAACAAAACTGGGTCCTTCACCGCAAAACATGTACAGATCACCACACTGGGTATCAGTAAAATACACTGGTAGAATCGCCAGGTTCTAGTAAGAGAGTAGGAAGGGGGAAAAAAAGACTTTATTTGCATAGCAAGCAAGAAGTAAGAACTGGGTAAATATTACAAAATCTTTATTGCTTTCTTATCTTTTAATGTCACCAAGACAATTGTCCTTTGCCCCCTCCATTGATTACAGTAAGGGCTGGACGGCCTACAAATACTGTAGGATAGTTTATCAAGCAGTGATTCACTCCCCTGATTTCTCCATCAATATACTGAGATGTATACCCATATTAATCCCTATGGAGGCCGATGTAGTGAATGTCTACCGGGATACCCCTGGTACCACTTATCAAAAACAAAAGAAATGGCTGGCAAAATGGATGACACATTTTTTACTACCCTACCATGGCAGCCTCAAGAACTAGATGATCTTGGTCTTCTGATTTTGGGATGTTCATGTTTTAGGGTTGTTTCATGAAGAGGGTCCGGCTTCTCTAATCCCTGGTGGTCAGCTGTTATCACTGGATGAAGTCACATTTGGCTGTACATGGGAAATGTAGCGTTATATAGCATTACATACCGGTCATTCAAATGAATGCTCAACAATGTAATGTAAAGGTCGGCCAGAGTGGTAGACGGTCTTACAGAGCATCTCTCCATCCTGGCTCCTAGAGGGAGGTTCCCTACCTCTCTATGATGTCCATATGCCCAAATAGGACATATGGATAGGCTTTAATGAAAAGGCAAAAATTTGCAATTATTAGTACACTTAAAAGTTTTAAAAATTATATTTTTTCTGTCTAACCGATTCTTTTGTGACTGATAAGACTTTATTTTTAAAAGAAATATAAAAGGGCCAAAAATGCTAAAAAAAAACTAAAGATGTTTTAGCATTTTTTGGCCTTTAATTTTTAGTAGTGTAATTTTACTTTAAAATCAAGTCCTAAAATGGGTTTACATTTCCGAAATTGTCACAGTTTTTGGTGGATTGGTGGATTGGGATGGGGTTAGAGTTATGTATTGTTTTGGTGGGAATATTTTCATTATTTTTTATTTTAACTTTAAAATGTATATTTTACACTATACTTTTCCTCTGTAACTAGTGAAAATCTGACAGGTTGGTACCGGTGGTTTGATGTCTATGATTATGTTATGATCAATAAAGTTATAAGCATGTCTTATTCAGGGAACTCCTTTCCAGATGCTCTATGAGGAGAAATGAGCTAATAGACGGTAGCCCCTTTCTACGATCTAGAGCCAAGAGTAATATCCAGAGCAAGTCTCTGCTTGTGGTACAATAGACGTCCATTGAAATAAACATAATAATTTTAAAGGACTCCCTCTGATGCTTCAATTTTGGCTTTGATTGGGACAAAAAAATTCCTGACATAATGGCACATTAGCTGAAGTGTGTATAATCTCAACCTAAAATGTTCTACAAAGTAATTGGTTACAAGAATGAAAAACAAATAAAGTATTGAAGAAATATTAGGTGTAAATGTGCAATGTATGAATCATATACAGCAGTATTTATACAATGTAGTCATATTTTATTACACACTATCATGTGTTCTGCGTATCTCTTGTACTTTGGAATTTAATGCATTGCTTTAGATAAGGAGAGTTTAAAACAGGGGTCGGGCTTATATAAATAGGTGTAGCTATACAGGATAAATATTGTAAAACATTTATAGGTGTATATGGGTAAATTATAGAAGACTGGCTATAGAGCTGCATCACTAACAGTGAGTGTAGGTGTAGTTTTCATAACTACATAGTAACGGAAAGCATTGGTTGGCCACGTCCCCTACACTAAAAATCTGTTAAAAGTGGTCATTAGAATTGGTTGTCTGATTTAGAAAACCTATTTTCAAATATTCTATTAAGGAATTTTTAGTTAATGGATGGACTTTCCTTGTTCAGGACACTCATTTAATAGTTAGTTCAGAGGATGGCTACAAAGAGTGTCCTTTGCTCACATCCATGCACTACACAGAGAGCCCATTGATTTCAATGGGAATTGTGTAATACTTCATTTTGCCTGTGGTGGCACTGCAGGGGAATTTAACACTTGCTACTAGTTTTCCCGACATTTTATACACAGTTATATGAAGGGTGATTGATGAGAGTTATCAGAATATTATTAGGAGACCCTTCTAAGCAATCAAAAGCTGATAACCCCTTCAATGGGTAAGAATGTTGACAGTCCATCTATTATCGTGATTCAGGACAATAGAGGATTGGTTGTGGGGGAAGTTTTGTTCCCACCCTAGATGAGCTGCTTACTCCTTCTTCCCACACTGACCTTCTTACTCCATAGACACAATGTATACATCCAGCTGAATTTGCATTCAATTAAAGAAATTGGTGCTGATAGCTGAAGGACCGGCAGCAATCTTTTGGGCATGGCCTCCTTCGTTTAGAAGGAAAATATTTCTGCATGTGTCAAGGAATCTGAGATTATGTGTAAAAGGCTCAAATATCTCAAGTTGCAATGCTTTACATTAAAACATTGGATCATATGTCATCTTGGCACCTGCTATATCTCAATTCTCTACATCCACTCACTGTACTTTGGAAATGTTCCAGAAAAGAAGAAGTGTGGGAGAGGTATTACTATCAGAGGAAATGTAATGCACAAATCTTAAGATGTCACAACTGTTTAAGACTCAACCTTTTGATCAAATAAACTTTATGGGTTTTTATTTCCCCTTAGAAATGTTCTCATCCCGACTCCTTCTAAGCGGGTTTCACCTTCTCTGAGTACACAGGATGAGACCCCCTTCGATACCATAGAAAGTAAATTCAGCGGTGGCCTAACATGTGCAGTCCCGCGCCATTCACATAGGGAATTATGGGAAAACCGCTTTAAAGGGAGTCTATCACCATAAATTTACCTATCAGACTAGAACAGAGTAATATAGGGTAAGCTCACCTAAATGTAACGTTATCTTGTTTTTTTCACATGGGTGCCCCCTTTTCTGAGAAATTCCCTTTATTCAATATATGCAAATGAGCATTTTGGAGCAACAAGGGCGTCACCATTGCTTCAAAATGCTCTGTTTTCTTTACCCAGTCCATTTCTGCCTCCCTTTTTTCATTGATTGACAGGGGCCAGGCAGTGTAATATCAGAGTTCTCGCCTGACCCGGTAGTCGCCTGAATGCGCACTGCTTCACAATCGGCGCAGGTGCAGTACACACTTGACGTTTCACCGGTCTAATCGGCAGTACCTCGCATGCGCTGATGATGTCACATTACAGCTGAAAGGGTTTCTGGTAAAATCAGTCTGACACTGGCTGGTAAAGTTTACTGCAAGTAATATATAACTTAGCATATAATATTCGAGTACATTACAGAGAAAGGACTTTTGTTTACAGGAAATAATCAGGACATCAGATATGTTAGTAACTCGGTTAATTTTTCATCAGAGTCTGATAAGATTTCTGCTTGACAAGAAGTTCAACAGGAAAAAAAGAACACCACAAACCTAAAACAATAATATTGTTCAATACAGTAAGAACATATAAGATGTAAGACAAATAAGAAAATATATGACTGTGTCACATGTATAGAACAGTCTTATATGGAAACCAAAACCAAGCTACTGTACGGTATTCACTGTATCAGTTCAATGCTTTTACTTGTTTGGCAGATTTTATTTTCTGGTTACCGGTAAGTGGAAAGCTAGGCCTAGATGATGTGAGATGTGCACCTTTCAGTATATTTAAAGTACATCTATGATGAACCCATATTATGGAGTTGCTGAAAGTAAATGTCCACCCTTGAGCACCATCTTGTTTTTGTAATCTAAGGAGATCAATTTTGTACTGATTAATTTCATATCTTTATAGGGGTCAGATGTCCATTTTTTGTGGTGCAGAGCTCAATATCCCCTGTATAGAATTAGATGATAAAATCTTAGCTGCCGGTAGCTACCACTAGGGGGAGCTTAGGAGCTTACTGCATGCTGTTTTATTATTGAGTTCAAGGAATAAACAGTATTCAGTAAGCACCTTAGCTCCCTCTAGTGGTGCCTACAGGTTTAAACTCTATGTCTATTCAGGGACTTTGGAGCTCAAGTGGAAAAATGATGCTCTGACCAATAAAAAGACATGTTATTAAATTAATCAGCATATCATTTTGGTTCTAAAATATAAAATATCCTAGAATTCTTGCACAAATTGTGCTAGAAAGCACAGGCAGGTGCCAAATTTATTATGTGTTTTAGACTCCTTTTGCAACTTCCTAGACAGTTTTGAAACGTGACTAGTAAAAAGGGCATGGCTAAGAAAAGTCACAAAATGCACTCGATTTATTAAGGGCATGTGACTTTTATCATGCAACGTGCGTCACTGTGATACATTTTGGCACAGTTTCTGTCTGTCTAGTTTTATTCTGTCTAATTTTAGGACAGAATTAATAAATCTGCCTCATGGTGTTAAAAGAGAGACATTCACTTTAAATATCAATACCCTAATATAATATCATTATCAAGGAGCCATAAAAAGTGTTCTGATAATAAAAATATTGAGCTGCTGTGAATTTCAAGTCCCAACCTATTTTTTAGTTTACATGGTGTGTTTTATAACAGGCTGTAGTATGGAGTCCATTTACAAACTACAGGCATAGTCAACAGCAGTGTGTAGTCTACTGATAGATTTGCAGTCTACGTCAAGGAGTTCTGAGTAATTTCCCCTATGTAATATATTAAGGGGTTGCTTAAAGGAACACTCTGGGCAAAACTGAATCACTGTCATGCCTAGTTCAGGGTCTGAGGTGGCGGAGCATGACACAGGGATTTAGAGAATTTCCCATTAAACACTTTTATTAGCTATTGTCATAATTGGTAGAAATACTTAATTCTGGGGACCACACCGCTGTGACCCCAATTGGATTTAGTATGTCCTAGAAGCGCAAATGGATGGGACTGTCCCTTCATTTAACCATGCACTTGCGTCAGTTGGACATGATCAGAACAGATGTAAAGAAACATGTTTCCATTCAAGCATCTTTAGAATGGTTTGGGCTTGTCAAAATCTGCATTCGGGTTTCCGTTGTTTTGCTCTGTCAGGAGCAGAACAATGAAAATCCCAGAAGCAGGAATCTCGATAGAGAAAAGCAGCCCCTGACGGAACCCATTGTCTTTAATGGGTTCTGTTGGGGAATCTGTGGTTTTACCGGAAACAATAGCGCAGCATGCTGTATACTGGTATTTTCAGCCGGATCTGCGATGGGGGCCCCTATTGATGTGAACAGACCCTCAGAAGTAAACAAATATATATATTAGAAAGTTGGATAACTTTTTATTGTACAGTTATTAAGCTATTAAGTACAGTTATTAAGCTTTATTTACATACATGGGTCTTTGCATCTGACTGACTATAGAGGGCTCTATCGGGGGTAATTTCCCCATAAAGCCCTCAGCAGTCAGTTAGATGCTCAGACAGCCCCCCTTTGCAGTATAGTAACTACTAAAGACTCTATGTGGGGGGATTAATCTCCGCCACAGAGCCCTCTGCTGTCAGCAGAATGCTTAGACCCCCTTGCAGTACAGACCTCACTCCCTACTGTTGGCCGATCACTTTTAAATTAGTGGGGGCAGGAGGCTGAAAGGACACCCGGAAAGATCTGCATTTAAATGACTGAAAATGCAATGTCAAATATAGAATGCAAAGACAATGAAAATAAATAAAGGTGTGCAAGATAGGAAAATATGTGATTACCACACCATGCTGGTGAGATTAAAGGCCCCGTCCTGTGAGGGCAAGAGTGGGGCTGAGACTGAGACCCCACGCGTATCGCCGTTGGTACGGCTTCATCCGGGGACACCACTTAGGCAGGGCTTAGCGTTCGCCAGTAAAAAGGCTAGCTCCCCATTATTACCCCAGTACCCACCACCACCAGGGGTACCAGGAAGAGCCGGATACGATTCAGTACCCCGACCATCTGCAGTGATGGTTGGGTACTGGAGGACCACAGGCTGGTATTACCAGGCAGGCAAGGGACAAATACCGTGGGCCTTCTCACACTGGTAATGCTAGGCTGTGGCTGGTTAATTGTATGTGGTGGGTTCTGAAAAATAATGGGGAGCCCATGTCATTTAAAAAAAATAAAAATTGAAAAAACAACGTGGAGTGCCCACATTTTTCATAACCAGCCAGATACAATAAAGCAGCCACAGCTTAGCATTACCAGTGTGGGAAGGCCCACGGTTTTTGGCTCTTCCCAGCCTGATAATACCAGCCCGTGGCTGCCCAGGTGCTCAATGGGTACCAGGGTAATAATGGGAGGTTAGTGCAAGCCTTTTTACTGGCCAAAGCTAAGCCCCTGCCTTAGTAATGGAACGCTGTCAATCAGCCAGTGGCCATTACTAAGGCGCTAATAAAGTATTAAAAGAACACAGAGACATAAGATATTTTTTTAATTGAAATAAAAACTCCCTCATGAAACCTTTTTCACTATTTTATTTAAAAAAAAAGTAGATCATCGAAGTAGTCCAACAAATCTATGACTTAGTCCAAACGGTCCAGCGGAACCTACCAAAAAAAGAAAAGTTAGCAGTATGAACTATTTTTTTACATAGCTTTAATTTTTTTGTTTAAATTTACATGTGTGAATGGTCCAATAGAGGTTGGCTACTTGGATTTCTTATGATATTTTTGTGGATGAGGGGGGGGGGGCATTTCAATTTTCGCCTCAGACAGTAGAAAAGCTGGAATCGGCACTGGCCCTCCCCATACAAGGGTAGCTAACTTATTGGAGTTGTACACAGCAACAATCCTAGCCTGCACTTACAAAAGTGATGTCTATGGTTCCTGTGCATGACTCTTTGTCGTTCTTTTTAACAATTAATTTGACAGAACATATGAAAAGAAAATATTACCATATAACAGTTAAATAGGTTGTGGTTACAGAAGGAGGAAACTAGTTCTAGTAACACAGCGACTATCCTAATTTGCATGTTTGCCCAGAACTGGTGGCTGAGATATTGCATGCTTAAAGGTTTAAGGTAAAGTACATTTATGACGCGTGAAGACATTTAAATGGTCATCCATATATATAGGCGGCTGTTTTCAGGAACACAATGAAGTTTGTGAAGTACATAAGATAAAAAGTCTCACGTTACATATGAACTGACCTACAGTGTGTATGTATGTATGTATGTATGTGCTTCACTCCTCTAGTTATATGTTTGAATGTGAGATCATGTGGTGTAAAAAATGTTGGTGCCCTATTTAGAAACTGAAAAGTCTAAAATGCAAGTTATTTTTATAGATTAAAGCTATCCATACACATAAAATAGATGTCTGCAATGCTGGAATATGTACAGTAAAATGTCTTTACCCCAGGATCAAATAATTTGACTATTCTCATAGATCAACACTTGGCAAAAAAAAGTTTCAATTTGGAGTGGACATCAGGGCCGCCATCAGGGCAGTATGGCTTGTACTCCAGCCACAAAAATAAAAAAAAAGGGACCAGCCTGCCACCATTGCCCCCTGCTGCCCTTATAAAATTTGTTTTAAAACTTAAAAGAAAGACCCCAGTGGTAGTTAGTTTTGAGAAAGGAATGGCACCATTATATTGCCGAGCCCGTTCTCTTCTCCAAAGTAACTACTGCTGTGATCCTGCTTCACAAGGTACTGGCGCTGGCCAGTGTCAAGACCTTATGAAGCAGGTCCCCAGTTTTATGAGCTCGAGGCGTGTCGCGCTTAGAAGTTAAGATTCAAAAGGACTCGACACGGGACATAAGGATCTGACCTGGGGTTTGCATTAATTTGGCACTCTAGTCAGGGTCTGAATTAATTTGGAAGTCTGATTTTGCTGTCTCCACCCTGCGTCTCCTCCAGTTTGCGTCTTACCCCTGACCCCTCCTGCAATTTTTTTGTTGCCACCCCTCTCCTACTAATGGGGGGTCCAGGTGCCTTGACTGTACGGTGCCCAGAAATTTTTGATGGAAGCCCTGGTGGAGATAATCAATAACAAGACTGCTTAGTAAAAGTGATAATAGTCCACAATAAGCCATCTCTATAATATTTATTTATTGTGATGCCACTATGCTAATGTTAGAATGTGGCAAGACTGTAACCCTTAGACACATGCACATGGCCGTAATACAGCTCCGTATAACCAGGAGTTATACAGAGCCATCATATGGGGTCCAAAGAAGTCTATGTGTAACGGTGTGACCAAAACAGAAAGCAGATTACGTAAGCCAGACGGGCACAGGAGTGGGCAAGCAGCGCACAGTCGTAAATGGTAGGTAGTCAGGGCAGGCAGCAGGGTCAATGCCGAGTATTACAGGATAATATAGCGCTAAACCACCAAACGGGAACTAACAAATACCTGTTGCTCAGGCACTGAGAGATGGGGGAAGGGCGCTTTTAAAGCATGCAATGCGTGTCTGAATTTCTCTGTAACCGTAACGAACTGTACCCACTTTTGTACTATTAAGAGTTGTGCCTCAGGACTCGAGAATAAAGTCCCTTTTACACTGGCCAATAATCGGGCAAGCGAGCGTTCAAATGAACGCTCGTATCCGATCTATTGCCCTGTGAAAACAGGGCAACGATCAGCCGCTGAATGGGGAAACACTTCTTAATCGGCTCATCACATCTTTTATGCAGCAATAAATATTATGGTTGTCGACAGCACATTTCCTTGGGGACGAGCGGTCGTAGTAGCAAATGCTCGTCCCTATACATAACCGACCAATGAATCGAGCTGTCTCATTTTCACGGTGTCCATTTTCATGGCCCATATTGGCCGGTGTAAAAGGACCTTTAACCCGTTTATGACAAAGGACGGATATATCCGTCCTATGCAGGTGCTAGTTCCCACATAAGGACGGATATATCCGTCCTCTGATCGTGTGGGTACTGCCACTGTACCCACGCGATCAGCGACAGGAGCACGGCTGTTATACACAGCCTGGCTCCTGCCCCAACTGCCGGAATCTAAGTGCTCTCCGATTCCGGCAGTTTAACCCATTCGATTCCGCTGTCAATATCTACAGCGGCATCTGATGTGTTTGACAGAGGGAGGGAGCTCCCTCTGTCACCCCATCAGCGCCCCCGTGCAGCAAATCGCGGGGCGCCATTGGGTTTCCATGGCAGCCTGGGGCCTAACAAAAGTCTATTAGGCCCTGCCAGAGTTTTACACTGACACGCCATAATGCTTTGGTATACAAAGTATAGCAAAGCATTATATCTGCGATCTAAAGATCGCAAAGTGAAGTCCCCTAGTGGGACAAAAAAAAAAAAGTTAATTAGTTAAATAAAGTTTATGAAAAAAAAAAAAAAGATTACAGTATAAATAAAATAAAACCACTTTTTTCCCCCTAAAAAGTGGTTTTATTTAATAAAATTGTCAAAACAAATAACACATACACATATAAGGTATTTCCGCGATTGTAACGACTCAAACAATAAAATTACGTGCAAACGCAGGTAAACATATAAAACCTTTATATAAGGGGTTAAAGTTAACTTATTGACGATAACAATGGACTAGCGTGTCCCTTTTCTCAGTGTGCTAATACTCCGGGGGTGGTCCAGGTGTTGACCCTAGTGTCTTATCCCCTTCCGGCCTGCTACATGAATACTTCTATACTATAAAGCTTTATGATATTTCATACATTTATATATCTATATATGCTATTCGCTACTCTCTCCTCCTTTTTTATGGGAGATGTGAATAAAAGTTGAAGGTGAGCAGTTTCCTCCTAAGCTTCCTCCAGTAGTGACTACCGGCAGCTAGAATTTTATATTTTAAGGCTATGCATTGGAATTGGAGCTCTGTATCATATAAACTTCCTCCCACTCCTTTAAAGATATTTTATAAAATAAAGCAACTCAGAATTTTGGACCTGAAACGACATGGTAATAAAAATAATAATCGATATTTACAGTACCTTAAGATGACCCGATGTTAACATATTATGTCAACAGTTTCTTCCAACTATTTTGAGGGGATTTCCTAAATCTTTCTCATCAAAAATGTGGCAAAAAAATTTGGTAAGGTAGGTTTTTTTTTATGATTCATTGGAGATTATCTACTGTTTTTAGGTTCTTGGATGAAGGCCGATAAATGATCATGAAGAGTTCAATGAGTGTTTGCTTCTTGGGTGAACTGTAGGGCGTACGTTATGTGAATGCTCATTCCATTGAGTTGTATCAGCCATCACTTATTTATGAATTGTTCCGAGTTGTGATTGTGTAATTACATGCTATTACTTAATGCTTTATTATTATAATGATTTTCTTTAGAATGACTTTCCATTGAAAAGCACCTATTACAGATCATGTGTAAATACAGACAGAGGACCAGTCAGCTACAGTTACATGAATGCACATATGTTTCTACTAAATAGCCTGTAATCTGTTTTCTTGGGGCGGTGTGTTTAGTTTAGTTTAGTTCTTATTAAATTTTTGGTTTTGTGAAGAAGCCAGATTTACATTAAATGGGATTTTGGGTTAGTTTAGGAATCCTATTTAACTTGTAACGTAACTTCCTTGTAGGTTTCTTCTAACATTTGCACATGGTAAAACACTACAGAATTTAATAGATTTTTGAGATCTTTTTATTTATAAGATATTACAGCAGAATGTGACATTTCAAAAATTGTTGGGGGGGGGTAATGAGGGGATATTATGTGATGATGACATCTTGCCGTTGACCAACCAATCTGGCCAGGTATGTGGGGTAAAAAAAAAAGAGTTTAGAGCTATAAATATTGCAAAACAATCAGCGACTTGCAAATCCTACTTTGAATTTATGATATCAATCATAGTTTGTTTCATTGGATCAGATTGGATTCATTGGATAGTTTGTTGGATCAGACTTCGAACTAGACTTTCCTACACGCGGGGCAAAATTCAGTTGGCTGCTCTGCTCTATCTTAATAACAGTGGCTTCTTGGAGTACCTTACCCTGGCACCCAGGCCGATCATTCCCTACCTTAACTACACCCCTGCGTGGGATATGAATCATTGCCTAATATGATCATATCTTTTAAACCCAGTATAATATGGTCTAAGATTTTTTTTTTACCTTTGTCTGTTGACAGATACGTTTTGTTTACTTCTGATGTACTCATTATATCCAGTGCCTGTAGATCCCATAAAATCTTATCCTGCTCTTCTCCGGGGCTTATCACATTGAAATAAAGAGAAATTCAATTAATGCGGATTAGGTGAAAATTACAAATTTTAATGGTTATTGGGATAATTTACCGACTCCTTAATTGTCTCAAAGTTCATCCATATTTTTAGACTTACGGTCCCCTTACACACCCCAAAGTGGGCCGTGTAAACGAGCACCGATCAACGAGACAGCTCAATGATCGGCGCTCGTTTGCTCCTTTCACAAAGATCAATGATAAGTAATGTATGGGGACGAGCGCTGGTTACTACGTTTACAAGCGTTTGCTCGTTCATCGGCTGATCGTTGCCCTGTTTACACAGGGCAATGATCGGGAACGAGCGTTTTGTGAACGCTTGTTTGCCCCATAATTGTCCCTTGTAAAAGGGCCTTTAGACTTAGGCCAGATTCACACGAGCGTGTGCGTTTTGCGCGCGCAAAAAACGCTGCATTTTGCACCCGCAAAAGGTCTGTGTGTCACCAGCATATGGTGCGCGGCTGTGTGATTTTCGCGCAGCCGGCATCATGATGACACTCTGGTTTTATGTTTACAAACAGAAAAGCACGTGGTGCTTTTCTGTTTTCATTCATTGTTTTTACTGCTGCTGCGCGAATAACGCGCGGCACCCGGAAGTGCTTCCGTGTGCCGTGCGCGATTTGCACGCACTCATTGTCTACAATGGGTGCGTGCTGCGTGAAACACGGCCAAATATAGGACATGTCGTGAGTTTCACGCATCGGACATACGTTGCGTGAAATTCACCGATAGTCTGAACGTAACACATTCAGTAACACAGGTCCGTGCGACGCGCGTGATAATCACGCACGTAGCACAGACGTATTTTACGTTCACGTGAATAAGCCCTAATTGTTCCTCACATGACCTTTTTTTGATAAATAAAAAATGTCATCCCCTTTTATTCCTTATACACACACAGAGGACTGTACAGATCCCCTAAACAATTCTAGGGCTTACCTTTTGGAAGTGTGTTGTACATGCTATGGGTTACCTCTTTACGTTTTATAAATTACTCTATGTGGGATATCAGAGTTAGACTATGTAATGCATTATGCACTGCAATGTTTTAGCCAATCACATGTTAAGTAGGATTATCTGCCATAAAATTAGCCTAAGAGAGCAAAAAAGACCAGGACTAGGCCAGCAAGTACATGCCATGTCTCTAGGGGATACTTGTACTGTCCTCATCCTGTACTTTAATAGGTGCAGCTCAGTGTATGATCACAGCCTTGGGGGTACTTTTTGTAGAATTACCAGATCTGGACTGGAACACAAGCAATCATACAGGTTTGGCACTTTGCTTACTTTTCAAGAAATTTCTTTGGCTTTTTATTAGATACCTACCCTGATATAACATTTGGCTTTAGAAAAAAGTTTTCTTAGGACCTGTATATGTCCAGCACTCCAGGCAGATTTTCCCTCGTCACAGTAAAAAAATGGCAAAAGGAAAGTGATAACGAATTTGATCGCATAGATTCCTATGTGGTCAGTTTTGTGTCTGGTGGCATTAGTTGTGACGGAGGACCTGAATTTTAACTCAGATCCCCAGTGCTGTGAGGAAGCAGTGCTGGTCATTATCACTTAAATAATTTAAGGGTGCATTCACACAATGTTCACGGGGTACATTTTGGCATATGTGCCTGGAAAGCTCTTGGCACATGCACTGAACATATCCATAAGGCCCCATTCACCGGTCAGATGCCAAAAGAGTGTCCTTTTGGTATTCATCGGAGAGGTATATGTCAGTGAAACTTTTTTTTTACTAAACGATTTGCATAGTTAATTGCACTATTCCTTGCAAAGGCATCCCATAAACACACTGCACCCCCTGAATAAAAAAAAAATGCCCCACACTGAGCCCCCTTAATAAATAAAAAAATGCCCCACACTGTTCCCCTGAAAAAAAATGATGCCAAACTCTATACCTCCTCAATAAGTTAATGCCCAACACTGTGCCCCTGAATTCAAAAAATGTCCCACACTGTGCCCCCTCAATAACATAATTCTCCCTCTTCGTAAAGCACGTTTAGGGCCAGGCTCCTATGGAATGATGCAGGCGGCAGAATTGCGTCATTGCATTGCCTACATCACAGAAAAGGCAATAAATAGCGGGGGACGGAGCCTTTTAAAAAAAATTATTTGTCCTCTGTCCCAGACACCATGAGAGCACGAGCAGCTTCTTAAATTAGTGTGGATTAGTAAATGCTTGTATTTCCTGCAGATGTAGTGGAAGAATCAGCAGCAAGTAAATGTAAACATTCCTCGGGAAAACGAAGAAGAAGAAGAAGAAGAAGAAGAAGAAGAAGAAGACATTCCCAATAATAAGGAAAAACTAAAAATACATAATATTTTTATGTGATCATTCAAAAAAAAAAAAAAAAAAAAAAAATTACTTTGAGGCCAAAAAAGTACAGTAACTGTTTAGATCAGGGTATTTTAGATGTTTGTCACATGTGAAACCTTGTCATGGGAAATAATTGCATGCAACAAAGAAACAGTATTACCGGGTACACAGAAATTCTTCACCATGAGCTGATGATTCATAGTGTGAAGGGCTTTAGTCTGGCGTCATAGAAACTGCGCTGATACAATCATCTTTATGAGAAACACTAATACCGGTAATGACAATAAGTGACAAATTATTTCTATTAACTAAGTGCACAATTGCATATCAATACCAGTAAAATACCAATTTCGGTGGTACATGTAGGACGCACTGCTTTTTCCAAATATATTTCACTCAGATCTTACTACAAAAAAACATGGCTTTAAAGGGTTTGTCCGCTTTGGACCCCCAGCAATCAGCGATCATTTGTGGAGAAAACTGGCAGAAAATGTTAAACTTCCCTGCAGGAGAAATGAAGAATTACATAGTGCCCATTCACATCAATGGGTTGTCTGTGTAATGCAGGACAGGACAGGTCCTCCAGAGCGAGAGACGCTCTTTGTAACCGCTCTTCACTCCGGCCAAGATATGAGGATCCTGAATAGAGGATCTCCTTTTTTTTTTAAACTCAGAATTCCCTAATAGGGTATATGAAAATGTGTTTTCTAGACAATTCCTTTAATTTCTTAGATTCAAGCATTTCGGCCAATAATACGGTGCATATTTTGGAACCATATTTTGCGCTGTATTAAGGACTATATAGTCTTATATGAGGTGCTGTATATTGAACAGAGTTTGGTCCAGTATACAGCAGAAAATAGAGCATAACAGAAGTTTATATCCCCACATATAATCATAGGCAGTATGCGTAGAACCATAGAGATGCATAGATGCTATATATGACATTCCCATATATGAGGATCCTCAAAAAGGTTATGTGCGTTATGCCTAAGCATGTTGAGTTTTGGGGATTATTGGAACAAGCTGTCTCATTGACCAGAAGTGTTTGTCTAGCTTTACAAAACTGTGCTCCTGGCTGTTATTTTACAGCACACTATACAAATGAATACAATAGAGGACCCTATATCAATAATATCCTGGGGCCCCATGCATTGCTGGATCATAGCACCATAGCCATGAAAACAAACATTGTGGTGTTTATGGAGAGGGTTAATGGCTACAGCGATGGACTGGGGTTCCTTGGGTCCATCAGATTCTGGGGGACCACACTACACCTATACAGAACATGGGTACGTCCACTTTAATGGAATTCTAAACTTCGTTGTTATTAGTGCACATGCAGAACATATCCTTAATAAGTTATAGTAGGTTATATCTGAATTAACTCAGTGCCTAGTGACAAATAATTGGTCTTCAAAGTCACCTCCAAATGGGGTTGTCTTCTGCTGAAACTTTGGGACCCTGTGATATTAGGGTTCTATTATTGTGCCAAAAACTGGGCCCACCAAAGGATTCTGTGGTACTCTGGTGGGCCAGTCTAACCATTGAGGCTTGCACAGGCACACTATCCTTGAGGTGCCCCATGAGGCCACCGGGACCAAGGTTTTCCCTTCTATGGACCCCTTAGCAGTTCCAGCAGCTACTTCTATGATATGAATGCCAATTATAATTGTGCCGCCATCAAGATTATTTGTACAATATTATTTATATATATCTATATTACATTCTCAGTTGCTTTTTTATACATATTTTTTTACAAGGACAGGTGTAAAAATAGTACAAGGAGACAACATGCACTTTGCAATAAATATGTGACTAGCCTGAACATTTTCTGTTCTTTTCACACATGGTGTAACTATCAATGGAATCTGGAACAGTTGGATAAACTTGTTTTTCTGTTATTTCTCTGGGTCATGTTATTGAACTGTGTGGATTTTATGCCTTTATTAAGTCAACTCATGTACAGGTTTACGTTACGTTTTCTTAAAAACAGAAGAAACCAGAATTCAAATGAAAACAGAACATAGACCAGTCAGTATAATGAGAAGTCTCCGCAAACTACAAAGAAACCAGGGGTGCAGAGAAAGCAGTCGTATCCAGGCCTTGATGCCTGAGGATTCCATGTAAGAAGACAGCAGTATTATAAAGGGCACATGGTAGGTGGGGGCATGGGCGTAACTATAGCCGTATCAGCTGCTATGGGGCCCAGAAGATGAGGGGGCCCATTTAGGTCCAAGAATATTGTTTCGTTATGTGGGTTGTCGACTTTCTTCTAATGTATTTTGCACTACTTTGTGGGTTCTCTGAAATATGGCACCATTAGCCATACCTTCAATTATTGGTACTTATGCTGCAGTTTCATTTCCCTGAAATCAATGAATTCTAGTTATGCTCAGAGGGGGGCCCTATTAAAAATTTTGCATTGGGTCCAGGGGCTTCAAGTTATATCTATATATTGATAGCTTTGTTCTCTGACATTAACCGCACTTATGTGTAGTGGTGTGGACCAAAGCAATATCAGAACTGGACCACAAATTCAATGCTGCAAAAAAAAATTATTTTTATTTTGCAGTGGTAAATTGTGGATGATGGGCTCACATTTTTATTTATTTTATTTATTTTTTATTAATTTTTTTAAAAGAAAAAAATGTATTCCTAGATGGGAAACTGCATCATTACACTGCATGTGTACTTGTTTGCATGCAGTTTACTTGGTTTACACATTTTAAATTGGGGAAAACCTATAAAAAAATGCAAATAAAATGCCAGGAATATAGAATGTCCAATTCGCAACTATGTAACAAGGGCCGAAAAGTAGCAAAGTCACTTAGGGGACATAAATCCTTTCCAGACATTTGCCATAGACTAAAGAGCCTATTACACCGGCCGATCGTTGATTGGCGCTCGTTTGCTCCTGTCACAAGGAGCTATGGATGGGGACGAGCGGTTGTTACTCCGATCGCTCGTCCGCATACATTATTATCATGTCGGCAGCACATCTGGGAGATGTGTTGCCGACAACGATAATATTTAACTTTTTTTAAACGATACGATCAGCAAATGAAGCAGTGGCTCGTCTGCCTGATAATCGCCCATTGTAAAACCCCTTTTATGGTGCATGAAACAATTCATTAGCAACAAACAGCATAAATGTACGGCAGAGAGATGGTAGGGTCACAGAGAGAACTCGGGTGTTTAAACCAGGGGTTTTCCTATCTTGGACATTTATGGCATATCCACAGGACATTTATCTACAGGACAATTATGGCATATCCATATCCTGCACCTATATCTAGAACGGGGACTTCTGACCCAGTCCTACCTTCTCTTGCTCTCGCTGTTTTCCGACCACTGACAAGGTTGTCAGGAGTATGGAAACCAAGCCAAGTTCGCTGAGCTATGCTATTTCCGTAACCCCCATAGAAGTGAATGGGAATTCCGTAAATGGCGTAGCTATGCTGTTTCCGTAAGTCCAAAAATCTGGAAACAACGTAACTCTTTATGCTAAGCTGTTTCCATAACTCTTATACCAGAGGTGGGACCCGCATCTATCGGACATTTATGGCATATCCTGTAGATATGCTATAAATGTCCAAGATGGCAATACCCCTTTAAATGCCACAATTGTCAACCATGACATCTAAGCAATGTAAACTAACAGAGAGTGTTGGCTTTGTCATCGTATCGTTGGCCCCTGCATTGTAATCGCGGGAGCAATGGCTTTATTTGGCAGCTGGGGGCCTGAAAAGATCCCAGAACTGTTTATTAGGCTGTGCCTTTCAGTATTTCACAATAATGCATTGGAATACAGAGGTATTCCAATGCATTACATGTTAAAATGTTAAATAAAACCCCCATAGTAGGAAAAATAAAAAAAGTTCAATAAGGTACTAAAAAAAAAACATCAATATTTAACACATGTAAAACAAAGAATAAACAGTTTTTAATAAAAAAAATACTTTAGTTGAATAAATAGTAAGAAGACATACCAAAAACGATATATGGTAGCCCCACACTCGTAACGGACCATAGACTAAAGTTAAAATATTAATTATAAAGTATTGTGAATAGTGTGAAAAGTTAAACACTATATTATATGTATACCAGAATAATGTGGTATTACAAACTATGGGGATGGTTATCTGCTATTTATTTTCTTCCCATCATTTTCACCATTATGGCAGGGCTGTGATCTGTGACTACAGCTTAGCCACTGTGCCTTATGGAGTCTAAGGTAGTCTGAAGTCCGCCCCCTGTCTCATCATTTGTTCTTTCCCTCCACACTGCAGTTCCGCCTCTTCAGATTGGCCGCTATGTATAAACACAAGTCTTTAACGCTCTCACCAAGAAGTCAGTGCATGGAGACCTGATTTCTATTACAGCAGGGGAAAATGATCATAAAGTACAGACTTCTAAATACCCAGTGAGAAAAAAGTCTTAGTAAGGGGGAGCCTGGATAGTCACTTTAATTATTATCAATATGTCTATGCTAATAAGACAATCAGCTCTAATGTATGGTAACCTGATTTAGTAATTGGAACACTCATCGACCATGCTCTAAAATATTTATTGGTTGCTAGTGGTCAACACATTGGCATAACTTGAAGCTCGTGGGCCCAATGTAAGATATGTAACTGGACCCCACCCCCAACTATTACTTGTCCTTCACAGTACTTTGTCTCTTTATGGGGCAGAGGGAACTTTTAGGCCCCTGTAACCGTTACCATAGCTGTGCCGTGAATTTACACCGCTGATTGCTCCATGGTCAAGGCGTGACTGCAACCTCTTGCCCCGCTCCCCCATATTCATAGGCCCTTGGGTTAAGGAATAGTATTCAGTCAGCTACCATTAAAAAATGTATATAAGGGCCGATGCACAAGAACAATATGTGCAGCTGTTTGGATTACAGGGGAATATAGGATATTAGGTGTTCTGCATACAGGACAGGATATTACAAGCCCATTTCAGCGTGTTCCAGCAGATAAGCCTGTGCTTCATTCACTGATCCTGCACACATCCAAAAATTAAGATTAATTTCCATATCAACAGTTAAAACAAGTTCAATCAAAGTTGCGAAACTCGGGTCACATTTTTTTTTCTCTTTGAGCATGTGAAACTGGTATTGTTAATCATACGGTATTCTTGTCATTTACATGCTTTCGTTACTCCTTAGGCAGATGATAAATCTTTTTCTCTTTCAACCCCTTCTCATGTTATGACATTTGAAATGCCTTTCTGCCTCACTTACTTTGCCACTGCCATGCCAAAATAATATCGGTGTCACCAGCACCCTCATGTCTTATCGCTAATGCGCTTATCTGATGGTTGTGTCATGTTATTGACAGAGTGATATGACTATCGTCCTTCACATGGATGCAAATTAACAACATTTTATGTTTGTCTTTCATCGTTTCAACTTTTCTCTTAGTTTGAATACTTTTAAGGTGTGCTACAGAGGGAGGTATTTCCACTTCAAGGAAATACAAATTTTACATTTCCCTCAAAGTAAAGGGCACCTTCAGTTAGAAAATGTATCATTTAAAAAAAATAAAAATAAAAAAATTGTTGTCAGGTTACAAAAAATTGGATTCAGATATTTTATTATTTTTGGAATTGAAGGGTAACAACCAATAGGCTGCCATTACAGCTCCCACTGAGGTTGTCACCCAGTTTTATCACCCAGATTTCAAAAAGTAAATCTGCCTAGTTATGCAGCGGTAGATCCCTAATCACCATAATGCTAAAGTCCAGGTTTACCTTCGAGGAGTCTGGAAAGTCAGATGAAAGCTCCTGTGGGAACTGTACTAGGACAAGCATGGGTATGCAAAAGGCTGGTCTTAGGGGTGTTACCTGGGCACCTATAGCAATATTATTTGGGAACTGCTAGATTGGAATAATTGGGTACTATTTGATACACACCAAATATAAAATACCCTCCTTTACATTACAATATATTTATGGGCTGAATTTTGATTTTCCATCATGGTGGTGGAAATTCTTCATGTATGATATTGTGCACTTCTCCTCCCACGTGGTTTAATTCTCAGACTGATTATCGCAATAGGTTTTGCATGGCCTACTTTTAGCGTAGGTTGCATATGCAACAATTGCTTCATTTATACCTATTGTTTCCTTTCAAAATGAGAGCGCTTATATTCCCTGCAGTTACCATACCATTAGCAAACATTGGTTGTTTTAGGGCAGTCTGTGACTAGAGCACTATAGCAAAGAAATACTTAATTTCTGCTCCCCAGTTTAGACCCATGTCAAATTCCTTGGTGACAAAGTGGGTTCACACCACCCTATGTTGGCGCCGTGACAGAAAGTCCCACGGGCTCCGTTTATGCACCACCATAAAGGGCAACAAAATTGTAGGGTAAATACAGGGAATATGATTTCTCTGATGTTTCCCTCTCTTTCATAAGTTTACTGCCCCTTATAAAGCAAACATTTCTAATAATGGAAGTTTATCAGAAAATTTACATATATGAAGTTTCACAATATCCAAGCGCTGGCTATCCTTTGGCTCAGCAAATTTGATCCATAGTAATTGGTGTATTTTATTGATCTATCATGGTGAGACTTTAACCCCTTAACGACATGTCACGTACTAGTACGTCAAAAATAGATATTGGGATGCACTCCTCAATCAATTGGCGTGGTGCTAGTAAGGTAGGGACGAGAATCCCACAATATTGAAAATATACAACCCCAGCACTCACAGAGGTACGCAAAAGATCCAGATGCAAACAAATTTAAGTTTTATTGCAACAAAAGATGGTAAAGTTGAGGTGGAAAGCGACTTGGTAAAGACGTTTCGGCCGAACCTCGGCCTTTGTCACGGTCGCTGTAAGACGATATCACTGGTATGGGTTGTCCGCCGGATATTCCCTGTGTGACACACAGGGAATATCCGGCGGACAACCCATACCAGTGATATCGTCTTACAGCGACCATGACAAAGGCCGAGGTTCGGCCGAAACGTCTTTACCAAGTCGCTTTCCACCTCAACTTTACCATCTTTTGTTGCAATAAAACTTAAATTTGTTTGCATCTGGATCTTTTGCGTACCTCTGTGAGTGCTGGGGTTGTACGTACTAGTACGTGACAGCCGTTAAGGGGAAGTATGGAGCAGGCTCATGGCCTGAGCTCGCTCCATACCCAACGGGTGACGGCTGTGTTATACAGCCGACACCTCATCGCAATCGGCGGGATCAAAGATCACCATAAGGGTATGTGCACACGAGAACTGGCTTTTACGTCTGAAAAGACAGACTGTTTTCAGGAGAAAACAGCTGCGTCGTTTCAGACGTAAATGCTCCTCCTCACATTCGACTTCAATGAAAAACGGCTCAAATTACGTTTCAAAGAATTGTCCTGCACTTCTTTGACGAGGCAGTCATTTTAAGTGTCGTCGTTTGACAGCTGTCAAACAACAACGCGTAAATTACTGGTCGTCGGCACAGTACGTCGGCAAACCCATTCAAATGAATGGGCAGATGTTTGACGACGTATTGTAGCCCTATTTTCAGGCGTAAATCGAGGCATAATACGCCTTGTTTACGCCTGAAAATAGATCGTGTGAACCCAGCCTAAATGCCGCGGTCAATTGGGACAAAAGAATTTCAATTGTTAAAATCAGGGGGTTGCCCTCTCAAACACGCCATTGCGCCCCCCAGCGATGCGATCGGCCGGTGACAATTGTTGTCATGTCAGCCTGGTGCCCCCAGGTCTGCTTTCTTTGTACTCATTTGAAGCCCTGCCTCAGGGAGGGCTTCAAAGGAGACTGTCAGTATCACAATATACTGCAATACATTAGTATTGCGGTATATCGCACAAGCGATCCAACGATCGCTGGTTCAAGTCCTAGGGCGACTAATAAAAAAAGTAATAAACAGTTAAATAAAGGTTTTTTATGTTCCAAAAAAAAACGCTTTTCCCATTTTTCTCTTAAAGTAATGTTAAAAAAATAAAAGTTAACATAACTGGTTTCGCCACGTCCGTAAAAGTCGGAACTATCACAATATGGCGTTGTTTGAGACGCTCGGTGAACGCCGTAAAAATATATATATATAACATGAAAATTGCTGTTTTTTTTGGTAAAAAAAATGGAATAAGAAAAGTCGCATGTACCCCATGTACCAAAAGGGTATCAGTGAAAACTACAGCTTGCCCCGCAAAATTTGAGCTCTTACATCACTAAATTGATGGAACAATAAAAAAGTTCTGGCTCTCAGAACATGGAGACACAAAACATAAAATAAAACATATAAATTTGGTATTGCCGTAATCGTATCAACCTGTAGAATAAAGTGAATATGTAGTTTTTACCACTTGATGGACGGCGTAAAAATAAAACCCCCCACGAAATGGCGTAATTGCTGTTTTTTGCCCATTTCACCCCACAAAAGTTATTTTTTTCAGCTTCCCAGTACATTATGCGGTACAATAAATGGTGCCATGAAAAACTACAACTTGTCCCACAAATAAAAGCCCTCATATGGCTATATAGATGAAGAAATAGAAAAAGTTATGGCTTTTGGAAGGCTGGGAGGAAAAAACAAAAATGAAAAGACTCAAATTGGTGTCCTTAAGGGGATAAAAAAGTTTTTTTCTATGAGGTTGCAACACTAAATACACACACAACAGGGCAGAGTTGGAGCTAGGCTTTCCTTTACATTTCATTCCCTAGCATTGTATCTAATAACCCAAACCAAGGAAGATTGGCTTGTTGGCACCCAAGACCAGGGCACTTGCCCCACCAGCCACATCCTTGCTTCGTCCCTGTAGCAGGGATACATTTGTATCCCATTAAGTTGGACACATTGTACAACACAATATTGACCCCTGACCTCTCATGGATTCGGCGTTTTCTTTGGTTGCCAGGTGGTCAGTCTTGATCTGAGATCAGGTTCAGTTTCTTTCTCTGTTTCTTTTACCTCTGTTGTTCTGTAAGATGATGGATTGTCTTGTTTGCATAGTCACTCATTTCTAATTGTATAGAATGTATAGATTGCTCTTTGCAGGGAATAACCGTTCTTATGGTAGTTTAATGTCACTTTGGTAGTAACATTGTAAGTTTCCTCTTATATTTTCAAAAATTCCTAAATATGTGTTTTATAACTTGTGGTTTTTTTTTAATTACAAAAAATAGTTTCGGCTTGTTATGAAGTGTTTACTAGAGCGGCCTGAGGGCTGGTTACTGGAGATTATCTAATTCTGTTGATTTATTTAGTATGAACAGAAATCCCTTGAGTTTCAGCGCAAAAAAAATAAAGTTTCACCCCATAGGCAAATTGAGACAGACAGATAATGTGTAACATGTGTACATATCTTTACTTGCACTAATCTACAGCACATACACTTTGACTATAGTGCAATAATACATCTTGACATGATGAAACATGATAGGAACTACTGTATATCAATAGATATGGCAAAGGCATACATAGAGGAGGGGGGCCAATAGGGAAATCAAAATGATACTCAATCTTCTGTATCTTTAACCTAACCCCCCCCCCCCCACTCCCAAGATCCACAGCCTCCATTATTCTGGGAGAGAGGCAGAAACAGGACATGGCTTATAGTGTAGCTATACGTTTGCCAAACTTCTGACATGCCATAGTGACATGTCAGAAGTTTGGATTGGTGGGGGTCCGAGCACTGAGACTCCCACCAATCGCTAGAACGAAGCAGTTGAAGCACTCACACTTTGTGTCTGTTCGGCTTTTTCCGGAAATAAATGTATCGTGTACGGACTCAATAGAAAGTCTATGAGCTCGTACTCCGATACATCGGCTTTCTGGAAACGAGCGCTTCAGCTGCTTTATTCTAGTGATTGGTGGGGGTCTCATTGCTCGAACCCCCACCAATCCAAACTTCTGACATGTCCGTATGACATGTCAGAAGTTTGTCAAACGTTTAGCTACACTTTAAGTATAACCTTATACTGATTCCTTTTGGTAGTGCCAGGCATACCTACGGGGCCCGTGGGCTAGGGGGGCCCGACCAAATGGCCCAGTCCCCTGTTTCACCCCATTAATGGCCCCAGCTGGGCATCATCATTCACTATGTGTCTGCTGTCGCCCTCCAGGCTGTCTATTTCTCACTCTTGTTCAGAGACACACAGAGACAGCCAGGCAGGAGGCAGCCTGTTTGTAATCATGGCTATGCCCCAGAAATGTCATATAACTCAGCTAGCCAATACACAGATAAGCTAGCTATCCTAATTGGCCAGCCAAGTCATGTGGAATTTGTGTCCCACGTCTCCCACCCACTGGGGCAAATTTGGATATTTGCTATGCTATGATTTCTATGTACTCCCCTAATGCCAGGCCTTGCTCCATTGCTTCATAGCTTTGGCATAGCCTGTTCCTATATCAGATATGACAGTGGTCAAGGTGACCACTTAGCATTTAAAAAATTTGGCCTAAAATAGATTGTCCGGTACAGAGAAATGCTTCCGTTCCACCAGTGTATCCAGCAACACGACCTGGAAACTTCAATTGTTAATACGGTTTTTACCTTCTTATGACCACTTTTATAGTGTCAAAATGCTTATAACTTGAGGATGTAAAAATATGTAGAATTTATCATAAAGGCAAAAAAGATGGGGCTTGATAACTCCATCTACTGTTTTCATGCAAGAAGATTGGGTCTTGTCCTGGACTATAGGAGGTGTATTTTTCACTATTTAAGAAACTTTTGCATACTAATTCCATTTATTTGAAATTAAGACCCCCAAATTCATTGGATATGAAACATGTTTGTCCACAAGCTGTTTAATTCCCCTTCGCCTCCACATTAAAACATAATATGCAGAATATAGAACAAATGGCTGGAAAGAAAAAGGGTCATTTATACCAGTATTGTCTAGGATTTCGTAACAGGGGAATTGGTGGACACATGCCATAGTCAGTGACTGACTTCTTATGAGCATAAACTTCCCCTTACCCGACTACTTCTACAACGGACTACATCTATGCCTGATGATTTGGTACCGTGCCTCACTTCTGTCTGCTTACAAGCAGTCACCAATAGGGGACCACCAATAGGGGACCACTTTGAAGACCACCACCTAGGCATCATACTGGACGTCATACAGGACATTATACTTTACACCCCAATTTAGTTAGTGCTAACCCTGTTGAGACATGAAGGTTCCACATTCTGATATGTGACAGCCCTACCAACCAAAAAAGCCCCATTTGTTTCTGTAATTATAGACTCGAGCACATCAACATTTATTATTAACCAACTTAAAATCCTGTTTTTGGAACCTGATTATCTTAAATATTTTTGAAGAACAGTAAATCACGGACCTATTGCACAATACGACAAGAAAGCATATTTTATTTTGATAAATGCAAACAGATGTCCAATATTTAGAAGCTGTAAAAATGCAATGTTAGTTTTAAAATGTAGAAATGTTTTTTATTTTATTATGGGACAGATAAGGCAACTTCTTGAATGTTAATAGGTTTTATTTCGGGTTAATACATCTTCCAAAATATGTTTGAAAATGCTTTGCGTACCTTAAACCAGGAAGAATATAACCATCTGTTTTCATCCCAGAGGTTTAATGCAAACAGACAAAAAATGTTTTTGTATCACCTCAACTGTGAGGGGGAGAAAAAGTATCCACAACAGTATAAATAAGGATTCTTTCTCTCTGATCTTCAAAATTTTACAAGAGACAACACAAAATAATTGACATTATGGGGATTAAAACTATTCAGGACTCAAGCACTATAATTATGTGTTTGTAAAATAGTTCCATTACTTTCTACTAATAAACCAAAAACAAAAAAAAACAAAAAAGCAAAAAAGAAAATGGGCCTATTTCCAGTAAACTTAATGGAAACCAGGGATCTATGATACAGATTTTCAGCCAAAATTTCCAAAGGAACAAATAGAATGATTTGGTTAAAATCCATCAGTCTTATTACTTCTAAGCAAAATGTGCATGGCCAGAACTGGGCAAGTGTGAATTCTAACACTTGCACATATTGGATCTAAGCCATTTGGAGTGTGAGTAAAATTTAGAGTGCCCAGAGGAAGGGATACATAATGAATTATTATAGTTTACCATTACCATGCTTTATTTATAAAGTACCAAGCTAGTACAGAGCGCTGTACACTAAATAACGGAGAAGGCGTTAATACAAACTTCAACATAAAAGAAACAAAATAAATGAGGTGACTAGAATCCTACCAAAAGTAATGTACAATCTAAGAGGTAAGGGAACACTAGGGGCTAAGGGGTAAGGGAACTCATCTGTACTGGACTGGAGTACCCTGAATCCACCAGAGGAAAATATTCTAAAGGCTGGGCTGTGATAACAAGCACCGATCAACAGGACAGCTAGTAGATTGGAGCTTTCACAAGGTGCAATGGTCGGTCATGTATGGGGATGAGTGATCGTTGCTAGGATCGTTCGTCCCCATACGTTTCCATTGTGTCGGCAGCACATCTCCCTGTTTACACAGGGAGATGTGCTGCCGAAAAGCAAGCATTTTATTGTCCGCGTAAACGAGCAGATCAGCCAATGAACAAGGGTTTGCTTCTTCATTGGTTTATCGTTACCCTGTTTACACAGGGCAATAATCTGGAATGAGCGTTCACATGAATGCTCGTTTGTTCAATCATTGGCTGTGAAAATGAGCGCCAATCAATGAGACAGCTCGTTGATCGGCACTCGTTTACTCATTTCACAAGGAGCTATGATTGCTATGAAGACGAGCGATCATTACTACGATCGTTCACCCTCCGGTGTGCTGCCGACAGCGATAAT
Source organism: Rhinoderma darwinii (assembly GCF_050947455.1). Taxonomy (NCBI): domain Eukaryota; kingdom Metazoa; phylum Chordata; class Amphibia; order Anura; family Rhinodermatidae; genus Rhinoderma; species Rhinoderma darwinii. The sequence continues at coordinate 384,110,062 of NC_134690.1, forward strand.
ATTTATTGCTGCATAAATGACATGATCAGCTGATGAACGAGCGTTTGATCGTTCATCGATGGACTGTGACCTGTTCACATAGAGCAATGATCGGGAACGATCGTTCATATGAACGCTCGTTTGCCTGATAATTGGCCTGTGCAAACGGGCCTTTACTCTCTAGCTGTAGGGCACAAGTGCATGTCTTTTAATTGCTTGGTAACCTATATTGTTATTATTACACACATAGGTTATCTTCACTAACTACTAAGGTTATTTGTGAGATAATGAAAAAGTGATAAACCCCAGCAGTAAATGATCTGCTCTACTGTCAACTTCAGATGAGAATTTCCTCTCCACGATTACATGTGCTCTGTTGTGGTGGAGCCTGTTATTACTTCAGGACCTGAGAACATTGGAGGTTCCTCTAAAGGAAGAGTCTGACCCTGCCCGTTGGGTAGTTGTTTAGAGGTGGTTTTTTTAGGGGCTGATTTTTTTTAAGATGAGGAAAATAATTCAATGAAGTGGATACCATCTTTAACCCCGCATGGGAAAAGGCTACAAGAGTGATGAAATTAAGGTGGTCCGTAAAGTGTTTGTGGATAATGTCAGAAATGTAGGAGGAGCAACAATTGTGAGTTAACTTCAAGGCATAAATAAGGGACTTGAATGGTTAATAGTAAGTTGTGGTTTTAATTTTTGTGGAAAAAAAAGTGATTTAAAGTAAGGGTCCCCTTACATGGCTCGGCATGGGCCGTGTAATTGAGCGGCGATCAATGTGACAGCTCGTTGATCGGCGCTCGTTTGCTCCTTTCACAAGGAGCTAGTATGGGGATGAGCGCTCACTACTACGATCACTCTCCCCATACATTTCTATCATGTCGGCAGCGCGTCTCCCTGTTTTGTGCTGTCAACAAAAATAATATTTCTTGCAGCATTAACAGTACAATCAGCTGATGAACAGCTGATTGCTTGCTCGTTCATCTGCTGATCGTTGCCCTGAGGGCAAAGATCAAGAACAAGAACAAAGATCAAGAACAAGCGTTCACATGAACGCTTGTTTGCCTGATAATTGGCCCATGTAAAAGGGCCTTAAGCCAACCAGCAGGTAGTATAAAGTTAGACAGAAGCACCTATTAGATGCGCCAAATGTATTATCCAGCGTGAGCCACTGTGATAAATTTGGCGCATCTAGTCTAATTCTAAGCTGTCTAAATTTAAAACACTATTCTGCCCCATTGTTTTTCTGTTGTTTTTTTTTTTTTTACCACTGTACATCTTTTTAATTTTTCTTATTAAATTGGCCAAAATTTTCTCTATCATGGGCCTGTAAAGAAGCAAAAAAATATCTTCCAATGTGAAAAATATTGCCTTGCTCATCTGTACTCTGATATCCCTGGAACCTCAATATTCTTGTGTTTTCAGTGATACTGGGATAAAATCAATGTTCATTTGGCTAAATGCTAGATCATTGAGATTTCTAGACAATAGGGTGAATTTTTTGCTCAAAATACACAAAGCTTATTTTTGTCCTTAGTTCGAATGTGCCAAAAGTGTTACAGTAAAAATTCTGGGAGGCAGAGCAGTGATAGATCCAAAAGTACACAAAAGGCGGCTTGAGTGTTTACATTGCACAGCATACAGAAATCCAAATAAGATCGTGATAAGCAAACCAGACATCAGACATTAAAACAAACATTATGCCTTGGCAAAATGTGAGTCATCTAAATCTCTGAAAGTCTGTTTATTTCTAATCTGAAGAGTTAAAAAAGAAAAAATATAAAGAAAAGAAAAAAAAAACCCTGTAAAGTAAAATATGGGGGTCATATAAACAGTATAGCCTCAGAAGATGTAGAGCTAGATGTTCATTCCAGTGGCATTACCCTCTATGGGCTGGGTTTCCATATTGCAGGAAGTTGAGTGGCAGCGGTGTTGGACTGAGGTACCTCTGCTCCACTATCGGAGATGCCAGCTATACAGAACTGGTCCATGTCCCCTTTTATAATAACCGTAAACTCGGTTATTTACATTGGACACACAGATCAGTGTGTTACATCTGGATTTTGCTGCAGATTTTACCCTTTATATATAGAAAAGGGTGAAATCCGCTGAGAACATCTGAGATTTGTTCAAATCTCATCCACATGGCTGGTACTGTAATCCGCTGCAGATTTTCTGCACGGAAAATCTGCAGCATTTCCATCCCGTGTGTATGGGGATAAAGATTAAGGATCATTGAAGCATTAAAAGGGTAATCCGGTTATTTAAAACTGATGGCCTATGCTTAGGATAGGCCATCAATATGACATCGGTGGGGATTTGACTCTAGGAATCTCCATCGATCAGCTGTTTGAAGGGACCAAAGTGCACCGGTGAGCACCCCGTCCTTTTCATTGTTTGCCAGGCACAGCTCTGTACTTTTAGTAGCGTCTGTGCCTGATACTACCGCTCAGTGAATGGGACTGAGCTGTAATACTTAGCGCAGCTGCTACTAAAAATATGTGTCTGTGCAGGAAAGAGGTTTGTAAACAACGAAGGGAACGCGGCACGGCCCCTTCAAACAGCTTATCAGTGGGGGTGCTGAGAGTTGGACCCCAACTGATCTAATATTGGTGGCCTATCCTAAAGAGCCAGAACCAGGAAACCCCTTTAATAGGTGACACCTCCAAGAACAGACTGCATAGCCTAAGAACAGTGGCTGAGGGGCCCAAACCCCCCCCCCCTTTATACTTACTTTACATGTTCCACTGATAGATTTTCATTGTTTCATTGATATCACTGGACCCTATCTAGTTAGGTCCCTTGTTCCTGCTGGTGGCCCAAGGTGGTCTTGATAGTCCCCTGGTGGCTCTAAACATTACAAAAAGGTTGGGCCGAATCTGCAACCATCTAATGCGTTCTGACTCTTCCCCAACGGCAGATGTCGGGGGAGAGAAGGATCGGGAAGTTGGATTTCAGCCTACCCGATCCTTTTGTTCTCAGGGGAGATTAGTCGCTGCCAGAGGAGTCTAGCAGTGGCTTATTACCCTCTCCTCACTCAACCAAACCAAATGTGCATGACTATGGGAGATAGAAAGGAATAGCTGTTTGTCGTATCTACATTCGGTTGACAGCTATCTAATGTGTTTGGACAGCCTAATATTCCAAGAAGGAGATATACACCTATTTTACTAGCACAGATTAGAAAAGCTGTAGACAGACAGTATTGCATCAGGGAATGAGGGTTTACACAGTGTTAACACCAGCTCCTTAACTAGTAAATACTCTGGACAGAAAACCTACAAGTAACTCTAATATACCCCAAACTCTGTAAATTCACAGCCTAATTGGAAATAAAAGTAGTAAATACCATGATCTATAATACAATCATTCTTTGCGGAGATGTCCTCCCTTCACAACACATTCTCCATTATTACCTATGTGGTGTCTGCTATTGGAATTTGATCATTATTAAGTGTAAGATACATTCTGGCCTAAAGACAGTCACGTCCAGACCATGTCCGTAATCTTATCTCCCGACCACATGTTACAAATACACGCCCCGCCAAATAAGTAAAGTATGTGACTCACTCTCTAATAAAAAAAAATCTTTTTCTTCTGGGTTTTCTTTTTGCGGAGATGGTCGAAGCCAAATATTAATATGGTCATCAGCGGAGCTCTAATGAACGTGGAGCATTTGATTATCTCCGCGTTGGTGTTTACACAATGTCCTGGTTAATGTCGGACAGATGTTTGATCTGTGGGGGGAAAAAAATGTACATTATGTTGAGCAATGATGTCTGCAGCTTACAGAATGCTGTGTCCTGATCCTGCTTCTAAATTGTTTACCAAGGTCTTGCCATTCCCACAAAGAGTGCGTATGAACATTTACCACCGAGCAGATAGCGAGCTGCAGATGGCTCAGATTTACCCAGATTGATTAATAAATATGTTTTGACAAGTCAATGTAAACATTCGAGGGCTTGTTTGTCTGCTGAAAGCAATAAAGTCACTTCTTCTAATCTGCCCCTGTAACGTCCAAAATGAACAAAGCGTTCTTAGGTTTCTGCTGTAAAGTTTTGTTTTTCCTTTTTTCAGAGCCAGCCTAGTCCACGGGATTGAGAAGCTGCAACAATGATGTAAGTGTAGGGCAATTTGAAGTATTCGCTTCACAGATTTATTGGTTTGCACAGCCATATTTTGTATTTTATTGATGGACTTTGTGACGTTGGGCTGAGTCATGAGTCACAAGAATATATGAAACCTACTCTCAAATGAACTTCATCTCCATTCTTAATGTTTTTCTTTCATATCCACCATATTCTGAGATTTTAAGATTGTTCCTCTTACAAAAAAAAAGTTTGATATCTTTCCATATACTATTTAGTCGTTCTGTGTTTTCTTGGTCTGGTAGATATTGAGGGATTTCCAAAACTAAGAACAACTTATGGTAACAATAACTGTGCCCATTAGGCTCAATGCAGACGATTGCTATTACGTGGGGTTTTGCCGTGCGGATTTGTGTGCGGCAAATCCGCAGCGTGATACAGTACCAGCATAGTCAATGAGATTCCAGGAAACCTCATGTACACGTTGCGTAATTTTTCAGGAGGGAAATTGACCTGTGGTGCGTTTTTTAGAATCCACTGTATTACAATTTATCTTGCGTTTTAGCTTTCGAATTGCATCTGCCTAGTGCTGTGGAAAATCCCACCAAAACCTGCAACATAAAAATAAGCCGGAAAATGCATCAAAATGAAAAAACTGCGTATTGCTGTGGTTTTGGTACGTATTTTCCGCAGCAAAATACGCAACGTGTGAATGTAGCCTTAGGGGTTGTCGCCAACTTCTCACTGCAGATCTTGAATGGCACATACAGTATATGTCTATTGATTTGCAGTCATATTCCTCATCAATGTCATCTCATTACATATATATGACTTTTTAGGTAGAGTTGTAATTTCTCTTTAAGGACCAATTTTACCATACATTTCTAATAATACCATATGCTCTTTGTTAAACTTCCCCAGCTGGTGGCTAAGGGAGCTACATGTGGTTTTCCGGGCCTCCACATGTGGCTACCAATCTGTTGGCAGCTGCAGATACTATTGCACACTTATGGCACCAGAGATGTCCTAGAATTACTAGAACTTTTACAGCTAGAACAGTTTACACTAGACTAGAAGCCATAATAATCAGTCATATCTTTAATTCGCTCATTCGCTTTTAATATTTAGTGTATAATAATACCATGTATTATATTTGAATGTGGCTCACGACCTACAAAAAGTTGGGGGCCTCTGATCTATGCAATGTGTAGATGGTTCAATGTGAAGCTGTTTATATGTTGAGAGAACCTTTTATTTTCCTAATATTCATTTTATGGTACTGTATATCACAGTAGAAACATGTTTTTGCCTTTTGACTCACAAATAACAAGGATATTTGGAAAGAGAAGAACAAAGGAGACGGCGTATGATTTTGAAATAGCCACTGACGGAACACGCTGACATTATTTTCTAAAATCTTTTGCAATTAGGCAGTTACGACTGAAGAGGACATGAACAGGCCTGTGTGTATTGAGTAATACTGTAAGATACAAGCTAAGAGGCCTGTTTGGATCAATGGCATGACAAAGTCTGCAGCACATAAATCAATTGCAAACAAACCTTGAATAGTCAGGGAAAACATTTGGTTCTAACGGAAGACATGTTGTCTCCAAATTAAACATCTGCTTGTGCTTTTCAACGTGCATTTAAATTCCATTAGTGGCTCCAAAGGCTTCTTCACACCCAGATTCCTTCGTAAGACGTTCTTCGACATCATTAGGAATTGTATTTTTCGAATGCCGTCTGTTTTTATTAAGGCTTAGTCACAAAGGAAATTTTCGTTCAATGACATTATGTGTCGTATAATACATCGACATGGCTACTGTGTTGAAATAACTTTTAAAGGTTCAAAGTAAAGTTCCAGTTTGAAGCCACTTTATGATCAATGCTATAAGACTACTCAGGCCGTTCTACATTACCTGATACAGGACTGGATACTATTAGAGAAGTACTATAATATATTAAAAAGTTGCAGTGAATAAAGGGGTTGTTCGCTTTGGACAATCACTTTTTGATCGCTAGCTGAATTCATCAGCAACTGTACAATTTTATTGCAGCACCACCACAGGGCAAATGAAGCATTACACAGTGGCTGTTGAAATCCATGGGTTGTCCATGAAATGCAAAGACATACCGGGTCCTCCAGAGCTTTTTGCAGCCACTCTCTGCTCTGGCTAAAAGTGGCCATACACATTAAATAAATATCCGTTCGTTGGGCCGACAATTATTCCTCCCGACTCCTCGATAAACATGCATGCTTGGCTTGCTGAATACATATGTTAATTCCAATAGTTTATTTCAATAAAACACAATTACCCGATCATTCTTTCTCCCTGCATCTGTCGTGGGGAGATATTTGGGTGGCCCCATACACATTAGACAGTTGGTCGATCCCGTCCAGTTTTGACTAATGTGTATGAGCACCTTACACAATAGATGAGGGTCCTGAATTAGGGAGCCCTACTGTTAATTCAGAATTCCTTAATAGGGTATTTGAAAATGGGTTTTCTAAATGTTAAACCTCTGTAAATATAATATGGTGGAGCTTTAAAATAGAAACTTGCAGATCATCTATTCACAGCTGGCAGGAGGGTGATGGTAAAAATCATATGGGGGAGGGTAGAGGAGCGACCTTGTTTGCTTATGATCCACTTCTTCCTCGCCTTGCAATTCATGTTGGCTTACATAACATCTAAGCCTCCACGTGCACTTTAACAGGGACCATGAAAGCTGATGATAGCCAGTGTATGGTGCTGGGGCAAAGGTTATAGACAGAGTTTTCTGGTGAAAACTGGATTTATGACTCGTCAAACATTTATTCTGCAAACATCAAAGGACATCTATGGGAACAATACAAGTTACTATTGTATAACGGAATATTTCCTACTCTCACACACGTTTATGTGTAAAAGGACTTTATTTGGTTGAGTTAGTTTTTAGGGAAGGGGTGAATACACCTTGCCATTCACTGAACACTAAGGTTATATAAGTCATAATATAACAAAGATGCTGTCAAGGTGAACATAATAATAATGGTAGTAGTTTAATGAGTCAATCAGTAAATTTGTGGGGCATGAATTACAATAGGAAAATTTACATAACTGGCCGTATACCCCTCAGGTCTTAATTCATATTTGCAATTGTTGATATGATGATTTGCTACATTTCCATTAATATAAAGGGTTTCCAGCAAATCATGTTCACTACATTTCAATCAATATATCATATTATGTGCTTGGTTCGGTCTGATCCTGAGAATGAGTTGTCCTGTTTCCTGTAGAGAGGGAGCCATACATGAGACCTAAGGCGGAGAGGTTTCTATAACTAACACATAGACCCTCTCATTTTTTGCATCAGTACGGGTTCCAGCTCTTGGACTATTTATGATATGTTTTATGGAAATGTCATTGAAGTGCTTCATTAGAAAACCCATTTGAAGATAATCTTTCACAAGGTATATTGTCTTGATATAGAATCTGATTCCAAAGGGAGACAAAGTGTCCACAGGCTTTACGAGTCACTGTCCCAAGATTTTTGGCACAAAAAGGAAATATCTTCTGTCACTCATGAAAAGTATTGGTCTTTTGATATATTAGGCAGGTACAATGCAGGACTGATGCAGGACTAATAGTTTCATGTTTAATGTAAGGTTTAAGGCCCTATTACACCGGACAATTTTGGCCGATGCAGCGAGCGCCGATCAATGAGACAGCTAGTTGATCGGCACTCGTTTGCTCCTGTCACTCGGAGCTACGTATGGGGACTAGCGGTCATTACTCCGATCGCTCATCCCCATCCATTATTATCATGTCGACATCTTCCTGTTTACACATCTTCCTGCCGACAATGATAATATTTTACTTTTCTAAAACGATACGATCAGCAGATGAACGAGCGTTTTGCTCGTTCATCTGCTGATCGCTGCCCTGTTTGCACAGGACAATTATCAGGAACAAGCGTTTGCCCGATAATTGTCCAGTGTAAAACTCCCTTTAGTCTTTTTCATATTTGTGTCCAAAAAGTTTGGAGTTTTTATTACTGCACCAATATCATCATGAAAGTTACTTCAGAACTACCACAGGCTAAAAGTTTTACATTGTGCCCACTGAAATCAATGGATTCTCTGAGTAATGCTCAGATGTGCCAGGTCCTCTAGAAGAAGAGACGGTCTAGATAATAATTAATGGAGGTTCTGAATGAGGGCCTACCCTCTATTAATTCTCTAATAAGGACCAGACAACACTTTTAACATTGTGTGACCGGTTACTATCGCACTACTCATCTAGCATACATAAGTATTTAGCTCAATGTTGGTAGAGATTAATCGAGTGTATTTTGGGGACTGGCTTATATTAATAATATTTCAGATGCACATCTTCTGAAACCCGTGTGTCCAGACCATGTTGTGAGACCAGTATAAAATAAAAAAAAGTAAGGGGCACCGCAATGGGTGTGACATGAAGTCTAAGGGAGAATGTGTAAGGTAGGGAGGACATGTTAAGGGCCCAAAGGTTCCTAAATATTTGACTGTATGGGTCAGAGAAATTTGTGACGGCAGTCCTGGCGTTGTGAAGCTCTGAACTTCTAATCTATTTACATCCCATCCCCTTAAATGCAGCACATAACGAAAAAGGTTTGATGACAGCAAAGGTTGGAGCTTTTTGGGTTGGTAAAGTGTCATTGATGCTGATGTGTTCTTGACAAATATCTTTCAATATAATACCATATGCTGGAGGAACCTATATGTTGGCAGCATTTTCAGAAAACCAAAAAAACTCTACTGAATACAAATTTTAACAATAATGTAAATAGTGAAAAAAATAATACAACTTCCAATTACCAGTCTCTGACTAATTCCATATCCCCTGAGTACCGCATCTCTGAGCCGAGATTATAGCCTGTGGTTACACCAGGAACATACAATGACAAAACAGATTGTTAGAAGGGTTGTTGCCAGAACAAGATTAAACATTGACACATGCTGATGGCTTAATTCAATTATCTTCCAGTTCCCTCAATTATTTTTAAATAGCACCCCCCCCCCCAAATCCATCATTGTAGAGAGGGGAGCTCCCTTAAATACAATATGTGTTGCACTGAGAATCACAATGTATCTTCTTCAGGTACTTAAGACACATACACAAAGTTACATTTCTATAATAAGTATACAAATAAAAAAATGAGGCCTAGTTCACACAGCGTTCTTTTGGTGCTGATAATCATGTGGAAACAGATTTTAATGGAAGATAGAGTTTTTGTTTCCAGGGTGTTTTTTTTTGTTTTTTTTATTATCTTTCCGCTTCTAAACCACCATTGAAATGGGAGACAGAAAAAAAATGTGCCGTTCGTTTGGAGCGGTTGTTGATGTGTTTTTTGACAAAAAAACCCTCCACAGATTTTTCATTTGCTAAATAAAAAAACCCAGCTAAAAACCATCAAAAACTGTATAAAAAAAAGTGTAAAAAAAACGCATTAAAAAGATCTCTACATTTCAAAATATACCTTAAAAATCTGTAAAAATTGTGGGGCCGTTTTTATTTGCTTGACAAAAAAATGCAGTGTGCCCTTGCCCTAAGACATTTAATCTTAATATTAAAAAGAAGGTCCATATTAAACTGTTGCTCCAGAAAAAACACATTATTTTAGTTGTTTTGCTTTGATCTTGAGTACATTATGCCTTATAATCCATTCTCCTTCACTGTTGCATCAACAATTCTATAGGTTTATTGAGCTCACATCACTCAGCATCCCCTGCCAGCTTATTGTCCGTACATAGCCTTCACCATTAACTTACCTTCTGGGAATAGTAGTCATTATGCCAAAAATTGTGCATTAATCTCCTAGACTCTCCGAGAATGCAGTGCAGTGGAGCAAACCGTTTTATGCTGGTTCCATTAAAAACTATTAGAAAGTAAGGCTGGCCATACAAAATAGATAGCTCTTGGCCGAACGCTCATTTGGCTGTCAAATATTCTTCCCTATCCCCCTATAGACATGCATGATCGGCTCGGTCGGCTTATCTCCCCTGAGTACAAAAAGATTGGGCATGTTGAAATCCAACTGCTAAATCCTTCTCTCTTTTGATATCTGCCATCGGGGGAGAGTTGGACACCACTATGCACATTAGATGCTAGGCCGATCCTACCGAAATCAACAGGTTTAGCCGATATTAATATAATGTGTATGGCCACCTTAACTCAGGAGCAGTGCAAGATAAGTTATGCTAGGTTAGAGTCCTTTCACACCGGTTAAATTTAGCCTTAACAACAAGAGCTGATCAATGAGACAGCTTGTTGATCGGCGCTCATTTGCTCTTTTCCCAAGAAGCTATGATCAGTAATGTATGGGGACGAGCGATTGTTACTACGATCGTTCATCCCCATGCATTACCATCATGTCAGCAGCCCAAGATGTGCTGCCGGCAATGATAATATTTTCTGCTGCATAAATGAGACGATCAGCCGATGAACATTTGCTTGTCCATCGGCTAATTGTTCCACTGTTTAGAGAGGGCAATGATTGTGAAGAATGGTTCATATGAACGCTCGTTTGCCCAATCATTCGCTCGTGTACAAGGGCCCTAACTCAACTTTTTTTATGTATATCATATCTATAATGACAGATATTATTATGACTGTGGTTGCTAATGCCAATGTTGACAACGATGATGATGAGGATGATAACAACTTTAATGACAATGTAGGGCCATGGTTTCAGGGTTTTGTAAAGCTTGGAGGTTGTGTGGAGCTGTAATAGGGTCATGGACAACTTAGAGGGTCCTAAAAACTGTTGCAGAAGAAGTTAATGTACATCAGGTCAGACCTGTACAGAGCTTGAGACTGTTTTAGGAGATTAGTCATTAATATTACATATTATCAGCCGTGCAAATTTTACATATGGGCAATGCAGTAATTAACACGGCGCCACTAACATTCATATGGTTTGAATGGGTCTGGGCTGCAGTACCAGACACAGCCACAGCCACAGAAACTTAGATGGTGCCAGTGGCTGAACCCCTATTGAGTACACATTAAGTATGGACCATTAATGTTATATCCCCTTTAATATCTTCCCCAATATATATATGCAGTATATAGCTGCTAATAAATTATACAGTATACTCTAGTCTTCCATGCACGTACAAACACTGATTGATCTGTTTCCACAGCAACAATGTGGAATAATAGAAAATAAAATTTCAGCTTCATTTAATCTGATAGATTCTTAGTTTTCTATACTCTGTTCTTGACTAAATAAGCAGAATACCTGCACATGACGTGCTTATGTTAACAATCCCCGTCCTGAGCAAACAAGAGTGGAACACAGCACAATTGAACAGTGGTCTCATTCTACATTCTGCTTCGTTCACAGATTTCACTTTGTCTTTGCAGGTGTGTTTGTAAACTGAATGACAATCCCCATCTAATGATGCATACAATAAGCCTTAGGCTTCGTTCACATCTGCGTCAGGGTTCCGTTCTGGCGTTTCGTCTGAGCTTCCCGTCAGAACGGAATGAATAGCGTAGTCGCTATTCATTCCGTCAAAACGATGGAACCCTTGCACAACTGAGACAAACGGAAACCATTTGCACCTGATCCGTCCCCATTGAAATCACTGGTGATGCAAACGAAAACCTATGGTTTCCGATTGTTTCAGTCAGGGTTCCGTTCTGATGGGAAGCTCCGACGCAACGCCAGAACGAAACTCTGACGCAGATGTGAACGAAGCCTTACTTTCCTTATATCACATTTATTGAGTGTATTTGCAATGGGATATTGGAGTCCTCCAAAATATTTCTACTCATTTATAGGGACTTTTTATATAAAGGTATGCTGTATGATCACGTATCTAAAATGCTTAAAGAACACCCCGTACAAAAAATAGAAAATAATCAATAAATTAAAGTCCTTTACTTGTCCTCTTCTGTTAAAGGGGTTGTCTACTTTAGATAACCCCATTCCATGTGCCCTATTAGGTACGTATCTGCTCTGTTAATCAGTAGAGAACTATAAAAAGCAGCTCTCACTATGGAATATTAAGAGTATTGTTTTTCAAGGAACACCTTGTAATATCCCTAGAGTCATGAATGGCCAATCTACCCAGTTATGTAGGGATATAGGCAAGGAAAGAGTCGAAAATGATAATATTTTGTTCTCTTTTTGGTTCCTTGTTTGATTGACCAAATGATCTGCATTGTTTTTGCCCACTTTATGTTATACTTGCAGCTTATCTGGTCTTTAAGGTTTCATGCATGTAAGTTATATAGATCTGTAATATGATGATCGTGGAGCTCTATTGGCCCATACTCTACCTCTATGTGTCTCCAATTTTACACGGTGGAACACAGAGTTCTTTTTTCTCGCAAGGATACCTTGTGAATCTGTTAGAAATAGAATATGGCATGTTCCATTGCTTTGCATATTATGGACGTATTCTGCTGTAGAAGCATTGGTTCTAGACCTGAATACGGTGTCACTATATGGCAGCACATGAAGTGTCTTCCAGACTCTAATAGGGATCTAAAGGGTCAGCATTAGAGCCTTCAACTGCAACATTTATTTTTTTTAACTGTCTTGAGATAACAATCCAGGGGTCTAAATTGACCATTGTGCTTACTGCCATTTCTGGCTTGTGATTGGGGAAAAGTGTCCTCCTGGCCTAGATGGAATTTAGGTCCAAGATAGAAGGAGTTTGAACCATTCTATACAGAATATTTTACCATGGAAGGAGCATTTGGGGGATAAGCAAATACCTGTCAGCGGGCCACTGGCTGTTTTCTGACAATGGACTGATATAAATGGTGATCTATAAATCGCTGAGGGTATTGTGGGGCAACTAGGGGGGATTTTAAATTTTCCCTGGCAACCCTGGTATTCCTTTGATTCAGTTTTCCTAAAATCGAGTATGTTTCTTCAAATGAAAAACACAAACAAAAAAAGGGGCAATTGTAAAAGGAGGCACTCAACCTCTATCTTATCATGGATTGAAAAAAAATCTTTAGTCATGAAAAACACCAAAAAATTTAAAAACATTTTAAAATACATAAGTCTGGGTCCATCATAATAATAAAAAAAACCTTTCCCATAGGCAGTCGAATATTATGTGTTGAAAAATGTAACATAGATTCCTCCCCAAATGAAGACTGTACAACCAATATAAAGTGGATATCACAATAAATCCCAAATATAAGCATAAAGTACAAAAAATGTAAGTATATAAATTGGTTGTAACCAAACAAATAAACAAAATATAAGTACATGTATTTGTTGTGTGTAGTTTGTATCTAAATGCTGTTTTTGCATATTTTGGTTATTTGTGGTGTTACAACCGATTTATGCACTTTGGCACACAATTTTTTGTTTGTACTTTATGTTTATATTTTTGATTTACTGTGATATCTATATTAGTTGTACATTTTTCTTTTAGGGAGGAATGTACATTACATTTTTTCACACATAATATTAGATTTCCTACGCGGAGGATTATTCTTAAGCCTCATTTACACGAGCGAGTGTGTTTTGCGCACGCAAAAAAATGCAGCGTTTTGCGTGCGCAAAAGGCACTTGACAGCTCCGTGTGTCATCAGTGTATGATGCGCGGCTGCGTGATTTGGCTAGAGATGAGGCTAGTCGACGTCAGTCACTGTCCAGGGTGCTGAAAGAGTTAACTGATCGGCAGTAACTCTTTCAGCACCCTCGACAGTGAATTCCGATCACAATATACAGCAACCTGTGAATAAAAAAAAGACGTTCATACTTACCAAGAACTTCCTGCTTCCTCCAGTCCGGTCTCCCGGCCGTTGCCTTGGTGACGCGTCCCTCTCTTGACATCCGGCCCCACCTCCCTGGATGACGCGGCAGTCCATGTGACCGCTGCAGCCTGTGATTGGCTGCAGCCTGTTCTTAGCCTGTGATTGGCTGCAGCTGTCACTTGGACTGAATTGTCATCCCAGGAGGTCAGACTGGAGGAAGAAGCCGGGAGTTATCGGTAAGTCAGAACTTCTTTTTTTTTTTTTACACGTTCATGTATATTGTGATCGGAAGTCACTGTCCAGGGTGCTGAACCAGTTTAACTCTTTCAGCACCCTGGACAGTGACTGTCTCCTGACGTCGCGTACCGGAACATTTTTTGCCGGGTTCGGTCAAAACGAGTTCGGCCGAACCCGGTGAAGTTCGGTTCGCTCATCTCTAAGACACTCCGTTTGGATGTTTGTAAACAGAAAAGCACGTGATGCTTTTCTGTTTACATTCAGAGTTTGACAGCTCTTGCGCGAATCACGCAGTTCGCACGGTAGTGCTTCCGTGCGACCTTCGTGGTTTTCACGCACCCATTGACTTCAATGGGTGCGTGATGCGCGAAAAACGCAGAAATTTAGAACATGTCGTGAGTTTTTTTCAGCGCACTCACGCTGAGCAAAACTCACGGACTGTCTGCATGCCCCCATAGACTTGTATAGGTCCGTGCGACCCGCGTGAAAAGCACGCGCGTCGCACGGACGTATATCACGTTCGTGTAAATGAGGCCTTATTATGATGAACCAAAACTTATGTATTTTAAAAAAATAAATTTTTTATTTTTTTATTCTTTGTAATAAATAAAGCTTTTTGTTGATTACATGAGATTATAGAGGTTGAGTGGCTTATTTTACAATGCCCACTTTAGTGTTTTTCATTGTTGCATGCTTTTTGGCATTATTAGTCTCCACCCCTAACAATATTATTGATTGAATTCATTAGGTGAAGCCCACCAGCTGTTTTCGCATATATGTTTCTCTTAATAACAGTCTATTAGGGAAATTCTCAAATACTTTATGCAAATGACCACCAAACTGCACATACATTTTAGGGTACCCAAAACCTCTCCGACTTCACTGTACACAATTTTGTTCTATGGACCATGCATCATTGCTTTGTCCTCTCTGTGTCATCCAGTTACAATGGGCCATCAGATTTTAAAGGTTTGTGCTTTGTAAAAGTATAAAAGTTACTTACAAATAAATGATTAACACAACAACAAAAGCGAGGAGCATGTAAAGAAGCTGAATGAAGAGGAAAGCAAATGAACTCTAACCTGTTCTGCGCTATTGTGTTTTTATTGTTGTGGATTGTGAGGTTGCATTAAACCATGTGCATTAACTTATTTTAGATAAAGTAACCAACCCAACTGTATGATAAGACAGACAGCTCGAAAGACACGTACTTCCCAGTCAGGTCATAAAACACAGCATAAGATTTTCTTCCTATCCAGTTTCAAGATTTTTTCTCAGTGCAAGACTAAAGACCAGGTGATATCCATCTGCTGTAAATTTCAATGTACTGCAATAAATATGATCCGAGAGGTTTTAAGGGTTATTTTATGCCTCCATGTCAGCCCTAGGTTAGACCTCCTAAAACATAACATCTGCTGCAGCGATATTTTTAGTTTTACATTATGTTTAACATTTGTTGAAAATTTTTAAAGTGCCGTCCGAATATATAAAGTTTTTCGAATGAGTTCTACAAATCCTTTGAAGCTTAAAGGGTTTGTCTGGTTTAATTTTCAAGAAATCTATTTGGAAAATATGGGGGTAATAGAGAGGGTCCCCTGCTCAGGACCTCCTTAATATAGCCGGAGCAGAGAGTGTATACAAAGAGCATCTGTCTCTCTTTGGAGGACCTAGCATGTCCATGAATGACACAGATGGCCCATTGATTTCATGCAATGCTTCATTTCACATGTGGTGGTGCTGCAGGGGAAGTAAATTAATGGTGCCCACTTCTGCCTGCAGATTACAGCTGAACGTTGGGGGCATGGCCGGCCTTAGCTATGTTCGACCAGTGCGGTCGCACAGGGCGCCAGCCGCCACACTGCAAGAGGGCCGCCAGCGGGTGTGTGTATCCCCGCGCCGTTGCAACTACCATATATGGACAGTGACATCAGGGGAAACTCCTGAAGTGGAATCCTCGGTCACAACCTTGCAGACTCTATGACCGGGGATTCCACTCCAGGAGAAGCCAATGACACAGACGACAGGAGCTTCTCCTGGAGTGGAATCGACTGTCATAGCGCCTGCAACGCTGTGACTGGGGATTCCGCTTCAGGAGTTTTCCCTGATGTCACTGTCCATATATGTACAGATAGACAAAATAGACGAGGAGACAGCACTTCCAAAATATGTCAGCTTTTTAATCACCCGTGCGACGTTTCAGTCCAGCAGGACTTTTCTCAAGCATGAGAAAAGTCCTGCTGGACTGAAACGTCGCACGGGTGATTAAAAAGCTGACATATTTTGGAAGTGCTGTCTCCTCGTCTATTTTGTCTATCTGATATTGGGGACCACGGATCCGGTCCTATTGAGGCGTGCACCCACTTGTGGTCCAGTGCTGTGGTAATTTTCTGCTTTGCATATATGTACAGAGGCATCAAGCAGTGCTCCAGGAGCGGAATCCCCGGCCACGCCTTCAGGGAGCTACAGTGGCTCTATCTTTACTGGAAAGGGGGGGGGGGGTTGCTATCTACCTACCTACAAAGGACAACTGTGCAGGAGCACACAAAATACCCAGCTCTCCCGGGTATCAAAAAAAAGTGTGGAAATAAACTAAGATATAACTTTTATTTAATCTAGCTAAAAGGATTAATCCTCTACTCAGACTAAATAAAAGTTATATCTTAGTTTATTTCCACACATTTATTTGATAGCTGGGAAAGCTGGGTATTTTGTGTGCTCCTGCACAGTTCTCCTTTTTTGAATGTCTATTGCCCGCCAGCTATCAGGGTCATTTCGTAGTCCTTGCACTACTTACAAGGGGGCTGTGGGCAGTGTGGCACTACCTACTAGGGGGCTGTGTGGCACTACCAACCAGGGGGCTGTGTGGCACTACCAACCAGGGGGCTGTGGGCTGTGTGGCACTACCAACCAGGGGGCTGTGGGCTGTGTGGCACTACCAACCAGGGAGCTGTGTGGCACTACCTACCAGGGGGCTGTGGGCTGTGTGGCTCTACCAACCAGGGGGCTGTGAGCTGTGTGACACTACCAAAAAGGGGACTGTGGGCTGTGTGGCACTACCAACCAGGGGGCTTTGGGGCACTACCAACGAGGGAGCTGTGGGGCACTACCAACCAGTGGACTGTGTGGCACTACCAACCAGGGGGCTGTGGGGCACTACCAACCAGGGGGCTGTGGGGCACTACCAACCAGGGGGCTGTGTGGCACTCCCTACCAGGGGGCCATGGGCTGTGTGGCACTCCCTACCAGGGGTCTTTGCGACACTTCCTACCAGGGGGCTGTGCGGCACTCCCTACAGGGGGCTGTGCGGTACTCCCTACAGGGGGCTGTGCGGCACACTCTACAGGGGGCTATGTGGCGCGATCTACAAGGGGGCTGTGTGGTGCGATCTACAAGGGGGCTGTGTGGCGCTATCTACAAGGGGCCTATGTGGTGCTACCTACAAGGGGGCTGTGTGGCGCTACCTACAAGGGGGCTGTGTGACGCTACCCACAAGGGGCTGTGTGGCGCTACCCACAAGGGGGCTGTGGCGCTACCTACAAGGGGGCTGTGTGGCGCTACCTACAAGGGGGCTGTGTGGCGCTACCTACAAGGGGCTGTGTGGTGCTACCCACAAGCGGCTCTGTGGCGCTACCTACAAGGGGCTGTGTGGCGCTACCTACAAGGGGCTGTGTGGCGCTGCCTACAGGGGGAATCTGTGAGTGGGGGGCTGATGGTCATTTTACTGTGAGTGGCGGGTTGATGGTCATTTTACTGTGAGTGGGGGGCTGATGGTCTTCAAGTGGTTTCCACCTCTGACCTCAAATTGAAATTAATAGGAGGCAGAAAATACCTGCGGCGCCCGTTTGGAGCTTTTTTTTTTCTGTGTCTCTTGCATTCGCTTCAACAGCTTAAGAAAAAACACAAAAAAAAAGGTCACACAACACTGTCAGTTGCTGAAGGAATTTTGAGGTAGATTTTTTTTGCCTTACAAAAAACCTGTGTGAACATGCCCTACGAATGGAGTGCTCGTTCTTAGCCGTTTTCTGTCTTTCTCAAAACTATTTTTGGTAGGGGGGACATGAGGAAACTTTGTTTTTCCAGTGCTGCCTCGAGTCCGAAAAGGTTGGGAAACTCTGTACTAGGCTACAGTGCCCCGTCATGGAGCAGCTCAGTTCGTCATGGGAATGGGACCTAGGTGAGTACAATTTTTGTTTTGTTTTGGGGGCACTGTCTACAAGGGGGAGGAGCAGGGACTGTATGGCATGATCTACAAGGGGGAGGTGGGGGACTGTATGGCACTGTCTATAAGGGGGAGGTGGGGGACTGTATGGCACTGTCTACAAGGGGGAGGTAGGGGGGCTGTATGGCACGATCTGAAAAAAGGAGGTGGGGAATTATGGCACTGTCTACAGGGAGGCTGTATGGCAAAATCTACAGGGGGGCACTATACTGTGTGGGGGCCACTAAGCGGACATTATACTGTGTAGGGGTACTACAGATGGCATAATACTGTGGGCACAATTAGAGGACAAAATACTGTGTCCTTGAAGGGATTGTAATATATTATGTTATTAAATATTATTATTATACTGTATGGTGGCACTAAAGGGGCATTTTAATTTTTTTATGGGGCATTTTTTTTTAATGATGGGATGGGGCGCCGAAAGATAATTTTGCACAGGGCACCATCTATCCTAGGGCCGGCCCTGGCTGGGGGTCCCAGCAGTGAGCCAACTTGTGATCAGCTTATTTTCGGGGGGACCGTCTAATAAAAAGGATTGTCGAAAACCCTCTAAACTTGACAAATGGAATCTACAACCAATGTTAATATATGTACCGATATAGATTATTTGTCTTTAACCCTTGTGTTGTCAAAATAAGGAGAAAATAATCAATTTCCATGGGGTATTAATTGATGCCAGAATTGTCAGTTAACATTTTCTCTAAAAGGATTTTTGTAGCAATGTAAGAATGAGTTACGTATCAAATTCTTAAAAATTAGACACCCCTTTATGAATTTGACTTTTAAAATTAAGGTTAGCCCAGCAGTCAGCTGATCATCATGGCCGCTGCAGGGAAAATGTAGTATTACATGGGGTTCTTTTTGCAGGACAAAAAACTTTCATTTTTAGCAGCTCTCTGCTCTAGTTTATAGAGATGGATCTCAAGAATCCTCTATATGATGTCCATACGCTCGAATAAAGCAAATTCAAAAGAGTTGTCCTGGAAAGATTTAAATGATGGGTTGGACAACTGATGGATAAGGCAAATTTCTTTACTCTTACTATATTCCACAACTTAGTGCCTGCATAAACGATCTATAATGGAGTATTCTTCCATAGGACTCTAAGGCCCTGTTCACAGAGGTTTTTTTCAGGCATAAAAATCTGCCTCAAAATTGCTTCAGGAATTTTGAGGCAGATTTTGACCTGCCTGCACTCTCTGTGTCACATTTTTTGCGACGTTTTTCAGCCACAGGCGTTGAGCGCTGCAGGTAAAAAACGCTGCGAAAACCGCTTTCCCTGCCTCCCATTGATGTCAATAGGAGGTCAGAGACGGCTGAAGAAAAGGCATGATGCTTCTTTTTCCCACGAGAAATGAATTCAATCAATGGGAGGTGCTTTTATGGTACGGTTTCCGCGTCAAAAACAGCGCCAAAAAACATACCCTTATAAATAACAATCTTTGGAGTTTCCATCTAATCTCTTTTTGCAATCGGTTCATGACTTTTTGTTATTTTGTTGTTTTTACAAAAGCCTTGACTTTTTTATTTTTTAGATTTTTTTTTATCCAAATAATTTAAACTTAAAGAGGCTCTGTCACCAGATTTTGCAGCCCCTATCTGCTATTGCAGCAGATCGGCGCTGCAATGTAGATTACAGTAACGTTTTTATTTTTAAAAAAACGAGCATTTTTGGCCAAGATATGACCATTTTTGTAGTTATGCAAATGAGGCTTGCAAAAGTACAACTGGGCGTGTTTAAAAGTAAAAGTCCAAGTGGGCGTGTATTATGTGCGTACATCGGGGCGTTTTTAATACTTTTACTAGCTGGGCGTTCTGACGAGAAGTATCATCCACTTCTCTTCAGAACTCCCAGCTTCTGGCAGTGCAGACACAGCCGTGTTCTCGAGAGATCACGCTGTGTCGTCACTCACAGGTCCTGCATCGTGTCAGACGAGCGGGGACACATCGGCACCAGAGGCTACAGATGATTCTGCAGCAGCATCGGCGTTTGCAGGTAAGTAGCTACATCGACTTACCTGCTAACGCCGATGCTGCTGCAGAATCAACTGAAGCCTCTGGTGCCGATGTGTCCGACACGATGCAGGACCTGTGAGTGACGTCACAGCGTGATCTGGCAGAAGCTGGGCGTTCTGAAGAGAAGTGGATGATACTTCTCGTCAGAGCGCCCAGCTAGTAAAAGTATTAAAAATGCCCCGATGTACGCACATAATACACGCCCACTTGGACTTTTACTTTTAAACACGCCCACTTGGACTTTTGCAAGCCTCATTTGCATAACTACAAAAATGGTCATAACTTGGCCAAAAATGCTCGTTTTTTAAAAATAAAAACGTTACTGTAATCTACGTTGCAGTGCCGATCTGCTGCAATAGCAGATAGGGGCTGCAAAATCTGGTGACAGAGCCTCTTTAAAGGCTATATAGATCTTTGAAGGCGTTTTCTTTTATATATATATATGTATATATATATATATATATATATATATCAATGTTTTATTTTATTTTAGACACATTATGAATTGGGTTTTATTAAAAAAATGTTTTACTTTTTGAGAAACAGCCGAATACGTCAGGTCAGCGGGACTGCTGGCGAGCGCTGGTCCTGACATACCGGATCCAGCTAATATCGATCATATCTGAGTTCATGACCAGCGTTAGCCGAAGCCGTCAGTCCCGCTAACCTGACAGATTCGACTGTGCCCATGAGATACAACCTATATGTATCCAGGATACACTGAAGCTGTATCTCAAAAAGTCAACTTTTTTTTTTTTTTTAAATAAAACTCATTCTAAACTTTTTTAAAACACAATAAAACACAGATTTTTTTTAAATGCCATCAAAGATTTATATAGCCTTTAAGTAAAATTATTATGAACCTAGTATAAAGCCATTACAGATTAGCTCTTCAGCATCATGATTCGCAGTCTAAAGATTAATTTAGGAAATATCGAAATAGGCAAATTGTTTCATCATATTTAGTGATGGCTAGAGATTTACAATCTGTGAAAAGTGCAGAATAAAAATGTTGACTAAGAAACATTAATTAACACTAAACAAATCATCGAGACTTGTCAGGAATTAATACACTCATTTGAACCATGAGACGTTAGAATGATACAAATTATTTTAAGCCTTGGCCGTTTAATTTTCAAAGTTTTTGCAGTATTTTGTGCTCGGGACACGAAGGATCAGATATCAGGATCTTTTCCAGCAAATATTTACTGTCACTAAGTGTCATTGTTCTCTAGGGTAATTTATTAACATTTCTTCTCCATGGGCGCAAAGACCGCTGTTTAACTTTCAAGTGCATTTCAAGGAGAATTTTGAGTCCTCTGTCCTTGGAGGTCATTGAAAGAGGTCATACTTCAGCATACAAAGGCAGGTTTATATGTCACTTTCTAATCATCTGATGCTATACTAGCAGGGTGCAAACAAAGACATTATGGGGTGTGAGTTTGTGTGGTGTACTTAGTGTCCTGAGCAACCCCTCTGACCTATGGTATGGGCAACACAAGTCAACATTGTGAACCTAATAAATTCTATTTGCCTGCATTTGTTTTATTGAGCAATTACTTCTCACCCCCCCCCCCCCCCCCAAAAGTAGGTATTCACTCTAGGATGTCTATTTGTTTTAATAAAACGTTTTTATGTGTTAACCTGTAATGAAGACGTAGGAATGACACATTTTACGACTGTTTACTTCTACATTTTTATCATTTTCAACATTTTGAGTAGGCAAGGGGTTATCAAAAAGTGGGACGGGACTGGACCCTTATATGCAGGGGACAGCAGACCACCCTGCAGTAATTGGCAGACTCCATGAGACCTATCTAAATGTCTGAAGCTCACAGTAGAGCAAATCAATTTCTAATCCACCTTTAAACATCACCACTAGAAAAAGGAATTACAGTTGCACCACTAACCACCAGGGACCACGTGCTCAATATGCCCTCATATTGCTGCCTGGGGGTAAGTACTCTATGGGAGGTAGAGTTGGGGGTCTATATAATATTACTGATGATGTTCTTATGCTTATGCTGTCTTTCCACACAAATTATTTCTACATGTGTATAGTAAATATTTCCAGTACTTGTGACATCATTGCATATAGCAGATTTCTTTTTGAAGATGTGGCTTGGTAGGGCACTGATTTGCCTTTCTGCACAAGGTGTCAGGTCTTTTAAGCTTTGCTTCTGGACATAAAGTCTAACTTGGCAAGTGGCAAAGTAGTCAAAATTAATTAAATGGATAAGTTAATAGTAGATAAATCCATGAAAATGCGTAATGCTTTGTGAGTGTTTATATTATTAAACAGATTAGTTTGGCTACATGCTTTAGAAATAAAGAAGATTAACAGGGAAATTGAGGTAGAAAAATATTAAATACCAAAACAAAAGGAACAAATAGATACTAATAATGGTTTTATTGTGAGGCTTTTGTAGGGTCCAATTGTCGTGCCCCTGTTACATGTTCCAATTGCCTCTTAGGATGGAAGTCCAGACAATGAAATATTTGGAGGTCAGTCTGAGTTGTCCATTTTCAAGCAGAGTTACTTGGTGGGATGAGAGCAAGCCAGAGCGAGGAACGGCCATAATGAACACCTCTCACTCTGGAGGACCAAACATGTCTGCACATTACATGGACAGTCAATTCATTTCAATGGGAATATTGCAATACTTCACATCCCCTGCGGCGGCACTACAGTGCATTTGAACAATTGTTGCCGTGTTCCTCCAGAGATTACAGCTGATCTGAGCTTGGGATTGTGGATGCAATATATTTAAGCGTATTTTTCCACTTAAATCACAAATATCCGGACTGAAACTATCTTATATTTTACATATTATTAGGAGACCCAGCTCATTGGACAAGATGGTAATGCCCATATAAGTTTATAAGAAAGAAGAAGACGCGGACAGCGACCAAAAAGATGGAGAAGCACGGCCTGAGGACAAAGAATAATAATAATAATAATAATAATAATAATAATAATAATAATAGTAGTAGTTAATAGGTTCCTTTTCTGAAGAAGGTAAAAAAAAATCTGTACCCCTTGCTGAAACAAACCCCTAAGACTATGATCATGCACTAGGCTGTCTATGTGTAGCTCTTAGAGAGATGGCATGTACTCCATTGGGTACATGTACCATAGGTTGAGAACTTGGGTTCTAAGTTCCAGTCCATTCATCTAGATCTTAGGAGGTTTAGAGCAACCCTTCAGTTATAAATATGATGGGGTATAGGAAGTAATATTACCTGGTGCCCTCCAGTTGCCCCCATATGCTGTAAATCCAAGATGTTGTCTCAAAATGGCTACAGCGCTTTTCAGACTGAGTCTAAATCACTCCCTATGTTCACCGATTGGACGGAACTGCTCACATGAGCAGCTCTGTCCAATCCGAGAACAGTGGGATTATCTCAGACGTAGTCTAAGAAGTGCTGCGGCCATTTTGGAACAGCACAGAGGAGACCCTAAAACGGCAGATCCACGGCAGAGGGGTACAACTGGAGGGCACCAGGTAATATTACTCCATATACTCCATCATATTTAAAATGGTGTCCCTGGACCAGAGAGTCGCTTTAATACTGGTACTAAAGAAGTCAAAAGTGCCTAGAATCTCAGGACCAACAAACTGTGATTATTGCGATGGAAAAACATAAAGATCGATCTGTGTCAAATGTTTCATTTTACTCTACATTAACCCACAGTATGAGCTTTATCATCTGCTCTCTAATTTCCAGCATTATTTTGTACCTATTAGTTGGAGACAGTGCCAGCTGTCCCCCACCAGGTGGTAAAGTACATTATCGAGGTGTGTGGTTTCCATCAACTTCAGTCCTATGGGATCTGCTTCAATTACAAGAGATACATGGCATCTTATTTAATTTACAGTCTTGATTTTCCCATACCACTTAGAACAAAAGTCATCTGCACTTTGCATAAGGTTCCTGGTGTATTATTTCATGAAAATTCGAGAGTTCATAACTGTACAATTCTTTTGAAGTCATATATTCTTCATGATAGAATTAAAACCAATATAAATGTTTCCTCTTTAAAACTTGAACCATTCTGAACACAATCAGTCAGTGTTTATCTTATTGTTTTACCTTTCATTAATATATGAGATAAAGCTCCCCTGCTGTAAATATAGAAACATTTGAAGTCACCAATAAGCCCCATGACCATAGAAAAGCAGGAGGCTATAAGCCATAGAGCTGTGAGATGACTACTAATATTCTTTAAAATGTACATTCAGGGCCGGGGTCACGGCATTACTGAATATGTATGGACAGTGATGTCAGGAGGAGAGGAGGAGTCTCAGGCATAGCGCTAGCGGCTCTGCTCCAGGAATCCGTCTCTGGGGAAGCCTCTGACATCACTGTCCATATATGGACTTTGATGTCAGAGGGAGAGAAGGAGTCCAAGGCAGAGCGCTACAAGTGTCTCTGCCCCGTGCTCCTTCTCTGGGGAAGCCCCTGACATCACTGTCCATATATGGACAGTGATGTCAGGAGGAGAGAAGGAGTCCCAGGCAAAGCGATAGAAGTGGCTCTGATCCGGGACTCCGTCCCTGTGGAAGCCCCTGACATCACTGTCATATATGGACAGTGTTGTGAGGAACAGAGCAGTGTCCCAGGCAGAATGCTAGTAGTACTCTGCCCAGGACTTTGGCTCTATGGTTGCCCCTGACATCACTAGCCGTATATATGGACAGTGATGTCAGGCGCTTTCCCAGAGCTGGAGTACCGGAGCAGAGCCTTTACTAGCACTCTGCCGCTAACTTCAGCTCTGGGTTTGCCCCTGAAAACACTGTCCATATATGGACAGTGACGTCAGGGGTTTCTCCTGAAGCGGAATCCCCAGCCAGAGCATCGGCAATGCTCTGGCTGGGGATTCCACTCCTAGAGGGAACCCCAAATTGCTACCTACAGGGAGGGAGGCTGTGTGGTAGTACCAGGGAGGGTGGCTGTGTGGCACTACCAGGGTGGGGGGCTGTGTGGCACTACCTGGGAGGAGGGGGCTGTGTGGCACTACCTGGGAGGGGGGCTTTGTGGCACTACAGAGGGCATTAAATGTATGGGGGTACAAACTGGGGGCCTAACTTCTATATGGTTGCACAAAGTGACGTTTTCTGCCATTTTACTGCAGCCGTGAGTTCCCCCGCAATGGGCCTACTGAGTCTGTGTCGCCCAAGGGCCCACATAATCCTGGAGCCGGCCCTGTGTACAGTATTACTACTTCCTTATAATACACACCTCAGCTGCTGCAGAAACTCTTTATAAAGAGTTGATTGATTGCTATGCAGGGCCCTCATCCTTTTTAAAAAGGTCTGCAGCATCTGAAGTGCGTATTGTAATGTTCTGCAGAAGCTGAGGTGTCTACCTGCATAATTCAAACTGCAGATAAAATTGTACTATCTATCTAGAATCTAGATATTATCTATTTGCTATATGATATATACTCTTTTAGCTTTTAGACAGACCAGGTTACAGCTAAAGCCGGCCTTATTTTTAGGCAGAGAAGGCATCATCTATAGATAAACTATAGACGATGCGCTCAACACTCAGCAATATTCACTGTGTTTGAGCTCACAGACATAATCATGAATCACTGTTATTTGTATTTCCTCTGGAAAATACAACCTGGACCTCCATTTTCTTTTGAATGCCCCCTTGTAATTCCTATTGCTTCATGCCAACACTAAGAGCCCCATGGCAATATCAGATTCACCCATCTATTTCTGGTTTGTTTTTACATGTCACACTGCGGACAATGATGCAAGTTTGTTTTTCAGAAATCCTGGCACATCTGGGTCCCAGGATTGCCGCAAATATGTGTCAAATGGAAAAAAAATGCCAAATACTGCTAATACCAGAGAAGGAGAACTCAATTCAATGGACGCCTCTACAAAGAGGACTGTGGGTTACTTAATAAACCCTAGTGAAACAGATAAGCCATTATCCATCTCCTAAAACCCTTAAAGCAATATAAACTGGGCTTAAGGTAGAAACACTCAGACAAGTAACACCTTGTCAGGAATGTTTAATACCTTGCACAATAATGTTTTAGTGGAGTAGCTGAGGCTACAGCTATAAAACCTTCCTTTCCTTAAGGGGAAACATGAAATAAACAATTTAAAACTAAACCAAACTTTTGTTGAGCGCGTCTGCCGTCAAAGAAAGGGTTACTTGGCAATGGACAATTCCATTCCTCGAGGACTGTAAATGATTCACCAGTGGTCATACAAGGACATTTAAATATTTAAATAGTGTTGACTCCCAGGTAGCATCAGCTTGCTTCATTTAATCGTATTGTCCTAAAGCAGTCCCATGAGTCAGACATACAAACAAGAATCTGTAATAAAAGTCTAAGACTGGGTTTACATGTTATGATCTTCCCACCAGTATGAAGGGCAATAGGTTCATAAATTATCTTACAAAGATACAGTCTCTTTGAGAATAGCACCGAAATTAGCACAAAAAAAATTAACTACTAGTATTTCTCAATATTCCTAAGCTTAGTACCCCCCAATCAAATAAATTACATCAAAGTACCCACAAGGCTATGATCATTTATTGTGCAGAATAAGCAGCGAAATGTGGCTACCCTCAAGCAACAAGGCATGTACCCCCTACACGTAAAACAAGTTAAGAACCTAAGGGTGTGGTCGTCTCAAAGAAGAGAGTCGATATACATAAGTGGAGCTTACAATCAGTACAAAATTTGGTCTACATCAGGGATGGTTTTCTCAAACAGTTTTGAGGAGGTTTTACTGTGATGGAACCAGGAGAAATCATTTTAATTCTAGCTTAATAAATGACCACCAATTTCGGGTCACTTGTTCAGAAATCTACTCCCTTACCTCTCCTGTGGATAGTTTTGACAACTTTTCTACCAAAAAAATCCCAGTTTAGGGAATATTTACATGTGTCTGAGTTGGCATTTTTATTTGCACAATTTTGCACAATGTTTGGCAAACAAACGCCACAAAACCATCATGATTAAACACATACCATCAAGGGTAAAAAGTGGTAGTTATTGTGGGCTGTTACTTCCAACTGAATGGGGATAGCCAATTAGGTCTGGGAGCCTCAGACAGACAAGGACAAGACTTTGTGTACGGTGACAATCGAAAAACGGTAGCACTAGTCCTGCATTCTTCTTTGTATACTTCATAACATTGAGGACCATTGCAATTCACCAACGACCCAGCATAGGCGACTGCACCCTAAGCGACCATTCTACAGGCATTTATTGGTTGTTGTATCCAGCACATAGCCATAATAGATGAGCAATATTCCACCTAGTCTCTCCTACTTCATTTGAGTATGGTCACTACATACTAGCCTATGAGGCGCTCTGCCAGTTCTTTGTCTTTTCTAGTACCTCTCCTACCAAAAATAATGGAATTAAATAAAAGAAAAGGCATCATTCAGACAGCTGTATTTTAACGTCCAGCAAGGCCCAGACACCCTGAGTTTACTGAACTTAGTTAACCCTGTCTAGTTTTGATTCACTCAATCCATCTGGGGTCGAGGTCTTGAAGACTGCTCCGTCAGAGGAGCAGAATATGGGAAAAACCAGAAGTGCTGGTTCCATTGCTCAATGAACACCATTGGCGGCCGACGGAACCCATTGACTTTAATTCTTTCCATCGGGGAGTCCATGTCTTTATTGGAAACAATAGCGCAGCATATTGCATTCATGTTTCCGGTATTCTCGGCCATATCTGTGATGGAGGCCCCTAATGGAGCCTCCAACGCAGATGTGAACGAGGTCTAATATGGTCCTCTAAATAAGGCCTTAGACTGTTTTTATGCACATGAATGTTCTCCTTATAGTTATACTTTGTCACGATCTGTAGGTAAGTGGACCCACTGGGCCGTAGCGGGATAGCAGCTGGCCAAACAGTGTACCAGTCAATGTCTATATAGTCCAAGCACAAGGGTACCTGTAGCAGTTCAGACAGTAGTAACGGCTAGGCTCGGATGGGACCTTGGCAGCAGACACCAGGTGTGGTGTAACACAGCAGACGTGACCGATGGCACAACACGACTCCAACTTTCTAAGGCACAGGAGCAACAGTAGCACTGGATACAGGATACAGGTAGCAGGTACGGGAACACTGGGAACAGGATAACAGTAAAGGACCATTTGCAAGACTAACACTGGTAAACACAACAACGCTCAGGCAATGAGTGAAAGGGCAGAGCCCTTTTTAAAGTCCAGGGTGATCATTTTCATGTGCGCACGCTGGCCCTTTAGGGACACCGCCGAACGGAGCAGAAGTGAGCTCTGGAGTCTCCTGGGGAGGAGATGCAGGCCAGCGCTCACAGATCCATGGCTGCGGCCATCGGGGGGTGTGTAATCCTGACGGTCCGCGGCTGTGGGCGCTATATACTTCATGTTGAGCTTCTCATCTCATGATTGTTTCCATCAAAACAAAAAATTGCTGAAATATGGAGACTTTTTCTCCAATTACATTTACATTCTATCATGGTAGAAGTAATGATTATGTACAGAGTAGAATTTTTTATTTTTTATTAACCAATGGGACAGTTCCATCAGTCCTTCATTGTTTTACTCAATTTAAATCATTGATCTTGGTTATGTTTGACAAGACTCATGTTTGTAGATCCACCTTTAGCTATCACAATAGAAGACAGAAAGAATAAATACGTTAGGTTAGGGCCGGATTATTTTAATATTTATCTGAATTCAGATAACTTATTAACACAGTGCAAACACATAGTAAGTAACCCATAATACCAGACAGTGATTAGCATTGAATGATCTACTGAGTTATGTTCTTTAGTGACGTCATAAAGTAGTTTTATGAGCGCCTATCTAGTTTTACAAGGAAGTGTGTGGATTTCCAGGCCAGACCAGATTAAAACATTTTTCTACTGGCCTGGGGATTGAGTTAGATGAATTGACCGCTCTGCTAAATGCCAAGCAAGGCATCAAGAGATAATTGTTACTGTTGCACAGCCGCAATCATTTATTTGAAGGAGCAATTCAACCAATTTATGTCTTTAATGTGCCCACACACAGTCAGGACAATGTAAGGAAAAATGTTTAATATTACAGAGATTTTTCGAGGTCATATAAATCACAGAGGCAACCATGGGACTGTTATGGCTCCAATGGATACGGGGGGGGGGGGGTGGTCTGGGGGGGCAGCTCAGGTTAATCCCATTCTTGTTTCAAAGTGTAGTGTGAAACCTTCCCCAGAAATATCAAATATGTTGAATAAGGTAAGTGGAATTGGCCAAAAAGTCTCATATTCTACAAAGCACTAAAAGGGGGAGGAGCAACAACTTCTAGGACCTCCTTTTCCAGGATGGAGTGGTGAGAAGCGTGAATCCGCACCAGGACTCGAAGATAACATAAACCCTTAGGTCTCATGCACACGGCCGTGGTCGTAATCACTGTCCGCGATTACAGGCACAGCTGGCCGCTGGCGGCCGCGGACAGCCACCCGCATTTTTGGCGGGTGCTCTCATACAAAGTCCTATCTTTTGCAGAGGCTTTCTACGGCCCAGACACCTTCCCCTATGGCCCCATGCACACAAACGTATTTTTGCGGCCGCAATTCATTTCAATGGGCCCACGCACACGACCGTGGTTTCCACGGTCCGTGCATAGCCCTGGAGCGCAAAAAGAATGGACATGTCTTATTACAGCCGTATTTTGCGGTCCAGGCTCATAGAAATTAATGCACGCGGCCATTTGCACGGCCCGCAATTTGCGGGTGGCCCGCGGGTGACGTTCCGTGACCGTCCGACCCGAAAATCACGCCCGTGCACATGGCTACAGTCGTGTGCATGAGGCCTAAATATACGGGAAGGTGCCCGTGGTCAATAGAAATGAATGGATCTGTAATTGCGGACCGTAATTACGGTCCGCAATTACGGACGAATTCCACGGTAGTGGGCATGTGGCCTTAAGGACCGAGATACTTTTTTCTTTTTTGCTTCCTCACATTTCATCATACATAATTTTTTTATTTTCAGGGCTACGCAGCTATATGAAGCCTTGCTAGAAAAGTCATATATTTTAAGACATCCTTTTTAGATACAAACAAGGTAGCGGTAAATTTCTTTAATTTTTTTTATAATGATGGAATGTATTAAAAAGTAAATTCTCACATTGTTGTTTTTTCCAGCGTTAAAAAAAATAGAGGGCATAACTTTAATGTACCTAATATGTATACTGCATATATATATATGTTTATATAGATAGATAGATAGATAGATAGATAGATAGATAGATAGATAGATAGATAGATAGATACAAAATTAGATGTTTTTATAATATGTGCTCATTTTGTGACTATATCTATAGCAACAATGAGGCATTATATCTTGTATTTGTTTATATTTAAGTTAAGGATTACAGAAGCTCGTGGTGTTTCCACCATGTTATTATCACCATGCTAGCAGACCGTATTATGCAGAGTTTACTTTATGTAATCCTTCCAATTATAGGTGTCCAGTTAAAACTTGCATGTCTTCTTTTTGCACACTGTATATAGGACTGAAATCCTGGACCTATACAGTGGCTTCCTGTGAATAATGATAGAAATGATGATGTCATTAGAACACAGATTACAGGTTACATACTTAGTTGCCACCTTTTAGCATTGTTTGGCCTTGTGTAGCCATATAGGCAACCGGAAAACCTTACATGCCTCCACAGTCCACAGTCATCATACATATGGAGGATGGAACATTTTTTTAAATAAATTATGTGCACTACAGATTCTGCTCTGCTTTGTGACATCACATCAGTTCCCAGAAGAAAATGAGTGACATTGCAGCCACATGTTAAATATCCATGTATAGTAAGTGCAGGTATCGTGTTTTTCTTGTACAACGTGTTCTTATGTAGGTGGGTGTTTATTGTTCCAAACCTACCCACGTCAAAACTGCCCATAGGCAATAGTTAGTAAAAATAACTTATACGCTGCTTAGATCAGTCCGGGTGCGGCATCGGGCACATGAAGCCGGGGAGAGTATACTGCACATGCTTAGTGAAGCGAGGTATAGAGTCCTCGGCTTCATGTGCACAATGCGCATGCGCCCAATGCTGCAAGATTCATCTCCCGGGCTCCTCTCAGTGACTTGTACATTATTTTACTAATTATTGCCTCAAGTCCAGTTTCCACCTGGGCAGGTTTGAAGCATTAAACCCCAGCTGCATCACAACACGCTAGTGGTTTAGTGGCTCCAAACCTAGTGACAGGTTCCCTTTAAGCGCAGGTCCTGCAAAAAAATAAAATAAATGCAAATGATACAGTGAAGGAAATAAGTATTTGATCCCTTGCTGATTTTGTAAGTTTGCCCACTCTCAAAGTCATGAACAGTCTAGAATTTTTAGGCTAGGTTAATTTTACCAGTGAGAGATAGATTATATATAAAAAAAAAAAAACAGAAAATCACATAGTCATAATTATATATATTTATTTGCATTGTGCACAGAGAAATACGTATTTGATCCCCTACCAACCATTAAGAGTTCAGCCTCCTCCAGACCAGTTACACGCTCCAAATCAACTTGGTGCCTGCATTAAAGACAGCTGTCTTACATGGTCACCTGTATAAAAGACTCCTGTCCACAGACTCAATTAATCAGTCTGACTCTAACCTCTACAACATGGGCAAGACCAAAGAGCTTTCTAAGGATGTCAGGGACAAGATCATAGACCTGCACAAGGCTGGAATGGGCTACAAAACCATAAGTAAGACGCTGGGTGAGAAGGAGACAACTGCTGGTGCAATAGTAAGAAAATGGAAGACATACAAAATGACTGTCAATCGACATCGATCTGGGGCTCCATGCAAAATCTCACCTCGTGGGGTATCCTTGATCCTGAGGAAGGTGAGAGCTGACCTGAAAACTACACGGGGAGAACTTGTTAATGATCTCAAGGCAGCTGGGACCACAGTCACCAAGAAAACCATTGGTAACACATTACGCCGTAATGGATTAAAATCCTGCAGTGCCTGCAAGGTCCCCCTGCTCAAGAAGGCACATGTACAGGCCCATCTGAAGTTTGCAAATGAACATCTGGATGATTGTGAGAGTGATTGGGAGAAGGTGCTGTGGTCAGATGAGACTAAAATTGAGCTCTTTGGCATTAACTCAACTCGCCGTGTTTGGAGGAAGAGAAATGCTGCCTATGACCCAAAGAACACTGTCCCCACTGTCAAGCATGGAGGTGGAAACATTATGTTTTGGGGGTGTTTCTCTGCTAAGGGCACAGGACTACTTCACCGCATCAATGGGAGAATGGATGGAGCCATGTACCGTCAAATCCTGAGTGACAACCTCCTTCCCTCCACCAGGACATTAAAAATTGCTCGTGGCTGGGTCTTCCAGCATGACAATGACCCGAAACATACAGCCAAGGCAACAAAGGAGTGGCTCAAAAAGAAGCACATTAAGGTCATGGAGTGGCCTAGCCAGTCTCCAGACCTTAATCCCATCGAAAACTTATGGAGGGAGCTGAAGAGCCGAGTTGCCAAGCGACAGCCTCGAAATCTTAATGATTTACAGATGATCTGCAAAGATGAGTGGGTCAAAATTCCATCTAACATGTGTGCAAACCTCATCATCAACTACAAAAAAACCTTCTGACTGCTGTGCTTGCCAACAAGGGTTTTGCCACCAAGTAAGTCTTGTTTGCCAAAGGGATCAAATACTTATTTCTCTGTGCACAATGCAAATAAATATATATAATTTTGACAATGTGATTTTCTGTTTTTTTTTTTTTTAAATATAATCTATCTCTCACTGGTAAAATTAACCTAGCCTAAAAATTCTAGACTGTTCATGTCTTTGACAGTGGGCAAACTTACAAAATCAGCAAGAGATCAAATACTTATTTCCTTCACTGTAAGTCCTCCTCTAATGCATGTTAAAAACTTAAGTGTATCACGGCTATAGTGGTTGGTTAAGGGCCCATTACTTTTAATGAACGAGGGCCGAGATCACTATTAGGCCGGGATCACACACGTTTTTTGTGCAGTTTTTGTGGCAATTTTTGCCTCCGTTTTTTTTTTTTTAGCCAAACACAGGTGTGGACACACAAAAGAAAACAGATCAGTCTTTTCTTTATACCTTCCTTCATTTTCTGGCTTTTGCTAAAAAATCTGAGCCAAAACTGTGTGCGTGATCCTGGGCTGTCTCAGTAAAAAAATAAAATACTGTAGATGGAAAAACTAATCCAGCTCGTCGAAAAATTAACTTTTTGTGTGTTTGTGCCATTCTAAAAATTATGCATGCAAAAAAAAAGACTTGGTCAATGTCATTTAGTCCAATGAAGGGGCTTTAAAGAGATGAATGGGGATGATCTGCAATATCGGAAATAGGCCATGGACAAGAGTGGCACTGTTTCTGTAAAAAAAACATCCCCTTTCTAATTCTGAATATCCCCTTTAAGATCAGGGTCAATTGTAAAGCATCCCACTATCATTCATCACCTTCAAATAATAGTATCTTCACATTTCTTTACTCAAACAAGTCAGGGGTGTAGTTATAGGATAAGCAGTGGCATATGTAGCACCCAAAGGCCCCTATGGCACATAAGAAGACACCAGTATTATAAATGGTATATTGTAGGTCAACAGGGCCCTGGTAAAGATTTTTCATTGGGGCCCTTAAAGAGGCTCTGTCACTACATTATAAGTGCCCTATCTCTTACATAAGGAGATGGACGTTATAATGTAGATGACAGCGGTGCTTTTTATTTAGAAATATTATCTATTTTTATCACGTTATTAGCGATTTTAGCTTTAAAAACTGGGCGTGTTTTTACTTTACACCAAGTGGGCGTTATACAGAGGAGTGTATGACGCTTACCAATCAGCGTCATACACTTCTCCCTATTCATTTAGGCAGCGCATAGGGATCCTGCTAGATCAGTATGTGCTGTCTTATACTAACACATTAACGTTACTGAAGTGTTTAGACAGTGAGTAGACATTCCTTTCAGCCGGGACCAGATGTCTATTCACAATCCCGACACTTCATTAACGTTTCTGTGGTACTTACAGCAGAGCAAGCGTAATATCGCGAGATCACGCTGTAAATAACAGGTTACAGCGAGATTACGCTTTGCTCTGCTGTAAGTACCACAGAAACAGTAACGAAGTGCCAGGATTGTGAATAGACATCACGTCCTGGCTGGAAGGAATGTCTACTCACTGTCTAAACACTTCAGTAACGTTAATGTGTCAGTATTAGACAGCACATAGTGAATAACGCAGGATCACTATGCGCTGACTAAATGAATGGAGAGAAGTGCATGACGCTGATTGGTCACTGATTGGTCAGCATCATACACTCCTCTGTATAACGCCCACTTGGTCTAAAGTAAAAACACGCCCAGTTGGGCATTAAGAAAGCAATTAGCATAAAGCTAAAATCGCTCCTAACGTGGTAAAAATAGATAGTTTTTCTAAATAAAGACCACTGCTGTAACCTACATTATAGCGGCGATCTCCTTATGTAGGAGATAGGACACTTATAATGTGGTGACAGAGCCTCTTTAAGCTTCAAGTTACGCTTCTTAAGGAGGTCCAACGTGTAGTTTTTCAAAGAAGAAATTGTAAGCTCCTATAAAAAGTACCTTTTCTTTTGTTAAAGGGTTAACTATCATGGTTTAATTTTGAGTATCTGCATTGCTGTCACTTGGAACATAATTTGTATTGAAAATATGAAACCTCAGCTCTATTGCGGGATGACTCATAATATCTTTCGGGAGAATGGGACGTTGCCAAATCCAAAAAGTAGGGGCATACAAATAAGATATTAAAGAGGAAGGTGCGATCATGAGCTCCTTTGTTAGCTGGAGATTCAGGTGTTCTTGAGGAATGAGTTTTCGCGGGAGAAGGGTACACTCCCCATACTGGATCGCTCCATTATTAATTGATACAAAGTATTAGATGCCGTCGAGAAGTCCTGGCTCTGTAGACTGTAATTTGGATTAATCTTCTGGGCTGTGTTTCAGATGGTTGCCACAGGAATACATTCCCTCGTCTTCAGCTTCCACATTCTGCAGTTGATTCTAGGAAACTGGATAGTAAAATATGCCTGGAGAGCAAATGTTGAATATAACCTACTTTACTGGTTTGGACTTGTTCAACGTCTTCTGCATTAATGGCAGCACAACAAAAGGCTACTAAATCACCGTACCTATTATTAACAAACTTGGAAAGACATGTGAGGACCAGCAACATTTTCATCTGTGTGAAAGGAAAAGATTGTAGGGTGCAATGAAAATGCTTCTTTTATTAGGGAGATGGAAGCGTTAGATACTACGAGCAAATAAGACAGTGATAAAGATTGACAAGAAATATAAAATCTTTTATGTATCACAGATGCCAAAATACAAACACAAAATAAATAAAAGAATAACTATGAACTGACGTTACTCTATGGGTAAAAAGTTGCACAATGTTTGAAAGGATCGGGTGGCTATGCACTGCATCAGCAACAAGGGTCGGGTGGCTATGTACTGCATCAGCAACAAGGGTCGGGTGGCTATGTACTGCATCAGCAACAAGCGTCGGGTGGCTATGTATTTCATCAGCAATAAGGGTCGAGTGGCTATGTACCGCATTACCAACACGGGTCGGGTGGCTATGTACCGCATTAACCAACAAGGGTCGGGTGGCTATGTACCGCATTACCAACAGGGGTCGAGTGGCTATGTGCTGCATCAGCAACAAGGGTCGGATGGCAATGTACTGCATCAGCAACAAGGGTCGGGTGGCTATGTACCGCACCACCAACAGGGGTCGAGTGGCTATGTACCACATCAGCAACAAGGGTCGAGTGGCTATGTATTGCATCAGCAACAAGGGTCGAGTGGCTATGTACTGCATTACCAACAAGGGTCGAGTGGCTATATACCACATAAGCAACAATGGTCAAGTGGCTATG
This sequence comes from Rhinoderma darwinii, assembly GCF_050947455.1. Lineage (NCBI taxonomy): Eukaryota > Metazoa > Chordata > Amphibia > Anura > Rhinodermatidae > Rhinoderma > Rhinoderma darwinii. The sequence goes on from NC_134690.1 coordinate 384,146,296, forward strand.
TACCACATGATCCTTTTCCCCTTGACGAACACACACAACCAATGCGGAGGACAACCTAGATACCCCTTAAAAATCACACAAACTAAATTGCTTCAAAATAGTATATTGTATATAGGGGAAGGGCATAAAACACAATGGATGCCCATGACTACTAGTAACACTAGCGGTGACTCATACAATGTATTAGAACAACAACCTAAAGAATTGAGTCAAAACCGAACTATTTATGAAAAAATTTAAATTTTTATTCATACATCACAAGATAACAATAAATATGATTATTCACATATTAAAAACAAGGATGACTACCACAGTGTGGAAGAAAGAGGCCAAACATATGTATATGTGGCTAGTATTGTAGCATATGCATTGAATAGATGGTACCAAAGTGCATAAATAAATAAATAAGTTACTGACACCTGGAAACCATCAAAGAGTGTATATTTATCAACAAGGACTATGCAAAAGTCCCAATTAATGCTATGTAATTGTAACCATTGGTGCAGCTTGGCACCTATTATGCATAGATTATTAATATAAAGTGCACATGCAACTAAATAAGAGTAGCTTACCCATATGATATCACACTGTTGTCTGGCGTCACACCCGACGCGCGTTTCGGCGAGAAAACGCCTTCGTCCCTTGACGAAGCCTGGTGGCAAAACGCGTTGGATGTAAGTGGGCTCCTGGCACATTGCTACTTTTTACCCCATTGTATATCTGCATGTCAGTCTCTTTTATTCATCTTTTGGCTACCTTGCCAGTTCTGTCTATCGATTCTGATGGTCTATTTCACAGTTGTTTATTTTTGCTATGAGACTCACCATGGCTGTTTATTTACAATGTACTTCTGTATGGTATAGATGTTATGGCCAATAGCCCACTCAGTACTTTCTTTACTGTGAGGACTTATATTTTAATCCATTTTTGATGCTATTATCTGTATTTTGTGTTTTTATCATGTCTCAATAAAAACTATTTTATTTTGAAAATGTTTGGGTCATTTAACACTGATTTTCTGCATATGTGATTAAACTATGACTTTGGTGTTTGACCAAATTATTCTATTGAGGCACTTTTTTGGTGTTTATGTACCACATCAGCAACAAGGGTCGGGTGGCTATGTACTGCTTCAGCAACAAGGATCGGGTGGCTTTGTACCACATCAGCAACAAGGGTCGGGTGGCTATGTATTTCATCAGCAACAAGGATCGGGTGGCTTTGTACCGCATCAGTAGCGAGGGTCGGGTGGCTATGTATTTCATCAGCAACAAGGATCGGGTGGCTTTGTACCGCATCAGTAGCGAGGGCTCATTCACTATTGCATATTAAGTCCATATATTTTCATTGAAAAATTGGTGTCAATACATTTAAGTGGTTTTATTTACAGTAACCCAGCGCAGCCGCTATACAGTATACGGAGTCTTCTGCTTTCGGCACCAACCTCTGCTTAGCTTTCAGTGCCCGGAGGCAGCTGGAAAAGCTGATCGGTTCGGGGTCCGAGTGTTGGACCACCACCAATCATATACTGATAATCTATCCTGTGGATAGGTGATCAGTATAAAAAAACAACCCCCAACCCTGACAACCCCTTTAAATTACATTTCACATTTATTGTACATGTTGTAATGACTACAAGGCTATATAATACATGTATTTTTTGTTTTTTGATTTGTACTTAATAAAAACTGTTGTTTCTTTTTAAAATAATTGCATTTATTGTTTATTTTATAATAACTAAAAATAAATTAGTTTGATTAAGCTTAATTTATGTTTGTCCCATAAGTGGAATTTTACTTTTAAATTTTGAGATTTTTTTTCATTGTAATGCCTTGAATACCTAAGTACTTCAATGCATTACTGCCTGACACTGTCTTCGTCTTCCCCCCACACCTATTTTACAAGCATTAAAGAATTTTCTACGTCAGACTGGGTGAGTGCGGCTTTTTTCTCTCTACTTGCATTGTGCTATATATGGTCTTACCTGTGAAGCCCAGCACCTCCCTAGACTTATACCGCATCCCCTGTTGCACCTCCATGGGCAGTGTACTGCTGAATGTCCAGAGGACTATCCACTGGTCACAGCAGTGCCGACTGATTTTCTTGTACTTTAGCGCATTACTGCCTGTGTATGTAACATGTGTATAGTGCGGCCACAGCAGGAAAAATGCAAGAGTTTTTCTGAATATTAGAGACTTACAATTTAGATACGGCTGAGGCAAATGTATGATGGCTGACTGGCTATCACAGACCGGGCCGAGGGTGCAGGGCTTAGTCCAGCAACGGATGGCTTGGTAGGCCACAAATGGCTGACTGCTTGCTACTACTCATGTGGGAAGTCTCCTGCCCATATCCACCACTGCTCACACGACTCTACCCGTCATCCGCAACTCGCTCCAGAACCAGAAACTCAGGCCCAGCCATTTGCCGTTGTCACCGTGCAGCTCTCCACAGCACTCCAACACTTTGCAGCAGCACTCCACAGCACATTCTATCACTTGCAATGCAGCAAGCCAGGTCTCTTCTAATCTTCACCCGACACTGAACCACGATTGGCGGGAAGACCACTGTTTTATACATTAAGAGCGCCACCCCCAGCGTGATAAAGTGCCGTAGCCAAGCTGCACAAAGCCACTCTGCACTAATCACAAAGTGTCCACCTGCAGTAATCTACAGTGATCAGTTGTAAAGCGTACACTTTCTCTGCAGCGCCACCACAGGTGAAATGAAGTATTACACAGTGCTTATTTAAATTAATGGGGTGTTTATGTTATGCGGACAGGACAGATCCTCCAGAGTGAGAGACACTCATTGTAATCACTCTCTACCGTGGCCAGGAGACGAGGATCCTGAACAGGTGATCCCCTCTATTAGCTCAGAATTCCCTAATAGTGTATATGACAATAAATAACCCCTTGCATAATTGAATGCAATTCCAAACGTATTTTACCCATAAATCTTTATTGGTGTCATTGGAAAAACACATTTTGTACACAGGATGTGCATGCAGGTGATAGGACTGTACAGCGCAGGGAGTGACTGGGCAGCCTAGGGGGAAACACTCTATCTGACATATAGTACATACAGTTTACCAATCAGATGTCATCATAAATACAGAACTATTAGCTTGATGTTTCTTACAAGTGCTTACCATCAAAAACGTGTTGGGACAATGATACCCTACAGCCGTTGTGTTCCCCTTCTCAGAATCAATTTTACCAGCTCTGAATTGCTGCACAGAGTACAGGAGAAGCACTGACTGCAGAAATGTTATGTAGGGCTGTAGAAAGTATTACGCACACCAATAGGGATAAACTTGCAAGTAAAATCTTTAATTTCTCAAACCAGGGTGCAACGTTTCGGTCCAAACACAGACCTTTCTCAAGCACTTCTATATACTGTGTGACGGCGCAAGGAAGAGCGGTTAATTAAAGATTTTACCTGCAAGTTTACCCTTATTGGTGTGCGTAATACTTTCTACAGTTTATAGTGGGTTGGGCCCCTATTTATGCACCCTTCTACTTAATCACCTGGTGCTATCTAAACCTACCTCGCTTATGTAGGGCTGTTACTTTTTGTTGCGATTCTGCCTTAAAAACATTTGTCTGCATCATGTTTTTAAAATGGAACACAGCATCTCGTAAAGACTGCATGATACGTAAACTCTGTCATAGGTGAACCATTAAATTGCCTCTAAATTATTGGCATAATGAGTTAAAGGGGTTACTCTACAACAACCAATATTCTACCGTTATAACTCTGTCAACCAGACAGGTTATAAGAGTAAGTTAAGAGGGGAATCCGACCTCAGGGACTCTCACCGTTGCCAAGAATAAGAGGTCCCAAGTCCTTGTACTCGGCCGAAGGGCAGGACGACCACGGACTGTCCCTTTCCATGGGACACCCCCTTTTATACATTGGTTGTATTATTACAAATGTCTAGACTATTTTTTGGGAAGATATGCGGAAAGGTTTTGATAATTGTGCTCCATGTTTTTAAGCTCCATGTTATACAATGTACTTGCAAAAATTAGTTTTTTGTAGGCATGAGTCCCAATATAAGAATAACTGACCAGGCACCGCACAAATTGTCAGTGTACCCCTTGTATTAATTCTCCAGCACTGCTTTGGCCCTTTCTGTGTCTTGCCGTTAGTGTTTACATGCTTATAAATGGCACTTTTTTGTATGCTTATTTGTCACCTTTTTGATCAAACACCTTATGGGGGGCACCAACAAAAAGTTCTACACAGAGCACCATCTAATTTAAGACCGGCCCTGGGTCTCAAAAAGTTAGACCGCGATGGAAACGTGTATTTTTATCTAGAGAACTCATCCTATTTACATTTATATGCCACCATTCAGCCATAACCTTATAACCACAGACAGGTGAAGTGAATAACATTGATGATCTTGTTACAATGGTGCCTGACAAGGTTTGGGATATATTATGAAGCAAGTGATCAGTCAGTTCTTGAAGTTGATGTGTTCGAAGCAAGAAAAGCGTAAGGATCTGAATGACTTTAACAAGGACCAAATAGTAATGGCAGCTCTTGTGGGGTGTTCCAGGTATACAGTAATTAGTACCTAAATACCAAGTGAGGTCCAAGAAAGGCAAGGCTCATTGATACGAGTGGAGAGCGAAGGCTAGCCCGTCTGGTCCAATCCTATTGAAGAGCTACTGTAACACAAATTGTTGAGAAAGTTACTACTGGCTATGATAGACAGATGTCAGAACACGCAGAGCATCGCTGCTTTTTGTGCTTGGGACTGTGTAGCCGTAGACTGGTCAGAGTGTTGATGATGACCCCTGTCCACTGCAGAAAGCGCCTACAATGGGCAAATGAGTGTCAGAACTGGAGTGTGGAGCAATAGAAGAAGGTGGCCTTGTCTGATGAGTCACATTTTCTTTTACATAATATGGACGGCCGGATTTGTGTGCGTTGCTTACCTGGGGAAGAGATGGCACGAGGATGGGAAGAAGGAAAGCTGGCTGAGGCAGTGTGATGCTCTGGGCGATGTTTTGCTGGAAAACTATGGGTCCTGGCATTCATGTGGCTGTTACATTAACACGTACCACCTACCTAAACATGGTTGCAGACCAAGTACATTCCTTCACGGCAGGGGTAGTCCCTAATATCAGTGGAATCTTTCATCAGGATAATGCCCCCTGCCACACTGCAAAAATTGGTCAGGAATGGTATAAGGAACATGACAAAGAGTTCAAGGAGTTGATTCGGCCTCCAAATTCCCCAGATCTCAAACCGATTGAGCATCTGTTGGATGTGCTGTAAAAACAAGTCTGATCCATGAAGGTCTCAATTTGCAACTTACAGAACTTAAAGGATCTGCTGCTAACATCTTGGTGCCAGAGACCCCAAGACGCCTTCAGAAGTCTCGATAATATTAGTTAGGTGGTATTAATGTTATGGCTGATCGGTGTATATGGATCAATACATCTATAACTACATGCCACCATCTAATGTTTATCAACATATAATTTGTTTTTGGTATTTCTTCATTATAGCTAGACCCATTGAGAAGATAATTAAAAACCGAAAGGCAAATCCATAGTCAGGTATGTATGACAGATCATTCCTGTACGTAGAACATTTAGTCTAGATAAAAAGGTCTCACGGAGAAGGTTCGCTTATTAACTCCTCTAATCAAAACCTCTGCTCATCCTTAATATATAATCCATTATTTTTAACACATTCTTACAATGCATTTGCTGATTTCACACCTCCATGTTTTTAACAGTTCAGCACAGATCACCCTTTCATAAGACGTTCAGATGATGTCACAGACGGGCATTTAAAATTTCGTTTTCTTGATTGTATCATGTAATGGCAATTTACTGCCAGTCTTGTGAATGCTGCGGATGTGAAGCAACTGGGACCCCACATTTTAGGCCTAATGAAAGCCGGTCTTTCTTAGCTTAAAAACAACCAAATGTATCCATGCAGTTCACTAAGCTTTTGGCAGCGTGAAATAAATGCTATTTATTCACAGCTGGCAGGCCTCAGTGGCAAGCTATGTATATGTAAAATTGCAGGGCTATTTAGAACTTCCCCAGCAATAAGATGTTGGAGTTATTCCCAAAATCAATTTTGCTTTATAGAAAAACTTCCCAACAACCATCAAAAGCACAAAATCATCCTTCAGCTCCTGCAGTGCAAGTATGCTTAAATAAAGTACTTCATAATAAGAAGATGAGTGGAGAAGGTCCCATAGGACATGGGTTTGGTCAAGCTAGAGACCACTATGTCATATTACAATGTCATGCCCAATAACTGGTGAGTACTTCTTTGTCAGGCGGGTAGGCAAGAGGACTTTAGCTATCCTTTAACAGAAAAATGTCAGCAGATCCTGCCTATTTCCATAAGATCCACTGGGGCAGGATCTGCTGATCACCCGAGCAGGCGAAAACCAGGCTCGGGTGATTACGTGCTACTTTTAGCTGATGATCTTTTGATGTTTTATGCTTTTGTGAGTATAATAAACCAATGGGTTCATTTATCAAAGTGTGGCAGTATTACACTATCGTAGGACTTACTGTGCACTAGGACCTGTACACCGGGACTATCCCAGTATATTGGGCTGGAGTTTTCAATTTGGTGGAGAAACAATGTGCAAGTGGCCCGGCACCTCCCAACTTTCAAGTATCACGAAGAGGGGCAATTTTTTTCCTTGTAAGTCACCCCTCTAACCCTGCCTAATCCCTGCCCATACACACCCGGTTCACAGTATCAGTCTCCCTTAGTGCCTCCCCACAGTATAATGCCCCCATAGAACCCCCACACAGTATGCCACTATAGTTGCCCCCACACAGTATAATGCCAAATAGCTGCCCACACACAGTATAATGCCCCTATACACTATAATGCCCATATAGATGCACCCATACAGTATAAAGCCAACACGGATGCCACTATAGAGTATAATGCCTGCACAGATGCCCCCTTACAGTATAATGACAAATAGCTGCACTCATACAGCATAATGCCCCCATAGCTTCCCCCATACAGCATAATGCTCCCATAGCTGCCTTCATACAGTATAATGCCCACACAGATGACCCCATACAGTATAATGCTCCATAGTGCCACAATGCCCGGTAGATAGTGCCACAGTGCCCACTGTAGATAGTGCCCAAATAGGTGGTGCCAGTGGCCACATACCACCACAGTGCCCACATAGTGCCCCAGTGCACATATAAAGTGCCAGTGCCCACATATAAAGTGCCGGTGCCCAAATATAAAGTGCCAGTGTCCACATAGTGCCACAGTGCCCATGTAGATGTGACCATGTAGATAGTGCCACAGTGCCCATATAGCCCACATTTGAACTTCCAGTGCCCACATATAAAGTGCCAGTGCCCACATATAAAGTGCCAGTATCCACAGTGCCCATGTAGATGGTGCCCATATGGTGTCATGTAGATAGGGCCACACCCCCTTAAAGATAGCGCCATCCTTCCTGTAGATATTGCTAACCCCCCTGTCGATAGCTCTACCCTTCCTGTAGATAGCGCAAACACCCCCTGTAGACAGCTCCATTGGGGCTCCTTCTAGGAGCGGAATCCCCTGCCAGAACATCGGCTATGCTGTGGTAGAGGATTCCGCTCCAGGAGGAGCCCCTGACGTAACTGTCCATATATGGAGCCACAATGGAGCTGTCAATAGGGGGTGTTTGCGCTATCTACAGTAGATAGCTCCATTGGGGATCAATAGTGACCGCGGTATATAAGTGGTTTCAGAGGGAGGGGGCTTTCTGTCACCCCATCCGCACCAACGGTTTCCATGGCATCAGCGAGCCTAACAAGACCCCAATGTCTGCCAACAGTGAATGTGTATGCCTTGTATGCCGTGCCAGAGGCAGGGACTAATAAGAAACCTATCAGTTTTACACTGACAGCATAATACACTGAAATATAGAAGTACTGCAGTGTATTATAAAAGCGATCAAACAATCGCACAGTGAAGTCCCATAGTGGGACTAAAAAGAAAGTAAAAAATAGATCAAAAAAGTTTATAATGAAAATATGAAAAATCCCAAGTGAATAAAATGAAAAACCCATTTGTTTTCTTTAAAATACGCTTTATTATGAAAAAAAATAACACAATTACATAAAATTGCTATTGGCACGTCTGATATTACTAAAATTAGAAAACCATTATGTTTTTTAAATCGCATGGTGAACACCAATAAATTAAAAACAATGACAGAATTGCTGTTTTCTGTTCATCCTGCCTTCCAAAAAACAAAATAATAAGTGTATGTAACCCCAAATGGCACCAATACAAATCGTCCCGCAAGAAAAAACCCAAATAATAAAACTATTATGGCTCTTAGAATATGGCAACACAAAAACAAATACTTTTTAAAAGTTTTTAATGTGTAAAAGTAAATTTGGTATGGCCTTAATCATAATGAACCACAGATTCAAGTTATCATGTTATTTATACCAAACGCTAAACGTCTTAAATTTAGGACACAAAAAAAGAGTAGCAGAATTTCTGTTTTTTTAAACCCATTATCCTACTTTCACTTCGAGTCCTTTAATACAGGTAGATTTCCTGCGGGTAGCGTGAGCCGACTGACAATATAGCAAGTCGATCAGCAATCGTTTATCAATCATTGCTACTGTAAGTGATCAAACGATCATTTGTGTGATCGTTTGGGCACATACAGATTTATTATTTCGGCAGCACATACATGTTTGAATGGGGAAAAGTGCTGCCGACAACCGATGATTTGTATGCCCGCATAAAGGATCCGATCAGCCGACAAATGAGCGTCTACTGATCGCTGGGCATGTCTACACGGGGCAATGATCGGTAAACAAACATTCGAAAGTGCACCTAGTCTCTATTTTGACTAAGCTATGCCCCTTCCCTTTTTAGACTTCCTCTATACACCCACCCCTACAGAACCAGTAGAGCTGACATATTCGGACCTGGCTCATGAACCAGCAGCTGGAAATTGTCTCCTTGATTTCACTATAAGGGCACTGTACTAAGGTATACCATACACGTATCACTGAAAACAGATTCATCATATGAAAATAATGTCTCGTTTTTGTACTGAGAATTATAGCGCGTTCATTTCGGTCTCATGGTGATCACTTAAATCTGCACAATCAGCTACTTATTTCACTTGCACAGGAAGACTTGCTGGTTGTTTTGGCTACACACATATTTGCATGTACTTATATCTCCCGCATACATGAGCCAGCTGATATGAGAGTAAGGTGGCAGACATGTCACGCCCTTTAAGCAAAGAAAAGTCACATGAGCAGAAACTAAAGAAATGCGATAATGGATGGAAATTTTTCAAGATATTACATCAGCTGTTGTCACAGCTGAAGAGTCAGTGGAAAAGTCCAAGCCTCTTCTACCCATACCTATTTCATGTAGAGATAGTGTCAAAAGGAAGAAAAGCCATTGTTTGTGATGTAATTGGACGTGATCTACGTCATCTAACCAGTCAATGGATTATTATTTGCTTCTTTTTTTATCACACAAAATCAAAGTGTTTAGTTGAGTTTTATCTCAAGGTGGTAAACAAGCAAAAGGATAGAATAGGAAAGATTGCAATGTTACTGCTATACTGTTATCTCTATTATTTAGGGTTGAGCATTTTATCTTTGCACTTTGTGTGTTGCAGGATAAAGACGAAGACAAGTTTTTACTTAAACATGTTGGAAATATTCATAAAAGCTATTAAAGGTAATTAGGAAAGAAGTTGAGGCCGATGTTAGGCGATAGGGGCTGACTGTGAACGCCCTGGGCCCCTACAGGCTGAGACTAATGATGAAACTATGTCATGTAACTATTCACAATCGGCCCTGCCTCTTGACTTATCCATAAAGTCCCTAGTTCTTCAAATGCCCCCTTATGTTATTTGCACCACTACAAAACATTATCCAAAGCAAGTCTCTGCATGCATGATCCAATAGCTTTGTAACATTAACCCAAGTATAGAAATGTCATATGATGTTTTTAGCAATTTTATCTGGGTCCTTAATAAAGGGGTTGTCTGAGCACAGACAACTGGTGACCTACCCACAGGATAGGTCATCAGTATATGATCAGTGTCGGTCCGCTACCTGGACACTTCACCGATCAGCTGGTCCGGCTGCCTCCGGGCACCAGATGTCCATCCCAGAAGCAGATTGCTCCTGTCAAAGAATAGCGGCCGAGCTGCAGTTCTGTAGCACGGCCGCTATGCAGTGTACAGACCCATTTGCTTCTGGCTCCCAATACTTCATACCCTGCATAACATCCGGCGCCCGGAGGCAGCTGGAGCAGCTGATTGCTGTGAGATCCAGGTGTCAGACCCCACGATCATATACTGATGACCTATCCTGTGGATAGGTCATCAGATGTCCATGCCCGGACTACCCCTTTTAAGCTATTGAGTAGCAATAACTAAATTTTGGTGCTCTGTTCCATTCTGAAAACCATTTTTTGGATGGACATACCAGGTAAGCAATGGAGAAGAGGGTCTAGCTAAGGTTGACCTTATACACCTTTCCCATGGGCAGTGTGAACCTGTGCAGGCTTCTCGTCTTCACAGAAATGCAATGTTAGCAAACCATCAGTAGGGCTCGCTGGCCTTCTCTTCTTCAGAGGTTTTGAAGGGGAGGGCCAACAAGCCCTGATACCTCCTGTTCTTGGATAGAGTGGTGGTAGGGTGTCCTGTACTAACATCAGGACTAGTACCTACCTTGCCCCTTTACCTCAATGTATGCCCCTGTAGGAAGTGGCCCATTTTATCTTGAGTTTGAGTTAAAAAATGTTTACAAATTTATATTTTCATTTCTTGACATGGTCTTACTTAATATCTTTAAGATACTGGTTCCGAATGAATGGACCATCTAGTTTGTCACGATTAGTAATTCAAGCTAATAAAACAGCGGACTCCAATTTGTGGCTGACTCAACCATGTTAAAAATTGACAGTACAGCATTAAAGACTGAATTAATGTCTCAATTAATGCAGATCTGGTCTGCGGAATACAAAATCAGACTAGACTCATGAAAAGCCACCGGTGTTCATCTGAAATGTTAATGATTTCATGAATCATTTTTTATAAAATCCTAGAAACATAGAATATGAGAGAACCCTCTCTGCCAGGCTTGACGAATAACTATCTGCTTGTATATTTTTTTTTCCTATAACGAGGGCAAAGTAAACAGAGTTGGGAAAGCTGTCAATGGGCACTTTCTAATTGAAGCTAATACAAAATCGACTGCAGTTTTTCTCAGAATTGAACACACAGTTAGTTTTGGAAGGACATCAGATACCCTGTTATCCAATGACAAAATCAAATGACCGGTCTTGCAGCTAGAAGGATTATCCCTCCAGGATGTACTGTGGGGGTCACTGCTGGATCATTAATGTTGAGACTATACCATTGCTAAAACAACATGTACCTTGCAGAAATACCTAAAAATGTTGCTTTACCTGAGGACAAAAGACATTGATGGATGGCTTCATTCAGAGTCAGTGCTATAGCAGATTTGCACACACAATAGATACCATTAATTATATTTATTTGTGTCTTTCAGAAAGCTGTCAATTCTGACAAAAAAAAAATGCTGACTTTGTGCTTCTTCATGCCGGAATTACGAGTTTCAATGGTGGAAAAATATGAAGTTGATGATCCCAAAGAGCTGTCAACCTAAGGGCGGGTTCACACATAGCGGAATTTCACTTAAATTCCGCTGCGGACACTCCGCAGCGTTAATCCGCAGCGGAGCCGTTTCTCCATTGACTTTCACTTTAATTTAGCAGTGTTCGTTTACACGATGCGTACAATTCCGCTGCGGAGCATAGGCTGCGGAGCGGAATTTGGTGTCCGCAGCATGCTCTGTCTGTTGCGGAGCAGTGGCGGACTGGTTGCGGACTCATGGCGGAATTTCTCCATTGACTTCAATGGAGAGTCAAAATTCCGCAATGAAGTCCGCAGATCTTATGTGTGCTGCGGAGCGTATTGTTTTTACTACCATGACATTTCTTCATTCTGGCTGGACCTATGTATTTCTAGGTCTACAGCCAGACTGAGGAAGTCAATGGGGCTCCCGTAATGACGGGAGCGTTGCTAGGAGACGTCTGTAAATAGTCACTGTCCAGGGTGCTGAAAGAGTTACGCGATCGGCAGTAACTGTTTCTGCACCCGGGACAGTGACTACCGATCTCAATATACATGTATCTGTAAAAAAACATATAAGTTCATACTTACCGAGAACTCCCTGCGTCTGTCTCCAGTCCGGCCTCCCAGGATGACGTTTCAGTGTAAGTGACGGCTGCAGCCAATCACAGGCCAAGCACAGGCTGCAGCGGTCACATGGACTGGAGCGTCATCCAGGGAGGTCGGGCCGGATGCCGAAAGAGGGACGCGTCACCAAGACAACGGGCGGTAAGTATGAATTTCTTTGACTTTCACTAGGGAAAGTGCTGTCCCTTCTCTCTATCCTGCACTGAATAGGGAGAAGAGAAGCACTTTTCCTGCAGTCCGCAGCGGCCAGTCCGCATCAATTTTCTGCACATTTTGTGCAGATCCGCTGCAGAATCTGCAACGCAGATTCTGTGCGGCATTGATGCGGACAGTTGCGGAGGAATTCCGCCATGTGTGGTCATGCCCTACCAAGCACCATTTATAATACTGGAGTCTTCTTTTGTGACAGAGAGGTCTTTGAGCTCCCTCAGGCACCGGGGCTTGGGTGCGACTTCTACCTCTGCACCCCCAATAGTATGTACATGTTGGAGCCCAAAAGCTGAGGGCATCTGCATCCACTAAAGATTTCTATACTCTAATAGATAAAAGTCAGCAAAAATGGCAGATTTCGAGCATTTTAGCCAATCATAAAATTTTATGTGAATCATTTATGGTAGGGACAATCTGACAAATGCTTGCGAAAAAGGCGATCAGTCATGTTAATAATAATAATAATAATAATAATAATAATAATAATAATCTTTATATAGCGAAAGCAAAAGAGGTCCTCCACTCACACGCCACTAATACACTGCAAAACGATCCACCTTAGGAACTGTTCTCCCTTCAACTCCAGCTTGTAGTAAAGGTCTAAGTGATCTTAGGGCTTGTCAGATAAGAAATAACCGAGTCTCCCCGAATGCTTCTGAAAATCAGCAGCAATTCCGCTACGTCTGGACAAGCCCTAAGATCATTTACACTTTTACTACAAGCTGGAGTTGAAGGGAGGACGGTCCCTAAGGTGGATCGTTTTGTGGTGTATTAGTGGAGTGTGAGCGGAGGACCCCTTTTTGCTTTCAATTTCTTTTAGACATTTTTTGGAATTTTGTCTTTGGAACTCGAGCTCCATTTTGCTTTTTTTTTTTTATAGTGTCCAGTGGTTACTAGTTACATCATATCGTAGTTTCTGTATTTATTTATATAGCGCCAACATATTATGCAGCACTTTACAATTTAGAGGGTACATTACAGACAATATCAGACATTACATATTGACAAAACTAATTTACAATTCAAACAAGAGGAGTGAAGATCCTGATCACAAGAACTTACAATCTATGAGGAAATAAGGGAGACGTAAAATGTAAAAAAGTGTTTGTTCAGTACAATGGTCCAGCCAACTTTTATACACATGGGGCAGTAAACATAAAGCTGCATGAGCCGGTCACCAGCCAGTATCTGTGTATGACGGACATGAAATGCAGTACAGTGCAAGGAGTGTGGGGGATACTGCCGAATGAGGGGGTCATGTCCTCATGACTAATGTAAAAGGGGGGCCAGGGAAAGGAGTTAGATTAGGGAATGTTATAGGCTGGTCTAAAATTATGTGTTTTCAGGGCACGTTTAAAACTGTGGCTGTTGGGAATTAATCTGGTTGTCTGGGGCAGAGCATTCCAGGGAACTGGTGCAACACGAGAAAAATCTTGGAGACAGGAGTGGGAGGTTCGGATCTTCCGCCCCTCTCTGAGAGGGCCTTCAGGGCTTTCCCTATGTCTCCTTTCTGTGTCCTCCAGCGCTGCACCCTCTATTGGACACACAGATTCCCTCTCTACAGGTCACTGTTCAATCAATCAGTCTTTTCCTCTGCAACCCATACTCCTCCTGGTTGCAGAGGCACACAGAAGCAGAGGTTCCTGAGAACTATAACGCTCTTCATGAAAAAAAGTGCCAATGCTTGCTGCCAGAAGGTACCGCTTGACACCGAACACAAAAGTAATTCTACAACAGCTGTAGAGCAAAGGTTGGGGAACAGTGCTGTAGGTTGATAGTAGGTACCAGAGCAACTTATTTCCACTCAACAAGCAAACTGTGCGGCAGCATAACCTACTGCTACAATAGTAAGTAAAATGCTACAGTTCACAAAATATCACCTTACATACTAGGCCTGGGGATGCAATGAATTTATTGTATATATTTTTTGCAAAATATAAAATTAGAATATATTATGTGGCCATAGCGGACCTTGCACCACTGGAGCTTACAATCTACTTCAATGAACACCATAGTCATAGCAGTGGTTATTGATGATAGTTAAGCATCTGCGTCAGGGCTCCGTTCCGATGTTCCGTCACAATTTGGAACGGAGCCCTGACTGACACAAACGGAAACCAGAGGTAGTCGACTACGCTATTGATTCCGTCAAAACGATGGTACCCATGCACAACGAAGACAAACGATAACCATTTGCACCAGATCCGTCACCATTGAAACCAATGGTGATAGAAACGGAAACTTCTGGTTTGCGTTTGTGTCAGTCAGGCCTCCGTTCCGATGGAAAGCTCAGACGAAACGTCGGAACAGAGCCCTGACGCAGATGTGAACGCAGCCATAATGGGGTTGTCCAGTCAAGGGGCGGTTTTCCACAGGATAGGTCATCAGTATATGATCGGTGGAGATCCGACACCCGGACCCCGCACCGATCAGCTGTTTCGGCTGCCTCCAGTCACCGGAAGTTATGCAGTGGTCAGTGCCGGAAGCAGATGGCTCTGGGCTCAAAGACCTCTCTATTACATAAGAAGACACAAGTATTATAAATGGCGTATGATTGGAGCCCAGGAGCATCAAGTTACGCCTCTAAGCCTGCCTCCTGGTATAGGACGAGTACTGCCATTCTACCGACGACAGAGAACTCACTAAATGAAGATACTCGGGTGATGAAATGAATAAGAGTTCATATAGTGTGCTCATATAGTGCTGAATGTGACCAAATAGTGTAGTAGTGTTTAATAAAAATTACAAAAATACCAGAGTTATTTATAGGGAAATAATAATTGTATTAATTTCATATTTTCATTTTTGAATAATTAAAGCAAATGTATTTTCTACTGAAAACAAGTTCACGCAGGCTCACAGATCTGACCCCACAGAGGAAGGAGAAAAGTAGGGTGGACCTGGTATGTTTACATGTGACTGGTACCTGTTATCACTACTATGTCAAATTTTTATGTTTTCGTGTTCACAGAGGCGTTACAAATATGAATGAGTGGCTATGGGAATCTGTATAAAGCTTCCACTGTCCGAGTGACGTCTTCACACGGTAACTTCACTATCCTTATTTTGCTTCAGTGGGAATAAAAACACTTTGAGAACCTAGTGTGAGCATTTGTATATTCTTGAAAATGTTACACTTCCCTTGAAAAAATAGCACGGAGTTGAACTAAGGGAAAGACTAGACAATGAGGGTGTTGAAAATATGAAGGGATATGGTGTACCATAACATCCATTGCTATACTCTTTACATATACTGTGTGTTCCCAACACAAATAAATATGTATATTATGGTTGCTTGTTGGAAAGGTACATTGCAGACCCAGGGAGGATATTATGTATTTCCTCTTGTCCTATTAGAGATTGAGCCAAAACACATATATTAAAGTACCCAAGCCTGGTAGGGATCTGTTCATAGTGTACTTTAGGTTTATTTTTTCATGTCTTTCCTTTTTAAAGAGGCTCTGTCACCAGATTTTGCAACCCCTATCTGCTATTGCAGCAGATCGGCGCTGCAATGTAGATTACAGTAACGTTTATATTTTTAAAAAACGAGCATTTTTGGCCAAGTTATGACCATTTTTGTAGTTATGCAAATGAGGCTTGCAAAAGTCCAAGTGGGTGTGTTTAAAAGTAAAAGTCCAAGTGGGCGTGTATTATGTGCGTACATCGGGGCGTTTTTAATACTTTTACTAGCTGGGCGCTCTGAAGAGAAGTATCATCCACTTCTCTTCAGAACGCCCAGCTTCTGACAGTGCAGATCTGTGACGTCACTCACAGGTCCTGCATCGTGTCGGCCACATCGGCACCAGAGGCTACAGTTGATTCTGCAGCAGCATCGGCGTTAGCAGGTAAATCGATGTAGCTACTTACCTGCAAACGCTGATGCTGCTGCAGAATCAACTGTAGCCTCTGGTGCCGATGTGGCCGACACGATGCAGGACCTGTGAGTGACGTCACAGATCTGCACTGCCAGAAGCTGGGCGTTCTGAAGAGAAGAGGATGTTACTTCTCATCAGAACGCCCAGCTAGTAAAAGTAGTAAAAACGCCCCGATGTACGCACATAATACACGCCCACTTGGACTTTTACTTTTAAACACACCCACTTGGACTTTTGCAAGCCTCATTTGCATAACTACAAAAATGGTCATAACTTGGCCAAAAATGCTCATTTTTAAAAAATAAAAACGTTACTGTAATCTACATTGCAGCGCCGATCTGCTGCAACAGCAGATAGGGGTTGCAAAATCTGGTGACAGAGCCTCTTTAAGCTTTGTTTTTTTTGTGACATATTAGTGATACTGTGAATTTGTTGCCACTTGTGCACTGTTTGTTTTTTATTGTTCATTTGCTTCCTAAACGCACAACTAAGCTACTTTCTCAACAGTCTTCATTAAAAATGTCCTAGCATTTTTCTGCTGTAGCTCCTGTACTTAGCTAGTTGTGCTGCTGCTTTTGACATAGATACCGACAGCACCAGCGTTTCCAACTGATTTTTGTTTCTCTTTTCTGTGCAACTTATCAAAAAATTGAGGCAGCCAACAGATTTTATGGATAAATTGTAAAAACATTTTCAATCATAAAGATGACATATGTCTGCACCTTAGCAATACTGATTTGAGAACATTGGTAACGTACTGTGACCTCTAAATTGATGATAATTACAATGATTATATTTTGTACAAGTTTCTCCAGCTTAAAAAAAAACAACAAAACACAGACACAATTTATTTTACAGACACTGGAAAAATGTCCTCTATTTTTTTGAATTGTCCAGGAATTTTTACAGATGCTGGCAACTCTGGACAGCACTGTTTACAGGGAGGTGGAAAACCACACAGGCTGCATCAGTGTAGATGGGGAGGAAGGGAGAAATCTCCAAGGGAAGGGGGGAAGATCACACACTTCTGAGATCACACACACTCCTCAACATCAGTGTCTCTGTATGCACAGTAGCGAGGAGATTATACATGAGCTTTATTATAAGGGAAAAGCAGTAAACGAATGAAGCTGTGCTGATACATGAGAGCTAGTGAAGTCAGCAGTATCCAGGATTCAGAGAACTCTCATCCAGTATAAATAGTTGCCAACAGTCCCAAATTTGCCGGGACTGTCCCGAATTTACAGAGACAGTCCCAGCAAATTTCTGTCCTCAGGGTGCAGATACAATTGAATACTGTCAAGGAGTCACTACTTGAGCAATTCCCCAGAGTAAAAGGCTACTCTATGGTCTTCACCAGAGCCCGCCGCAAGGTTGAATTTAGCATAGAACCCAGGTTGCTTTTACAGAATAAGGCTCTGGACAGGAGGTGGACTTGCAGGCAATACCAGAACGGATAACCAGAAAGCCAGAGGGGTCATCAACAAGCAGAGAGACTAAAAGTCCAAATCGCAAAACAAAAAGAATACCAGGAGTTGCCGAGGTCGAAACCAGCCGTGAGCCGCATATCCAAATCAGTGAGCAGAGGGTAAATCCAAAGACAAAGCCGAAGTCCAGTTCAAAGAGTCCAAGTAGTCAAGGGGATTCAGGGTGTAACCAGGAGCTTGATCAGACACATACATTCACAAGAAAATAACAAGCAACAAAGAAAAAACTAGACAGACTCAAATACTCCACACTTGGCCCTGATAGGTTGCAGACAGAGAAATAAGATTGTCTCTGAATCTCAAACCAGAGCCACCCAGAAGCTTGGCTAGTAGTCATGAAAACTTAAACATGACAGACGTTTCCTAACAAATACTATGGCAGAGCAGGGAACTATCCTTTCTGCCCTGCCATTTACTAAGCCTGCTGTCACGCCGGACATGCTGTCACTGAACCTGTCATTTCTGCTGACCTGACGGATATGGGTTTCATCGCTAGATACGGTTGCTCTCTATACAGGGTACACAGGGCCGATTCTAGCTTTTCTGCTGCCTGAGGAGAAAATTAAAATGATGCCTCCACATAAAAATCCTAAGTAAGAAGTCCTATTAGCCAACTGGTATTTGATCACTCAGACTTCTAAAGCTAAACCAAAATTTAAACTGGTCGAGAGTTCATAAATTCTGCCAGCAGGAAATTATATAAAATAAAAAATCAAACAAAACTCACCTGTTTAATCCCACACTGTTTCAACACCAATTGTCCCCGCCACTCCTGTAGAGATGATGTCACGTTCATAGTTCACATGACCACTGCCGCTGTACTGCCCACTCTAAAAGACTGCAAGTTGCCGCCTGAGGCGAGATGCTCATCTCACCTCATGGGAGAAACGTCACGGCCCTGAGGGTACAAAGCAGCTGTATCTCAAAAAGTAAATATTAGTCTTAATAAAAAGTAATTGGAAGGTTGTACCAAACACACTGATGAACTATATACAGGGTGGGCCATTTATATGGATACACCTAAATAAAATGGGAATGGTTGGTGATATTAACTTCCTGTTTGTGGCACATTAGTATATGGGAGGGGGGAAACTTTTCAAGCTGGGTTTTGAAGTCGGCCATTTTGTATCCAACTTCAGTTTTTTCAATGGGAACAGGGTCATGTGACACATCAAACTTATCGAGAATTTCACAAGAAAAACAATGGTGTGCTTGGTTTTAACGTTACTTTATTCTTTCATGAGTTATTTACAAGCTTCTCTTTGTTTACAGCCATTGACATGTCGCAGAGGTTAACACGTGAGGAGCGGATAGAAATTGTGTTGATGTCTGGTGAACGCAGTACCCGGGTCATTGCAGCAGATTTCAATGCAAGACACCCTACGAGACCACCTATCTCCCATGCTACAGTTTGCAAACTGCTTTCCAAGTTTCGTGAAACTGGTTCAGTGTTGGATTTGCCCAAATGTGGACGCATGAAAACTGTCACTAATGAAGAAACATCAGTGGCTGTCCTAGCTTCATTCAGCAAGAGCCCACAGCGTAGCACTCGCCGCATGTCACTGGAGAGTGGCATCAGTCGAACATCCCTTCGGCGGATATTAGCTACTCACAAATGGCACCCTTAGAAACTCCAGCTGCTGCAGCATCTCAACGAGGATGACCCAGATCGGCGCACTGAATTTGCAGAATGGGCAAAACAAAAATTGGAACCGGACCCTCAGTTTACACAGAACATTTTGTTCAGTCATGAGGCAAACTTTTATGTGAATGGTGAAGTTAACAAACAAAACCACCGCTATTGGTCTGACACTAACCCACATTGGATAGATCCCTCCAAGACTGTTGGAACACAAAAATTGATGGTATGGTGTGGTATATGGGGTACAAAGATAGTGGGGCCATTCTTCATCAATGGAAACCTCAAGGCCATGGGATATCTGAAATTGCTACATGATGATGTGTTTCCCTCTTTATGCACTGAAGCTGGCACGTTCCCTGAGTTTTTCCAGCAAGATGGTGCACCAGCACATTATGGGTGTCAGGTCCGAGCATTCCTAGATGAACAGTTTCCTGGAAAGTGTATTGATCGTCGTGGGCCAGTTGAATGGCCCCCTAGGTCTCCCGATCTGACCCCCTTAGACTTTTATCTTTGGGGTCATCTGAAGGCAATTGTCTATGCTGTGAAGATACGAGATGTGCAGCAACTGAAACTACGAATACTGGAAGCCTGTGCTAGCATTTCTTCTGCGGTGTTGCTATCAGTGTGTGAAGAGTGGGAGAAGAGGGTTGCATTGACAATCCAACACAATGGGCAGCACTTTGAACACATTTTATAAGTGGTCAGAAACTTGTAAATAACTCATGAAAGAATAAAGTAACGTTAAAACCAAGCACACCAATGTTTTTCAGGTGAAATTCTCGATAAGTTTGATGTGTCACATGACCCTCTTCCCATTGAAAAAACTAAAGTTGGATACAAAATGTCCGACTTCAAAATGGCCGCCATGGTCAACACCCAGCTTGAAAAGTTTCCCCCTCCCATATACTAATGTGCCACAAACAGGAAGTTAATATCACCAACCATTCCCATTTTATTTAGGTGTATTCATATAAATGGCCCACCCTGTATATATATATATATATATATATATATATATATATATATATATATATATATTTACATATAAACACAAAGCAGGCAGCACATCCAATTATAAGTGTAGAAATAAAAAAATCTCTATTTTTTTCTACACTCACAAATGGATGGGCTGCCTGCTTTGTGCTTTTGGCAGTTTGGGGATGGTCAAATCCCTGGTATCTGCACCTAACTACTATCACCAGTGCTGCTAGACCCTGGATTGTGTGTGTGTGTATATATATATATAAAAAAGTAGAGGATTGGAGCAGCACTGTGAACAAATGCCTGACTAGGCTGGTGCAAAGCTTCAAAAATAAAGGAGTGACCTCTCCTTATGTGTTAGATATCCAAAAAAGAGAACGTGAAGCAGCACTCAAATAAAGTGAATTTATCCATCCAACATGGAACCACAACGTTTCACCTTCTCTATGAAGGCATTTTCAAGTCACCTCCTCTATGAAACGCCTTCATAGAGGAGGTGAAACGTTGTGGTTCCATGTTGGATGGATAAATTCACTTTATTTGAGTGCTGCTTCACGTTCTCTTTTTTGGATATATATATATATATATATATATATATATAGATATATGAAAAAAAAGCTTTTCGAAGGTGTACATAGCCTTTAAGGTAACTGATAACATATGTAAAATCAAGGTGTCCATAGCCTTTAATATATTTCACATATCACTTCCACGCAAATATTGCTTATACTTGGCCATGATTCAGTTTAGCAAATAAAGCATTACATAGATGAAGAGGGGTCACATAGTAAAAATCATACTGGGTTCTTTCCCGATGTTAATTTACAGAAATTCACCTCCACACTACTTATGTGTTCTCCCCTCTTACCATAGTAGGAAAGAGGATACATTGACCCTTGTGGCGGTTCCCCTCTCCTTTGTTTAACATTATGGTGCCTGTGAAGAGGGTGAGCCCAGGTTCACCCCACATGGGGAAGAAGGACCAACCGGTGATGCCAAATTCAAGATTCTCCTAGCCTGGGCAGGATTTTTGTGCAGCTAGTGTGAAGTGGAGTGACATCCTCTATAGGTACCACAATGTCTATGTATCAGTTGTCACTTTGTAAGCTCTGGGTTCCAGACCCATGGAGGATTAAGGGTATAGTTAGTTGTGGTCTTATAAAGCTCAGTCTGTATTTGCTCATTATTAAGATACTGCAGCTTATACACAGCTGTGACATATTTTGTGTATTTTTCTCTCATTAATCCTGAATATACTAACTTCAGCTACAAATCTTCTGTAAAAGGAACTCTATACTACAACAGAATTTGTTGGATACTGTATTTATAGCCACTGGCACATTTTATTTTTCGTACGCTCCTACATTACCTTGACAGAACATGACGTCTTCAACTGGACAAGAACAATATGGTGTGATGGTATAATTACGTCAGCTCCTATGGGAACCGTGGAGAACCTGTGTAGGTTTCTACCCTATTCCAGGGGTGGATAGATCATTTGGGTATTGTGGCAATGGACTATTATAACTATGGTGGTTTTTAAGGGGCCAATGACCATTATTGCCCAGAGGTCCAGACTATTCTCAGTCCACTCTTACCACAGACCCTAAAAGGTTGAAAACAAAAGAAGTGTGGATGAATCAAAAGTCATGTTACCCTTTTACAAGAGTTTTGAAAGGGACAACCAAACTTTAGGCCAGTGGTCTGTAACCTGTGGCTCCACATCTTTTGAGAAACTACGGCACACTGTATGCTGGGAATTGTAGTTGTGCAGCAGCTGGAGAGTCACAGGTTGCAGACCACTCATCTACTCCCTGCTATGAGGGTTGTGGTGGCATGGACCAGCAACATAACTTAGGACCTATTTTTTTTCCTACCATGGACCCCTCTGCGGTATATATATGCCCTTAGTTTTCATTCATCCTGTAAACAGGTGCTCTACTGTCCGGCCCCATGATTAATACATCACGTCAATATTCTCTAAAACAGTCGTTTTCCCTCACATAATGGTTTCAAGTTTAATCCAAAAAAAAGAAAAACAGGAAAAAAAATAAGCAGAAATAATTTCTTACTCATGGAGCTAATCTTCATCAATTTTTCACTCCTTTGCCAGTTCAATTGCCCAAGCCCTGGAGGAAGAAACATGCCCCGAGCACAAGCTAGTTCATGTTTCACACTAACTCACTAAATAATTCCTGACTCCAAACACATTTATAATAATAATCACCGAGAAAGAAAGGTAATTTCAAAGACCTGACAGGCGGCTTGTGTGGTTTGGGAGCTTAGACAGTGGGAAATAGGCCATACATAATATATAATTTCTGTGTAAAATGAGACGATGTGAACAAATTATTGATTTTGTACAGTAGAAGCATGTCATAGGTTTTTTACTTGTTGAATCATTGAACCTTTAGCCATGAAAAGCTCATTGGTTGGGAAATGCTCTTTGATCCTTTCTTGTTTGAAAATATATAATCTATGGTTTTGTATAGCATTTAGAGAATTGTTTTTTCACATTGGCCGGTGACAGATGTACGTATCAGTTCATTTAATCTGTGGAGGGAATAAATCATATCTAAACAAAAAGTTTTTTGACAAGTCAGATTTTCTACAGTTTCTATATGTACATTTGTATTACAAGGCAGGGCATTTTATATGCCTGGGGCCAATTATAAGGGATAAGGAATTCCAACTTTTTTTTTTTTTTTTTTTTATTCTAAACATTTTTCTTAAGGGGAACCTGTCACCAGCATTTCACCTATTAAACCAGCAATACCTGGTGGTAGGGGGTGAAAAATAGTTTTTATGTAACGTATTATTAAGTTCTTATTCGGCTCTGTAGCTTTAGTATTCAGTTTTTTAGTATTCCCGCGCCATATGCTGATGAGCATAAAAGAGTCATATCTTCGTTCGAAAAGAGTCATATCTTCATTCTTCAAGCCTTTTCGAGTTAACCCCGCCTCCGTACTTTTGATTGGCAGCACTTCGCCACCCCCCAGCACCCAAAATCCCGTTCCTGTGCATCGATTTCCAGTTCTGGTGCGTGCGCACAACAGGACACCATAGCGGCGCATGCGCAGTAACTAGATTAGAGGTCAGGACGAAGCAGGGAACCGTATCGGACCATACGTGACGGATGCATGTGCGCTATCTCAGATGAGATTTCAGCATTTAGCGCGGGACTGTTTTCGGTGGTGGGCGGGTGTAAAGGGAAGTGTCCATATATATGTATATATATATGTATATATATGTATGTGTATATATATATATATATATATATATATATATAGTATGTATGTATACAGTGTATGTGTATATATATATATATATACACATATATATAATATATATATATATATGTATGTATAGTACATATAATGTATCATGAGCCAGGGCTGTGACAACAACAGCCCTGGTCATGAATACGGTTGGAAGCAAAGCAGGACAATTAGCATGTCCCTGCTTTGTTAGGAAACCATGGAGACAAGGGATAGTTATCCCCTGTCTCCATTTCAAGTCTCCCGCGCGCACGGACTGTCTCGTGCGGGCTTTCATGAGTCGGCTGGTAATACATTATCACCATGCCGACCCATGCTAGCCTGGGGCAAGCGCCACACTCCCCGCTGCGAGCGTACCGACAGGGTTAAATAGCCTTGCATCGGTACGCTCAGGAGCCGAGCTCAGGAGCCGAGCTCAGGAGCCGAGCTCAGGAGCCGAGCTCAGGAGCCGAGCTCAGGAGCCGAGCTCAGGAGCCGAGCTCAGGAGCCGAAGCTAGCTGAAGAAGATCAGCTGAGAGCTGCCTTCACACACCACCGACGGCTCACCTCTCTCTCTCTCTCCTCCAAAGACCTGGGTTTCTGCTGCTGCCTCTGCTGCTCCACAAAGTCACGCTAAGTAGCAAGTGCAGCAGCAGCTACACTTAACCCTGTCTCCTCCTGCTGTAACCCTTGCTTCCCTGAGTTAACCCCTTGATCTCCCTGAGTACTGTCCCTACTGTCCCTGAGTTAACCCTTGCTTCCCTGAGTTAACCCCTTGCTCTCCCTGAGTCCCTACTGTCCCAGAGTTAACCCTTTCTTCCCTGAGTTAACCCTTGCTTCCCTGAGTTAACCCCTTGCTCTCCCTGAGTCCCTACTGTCCCTGAGTTAACCCATTGCTCTCCCTGAGTAAGTTAACCCCTTGTTCTCCCTAAGTTAATTCTTGCTGTCCCAGAGTCCTTGAGTTAACCCTTGCTGTCCCAGAGTCCCTGAGTTAACCCTTGCTGTCTATTTTACACAGTAACCCATTCCCCTTGTTCCTCCTTATCCCGTATTAACCCTTAGTGTATAGGGAAAGTTATATTAGGAGGGAGTGGGATAGAGATAGAGAGCGTGTGAGAATCACAAGTAACTTATGTGTATTTTGTTGTAACGTAACTGTATTCTGTGTATGTTTAGGTAAGTGGGTGGCGGTATAATATTGTGATACCGTGTTTATACTGTACTGTGATTAGTTACTGTATTATACATATGAGAGTGATTACTGTATGTTAATAAATATTACCTTTATTTACCATACGGTCTTATTCCCTTGAGTAGCCGCTAAAGCAATTAAATCGACGTTAGTATAAGGAAAAGGTAGGGGAACTAGGCATAACCCTAGTGACCCTGTTTATAAAGGCGGTAGTAATAGTGGGTATCACTAACCAGTGAATCCCGCTATTACCCCACCCCCGTTAACAGCGGGCATAAGAAGAGCAACGAACGAGACTGCAGGATTATTACCATAAATGGCGCAAAATGTATGCAGATCGTTATTTACGGTCGGAGGAGGAGTATAGGAGAGGGGATAACGGCAATGATCTTTTGACAGCAGCGGCCAGTGAGAGTTCAATAGGTGAAATGCTGGTGACAGGTTGACACAGCTTATTTTCAGGTTTATTTTGGAGAGTAAAATGTTGGTATAACGCTCTGAAATACATTTAAAATACGCCTGCAATAGCTTCCCATTAATTTCAATAGGAAATACACTGTGTAGTTGATATTATGGCGTATTTTTACGCTGCTCACGTATAAATATAAGTGAGTTGTCACTTCTTGAAACATTTTACAAGCTGATTTTTAATTGACACTACAAAAAAGGCTTCGAAAATACACTTCCAAAACGCTTGGAAAAATAAAAAAAACGCTTTGGAAATCAGCTCCATAAAGGTCTGGATTCAGAGGTTGTTTTCTCTTAAAATTTGCCTCGTAATTTTTAGTCTGGACATATGCTGTGTGAACAGGTCCTAACACTTCCTATTCTTTTTCTTTTAAAATAATGAAATACATTTCTGACATCTGAGATTTATTGGGATTTATTTTTATCAGACTAGGCATATTATATTCACGTGCTTAATGATAAAGATACTAGAATTTTCACGTTTAGTTTTTTTTATAATTATATACATATTTTTATATTTTCTGTTATCTAAATGAAAAATGGTTGTTAAAGGTCTTTTTAAAATAAAATAAGAAAGAAAAACATTGTACAATAAATGAACAAATATATATATATATATATATATATATATATATATATATATATATATATAAGCCAATAAATAAAGAAAGAAAGAAATAAATATATAAAATAAACAAATCCAAAAATATAAATGTATCAGAATAAAATTTTTTATACTGTATTGAACAAATTATTTATTTGCATTATAGATGTAAAAACATATGTTTGGTAATGAGTAAGCAGGAGACACTTTTAGGCATTGATCAAAGGGGTTGTCTCATCACAGACAACCCCTTTAGTAATAAGAACGACCATGGTATTCAAGTGATCGCTGTAGGACCGGCTACTGAGACCCCGGCAAACACCTGCTTTTTCCAGGGGAAGGTTTGTCCAACTATATATGCACTATTACATGGCAGCCATACAGATACTTGTTAGTGGCTCATCACTCTGGCTCATTGCATGGGTCCAAAGTGGGGGAACCCCTCTATGACATCCACATCTTCTAATAGGGCAAATAAACAGTTGTTGTCCTAATGGGACAACCCTATTAAGTTTCTATTTTGAGGGGCCTTTGTAGTAACAAAGGTTGGCTAGGATAATCATAAGATACCTCTGGGGACTAACTGTGATCGCCTGGTCGCAGCTGGTCCCACAATGTTGCTATTGGTCATCCCAACCACCCTTTGGTTTTATCTAGGGTCAACCAAGTCCACAACCTGTGTCTTCCACTGACCAGCAACCCTGCCCTTAAGCCTGTCGTATGCTCATTGTGGCCCCTAAAGTCTGGCATAACGTTTTTTTTCATGAAGAAAACTTCTGCCCATAGGGGCCGCAGAAGATCTATTTCTTAGATTAAAGGGATCCTGTCATCAACATCTTACCTGTTAAACTCGCCTGACCACTCAATGGCCGCAGCTGTCCAGAGTTCGTTCCTGTCGCTCTTCTTTCCTGAAGTCCTCCTCTGTCTGTAAATATAGTCGTTTAAACTTTTCCCGCCTTTTATGGTAATTATTTTTCCCTCTGGGATGCAGCTTCTTAACCACGCCCACTGCCACCACCTGTGTGGCCCTGACTGGCTAAGGAGCTGTCAATCAAAAAGAAGGAGGTGGAGTCCACTCTGAGATGCTGGAGGAATGAAAATCTGACTCTTTTCAGATGAAGATTTGACTCTTTTCTGGTCATTTGCATACGGCGTGGGACCACTGAAAAACTGAATACTAAAGTTACAGAGCTTACTTAGAACATATTTATAGCTTAGATGACAATGATTTTTCACCCACTTTCACCAGGTATTGCTGGCTTCATAGCTAAAATGCTGGTGACAGGTTCCCTTTAAGATTAAAATTAATTAGGGTTAGATACAGAATTTAGGTTTATGTCAGAACCAGCATTTATGTCATTAGAGATTAACGTATAACTAAACTTTAAAAAAACTGTTGACATGTCAGAAGTCTTGATCGGTGGGGGTCTGAGCAATGAAACCCCCACCGATTGCTAAAACTAACCTCTCAAGTGAATGCTGTGCCACTTCGTTTCTGATAGTCTCTGCTCGGCTTCCTTTGGAAAGCCGAGCGAGTGGTGTAGCGGAGCAGAGTCGATCAGAAACTAAGCTGCACAGTGCTTACTTCTATCGCTTCATTTTACTGTCCGCTGGACCCCCACCGATCAAAACTTCTGACATGTCCCTATAACAAAAAAAAACAAAAAATGTCACTATAACATGTCAAAAGTTTTATGAAAGTTTAGTTACACTTTAAGCTTTGTTTTCCAAATGAAAATATATTTCACTTTCATACAATGGGTCTCTTTTCTTCATTGGAAGCCAAAAGGATGATATCGGCTCTCCTATTATGTTTCCATCAGGATGTAATAAAGGTTTTTCTAAAGTAAGTGGAATATTGTTCTTTTTTTAAATTCATTATTTAATCCTCCCATAGAGACAATGTTAATTCTTAATAGTAATGTAAGCTGAACACTCACGGGTTCATTTTCTGTAACTTTAATATCTCTCAAAACATGGGCCACCGTATGAGCAAGTGTACTTGTTACATAGTGGTGTAAATAAAGGGGGTGCCCATAACATAAATCAAAATGGGCCACCCATTATTGTGCTAAGTTTTACTACACAGGACAGAAGGGTTTTATTTTTTGACCCTCTCCACCACCCTTTCCATAACCCTTGGGCCAATTCTCCACCCTTTTGTTTGATATCAATGCAGTTCTTCTGGAGAAGGAATTACTGCACAGGTTCTCACCACTGAATAGTGGAAATAAAAGGAACAACCCAGCCTGGGGCCCTTCTCTCCAAAGGCTCCATAGCTGCCGAATGGTCTGACGAATTTAATTACACCAATGGAGGTGGGTCTTGCATGTGAGGATATCCATTTGGGCTGGACGTGAAAAAACCCGGAGACTGGGTGAGCTGAACATTTTTTGCCTTTTCATCTGCTGAATGTAGTACATCTAGTGTATGTATGCCCTTGTTTCCAAAAACGTGCACTGTACCATTTATAAATAAGGCAAATTTATTATATCTGTCACTATATCAAAAAACAATGAATCTCCAATAAACACTATAACTATATTCTCCATTAAGTTGAGGGTTTAAAGTAAAATGAAATATATAAAATAATATGTCTAATACGTCTATCTAAAAGGTTGATTTACACTATTTTGAATGTAGAAATATTAAAATAAAATAAAAATATCATGTACCATGGGGGACCCTTTAATATGAAGGCCAGTGCAGAGATTTCTGCTTTGTTGTACTGTCCTTTGGTTTCTGTACAGTTAGTAGAGTAAATCATTCTAGATGTCTGTGTTGGTTTTTCCATTGGAAAACTACAGAGTAGCTTTGATTTAACTTAAAAAGAAAATGATTCACTAATGTCATGTAGGTACTCTACACATTCTATACATTAGACGTGGCTCCCTAAAGTTATTGAGTCATCATAGAGTAGTTTAGGTTTACATAGAGGTTGCGCTCCTGAGTCAGCTGTAAGCGATAAGTGGTTCAGTATGACATGTATACATTGGTCTTAGGCCAGATTCAGACGAATGTGGGGAAACTTGGACGTGAAAAACGTGAAGTTTTTCACGTCCGAGTTTCCCCCGTGCGGGTCCTGTTTTCATAGATCCCCATAGACTTGAGTCTATAGAGGGATCCGTGAAAACAGAACAAAATAGGACATGTTCTATTTTTCAACGGACGCTTCACACAGAACCTTGAACAACGGCCGTGTGAACGGCCCCATTGAAATACATGCGTCCGTGTTACGGCCGTTGTTTCAACGGCAGTCACACGGACGTACTCTACGTTCGTCTGAATTCGTCCTTAGATCTATGGTGTTGCCATACTCGATGATTGCATTATTGTATATTAATGATGGAGGAATAAAGTTTATAAACTGGTGATTTTTGGATTTTCTGAGGAAATGCTCTTTATCTGTCCAACTTTGAAACCACATTTTTTAATTGTCATAATGCATCTTAAAAAAAAAGAAAAGAAAGAAAGCAACTTTAAAA
This sequence comes from Rhinoderma darwinii, assembly GCF_050947455.1. Taxonomy (NCBI): domain Eukaryota; kingdom Metazoa; phylum Chordata; class Amphibia; order Anura; family Rhinodermatidae; genus Rhinoderma; species Rhinoderma darwinii. The sequence goes on from NC_134690.1 coordinate 384,175,783, forward strand.
TAATCTAGATCAAAAATATCTAATCTGTTAGATAAAAGTATGGGACAGATAGACACATGATTGGAGAATCAGACTACAGAGGGTTTGTAGCCTGTAATCACGGAAACATATTGTTCTGTATAGGAACTGTAGACACAAAATTGTAAATTATTCTTAATCAAGAACATCTGCAAAGTTGTTGCTTCATTTTTTTCTTTTTGATGCATTGGAAAGATAATAAAAAAAATATGGTTGCACAGGTGGACGTTCCCTTTAAGCCCTCATTCACACTTTGCGGATTTGGTCAGTGTCTTGCATCAATATTTGTAAGCCAAAACCGGGAGTGGATTCAAAATACATGAGAACTATAATGGAAGAATATATACCCAGGGACGTAACTAGGAAAGATTGGGTCCCATAGCAAACTCTTGACCAGGGCCCCCCATGGGTGCCACAAGCAGCCCACCTTATAAATAGTGCCCCCTGTAGAACGTGCCATACAGACCCCCTGTAGACAGTGCTATATAACCCGCCTATAGACAGTGTCACACCCCATTTGTAGATAGCGCCCCCACTTCCCCCTTTTAGATAGTGCCATACAGCCCCCTGTGGATATCACCATAAAGCCCCCACTGTATATAGCGCTATACAGCTCCCACTGTATATAGTGCCACACAGCCCCCCTCCCTTGTATATAGTGCCACACAGCCCCCCTTAGTAGAAAGTGCAGCACTGCTCCCCCTTAGTAGAAAGTACCACACACAGACGCCTGTAGATTGTGCCACACTCAGCCCCCTGTAGATAGAGCCACAGCTCTCCCCCTTGTAAATAGTGCCATACAGTTCCCCCATGTGTATAGTGCCACACAGCTCCCCCTTGTGTATAGTGCCACACAGCTCCCCCTTGTGTATAGTGCCACACAGCTCCCCCCTCGTGTATAGTGCCACAAGGCAATGGTGCATCCAAGAAAGTTGTATCAGCCAGGGAGATGTCACTCAAACATGGAAAGATGGGTTTGGAGGAAGGACAATGGGACACTTCAGTACAGCGGCACCGCCCCATGACCCTTTAATGAGTAATTAGCACATAGCATGCGCCGTTTTAAAAGTGGATTTTAAGGGTTTTGCTGCATCTGAAAAAAACATACAAGAGAATGTTTGACATATTGTCAGGTCATGTATTACCGCATGGTGGAGGTTCAAGGGGTTAAAACTGACCTGACAGATTCCCATTAAATATACAGTGAATTGAGAACAATTCCATCTGCTCTGCAATTTTGTTATTATAAATATATCCTATATAATTAATTACAGATCCAGAAGCAAGCTCTGACATATATACAGTACCACAACCAAGCTCAGTACATAAATACAGCACTAGAACCAAGCTCAGTACATAAATACAGCACTAGAACCAAGCTCATACGTATATACAGCTGCAGAACCAAGCTCAGTACTTACATACAGCATCAGAACAAAGATCAGTACATATATACAACACCAGAACAAATACAGCTCAATTTAGTGCAACCCCTGCCGTTTAGGTTTGTACGGCGTAAAAGTACAGCTCCCAGCATGTCCCGAACAATGGTGAGGATATCCTGGGAGATGCTGTTTCACAAAAAAAAATCATACCACCCATCATCTCGCTGCAGATCACACAATGACTACATTACTGATTAAAGGCAGAATAAACATTTACATTAAGTGACTCACCGGTGACGTCCTAGATTCTAGTTCTTTTCTTCTCCCTCTGGTCCAGACATCTATGATTGATTTCTACTGGCCATGACCCATTTCTGCAGTTTTCCCGCTCAGATGTCTTCACCTCTAAATATAATAGCACCATACACTGTGTCCCTGATTATAATAGTACCATACACTGTCAAACACACACACACACACGCACACGCACACGCACATGCACACACACACACACACACACACACTGTGCCCACTGTAGATAGTGCCCCCATAGCCACCTGTAGATAGTGACCCCCATAGAGCCTCTGTAGATAGTGACCTACATAGAAGCCCCTGTAGATAGTGTCCCACATACAGCCGTCTGTAGATAGTGCCCACATATTGGTTCCAGAGCTGCAAGGCAATAGTGCTAACCACTGAGCTACCGTGCTGCCCTATATATAGCTTCCCCTATAGACAGTGCTCCACGTATAGCCCACCTCTGTAGATAGTCTCACATATAGCTCCCCCTGTATATAGTGTCCCACATATAGCCCACCCTGTAGACAGTGCCCTACATAAAGCTACCCTGTAGCTAGTGCCCAACAGGTAACCCACCCCTGTATATAGTGTCCCACATATAGCCCACCCCTATAGAAAGTTCCCTAAAAAATAGCTCCCCTATAAATAGTGCACTACATATAGCTCACCCCTGTATAGTGTCTCACATATAGCTCCCCCTGTAAATAGTGCGCCACATATAGACCCCCCCTGTAGATAGTGCCCCACATATAGACGACCCCCCCTGTAGTTAGAGCCCCCACTATAGATAATGCCACTCACAGTTTTATGAGAAAAAAACAAAAAACTTTACATGATCCCGTTCCCACGCTGTCCAGTGGCGATGCAGAACTGCTCTCTTCTGAGCAGGTCTGCTGGAGCTGAACGACGCGTCGTTCAATGATGCTGATTGGCGGGGCAGAGTGACTTGCCCCGTCAATCAGCGCCTTTCAAGCACGGAAGCAGCGCGATGACATCATCACGCCGCTAGCCAATGAGCATCATTGTAAGGTGTCATGGTCGGAACATGCCCGGCCATTCAGCGCTAATGCATGTATTTGGCTGTCGCTAGCATCAGGGCCCCCTCCGGTGCTAGCGACGCCTACGGGCATGAGAGGGTCTCTGTCGCCCGGCCCATACTTGTTGAAGGCTCGGCGGCGCGGGCCCCATAGTAACGGCTGCTAGCGGCGTCACTGGGCATAAGGGGGGGCGTGTCGGCTGCTATCGCGGTAGTTACGCCACTGTATATACCCCTTCTCTTTTTTACATCTACTAAGTTTGGTTTAAAAATACTGATGCAAAATACTGCCCAAATCTGCAATGTGTGAATGAGGCCTTATTGTTCTATCCTTTTGAATTTCAGGATCCTGAAGGATGCGTTTTTTTTATACAAATGCAAGTGTTTGGCAACAGGATGCTACAGGATAGGCCTCCTGTTGCAGCATCCTGTATGACATTAATGATAAAAAAAAACAGGACATTTCAACAGGATGCTAAAATGTGATCTAAACTTAGCATTAAATAATTTCTGTTTGTCTCTACTGTTGAAACTTGTAAAACTAAGACAAGCGGACACACTTTTAGCCCTATTGAAAACCAATGGATCCCCCAACGGATCCTTTTGAAAAAAACAAAAACAAAAATTAACTTTTTAAGAGGATGCTATAACGTGATGTGAAAGGGCCTTAGAGACGTCCTCAATGGCTTATACACTATGTATTCGTGATTGGGGTTTTTATTTTGAGTGGAAATGCTCATTTACACCTAAGGCTATGTTCACACGCACAAGTAAAAACGGCTGAAACTTACGGAGCTGTTTTCAAGGGAAAACAGCCTCTGATTTTCAGCCATTTTTGAAGCACCCTCCCTCTGTAAAACCATTTAGGTGCCTCTGTCGCTAATGAACTTCTAATCTAAGGGGTCAAACGTTAGCTCTGAAGCCATCCCTGCGCTGTACATTTAGGGTGCTGGGCGGGAAGAGCTTCAATCATTGAAATCACAACCTTCATGTCCCTCTTAATGGGGGATCCACGTTTGTTAAGATCCATTAAAGTAAGCCAATTATACCAGAATTAGTTAGCAGTGTTCTCTAAGTCTCAGTTCACGCTTGCATCATGGTTTCTGTTCATAATGGAAACCACAACGCATAGCCGTATTCCTTACAATCGGCACTCGACGGACCACATGGACTTACAATGGGGTGCGTAACGTGCCGGCGTGTTTTTTTTTTTTTTCATTTTGACAGGAGGAGCAGCACTGCATACACCACTATTCTTCTCTTCAAATCTGACGGAACTGCCAACAAGCCTCTGATGGCAGTGTGAACAGAGCTTAAATTGTCTGCCATAATCATATCTCTTGCATTCTTTGTCAATGCTTCAGGTAGTGACTATTTTATTATGCACAGAGGAAGGCTTCAGGAGGTGCATTTATGGTGCCCAACCTAAATAGCAATACTCACTCATTCAATAGGACTGATAGAGACTCTGTCACTAGTTTATTAATTCCCTATCTCCTAACTAATCTAATAGTTGAGATGATGCTCAACTCTAATAGCCCAATAGGAGGTGACTCTTTCTTTTCACTCTGGGTGGTGTAATGTTTTCTGTATGACACCATCCAATCAGCATACAGCAACACAGTGTGATAATATAGTATACAGCTTCCATTCCCGACAGTGTACTCAACTGGTGATATCTCCAGTATACTGCGATCCTGGGGCCATATGAATGATTAGAATCTCATCTTCTAGGTGGTCCACAGCCCGAGATATGGCTATTTGAAGTGATCCCCTTCCCTCCAGCCTCAGTCTCTCACACTATGTGAAGAAGCTTCATGCTGATAGGACAGCGTCAGAGGCTGTGAGGTAGCTCCACCTCAGGAGAATCGCTGGTGTTGACGCCCACTTGTCTAGAATATCCCCATTTGCATATTTATAAAAAAAGCTCCTAACTTTTAAAATAATAAACTTTTCGGGATACAATTTTCACCAGCATTATCAGTGTGATAGCGCCTATTAGATTAACTAGGAGACAGGGCGTTACTAAACTAGTGACAGATCCTCTTTAACATGTACAGACTTGTTCAGTAAAGCCTCTCATCATCTTGATAGGGACCCCTCGGAAGGAAGACTAGGGTTTGGGGGCTATGTGGGACAATAAGTTAGGTTTGTGGTCAACTAAAATGACTACTGATCAGGATCACAGATTTAGGGTATGTGCACACATACTAATTACGTCCGTAATTGACGGACGTAATTCGGCCGCAAGTACCGGACCGAACACAGTGCAGGGAGCCGGGCTCCTAGCATCATACTTATGTACGACGCTAGGAGTCCCTGCCTCGCTGCAGGACAACTGTCCCGTACTGAAAACATAATTACAGTACGGGACAGTTGTCCTGCAGCGAGGCAGGGACTCCTAGCATCGTACATAAGTATGATGCTAGGAGCCCGGCTCCCTGCACTGTGTTCGGTCCGGTACTTGCGGCCGAAATACGTCCGTCAATTACGGACGTAATTAGTGTGTGCGCACATACCCTAACACTGTTGGAACTTGTAGGCACACAACTTGCCACTCTAAGCACCACCTGCAGCCAACAGCTCTTAAAAATCTCTATAAATCTTTTTATAACTAATATTTTGTAAAGAAAAATTAAAATATTTTCAGGCTGTTTCAATATATACTTAAGATTATAAAGCTACCTAATTCAATACAAATTATAAAATTTATTTCATGCAAATAGAAAGGATTCTCCCGACTCCATCAAGTCAAGCATGATAATATTTGCTAGTTTCTCGCTTTTGAGGAAAACTTGATAGACATAGTAATGGTTTGACTGGCACAAACTTGAGTTGAAGACTTAATTTCCAATTATATTTCCTGTGATCTGGACAAACAATATTCTGGATGTTTGAATAAATTTTTTTGTTTTTCTTTTAATCCCTTGGCTTCCAATTTTAATGCACTCTATTCACAACTGCATTGTGGTTTCATGAATCAGTGCCGGAACCATCATACTACGGATACCACTGGCGCCCAACCGATCCCATTGACTTATAATGTGGTCCGTCAGGTGTCTGTCGTTTTGACGCTCTATTTTTCCTGGCAAATCTAACGGAATCTGCAACAAATGCTACAAATGGAGCCTCCAAGGCAGATGTGAACATATCCTGAGCTCATCATACAATTACATTTCTCAGCATGCTTCCAGGTAGTCCATTGGAGAACTCTCATTGCCTGTCTATATATTATTCAATGCCCCATCTATTCATGAGTTGACTGTATACAATTATATCAGCGTTGTGCAGCCTGTGCCTTTCGCAAATATACAAGTCCTAGCATTGTATGGTAGTCTACAGCTTTCATGGCTTACAGGAACTTGTTTAATAACAGCCAAGGACTCACAGACTGCCGGACACCAATTTAAACATACGATGGTATATATATTACTCTTATTTATGGTATCTTGCATTGGCACACACTTTTCTGTTGCTCACTGAGAGAATAAAAATGTGCACGTTCTTACCGATCTGTGATTAACAGGTAGTACAGTTGTGTTCTTACTTAAAATGTAGCTAAACGCTTGACAAACTTCTGACATGTCATATTGACATATCAGAAGTTTGTATTGGTGGGGGTCCGAGCACTGAGACCCCCACCAATCTTTAGAACAAAGCAGCTGAAGTGCTCGTGTGAGCGCTCAGCTGCTTCGTGTCTGTTCGGCTTTTTCCGGAAAGCCGATGTATCGGAGTACGGGCTCATAGATTTTCTATTGAGTCCGTACAACGATACATTTATCCATCCGCTGCCTGCCATCCGCCTATAGACTGCCATGTTAACGTATATGTTTAAACTTAATTTCATTGAATTGGCATCATGACAAATTGTATAACTTAATGTAATTCAAAAGATTTAAAGGTGGACACATCTGTATACAAAGATATAACTTTAGACCGGACACAGCCCTGAGCCCTGGCACAGATTTAGTCATTCACTTATATGCACAGATAGAGAGATGTCTGCCAAGAAGAGCTGAGAGAGGGAGGGGGAGAAGAAAAACATTGTATACAGACACAGATTTGAAGTCTCTTTGCTTGGCTGGCTGACAGTAATCTTTGCGCTCAACTAGAAAATATGGCTGACAGGAAGTAGCTTCTTGTGAAAGAAGCTGAAGATCATAAAAAGCCTCGATGGGGCATCAGGATACAATGCCTTTTTGAGAATTACTTTCTCACAGTACATCTTAACAGGAACCTGTCGCCAGCATTTCACCTATTAAACCAGCAATACCTGGTGGTAGTGGGTAAAAAATATTTTTTATGTAACCTATAATTATCTTCTAATGGCTCTGTACCGTTAGTATTCCGTCTTTTAGTGTTCCCGCACCGTATGCTAATGAGCATAAAAGAGTCATATCTTCATTCCTCAAGCCTTTCAGAGTAAACCCCGCCTCCTTACTTTTGATGGCTCCTCGCTTTCCTCCAGCACACACAAAATTCTGCGCTTGCGCATCGATGTCCTGTTCTAGCGTGTGCGCACAACGTGAGACTATAGCGCCGCCTTTGCAGTAACTAGATTTAAGGCCCGGACATAGCAGGAAAGGTTGTCAGGACATACATGACGGGCGCATTCCGCGCAATCTTGGACGAGATTTCGGTGTTCAGCGCGGGAAAGTTTTCGGCGGTGGGCGGGTATAAGAAAAGGAATGAACGAGACTGAGAGGTTATTACCAGAGAAGGTGCAAAATGTTTGCAGACCATTATTTACAGTCAGAGGAGGAGTTTAGGAGAGGGGATAATGGAAATTAACTCTTGACAGCAGCGGCGAACGAGTGGTGAGGAGAGTTCAATAGGTGAAATGCTGGTGACAGGTTCCCTTTAAAGGGGTTGTCAGAGATTAGAAAAAAAGGTTCTGCTTTTTTTTCCCCTAGAAACAGCGCCACTCTTGTCCATGGGCTGTGTCTGGTACTGCAGCTCAGTCCCTTTCACTTGAATTGCAATACCAGACACATTTTATGGATAAGAGTGGTGCTCTTGTTGGAAATAAAAAGAGCAGACGTTTTTTCTAATCTCATACAACCCCTATACGTACATACTATTAGGTATTATTTAACAATATAAGAAACCGACGTAAGAAAACAAATATGTATTAACAAGAACATTATCAACCTCCATATATTTTAGGTTAGTCTTTTAATAAAAAGGTCAGTGATGCTGTTTAGTCTGGTAACGCCGTTCCAGATCATAGGACTAAATATCTGGACTGTTGTAAAAAGAAGAGATCTGCTATCTAGCATCTTTATCGCATTTCAGCTGATGTTGTCAGGGGGTTAAATAAGTTTTCATTGCCTGCATTTCTGTTCTGAAGCAGACTGAGACAAATGAGTGTTAAGTAAACTCAATGACAGACTTGCTGGGTAAGCATTCCGGACTGCTGCATGCTCCTGCCTGTAACATAGCTTCAGATTATGACACCTCCAGCAAAGGCTAAATTAACACACGTACAGCTGTCAGTCCTTACCTTCTGCAACAGCTGAAAACAAGTCCTCGGACACTGAGGACAGAGGACTCCATGTTACTCCGCTAACATTGCGACTGATGATCCACACAGGGACCCATGAATAGAAATACAAGGGAGCAGTCTAAAATATTTTGCTTGGATGCTCTGCTGTTTTAGAATAGAATAGAATTGGGTATATTGGTACAAGTAAAGTCTGGCATTAAGTTACTAAGACTGGTGTTTCATACTGTACGCCAGTCTTAGGCTGGGTTCACACACCCTATTTACGGACGTAATTCGGGCGTTTTAACCTCGAATTACGTACGAAAATACGGCTCCAAAGCGCCGGCAAACATCTGCTAATTCATTTGAATGGGTCTTATGATGTTCTGTGCCGACGGTCATTTTTTTACGCGCCGCTGTCAAAAGAGGGCGCGTAAAAAAGCCCCGCGTCAAAAAAGTGCCTGTCACTTCTTGGGACGTAATTGGAGCCGTTTTCCATTGACTCCATAGAAAAACAGCTCCAATTACGTCCGTAATGGACGCTGCGAAAAACGCCTGCACTTGCCTTTACGTCTGAAATTCCGGATCTGTTTTCTCCTGAAAACAGCTCCGTAATTTCAGGCGTATCGGACGTGTACGTGTGAACATACCCTTAGGGTACGAACACACACAGCGTGTTCTGGGCAGATACGCTGCGCAGCGTATCCACCATGAACACCGCAGGGAATGCCATCCGAAAAACCGCACCACACTGTGGTGCGCTTTTCCGGTGGAATTTACGCTGCGTAAAGTAGCGCCGTAAATTTTTTAAAAAACTTTCATATTTACCCCTTCCGTCCGGCCTGCTGTAAGGGCACATTCACACGTGGCGGAATTGCTGTTGAATTCCGCTGAGGACAGTCCGCATTGGAATTCTGCAGCAGCCGTTTTTTACATTTGTTACTATACATTTTTAGGAAAGTTAGTTCAGACGTTGCAGAAAATAACTGCGTGGAAATCAGGCTGCGGTGCAGCATTTTCCCTCCGCGGCATGCTCATGACTTTGCGGAGAAGAAGCGGAATTTCACTGCGGATTTCAGCCTTTGCAATGCAAAAACTGAAATCTGTGGCAAGTCCGCTGTCTTTTCTGCAACGTCTGAATTACCTGTCAAATATGCAAATGTTGGTGCAGATTCGTTGCGTAAATGCCCCAAATCTGCACCACCATTTGCAGCGGAAAAATTCTGCCACGTCTGAACGTGCCCTAAGGGTGTTGCTGGCATGGGATGAAGTGTCATCCCAGGAAGCTGGACTGGAGAATAAGCAGGGAACTCTGGGTATGTATAACTTTATAAATTTTTTTCTTACTTACTGTGATCCACCGCAAATATCGCAACACACACTACTTTTTTGCAAGTTTAAGAACCCCATTGAATTCAATGGGAAAACAAGCAACAGAAGAGCTCCGATTCCACAGCATTAAATGACATGCTGCGGTTGAAGAAATCGCACTGCAGGTCCATTTATCTGCGTTTTTTTCGGCAGCATTTTTCTGCAGTGCGGGGATGAGGTTTCTTGTGATCTTACACTGACACTGCTGCTACTGTAATACGCTGCTGATTTTCCATACTGAATCCGTTGTGGAAAATCTGCAGTGTTTACGCCATGTGTGTTCGTACCCTTAAACAGAAGCCGGTTGGAGTAAGATGTACAAAATTTATTAATAGGTTGCACACTTTTTAAAAAATTTGGCGCATCTAGGACTGTTTGTGCACCACAAACAAAAATATGTCAGCTCACTGCCGTGTCAATTTCTGTTGTAAATTATAGCAAATCTGTCGGACAGCGGGTGGCTTCTCCACTTCGCAAAGCTCAACCTACTTTTTTGAAAAATGGCACAAGCTGCATAAGAGCAAAAAAAGTTTACAATTTTTTCCAACTACAAGCATGTGCCAATATTTTCACTCTTATTTCACAAAAAAATTGGTGAAAAATCACTTAATAAATCTCCCCCTTAGTATTTAAGGGTCCTAGACACTTTTGGATGTTGAAGACAGAGACAGAGCAGGAGTGTCTACCTGCACTCAGCTGATTAGGTGGACGTGAACATTGCCATACACTCTGACACCCAGTTGGCGCCATGCTAACTTTTACCTGGATCATTTTTTAACAGCATGCAAATGGCAACCAATTTTGATTTTTATAATCTATGCAAAAAATATCATATTTAAAAGGGTTGTCCACTTTCTGAAAACTGATGACCTATCCACCGGATAGGTCATCAGTATATGATTGGTGCATGTCCGCCATCCGGACCCCGCACCGATCCGTGCATTCCGTGCACCGGATGTTTGGAACGGGATTCAGTAATTGGAGCTCGAAGCAGATGGCTCCGACCACTGCATAGCGGCCGTTCGGCAGAACTGCAGCTCTTCTCTTACTCACCTGAATAGGAGTAGAACTGCAATACTGCAGCTCAGCCGCTATTCTTTGACCGGAGCCATCTGCTTCCAGCAACATCGTCCGGCGCCCGAAGGCAGCCACAGTGGCGGATCGGTGCGGGTTCCGGGGGTCGGACATGCACCAATCATATACTGATGACCTATCTGATGGATAGGTCATCAGTTGTCAGAAAGTAGAAAACCCCTTTAATGGTGGGATAATGCCTTTAATATGGAGAAAGGCAATTTCGAGGGGTTCTCTGGTTTCGAAAACTCATTTCAACTTCATCTGTTCAGCACTCTTATCTATGAGACAGAGTGAAGTGACTACATAGAGTGTCTCTCACTTTGGAGGACCTGGTATGTCAGTGTATTACATTGACATCACATTGATTTCATGTTTATGCTATTTTGACAAAAAAAATCTAGAATAATCCAAAAAATGGAAACTGTTGATAAAATGGATCCCAATTAATCCATGAAAAAAACAAAACACAGTAATTAATACATGCAATAATTCGCAATTTTCAGCCTGTTTTTCAGTGGGTAAGGTAAAGCAAAAAATTGTTTTCTGTTTTCTTTTATATGCTAAATGTCTACATTTCAGACAATGAGACATAATGCTTCAAGGAGTTTCTTTTTGGGGAGTTAGGTTGACCTAGTTCATTCTACAATTTCCAGGGTAAAAAAAAAAAAAAAGTGAACTGTATATTATTACTCTTAGGCCTCATTTACACGAGCGTGTGCGTTTTGCGCGCGCAAAAAAACGCTGCGTTTTGCGTGCGCAAAAGGCAATTGACAGCTCCGTGTGTCATCCGTGTATGATGCGCGGCTGCGTGATTTTCGCGCAGCCGCCATCATAGAGATGAGGCTAGTCAACGCCCGTCACTGTCCAAGGTGCTGAAAGAGCTAACTGATCGGCAGGAACTCTTTCAGCACCCTCGACAGTGAGTTCCGATCACAATATACACCAACCTGTGAATAAAAAAAGACGTTCAAACTTACCATGAACTGCCTGCTTCCTCCAGTCCGGTCTCCCGGCCGTTGCCTTGGTGACGCGTCCCTCTCTTGTCATCCGGCCCCACCTCCCGCGGCAGGCCATGAGACCGCTGCAGCCTGTGATTGGCTGCAGCCTGTGCTTGGCCTGTGATTGGCTGCAGCTGTCACTTGGCCTTAATTGTCATCCCGGGAGGTCGGACTGGAGGAAGGAGCCGGGACTTATCGGTAAGTCCGAACTTCTGGTTTTTTTTACACGTATATGTATATTGTGATCGAAAGTCACTGTCCATGGTGCTGAAACAGTTTAAGTCTTTGAGCACCGTGGGCAGTGACTGTCTCCTGACGTCGCGTACCCGAACATCTTTTGCCGGGTTCGGTCAAAACGAGTTCGGCCGAACCCGGTGAAGTTCGGTGCGCTCATCTCTAATTTGACACTCCGTTTGGATGTTTGTAACCAGAAAAGCACGTGGTGCTTTTCTGTTTACATTCATCCTTTTGACAGCTCTTGCGTGATTTTCGCGCATGCAACGCAGGACCGTCCGTGTGGCATGCGTTGTTTTCACGCACCCATTGAAGTCAATGGGTGCGTGTTGCGTGAAAAACGCAAGAATATAGAACATGTCGTGAGTTTTACGCAACGCACTCACGCAGCGCAAAATTCACGCATCGTCTAAACAGCCCCATAGACTATTATAGGTGCGTACGACACGCGTGAAAAGCACGCGCGTCGCACGCGCGTATAATACGCTCGTGTAAATGAGGCCTTAAAGAACAAGTCCAATCCCTATTATATTGTCACCAATGGCAAACATTTTGATGTTAAAGATATAAAAAAAAAACTTTTGGCCTTTTAATTCTGAATGTCTCTCTCATCATGCATCAGTAGAGAGCACAATGTTCTTTCTTGCCCTGGACTCATTGTCGCCCCCTGCTGAGCAATGATCTGTGCACGTGCTGCCATGAGAAGCAGGGAAACATTCGCTATAAATGTTAGCACAAATTTGAATTAAAAGAAAAAAATAGTTGTCACTTTTAGAGCCCTTCACCTATGTAGAATATCTAGTATAATACAGCCCTCTAAGGACAAGTGTAGAATATCTAGTATAATACAGTGTATAATAAGCGTATGGACCTGACCTCTCAGAGAATATTCATATCTGACTGGAGTTGCCCTTTAAAAATCAAGATATGTTCTAAAACAAACCCATAATAACCATTAATAATAAGCAACACCTCAAGTCACAGCTTCAGATTACTCTGGAGAGGATGTCAGCCTGTTAATGGGACAAATATAACATGATAGTGGATAAGGGCCAGTGAACCAGCGTAGACAGGAATATCAGATCTCCATGCCTCAGTATTCAGCAGATAATAGGATAAATGCACAATGGACTATTTTTGTCAAGTCCTGAACCGGCCAGCAAATTTAACCAAATATTAAGTACCTTAGAATTGTTCCTTGTGGATTCTACGGCTGCCCATAAAGTTTTATTCACAATGCTCATAGTTTTTGGCAGGATCCACCAACAACTTAATGCTTATAAATATCGGGAGATGCTGTATGGTCCCAAAAAAGGATGTGATTCCTGTCTTTTCTGGAGCAGCCATGTACTCTTTCTTGTTCCATAGACAGGGCATGCACTTCTGACTAAGCGGACATGAACGTTAAGGGTGAGATTGGGGATGAAAACTTTCAACAATAATGCGTTATAGGGTATTGATAGGTAGGGCTGTAGTTCTGTGACCAAATACTAATCGAAAAACTTTACATTCATGATTATAGTGCAAAAAAGTTCTAAATTAAAGGGGTTATCCGGGGACCAAAAATTGCATTGCAATAATATATTTATGTGAAACTAAGTAAGTTACTTATATACTTTCATTAAAAATTCTGTACTAAATGGTGCAGTTCAAACCTCATGAATTATTCAGGAAGTGCTGGAGCTTTTCTAATAATGATGACGCTCCTACACGGCCCCACGTGACTGAGATCTTGCTTCATGTGCTGTTTGTGAACATGACCGCAAGGGGCTGTCACATTGCCTATTGCTTGAGTCCCGAGTAGAGCATCAGCTAGCACTTTACTCGGGACTCTAGCACTGCTCTCGACGTCCATATTTGGTAAATTCAGGGATTTCCCATCGTTGGAGTCCCCGAGCAAAGCATCAGCTGATGCTCTGCCTGGGGACGCCACAACTTCTGCCCACGTCATTGTCACTGTCCATATATGGACAATGACGTCGGCATCACTACTGGAGTACCCGAGCAAAGCATCAGCTGATGCTCTGCCTGAGGACTCCACATCTTCGGCCCACATCACTGTCACTGTCCATATATGGACAGTGACATCGGCAGAGCAGTACTGGAGACCAGAGCAGAGCATCACCTGAAGCTCTGCCTGGGGACTCCACAAATTCTGCCCACATCACTGTCACTGTCCATATATGGACAATGATGTTGGCAGCTGTGCTGGAGTCCCCGAGCAGATCATCAGCTGATGCTCTTCTCCGGTCTCCAGTACTGCTCTGCCGATGTCACTGTCCATATATGGACAATGACGTGGGCAGAATTTGTTTAGTGCCCAGGCTGATGCTTTGCCCGGGGACTCCAGTACAGCTTCCGACGTCATTGTCCATATATGGACAGTGACAATGACGTGGACAGAAGTTGTGGAGTCCCGATGCTCTGCTTTGGGACTCCAGTACAGCTGCTGACGTCATTGTCCATTTATGGATAGTGACAACGACATGGGCAGAAGTTGTTTAGTCCCCAGGCAGAGCATCAGCTGATACTTTGCTCGGGGTCTCCAGTATAGATGCCGACGTCATTGTCCATATATGGACAGTGACAATAATGTGGGCAGAAGAAGTGGAGTCCCCAGGCAGAGCATCAGCTGATGCTCTGCTCGGGACTCCAGTAGTGCTGCCGACCTTATTGCCCATATATGGACACTAACAATGACGTGGGCAGAAGTTGTGGAGTCACCAGGCAGAGCATCAGCTGATGCTCTGCTCCGGGACTCCAGCAATAGGAAACCCCTGAATTGACCAAGTATGGATGTCGGGAGCAGGGCTGGAGTCCCGAGCAATGTGCTAGCTGATGCTCTGCTCGGGACTCAAGCAATAGGCAATGTGACGGCCCCTTGCGGTCATGTTCACGAACAGCACATGAAGCAAAATCTCAGTCACGTGGGGCCGTGTCGGAGTGTCATCATTATTAGAAAAGCTCCAGCACTTCCTGAATAATTCATGAGGTTTGAACTGCACCATTTAGTACAGAATATTTATTTAAAGTATATTAGTAAGTTACTTACCGTATTTTTTGGACTATAAGACAGTTTTTAGCAAGAATAAATCTTGCTAAAAAGTACCTCCGTCTTATAGTCGGCAGTCAAGAGACCCTTGACCGCTCCTTACTTAACCACTTCCCGACCCATGATGTGCCGGCCCATCATGGAGCGGGGAGGGGATGATGTATGGAGCGAGCTCACGCGCTGAGCCCGCTCCATACACTGCAGCTGTCAGCTTCTGAAACGCTGCTTTAACAGCCAGGAACAGCGATCGCACTGTTCCTGGTCATTTAACTAGTTAAATGCCGCAGTCAATAGGCATTTATCAAGGTTTTCCCATGAAGGACATTTATGACATATCCACAGGATATGTCATAAATGACAGATAGATAAGGGCACCCACCTCTGGGACCCGTATCTATCTCTAGAACGGGGCCCCCTAAACCCCGTTCTATCTTACCCGGCTCCGCTGTCTTCCGGCCACTTCACTTCCTGGTTACATGGTCGTATGCAAACAGCATAATTCGCTGAGCTGCGCAGTTTCCGTAACTCCCATAACAACTGAATAGTAGTTACGGAAACAGTGTAGCATGCTACGCTGCTTCTGTAACTGCCATTCACTACTGTGGGAGTTACTGAAACAGTGCAGCTCGGCGAGTTACGCTGTTTCTGTAACTCATACATGTATTGCAGCGTATTGTACCAGCGATCTAATGATCGCTGGTTAAAGTCCCCTAGGGGTACTAATAAAATGTGTAAACAAAAAAAAAAGTTAGATACATTTTCAGGAGTGTAAAAAAAAATTCAAAGTAAAAAGAAAACAAACCCTTTTCCCATTTTTCCCCAAGCACAAGGTAAAAATAAAAAAATAATAAAAAAATTGGTACCGCTGCGTCCGTAAAAGTCTGAAACTATCACAATATAGCATTATTTGACTCAAACAGTGAACGGCGTAAAAAAAATAATTTAAAACCCCAGAATCGTTGTCTTTTGGTCACCATAGCACTAAAAAGAGTGAAATAAAAAGTGATAAAAAAATCGTATGTACCAAAAAAAATGGTGCTAATAAAAACTACAGATCGTCCCGCAAAAAATAAGCCCTCACACCGCTCAAACGATGGAAAAATATAAGTTATGGCTCTTAGAATGTGGTGAAACTGAACAAATTATTTTTTAACCAATAGTTTTTTCTTTGTAAAATATGTTTTTTTCCCCTATTTTCTGTTGTCTAAAACCTGGGTGCGTCTTATAGTCAGGTGCGTCTTATAGTCCGAAAAATACGGTAGTTTCCCATAAATATATTATTGCAATGCAATTTTTGGTCCACGATATCCCCTACATGATAGTTGTCTGGGTAGTTTTCCAATCTAGAACCATGATTCAACTCACCAATTCACATGGAAATTTTCTTCCCCATTTACTCATATATGGGTAAAAGCAAGTCACCACCCCTACTTCATAGCTGGTTACATACGTAACATTTATTTAGATGGACCTATAATGTGATACTGGCTGCTCTGCTTATCACTGTGGCCAATATCCCTCCTTTCATGTCACCACTGCTGAAACTTCCATAGCATGCCTTCTTAAAGGGTCAGGCACACCACTGATTATTTAAACCTGCTCAAGATGTTCATACCTTGCCTGACCAACAAGGTTCTTGTGACTATTGTGAAGGTATTATTTTTTTTATTGCTATTTTGAATTCCCCTGACCCATATCTGTTTTTCTGTATTTCCATGAACTCAACCAGCCTTGACCTCACTTGTACAACTATGCTTCTGCCTATTGATTCTGGTACCATGCTTAGTAAACCCTATCCACTAATTTGTCAGCTGTTGCTATTGCAGTCTATTTCGGGGATGCGACCTGAGAATTTCTTTCAGAAAGTTCATAAGAGCCCTGGTTTAGCCCTAATCCAAATTTAATAGTTATGTAGTGGGTCCATCCTGTCCGTTGGCCCATACCTGACAATGACACTGATTTCGAAGGGATATGCTGACAGTGGGACTATTTTAAAGGCCCTTTTACATAGGCCAATTATTGTGCATGTGAATGCTCGTTCCCGATCCTTTTCCTGTATAAAGAGGGCAATGATCAACCAATGAACGAGCAAACGCTCGTTCATTGGCTTATCGGATAGGTTATGCAGCAGAAAAAAATAAATAAATATATATATATCATTATTATTATTGTCGGCAGCACATCTCCATGTGTAAACAGGGAGATGTGCTGCCTACATGATAGTAGTGTATGAGGACGAGCGATCATAGTAATGATCACTTGTCCCTAAACATACCTCCTTGTGAAAGTAGCAAATGAGTGCCGATCAACGAGCTGTCTCTTTGATCGGTGCTCATTTACATTGCCCATGTCGGGCCATATAAGAGGACCATAACAGCTAGAGAAAACATGGATTCTATTGTTTTCCCTGACAAAAAAAGTAGTGCTCTATAGAAATAATATGGTTATCATGATTCTGTTTATCTATGTCTTCTCTATTTTGCTATCAGTGTGTATCTGTGATGTATTTTTTGTGCTTTTGTTTATTCACCCGTCTTATTATGCTGACAGCGCTAATAATAATTATAATAATATTGTCTAACATTCCATCAGACCTCCTATTTTTAAACAAGATGAAACACTTCCCATGCTGCACCCTATCCAAAGAATGTATTCCCAACAACCTTCAAACCTCAGGCCTTGAAACACACCCTTAAAACTCCACATTTCGAGGAACTTTACCCAGTGTCATCATTATTATGCAAAACCAACACCCAGGGCTAAACATCATCCATTGTTTATGTATAAGAAGTCAGACATTTTAGTGATTAGACCAGCTGCAGCTCTTTGTAAGGAAAAGCTGAAGGTTTTATTAGGTTGTGTTAATAAACATTCGAAAAGTTCAAGGTCATCTTTGGGGTTGCTTATGTTGATAATGCCCTATTAGGGCATTTGGATGTTATAGTGGGAGTCCCAAGCTCGAGACACTCCTCGAGAGCCACACCACCACTGATGGACATGACCCATCCATGTATTACTTTTTCAGTAATGCCTTTGAATGGCTGGTATGTAATACTACATTTCTCCTGCAGTGGCCACTGCAGGAAAAATGCATAGGCTGCGCCAGCTTCATCCATCCATAACAGCTGATTGCCGGGGTTTCTGAAGCCGTACTTGCGGTGATCCGCTGCTCAACAGGTCAACTTCAAATAAGAAAAAGGGTTGTCAAGAGGAGACAATCCCTTAATACATCTTATTTGTGCTGTGCCCATATAAATATATTGAACATATGGAGTATAAAATAGAAATGAGAGGAAAATTAGAAATCCACAGTGGAAATGCTTTAAACTAATGGACAAAGAAATATCCAGAATCGAAAATACCTTTAGCTGTTTCTCTATTGACATTACATACATTACATCTTGATGGAAGGTCAATGATAAAATTACTAAAATATTGAATTTCACATAAGATGATTTACATAAATATATCTTAGAATTATCCAGCGTTATAGTATTTCCTGCGGCTGTTTATGGATTTGAAAGCTGCACAATAAAGAATCTGGACATGAAATGTATTGATGCCTTTGAACATTGAAGTGGAACCAAGACCAAATAACGCCTTATTCTTCACTTGAAGCAAAAAGCTTATTGTGGACATATCAGACCCAGGTCATTAATAATAAACCAACTTGGAAGAGTTGAAGGCACAAGAGAAAGAGGACAAACAGCAATAAGCCGCCATACACATAAGATTGTCAGTGGATCCCGCTACAGCACCTCCATTCCATTTCATGCACATTTAAAGTGTATCTAACTTTTCAGGCGACTTTTCAGAATAAGCTGTCATATGGGTGTACATGAAGACTAACACTATTTCTGGCCATTATATGACTTGTACTCTGCATTATTTAGCAGTTTTCACCTCTGCAGGCTCTCTCTCTCATTCTCTCTTGTCTCTGATCTAGTGGGCAGAGCCACAGCACACATAGAAGAGGAGAATTCTGCTCTCCTATCTCCATCTATCACAAATATAGAAGCTGCAGCAGCATGGAGTATATTATACATCAGTAAGGAGCAGTGTATCTGAGAATCCAGCACTGGGGTGACATAGAAATCTTACCAGCAGCCTGTGTCTTTCTCACTCTGCTCCTGCTCCCTCCTCCTGCTTCTCCTCCCCTGTCTATAGACCTGTATGCAGCGTGTCTGTGTCTTTCTTTCTCTCTCTGTTTCCTCCTCCTTTCCCCCATCCCCTCACCATAGACTTGTATGGGCTAGCAGTAAAGAGACACACCCCATGTTCTGCAGTCCGTTAATTCTTATCTGTAACTATGGAGAGACTTGCTTGACAACTGGGGGTGGACAGCAGCTTTAAGGAAGGGAGACACCTAGTGGCAGTAACTTCACATAGAATTTGCGTGGATAAAACAACAACATTTTAACAGTAAGTAAATTACAAAGTTGATCTATATCAGGTATTCTATTAGATAAGAATGTTGTTTGAAAAGTTAGTGTCCATTTAACAGTATACTATAGAGTTGTGTATTATACTTTTTATTGTCTTTGGCTCTTTTTCGTAACCGTTTTTAATTTTTTTTGATGAGTCACGGTGGGTCTTTTTTTTCCAAATAAAGAATAAAATGATCTTGGGAAAACAGAACTAAAAGAGAGTATGACACAGTCATTTATCACAATCACAGTACTCTTCCCTTCCCTGTCTCCGTTTCCTGGCACATGTTAACCTGACTGTATTTTTTCTGCATACCACGGCTACTTTCTAATGGCTTTGAATGATACTGCTGTATTTAGCAATGGTGTTAATGGTGAAGAGAAAATATAAGCATAAATATAAGCCTGATTTTGAGCACTCAACTGATTTAATCTAAGCTGTTCTGTGCAGTTCATAATCCCTCCTTTCATGTTTGCCCTTTCCCCATGGGTCATCTGAACAGAAACCCCATCCCTGATGCATCAATTTATAAAAGTTGCTGAGGCTGTGATTGTGCCTGGCAGCATCAGACGAATTGGGATGGCACTTATGTAGATTGTAACCTGTTTGACTGCAGGAACAAGTGAAGCTCATATACGTCTAGGTGCTTATTATGTAACAAATGCCATAATGGGGAAAAAAAAGTATATTGGCTGGTCTATTGTTCAAAATCAAAAACATCTACTCTTTGCCCCCACATCTTTTGTATGTTTTAGACCTTCTTTTATATCTTGTACATCTATATTTTTATTATTTTTCTCTTGCATTAATGAAAATATTCAAGATAATAATTAAATATGCTAGTAGTAGTAGTAGAGTTTACAGTATATTATAGTATTAATTATGTTTGACAAGTATTTTAACATTTAACACAGTTATTAACATAGACATCAACCGAGGGGTGCAACTATCAAGGGTGTCGCCCAAAGGTACCTCTGCTGCATAAGAAGACACCAGTATATACATGACACATGGTAGGTGGGGGGCCCTTTTGTAAACTTTGCATTGAGGCCCGGGAGCTGCAAGTTACGCCTTTATATTTACTGCTCAGGTGAAAACAATATTCACTAATACTCTGGAGTGAGTCCATGGGAGTGTTAGAGGAGAAGCATTATTTCTGATCATTTAGGCCGGGTTCTCACGTTGGGGTTTAAATACGTTTTTTCTGTTTTTTTATCTGAAAATCACGGCGAAATGGCACAGTTTTGCCACGATTTGCGGAAAAAAACACATTTAAACCCAGCCTAAAAGGGAAGCTTGCATCTCACCTGCTATGCAAGTCACCAAGCATGGCAAACATATACAGTACTGGGGAAAATGAGACTAAGGGCTTATACACACATGTACTGTACTAGGGATCCAAGTTGTATATATCCGTAATATGGAAATCTATATATTGTACCTCCATATGCCTCTGATTTCATACGACATAGTTTCATAGTTACATAGTTAGTACATTCGAAAAGAGACACGTCCATCAAGTTCAGCCAGAGGATGGGTGAGGGAATGGGTAGGGACACATTTTTTTGTTTCCCCCTATTTGTCCATGTGAAAGCAAAATATAAAAGCATACAAAGTTGTTTTTGTAACACGTCCCATTCGGTGCCGTTTTACATAAATATCTTACCCTAACATTATTTCTAGGGTACAATACGGAGGCCCATAAAGTGGCGCACATAGTCCCTTTGGCTCCATTATATGGAGCCATAGGGACTGTGTGTGCCTCTGTAAAGGCTCTGCGCACATGTGCATTATGCAGAGACTCAAGAAAATCCCCTTTAAAAGTGCTGTTCCCTCTAGACAACCACTCACTATGAAGACCTGACCGTGATGACCCACTGCTGTACTCACTCAGGTCACTCAATCATCAGTGAGAAAAGCAGCTTCTGTTTTACCATTTTACATGTAGTGACATGCAAGCTAACAGATGACAGTCAGTGGTTTCTGATTAAGGACCCCCCAAAACACCATGTAACCTATTAGGGTATTTGGAAAGGGGTTGTCTAAAGAGTTCAATCTTTCTAAGTGTAACTAAACTTTTTAAAAACGTTTGATATGTCATAGTGACACGTCAGAAGTTATTATCGGTGGGGGACCGAGCACTGAGACCTGCACCGATCGCTAAAACGAAGCAGCAGAAGGGCTCAAGTGATCGCTGAGCCGCTTAGTTTCTGATTGGCTTTCCTCGGAAAGCCGAGCGAGCGATATACTAATTCATAAACTTTCTATTGAGCACGTACACCGCTCACTTGGCTTTCTGAGGAAACCCGGTCAGAAATAAAAACAGCACAGCGCTCACCCGAGCGCTTCTGCCCCTTAGTTTTAGCAATCGATGGCAGTCTCTGTGCTCGGACAGGCATTAAGCAATTTAAAACAATCAAATTTAAAATTACATTTGCATATTTTTGAAATCATATCTTAAGAACTCAAATATTGTCTCTAAATTTTCCTTCGAATTTATTATAGGCAATAGTTATGATTACCACAGGATCAGACGACATAAGGTTTCTCTGTAGTCTGGAACTGTGGAGCTGCATAGGCCTGCATAGAAACAGTAGATACAAAATGGTAGGATTTTTTTAAATCAAAATTATTTGCAAAGTTGCTTCTATTTTTAATTTAGATGCATTGGAGCAATAAAAAAATCTTTTCAAAGTGTTCAAAACCTTTAATTTTCTTTGGCCATTTGTAATTTTCTTAGCTTAAGGCCTCATGCACACGACCACATTGGTTTTGTGGTCTGCAAAAAAACTTGTGCATCCGTGTGTCATCCGGACTGACGGATCCACAACAATTCACCAGTATTGGTGAATCCGCAACTGTGGACCGTAAAATGACTTGTCCTGAGTTTTTGTGGTCCGTGTAATCACGGTCTTGTGCATGGGGCCATAAAAAAGAATGGGTCCGTAATTTATTCGCAAAAATGTGGATAAATTACGGATGCAAAAATACGGTCATGTGCAAGAGGCCTTCCTGAGAAAATAACTACGCAGGGTCTAGGTTCAAAAGTGCATACCTCCCAGAATTTGAA
The DNA here is from genome assembly GCF_050947455.1 of Rhinoderma darwinii. Lineage (NCBI taxonomy): Eukaryota > Metazoa > Chordata > Amphibia > Anura > Rhinodermatidae > Rhinoderma > Rhinoderma darwinii. The sequence continues at coordinate 384,198,237 of NC_134690.1, forward strand.
TCCCAAATTGCAGGACATTTAAGCCCCACGCCCGTTCTGACAAAGGACGCTCCCAATTCTGCCAAGAAATGTCCCTTCATATGCAAATGTATGATTGTAACACTGTTGCTTTAGGTCCAATATTCTGTGATGATTAATTTTGTAGTATACAGTACCTTAATAGTGGTTAGAGCACCATTTTACTGATACAGATCTCCAAATCCCTTGCATAGACAAAGTGGGCAATTTATTTGGACTGGTGCCTCTTGATAAATGTATCGCATCTTTCAGCCAAATTGTGGTGCACCGGCCTTGGCCGTGCGCCATCCATTCCCCCCTTCCCGTCAAACATAAATTAAAAAAGAAATATACTCACCGCTCCACTTGGCTTCTCCCCACCGGGTCCTCTCAGGCTCCCTCAGCGGGCTGTGTCTCATTCAAGGTCCTGACGCTTCTCAGCACCAGGACCTTGTAGGAGCTGCAATTTGCTGAGGGAACCTAAGGGGACTTGAGGGGAGAAAAGAGGAGAGATGAGGTGAGCATACATTTTTTTAAATTGTCCATTGGGGGTAGTCTTATAGGGGTAACCCAATCTGGGTGGGCAAGGCATGGGTCTCTACTGTGCTACACCAAACAGAGTGAAAACCACAGTTTAAACCAAAATTCCTATTATTATAAGCAGGATCTTGTGCTAAGAGATGCAGATCACACAATGTAATTCTTTACAATGTTACAGCTGGACTAACACAAATGGTCACATCTTGCCCAATATAAAAGACAAAACTTTTGCGCTCGGAATCTGGCACAGCTTCAGTTCGGCTGAAACACAGAGTAGAAGTGACAGGGAGCAATTTATCAATCTTAGGCTGAATCTCTCACTATATCACTGTTGTTTTTTCCATGTTTAGGACTAGGAGCTGACGGGAGGTCTAACAGTTGTTATAAATTCTAGAATTATAATTTGACAACAAACGGGATCCTTAAGTCAATATTTGCACTGCAGAGAGGGTTTAGTTGTGTTTGTGTCACCCATTCAAGCTATGGATCATTGCTGCGCAAAAGTCACACAGCAATGTAAATCCCCTTGTTCTTTCTTATTGAGGTTACTATTTCCAGTCCACTTCAGCCGTCACTCAGTGTGTGATCCCTTTGAAAGGAACAAGTAAGCCAGATGGGCCGCTCAATAGCCGGGACACCTGAAGCCATAACAGTGTAGTGATGCAAACTAATTCTGCTTGCAAAAGAATTAGCCTTCATTAGGCACTAATGCCCGTTTTTGCTCCGTGTGGGATTTAACAATGCTCATCCTTTTATTGCACACACTGGCAAAATGTATTGGTGCTATGTGGGATGGAAAATGCCACGGCCACTTTCGTAGAATTGTCTACTTGCTGCTTGATAAAATCTGTGTCTTGATATTTGATGTTTTTTTCATCCCATAATGCGGGCGCCAGAATTTATTTACTTTTTAGATTCAGTAGGGCAAAATGAATTACTTATTATAGCTGTAGCAAAGCTGAATTTGCAATTTAACAATGTCCCTTGCGCATTGTGATAACTACTGTCTGAGTATTAATAATGTAGAAGAGCCAAATAACAAACTCAGCCCTACTGCATCCGCAAACTTACCCTCTGATGCATCTTAGCAGCACAGACTTTGTTTATTTTTACCAATTTTTTTTGCTGCTTTTGTTTTTGTTTTTTTTGTTTTATTGGGTAAAATATTTTGTTCCATTTTGTGTCCAAGAAAATTACCAGCCTATTTATACCCCAGAAGTTGAATAAATAATGACACAAATAGAAACATAAATATAAATGATAGGATATTTTTTTTAGCATCCATGTAAAAGTACAGCATTATGGGCAGCGTAAAACAAAGAAAAAACAAACAAAAATACCCCTAAGGACTCACTTAGACAGCGATAATGTGACCACATTTTAGTGTCCGTATTACGGTCACAGTTCCCGGAACCCCCGCTGTTCAAGTGAACCAAATTTAGATTCTATGGTGATGCAAATGTGGATGCTTGAACGGCGTGTCCTACGGTTGTAATATGAACACTTAAATTAATCAGCATTATGGTCGTCTTAATGAGGACTAAAAAATAATTTAATTCAAACATCTCTTCACCAGGAGTTCTGCATTCCCATAGATTACTATGTGAGAGTAACAAAGTAAAGTTGAAAAAAAAAGTCTATAGATTTTAAATCTTTTATCCAACAATGTTGATCCAGAGGAAGGCAAAAAACGGTGTAAGGTATTTGCCAATTGGCTCATATTAGCTTGAAAAAAAATTCCTAATGGACACTATATTGCCAAAGGATGTGGACACCAATCCTAATTATTGAGTTCAGGTGTTTCAGCCACACCCAATGCAAACAGGTACAGAAAATCAAGCACACAACCATGCAGTCTCCATAGACAATCATTGGTAGTGGCATGGGTTGCACTGAAGAGCTCAGTCAATAAAAACATGGCACTGACATAGGATGCCAACTTTTCCACAAGCAAGTTTGTGAAATTTCTGATCTGCTAGATATTCCCGGTCACCTGTAAGTGCTTTTATTGTGATGTGGAAGCGTCTAGGAGTAACAACAGCTCAGCCACAAAGCGGTAGACCATGCAAATTCACAAAGAAGCCTCGAGTGCTAAAGTGCATGGTGAATAAATATCTCTAATCCTCTGTTGCATCTCTCACTACAGTGTCTTAGACTCCCTCTGGAAGTGACATCAGCACAAGAACTGCCCAGAGAAAGCTACGTACCAAAACGCATAGTGCCTACTGTACAATTTGGTGGAGGAGGGATAACGGTTTGGGACTATTTTTCAGGTTAGGCCCTTATATCCAGTTAATGTTAATGGTACAGCATACAAAGACATTTTAGATAATTACATGCTACCAACGTTGTGGTAACAGTTTGGGGTTTGGCCCTTTTTATCTCCAGCATGACTGTGCCCCAGTGCACACAGCAAGGTCCATAAAGACATGGTCTGATGAGTTTGGTGTGGAGGAACTCGAGTGACCTCAACCCCATCCCCATCCTTTGGAACGCCTGAGATTTAGTCCTTCTCATCCAGCATCAGTGTCTGACCTAACAAATGCTCTTTTGGCTTGATGGGCACAAATTCCCACAGACACACTCCAAAATCTTGTAGAAAGCCTTCCCAGAAGAACGGCGACTGTTATAACTGCAAAGGGGGGACTAAGTCCATATTTGTGCCCATAGTTTTGGAATGGCATATCTAACAAGCTCATATAGGTGTGATGGTCAGGTGTCCACATACTTTGGCCAGAAAGTGTATATGTAGGGAAAGTGACAAACCATTTGAGCACCACAAAAAGGCATCTCTATGAGTTGTCACCTTTGATGCTTGTTCTACGCTCATAATAGTTCAACATGAACACTTTTATTGGGGAAAACTAGTTATTCCAAAACTCACCAGGCTTTGAGCTTGATTATATATTAGATTGTCAGGTGTCTAGGTTAGAATGGCTTGTGGGAACAGCACAGAAATATTATTATTTAGTATTCTCTTTGCTTTTTGGACAACCCTTCCAGAGTTTTACATAAAAATAAGGGAATGTAGGGTAGAAACAAAGATTCTCTTTACTTTGCTACTTTTTGTAATCTACTTTGTTTGAGCAGCTGAGAAGTGGGCGAAGGTAAGTAACAACAAATACTGTCTCCAGATATATGTTGGCCCATGGACGTCAGGATCTCAGTTGGCACCCTGTCTCCCTTACTCTCGGCTTGACAAGCAGTGGGCCCAGGTTTGCCTTGTGGTGAAGCCAGCCCTTGTGACAACTGTTTTGAGTATATTTCTGGCGCAGGACCATAGTTCTCATTTATAAGTCTTATTCAGCCATTGGTTTGACAAATGAAGCTAAACACTTTTACTGCACCAGCATTAATGTCATACCCCATCGGGACAAATCCTGTCTATACACCCTATTAAAGCATATGGACATCATGGGGGGATCCCCTCTTCTACTGGCTAGAGTGTAAAGCTGCAGTAAAGAGCAGCTCCCACTTTCGAGGACTTGGCAAGACCAGTCCGCAAGATCACTAGGACTACACTGACCATCATAGTGTGGGAAGAACCTCCTTCCTATGTTGTATATTTTCATTGTGGTGCTCGAACATTAGGACAACCCTTGTCCATATGATCTACAAATTTATTGATGACTCCCCCCTATGAGTCAGAGCAGGGAGCTGTTACCAACCAGCATCTGACTCCAACCATCCATGTTTTACCTGTACCGACATTCACCTGAATGGCTACCATGTAATACCATATTTCCTGCTGCAGGGAAATGTTTGGCTGGCCATGGCTTCCTTCGGCAGAATATTTTCCATGGGTCTCAAGAGATGATCGCCACAACAGTTCTCATGTTTTAGATATTTTTCTTAATCTTTATAGAAGGTTTTCCAAAAGCAGAAAGCTCCTCTTTGTTGTTAGCCTGATTTTGTCATATAACATTCCTGCATATGAAGAGTAAATGTTACAGCTCTGTATGACAGCATTGCTATGAATGTAGCTGGGTGTTCCTATCACAACAAGGATCTGACAATACAATGCGTACCTCTGTGGACAAGGCTAAAGCTTTATTGAAGGTTTATAAAACAAGCACAGAGCTATTTACTGAAATCTCCTTACTATAATGTCCCTTTGCTTTCAGCAGGGTTTTGTTTCTCTTAGTTCACCCTTGTTCTAATTTGGCAGCATTTAATAAAAGGCGCCTTTAGAAAACTACTTTATACATGGAGATTTCTTCACCAGAACTGTATTTGTTTTGATGCATTGTGGACGATTTTAAAGGGAATGTATCATCAGAAAATTAGAGGTTTATGTTAAAAACATTATTTCTTAAACATTGGTGTTTTTTTTATAAGACTATTCAAATGCAAATAATCTTGAAATATTGCTATTTGAACACTGACCACTCGATTAGTCACAATAGGCTGAAGCTTCGTGTTTTCTGCACCTCACTTGCCAGCTTTGATGTGTAGATTGGGACAGTTTGAGCAAAGTCATCTCATTATCCTTAGGGTCGGAGAATTTAATGACCGCTCTATTATAATGCTGAATTCTTAGATATTGTGGCAGGATAGCAACACTATAGAGTATATACACAGATAAGGCGGCTCTTCTGTCACTCCCTGGTCTCTAGGGGAGGGGGATATACTCTATCTCTTTCTAGAAACTGTAATAGTCTCTTAGATTTCCCTGTTAATTAACTTCCATTCTTTGCAGCTGTCATATAGCACACACACTCTGCTGCACTGTCTATACCAGGGGTCTCAAATATGCGGCCCGCGGGCCACATGCTGCCCCTGAGGCTGTCATCTGCGGCCCGGGGAACACAGAGCCGCTAGTATAAGCTCTGCTCTGGAACTCTGTGGAATTCCCTTACATCGCTGTCCATATATGGACAGCGATGTCTGGGGCTTCCCCAGAGCCGGAGTCCCGGGCAGAGTCCTAGAAGACCTCAGAGTGGCATACATGAGTTTTCAGGGCAATCGGGGCACTTTCAATTTTCACCGATTTTATTTGGATCAAATTGTTTCTGACAGTAGAATTGGACCCCTAAAATGAATTTTGGGGAATTTGCACATCTCTGGTAACAATGAATGAATTAAAAAAAAATAAAAATTCAAATGATGGCACAACAGGTTTTTACACAGTATTCTAGAATTTAAGAAAGGTAGTAAAAGCTATTTTTCCATTTCTGTTTAACGCAGAACAAATTTATTTAATGTAAAATGTTATTTAAAGGAACACTGTATGCCTTTCACTTGGCATAAGCCAGTTTTTCCTGGAGTGTTTATTTAACGGACCTGTTGCATGTATATTATGGAAATGCTATACAGTTAGGTCCAGAATTATTTGGACAGTGACACAATCTTCATGATTTGGGCTCTGCTGCCACCACATTGGATTTGAAATGAAACAACTGAGATGAAATTGAAGTTTAGACTTTCAGGTTTAATTCAAGGGGTTGAACAAAAATATCCTGTGAAACGTTTAGGAATTGCAACCATTTTTCTACACAGCCTCCTCATTTCAGGGGCTCAAAAGTAATTGGACAAATTAACATTACCATAAATAAAATGTTGTTTTTTTTCAATACTTTGTAGAGAATCTTTTGCAGGCAATGACGGCCTGAGGTCTGGAACCCATGGACATCACTAAACGCTGGGTTTCCTCCTTTGTGATGCTTTGCCCGGCCTTTACTGCCGCTGTCTTCAGTTGTTGCTTGTTTGTGGGTCTTTCTGCCTTAAGTTTTGTCTTAAGCAAGTGAAATGCAGCATAGATCGGGTTGAGATCTGGTGATTGACTTGGAAATTTCAGAATATTCCACTTCTTTGTCTTAAAACACTCCTGGGTTGCTATCCCTGAAAACTTCAGAATTCATCCGGCTGCTTCTGTCTTCAGTCACATCATCAACAAACACTAGTGACCCAGTACCTTTGGCAGCCATGCATGCCCATGTCATCACACTGCCCCCACCATGCCATCACACTGCCTCCACCATGCCATCACACTGCCCCCACCATGCCATCACACTACCCCCCCACCATGCCATCACACTGCCTCCACCATGCCATCACAATGCGCCCACCATGTTTTACAGAGGATGTTGTGTGCTTTGAAATCATGAGCCGTTCCAAGCCTTCTCCATACTTTCTTCCTCCCATCATTCTGGTACAGGTTGATCTTAGTTTCATGCTGTTCCAGAACTGGGCGGCTTCTTTAGATGTTGTTTGGCAAAGTCGAATCTGGCCTTTCTATTTTTGAGGCTGATTAATGGTTTGCACCTTGCAGTGAACCCTCTGTATTTGCTCTCATGAAGTCTTCTCTTTATGGTAGACTTAGATACTGATACAGCTACATATTAAAGAGCTGTCATTCATAAACCCTTCCTCAAATTAGGATGTGAATACCCTCAAATTAAAGCTGAGAGTCTGCACTTTAAGCCCATATTTATATAACTGTATATTCAATATGTTTTGGTAAACCGCTAAAATGCCAAAACTTGTATCTGTCCAAATAATTCTGGACCTAACTGTACAGCAATGACCCATTTACAGCAATGACCTAATGTGCTTTTAATACCCAAATTTCTCCATTTGGGAATACTCCCCAGAGTCATCAGTTTCCTTTTAGCCCTGTATGTTCCCAATAAGGAGTGGATGGGGAGCTGTTGTCATTAGCACATCAAGATAGGACATCGCCTCTCACTAGTTAGGAAATGCCGGTACTGTATTTCTGAACATATGATCTAATATCCCTATGTCTGTCACACATATACAGGAACTCAGGGCCGCGGTATTGTTTGTTAGGTCCGCATTCTCTATGCCCACAAGAACTTGAAAAATTGGCCTAATAGTAGTATTGTCAAACAAATAACACCACAAAGCCTTCAAATAATAGTGCCGTACGCAATGGCGGGACATAACTTTAGGGGATTCAGAGGTTACAGCTGACCCCGATTGCTCATCCCCATACATTATTATCATGTCGGCAGCGCGTCTCCCTGTTTACACAGGGAGATGTGCTGCTGGCAACGATAATATTTTACTACGATACAATCAGCAGATTATCATGCGTTTGCTCGTTCATCTGCTGATCCCTACCCTGTTTCCACAGGGCCATTATCGGCAACGATGCCTTCTATGAACAATCATTTGCCCGATAATTGCCCAGTGTAAACCCCCTTAAGACTACTAATCGTCATCACCTTCTGTAAATAATTTGCAATGGTCTAAATCTTTCTGCTAACTTACAATAGCGGTTTATGTGTAGGCCACTGTCATTGTATGATTTAATTTGTGACCACCTACATTTCCTGGAGTATCATAACTATATTATCATAATTAACCACGATGAAGCCTTTGTTCTTTCTTGTTTTCATGTGATATCATAATCTAATCTAGCAATTCTATTTCTTCAAACAACAAAACTAACATTGTGCTGTTTAGGACGGATAGTAATATACTGTATATGTTTCATCAGCCTGGGAGTTCTAATGAGGATATGTTTCTTGTTTGTTAGCATCCTCTGGCAATGTTACAAATGCGCAATAAAACTAGATTTTGTTATAAGATTAGGCTCCTTTCTCATTATCCTCTTCCAGTTTTGAGGAATGATTTCACTTCGGGGGTATTTCATATAAATGTCTTTTTTAACCCCTACCCGCACCAGGACGTAACTGTTACTGAGTTAATCCCGGTGCACACTGTCGGCGACAGTGTACACCGGGAACCAGGAGGTCAGCTGTCGCCGACAGCTGACACTCCCCTCTTGCCGGCCAGCGGTCCTTTGCCGCTGATTTCGGCGCATTAACCCCTTAAATTCGGCGATCGGGTGCAATCGCCGAATTTTAGGGGTTTCTAACATATCGGCAGACCCCCGTCCGAAATCGCGGGGTCTGCCGATAGTTAGTATGGCAAACGGAAGCCAAACAATGGCTTCCGGGTCTGCCATGGACAGAAGCCCATCAGGACCAACCTTCGGCTGGTCCTGATAGGCTTCCTGTCAGAGTGACAGAAAGTCACTGTGCCGTTCCCGATGCACACTGTCGGCGACAGTGTGCATCGGGAACTTGGAGATCAGCTGTCCCCGACAGCTGACACTCTCCAGTGTTGCCGATCAGCGGCTCATCGCCGCTGATTTCGGCAATTAACCCGTTACATGCGGGGCTCGATTGCGATCTCCGCATGTAGCGGGTTTGTAGCGCATCAGCAGCCCCCATGCAATCGTGGGGGCTTCTGATGCTTGTGATGGCACCCGGGGGCCAGACAACGGCCCCCAGGTCTGCCATGTATGTCAGCCTATGAGGATCAGCCTCTGCTGATCTTCGTAGACCAACTGTCAGAGTGACTGTGACGTCACACTGACAGTTGGAATACATTACACTACCTAGGTAGTGTAATGTATTCTAGCAGCGATCAGAGCTGCAGGTCAAAAAAAGAAAGTGTAAAAAGTAAAAGAAAAGTTAATAAACAAAAATATAAAGTGTAAAAAGTAAAAAAAAGTTAATAAAAATGTTTTATAAAAGTGTAAAAATAAAAGGTTTTGTTTTCCTATAATAAGTCATTTATTATAAGGAAAAAATGAAAACGTTAAAAAAAAGTACACATATTTGGTATCGCCGCGTTCGTAACGACCCAATCTATGAAACTATAATGTTAATTTTTCCGCACGGTAAACGCCGCAAACAAAATAAACGGAAAACTGTCAGCATCGCTATTTTTTGGTCACCACCCCTCCCAAGATATAGAATAAAAAGTGATCAAAAAGTCGCATTTACCCCAAAATGGTACCAATAAAAACTACAACCCGTCCCGCAAAAAACAAGACCTCCCACAGCTTTTTTGACGAAAAAATAAAAAAGTTACGGCTCAGAATAGCGTGTCTCAGAAAATATATTATTTTATAGAAACTTAATTTTATTGTGCAAACGCTGCAAAACTTAAAAAAAACTATACACATATGGTATCGGCGTAATCGTACCAACCGGCAGAATAAATTAAAACTTAATTTATTGCGCACGGTGAACGCTGTAATAAATAAAGAATTTAAAGCGCCAAAATCGCCGTTTTTTGGTCACCCTAGCTCTAAAAAAGATCCTGAGGGGCCAAAATGCTCACTATACCACTAGAAAAATTCCTTGAGGGGTGTAGATTCCAAAATGGGGTCACTTTTGGCGGGTTTCCACTGTTTTGGTCCCTCCGGGGCGTTGCAAACCCGACATGGCACTGAAAACCAATCCAGCAAAATCTGCACTCCAAAATCCAAAAGGCGCTCCCTTCCTTCTGAGCCCTGCTGTGGGTCCAAACATCAGTTTACGACCACATATGGGGTATTGCCGTAATCGGGAGAAATTGCTTTACAAATTTTGGGGTGCTTTTTCTCCTTTATTCCTTGTAAAAATGAAAAAATTCTATGTTTCCACAGAAAAATAGGTGATTTTCATCTTCACAGACTAATTCCACTAAATTCTGCAAAAAAACTGTGGGGTTAATATGCTATCTATACCCCTAGAAAAATGCCTTGAGGGGTGTAGTTTCCAAAATGGGGTCACTTTGGAGGGGTTTCGGCTGTTTAGGTACCACAAGACCGCCTCAAACCTGACATGGTGCCTAAAATATATTCCTAAAAAAAGGAGGCCCCGAAATCAACTAGCTGCTCCTTTGCTTCTGAGGCCTGTGTTTCAGTCCATTAGGACACTAGGGCCACATGTTGGATATTTCTAAAATTTGCAGAATCTGGGCAATAAATATTGAGTTGCGTTTCCCTGGTAAAACCTTCTGTGTTACAGATTTTTTTTATTACAAATGAATTTCGGCAAAAAAAATGAAATTTGTAAATTTCACCTCTACTTTGCCTTAATTCCTGTGAAACGCCTAAAGGGTTAAAATATTTTCTGAATGTGGTTTGAATACCTTGAGGGGTGCAGTTTTCAAAATGGGGTGATTTATGGGGACTTTCTAATATATAAGGCCCTCAAAGCCACTTCAGAACTGAACTGGTCCCTGAAAAAATAGCCTTTTGAAATTTTATTGAAAATATGAGAAATTGCTGCTAAAGTTCTAAGCCTTGTGAGGTCATAGAAAAATAAAATTACGTGAAAAAAAATGATGCAAACATAAAGTAGACATATAGGGGATGTTAACTAGTAACTATTTTGTGTGGTATTACTATCTGTTTCACAAGCAAATACATTTAAATTTAGAAAAATGCTAATTTTTGCAAATTTTTGCTAAAATTTGAAGTTTTTCACAAATAAATATTGAATTTATCGACCAAATTTTTTCACTAACATAAAGTACAATATGTCACGAGAAAACAATGTCAGAATCGCTTGGATAGGTAAAAGCATTCCGGAGTTATTACCACATAAAGTGACACATGTCAGATTTGAAAAAATAGGCTGTGTCCACAAGGCCAAAACAGGCTGTGTCCTAAAGGGGTAACTGACATGGTGAACCAAATTGAAAAGAAGAATATGCTGTTCATCAAAATGACTCTGGGGTCAGCTTGCAGCATTATTCATTGTATATGAATATGCCATGAGTCATGGCATACAATGGGTAATGGGAATCTGTGAAAACTACCAGGCAATCAGATCTTTACGACAAGTTGGACTGGTTGGGCTTTATGAACTGTGACCAATAATTCCCTTTTTAGGGAAAGTCAAAGCATATAGGTTCTCAAAGGGATTTTCCCTCCAATAAAATATACCACGATTAATGCTAGATTATTGGGGGTACAACTGCTAAGACCGGCACTGATGCTAGAACAGAGAACCCATGTTCCTCCCTATCAGGGCGGCTGCAGTAAGGAGAAATTGTATAATGTAATGGTAGATATCTCTATGCGATATAAGGAAACATCAGTGTGAGCATTTTTGACTGTTTCCACATATCCCATAGAGATTTATAGAGCTGCACTGAACATGCTCTGTCATTGCTCCATATAACTCCTGTTCACCACGGAGGGACGGGGTTCGACTCGTCTATGGATCAGTCCCAGTGGTCAGACCTTGACTGATGTTACTGGTTGAATAAACCCTTTAAAGTGGTTGTCTATGGATAGACATAGCATATTGCTAGGATATCATCAATGTACGATCAACTGGGATCACATTGCTCAGATCCCGCTGATCACTCAAACAAAGTGGCTAGGAAGTGACTTTGTCTTCTGATGGCTCCCCTCATTTTTTGGGGGACGGCCGCAAGGTCAACTGTTGACTATGGCCTGGCCATGTGGCCTTCCCAGAAATCAGAGTAGAGCAGTGTCACGCTGCGGGGTGTGGATGTCACGATGCGGGGTGTGGACCCACTGGGCCGTACCGCGTAGCGGGGATGGCAGCTGGCCAAACCGGAAGGTACACAGTTCAATGGTTCAGCGAGAGTACCTGAGGCAATCGTAGGCAGTGGCGAGGCGGACACGTCCAGAACCAGGCGGTGGGAAGTCGTTCGGTGAGGTGTAGCAGGGTAGCGTAGACTGTAGCACAGCACGGCAATAGCACTAGGTAGCACGGAAACAGGATACGGGATACGGAATACAGGAGCAAGGTACACTGGGAGGCTGGAAGACACTGGGAGACCATAAGCAAGACGAACAACGGGAAAACTAACAACGCTCTGGCAAAGGGCAAGAGGGCAGAGCCCTTTTTATAGCCCAGGGCATCCTGGGCCAGATTACAGTCTTTTACAAAAACGCGCGCACTGGCCCTTTAAGGCCGTGCACGCGCGGGCGCGCGCACCCGCCGGAGACACTCGGAATCCGGAAGAGAGTGCCGGCGCCTGACTGGGGGACGACGCTGCAGGCAGGTAAGCTGTCCATGGCCACGGCCGTCGGGGTTAACGACCGATCGACGGGCCGTGGCCATAGACGTTACAGTATCCCCCCTCTTACGCCCCCTCTTCTTGGGACCAGAGCGAGAGATAAACTTCCTCACAAGAACAGGGGCATCGATGTTCTCCTCTGGCTCCCAAGACCTCTCTTCTGGGCCGAACCCCCTCCAGTCCACCAAATAAAATGTCCTTCCTCCCACCTTCTTGGTGGCCAGAATCTCCTTTACCTCGAAAGTCCCAGATGGACCGGCAGGGACCACTGTGGAACTAGGAGTCCTGGAGTAGCGGTTCAGGACCACCGGTTTTAGCAGGGAGACGTGAAAGGAGTTAGGAATCCTGAGAGTGGGGGGGGAGCCGCAGCTTGTAGGATACCGGGTTAATTTGTAGCAGGACTTCAAAGGGGCCAAGGAACCTCGGGGCAAAATTGCCTGACGGCACCTTCAGCCGGATATTCCTAGAGTACAGCCAGACTTTAGTCCCTGGAAGGAACTGCGGAGGCGCCCGTCTTCTTGTGTCTGCCTTTCTCTTCATGCGGTCCACCGCCAAGAGGATAGAAGATCGGGTCTGTTGCCATATCTGTAGAAAGTCCCTGAAGGTGGGATCGGCTGCAGGCATCTGGGACATAGTAGAAACAGGAAGAGGTATACGAGGATGTTGGCCGTAGACGATGAAAAATGGACTGGATGTGGTCGACTCACTGGTGTGGTTGTTATAGGAGAACTCTGCCCACGGGAGCATCTGCACCCAATCATCATGGCGCCTGGACACAAAGTGACGTAGGTAGTTCTCCATAATCTGGTTAACTCTCTCGACTTGCCCGTTGGACTGGGGATGATAGGCCGAAGAGAAGTCCAATTTCACACCAAGGAGCCCGCAGAGTGCTCTCCAAAACTTCGAGGTAAACTGGACACCTCTGTCCGAGACAATATGCAGGGGCATTCCGTGCAGACGGAAGATGTGCTGTATGAAGAGGTCAGCCAACCGCGTAGCAGACGGCAGAGCGGTCAACGGGATGAAGTGAGCCATCTTGGAAAATCGATCCACCACCACCCAGATCACACTGCAACTCGCAGAAGGAGGAAGATCCGTGACGAAGTCCATAGCGACATGTTGCCACGGGGCAACGGGCACAGGCAGTGGTTGGAGCAAGCCCGCAGGTCTGGAGTGAGCAACTTTATTTGCTGCACAGACTGTGCACGAGGAGACAAAGTCCATGACATCTTTGGGCAGCGTGGGCCACCAGAACTGACAGGTGATTAAATCTTGGGTCTTACGAGCACCCGCGTGACCTGCCAGCTTAGAGTTGTGACCCCAGCGAAGAATTCTTCCTCGGTCAGCCAGACGCACAAAAGTCCTACCCGGAGGAATGTCTCTGACTTGCAGGGGATTCACAGAGAAGATACAGGATGGGTCAATGATATTCTGTGGAGATTCCATGGCGTCCTCGGTTTCGAAAGATCTAGACAAGGCATCGGCCCTCACATTCTTGTCGGCGGGACGGTAGTGGAGTTCGAACCGGAACCGAGCAAAGAACAACGACCACCTGGCTTGACGAGGATTCAACCGCTGGGCCGTCTGTATGTAGGTCAAATTCTTGTGATCCGTGAAGATCAGGATAGGGTGAACCGCGCCCTCCAGTAGGTGTCTCCACTCCTGCAGAGCCAGTTTGATGGCCAGTAACTCCCGGTCCCCAATCGAGTAGTTACGCTCTGCGGAAGAAAACAGCTTGGAATAGTAACCACATACCACGGCCTTGCCTTTCGGTCTTTTCTGGAACAACAGTGCACCAGCACCCACCGAGGAGGCGTCCACCTCTAACGAAAACTGTAAGGACACGTCCGGATGGTGCAGAATGGAGGCAGATGTGAAGGCTTTCTTTAAGGATTCAAATGCGGCTTCAGCCTCCGGGGTCCACAACTTGGCATTCATACCTTTCTTAGTGAGGGTGGAGATAGGTGCTGTCAAAGATGAGAAGTTAGGGATGAAGAGTCGGTAGAAGTTGGCGAATCCTAGAAAGCGTTGGCTGGCCCTTAAGCCTTGGGGGCGTGGCCACTCCAGGACGGCCTTTACCTTCTGGGGATCCATCTTGAGACCCTGATCTGAGATAATATAGCCCAGGAAGGATAGAGACTTCTTCTCGAACACACACTTCTCCAATTTGGCGTAAAGTCGATTCTCTCTTAGACGGAGCAACACCTGGCGGAGATGACTTCGATGAGTTACTGGGTCTGGGGAAAAAAATCAGAATGTCATCGAGATACACCACAACACAAACATACAGGAGATCACGAAAAATGTCATTGACAAATTCTTGGAATACTGCGGGAGCGTTACACAGGCCGAAGGGCATGACTAAGTATTCGTAATGCCCATCACGAGTATTAAAGGCAGTCTTCCACTCGTCACCTTGACGAATCCAGATCAGATTATAGGCCCCCCGCAAGTCCAGTTTAGAAAAAAAATTTGCCCCCCGTATGCGATCAAACAGTTCCGAAATTAAAGGCAGAGGGTACCTGTTCTTCACCGTGATCTGGTTTAGGCCTCGGTAGTCGATACATGGTCGTAATGATCCATCTTTCTTTTTAACAAAGAAGAACCCTGCTCCGGCCGGGGATGAAGATTTACGAATGAAACCCCTCTCCAGGTTCTCCTTGATGTAAGCCGACATGGACTGGGTCTCTGGCAAGGAGAGAGGATACACTCTACCACGAGGAGGAGACGATTCCGGAACCAGGTCAATTGGGCAGTCATATGCCCGGTGTGGCGGCAAGGTCTCGGCCTCTTTTTTATTGAAGACATCGCCGAACATGGAGAAACAGAGGGGCAAACCTGCCAACGACTGAAGAGGAGCGGGCTGTGGCGACTGGATGTGACTCAGACAGCGGTCAAGACACTTCGGGCCCCACTGGAGAACCTCTCCAGAGTTCCAATCCAGGACGGGGGCGTGCAGACGAAGCCAAGGCAACCCCAACAGCACGGGGTTGACGGCCTTGGATAGGACGAACAGAGAGATGATCTCAGCATGAAGGGCTCCCACTTGGAGTTTCAACGGCTTGGTTATGGACACAACTGGGTCTGGTAATGGCAGTCCATCCACCGAGGCAACGATCAACGGCCTTTCAAGCGGGATAATGGGCAACTGTAGGAGATCCACAAGATCCTGGCAGATGAAGTTGGCTGCAGAGCCGGAGTCCAGATATGCGGAGACCTGATGAGACCTCTCGCCAGCAATAATGGTTACAGCAATAAATAGTTTGGAGGAGAGTTCTTGCTTTAATGTGTTGACGCCCAGGGTTGTCTCTCCAACCAAGCCTAGGCGCTGGGGTTTTTTGGCTTGTGAGGACACAGACGCACAACGTGGCCAGCGAGACCGCAATATAAGCACAGTCCAGAGGTGCGCCTGCGCTGTTTCTTCTGGACCGATAATTTTAGTCGGTCAACTTGCATCGGAACCTCAGGCAAAGCGATAGAAGCAGGCAAGAGGGGTTGCTGAAAGTTGGGTGCCAGTTTAGGACGCCGGCGCTCCTGACGAACTTCATGGGATCTCTCCCTCAGCCTTATGTCAACCCGAGTGGCAAGCAGAATCAAGTCGTCCAACGCGGGAGGCAGGTCTCGAGCAGCCAGTTCGTCCTTGATCTCGGGCGACAGACCATGCCAATAGGATGCCACAAATGCCTCATTGTTCCAGGATAGCTCTCCTGCCAGAGTCCGGAACTGAATAGTATACTCGCCCACGGAGTTGTCCTCTTGGCGAAGGTTGAAGATGGCGGTGGCGGCTGATGTGACTCGTCCTGGTTCATCAAAAACGGTTCGGAAAATTCGTACAAACTCCTGGAAGTCTCGGGTCTCGGGTCCCTGACATTCCCAGATAGGGTTAGCCCATGCCAGGGCCTTGCCGGTCGGGAGGGAGATTATAAATGCGATCTTGGCTCCATCTGACGGAAATGCCCGAGAGTGCAGGGTAAAATGAATGTGGCATTGGTTCAGGAACCCCCGACAAGCACTGGCGTCTCCATTGAACCGAGAGGGCAATGGCAGCGAGAACCGAGGGTCCGTATAGGAACTGCCAGGAGGAGCAACAGGAGGGTCGGCTTGAGGAACTTGCACAGAAGCAGGAATGGAGGCAACTAGCGTCCCTAGCTGCTGCGCCATAGAGTCCACGGCCACGAGGAGCTGGTCCTGGCTAGCTCGGAGATCCAGCAGATCCGCCTGCATGGCTTGGGAGGGTGACAAGCCCTTGAATTGGCCAGCGGGGTCCATGGCCAGAGCGTACTGTCACGCTGCGGGGTGTGGATGTCACGATGCGGGGTGTGGACCCACTGGGCCGTACCGCGTAGCGGGGATGGCAGCTGGCCAAACCGGAAGGTACACAGTCCAATGGTTCAGCGAGAGTACCTGAGGCAATCGTAGGCAGTGGCGAGGCGGACACGTCCAGAACCAGGCGGTGGGAAGTCGTTCGGTGAGGCGTAGCAGGGTAGCGTAGACAGTAGCACAGCACGGCAGGTAGCACAGCACGGCAATAGCACTAGGTAGCACGGAAACAGGATACGGGATACGGAATACAGGAGGAAGGTACACTGGGAGGCTGGAAGACACTGGGAGACCATAAGCAAGACGAACAACGGGAAAACTAACAACGCTCTGGCAAAGGGCAAGAGGGCAGAGCCCTTTTTATAGCCCAGGGCATCCTGGGCCAGATTACAGTCTTTTAAAAAAACGCGCGCACTGGCCCTTTAAGGCCGTGCACGCGCGGGCGCGCACACCCGCCGGAGACACTCGGAATCCGGAAGAGAGTGCCGGCGCCTGACTGGGGGACGACGCTGCAGGCAGGTAAGCTGTCCATGGCCACGGCCGTCGGGGTTAAGGACCGATCGACGGGCCGTGGCCATAGACGTTACAAGCAGACAGGACACAAAGTGACATCGCACTCTCCAAAAGAAAAAGGAAGAAAAAACCGCGGCGCCACATGGTGCAGAACACAAAGGAATATATGGACGATGAACAATGGTGTAGAGTATGCTCACCTTTAGGTGCACAACTCTACTGAAGGCAGGTAATAGTTGGTGATGTAGCTGCAGCTAAGGTCCTAGCCGGTTGCATGAAGGCGACCGCGCGATACAGCATGTATGAGAGGAGGAAAAGGTGGACCAGATAACAGCGCTGCTAACATCAAATTGAAAATCCAGACTAAGAAGTAATTAGTAATAACAGGATTTTATTGGGTTTGAGGAAGGTTTAGTTAGGCTACGCGTTTCCAACGCTGGACCAGCGTCTTCATCAGGTCATATACATTACATTGTGAGGGAGCAACTTTAAATAGTGGGAGACTGGAGGAAAAAGGGAGAAAAAAACACCAAAAAAGGCAGGTCAGGGGTCACCTCTGACATCACACAGGGTCAAGAGGATACAAAAGGTCAAGTTAAAATACAAAAGGGGTTGAGTAAAAAACAAAATCACTTAAATGGCAATAAATACATAAGTTCATGTAGAAGGTAATAGAGTAAAAAAAAAGGGGGGGGGCAAAATGGGGATGAATACAGGAGAACATGGGCAGCAAACATCGGGAATGTTGAGAGCGTAGCGCACACTAGTTATGTAAATACCGTGGTGCGGGTCAGTAGTGAAGGGATGAGAGAAGTTGTAATGAGGGGTTAAGGGCCCGTAATGTAACAGGGGGACCGATCGGTACTTACAGTTTTATAATCCATGTCTCGCGAGGCTAGGTATGGGGGTAAAATACGGGCAGCGCTCGAACGGCGTCCCTGTCGTCATGGGAACTACACAGTTACAGAGGCCGCAGTGTTACATAAGCAGGGAAAACGCTAAATTGTGTTGGGATGTCAAAGCAACGCGGTGGCAGGTATGTTTTACCAATGTAATAAATATTTGTTAGTGTTTGTTGGCTGTGGGTCAAATGATGGAGGAGGGAGGGGTTGGGAAGAGGGATGAAATAAAGGCCCATGTGAACAGGGACTTGTTAGTTTGTTTGCAAATAAAATGCTTTATTCATGAATGTAATGAAGCATGTTCAGTGTTTATTACAGAGTTGGTGTGTTTAGAAGGGTAGATAAGAGGCATTAAGCACAAATTAAAATGTAGTATATAAGAATAATTTATATAAGAACATAAAAAGGAAGGTAATTTTATAGGTCAATGAATAGTCCATTGAAAAAAGGGGGGACGAATCTGATGAAATTGGAAATGGGAGAAATATGTATGTAGAAATGAATAAATAATATATGATATATAATAGTAAAAATAAAAAGTATATACATATATAAAATAAATAATGAAAATAAATAATATTATGTAAGATAATGATGCCAATTTCAATGGACTATTCATTGACCTATTAAATTACCTTCCTTTTTATGTTCTTGTATAAATTATTCTTATATACTACATTTTAATTTGTGCTTAATGACTCTTCTCTACCCTTCTAAACACACCAACTCTGTGATAAACACTGTACATGCTTCATTACCTTCTGACATGAACTTATGTATTTATTGCCATTTAAGTGATTTTGTTTTTTACTCAACCCTTTTTGTATTTTAACTTGACCTTTACATGCTCTTGACCCTGTGTGATGTCAGAGGTGACCCCTGACCTGCCTTTTTTGGCATTTTTTTTCTCCCTTTTTCCTCCATTCTCCCCACTATTTTCCCTCTATTGCTCCCTCACAATGTAATGTATATGGCCTGATAAAGACGCTGGTCCAGCGTCGAAACGCGTAGCCTAACTAAACCTTCCTCAAACCCAATAAAATCCTTTTATTACTAATTACTTCTTCAATTTGATTTTATCAGCGCTGTTATCTGGTCCACCTTTTCCTCCTCTCATACATGCTGTATCGCACTCTCCTAGCACTGTTACCACTTCATCCTAATGATTGGTGGGGTTACAGTAGTCCTAGTGATATTCCATAAATGTCTTCCCTGAAACAACCCATTTAAAAGACATATTCCCGTCAAGATATTTTCTTAAAACCTACCAATAATTGAATCTATATTCAAGGAGTGGGGTGGCTAGGTATCCTTGGATATAGCTCTGGATAAATAAATCTACACCCATCCAATCGTACGATCACCCAACTCAGATTTGTACCACCAGAAGTGACTGGCATCTGTTTCCCACATCTGCTCCCCACTCAATCCTTCATAGGGATCACTAGAAATCTCCTTCGCCCCATTGCAAGTTCTGTAACAGGGGCCCCCGACCTACCATGTGCGATTCATAATACTGGTGTGTTCCTATATAGCAGAGAGACCTTTGGAACCCCTCAGGCACCAGACCCAGTATTGCCTGCCACCCTGGCACCGCCTATAGCTACACTCCTAGGGATCAATACCTGCATTTGGTCAAACCTATACAATAGTATGGAACAGGGGGTGTAATGGCTGACCAAAACCTTTTTAATTTGGCAATTATCTAATGAGTATGGCCATTAGTAACTGCAATTTTTGTACTTATTGGGCCCGCAAGGCTCAAATGTGTTCATCACGAGATCTGACCCATGTTATAAATTTCCAACGTCAGTTGTATCAACAAATTCACTGTAAACCTAAACGGTGGAAACTGACTTTTGATTCACTGCTTCTCCATTATACAATGTGAGGAAACTAACAGCCAGCGCTATATTTTTTATTTTAATACCTCTCCTACAGAGCAGCTCTGTGTGACCGGCTCAGGAAGCGTCAAACATAAATGGCACATTATTATAAAACATTGTGTGAAATATAACTGCTTTCTGTGGAATCACATGCAAAAGCCAAAATCGGCCTGTTTGTTTTCTGTCTCACCTCATCTTACCTTGTCACATCTCGAGCTAAAACTAGCTGGAATTAACTTGTTTATCCAAGTTGAGACAACGATGCTGTCATGGCAATTTAATGACTAGACCTTGGGGCTTGGAAGACCTGTTTTTTTTCCAAATCTACAGACAAACGCAACTTCTCTACAGCCGGCAAATGTGCTAAATCTTGCAGAACTTTCCGACTTGTAAACACAAGGATGAAGACTGAATAAGAATATTCTGCAATCAGGGCACCCTTAGTTGCCATTAGTTCTCTAGATTTTACATCTGGTCTCTCTCAGGCTTAGACACAATTGCTTCTCTGTCATATGGTCCCTCTAAAAAGTTTTACGTTGTACAAAAGCTATAGAATATACTGGAACTGTTACTCTAATTGGTCTGCATTTCCTTCTTTTTCACAAAAGATTCTTTTCAGCGATGACTGATGGGGACACTTGTTGAATGTGCCGCATAGAATTACAACATACATTTTATTTATGGAAGTCCGTATGGAAACACTTTAATTGCTCGTGGGCACTGACAGAAGAATGAGAATAGATTACGTGAAAATAAATTTTTGAAGAATAGGGAAATGTCCATAAAAATACTTATTAACTCTACAAACATAAAGTGCCTACTAATTTTAATTATTACCTAGTATGTTCTACAGACTTGTACAGAAAACGCATTTACACCAGTTTCTGTGCCCACTGGGGCTCACCTAATTGTTCTATCAAAAGTTCTGGGGCCAGTTTTGGAATTCCATTAATATTAATATTCTTGGAGTGGGGTGGGGGATGTTATAACACACCCAAGCTATGGGAGAACACACAATCTCCATGCAAATTGAAATCAAGAACCCAGTGAGTGCTTCATGGCAGCGGTTCTATATTTTGAGATGTTATCTGGTTTGCATACTGTAGATCAGAGGTCTAAAGCTTATAGCTCTCCAGTTGTTGTGAAGCTAGAGTTCCCAGCTGAGAGTAGTAGTTTCAAAACATCAGGAGAGCCACTGGTTGGATATTTGCAAATATAGACACAATGCCATACTATAAAGATTTACATCATAAAAAGTGTGTCCATTTCATTGACTCATTTATCTCTATTAAATGTTATGTATTTGAAACAGCGTTTGAGTTTCATGGTGGTTAAGCAGTGGAAATTTCACAAAGACAACCCATGCAGAAGCTTTTGGCTTGGGGGAAAAAAGTGACTCCCATTTCCTCATGGGTGGTGTAAACCTGTTCTGGGCTCCCTATCTCAGCTGGCACCAAAATGTTAACAGAGAAGCCTTATAATGTTCTACAGTCTATGGAAGATGTTTAGTTTCATCCACTTGGCAAACTTTATTCAATGGATAAATGTAAAGTTAAGGTGCCCGGAAACATTAGATGATCGTCTGCCGAACCCGGGGCCTGCCGACCATCTAATGTGTAAAGGGGTGTTCCAACTCTTCTCCAACAGCAGATTTCAGGGGAAGAAGGATTGGGTATGTTGGATTTCAACATGCCTGATCCTTTTTTCTCAGGGGAGATAACCTACTGTCAGGGGTGTTTGACAGCGGCTTATTCCCCTCTCCCGATTGAGTACACATGGACATGTGTCTTTAACTGTATTAACTACTGTATGTAAAAAGGGGTAAATCTGCCAGACGATGACTTCACCTTTTTCTATTAAAAGGGTTAAGGGGTAGAGACAAATAATCTCCAATATGACAACAAGATCCAGGATGGGGGCCCATTATTATTTTTAAGAGGAGCCTCTGGTGGGCCCGGGCTCAGAAACAGTAATGGGCTCCAAAAGTCTAGCAGAGGACAACCCAATTTGGAGTTGTCTTTGGAGCCACTTGGGTCTATTTCTTTTGGGATGACCCACAAATAACCTTTAGACCTAACTGATGATATGTCCTGGGTGTGCAATGATAACAACAAAGATTACAATAGAATTAAAAAGAAGTGTACATGTTCTGTAAAGATGTAGGGTGAACCATTATTTATTTTGGTGTGACTAAGAAACTGACACTGCTTATTGCTGTGTGAAGGAAGGGAAGTCACAACGATAAAAATAAGCCGATATTGGTTGTCACTTAATTTTTTTCTGGGTTGTAGGTTCTCAAAGGTACAACGTGATCTATATGAATCATCTCATTGTGGAAATCATGTAGTATAATTTTTGTATGTGGGGGGGGTGTGAGGGGCTTCAAGCGAAGCATCACTGTAGAGCCACATGAATGTACTAAAGCATTACATCGATAGCAATTTCCTAGAATAATATTTGTATTATTATTCCTATTATTTTGATTATTATTATTATTATTGCAATTTCTCTCTTCAGCATATAGGAATATGTCAATAGTAAAATGCAGTGTTGTCTGGTGTGCAAGCTTCTGTAACCACCTTCTCCTCGTATCTTATATATATTCAGTTGGCCAAAAACAGTTGATATTTCTTTTCTTTTTGTCAGAAAGTACCATGTTTCTTCTTTTGATGATACATGTAATAACACATTCCCTCAACTGTAGTTCTGTGGTTATTTGTGACTCAAAAACTCATTGGCATTTATAATCGTGCAGAAAAAAAAAAGAAACTTTCTGTAAAGAAATTACTAATGGATTAAGAGTAACGGGATATAACATGTATGGGCCTACCGCAACTTTCTGATTAATAACCGTCTCACTTACAGGCAGAGCTACTATAATGTCTAAGATTAGAAATAAAAATGTATTCTTCCAGAAACAGCGCCACACCTGTCAAAAGGTTATATTTGGTATTGCAGCTCTGCCCCATTGACTTTAATGGGTCTGAGTTAAAAAACTGGACATAGCCCATTTACAAAAGTGACACTGTAAAAAAAAAATACTTTTTTCTGTGTAATCTTTTTCTGCTGGTCCTGTTGGGGTGGTGCATGACTTCTAGATGTCATTTTCTTTGAATCCTTGTGTCATGCACCGCCCCGTTACGCCCCGTACTAGGTATAACACAATATATGTCTTCCTGCAGTGGTCCTTTAAATTGCATTAATCTTAGGCCCCATGCACACAACCGTAAAAAAACTCTGTAATTGCGGACTGCAATACGGTCCGCAATTACGGACCCGCACGGTTCTATAGGCCGCGGACACCTTTCCGTATCGCTATGGAAGGGTGTCCGTGCCGTTGAACCGTGCCGGGAATTATGGAGCATGTCCTACTTTTCGAATTTTAGGGGCCGTGCTCCCATACTTTGTATGGGAGCACGGCACAAAAATGCGGCCCGGGCTCGAAATCGCAGCCCGTGATTACGGGAACGGCCGTGTGCATGAGGCCTTAGTGTGTGTGAGTAAAACGAGATAATTATTATTGATAATTTGCTTTTATTAAATAACATTTGTCATGTAACTGCACCCAGAACTTATTTATTCACACTGGTCTGTGCCCACAGTGGTACTTGCAATGTAATGTCCCTATCCTGAGAAAAAAAATGCCCACTTGATGGCCAAGGTCGCTCACACTATATAATATATACTGCATATAGTAAGATTTTAAAGTGGTACATTGTTACTCAGGTTTCTTATGCATCATATTATATAAAAAAACAAACACTTTTGAACAACATTTATAGACAGGTTAAAGTGGCCATGTGAGCTATATGTCATTTTCTTCACCATAGACACCTAGAGTTGCCCCCTTTTCCACCCAAAAATACTGTCTAAAGGTTTAGAGCATATTTACATGTTGATTTTGTGCTGCAAATTCGTCTCAAAATCTGCCAAAAGGAAAAGTGTTGTCACTTAGGTCTGGGAGCCTCGGATGGACATCCTACTCCTCCGCTCTTGACTCTTGACTCTTGGAGCAGACCGTCAGTGCATGTATGTCCAGCTGCTGATGGGAGTGCCTCTGGCACTAAACGTTATTACCCGCTGCGATTGTCCACTGGTGCCAATCCAGCTTAAAAAGGGAGTAAAGGCCCTATTACACCGGTCAATTTTGGCTGGTGCAACGAGCGCCGATCAACGAGACAGCTCGTTCATCGGCGCTCGTTTGCTCCTGTCACAAGGAGCTATGTATGAGGACGAGCGCTGGTAACTCTGATCGCTCGTCCCCATACATGTTACACAGGGAGATGTGCTGTCGACAACAATATTTCAGTTTTTTAAAACGATTCGATCACTAGATGAACGAGCATTTGCTCATTCATCTGCTGATCGCTGCCCTGTTTACACAGGGCAATTATCGGCAACGACCGTTCAATGATTGCTTGTCTGCCCAATAATTGGCCGGTGTAAAACTCCCTTTAGTCTTATGCAAAATGACCAGCACTTGCTATTGGCAGTTTACATTTTTTACCTGCACCAGCCTCCCGATGTAAATATTGGCAGGGCCACTGGTTTACCGGCCTGGTGGCAACCCTTATCAACACCCAAAATAACAGTAAGTCATGACAGTAGTGTGAACAGTGTCTCAGTATGACTTTCACAGAAATAAGTAGGATCCGTTGACTAAGCTGTCATGAAATTTTTTTTAAACAAAAAACATACCGCCAAAACCACAAGTGTGGAGTGTTATGAATATGTTGTGCAAGATTCAGTATGAAAAAAGATACTATAAGATATATTTTTGTTCAGTTTTAGGCTTCCTTACTGTTCCCGATAAGAATTTGCCTGCATTGATGTTCTGGTCTACGTATGTCTTCCTCATAGCCCTTTACTGTGCGTTCATTTCAGCTGTTGTGCCAGTTGCTTAGGGTTTCCATGTCAGAGCCACCCCGATGTACACAGAGATGTTATTGAGCGGCCTTTGTGATGATGCTGACAGTTTTCATAGTGTGTTATGTTGGAAGAGCACCTTTAATACAAGGGCGTAAATGCCATCTTCAAGGAGCATACCCATCATGGATACTGTGAACTGAGAGTAACATGAAAGATGAAGTCATCTGTCAAGACAGCTGAAGAAAGACAAAGCATTCCAGAGCAGTTCTGTCGGTGGACATATAGCTGTGTATGCACATTTGTAGGAACACAGGCCCTTTATTATTAAAGGGCTGTACTGCTTCCTGAAGTGCATTGTAAGGGGATGTTATAACCAGGGCCTGACTAATGAATTTGTTGGTTGTGATTTATTGTTTAAAGTTCTGGATCAAATACATTTTTGCAATCTGTCCTTGCAGGGTAAAGCAGAGAATTCACCAATGAAAATTTGGATAGGCCTTCAACGTGTGATAGGTGGAGGTCTAACGGATAAGTATTGGCGCCTGCTTGAGCACCACAGCCCCTTCACTGCAGTGTCTGACACAGTGAGTACGCACATGCATTAAATTACCCAATTATCCCCAAATCACCCTGGACTATAAAAAGGGCTCTGCCCTTCCACTCCTTGCTTCAGCATTGTTGTTGTATTCCCATGTTAGTCTTAGCAAATAGTCCCTTAGTTGTATCCTGTTCCCAGTGTTCCCGTATCCTGCTTCTTCTATCCTGTGCTACGTTTGTGCCTTATCTAGTGTTGGAGTCGTGTTGTCTCATCTGCCATGCCTGCTGTGATATACCATGTCTGGTATCATCCGCCACGTCTCATGCCATCTGCCACGCCTGCTGTCATATATCACGTCTGGTATCATCCGCCACGTCTCATGTCATCTGCCATGCCTGCTGTCATATACCACATCTGATATCATCTGCCAGGTCTGGCATCTTCTACCACGTCAAGTTCAATCCGTGCCAAAGCCTTTGCTACTGTCTGGACTGTTACAGGTACTCTTGTGCTGAGGACTTTGCATAGACTTTATAGACTGTTCTTTGGCCAGCTGTTACTCCGCTACGGCGGTGCGGCCTAGTGGGTCCACATACCCCCAGTTCATGACAATTTTGCTACCTGAAAACTGTCAGATCTACTTGACAGATCTACACAGTCGAGTAACATTATTATGACCACCTCCTACTTTTGAAGTCCATGAAGGAAGTGATGTGTCGTGGGCTGGTTTGGTATAAGGTGTGTGATAAGCTGTCTGAACACATATCACTTGTTGTTGCCATGGGTAAAAGGGGCGATTTATCAGAGTTTCAAAAAGGGATGATTATTGGCTTTCAGGGCAAGGGTGGCAGTATTTCTCACACAATGCCGTTTGTAAACTGTTCGCTTGTTGCTGTGGTGAAAGTGTATCGTGAGTGGACAAATGGCACCATTGGGAATAACCGTCGTGGAAACTGCGGAGCACCACGTGCCATTGATGTGAGAGGTGAATGTCAGCTACTAAGGTGCGCGACGGCCGAATGACACGTTACAGTGGAGCAGCCCAACGTCAAAATCAAGCAGGGGGCTACCAGACGTGTGTGTCTAAAACAGTTCAGCGAACGCCACTGCTCCTATGCTAACAAATGTGCATCGGAAAAAAGGCTTCAATTTGCACGGCAGCATCGGAATTGGACCACCGATGATTGGCAAAGGGTTGCCTTCTCCGATGAGTCACGTATTCTGCGTCATCGAACGGATGGATGTTTGCGTGTCAGGCGAGAAACATCAGAGAACAAAACACCCTGCAACCATTGCAGGAAGAACACAGGCTGGTAGTGGCAGCGTTACGGTCTGGGGAATTTTTTCATATCATTCTCTTGGCCCACTCATCCATGTGGAGGGCACTCAGAACCGATTTGGGTATGAATCCATCGTTGCAGATCACGTCCCCCCATACATGCTGTTTGTATTCCATGGGGCAGATGGAATCTTCCAGCAAGACAATGCGACATGTCACACTGTTAGAAATATCTCACAGCGGTTGGAAGAACACGAGCAAGACTTCCAAGTACTTCCCCGGCCCCCTAATTCACCAGACTTTAACCAAATTGAGCCTCTGTATGACCACCTCAATCGTCTTGTTCGCTCTATGGATTCTCCCCCACGCACCCTCCAGCATATCTAGGATGCACTGCAGTCAGCATGGCTCCAGATACCGGAGATTACCAACCAGCACCTTATTCAGTCACTCCCAGCCGTCTAGCTGCTGCCTGTGCAGCACACGGCAGTTACATGGATATTAGAGGGTGGTCATAACAATGTGACTTGACTGTGTATTATTCTTATCATATGTCTCTGTTTAGTATTTTGAGTATATAATAATGTCCTGTTGTGAATGAACTTTACCCTGTAGTACTGATCATTAAAGTGAAACTCCGGCTTAAAAATAAAAATTTGCCCGCATGGAGCTCTACATCTCCTCTAAATCGGAAAGCCATTTTTTTTTTAGAGATTACATACAGTCCTCTACTAGAACACAGCTGAAGCCTGTGCCGACCATGACAACGTGGCAACCAAGCAGCATGGTCTGAGTCCCCTGCCAGGCAGCATCGGAAATACCAGCTACGATGTTTGGCAGGCGTACTGCATAATTGTAGATGCAGTACCTTATGCAGTAGGAACTGGACTGTGGCAAAATGTTCATGTCAGAAGAGATTCATAGACACAGGGTTCATTTATCAAACACTGGATCCCAACCTTTAAGGCTAATGTAATTCCATTGCATGCATAATCCACTCATGATCACACAAAAAACTTTTTTTTTTCTCACTTATTCAGTTTAGCTCCTAAAGGGCATATCACCAGACAGAGTCCTTGTTGTTTTTGCGTCAATGTGATATCCTACCAATGCAAAGTCAATGGGTTCTGTACCAAGCAAACACCTGAAGAGCCGATGTTGAACTCTGTGAGATCTCTTGGCCCAGCCGATTGACGGACAGGCCTCTTCTGAATGGAGATGCACCCATGGACTTAACCTTGGGTTAGAGATTTGGCTCTACTTTTATTGAGACTTTAGCACATTCTTAAATTAACAGCAGTTGGTAGGCCTGGTTGTCCTTCACCCAACACAATACAGCACACATTAGCTCAGAGTACAGATGCTGTATGTCTTACATGATGATTTTCTATGCTGTCCATGCTATTTCAAAAGGTGAGACAGAATACAACTTGAGGCTGTATTTGCATGTGTGTATTTGTCATGAGCAAACACATTGAGTACTGTACTCCTCTCAACTTGTATTGACCAAGCAGGGAGGGCTTAACATTTTCTGGGAATATTCTTGGAATGTCAATATGAATTTGCACATTTCTTATACGATTGTCAGGTCCTTTCGAATTCAACATCTTAACATCAATATAGCAAAATTGGCACTTGAGTAATACTCATTACAACCCTACACAAACAAACCTGAGGGCCCCACTCACATGCAAGCAGCTACAAAACAATGATAAAGGCTTAGTGAGCTACAAGACGGGCATTATTGCTGACTATAGCATTTTACATATATAAACATCTATTGAATGCGTTATTTTCCTTTCATTGTTTCCACCATTTGAGCAAATGTCTATAGCAGTGGTGGCCAAACAGATCGAGAGCTACTGGTATGTTGAAAAAATAACATGCCCGATCCTTCTTTTCTCCGACAGCTGCCATCAGGGGAGAGTCGGGTCACACCTTAAAAATTAGATCATCAGCCGTTCTCTTGAAATCGTCAGGTTCGGCCAAATTCTGTCTAATGTTTATGGCCAGCTTTACACACGCGTAGCTTGCTGCACTTTCCTATACAGTGGGCAATCTGCAAATAAGTATACCGAGCATACAGGCATAGAGCGTCAAACGTCACAGCTTTACATTTGGCGCATAGATCCGATATATACACCAAGCGTAGCCAATAATCGCAATGTGAACATAGCCTTAGGAGTCAGGGTGTCTGTAAAGCTGGTCATATGCATTAGATAGAACTTAGCCGAACTTGACGCTTACGGTTGATCAGCCGACAATCTAATTTGTATTATTATGGACACCTCTGTGGATTGAAGATTTTTCTAAAGCCGTCAACCTCTGTATTTTGTATACTTTAGAAGTGGTATAAATGATGGTTGGCCTGAGACATTTTTTTAAAGGAGACCTCCTATAATTAAAAAAAAAAATGAGACATTGTTTTTCAATATCTCACTTCTCTGCTGAGATATGATCACTTAAATGTAGAGGCCCGAAGCCTAAAGCTCTACGCCTGAGATATTGTGGAGAACTTGTGTGGATCATTTGTGACATTGATGTCTTTAGTGAATTTAATCCACAGACGTCTCTAGGACAACACTGCAGCTGACAGGAATCAGGACAGCAAGGGCTGTCTTCAGAAACTCTCAGTAGTGCAGCCTCAGGCTCTGGGTCTGTAACAATCCTATCTCAATACAATAGTAAGACATTTTTTAGGTTTTCACATTAGTACTGATTGTTACAGGTTTTTTTTATGTGCACTATTATATAATATATAAGTGCACTGTCGAAGACAGAGCCGTTGGCGTTATGAGGGTGTGGTGGGTGTACCTGTTAGTTCACCTTTGGCACATGTCTGTTGTATTTACCTGTGGGGTATTATTCTATGTATGGTGAACTTGTCTATGTGACTCATATCACTTTCCTTGCAGTAACATAATTGCCTTTATTCTTTGACTTTTGCCTTTTATAATTTGTATGACTCTTTACAAGGTGATATTAGTTGGTCTTATGTAGGAATGAGTGAAATTCAAAATTAGTTTCATGTCCAATTCGAACCGACTGAATTTGCCACGAATTAATGGGGTCCTAATGTCCTGTAAACTCATGCCCGACTTTCTGATGTCTTCTGGGACTGTATCCAAATTAATCCAACCCCTTTCAAGTTCTTTAAGGACAAGCCGGCAAGTAATGTCAAAGTGACAGCAACATATATGGGTAGACGGAGGGATAGCCGCAGCGCATTTTTGGAAGACTGCCTGCAAGGCATTATGTGGAAGCAGCCCTGAGGGCATATGATCCTTTTTCTTATCTGTAAAATGGAGACCGGCGCTTGCCAACCGCGGCCATTTTGCCATGATTTGTGCATTACGAACCCCAAACGTTTCGGAAATTTGAAGAATCCAAAACGTTTGGAAAATTTGGACTGAATTTGATTAGTGTAAAATTGATTCACTGAAGTTGCAGGCCGTGTGATGCTGCAGCCAATCACCTGTGATTGGCTGCAGCGGTCACATGGGATGCAACATCATTCAAGGAGGCAAGACTGCAGGAAGAAGGAGAGAGATCTGGGAAAGTATAATTTATTTTTTCCTGAGTTGCGATTTTTGTGGCAGAATCGCTGCGATGCCGCTGCAAAAGTCGCAACACTGGCTTTCTATTGTGGGTTTTGCATCCCAATTGAATGGAATGGGGAAAGCCCGTAATAGAAAAGTAACGAAAATGCAGAATAAATTGACATGTGCGGATTTAAATTCCGCACCGCAGGTCAATTTATTAACGTTTACGCTGCGTGGCCATGAGATTTTCTAAATCCCATTCATTTTGCTGCTACTGTAAATGCTGCGGAATTTTCGCACAGAATTCCGTTGCGGAAATTCCGTAGCGTTTACGCTACAAGGGAACCCAGTCTATTACTTTTTAACCATGTGGTAACAATTAGGTCCCCCTCTATTTTTATGGTGTTTTGCACTGATGGATTTTTAAGCTAGAAATTTTTTAATGGTTATGATAGAATGTAAACTTTTTGGGATGGTTATACAATTTTGAACAGGGATCTCTTATTGGCGCTGTTATCTATGTGCACTATATACAAAGACACTGGATGACAATACATGCAACTGACAAACATTTTCTAAAAAAAATGACTTTATTACGCTTATCTTCTGTGGATAATCAGGGTAAAAAAAAATTAACAATGCATTCACCTCAATGCTCTATATAGGAAAAATATTCAATAACCCTATGAAAGCTCAGGAGGCAGCTGTGTGTTCAGCTGTTCACAAAAATGTAAAATTGCACATTTTTCTTTCGGATGGATATGCAAACTTGCAAATTGTCCCAATGTGTGGTTCAGACTGCTGATGTAATGGATTTTCCATATAATTCTGATTATACACAGGCAGTAATATATTCTTTGTTACATTTTTCAATCAATATTCATGTGGTCTTTAAAAGTCACTTCCAGGCTAGGAGATGTGTATGGGGCCCTGTATCTAGATGCTGATTGCCTAAATGTATACAAATGATATACAAGGAAAGATTTAGAGGGTTGTCTAACCAAAGAAAATTCCTTAAGATCTTGTTAAGACAATTTACAGTCACGCAAAGGGTTAAATGGCTGTGTTCACACGGGGTGGATAAGCCGCTCTGTGCGCCTCAGGTAAGTGCAAAATTCGCACAAAACTGTGGTGCAGTTTTTCGCCCGGAATGTCCGCTGTGGACATCCCAGGAGACGGCTGCAGCGGCGGTCACATGAGATGAAGCGTCATCCCAGGTGGCCGGCCCTCTGACGTCACCCAGGCCAGCCTCCTGGGATGATGTTTCATCTCATGTGACCGACGCTACAGCCTGTGAATGGCTGCAGCAGTC
Organism: Rhinoderma darwinii; assembly: GCF_050947455.1. Taxonomy (NCBI): domain Eukaryota; kingdom Metazoa; phylum Chordata; class Amphibia; order Anura; family Rhinodermatidae; genus Rhinoderma; species Rhinoderma darwinii. The sequence goes on from NC_134690.1 coordinate 384,229,737, forward strand.
ACATGGGATGAAACGTCATCCCAGGAGGCCACGCTGGAGGGAGGAACACAGACTTCTGGGTAAGTATCAGACTTTTTCTTTTTTACAGAGTTGCATTTTTTGCGATGGGATCGCGGCAAACCCGCCGCAAAAAACGCAATAACTGCTATTTGTTGCGGGATTTACCTCCCCATTGCATTCAATGGGGAATTCCCGCAACAAATAAGCAGCGTTTACGCAAATACAATTGACATGCTGCGGAATAAAACTCTGCACCGCAGGTCAATTTCTGAGCGTTTTTTTTCCGCTCACTATTTACGCAGCGTGTGGATGAGCTTTGTTTTATCTCATTCACGTTGCTGCTACTGGATTTGCTGTATATTTTCCGCAAAGAATACTATTGGGGAAAATCCTCAGTATTTACGCAACGTGTGAACTGACCCTATGGCTGGGTTTCCACAGTGCAGATTTGCTGCAGGTTTTGCATTGCATTTTTTAAGCAAAAGCCAGAATTGGATCCAGGATTGAAGAGCTATAAGGCCTTTCTTTATATATTTCTTCTGTTTAGGTTCCGTTCCTGGTTTTGGCTTAAAAAATGCATGCAAAATCTGAAGCAAATCTGCACTGTGGGAACCCAGCCTAAGGGTTCGTCTTTAGTCATAAAGGGATATTACATTTTCAGCAAATGCAGGTTATTTATTGAATAGGAAAAAGTAATACATTTTTTCCAATATATTTTCTTTGTCATTTCCAGTTTCCAAAATCTCTGCTTGCAGTCATTGAATAGAATACTTTATTGTTTACTTTCAGTGGATAAAAATCTGTCCAGGTCATGTGATGGACACACAGGTGCAGGGCTCGTTACAGTACAGTTATCAGAGCAGTGTATTGCAATGAGCTGTGCACCTGTTCGATCACCACACGACCAGCACCTCCACTGGAAGTAAACAATGAAGACAGTAAGCAGAGATCTTGAAAGCTTTTAGCATTAGGAGTTGATACAGAAAGTATATGAGGAAAATTGCAAAAGTTTAAATATAGAAAGAATAACTACTCTTTCTGACACTGTCAACAGAATGTAAGCACGGTCTATGGTGCCTGCGGTCCGTCAGCGGACAAAGGAGAAGGACTATTTTGAAGGTCATGGGAAATCAGATTTCCTTTGCTGCTTTAATTGTTATCTAGAAGGTAATGTAAAAGCAAGTAGAAAATGTACAGTAGGAAAGAGAGTCTTGCCCATAAGAGCTTACTATCTAATATTCTGGCTGCCCTTAATCGTTACTAGGGGGAGCTTACTGTAAGCAGATTTATACAGCTATATATTGAATATGTCTTCGGTAATCTCTTAAACACCCCCTAGTGGCAGCTACAAGGCAATCAGCATTTTAGAATTTAAACAGGGTCTGTCTCCTTTCCTGACATTTTTATTATAATAAATACTTGCATTCCCCATTAAATAAGAATTCTGGAACATATTTTCTTTACATTGTGCTATCCCTCTGTTATTCCTCCTAGAAATTTGTGAATAAATGGACAACTGGGTGTTACGATTTCCCTTGTCAAAGGGGTGTGTCCCTACACAATCTCACATGGTCAGCACTGATTGGACATTGTCAGTCTATGTTAGGACACACCCCTGACTAGTAACACCCAGTTGTTAATTAATTTATACGTTTCTAGTAGGAATAACAGAGGAACGGCACAACGTAGAGTTCTAAGAAATAATACTCCAGAAATGTTACTTTATGGGTTATACAATTAATTACTAAAACAGACGTGTCAGGAGTGGTGACAGGTCCACTATAACTATGGCTGTGTGAAGGGAAGTAGGGGATTTGGTGCTTTTTAACACAAAAACTGAGCTCCGACCCCTATAAAAATATAGTATAAAATTAATCAATACAGAATTGTGGCCACATTTAGATCTAAAATAAGAAAATGAGGAACAAATAGGTTCACTTCAAGTTTATTTTTGCTTCTTTCTCAAGTTGTACTCCTTTAGTATATCCCATAAATCTTCTTAAGGAGAGGCTGTAGGTGATTTCAGAATATTAGTCGTTTGGCGTTAGTAACCCCATGGAGTGTGTGTATTTTAGCCCGGGGCCTGCTTCATAACATTACAACTATGTGAGTATCGTCCACTGTCCACTTCATGCATTTCTTTTTTTTATTGTCCATTTAAGGCAAATAAACTATACATGTAATTTCCGTATATATTTCCCATTTATACTGTACATGTAATAACCGTATACACTACCTTTTAAAAGTTTGGGGTCACCCAGACAATTTTGTGTTTTCCATGAAAACTCACACTTATATTTATCAAATGAGTTGCAAAATGACTAGAAAATATAGTCAAGACATTGACAAGGTTAGAAATAATGATTTTTATTTCAAATAATAATTTTCTCCTTCACACTTTGCTTTCGTCAAAGAATGCTCCATTTGCAGCAATTCCAGCATTGCAGACCTTTGGCATTCTAGCTGTTAATTTGCTGAGGTAATCGGGAGAAATTTCACCCCATGCTTCCAGAAGCCCCTCCCACAAGTTGGATTGGCTTGATGGGCACTTCTTGCGTACCATACGGTCAAGCTGCTCCCACAACGGCTCTATGGGGTTGAGATCTGGTGACTGCGCTGGCCACTCCATTACAGATAGAATACCAGCTGCCTGCTTCTTCCCTAAATAGTTCTTGCATAATTTGGAGGTGTGCTTTGGGTCATTGTCCTGTTGTAGGATGAAATTGGCTCCAATCAAGCGCTGTCCACAGGGTATGGCATGGCGTTGCAAAATGGAGTGATAGCCTTCCTTATTCAAAATCCCTTTTACCTTGTACAAATCTCCCACTTTACCAGCACCAAACCAACCCCAGACCATCACATTACCTCCACCATGCTTGACAGATGGCGTCAGGCACTCTTCCAGCATCTTTTCAGTTGTTCTGCGTCTCACAAATGTTCTTCTGTGTGATCCAAACACCTCAAACTTCGATTGGTCTGTCCATAACACTTTTTTCCAATCTTCCTCTGTCCAATGTCTGTGTGCTTTTGACCATATTAATCTTTTCCTTTTATTAGCCAGTCTCAGATATGGCTTTTTCTTTGCCACTCTGCCCTGAAGGCCAGAATCCCGGAGTCGCCTCTTCACTGTAGACGTTGACACTGGCGTTTTGCGAGTACTATTTAATGAAGCTGCCAGTTGAGGACCTGTGAGGCGTCTATTTCTCAAACTAGAGACTCTAATGTACTTGTCTTGTTGCTCAGTTGTGCAGCGGGGCCTCCCACTTCTCTTTCTACTCTGGTTAGAGCCTGTGTGTGCTGTCCTCTGAAGGGAGTAGTACACACACCGTTGTAGGAAATCTTCAGTTTCTTGGCAATTTCTCGCATGGAATAGCCTTCATTTATAAGAACAAGAATAGACTGTCGAGTTTCACATGAAAGCTCTCTTTTTCTAGCCATTTGGAGAGTTTAATCGAACCCACAAATGTAATGCTCCAGATTCTCAACTAGCTCAAAGGAAGGTCAGTTTTATAGCTCCTCTAAACAGCAAAACTGTTTACAGCGGGGCTAGCATAATTGCACAAGGGTTTTCAAGTGTTTTCTAATCATCCATTAGCCTTCTAACACAGTTAGCAAACACAATGTACCATTAGAACACTGGAGTGATGGTTGCTGGAAATGGGCCTCTATACACCTATGTAGATATTGCATTAAAAAAGAGACGTTTGCAGCTAGAATAGTCATTTAGCACATTAACAATGTATAGAGTGTATTTCTGATTAATTTAATGTTATCTTCATTGAAAAAAACTGTGCTTTTCTTTCAAAAATAAGGAAATTTCTAAGTGACCCTAAACTTTTGAACGGTAGTGTATATTTCCCATTTATACTGTACATGTAATAACCGTATATATTTCTTATTTATACTGTGCATGTAATAACTGTATATATATTTCCAATTTATACTGTACATGCTGCACTGTGTTCTTGTTTCCCAGTAGATTTTTATTGGAGCTATTAAAATCTTTCTAGTGGACGGACAGTCTGTTATTGTTGTGTCTGGTTTGCAGAGGTTGCATTTGATCTTGGGGTGTTATAGTTTCTATAAAAATGATTTATATGTGTTTTTGTTCTTGTCAGAAATATCTTGGCTTGAAATTGGCTAAAACAGTTTACAAGAATGTGCTGAAGGTCAGCAAAGATGTCTAGTGCAGGAAGTGTTGTTTGCTAGCACATAATACGCTGCATATTTCCTTGCAGATTACACAATTCCCAAAATAGATGACTAAGAAGAAGTAAGACCTAATTCATTCAACTCCCATGCAGATGACTTGGAAAGTGTCCATAGAGGCCAGAAGTTCACCGACCGTAAGTATATCCAAGAATTTATCTATAATAGCTGAGCCATTGCATTAAAAGAACAAAGACCTCAAGTTCTGAGTCAATACTTTGCCCTCTGGATTTAGGATATGTCACAATGGGGCATGTTCATAAAGAGGTTCTCCGGGATTTTGATCTATGGGAGTCCATCTACGAGTGCCGCGGGCAATTTATTGCTTACACAGACACAGCGGTTCACTTGTATAGGCAGTTATACCTGGTACTGCACCCACTTAAATGGGACGGAGCTTCAGTACAAGGCACAGAGTTCCCTATGGTGGAGCTGGTGTGCCTGTATAAACAATGAAGAGGACGCGGCCTCCACCGATCAGATATTGACAGCCCATCCTAAGGATAAGTCATCAATGTTCAAGTCTGGGAAATCTCTTAATGCAGAATGACGTACATGTATGTCATCTACGGGGGCTATTTGCCACAGAATGCCATACATGTACGTCATTCTGATTACACGGGCACAAGAGCTGTGACCAACAGCCGGGCACCTCCTTTAACTGTTGGCTCAGAGGTAACTCCGATCTCTACCGTTTAATTTAAGTGGTTTGACAGAGGAAGGAGGCTCCCGCTGTCACCCATGAGCGGCCAGTGATTGCTTTGTGAGGTGCCCTATTGGGAAATATTTTTTCGTTATTGTTGACATAAATATAAAATAAAACCATTTTGTCAATAAAAAATGGTTTGATTTAGTAAAAGCGTAAAAAAAATAAAAAAATACATATATATATGATTGCAGGACCCGAACAATAAAGTTAACACGTTACTTAAACCACACGATGAACGCCGTAGAAACCCCCCCCTCCGCAAAAAACAACGGAGGAATTGCTTATTCTCCCCACCAAAAAGATATTAAAAGGTGATCAATGAGTTCCATGTACATCAAAATGCTACCAATTGAAAACCACATCTCGTCCAGCAAAAAAAAAAGGCCACATATAGCGACATCAACAGAAAATGTAATGTAACGTGCAAAAGTTAATTATTTTCTTTTGAAAGTGTTTTATTGTGAAAAAGTAGTAAAACATAAAAAACCTATACATATTTGGTATCTTCGTAAACGTACCAACCTATAGAATAAATGTAACCTATTATTTATGCCGCCCAGTGAATGGTGGGAATTTAAAATGTAAAACTCAAGGATGCAATTGCAGGTTTTTTTTTTTCGTAAATACGCTTTTTTTTGGAGGACAGAATAGCGTAGCCTACCACGACATACTGTCCTCCAAAGAAAACATACTCTTGACGCATACTTTTTTTTTTTACCATATAGTCAATGGGTAACGTATACTTTTTAAAAAATTTTTGGGTAGAAGAAAATAAAAAAGATGCTTTAATGTTTCATTTACATAAAAAAAAAACCTAGGCGGATGCATAGAATGCATTTATTAACTGCCCTAATATAAAGTAGAAAAAAAGACACCCTAAGTTTAGGACAATATGACTTCTGGCAAACTGGACATAGACTAGTGATTCTAGATGGTTGGAAAGATAGATTTGAACTATTTGCTGATTGATCAGTCGCGTTGTATTTTTTTTGTTTGCTGTCTAGTGATGTCGTTTGCATAGTTGAATAGTTGTTCATGACAAATGACAGGCCAGCTGCAGTTGGCATGTGCCAACTGTTGTGTCTTCAGTAACATTCACAGCGTCTGCCAACGTCACAGTACAAGGCAGACATCAATGTGTGATTTTTCAGTGTGGTCCATGGAGTTGATGTTCAAAATTACACCCCTTTTAAAGCAATTATTAGTTTAAAGGGTTCTTCAGGACTCAGTAATGTTTGATAGGTGGAAGTCTGACCTCTGGGACCACCACAGATCAGCACAATGAAGAGGACGCAGTTGTATATATAGCCCCCGAGACTCGTCCACACCAGCGTCTGTGCCTTGTATTTGTCACGGCCGTGGTCACAGACCGCCGACGTTCCTTACCTGGCAACGCCCGCGACCACAGTCCGTTGTCTTCGTGCCGGCGTCTCCCTCCTAGGAGACCCCAGCACTTGCAGCCGGCTGGTCCTGCTCTCACTGGTAAGGTGTGCCCGCGTGGTCCCGGCCTTAAAGGGCCAGCGCGCCTACATGTTTAAAGTTCCCTAATCAACCCCTGCCCATCCTGGACTATAAGAAGGGCTATGCCCTTCCATTCCCTGCCTGAGCATTGTTTTCGTTTTCCCATGTCTGTATTGCACACGGTCCCTTAGTGTTTTCCTGCTCCCAGTGTTTCCTTGTCCTGCCTCCTATTTGCTGGATCCCGTGCTGTGCCTTGTTCCGAGCCTGTGTAGTACCTGAGCCGTACCTTGCCTCGCCTGCTGGAATTCTCCACGTCGGCTGTCTCCTGTCCTTCTGGATACCATCCACCACGTCTGGCGCAAAACACCAGCTCCAGCCTCATCTGTGCCAGAGCCCTTGCCGCCATCCGGACTATCCCAGGTACCAGTGTGCTACACTCCAGGATGTCCTATTTAGAGCATCTGGCAGACGCCATACTACCGAACACGATACCCTCTCCATACAGTTAAACTATTGTGATGAAGGCCAGGACAAGCCGAAACGACGAAAAAAATTGCCTAAAAAAAATCACCTGTGAAAAAATCGTCTGTTATAAATGAAAATATTCTTTGAAGAATTCTAAAAAGAATAAAAAATTCGAAATACTACATTTATCTCTATATTTGAGTGCTTGGGTTGTTTTTCTATACAAATTATGGGGTGTCCAAACCCGAACCCTCATAGCACTTGAACCATCTAGCCAGGAGTGCAATCCATCATTCTCTATCTACACTCCTACCATAGACTTTGTGCGTAGACTGTGAGCTGGTCAGCTGCCTCTCCGCTACGGCGGAGTGGCCTAGTGGGTCCACATACCCCTGGATCGTGACAGTATTGCACTTCATCCCATTGAAATGAACAAGCTGTCGTGCCTAGAGAATGGACAGGGATTGTCTTAATGAGCTAACCCATTGAGTGGCATGTTGCTGCCCTCTTGACACCCAGTAACTAGGTCACATGCCTAGCTTACCCCCCTGTTGTGTTCCTCTTCTAGGTGGGTATATGCATAGGTGTCTATTGTGTTTTTTCTTTCAGCCACGTATAGGTGCCAAGGCCTATAGGGAATGGTGATGTCACTGGGAAGTTGGCTCCATTGGTCAATGTTTTTTCCATATAATACATATGGTCTGTAAACTTCAATGCTGTGTTCTTCAATATCATCCCCATTGACATCTTTTATAGTCTGTTATATAACAGAATACTTCACTTCTTCTTTACAATGTCTTTCATTCTTGCATTTTCTTTGATTTTTTTAGATTAGCAGCAGATTGCTGGACCATATTTCTACTTTTGTAGGCAGCGGTTTTGTTTTTCTTACTATTTCATTGTAGCTGCCGGTTTAATTTGACCACTTTTCCTTAATTTTGGCTCTTAGATTTTCCACTCCAGCAATACAGAGTCCATTTTGGAGTGCACAGTGGTGAGATATAAGATCCTCCTTTCCTGTGTGAGCTGTTTAGATAGTAACACACTAATAAGATAAGTGCTTTTGTCTAGACTGAGTAATTATCAGTCATGGGATAAATACTTGATGCCTTTTTCTTGGTTTGAGATTTAATTCAAATTCTACAATTTGTCAGACCGTCAATTCTCACACTTTACATAAGGCAACACTTAATATTTTCCAAGGGGAATTTTATTTGATGAAAATGACTCTGCAAACTCATGTCGATTCAAAGTTCTCTTTCGTGTCAGTTGTATTGTATATCGAAGCTTAATCGTAATATCCGTATTTATATTTTATAAAATTTGCAAGCAGGAACTGAGCGGTCGCTTATTTTATTTATATAGCGCCAATATATTCTGTAGCACTGTATAGAAATTTACATCATTCACATCAGTCCCTGTCGCCATTCGGACTCAGACAATATAAATGCCAAATGGACCTATTATTATGTTTTTGGCATGTAGAAGGAAACTAGAGTACATGGAGAAAACCAACACAAACACAGGGAGAATGTACAAAGTCCATGCAGATATCGTCCATGGTTGGAATAGAGCCCAAGACTCAAACACTGCAAAGCAACAGTGCTAACCATTGAACCCCCATGCTGACCATTGGTTGAGCTGGTTATAGACAAAATTACTCTTGTTAACAATCCAAATGATCTTATGATTTTACAGTTTAACTTATCGTTAAAGGGGTTTTCTAAGATTTGACATTATAAGGGTTGTCTGGCAGACCCGATGCACCCTTGCATTACATGACCGGCCATTCATTTGGATGTCTGGCATGTAATGCTACATTTTCCCTGCAGCAGGCGCTGCAAAAAAAATGTGTGGCTGGCCGTAGCTTCCACCTGGCTATAACAACTGATGGGGGGGGGGGGGGGGGGGGTGAGAAGCCTGATTGCCAAGTGGGCTTTTTTTCTAACAAGAGATTATCTTCATGAGACGACCCTCGGGATTGGCCATAAATAAATGATCAGGGAGATCCATCACCTCCAGTGTCTGGCACAGTGACATCCATACAAGTGTGGATGTGTCTGGTACTACATCTCAGCTCAATGAAAATAACGGGCTGAGCTGCAGTTCCAAGCACAGCCACTGTTGTATCCCTTTGTTCTACTGATCATTGGCTCCCGGGTTCTGACCGATCATACATTGATTGCCTATCCCGAAAAACCCCTTCGTTGTTTCTGAATGTTTCTGTCATTACTAATAAAAGCTACAATCAAAATAAATACTTGTGGGCCAATGCAAATGATATCTGACACTCTATGAACAACGTACCACAGATAAAAACTGTTTAATGGGAAACACCAGAAAGCTTGTTGTACCGTGGCTGAAACGAAAGATATTAAGAAATTACATTATAAACAATTTACTAATTTATTGTTATTATGCAACTCATTCCTGCTGTAAGAAGAAACAATCTGAATATACCACTGTTTACAGCAGTCTATAGCGTGCCTATGGGAAGAAGACTATACACTGCTGTGGGTTTGGTTTTAACAAGTTGCATCAAACCCACCACTGCCTGAAAAGAACTTTCCCTTTTAGTTATTTATTAGAGAATCCTTGTAAGTGCTTTGCCCTATGCCAATATGAGGTTTGGGTGGCCGCCCAGCAACAGGGCCCATCATCAGACGTCCCCGTTGTTGGTTCTCGAAGCTCTGGAGATCGGCATAATTACCTTCTATCTTATGAAAGTACGGTTGGTATGTATTGTTTTTTGTGGCACCAGCGCTTCTCTTTTGTATGACCTTGTGCAGTTTGGAGATTGTAGTTCGGGGAAGGGCACTTCCTGGTTAGGTAGTCGGGAATTACAGATACCATTGAGCTCACTGAGCTACGCTGTTTCCGTAACTTCTGTAGAAGTGAATGGGAGGTACTGAAACAGCGTAGCACGGCGAGCTATGCTGTTTCCAGAACTTGGGAGCCACAACTATTCACTTATATAGCAGTTACGGAAACAGAGTAGCTCAGCGGGCTCGACTGTTTTTCGGTCGTGTGCAATTTTATTCGGTTTGTCGGCCAGAATTCCTTGCTGCACCCAGAATGGACTTTTACGGAGCGTAACCGCCCTCTGTGTCCCTACCCTAATAGGGCAAATAGAAAGGGGTTGACTATATGAGGCAACTACTTTGATTGAATGAAAACAGTGGTAAGGAGTGAATATACACGATACATTTTTTGGTTGAAGGACGCAGTTGTAGACACATCAGTATAGTATTTAATCATCCCTTCAACATGTCAATGGAATAATTTAGCAGTTGTCATTTATAATATACAAGTTTCTCTAATAAAAAGCCTCTTATTAAGGCATCAGAGCAGGACTGTTTGTTCTGAGCCTCAATTCTGTTCATTTGCAGTCATTCTCATGGTACAGCAAAAGTGCATCCAAGTGGGAACTATGTCATAGTGAACACAGAATTTCCAGACTTCCAGGAAAATGGTGTTAAGGGGAACAGAGAGAAAAAAAACGCTTTCTGCCTTTCCCGGAATCCACAACTAAAATCAAAGCAGCTGAGTTCTTACACCCAAACAAAAGTTTCATATTTTATGATATACTGACTGGAATATCCTATGCTTGGTATACACTAACTTGGCATTTAAGGCATTTTACGGAATGGTGCTGAAATTCAACTGATTTAATTTAAAGGGGGTTGTGAGGTTTAAGAAAATAAATGTTATTTATGGGTAGTAAAAAGTTATACCATTTTCCAATATACTTTCTGTATCAATTACTCATGGCTTTCAAGATCTCTGCTTGCTGTCATTCCCTAGGAACCTTCATTATTTACTTTCAGTGGATAGAAAAATCTGTCCTGGTCATGTGATGGACACACAGGTGCACGGCTCGTTACAGGAACAGTATGTGTAGCAGACCTGTGTCTTTAGAGCCCTCCTTATTGCATTTGGGCTGCAGCGTATCTCCATTTCTGACCTCGGTTACGTCTGATAATATTTGTTTGTGCCTACTGTGGTTTACTATTCTTCTTCTTCACTCCGGATCTGGACTATTTTTTATTTTTGCTTCTTTTGCGCTGTTTCCTTTGGCACTCTTCTCAACTGATTTATCCTGACCATACTTGACCACTACGAGACTTCCATTGCTAACCACTTGATCCATTACGTTTTCTTACCTCAATAATATCTACGTGACCCATAGAATTAGTCAGCAGGGAACCTCCTCACTTGCTGGGCCGAGAAAAGTACATTGACCCAAATCGAGATTGCAGAAAAAGGTGGTCCAATGAAGGAAATGTCCAATTCTTTCTCTAAGCTTTAGAGGCACCAGGTAGTTTACCCCAATGACACCAGTGATGTCCCTACACTTCATAGAGTTCCTTGTTTATTAATTGGTAAAAACGTTCACTCAATTAGGCCCTGTTCACTTCACGTTTGTGATATATGTTTAGCATGTACGTTAGGTAAGTTCCCGATATACATGCTAAATTTGTCCATAGGGTTACATTAGCCCGAGAGAGGCCAAAAAATGTCCCTTTGAACTTCATCAGGCCGGTATTTGTCAGTACTAGTAGTAGACCACGCTACTCCAGTCAATGCGCTATTCCATACAACGCAATCCTGTAAGAGAATGTACAGTCTTCATTTTTTTTTTAAATATAGTAGCCTATAAGAGACGGATTCATTGTATGGCATTCATCACAGACATCTGTTTAACTTAATATGTCATGAGCTTTTAATAAGCTTTTCATGACGTATACGTTCAATGGATACCATAATAACCTGCGACAGAAGCCACACAGTAGCATCCGTCACCCATAGGCTATTAGGAATCCACTTAATATATGCATCATGAAAGGCTTAAATGGATGGCATAATATGCAGGTGATGGATGCCACTGTTAGGCATACATCACAGCCTATGCTTAATGTATGCATCGGGAGATTTCCCAAGCGTATATATTATACGTAGACCAAAAACGTCATATGAATTGACCCTTGGGGTCCTCTTACATGGTCCAACATGGAGATGTGCACAGGGAGACGTGCTGCCAAAACCGATAATATTTCATGCTGCATAAACGATACGATCACCCGATCAACGAGTATTTGCTCGTTGATCGACTGATCGTTGCCCTGCCCGATTATTGGCCCATGTGAAATAACCTTTAGTTTGAACATTTGGTACTGCACATAGAGAGGGATAGAAGGGTTGTCTCACCGTGAACTTATGGATAACTCAGCAACAGATGAATTAGCTCCATGAAAGCCAATATGGCTGACAGGAAGTAGCTACTACCCAGATTCCCAGACAGAAACTGAAAACAGAGGAAGTCTGGACCACAAACAGTTGATTTACAGGATAAAGGATGCTGTTACTACATATAATATATTCTGCAGTACAGTCAGGTTGGTCATTTGCTATGCTTTACTGTAGTATAATATACTGAAGACATATGTGTATATGGTGCATATTGTACTTGGAAAGTTAAGATAAGAATCTATGGATTAAGAAGGAATAGAAAAATATTTGAAATACATGACAGACACTTTTATTAGTCAGGTAAAAAATATCTTTAGTGGCCACAGCGTTCCCTCTACGTCCCACCCCCAGGCACTGGGACAACTGAAGCACTATTGTGTCAGGACGCGGTCCAATAGCTCCCCGGCTTCTTGGACCCCGTTGAAGGGGTTTTCTAGGAAAAAAACATTCATGGCCTATCCTTAGGCCACCAATGTGTGATCAGTGGGGTTTGCACTCGCACATACAGGCAGTCCTACTCGCTGTGTTTGAACGAACATTAAAGGGCCGTGGCACTCACTGGAGTCCAAGGGTCACTACATACTACTGATAAATGGGGGCCCTAATGATATGCCATCAATGGGGTTTACAGAATTAGAGAAACATGGCTGCTTTCTCTCAGAAGCAGCACCACACCTGTCCATCAACTGTGTCTGCTATTGCAGCTAAGTTCCATTGAAGTGAATATAGCAGATCTGCAATACCACACATACCCTGTAGACAGGTGTGGTGCTATTTTAGAAAGAAAGCAGCTATACTTTTCTAATTCTGTACAACTCCTTTAAGCTTTAATGATTTGTTAGGGATTTTGAACCTGTGGCTCTCCAGTAGATGTCAGGAATGGTGAGGGTTGTAGTTTTGCAATATCTAGAGAACCCGAGATTGGAAACCACTGATTTAATTTCAACAGATATTTACCACTAAGTTCTCCGCGCTTTGATACAATGTCTTGTGAATGTTCTAATCCGTTGACATGATAAATGATAGATGCAGAATAACATTATTGACTGATCTGTGATAACCCAGGATTTACTATTTGTCTTGACAGTAATTACACCATGTTCTCATCTATGACATTTTACTACAAAGTGTGAACATAAAGTTCTGCCGATTTGTTTGCTGGATTTTAAAGGAGAAAAGTCACATTTTTGCTTCTTAAATTGTATTATATTCTATTTTGGTGTCTTTTATATTGGTGAAGTGTGGGAAATTCATGACATTTAAGTCGAATGCCATTTATTTACATGAGCTACAAAGGATTAGTTAGTTCTGTGTCTGACATGTTCCAACCCAATACCTGTTCTTCATGCTGTTTGTCATTTAAAGAGTCCTAAAGAGCGAGATACACTCTTTTCAGCAGCCCTTTATTCTGGCTATTAGAGAGGGATCCTGAGCAGTGGAGTGGACAACCCCTTTAAGCTCTTGTAAACACACAGGGCACACTCATGGCTACAAAGGATTCAATTACTAAAAGGGTGTCATTCTTGAACCCAGAACCCCAGTAGTTCAGAACATAAAATATTATCAAAAATATTAAAAAGATGAAAAAAATAATTATACTGCTTGTTCATAGGGATGCATTAATTTGATTAATATGCACTATATGGCAAAAGTATTGGGACATACATGTTAATCATTGAATTCATGTGTTTCATTCAGTCCCATTGCCACAGGTGTATAACATCCAGCACCTCGCCATGTAGTCGCCTTTACAAACATTTGTGATAGAATGGGTCATTGTAAAGAGATCACTGAATTCCAGCGCGGTCCAGTAATAGGACGCCACCGATGTAACAAGTCAGTTGCTGAAATTTCTTCCCTCCTAGATATTCCACCATCATCTGTGTGATATTATTGTAAAGTGGAAGCATTTAGGAACCGCCGCAACTCAGCCACAAAGTGGAGCCCATGTAAAGTTACAGAGCAGGGTCGCCAAATGCCGAGGCGCATAGTTCATAAAAGTCACCAACGCTCTGCTGACTCAATAACTGCACAATTCAAACCTCCTCTGGCATTAATGTCCGCACAAAAATTGTGCAGGAGCTTCATGGCATGGGTTTCCATGACCGAGCAGCTGCATGCCAGCCTTACATCCCCAAGCACAACGCCAAGCATCTGATGGAGTGGTGTAAAGCCGCCGCCACTGGACTCAGTGGAAATGTGTTCTGTGGAGAGATGAATCACGCTTCTCTATCTGGCAGTCTGATGGACGAGTCTGGGTTTGGTGAATGCCAGGAGAACGTTATCTGCCTGACAGCATTGTGCCAGCTGTATAGTTTGGTAGAGCAGGGATAATACTATGGGGTTGTTATTCAGGGGTTGGCCTTCCAGCGAAAGGAAATCTTACTGTTTCCGCACACAAGACATTTTAGAAAATTGTAGTTTCCAACTTAGTGGGAACAGTTTGGCGTTCGTCCCTTTTCTGTTCCATCATGACTGTGCCCCAGTGTGCAAGGTCCATAAAGACATGGTTGGTTGGTTGGTTGGTTGGTTGGTTGGTTGGTCGAGTGAGTTTGGTCTGGAAGATTTTGACTGGCCGCACAGAGCCCTGACCTCAACCCCTTCCAACACCTTTGGGATGAACTAGAATAGAGCCAGCTCTTCTCATCCAACATCAGTGTCTGACCTCACAAATGCCAGAAGAGTGGGAGCTGTGGGAGGGACCAACTCCATATTAATGCCTATGGATTTTTGGATGTGTAGGTGTAGTAATACTTTTGTCCATACAGTGTATTATTCAAAACTTGACAACATGGTGGCTCGGTGGTTAGGACTGTTTCCAGGCACCAATGGGGGTTCTGAGCTCAAAATAAAGCCAAGAACAACATCTGTTTGTATATTCTCCCTGTGTTTGCATGGGGGGTTTTCAGTTTTTTCAACACTTCAAAAACATATTTATGGGTTAATTAGCTTTATATGAAATTGACCCTAGCGTGTGGTGGTGTGTGATTGAGATGGGCACAGCAACTGATTTAAATGGGTTTAATTTCTATACAGCATTCTAGAATATTTTGGCGCTATATAAGCAGCAATAAATACATGACGGTAAGTGGGAACAAAAATATATGGATATTGCCACCCCCTGGTGCCAGATATTGCTTGGCAAAAAATCCTCTTAGTAGCCTAAGGCCTTAGTATAATGTGCAAACATATTAATTAAATGAAGTTTTTTTAATTATACTTAGCCATTAGGTACTTTCATATTTGTCATGACATATAGCTGCACACATGGGGAGGTCATTCTCCCATATCAAGTATTGACCTTGTCAGATTTTGGCTCACACAATCCATCAATAATGAGGTTTTAGTCGGGGGATTTGTTTGCTGATAAATTCCAGTGTTATTTAAAGGCTTGTTAAACATTGAACTAACTGTGATCATATCTCCATCCTAATAGTAAGCAATGTTTGCATTTTCGGGTATATCACAAACAAATCTGGCCCTATTAAAATGCATTAAGAGTCCATACGGGGCTCCATAAATCAAAGCTGACAAAGGTGAACTTAGGTTACTGACAAGGAGATTGCAGGGTTTGTTTAATGTTCCTAACATTGATTAATTTACACCGTGATTTTACAAGTATTCCTTGACTTTTTTTTAGCATTGACTTTGAACCGTAATGCATCGGGACATGGTGACTCAGGTCACCCAAAAACTTTTTGTTTTAGTTACAGAATTTGGAGATACTCAAGAATTCACATAAACTTTTAAAAAGGATTGTCTCGTGAAGACATTCCCTGTCCATATAGCTTATTAAAGCATATAGATGCAATAGGGGGACCGCCACTATGAGCCAGAACGTAGAGTCCCTCTATAAAGCCGCCATGCAATACTACATTTTTTGCAGGGAAAATGCCTGGCTGATCAGAGCTTTCCCCAGCAAAATCAGCTTTTTGCTGTGGGTCCTGGGAGCCGATCCCGTGACGATTAGTTGGTTACCGTTGCTGCTTCATACTGAAAAAAAGTTGTCTCGAAAATGGAGCTATCCCTATACAATAAGATGCATGCTGCCACCACATCTTGTCTTCATCCTCAATCCCTTTGACTGTAAGGTCAACATTGCATCCAGGGGAGAATATCTTAGGGCAATGTACGGAGCACTATAAGGTGGCACACAGAGCGGCATTATGTTTCTCCATACAGCCTCTGTGCTCATGCCTACAATGTGCATAGAGTCTAAGGGCCTGCGGGAGAAAGAACGGACATTCCCTATCTTCGCGCGTTTACGCCTCCTGCCTCCCATTGACATTAATGGGAGGCAGAGAGAGTGTATTTCGCAGAGTTTTTTGCCCGTAGCACTCAATGGCCGCGGGTGAAAAACAATGCGAAAAACGCGGCGAAAATCGAGGCAAACGCCGTGCAGGAAGGACAAAATCTGCCTCAAAATCCCAAACGGAATTTTGAGGCAGAATTTTCCTCCTGCAAAAAACTCAGTGTGAACAAGGCCTAATAATTGATACATGACTTTATAAGCTTCTTACCACTCGCCATGATTTTTATATACCAATAATGCAGATACGGAGACTGTTTACCTTTGTTCCTGGTTGCTATTTGACTCTTAACACCCAAATTCAAACATCAATATTCTAGATTTATCAATAGGTGCAAAAGTCGAACACTCCTCCCCTACAGCTTACACAAACACCAGATAAGGGTTACTAAAGTTTAGTTACTGGTTATAGATTGGTCTTTAAGAATGTGACAGAAAACAATACAAGGGCATTGTTCCGAAATTTAAAATCAATGTTTAGAAATCCGATATTTGCAAGTCTTTTTTTTAATGTACATCCAAAAAGCTCCTTATCTGAATAGGGAAAAACTTGAACAGTCGAGTCCTCTGGTGCCTGAATGGTGGATTGCAGAGCAGGGATTAGTATTTAGAATTTGTATAAATTAGCTTCACTGGCGTTCCCTGGACGATCAATTTTCCTATTACGGAGCCATATTTAGTACTCACTGCTGATGGTTGGCTGTTCCGGCTCCAGTCTCTGAAGAGGCAGATTTTGATAGATCTCTCAAATACATAATGGGGCAAATTTACTAAAACTGTCTAATACTTACACAGTATAATCTTAGACCAGGCAGTCAGAAGAAGCGCCAAATTTATAAAAGTGGCTCACACCGTATGAGAAATTTGTTGCATCTTACTCGACATGTTAGACATTTTTTCTTATACCACTTCTTGGTTGGCTTAGTTTATGCCAGTATTTTACAACAAAATTTTGACGCATGTCGGTGCATTTTAAGCCATACCCCCTTTCTCCTAAACCACAACACCTAGGTAATTTTGAAAAGGGTCTAGTGAGGGGCAACTATCTGTTCTTTTTGGTGCAAATCAATAATAAATTAGTCTAAATTGATTTGCACTACATATTCTGGTGCAACAACAGTAATAAATCTGCCCAAATCTTCTTTGCCCTCTCCACCTAATACAGGGGCAAGCAGAAGAGAAATGATGCTGGTGCTACAAAAGTAAATTTGTAGGAAGTGGTCAGAGAATGATGTAACACATATCATTTTATATCCCTTTATATGATAGAGTGAAGTACATGAAATTAAAAAGGCACTACAATGTAGGCACTACTATGTGGATTGCACCATCATGTGATTGGCACAACTCTGTGGAATATGCAATATGGCTGGCAATACTTTTTGTGAACTACTATGTGCCCGGCACTAATACATGAGCAGGCACATCTATGTTTCTGATACTATTATATTCATACCCCTTTCTTAATGCCACTTAAATGCACCTTTATATGTTTCGCACAATTTGGGACTACTATTTGGACCCCACTTTGTGCCTGCCACTTAGGTGAGGACAGTCTGCAGTGCAGTCACTATTTGAGCCTGTGTGGGTCTGTCGTGGGGGCACCACTATTTCATTCACTGATTGTGTGGCTACAAGTTCTTGTGTGGGCAGATCAGTGGTAGTGTTGTGTAGACACACTGCTATGTGTGTACATGTGTTTTAGATATCATATGGAGGTTTTGGAGGTTTTGAAGATATTATTGTATGTGTTCTGGCATTTGCATGGTATTTCTATTAGTGTTATTTCTACATTAATTATTTGTACTACCTTAGCTATGAGCTTAGAGCCAAAAATGTTGGATATCTTGAAAAAAAAGAAAAAAAGAAAACCTAACAAACTCTGGTGCGTCTGTATATGCAAATTTTTGATTTGTTGCAGATTTTCTCCATTGAATTACATAAGGGAAGAAGAAATCCACAAACAAATCCTACTGTTGGGGATTTTCCTGCCGACCTTCACATCCCCAGCATATTCCGCAATCCAGATAGTTAAAAATCTGGTGCTCCCAGAACAACGCTTCCATGGTCCCCCTTTGGTCTCTGTACACCCGGCCTTCAGCAATAACATGCCGTGTCAAAACGTGATCACTGCAGCCAATCACAGGCTGCAGTGGTCACATGCGATAACACATCATCGCTGGCTACCAGGAAAGCGTTGCCATGGGAGTGCGAGGGGAGGTGAGTATAATGTTGTTTTTTTAAGACGATCAACTGTTTTCTGCAGGTAAATCCACACCAAAATATACACGCTAAGGTGCGGATGTGATGCTGCAGTTTTCCTGGCGGCTTTTCCACCGTGAATCTGCTATGTATGAACTTGACTTGTGATGGAGCATGCCGCAATTCTTTTTCTGTTGGATTCGTACGAAAAAAGCTCCATATGCCTCCGGATGAAATGAGAGGAACAGTAGACGCCCCATGCACTTAAAGAGGCTCTGTCACCAGATTATAAATGCACTATCTCCTACATAGTCTGATCGGCGCTGGAATGTAGATAACAGGAGTTGTTTTTATTTTGAAAAACGATCATTTTTGAGCAAGTTATGAGCAATTTTAGATTTATGCTAATTTGTTTCTTAAAGACCAACTGGGCGTGTTTTTACTTTTGACCAAGTGGGTGTTGTAAAGAAGTGTATGAGGCTGACCAATCAGTGACCAATCAGTGTCATACACTTCTCATTGTTCCAGCCCAGCATGATCCACAGCCCAGTGTGATTGTTACAGTGAGATTGTGCAGTGAAAGAATCTGGGCTGGAACAATGAGAAGTGTATAAAGCTGATTAGTCAATGATTGGTCAGCCTCATACACTTCTTTACAACACCCACTTGGTCAAAAGTAAAAACACGCAAAAGTTGGTCTTTAAGAAACTAATTAGCATAAATCTAAAATTGCTCATAACTTGCTAAAAAATGATCGCTTTTCAAAATAAAAACCACTGCTGTTATCTACATTCCAGCGCCGATCAGACTATGTAGGAGATAGGGCACTTATAATCTGGTGACAGAGCCTGTTTAAATAGGAGCCCTAATACAGGTGAATAGAAAATAGTGCCTCCTTACGGCCATGGAAGTTAAGCCTATGTCTGAATGCACAACTAAACCAGACAACTAAAGAGGTCCAAGTGGATAACTACTGTTCTGGGGATTAGTGTGGGTTGCCAGCTCATGGACCCCCACTGATGTGTTTTTTTTCCCTCTCGATGGATCAGGAGATTACTTGGAAAAATAAATAAATTTTCTTTCAATTAATAAGATCATTGAGTAACTATACCTTTAAGGTTGGTCAGTTATTGTGAGCACTGTCGTGTTTCATAGGTTTCTGTACTTATTTACTATCAGCGTGATTTTTTGCTCCATTCTTGATCATTAACTGGAATATAACTTTACTAACTTTTTTTTTTTTGCTCTCAACAAAGCCCTTTTTTGCTTAAAAGTATTCCGTGCACTTGTCTTTTGTATCGGAAGGTCATCACCGCACATTGCAGCACCGCGGGTGGGCTGGAGTCATCACTGTATCAATTATACATTTTACAAAAAGGGCTTCTGCAAGGGCATTTGGCGCCCGAAGTGAAAATTCAACCTTGCGCCCTCCCAGTGCACACAGGCCTTTGAAAATATGAATATATGCGGATGGGAAATATTACAGACTTATAAATAGAACAGAACACTAATCTTCTATGGAGCTCTATGAAATATGTGCACATAATGTGCATTGTGAGTGTCTAATAGAGGGCAATTCCTAAAAAATAATAATAGTACCACTGCAAGGAATTTCACATATTAATGTCATTATTGTTCATTCACTCAACTTAATAGCGCAATTCAATTCCAATACAAAACGACCGTACACCCCTAAATCTTTGGTTTCAGTTGAGGCCACCAAGAAAATGGGAGCTCTGGGCATTTGCCCAGTTTGCCACCCCCCTGAAACAAGTCCTGAATGTAAGTAAGGCTTGTAGGGGGTGTGAGAATAAGCCAACACTCTACTTTAAGAGGACCTCTCACCTGTTTTGACATGTCTGTTTTGGTAAATCATTGTATTCCTCCTTAAATAACAATTCTGGTGCATCTTTACTTAGAACTTTGTGTTGTGCCGTTCCTCTGTTATTCCTCTTAAAAATGTATGAATAAGTTGACAACTTGGTGTTACCAATTGGGGGGTATCCCTACACAGACTGATAATGGCCAATCAGTGCTGACAGAGTGAAACGGTGTAGGGACACACCCCTTTGACAAGGGGAATGGTAATGCCCAGTTGTCAATTAATTTATACATTTACAGGAGGAATAACAGAGGAATAGCACAGCACAGAGTTCTAAGAAAAGATGTAGGTGTAGCAAGGCTTTCCCTCTCCCAGAGCAAATATTCAGTTGTCTACCCTAGCCAATATCTAAATAGGCAAGAGGCAGAAGGGCTTGTTGGTACCCCCCCTGGAACCACAGAGCACATGCCATGCCAGCCCCCCAGCTACGCTCCTGCTTACAGTATTATTCTGTACTTGATATACACTGTAGTACAGTATCGAACATCTTCCTGATGGAGATTGCATCTATTTAACTGAATATGACTGAGCCAATGTGTAGTAGATAGTCACCCTGCTATTCTGGTGATTAATATCTCTGTTCCACCGGCGTTGACTTGCATCTTGAAGAAGGAGCAAGTAAAAGGTGTTTTTAGTGGAAGGAATGTAGTGTGGGCTAATCTTATAAACAAGCGGCTATGTTCAATACGCAGATTTATGAAAGTGTTTTGCAAGGCTTTCAAGAAGCAGACATTTTGATATTTGTTTGTTTGCAAGGGATGGAGGATTGACGTCTTAATAAGTGATGTATGTGTGCGGTGGAGCACTGCAGAGAAATGTGCAAATTTGTTCTAAGTGGGAATCTGTGCAGATATGTTTCAGTAACACACAAAGTGCGCTTAACATAGACTGAGGCCACACAACCAGGGAAACAGCAAAGTGAGCTTCTTTTTAGGGAAGTGACTGTGGGAAGAAGTCTGGGTAGAAAAGTACATGCAAAATGGCTATAATACCAAAATACACTAGTTGGTATTTAAAGTAGTTTTCCCGCTTTGAACAATCTCTACTTGTTAGAAGGGTCCCTTGACAATAAGCTGATCATAAAGTGTCCCCCTGCTGGGACCCCTAGCGATCAGCTGATATCTATGGGGAAACCTGGTATTAAGTGCTTAATTTCCCTGCAGCGCCACCACAGGAGAAATGAAGCATTACACAGTGCCCATTCAAATCAATGAGTTATCTGTATAATGCAGGACAGGACAGGTCCTCTTGACCGAGAGACACTCTTTGTAACCGCTCTCCACTCTTTCTAAGGGATGAAGATCTTGAACATGGCACTGACTTTCTTAACTCAGAATTCCCTAATAGGGTGTATGAATTTGGATTTTCTAAACTAGACGTTTGAAGAAACCTGTCCGCTTTGGACAATCCTTGTTTGATAGAAAGGCTTTAAAAATAAGCTGCTCACTCTCAGTGATCAAAGTTAAGGAGGATCTGTCACCAGTTTAATACTACTCTATCTCATACCTAATCTAATAAACGATTTGTTGTAGATAACTACAGTTTTTTAAACGTTTATTATCGACAAAGTTCTGATCATTTTTACATTTCTGCAATTTTTTTCTAAATGCCCAGCTGGGCGTTTTTTTTCTGTTTCACCAAGTGGGCGTTGTAAAGAAAAGTGTATGACGCTGACCAATCAGCGTCATACTCTTCTCTTCATTCATGCCCAGCTTCATTCACAGCACAGCGAGATCTCGCGAGATCACGCTGTGACGTGACTTCCTCCCACAGGTCCTTCACCAGAGCGACAGGAGAATGACCAGACATCGCCTCCAGCTGTGCCAGGACGATTGTCCTCCTCAGCAGCAGATCTCTCATGGCTGGAGGCGATATCTGGTCATTCTCCCATCGCTCCGTTTATTAGATTAGCTAGGAGATAGAAAAGTTATAAACTGGTGACAGAGCCTCTTTAATTTGCAGGGAATCGGACAAGTATTCAATTCCCCTGCAGCGCCACCACAGGGAAAATGAAGCATTACATAGTGCCTATTGAAATTAATATTCTGTCTGTGTAATGATCAGGCGTGCCGGGTCCTCCAGAGAGAAGGCCTCTGCTTTGTTCCATATAAGGACCCTGTATTTACTCTGAAACCTCTTATAGGGTATTTGAAATTAGATTTTAACCCCTTAATGAGCAAATATATATATATATATTTTTTTATGAACGTGACTTTGTTTTACGCCAGAGAATTTTTTTTCTGCGCTATGTGAGGGTGCATAAAAAAAAAAAAAAAATCACTGTGTGGTGCACTAAGGTTATATAATGAAAAATAAATTTGCTGATGGATTTTAGACATTTTTTTTGATTATTTTTTATACCATTTATGTTTTAGACTGAATAACCTGTTACATGAATTCTACAGGTTACTAAGGTCATGTGACTACTAATAACTGTTTTTTTTTTGTTTGTATGTGCAAGAAAGTATATTTTATATTAATAGCGTTTTTATTCACAAATAAATTGCACTTTTTTATTATTATTTTGTATTAATTTTTTTTAAATGCTGTTCCCAGAAAAGGGTTCTTGAACTGTGCCATATTACAGATCTGTGTTATATAGATCCATTATAAGTTACCTATAGAAATCTATGGGCTCATGTGTTGTACCGTAAGTATAAAAATTCCATGTCATATTACAGAGCTTTTCTTTACTGAAAATAACGCATGTCACACGGACCTATGCAAGTCAATGGGACCATTCAGACATTCAGTGTTTTTCACGCATCATGTGTCCGCTGCGTGAAACTCACTGCATGTCCTATACTTGTGCGTTTTTTACCCATCACGCACCCATTGAAGTCAATGGGTGCGTGAAAATCACGGACAGCACACAGACGCAGATCCGTGTGCTGTGCGTGATTCACGCAAAAGTTGATAAAGAAATGATGAGAAAAAGAAAACCACCTCCTTCAGTTTATTTTGCTGACGTAAAAAACGCATGACATACGGATGACATACGCGCGTAAAAAACGCTGACAAGCACCATACACTGACGTCACACGGAAATGCAGCGCAGGAAAAACGCGGCGTTTTTTACACGCGCAAAACGGACACGTTCGTGTGAATTAGGCCTTACAGAGTAGAACAGTAGGAACAGGCTGCGTGCACATGATCAATATTTTTTTTCATGATTTCAGTTTTATATAAATGAAGCTTAATCATTATATAATAAAAAGTTATATAATGTTCTTTGAATTTTTCACCATTTTCAAAACCTTTATTTCCGGTCAATAAATGAAAACATATTTATTTACATCCAGAGACTGTAAAAAACATAATTAGAATCTATTTTTATAAATCACTATTCTTCTTAATATATGGCTTTTTTTAACTTTTGGGTGGAAATACACTTTAAGCTTTCTTTTAAGATACTTATACAAATTGCTTTAATAACTGAGATTTCTTAGGCCCGCCCCCGAGGATTTTGAGGGTTAGGCACATCCACTTTTAATTCCAGTGGAAACATTGTTTTTATCACACACAGGACATAAGATCTAACATGTTATTTGGTTAATAGTGGGATCCTCTGTAGGCACTCCATGTGCTGCTATAATATGTTGGTGCTATATAAATAAAGATTATTATTATTATTATATGGTGCCTTCATATTCCGTATACTCGCATATAGAACCTGCCTCCATATGACGTGACTTTATAAAATTGAAGGCACATGGAGGTACAGTATGGGCCTAAGGGTGCTGTATAATGGATTCATACAACATGGATCCATATTAAGGCAGTGCGCATGGATGCTTATAAGTTAAAAAAAATTAAATAACCCCTATATCCGGACTTATGGCTTATTATCTATTTGTGGGTGATCCCACACTTGACACTTCCCCTATTAGCTGAAGTTGAGAACGTTACCTTCCAATGAGGAACATACATTCATTTCAGTAAGTGCCTGTATTCAGATGCATGTACAGCAGATGTTTTGCTGTATACCCTAGTATATCTCTGGTATATACCAAGTGATGCAGATAATACTGATGTAAAGGTCATATGCTTTCTGGCACTATGCATTATCCTCATCATCCATACTTTTATAAAGTGATGCTCTGCTGCCAGTATCCTCTGTTCATTCATGCACAGTATGTACCTGGTGAGTGGAAGTGCAAATCCCGTTTCCAGTAAGTTTATATCTTTGGTTTACCACAAATATGTGTTCCTATAACGAATTTTAAGTACTGTGGCAAGACGGAAATAATCCGCTAACACACACTTTTTACAGTCTCGGGGTTTAAATATAACACCTATTGTTCAAGACATAATATTTAAAACAACTGTGTTTCTTGTGTCTGATGGAAGCAATTCATTACAGGGGTTACGAGGGAACCAAAAATTATTAGCAGTGTACTCAGTGCTATATGTGAGAACTCTTGCTAATATAAATTCCGCTCGCCTGTCGCGCTGATTCTGAGATTTTCATTGATTTTTATAGCGCTGTCGGCGGACCGGAAGTCTAGTTGCTCAGTCTCCTTTGATGACGATACGCGTCTTTGTCATCTGACCGCTCCTGCTGTACCCTATTTACTCGTTGTACTACTGCTCCTGCTTGTAAATAGAGTACAGCGGGGTCGGTCACGTGACGAAGAGTCGTGCAACTAGACTTCCGGTCCCCCGGCACCGCTATAAAAATCGATTAAAATCTCAGAATCAGCAATACCTTTTGGTCCCCACATAACACCTTTAATGTCTGAAGTTACAGATTGACATTTTTAACTCTTTAGGTGATTGTTTACAACATTAAGTCGACCAGATTACCACCACCTATGACATCTCATTAGAAGGTGTTTAAATAGATGAGGGCTGGCTGGATCTGTGCATAGACATAGTATGTATGAAAAATATATTTATGTACGTACATATGGGAGCGTGGCAGCTTTCCTGACATATGCAAATAATGCTAGGGCCCTTTTTCTTAGAACTTTGCATTGTGCCATTCCTCTGTTATTCTGAAATGTATAAATAAATTGTCAATGGGGCATATCTCCCCCTTTTTTTTACTAAAACAGCCATCTTAGGACAACTGACGGGTCTTCTTTAAAGAAGTTTTTTCAATAAAGACATTAAAAGCACATCGGTAGGATATCCCACCAATGTGTGATTAGTGGGGAACTGAATCAGTAGGGAATTCACTTCAATGGAGGTGAGCTGTGAAACCAGATACAACATGTAGACAGGTGTGGCCCTTTTTCTGCAGGGATCAACCAAGGTTTTTTTTTAACCCTATACAACTTGTAGAGCTGAAAATTTATTTTTGCAAAAAATAAGTCTGACTGGGAAATATATATCTCAGAGCGGTGTGTTTTTGGTCTCAGATCATTGAGATCCTTCATACCCTCCATTTAATAGGAAATAAACTGTTTTCGTGTGTTCTTTTGTGTTTCGCTGTGTGTGGCTGCAAGTTTGGGAAGTTTTTATACATTCCACAAATTTCAAGCAAATCTGTGTAATGAGTGGGAGATCCAAAACCGTCATTGTGCGTAATCACCTTGGTAGGCAGGAGTTCTTCTGTATCAACTGCCTGAAGAGACGTGGATTTATTAACTATGTAACTATGATAACACTCACAATGATATATCTAAAAAAGTGATATAAAAATCCTTGTACATTCAAAAATATATATAAGGCACTAGCGCCACTTATCTGCTATAGACATATTTATACACATCCTTTTCTTTTATATTTTTTATTTTTTTTAAAAGTGGCTACAAATATACCTGGGTATCATTTGGTCTTTCATAATCAGGTTTATATGGAACAGTAGAATATGTACGATTGCTGTAATGACAGGATAGGGAGACAGACAGGTGAGCCCTAATCTACCTGCCACTCAGTTCCTGCCTACTTGCACAGCACGTCCTAGGCGACGGGGTACAACTGGGCGACGGTCCCTATGCTCAATAAGTGCACGACAGACAAACAAGACAAGGAAACACAAAGGCAAGGAATGTGTGGCAGTTGCCCACGGCAACACCGTGAGGCAACAGAGTAGTGGACGAGCCGAGTCAAACCAGGAGTGCACGTGGTAACAAATGCAGAGCAGGAGAGTAGTCAGTCAAGCCAGGGTCAATATGAAGCAGAGGTCAATAGTAACAGCAGGAACAGCAGAGCCAGGAAACAGGAGAATCACAGGCAAAGGACAAGCAGCAAATGAAGGTATAAGTGGACCAAGGGCGGGAGCTAGAACCGTCTGGCCAGGCCGCAATAGTCTCTCCCACTCCTCAGCCTACCAGCCTGAGTGGTATATATATATATATATATATATATATATATATATATATATAGAAAAAAGCATAGAACACAGAGACGGCACCAGGACTTCAAGTCAGATTGAAAGCAAAGTGGATTTATTCACCTCAGAAAAAACAGCAACGTTTCGGTTCAACAGGAACCTTTCTCAAGCCATGTGTTCTGTGTTCTATGCTTTTCTCTATTTCAAAATAAGGGGGAATTGATTCATCCCCAGGTGACGAGCACATGGCCTGATTTTTCTGTTATTGTGGAGTGCTGTGTTCATCTATTTGCAGGACTATATATATATATATATATATATATATATATATATATATGTGCGTGTGTGTGTGTGTATATGAGGAATAACACATTCTCAGTTGTCTCTGAGCTTGCTTGTGTCTTCTATACACTGCACTAATAGAAAAGGAGAATCCTGCTCTTCCATCTCTATCTATTATCTATATGTATGTATGTATATATATATATATATATATATATATATATATATATATATATATATATATATGGATACAGTTAGGTCCAGGATTATTTGGACTTGACACAAGTTTTGGCATTTTAGCTGTTTACCAGAACATATTGAATATACAGTTATATAATCAATATGGGCTTGAAGTGCAGACTCTCAGCTTTAATTTGAGGGTATTCACATCCTAATTTGAGGAAGGGTTTAGGAATTGCAGCTCTTTAATATGTAGCTGACAGTTTTTCAAGGGACCAAAGGTAATTGGACAATTATCTCAAAAGCTATTTAATCGGCAGCATGGGCTATTCCCTCATTAATCCATCATCAATTAAGTAGGTAAAAGGTCTGGAGTTGATTCCAGGGTCTGGAGTTGATTCCAGGTGTGACATTTGCTTTTGGAAGCTGTTGCTGTGAACCCACAACATGAGGTCAAATGAGCTCTCAATGCAAGTGAAACAGACCATCGTTAGGCTGAAAAAATTGAAGAAATCCATCAGAGAGAGAGCAGAAATGTTAGGAGTAGACAAATCAACAGTTTGGTACATTCTTGTAAAAAAACAAGAGCGTGCTGGTGATCTCGTGAACTCCAAAAGGCCTGCACATCCACGGAAGACAACAGAGAATCCCTGTCGTGTGAATAGGGCCTAAGGCAACTGGCTACAGAAGGAGCCCTCCCCCACTGCCCTGTTGGTATTAGAAGACAAGGACTGCTAAACTCTACCTTTTCAGTAATTTGCCAATGAAAATGGAAGAGATAAGAAGGAGATAAGCCCTGTGTTCTCTGCAAGATTTCTACAAGACTGTTTGTTTCAGGACCTGGAGTAAATCCTGCAGACTGACAAATAGTGTGGGAAAGTTTATATTCTGTTCACTTTTATAATATATTTCTTGGTGATATCAGTTTTTCAAATCTATCAGCACAGATAAAAAATAGTTGAGATCACGCTGTCTATACAATTCAGTAAGTTCTTCCATAAGTCATAATAAGTGGTATTACTATGGGGTAAGAATTGCTGTGTTTTTCATACGATAGAAAGATAAAATGCCATGTTTATCCTAAAGAGGTTGTATGGGATTGGAAAAAAGTCTGTTTTTTATCCACCAGAAACAGTGCCACTCTTGTTCAAGGGCTGTATCTGGTATTGCTGCTTAGCCCTATTCAAGTCTTTCAAGTCTTAAATACATTACCCGCCACAGTGAAAGACAAGAATGGCGCTGTTTCAGACCCTTTTTCTATTGTCAAACAATAAACTTTAATGGGGTTGTCTCAAAATTTACAATTATCACCTTTCTACCGCTGGGACCTCCACCAAGCCCCCTGTTCCTCCTTAATATACCCCCAGCAGTGAAGAGGAGCTTAAATGATGCGGTGGTCGAGCATGTGCCCTGCCTCTCCATTCAATGTCTATGGGACTGTCAGAAACAGACAGGTGCTGTACTTGACTGTCTCCGTTAGTCCCTTAGACTTTAAATGGAGTGAGAGAGCGAATGCTCGACCCCCACTCTATTTGAAGTCCTCATTACTGAGGTCGAGCAGTGGGGAGGAATGGAGGGTTTGGACCACCGTTCTTGTGATTGGTGGGGGGCCCAGCGGTGGGGCCTTCAGAGAACAGACATTCATCACCTATACTGTGGATAGGTGGTAATTGTCGATTTTGTCACAACCCCTCTTCTGAGCAAACTTGTGACCATAGACAAAAGATAATGCTCGGCCTTTGGAGAAGAGTGACAATTCTAAAACAAATCAATGTAAATTTTACATGACAGTCATGCAACTTTTACATTGACCTCTACTGCCCATAGTGTTTTCCTGTCTGTAGGATTTTCTGTGTGGACTTATAGAAATATTGCAGAGAACACATGGGTTAATTTCCTCCTCATCTCTTCCATTTTTGGCTTGGAGATAGGTGGGGCTTTGGTGAGGGGTGGGGCTTCACATGGTTTCCTTTTGCAGACAGAGCAGTGGGGTAGGGCTACTTTGGCAGCCGGATGCCTTACAGACAGATGGAGGAGCGAGAAAATCTCTGATCTCCTGGATCTCCTACAAATACTGTAGAAGAATTCTTCATATATTTTAGTTACCCACCTTATTATCAAACAAGAAATTTGTACTGTGGAATCACTGAATAGCCATCACCTCTGAATAACTTCAAAACAGGAGGTGTTGTCTCGTGGTGGAAACACCCTCTAAAGTACACATTCCTGATGTTCGTGTATGAACGTCATATCTCAGCCAGCTGCTGTGTCAATCATATAACAATCTCTCACTTTAAATTGTGGCTTTTCAAACATGTTTCCCTCACGATTATTTACCTTTGGGTAATTCAGGTTCTTGCTGACTCTTCCTCAAGTCTTAATCCCATAGTGCAAAGGGCAGAACTCCGGTGCGACTTGCGTTTTATCTAAATTATACCTGGCACCCAACCAGTACTATCTTCAAAGTGATTTTATATCCAGTTGATTCTGTTTAATGATTGTGACTTCTCACATAGACAGATAACATTGAATGTACTATTAATGGCAACTTTATTATGCCTATAATTATTGTGATTATTATAAATGCTTTATTATATTAATATATTAGTCACACTACTGTAGTGTAATACTTAATATAAATTCATGTAATAAATAAATGAACAGACAGACAGATAGATAAACACTATGTGGACTAAAGTATTTGGACACAAGACCATCACACTTATATGAGGTTGTTGGACATACCATTTAAAAACTATTGTGTAAAGGATCTGCCAGGCACTACGTCTGTGGAGACTCCCAGGGTTAATCAGTCGACACCTGAGGCCAGACCTCTTAGACTGACACCGGCTCCCACCAATCAGGGTGGCAGGCTCAGGAGTGGGAGAGCCTATCGCGGCCTGGTCAGTCAGAGTTAGCTCCGCCCCCTGTCCATTTATACCTGCAGTTTTCTCTTCCTCATTGCTTGTTATTCTTTTGGATTCCTGGCCCCACTGCTGCTTGCTCCAGCCTGCTTCTGCCGTGCTTCTGCCTTGCTGCAGTTCTCCTTGACTTGACTTGCTTTGCTTTGCTTTGCCCCTGGCTTGCTTCTGTCTCCGTGCCCGCTCGGGTTACTCACTTCGTCCTGGTCCTGACTGTTCGTTCGCCGCTCCGTTTCCTCGTGGCGTTCCGTGGCTACTGCCCCTTCCCTTGCGTGTTCCCTGTTTGTTTTCCTGTGCACTTAGACAGCGTAGGGACCGCCGCCCAGTTGTACCTCGTCGCCTAGGGCGGGTCGTTGCAAGTAGGCAGGGACAGGGCGGTGGGTAGATTAGGGCTCACTTTCCCTTCACCTCCTTCCTGCCATCACAGAATAACAAGCCCTTACCTAGTCTACCATTTCTCCTACGCTGTCGCTATCATGGACCCCCTTGAGACCCTGACCCAGCAGATGCAGGGCCTCTCCCTACAGGTCCAGGCCCTGGCCCAAAGGGTTGGGCGCACCACCTCACCTCTAGAACCCGACCTCAAGTTACCTGACCGGTTTTCAGGGGACCGTAAGACGTTTCTCTCCTTCCGGGAGAGTTGCAGACTATATTTCCGCCTTAAGCCCCACTCCTCAGGTTCCGAGAACCAGCGGGTGGGTATCATCATATCCCGACTCCAGGAAGGGCCCCAAGAGTGGGCCTTCTCCTTGGCTCCTGACGCCCCTGAACTTTCCTCTGTTGATCGTTTTTTCTCTGCCCTCGGACTCATTTACGACGAGACTGACAGGACTGCTTTAGCCGAGAGTCAGTTGGTGACCTTACGTCAGGGTAGGAGACCGGTTGAGGAATACTGTTCTGATTTTAGGAAGTGGTGCGTAGCCTCTCAGTGGAACGATCCGGCCCTAAGGTGCCAGTTTAGGTTAGGATTATCTGACGCCCTGAAGGATCTGCTGGTTAGCTACCCCTCGTCTGACTCTCTTGACCAGGTTATGGCCCTAGCAGTACGACTTGACCGACGTCTCAGGGAACGTCAGCTAGAACGCTTCAGTGTGCTCCCCTCTGACTTTTCTGCGATCCCCCCCGAGGTCCCGCCTCCTCGCCCCTCCACGGAGGACTCGGAGGTACCTATGCAACTCGGGGCCTCCATGTCCCCTCGACAACGTAGGGAGTTTCGCAGAATGAACGGTCTCTGCTTCTACTGTGGGGACGACAAGCATCTACTGAACACCTGTCCCAGGCGCAAGAATAAGAAGCCGGAAAACTTCCGCGCCTAAGTGATCATCGGGGAGGTCACTTGGGCGCACAGGTATTTCCCGTTAATGTGAAACGCAATAAAATTTTGCTTCCCTTTCAGGTCTCGTTTGCTGGCCGGTCTGCCACGGGCAGTGCTTTCGTGGATTCTGGCTCATCTGCTAATATCATGTCTGTGGAATTTGCTATGTCTCTAAAGATGCCTTGTATTGATTTACCTTATCCTATCCCTGTAGTAGGAATCGACTCTACTCCCCTTGCTAATGGTTATTTTACTCAGCATACTCCTGTTTTTGAACTCCTGGTTGGCTCCATGCATTTGGAGCAGTGCTCTGTACTGGTAATGCAGGGATTATCGTCTGATCTGGTTTTAGGCCTTCCCTGGTTGCAGTTGCATAATCCCACGTTTGATTGGAATACTGGGGATCTCACCAAATGGGGTAATGAATGTCTTATGTCATGTCTTTCTGTTAACTCTATTTCTCCCCGGGAGGAGGTAAACACGCTTCCTGAGTTCGTTCAGGACTTCGCCGATGTGTTTTCTAAGGAGGCCTCCGAGGTGTTGCCCCCCCATAGAGATTACGATTGCGCTATCGATTTGGTGCCTGGTGCCAAGCTTCCTAAAGGTAGGATATTTAATCTTTCATGTCCTGAACGTGAAGCCATGAGGGTGTATATCCAGGAATGCCTGGCCAAGGGTTTCATTCGCCCCTCGACTTCTCCTGTAGGTGCTGGCTTCTTCTTCGTGGGGAAGAAGGATGGTGGTCTTAGGCCGTGCATTGATTATCGTAACCTGAATAAGGTCACTGTAAGGAACCAGTACCCACTTCCTTTGATTCCGGATCTTTTTAATCAGGTTCAGGGAGCCCAATGGTTTTCTAAGTTCGATCTACGGGGGGCATATAACCTTATCCGCATCAAAGAGGGGGATGAGTGGAAAACTGCGTTCAACACACCCGAGGGTCATTTCGAATACCTGGTCATGCCCTTTGGGTTGTGTAACGCCCCTGCTGTCTTCCAGAATTTTATTAATGAAATCCTGAGAGAGTACCTGGGTAATTTTCTTGTTGTGTACCTTGATGACATACTGGTGTTTTCCAAGGACTGGTCCTCTCACGTGGAGCATGTCAGGAAGGTGCTCCAGGTCCTTCGGGAGAATAATCTGTTTGCTAAGACTGAAAAATGTGTCTTTGGGGTACAGGAGATACCATTTTTAGGGCAAATCCTCACTCCTCATGAATTCCGCATGGACCCTGCCAAGGTTCAAGCTGTGGCGGAATGGGTCCAACCTGCCTCCCTTAAGGCGTTACAGTGTTTTTTAGGGTTCGCCAACTATTACAGGAGATTTATTGCCAACTTCTCGGTCGTCGCTAAGCCTCTTACGGACCTTACCCGCAAGGGTGCTGATGTCCTCCATTGGCCCCCTGAGGCCGTCCAGGCCTTTGAGACTCTCAAGAAGTGCTTTATCTCGGCCCCCGTGCTGATTCAGCCCAACCAAGAGGAGCCATTTATTGTGGAGGTTGACGCTTCCGAGGTGGGAGTGGGGGCCGTCTTGTCCCAGGGTACCAGCTCCCTCACCCATCTCCGCCCCTGTGCTTACTTCTCTAGGAAGTTTTCGCCCACGGAGAGTAACTATGATATTGGCAACCGCGAACTTCTAGCCATTAAATGGGCTTTTGAGGAGTGGCGGCACTTCCTGGAGGGGGCCAGACACCAGGTAACGGTCCTTACGGATCACAAGAATCTGGTTTTCCTAGAATCGGCCCGGAGGCTTAATCCTAGACAAGCTCGGTGGGCACTATTCTTTACCAGATTTAATTTCTTGGTTACCTATAGGGCTGGGTCCAAGAATATTAAGGCTGATGCTCTGTCACGTAGTTTCATGGCCAATCCTCCTTCCGAGAAGGATCCCGCTTGTATTTTACCCCCTGGTATAATCGTCTCTGCCACGGATTCTGATTTAGCTTCTGATATCGCGGCTGATCAGGGTGCAGCTCCCGGGAACGTCCCTGGGGACAAACTGTTTGTTCCCCTGCAATACCGGCTGAGGGTACTCAGGGAAAACCATGACTCCGCTCTATCTGGTCATCCTGGCATCTTGGGCACCAAACACCTCATTACCAGAAACTATTGGTGGCCTGGGTTGCCTAAAGATGTTAGGGCTTACGTCGCCGCTTGTGAGGTTTGCGCTAGGTCCAAAACCCCTAGGTCCCGACCTGCGGGCCTACTACGTCCCTTGCCCATTCCCCAGAGACCTTGGACCCATATCTCCATGGATTTTATCACCGATTTGCCTCCATCTCAGGGCAAGTCGGTGGTGTGGGTGGTAGTCGACCGCTTCAGCAAGATGTGCCACTTTGTGCCCCTTAAGAAGCTACCTAACGCCAAGACGTTAGCTTCTTTGTTTGTGAAACACATCCTGCGTCTCCATGGGGCCCCAGTCAATATCGTTTCGGACAGAGGGGTACAATTTGTTTCCTTATTTTGGAGAGCCTTTTGTAAAAAGTTGGAGATTGATCTGTCCTTCTCCTCCGCCTTCCATCCCGAAACTAACGGCCAAACGGAAAGGACCAACCAATCCCTGGAACAATATTTAAGGTGTTTCATCTCTGACTGTCAATTCGATTGGGTCTCATTCCTTCCCCTTGCTGAATTTTCCCTGAATAACCGGGTCAGTAACTCGTCAGGGGTCTCCCCGTTTTTCTGTAATTTCGGGTTTAACCCAAGGTTCTCCTCCGTCTCCCCTGGTTGTTCCAATAATCCTGAGGCAGAGGAGGTTCATCGGGAACTGTGCACTGTCTGGGCCCAGGTTCAGAAGAACCTAGAGGCGTCCCAGAGCGCACAAAAGATTCAGGCGGATAGTAGACGTTCTGCTAACCCCCGGTTTGTCGTCGGGGATTTGGTCTGGTTGTCGTCCAGGAACTTGCGCCTTAAGGTCCCGTCCAGGAAGTTTGCTCCCCGATTTATTGGGCCTTATAAGGTCATTGAAGTCCTCAACCCTGTATCCTTCCGTCTGGAGCTGCCCCCATCCTTCCGCATACACGACGTCTTTCATGCTTCCCTCCTTAAACGCTGCTCCCCGTCCTGGTCCCCCTCTAGGAAACCTCCTGTTCCCGTTCTCACCCCTGAGGGGGTGGAATTCGAGGTGGCCAAGATTGTGGACAGTAGGATGATCCAGGGCTCCCTCCAGTACCTGGTCCATTGGAGAGGATACGGGCCGGAGGAGAGGACTTGGGTACCTGCTCGAGATGTTCACGCTGGGGTATTGGTCAGGAGGTTCCACCTTCTCTTCCCCACTAAACCGGGTCCTCTTAGTAAGGGTCCGGTGGCCCCTCATAAAAGGGGGAGTACTGTAAAGGATCTGCCAGGCACTACGTCTGTGGAGACTCCCAGGGTTAATCAGTCGACACCTGAGGCCAGACCTCTTAGACTGACACCGGCTCCCACCAATCAGGGTGGCAGGCTCAGGAGTGGGAGAGCCTATCGCGGCCTGGTCAGTCAGAGTTAGCTCCGCCCCCTGTCCATTTATACCTGCAGTTTTCTCTTCCTCATTGCTTGTTATTCTTTTGGATTCCTGGCCCCACTGCTGCTTGCTCCAGCCTGCTTCTGCCGTGCTTCTGCCTTGCTGCAGTTCTCCTTGACTTGACTTGCTTTGCTTTGCTTTGCCCCTGGCTTGCTTCTGTCTCCGTGCCCGCTCGGGTTACTCACTTCGTCCTGGTCCTGACTGTTCGTTCGCCGCTCCGTTTCCTCGTGGCGTTCCGTGGCTACTGCCCCTTCCCTTGCGTGTTCCCTGTTTGTTTTCCTGTGCACTTAGACAGCGTAGGGACCGCCGCCCAGTTGTACCTCGTCGCCTAGGGCGGGTCGTTGCAAGTAGGCAGGGACAGGGCGGTGGGTAGATTAGGGCTCACTTTCCCTTCACCTCCTTCCTGCCATCACATATTGGCCGTAATATGAAGATGGGTCCTCTTTCCAGTCTCAACTCTTCTAGAAAGAACTTCCACAAGATTCTGGAGTTGGGGGCACTGATGTTGAAGTGGGAGAAGGTCTAGGTCTCAATTAATGTTCCAATTCATCCCAAATGTGATGGATGGGGTAGAGGTTAGGGCTCTGTGCAGCCACTCGTTCCACCACAACAAAGACCATTTCTTTATGGAGCTCGATCTGTACAAAGGGGGACAGTCATGCTGGAACAGAAAAGGGCCTTCCCCGAACTGTACCCACAAAGTTGGAAGCTACATTTGTCCAAAATGTCCTGGTATGCTGAAGCATTAATATTACTATTCTCTGTAACTAACGGGCCTAGACCGACCCCTGAAAAACCTGTATCATTATCCCTCCTCCACCAAACTTTACAGTAGGCACAATAGGGGGAATTTATCAAATGCATAGAAAAGTTGCAGATGCATTAAATCTCTCAATTTGCGTAAAACAAATTTACACATTTGGTGCATTTACACCACTAATGCCACAGTGGTTGAGTCTTAGCAAAAGAGGCGGGCCACCCGCAAGCCAGACACATTTACTATAATTTACGCCAGAAACTGGCATAAATTATAGCTGAAAACTATGCCAGCCCGTAGCTAGAATAGATTTCCCCTTTCTGGTGCACGGACAGCAAAAGATGCAACAAATTTATTTAGAGGTATACGCCTCTTAATAAATAGCCGCATCTAACTTCTACGGGAGTCGTACTAATACTGGCGCTTAAATCGCAATTCTTACACACTACAGCATCAGCACTCAGTGGCCCGGCTGAGAGAGAGAAAGTGAGAGAGACAGAGGCACATAGGGATAAGTCTGACGACGCATTTCAGATATTACAATCCTGCTATGACTGAGGATATAATATCCAAAACTTGTCAGCAGACTTATCTCATTGTGAAAAACTGCTAATGAGACATATATGGATATATATATATATATATACATCACCATATAACCCTATCTGTGCTGAAACGGACACGTGGCACCATCCCAGCCAAAAGTGTATGCACCAGAGGCAGTCTCGGCAGTATGTCCAAACAACAGAGGGGGGACACGCTTGCCCTTCGCTTCAACAAAAGAGGTAATGGGGGACAGATGCATTGACGCCTAGTAGATGACAAAGGGTTGTGTGTGGTAGACCAAACTGAACCAAATGCTGAGACCCCCTCATCTCGATGAACATCCATGGCCATAGTGACTTGAACATATCATAAGTGGACTATATAGCAGAGAATAAGTAGTATAAAACAGGACAGGAGTTATCATATAATTCTATACTGCTGAATAATATCTAATAGAGTTAATGGGTTAATTCATACTAGGTAAACTGGAAATTGAATTTAAGGAAGCGGCCGTGACTCAGCGTGCAGTCTGCCACTTAGAAAAGATCATATAGGGACTGGATTTAGGAAGTCGTGCACATAAGAGCATTTACCTCTTATCAGTATGTCTTATGGCTTTACAATGAGGGGATATAAACCCAGAGGTTGTTCCACACCTGAAGAACAAATATTTACCGTATGTAATGTTCTGTGAGAAGATCGTACAAAGCCGGTATTGTAACTCTGCTCCACGCCATGTATGCCTAATGGGGCAACGTATGGAGTGCATTGAAGGACAAGCAGGGAACAATGGCTCAAGTAATCCAAGTAGTGGCATTGTGAGTGCACCTGATGGACAACATCATGTCTAATCTTACAGGGAATGTCTCATGTATGTCATTTTAGTTTCATAAATAAGATGTAAGTCTGTAGAAGAGAAATAATGTGTTTTTATTTTTTTTTTATTTTTTAAAGTTGTAGCTATTTATTTTTAATTTTTCCACACTTGCCTGGGGCGGCCATATTGGAGGCACACACTTTCTTCCTGTATTATCTCTATAGACAGTGCAGCAGAGTGTGTGCACTTTATGGCAGATGAAATAAATAGAAGCTAATTGGCAGAGAAACATCATAGACTATCACAGTCTCCAGGAAGTGATCGAGTAAAGCCCCTCTCCCAGAGACTAGGGAATGACTATGGAGATGCATACAGAGCTTTATCAGTGGCGTAGCTATAGGGGTTGCAGCAGTCGCAGTTGCGACTGGGCCCCTAAGCATGGGGGCCACAGGGCCCCCGTTGCCATACAGCATGCTGGTTAAATAAATTTTCTGTACCATGTGACCGTGACGTCACGTGACACGTCTTCCAGCCAGTGCAGTGGAAGAGCCGACACGGAGGACTCCAGGTGAGCTGCAGAGTCTGTATTGTAATGTAATATAATGTATTGCATTGTGTTGTGTTGTATTGTATTGTGTTGTCTTGTAATGTATTGTGTTGTATTGTGCTGTCTGTGTTTGCGGTGGAGAGGGGGGGGCCCGTTAAATTACAGCGCCCCTCCTCTCTCAATCGCAAACTGCACAATACAGCACAATACATTATAAACTGCGGGTCGTGTCCCCCTGGGGGATCGCGTGAAGACCTACGGGGGGTCGCGAGTCACTCACCGAGGTCCCGGTTCCATTCAATGCTGGAGCAAGGAGCTGACATCTCCTTGCTCCAACATTCACTGTGCCTTGAATGGCTCGACGCAGGCAGGCATTATGTAGCGACATCATCGCGCCTGTCTGCTCCGAGTCACTCATAGCACAGACCGGAGGAGGCGAAGGATCCCCCACCCGACGTGGGAACGGGGATAGGTAAGTAATTATGTTATTTTTCTATTATGCACATATGTGGGCATTATACTGTACGGGGGGGGGGGGTTTGATATGGTGGGGGGGCATTATACTGCATGGGAGACTGATATGGCATTGGGGCTGATAAGATGGGGGCATTATACTGCATGGGGGCTGATATGGGGGAATTATACTGTATGGCAGCTAATATGGGCGGCATTATACTGTATGGGGAGCTGATATGGGGAAATTATATTGTATGGAGGCTGATATGGCGGGCATTATACTGTATGGGGAGCTGATATGTGGGCATTATACTGTATGGAGAGCTGATATGAGGGGCACTATACTGTATGGGGGCAGCTATGTGGGGCATTATACTGTGGGGGCTGATATGGGGAGCATTAAACTGTGGGGGCTGATATGGGGAGCATTATACTGTGGGGGCTATCTATCTATCTATCTATCTATCTATCTAATCTATCGTTTGTCACTTAGTAAATACTTTTATATTCCTGTGGAACGGGTTAATAGAAACCACAGACTTAAGGCTCATTCAGACGAGCATAATACTCGTCCGTGTGCTTTGCGTTAAAATCGCTCACAGCACACAGACCCATTCATTCCAATGGGGCCATGCACACATGCGTTGTTTTATATGCAGCGTGTGTCCGTTGCGTAAAACTCACTGCATATTGGTGCATATTTGCGCATCGCAGTCGCCCATTGAAGTCTATGGGTTCGTGAAAACAACGCACAGCACACTTGCAACACGCGTGAGCTGTGTCTTGTTCACGCACAGTTGCAAAAGCTATTGGGAAAATTAATAAAAAACAGAAAGTGTTTGCAAAGCAGCGTGGACATCTATAGGAGAAACACCTAGACAGGTGGTTCCCAACCGGGGTGCCGCGGCACCCTGCGGTGCCATGAGAATCTTCCAGGGGTTCCACGACACTCTTTGGAAGCATGTTGGGAGACAATGGGATGAACCCAAGGCCTCCTTCTCCTCCTAGGTTCTTCCTCCACCATGTAGTGTCGCTCTCCATATGTGCGAGAGATCAGCCACATCATTAGAACATGGTCCATAGGTTTGGATGTCATGTTCAAATGAGAAAAAGGAGTCAAAAACCAAATTGACTAAGCAGAGGAGTCAGACAAATCTCTGTACTCTGTAAAAGTAATAGAAAATGGCGTTTTGCGACCATGTGACCTTCCTGTGGGTGTTCCACAAGGGTTGGGACAAAAATTGTGACAAAAGCCCTCCTTCCGTTTTTTTGCACGCGTATAAAACGCGTTACATGCGTGACATATGTGCGCTAAAAACGGACATACGGAAATACAACAGGGACACTCACTTGCATAATGCGCAGCGTTTTTTGCGCATGCAAATCGGACTGGCTCGTGTGAATGTAGCCTTAGGTATTCATGCCCTTGCATTTTCTTTTTATTTCTTCTAGTATAATTTGTTTTGAGGCCAAATTTTTGTGGTTCAGCTCTGATCCTGTTTGATTTGCTTTACAATTCATTGTGGTTCATATATCTGAATACCTGCCAGATTTTACTGTTAGGTCAATGGGTGAATTGACATGCTGTTAGATGATGATAATAATAAAGAGCTCTATCATTGTGCTGAAGCTTAACTTTAAGCTAGAAAAAAAGGAAAATCTGAGTTTTTGTAAAACGTGTGTTCTCAAGTTATTCTGTAAAATGTTAGACTACGCCAGAGAAGGAGGCAAATGCTGATGCTCCAGCTTGGACTTGCATGACTGAGGGACGATAGCGTTCAGGCCGGGTGAACATCCCACTTACCCAAATAAAGGCCAACCTCCCAATCCCTCCTTTTGTACCATATTCCTCTCAAATAACGACAGAATCCTGATTGAATAAAGTTGACCACAGCAGCCATTTTATTACAAACAATAACATCAAATAGAAAATTTCTAACCATCAATATAAATATAAAACTCAACATTCTCACACATATAAACAATCATTGAAAGGAAAGAAGTCCTTGGAGCTAAGAAGAAGGGTCTGACAAGCCAATCTGTCCAAACGTGCCATTTTTACCCCCTGCCGATTCGCCACAGGCTCAGGGGAAGAATATCTACTGCAGATGGCCAATAATTTCACCCCTGCTCCCCGGGACACCACCCAGCAGGAGCCGAAAACAGCCAGACTCACCAAATTGCACAATTTGGGAGAGACTATACCCACGACG
The DNA here is from genome assembly GCF_050947455.1 of Rhinoderma darwinii. Lineage (NCBI taxonomy): Eukaryota > Metazoa > Chordata > Amphibia > Anura > Rhinodermatidae > Rhinoderma > Rhinoderma darwinii. The sequence continues at coordinate 384,270,039 of NC_134690.1, forward strand.
AGTCCTCCCCCACCAATTTAACACCAACTCCAAGGACCTTCAACCTGCCCAACACTGCCATGACAAAACAAAACATCACCAACCCCATAGCAATCACCAACAAATACAAACAAGTAGTTAGGGCGGGCGGTTACTTTCCCTGCGTGTGCTCTCTGCTATTGGCGCCGGACTGCCTGTACCCGCTTAGGCTCTGCCCCCCAACCTTTCCCCTCCTACCACCCCAGTCATGTGGTCTCCTCCTATGTCCTCCGGTCAGGCTCCGGCCTATCTGTTCCAATATACTTGTAGAGACAGCAGCTGCGTAACCCAGATCTGCAAGTATTATACTTTTAATTGTCTTAAGACACTGAAATACCATTCATGGCTACTGGAACGTGCTAACAAAAATGGTGCAAATTACCGCGTGCAGAGACCCAGTTTGGTGGATGGAATCCCTACAGTTCTGTATTATGTGTGTCCCCATATAGTTCCACCTCCAGCATTGTAATACAGAGGTATTCTCCCCTAGAAGCAATGCTTTGATGCATGCATTTGATAGAACATGCCACAGCTTTTTTTCTGTCAGAATCTAAGAAAAAAATCCTCCTATAACCACTGTATGAAATCAGAGACATATGGGGGTACAGTATGGCCGCATAGACTGTGGTGCCGTAACACTGCTGTGTGCATTAGGCCTTAGTGTTAAATACCGACCAGCATGTTAAGTTGGTCATAGATGTAATTTTTTAAGCCCAATAGGACAGATGGTAAGCATGCATAGTGATAATACTCGCTTCTATGGTACCCAAATAATTTAACTCAAACGATTAGAATGTATTTATTAGGCATTGCGACAAGTCCTAAAAGATATTAAATTAACTTGTCATGGATTTTCGAGAGACGTTACACAGTAACAATTATTAATTTAGTCTATGGCTTACTCTGATATGAAAAAATCCTGTACTAATCTAATTAAACTGACAAAAAATGTTATTTATGACTTATACACAGAATTATATCCAGACAATTGGTATTTGGTGCACCAGGGGAATAGGGGGTGGTAGGCCCAGGCCCAGGTGCCCCTCTGCCATATTAAAGGACACCAGTATTATAAATGACACTTAGTAGATGGGGGACCAGTTATAGATTTTGCATTGGGGTCTAAGAAATTAAAGTTACACCTCTATTGTGCACATTCTCTGGTATACAATGACAACTTTTTGTCGCCCTGTGATGTTCTAGTATCATTCTAGGAGTCCATGTTTTGATGGTCACTTTTTATCCTTATCCCATTTTCTAGAAGTCAGAGAACTACAGTATATAAAAGTGAACATGTCTCCCCTTCTGACAGGAGCATGGCTTAGCATCAGCGTCTCCTCTCCAGGGTAAACATCTTCATTTCTGGATGACATCTTTATGTATTTTGACCGATTACACTGTACTCTGGTGGTTCTGCTATTTTTTGCCAATCTACAGATTGGTACTTAGTCTCCAGAATATGGCTGGATGTAAACTATGAGTATAACATTCTATGTCCCCCTCATGTGTGTGGGATAGTCTGGGGATACTCTGCTCTATTGTACTATATATGGCATTAGATTTGCATGCTAGTTACTATATTTTGAGCATTGCATGCCCCATTTTATTGTTAGGATGATCCATCCATTATATATTTGTATTTTTTAACTATATATATATATATATATATATATATATATATATATATATATATATATATATATATATATATATATATTGAATTAAAATGTATCTACTTGAATAAATGAGATTTTGAGCTATAACTTCTTAGGTTTTATACTCTTCTTCTGAGATGTCTAGTTTAGTAATTAACAATTCTGGAGCATCTTTTCTTAGAGCTCTGCATAATACCGTTCCTCTGTTATTCCTCCCAGAAATGTATGAATAAATTAACGAATGGGTGTTACCATTCCCCTTGTCATGAGGGCGTGTCCCCACATAATCACTCTGTCAGCACTGATTGGACAGTATCAGTCTGTGTAGTGACACACCCCCAACTGTTAACACCCTGTGGTCAATTTATTCATAAATTTCTAGAAGGAATAATAGAGAAAGGGCACCAAGTAGAGCTCTAAGAAAAGATGCTCCAGAATAATTATTTTATGGGGAATACAAGTATTTACTAAAACAGACATGTCAGGAGAGGTGACAGATCCTCTTTAATAACAGGCTAGAATATTTTTGTTTCTTGTCCTAAACTGATCTTTGTCGTCACAAGCCAGAAGGAGACTGGATGGAATTATAAAAGGTTGTTGCCCTGCAACCCGGCAAGAGAAATTCCCAATGTCTATGAGAATGACTGCCAGGTCACATCAGAGATAAGTGTACTGGTCGATGGAGCCGGCGGTTTCAGTCGTCTAGCCCAATCCTTGCAAGGGTGGAGGGCTCAGTTAATAATTCCTTCATAATAACCAGACTCCACAACAAAAATCTATTTTAGATGCATAAAGATTTAATTCTACAACGGCATAAGTAGAATACTTCCCCAGTTATCCATTTTTTCTCTAAAAACAAATGACTTTTTATTGCAGTACATCAATGCTTAACCCCTTAAAGAGGCTCTGTCACCAGATTTTGCAACCCCTATCTGCTATTGCAGCAGATCGGCGCTGCAATGTAGATTACAGTAACGTTTTTATTTTTAAAAAACGAGCATTTTTGGCCAAGTTATGACCATTTTCGTATTTATGCAAATGAGGCTTGCAAAAGTACAACTGGGCGTGTTGAAAAGTAAAAGTACAACTGGGCGTGTATTATGTGCGTACATCGGGGCGTGTTTACTACTTTTACTAGCTGGGCGTTCTGATGAGAAGTATCATCCACTTCTCTTCAGAACGCCCAGCTTCTGGCAGTGCAGACACAGCCGTGTTCTCAAGAGATCACGCTGTGTCGTCACTCACAGGTCCTGCATCGTGTCAGACGAGCGAGGACACATCGGCACCAGAGGCTACAGATGATTCTGCAGCAGCATCGGCGTTTGCAGGTAAGTCGATGTAGCTACTTACCTGCAAATGCTGATGCTGCTGCAGAATCAACTGTAGCCTCTGGTGCCGACACGATGCAGGACCTGTGAGTGACGTCACAGATCTGCACTACCAGAAGCTGGGCGTTCTGAAGAGAAGTGGATGATACTTCTCATCAGAACGCCCAGCTAGTAAAAGTAGTAAACACGCCCCGATGTACGCACATAATACACGCCCAGTTGTACTTTTACTTTTCAACACGCCCAGTTGTACTTTTGCAAGCCTCATTTGCATAAATACGAAAATGGTCATAACTTGGCCAAAAATGCTCGTTTTTAAAAAATAAAAACGTTACTGTAATCTACATTGCAGCGCCTATCTGCTGCAATAGCAGATAGGGGTTGCAAAATCTGGTGACAGAGCCTCTTTAACAGTTGATGTACATGTATGTCATCAGTAGGAGGTAGTAGACGCCAACAGTGTACATCATGGTTAGAGGATATGGACACTTTAAAAATTGGCTTTGCATTTTGTCCATATACAGTACATTACCGATCAATGCTCTTTGTGAAAGAGCAAATGAGCACCGATCAATGAGCTGTCGCGTTGATCGATGCTCGTTTTTGCGGCCAATATCGGCCTGTGTAAAGGGACCCTTAGTAAACCCCGACTCGGACCTCTGACATAGTCAATAGTGGTAAATTGTCCACACACCGAGCTCAGATCCTCCAAAATTGTTCCTCATTTCACTACAATCATATACTAATTTATCTAAAAGGGATGTTACAAGTTCCCTATTCAGTTACTGGAGAGTTTCACCGGCGAGCAGATCTTTCCCTACCAGCTGACAGTGATAAAACAAACACTCACAAGATATTTGCTATGAAGTCAGTCAATCACATTGCTTTTTACTCATCCTTTATCGTGCAGTATAGGTTTTTATTTTTCCTTACAGTCGACTACTATTTGCAATACAATTAAGGTAGCAATGCACCAACGTATATACCAGCCAAATGCATACTCCGAAAAATGTCCCTTGCAAAGGAGCTGTTCAATCAAATGTCAATAAATTGTAGGCATCATTCATACCTGTGTTCGGGCTTCTGTTGTTCCGCTCCATCATAGGAGTAAATCAACAAAATAAAAAAAAGGATCCGCCAGGTCCGTCGCATGAGGTAAATCAACAGCTTCCAATAGAACCCTTTTACTTTAATGGGTTCTGTCGAACTTCCGTCATGGTGTCTGTCCTTCTGTCAGAAAAAATAGTGCAGCATTCCGTGCTACTTTGTTCGGGAAAACTTGTGACTGCGACATGACAGTCCCAAGAAATTAAGTGGGCTTGGATTTCTTGTTCGCTGCAACAACTTGCAGGTTGCAAGGCGACCACATGAACTTTCATTATTTGTGATGCATGCCGTGCAAAAAAACAATCTAAATCAGTGTGACACATGTCATGGCAATAGTTGCCATGTAGTCCTAGTCCTAAACACTTACTAGAAGCAGCAGCGTTTCTGTGTGTGTGTCTCTCACCCTGTCTACACCCTCCTCAGCCTCATCTTTTCATAGACTTCTATGGGCAGCAGCTGTAACCTGATCCCTCAGTGAGCTGATTATCTGTTTCATATCTGCTTCAATGAATATGAATTTTACCAGTGAATTGAGAGTGAGTGATCAGTACAGGAGTCAGGAGGGAGGAGAGGAGTCTGAGAAGTTGAGAAAGAGGCATTCTTCTGCAATAAGATTTATTACTAACTTTCTTATCACCGATTGTACTATCGATTTTATGGTGAAAAAATGTAAACAACAGTTACACTTTAAAGCCTGAAGAAGGACCTCTAGACCTGAAACATTGCTATGCCAATTGTCAAAGTGGACCCATATATGTAAAGAAAATGAATTAAAGTGCATACAAGTATTTAGTGTTGTTCCTACTTTCTGGTGTTCACGATTATTTGGATCCCCATGCTGTGGGCATCAGAACGTGCACCCATCACAGTCCATAGATATAACAGAGACTGCGACAAATGCACTTTTGTAAGTAACAGAAAGATTTATGGAAAAGTTTATAATATATGTAATATTGCTGAATAGACCCCTATGTGGTGTTGTATGGAGAAAAGCTAAAAGGATATTAAAATATCAACAAATCAATCTTTGTTTGAAATGACTGTAATGTGTCTGACAGCATTGAGAAACATGTTGCAATAAGTTTTTTTGCAATACAAAAGAGGAAAAAGAAAGAAGAACTGAGTGAAACAACAAATTATGTAAAGTCATCAAAAGAGCAAAGCTAAAATGTAATCACTGACATATCAAAAATAAAAACAGAAACGTGGGCCCTGTAGATTAGAAAAATAATAATATAATAGAAATAAATGAGACAAACTTGAATAATAGATGAAAACACACTTAGTTGCGGCATTGTATTATGAAATCAGTGAGGCTGTGACTGTAATATTGTATATGTTATGCGGTGAGAACTGTATCTATTTTTGATATCAGTATGTTGAAATGTTTGGCAACCCCTTCTTTTTAAAAAAAGCATCCGCGCGTTTGGCTTCTGAAAACCCCGGTGATTAGATGCTGAAGTTGAAACCGGTCATCCATTTTTCCTGCAGCGGCCGCTATAGGAGAAATGTAGCATTACACGCCGATCATATAAAAGGATGCTGATCATGTAACAGGTTGCCTGGCCAAGTATGCCAGAGTAAGAACATTCATATATTTTGGAGCATACGGAGTATCATTTGCTATAATGTTTCTGGATACCAAGTAACTAGAGATGTAGAACTTCGTATGGGTATGGATCTTACCTTTTCTTTAGGTAAATGTCCTTTGATATAAGGAGCTCTTGGCTTGAAGTAAACAGTCTTTCCAAAAATTTGTCGTACATGATTTTCACTTCCTGAATTTTTTAAAGGGTTTTCGCACAATTTTTTTTATATTATAATGACTTGATTCTACAGATGAGGGTGCTACTATAACAAGTAGCCATGCATGCAAGGTCCCTCTCCATTACACTTGTTGTGAAATAACTGTCTAGCATGCACCCACCACTCTTCTTATGATCTATGAAGGTCCCACTATTCTGACCCTCACTGGTCAGATTTTTGGGGCATATCTTGTCCATATGGCACAGAAATCCATTGTGGGAAGACCCCACAAGCCTTGAAATTTGATGTGATTATCCATCTTCTAACATTGTTTGATTTAGGTCTGACATTCTGTACTAATTCATTTCTTAACATACCTTTAAAGAAGTCAGAGCCCAGGTTTTTTGACACAGAGGTCCAAATTCCCTTCAAACATAGTTAAAGGGGTTTTCACATGAAGGAAGCGATTATAGTACCGTTTGCTCGTCAAAAAACTGATGTGTGTGAAAAGAGACAACGAGCGCCGACCAACGAGCTGTCTTGTTGATCGGTGCTCATTTACACGGCCCATGTAGTTTAAGGGGACCCTAACACTCCTCCTCCCAAGAATATCCTTCATATGGTCCTGCCAGTACACACTGACTATAGCCAAAAAGCAGCTTGCCTCTAAACCCAGAGTGCACAACTGCCCACCGCACCAAGAACTGCGTATGTCAACGGTACAAAACTAGAGCCTGCCCACTAAATACCCATGATGACAAGGAGAATAGCCAGCACCCAACAAGAAAAATATTGTCAGAGAAATGTAAAAGGGATAAGGAAATAAATGTGTGGGACAAATCTCTTGCGTGATACATAGAGAGGGCAATGAGACGCTCATTCCACATCTTTATGTCTGAGAGAAGTCTATGCTGAGGAGCTCAAGTGTCTTTATGTCTCTAGCTTCAGCCTGTAATAAGACATTTACACTACACCTCCTGAAACACACAAGAAAGCTGCAGGTACTAATAAAGTGTGCTATTTACACAGCCGTCTCCACGTTCATACACTTATCGTGTGACAAATAAGTTGTAAAATAGAAAAGGCTTCTTTTGATATATGTCATCAGGCCTGTGTCATCTGTATATCTTATGAAACGGCAGGGATGTGGGGTTTATGTCTAGTACTCTATAGCTTACCCATAATATAATCTCATATGGAATGTATAGCATGGTATACACAATATATTAACATTTATAGTACTAAATGTATACTATGCTATACTATAGGATACATAGCGCAGTATACACTGTATATTTATAGTATGTATAGTATACATGGTATATTGTAGTATAGCATTGTATGTTATAGTATGGTACTATATAAAATAGTATAATATTGTATAGCATAATTATATATTGTAGTATATATAGTATACATAATATATTATCGTTTAGCATTGTATTTTATAGTATGGTGCACAGTATATTATAATATAGCATACCCAGTATGGTACTGTATAGAATAGTATAATATTGTATAGCATAATTATATATTGTAGTATATATATATAGTATATATAGTATATTATAGTGTAGTATTATATGTTATAGCACAGTATAGTATAGAATAGAATAGTATAATATTATATAGCATAATTAGTATCATATGTTATAGTATATATAGTATACACAAAGTATAGCATAATATAGCATTTCACACAATGTTTACCTAGGACAACGCCATACATTTGGTTGGGGCTGTGTCTGATACGGCTCTGTACCTTAGTAAACATTGAGGAGGACATGGTTATTTCTGGAGCGTCGCAGCCCCTTCATTCAGATGATCAACGGGAGTCCCGGGAGTTGGACCTCCACCGATGAGATATTGATGGCCTATCCTAAGGATACTACAGTCTCGGAAAACCCCTTTAATGTACTTTTTCTTCACTTTTTTTCCATCACTCTTTTAGTAAAATGTCTTTATTGTTTGTTTGAAAGTCTTGAAAAAGACTAATACAGCTTCATACCTTTTTCCCCAAATACATGTATTAAATTTGGCACACACTGAGCATGGTACCTATGTATCAGCGCTTTGCTTCCCACTCCATATCCAAATACTAATAGGATTTTACATAAAGGTCAGTAGATTGACTAAAATATATGACCTCTCCATGCTCATAGTCTGAGAAATATTTGCCTAGTATGTATACCGCACGCCGACATGGCCCTTCCTAGTAATGTACATAGAGGAAAGGAGCCCATAGGAAAAGTCAAACTGAGGCCCCCATGAGGGTGCCGCGTTTTACAAATGAGGACAAGGGCTTGGTGCTTGATCCCCACTTATATTTTTTCCATGAGAATTTGACCAAATTACCACCTCTGATAATGCAACGTGACTCCTGCACCAGTACTTAGCAACCAATAGCAAAAGAGAATGGTCTAACCGGGGCTGGGGCCCCTCCTTCCAGGGGTCCCTTTGCAGCATTATGCGCTGTCTTCACCCTTGTTCCTTCCCCGCTGTTGCTGTGATGTGTCACTTCTAATGGCATTAAGGTGGGGGGCAAACTGTCCATGCAATGTAGAGATGTCTTCTAGCTATGGCAGCTCGAAAGCAATATTGTGGCTGACAGGTTGCACCAGCTTGCAGTATAGTATACACAATGTAGTGATAGCATATTACAGTACAGGTTAGCCCAGTATAATATAGTAGAATAGTATATGTAGAAATATAGGGGAAAATAACAATTCCTTCTTATAGAATGGCACACAGTTGCTAATATTTCCTTGACATACTTTGTTTACACGGTCTTGAAGAAACATTGCCTGACTTCTTATGATCATTGGGTATCTGGTGGTTCTTACAAACATTCATACTTACACCAGACGGCAAGCTACTTACATTCAGCTTATCTAGTGCTAGATATGTATTTGATTGGGTCATATGGTCTGAGCTATGGTACAGGTGACGGCAGATGGGAATTTTAGGCTTTTTTGTTGCAGTGTAATGTAATATTTTAAGTGGAGATTAGAGTTCTAAGTAAATCCTTTGACCCAACACTTTATGACCTGTAAAGCCTGATAGTTTGGCATGCCCTGTAGTCCCATTCCTTATTAACAGGGCTTTACCTAGACCTGGAGAATCTTTGGTGGTTCCAAGGCTGATCCTGAAGATCATGATTAAAGCAGGTGGTCAACAAAACCCATAAATCGCTGGGGGTCTCACTGTTGGGACCACCACCATTCACGAAAACAAGGTTCCCATGTCTCCCGTTTGAATGGGCGGGTTGTCACAGACTTTGGGACATTTATTAATGCATTTATGCAAATTATCTGGATGAACGCCATCTTTATGAAGCCCTTGCAGCACTATTTGTATGAACATGTTGGGGCTTCAGAGTTGTGTCGTGCGCCACATATTTGTTAGAAAGCAACGACACTTCCAGGCCTATTGTTTTTTTTTGCTATGGTAGATTCATCGACTAGGGTGTGTGCCCTATTGAAAAACTTGGCGCACCTCCCATGCATGTACCAGTATTAATAATTCTCCCCCATTATCTTTATCTTCAAGGGCAGCTATAGCGCTAGGGCAGAGCGTGTAAGTACATACAGTATATGTGCCTGTTTATAGGTATTCAATAATACGTCATCTCAGCTGTCTTGAAAGCCAGATTATACGAGTTTACTGTAGGTATTTTACTTGTGGTCAGCCATAGTCTAGGATACACCTGTAATTCAGCCATAGTCTAGGATACCCCTGTAATTCAGCCATAGTCTAGGATACACCTGTAATTCAGCCATAGTCTAGGATACACCTGTAATTCAGCCATAGTCTAGGATACACCTGTAATTCAGCCATAATTTGCACCAATAGGAATTAACCTTTTAAAGCGGTTGTCTCTTAGAGACAACCTCTTCTCTAATGATAGCTGAAGGATGCAGTTTCGGCTCCTGGAGCCCACGATGATCAGCTGTTATTTTCAGGGGATACTCCATTCCGCCATACGAATGTAGAATTATATGGCAGCCATTCAAATGTCCAAGTCTACCAGATCAGGAGCCGCTCTAACTTAGTGCTTGCCTGCTCTGTTTCATGAAGGGGAGCAATGGACCCCCTTCTATGTAGTCCATATGCCATAATAGGGAATAAGACCTCTTGCATACAACCGAGTGCCACTCGAACTGTTTTTCACTGCATCCGAGTGGCACCCGATAGTTTAACTTCGGTGGGTAAATCTCTCCGATCTGTGGAAAGATAGAACATGTCCTATCTTTCCATGGATTATGGACGAGACTCAGGCGGCACACACAGTCATGTGCAAGAGCTAAAAGGATAGAGGTTGTCTTTTTAAGAATACCACTTTAGTGATAGGGATCAACAGGTAGTTTTATGGATCAAAAACTTTCATGGATCTAGTATCGGAACCTTTCTTTGTTTTTCTTTTTCTTTTTGCTTCTCAGGTTGAAACCAATGATATTGACAGTCACGTAGACAAACCTCATACACATTCCGTTGCCGTTACACAATGTAGATCTTGGAGCGACTGCTCAGTTAAGTGGATTAAGAAAGAACAATGTTTGGTGTTGATTTTATAATGTTGACCGTGAGCCCATTACATCAGATGACTTTTACATTTATATTAAGATTAAGTGTTCTTTGTAGCACAAGGTACTGTATAAAGCCATAGCACTCTCTCTTATACACTATAAACATTAACTCGCTGTGGTTATATATTAATTATTTATAGGTCAGCCTTTGACTACCTTAACCTGCTCATTGTGCCTATAGAGATTTTACAATAGTACTAGTATCACTCCACCCATCACTAGTGACTAAGGTTACTCTGAGGTGTGAGTATTCAGATGTCAGGTTTTTTCGGGTTGGGTTATTTTCTAACAATAAAATGTTTGAAGAATGTTGGTGTGGACTATCATGTGGACTGCAATTCTATATAAACATTTAGCCCATATTGACAGCTTTTGAAATAATGGGGCAGATTTCTTAATAATAGTTTAAAGATAGATAGCCTAAAGCTAGAAGTGTTAGGCCGGGTTCCCAGGTTAGCTTAAATGCTGCGGATTTTCCGCAACGGAATTCTGTACAGAAATTCTGCAGCATTTACAGTAGCAGCAAAGCGGATGAGATTCAGAAAATGTAATGCCACGATGCGGAAAAAAAACGCAGCGTAAACGTTAATAAATTGACCAGCGGTGCGAAATTTAATTCTGCAGCATGTCGATTTATGCTGCGTTTTTGTTGATTTTCCTTTGCGGGTTTTCCCCGTTGAATTCAATGGGGATACAAAACCCGCAACAGAACGCCAAGAGTTGCGATTACGCCGCAAAAATAGCAACTCCCGATAAAAAAATCATACACAGAACTCTCTCCTTCTTCATCCTGGCCAGCCTCCTGGGATGATGCTGCATCCCATGTGACCGCTGCAGCCAATCATACGCTGCAGCAGTCACATGGGCTGCAGCGTCATCCAGGGAGGCCAGACCGGACTGCGATGGAGGGACGTGTTGCCAAAACAACGACCTACGTATGTATTAGCGGTTTTATGAAAATAAGATACAAGGTAAATGGTTAAAGGGGTTTTCTGATTTCGGTAAATGAAGTTAATTCATTATAAAAAAAAAAGTTATACAATTTTCTAATCTACTTTGAGCATCAATTCCTCTCGGTTTTCAAGATCTTTGCTTGTTGTCATTGAACGGAGACCTTTATTGTTTACTTCCAGAGAATGAAAATCTATCCTTGTCATGTGATGATTACACAGTTGCACGGCTCGTTACAGTTTTATTACAGTTACCACAGCTTTCACTTGTAACAAGCCAGCATCTCTGTGATCATCAAATTACGGTATGTTCACACAGGGCAGATACGCTGCGTAATAGTACACACGTATCCGCCCTGGGAGCCGCAGGGAATTCCAGACGAAAAACCTCACCAAATTTGACCCGTATATACAGATCCGTAAAAAAAAGAGGGAGGCTGCAAATGATGTCCCCAACATGTTGCACAGTAACGCTTCCGTAAATACGGACGGTTTACGGATGCACTGATTTACGGAAGCACCCATAAGCTTCTATAGAAGAGTCCTTGCCGTAATTATGGACAAGAATAAGTCAGGTTCTATAATTTTTTCAGCACAGACACCCATCTGTAAAAATACGGAAAGGTGTCCATGGCCAATAGAAATGAATGGGTCCGTAATTACAGTCCGTAATTATGCATGAAATGTACGGTCATGTGTGTGGGGCCTTATAAAGGTTTTGTCTGGTTTTCAGAAAACCTTTTTAGGTTGTAGATTCCCAAACACTCTTTAAAGAGTTTTTTTTCCTACAAGGACAACCCCTGTCTATATATCCTACTGTTATATGGACATCATAAATGTGTGTCTCCCACTCAAAACCCTGCTAGGATCCAGAGTGGAGAGCATCTATAAAGTATTTGAACGGACGACAGTAATACTACATTTGGCCTGTAGTGGCCACTGCAGGGAAAATGAGCAGCCAACGGCAACTTCTCGGGTGTCTGACCAAGGGTTGTTCTTATTTGTGTCGGACAAAGGATCCTTGGGCCCACTAGACAAAATTACAACTTGAGCTCTCCCTCCATCTGTACACAACATGGGCACAAAACATAATATCAGTAAGACGTAAGAATATATATATATATATATATATATATATATATATATATATATATATATATATATATATATATATAAAAATATAAGAAATAGACTGTATTAGCAAGTGATTTGCACCAAAGTCAGCACCAAATAGGGTTGTCATCTGCTGGACTTTTGGGGCCCTGTTGTATCGAGGGACCATTATTGGGTGAGAGTCTGAGCCCAGCAGTGGGGGAGCCCAAATCTTTCTGTTTTAAGACAACCCCATTAAACAAGCGTATTGCATCGAGACCCTCTATTCATCTTTGGATTCTGATAATAGTATTAAATGGTGGAATTGTTATTTATACCAGTGTCTAATATATTTAATAAGGTGGTAATGTTTCACTTAAAAAGATTCTAAACTTTTTATAAAATCAAAAAGAGGAAATGACTTTGTAAAACTGTAATGACGGGGTAGGGAGACAGACAGGTGAGCGCTAATCTACCCGCCACTCATTCCATGCCTACTTGCACGGCCTGTCCTAGACGACGGCGTACAACTGGGCGACGGTCCCTACGCTCAATATGTGCACGACAGACAAACAGACAAGGGTACACAGAATCTAAGGGAAATGGGGCAGTTGCCCACGGCAACACCGTGAGAAACAAGAGTAGTGAACAAGCCGTGTCAAACCAGGAGTGTACGAGGTACCAAACGCAGAGCAGGAAAGTAGTCAGTAAAGCCAGGTTCAATATGAAGCAGAGGACAATAGTACAAGCATCAGCAGAGCCAGGAAACAGGCAGAATCACAGGCAAAGGAGGAGCAGGAAATGAAGGTATAAATAGACAGAGGGCGGGAGCTAGCTGCGTCTGGCCAGGCTGTGATAGGCTCTCCCACTTTACAGCCTCCAAGCCCGAGTGGTAGATGATCGAGTCTCTCTATCAGACTTAGGAGCAGGTGCAGACTGATTAACCACGGGCGTCGACACAGAAGCTGTGTCTGGCAGATCCTTTACAGTACCCCCCCTTTTATGAGGGGCCACTGGACCCCTTCTAGGTGGACCTGGCTTATTGGGGAACCGAAGATGGAACCTCCTGAGCAATACCCCAGCGTGAACATCCCGGGCGGGTACCCAAGTCCTCTCCTCAGGCCCGTATCCTGGAGGGAGCCTTGGACCATCCTGCTGTCCACAATCTTGGCCACCTCGAATTCTACCCCTTCAGGGGTGAGAACAGGGACTGGAGGTTTCCTCGAGGTAGCCAAAGATGGGGAGCAGCGTTTCAGGAGGGAGGCATGAAACACGTTGTGTATTCGAAAAGACCGAGGTAACTCCAGCCGGAAGGAGACAGGGTTAAGGACTTCAATGACCTTGTACGGCCCTATATACCGGGGAGCACATTTTTTGGACGGGACTTTAAGGCGCAAATTTTTTGAAGACAGCCACACCAGATCCCCGACCACAAACAAGGGGTTAGCAGAAAGTCTTCTATCTGCCTGAGTCTTTTGTATGCTCTAGGATGCCTCCAGGTTCTTCTGAACCTGGGCCCAGACTGTGCACAGTTCCCGATGAACGACATCTACCTCGGGATTGTTGGAACCACCAGGTGAAACGGAGGAGAACCGTGGATTAAACCCAAAATTACAGAAAAAGGGGGAGACCCCTGATGAGTTACTGACCTGGTTATTAAGGGAAAATTCGGCGAGGGAAATGAAGGAGACCCAATCATATTGACAGTCAGAGATAAAACACCTTAAATATTGTTCTCCAAAACAATGAAAAAATTGTACCCCTCTGTCAGAAACAATATTGACAGGAACCCCATGGAGACGCAAGATGTGTTTGACAAACAAGGTAGCTAACGTCTTAGCATTGGGTAGTTTCTTGAGGGGCACAAAGTGGCACATCTTACTGAAGCGGTCTACTACAACCCACACCACCGACTTGCCTTGAGATGGAGGCAGATCGGTGATAAAATCCATGGAGATATGGGTCCAAGGTCTCTGGGGAATGGGCAAAGAACATAGTAAGCCCACTGGTCGGGACCTGGGAGTCTTGGACCTAGCACAAATTTCACAAGCGGCGACGTAAGCCTTAACGTCTTTAGGCAACCCAGGCCACCAATAGTTTCTGGCAATGAGGTGCTTGGTACCCAGGATGCCTGGATGACCAGATAGTGCAGAGTCCTGATTTTCCCTGAGTACCCTTAGCCGGAATTGCAGGGGAACAAACAGCTTGTTCTCAGGAATGTTCCCGGGAGCTGAACCTTGATCAGCCGCAATTTCGGAGACTAAGTCAGAATCAACAGAGGAAATGATAATACCTGAGGGCAAAACACAAGCAGGATCTTCCTCCGAAGGAGGGCTGGCTATGAAACTACGCGACATGCATCAGCTTTAATATTTTTAGACCCAGCCCTATAGGTGACCAAAAAGTTGAATCTAGTAGAAAATAACGCCCATCGAGCTTGTCTCGGGTTTAGCCTCCGGGCAGATTCTAGGAAAACCAGATTCTTGTGGTCGGTAAGGACCGTTACCTGGTGCCTAGCCCCCTCCAAGAAGGGGCGCCACTCTTCAAATGCCCATTTAATGGCTAAGAGTTTGCGGTTGCCAATGTCATAGTTACTCTCAGTGGGCGAGAACTTCCTGGAGAAGTAGGCACAGGGACGGAGATGGGTGAGGGACCTGGTACCCTGGGACAAGACAGCACCAACTCCCACCTCGGAGGCGTCAACATCCACGATGAATCGCTCCATTTGGTTAGGCTGAATCAGCACTGGGGCCGAGATAAAGCACTTCTTAAGGATCTCAAAAGCCTGGACCGCCTCTGGAGGCCAGTGGAGGAGATCAGCACCTTTGCGAGTGAGATCCGTAAGAGGCTTAGCGATGACCGATAAGTTAGCAATAAATCTCCTGTAATAATTAGCAAACCCCAGGAAGCACTGTAACGCCTTCAGGGAGGCATGTTAGACCCATTCAGCCACAGCCTAAACCTTGGCAGGGTCCATGCGGAATTCATGAGGAGTGAGGATTTGACCCAAAAATGGTATCTCCTGCACCCCAAACACACATTTTTCGGTTTTAGCAAACAGTTTGTTTTCCAGAAGGACCTTGAGCACATTCCTGACATGCTCAATGTGGGAGGACCAGTCCTTGGAAAACACAAGTATGTCATCAAGGTACACTACAAGAAATACCCCCAGGTAGTCTCTTAAAATCTCATTTATGAAATTCTGGAAGACCGCCGGAGCATTACACAACCCAAAGGGCATGAGGAGGTATTCAAAATGACCTTCGGGCGTGTTAAACGAAGTCTTCCACTAATCCCCCTCTCTGATGCGGATAAGGTTATAAGCCCCCCGTAGATCAAACTTAGAGAACCATTGGGCCTCCTGAACCTGATTGAAGAGATCAGGAATCAAAGGAAGGGGATACTGGTTCCTTACAGTGACCTTATTCAAGTTTCGGTAATCGATGCACGGCCTAAGACCACCATCCTTCTTCCCTACGAAGAAGAAGCCCGCACCTACCGGAGAAGTAGAGGGGCGAATGTAACCCTTGGCCAGGTATTCCTGGATATACTCTCTCATGGCTTCACGTTCGGGACAAGAGAGATTAAATATCCTACCCTTAGGGAGCTTAGCTCCTGGTACCAAATCGATAGCGCAATCGTATTCTCTATGAGGAGGTAACACTTCGGAGGCCTTTTTAGAAAAAACATCAGCAAAGTCCTGAATAAACTCAGGTAGAGTGTTCACCTCCTCAGGGAGAGAAATAAAATTAACAGAAAAACATGACGTCATGCATTCATTACCCCATTTGGTAAGATCCCCAGTATTCCAGTTAAACGTGGGATTATGCATCTGCAACCAGGGAAGGCCTAAAATCAAATTGGACGATAATCCCTGCATCACCAGTACAGAGCACTGCTCCAAATGCATGGAGCCAACAAGGAGTTCAAAAACAGGTGTATGATGTGTAAAATAACCATTAGCAAGTGGAGTGGAGTTAATACCCACTACCGGGACAGGTTTAGGCAAATCAATCAATGGCATAACTAGAGACATAGCAAATTCCACAGACATAATATTAGCAGAAGACCCTGAATCCACGAAGGCACTGCCGGTAGCAGACCTACCCTCAAAAGAGACCTGAAAGGGAAGCAAGATCTTATTAGGTTTCATATTTACGGGAAATACCTGTGCGCCCAAGTGACATCCCCGATGCTCACTTAGGCGCTGAAGTTCTTCCGGCTACTTATTCTTACGCCTAGGACAGTTGTTCACTTGATGCTTGTCGTCCCCACAGTAGAAGCAGAGACCATTCTTCCTGCGGAGCTCTCTACGTTGTTGGGGAGACACGGAGGCACCGAGTTGCATTGGTTCATCCGAGTTTTCCGTGGAAGAACGAAGCAACGGAACCTTGGGAGCCATCATGGGGGAGCCAGAGGAGAAAGCACTAAAACGTTCAAGTCATCATTCCCTGAGACGTCGGTCAAGACGTACCGCTAAAGCCATAACCTGATCTAGAGAGTCAGAAGAGGGATAGCTAACTAACAGGTCTTTCAGGGCATTCGACAGACCCAATCTAAACTGGCACCTCAAGGTAGGGTCATTCCACCGAGAAGCTACACACCACTTCCTAAAGTCAGAACAGTACTCCTCAACGGGTCTCTTACCCTGACGTAAGGTCACCAGCTGACTCTCGGCAAAGGCAGTCTTGTCAGTCTCGTCATATATAAGACCGAGAGCAGAAAAAAAAAGATCAACAGAGGAAAGTTCAGGGGCGTCAGGAGCCAAGGAGAAGGCCCATTCTTGGGGCCCGTCCTGGAGCCGGGACATAATTATACCCACTCGCTGGCTCTCAGAACCTAAGGAGTAAGGCCTTAGACGGAAATAGAGCCTACAACTCTCCCGAAAGGAGAAAAAAGTATTCCGGTCCCCTGAGAACCGATCAGGCAACTTGAGGTGGGGTTCAAGAGGTGAGGTGGGGGGCACTACCAGGGTAGCAACAGGAGAGGGAGAGGCCCTGCATTTGCTGAGCCAGGGTCTAAAGGGGGTCCATAGTTGTGTCAGGGACCAGGGTAGAAAAGGTATATGGGCCTGTGATTATGTAATGACGGGGTAGGGAGACACCCGCCACTCAGTCCCTGCCTACTTGCACGACCCGTCCTAGGCGACGGCGTACAACTGGGCGACGGTCCCTACGCTCAATATGGGCACGACAGACAAACAGACAAGGGTACACAGAATCTAAGGGAAATGGGGCAGTTGCCCACGGCAACACCGTGAGCAACAAGAGTAGTGAACAAGCCGAGTCAAACCAGGAGTGTACGAGGTACTAAACGCAGAGCAGGAGAGTAGTCAGTAAAGCCAGGTTCAATATGAAGCAGAGTACAATAGTACAAGCAGCAGCAGAGCCAGGAAACAGGCAGAATCACAGGCAAAGGAGGAGCAGGAAATGAAGGTATAAATAGACAGAGGGCGGGAGCTAGCTCCGTCTGGCCAGGCTGTGATAGGCTCTCCCACTCCTCAGCCTCCAAGCCCGAGTGGTAGATGATCGAGTCACTCTATCAGATTTAGGAGCAGGCGCAGACTGATTAACCACGGGCGTCGACACAGAAGCTGTGTCTGGCAGATCCTTTACAAAAACAAATTTGTTTCCGAGATCTGTGAGTGCAGCGATCCATGTACACAATTGATGTTTTCATTCTAGATACCACAGCTACATCCAGGGACGTATAAAGATATCTACTGTAACTGTTTGTTTTACTTATATTTTTAGAAAAAAAATATGTGCGAGCTCCCTAAATCTCGTATAATTGTCTATAAATATATCTTGTGCAAAACTTTGTACTGACACGTGTACATATATGATGTCCCCGATATCATGTCCTGCTGCTGCTTGTACCTCCAGCTTTAAATTGTAATCTGTGGTGGAGTACAACAGCAAGTGGCCAATTTCCCTGCACCGCCACCACAGGGGAAATGAAGCATTGCGCAGTTAGTTCCTATTGAAATCAATGGACTGTATAAGTAATGCAGAGATACGTTGGGTCCTCCAGAGCAAGAGATGCTCTTTGTGGTCGCTCTCTGCTCTGGCTTATAGATGAGAGCTCTAAATGGGGAATCCCACTCTACTAACTCAGAATTCTATAATAGGGTATGCCAGACAATCCTTTAATGGTCTATTTCTTTTTCTCCATATTGCAGTAAACAGATGAGCAAGTAAAAATCAACTGTATCTCTGGATATAGCACAACTGAGTATAATAATTACCCCGAATTGTCATGATGTGACAAGATGCTATCTGTGGTTTTGCATAGGTCACTACACAAACTAAACAGCCCCTAATAGGTATATAACAAGCTCAGCTCTGATACATCGTATCCAATTCTACACAATTCTGGTTACAAATATGCTGATCCTGTAAATGGGCCTGTAGAAGTTGTCGCTCTTTGGTTAAGATACCGTTTAACCTAAATTCACTCATAGTTTACTGGCTACCAATCAGCTGATCACACCAAAAACACAAAGGGGTAAATTTATCCATTGATTTGTGCCAGTATTATGGCATAAAAAAGCCGCAAATGATGGCGTGCGATATAATTAGTCTCTTCTCTTTTCAAAAGTGTTGAGAAAATTGGGTGGGGTTTATCAGGAGACCAACAGCGGTCCGACAAATTTTATTACGTTTAAAGCTAGAAAATGTCACAAAAAGAGGCGCAAATCTATGTATGCTCATACCCGGCGTAGATTCCCTTTTCTAGCTTCAGGACTGCCCAAGATGTGACAAATTTTCTTAATAAATTTGGCGCATTTTACTTTAACATAATTCAGATTAAGACTGACATATGAAACGTGTTAATAAATCTTAGACAATGAATAATTTCAGGCAATGATTGGTGGCAACATTCCAACATGACCGATCGCACTTTTGGCACACATTTTAAAATGATCATTGGCCGAAATGGTCCTGTAACATGTATGGCCAGCTTTAAAGTGCATTATCGAGTAGAACCGTTTTTGCGCCATACTATGTTTCCATGAACCTCAATATTATGAACAGGGGGAACTTGTATTGTAGTGAGCTTTCCACAGGAACCATAACCTATAGCCATGCCCATGTTCACGTTTTTTGATATTCTGATACAGGGCCGCCATCAGGGCAGTACAGATAGTACTCCTGTCAGAGGCCCGAGCTAAACAGGGACCTGCCGCGATCGCTGGAGGTGTAGCTATATGGGTTACAGCGGTTGCAATTGTGACCGGGCTCCGTAGCCAGTGGGGCCCGCGTCCCGCCGCACTACGTCTGTTAAAAGTTACTATAGTAACTGTGTCCTATGTAATAAACTACACATGCCCCTGTTACTATAGTAACAGTAATCTTACCCTCCTCGTTCCCAGCGCTGCGGAGGTCCTGATGTCTTTGGCATCATGACTTCGCGACGCTGGACGGCGTCAGGACCTCCACTGCGCCCAGAGCTGACCAAGAGAAGAGTAAGTATAATGTTACTGTCTGCTGTGGCCCTGTATCTAAGCCTACCATGTGGTAGGCTTAGATACAGGGCCCATCAGACAGGATCACACATAATGTGATCCTTCTGCTGGGCCCTGTAACTTAGCCTACCTTGTGGCAGGCTTAGATACAGGGTCCAACAGGCAGTATCACACATGGGCTCTGTATCTAAGCCTACCACATGGTACTGTTAGATACGGGGCCCCAGCAGACAGGATAACACATTGGCTCTGTATCTAAGCCTACCGCCTGGTAGGCTGAGATACATGGCCCATGTGTGAGCCTGTCTGATGGGTCCTGTATCTAAGCCTACCACATGGTAGGCTTAGATACAGGGCCCATGTGTGATCCTGTCTGATGGGCCATGTATCTAAGCCTACAACATAGTAGTCTTAGATACATAGCCCATGTGGGATCCTGTCTGATGGGCCCTGTATCTGTGGTAGGCTTAGATACAAGGTCCCAGCAGACAGTAATCTAATACTATATAAGTTTACTGTCTACTGGGGCCCTGTATTTAAGCCTACCATGTGGTATGCTTAGATACAGGATCCTCTCTGCTGGGCTCTGTATCTATGCCTACCTTGTGGTAGGCTTAGATACATGGTACAACAGAAAGTGTCACACATGGGCCCTGTATCTAAGCCTACCACATGTTCTACTAATTATTATTTTTTGTGTGTTTGTGCTTTTTTTTTAGAGGTTCGGTTCTTGAACTACGTTGGATTCGAGTACTACTTCGATGACTGCTTTTTTTCTTTTCAATAAAATGGTTAATGAGGGTTATGTGTGTTTTTTTTAATAGAAATAAAATATTTTTTCTATGTTTTTGTATTTTTTTAAACTTTATTACTACCAGCTTAGTAATGGCTGCTGGCTGATTGACAGCGTCCATTACTAAGGTGGGGCTTAGTGTTTAGCCGGTGCAGAGGCTAACACTAACCCCCATTATTACCCCTATACCCTCTGCCACCAGGGGAACCGGGAAGACCCGGGTGCGATCTAATAACCGACCAACCATAGAGATGGTCGGGCACTGGGGCAGCCGCAGGCCGGTATTAGACAAACACAAAAACCGTGGACCTTTCATCCCTGGTAATGCTAGCCTGCTGCTGCTGTGTTGTGTCTGGCTGGTCATGAAATATGGGGGGGGGGGGGGGGGGGATCCACGTCATAAAAAAATAATAATAATAATAATTGGAAAACCCCTATTTTTTTTATAACCAGCCAGAAACAACATATTTTGTATCAGGGCAAAAATATGTTTGCCGTGTGCTGCACTCGCATGGAAAAGAGAAAGTCCGCAAGGGGAGCCATTCATTCTGCTCTCAATTACAAGATATTCTTGACTGGTCGAGTGGTAAGTGATAACCAGCACTAATATATGTATGTATGTATGTATGTATGTATGTATGTATGTATGTATGTATGTATGTAAGCCGGTCAAGGCTTGACAAAGATCCCATAGAGCCGGATCGAAACGTTGCCTCCTGGGGTGAATAAACACACCACTTTTTTTCACCAATTTCCTTGGAGTGCTGCCTCCTCATTTTTTTGGGATTTCATCAACAAGGGTTCCTAGCCTCAACCTTGGAGGCCTGCACCCACTGCTGTTGCTGTGCTGCTTTATTCTTTTTCTCATTCTGTATGTATGTATGTATGTATATATATATATATTCACACACTGTATATGAGAAGGAGTAGGTGAGAGGTGGTTGATGTTGTTCTTTATGATTAAAGGGAGTCTGTCACCAGATTTATAAAGCATTGACAGACAACCTGATTTCAGGGGTCTGACACTTATCAATATGGTGTAGTTTTCGTAGAATTACTGTTGACCAGCTGCAGTACAAGCTGAGTGCATCATGCTCCCCCTGCTGTCGATTGACAACTTTCTCCCTATTACTATGCAGAGAAGAAAGCTGTCAATCAGCGGCGGCGGGTGGGATTCTCCCGCATATAGTGAATATGGAAGACTCCAGAATTAGCGCGTGTACATCATTAGGAGGACTCCTGGCTCGGCTCACGCTGAACCTGATAAACTATGAAAACTACACCATATTGACAAGTCACACATCAATGAAATCATGGTTTCTGGCACTACTAGGATAGGGCAGCATAAACATGGTGACAGAGTCCATTTAAATTAGGTTCAATTGGGCTAGAACTTTAAAAATAAAGCTAATTGTATTTGTGTTTACTGTTCATACTGTGCCGTTCCCACACCGCCAACACCCTTACTTATTGCGGCGGTAACTGGCTGCCACAATCACATGACATGAACACATCACGCCATTGTGTACGCAAGGTAAACAGGGATGACCGGGAATAGGCGGGTACCTGCAGTGCGGGAATGACACAAAATTACTAAGATAAGTACATTACAATTTCATCTATTTTCAACCTAAAGTCCTATTAAACTAATTTCAATATCTCAGAAAACCCCTTTGACAACCTTCCCCAGTGGTCGCGGCTTACTATGCTTCCCGCTGACCATTCGTCTTACTTCAATCCCTTTAAAGGCTCAAACGGTAAACGCCCAGGGGCCCTGACCAATCTCACTGTATGAGGCCCTGATGGCGGCCCTGCTCTGATACTCTGATTTCCTACCATATACTGATATAAACAGAAGGTGTGGGCATCCTATGTATAGTGCCAGGGTATCCTTTGACTCCATGCATATAATAAATAATTTTGATAAATCTATCAGTAAAATCAACCAATGTACACAAAGGCAGACTGACCTTAGTCAAATATTAATTCATCACTTAAGCAATATTTTGTTGGACGTTAATAAACCCAATAACCTGAACTTTGCCTGTGGGACAATATCTTTATTGAGCAACCATGGGACATTTTATCATGTATAATATTTGCTGCAGGGTTTGCCCATGCTTATTGCTTTACTAAAAAACAACAGTATGATACTACATTGATTATAATACATCTAGCAGTATAAACACTACTGTATTAAAACATCTGTGTGATTGCCAACTATTGATTGACCTCAAAGGATTAGAGTTAATAAATTATCTAGAAAGAAGACTTTGGACTTTATTTCGTGTGTGGAAATTTACCTGTGTTTAAAAGAGATGCCAGGTGAGATATAGACTGGCATGATATACTAGGACAGCAGTAATACTACCTGGCATCTGGGTCATCGAGAACAGAGTTTTATAAAAATCCATTCGTCTTTAGGGTATATTCACACGTGGCAGATGTGTTGCAGACATTTCTACAATTATAAAATCCATCCTATACATCTTTATGGGGTTGTTTCTGCAGCATGTGCGAGGATTGCTGCAAGCCACATTCAGATGAATAGGATAGTCGCAAAAAAATTCTGAAATAAATCTGTCGCATGTGAACTTACCATTAGGTATTTGTAACAAGATGTTATTCTTAGATAAAAGTTTTGACGGACAATAAATCATTTTGCTGTTGTTTCAGGATGTCATTTGATGGATAGAGAAATTTGATCAAAAGGGCTTGTTTACTTAGCCGTGATTTTGGATTATATTTTTTGCTAAAAGTCTAAATGGATACCAGTACAGAAAAGTAAGTGCACCTTTTCCCTATTTATGAGGTAACAAACACTGGGAAAAAATATTGTTTTAATGAGATCTTGAAAGCAAGGCCTTGTCTCTCCAACCATTCCCACACCACCATACTTTGATGGCTGCCACACCACCGGTAAAATTTGCTTAAAGGGAAACTGTCACCTGCCAAAAAACTGCAGCTGACATCTCAGCAGGCACCTCACAGATTCTGACGCTTTTCATTTTTTTCTTCTAGCCCCCACCGTTCCTGAGATATCGGTGCCGTTAGTTCTGGTGTCCGATATGCAAATGGAGCCTCAAAGTGGGCGGGTAACACCTGTTACTTGATAAGGGGTAACCGCCCACTTGACAGTCAACGGCCTCTTTTGCATATTGGATACCAAAACTAACGGCCCCGATATCTCAGGAACGGTGGGGGCTAGAATAAAAAAATAAAAAGCACCAGAATCTATGAGGCGCCTGCAATCTAACGGAGATGTCAACCTCAGTTTTTTGGGCAGATGACAGGTTTTCTTTAAATGCCCTACTTCAGTGCCGGATTCTAAAGGCTATTTTCCTCTGCATACTGCAGGAACAGAAGTGTTTGTGGGGCTTGCATTACCAGAAATATTTTATATCCCACACGATCCACCTTGACCTCTTGCTAGGAATCTGTCCAAAACCATTGACGTGCTGCCTGCAAGTTCTGGACTTGTAGAGTAAAATCAGTGGGGAGTCAATGTGACAGCCCTAGACAAAGGTTTCTAAGGCCCAACAGAGCAAATGATCCTGAGGGGCCCACTCCACATCTCTACAGAACATGTGCCCGCTCACATTTAATTGCATTGTAATCCTTTGATGTTATCATTGTATATATATATCATCAATAAGATCTTATAGGTTATATGTGAGTCAATCCCATAAAAAATAGACCCCAGTGACAAGTGATTCGTGCTAATTCAGCTCCAACTGGAGTTGTCTTCTGCTAGACCTATGGGGCCCATTATTGTATCAGAGCCTGGCCCCTGCGGAGAATTCTCTGGTACTCTGGTGTGTCAGTAAAATGACAGCAGAAGAGGAAAATGAAAATGTTGACTTTTGATGAACAACAGGAGAGCAGAACGAAAACAAAAAGGAAACGTGGTGCCATGGATTACGTGTTCTCCTCTCTAATATCACTTGACCCTGTTTTTAAAAAGTGTAACCACTTGCGACATGTGACATAATAGTTTGTCACATCCACCAAGTATATTACAGCCGACACCTCACAGCAATAGCCAGGATTCAGGATAACTCTTTAACCATTTTACCATTTCACCTCTTAAAAGTATTGTAAACAATTTTTTTTAAATCGAATTGGCATCGTTGTGTCATTATAAGTCCTAACTATTCTAATTTAACGTTATTGAACGCGCATGGTGGACGCCATAAAAATGACAAATTCAAAAAAAAGAGAGAATTGCTGTTTTTTGGTCACCTTGGCTCCTAAAATAAATTTAACAAAAAGTGATCAAAAAGTCGAATGTATCCTAAATTAGTACCAATAAAAACGAAAGCTCGCCCTGCAGAAAAAAATGCCCTTACTCCACTCAATTGATGAAAAAATGAAAACGCTATGTCTCTTTCTTTGCATTAGTAGTAGAACATAAAAAAACAAACAATATCAATTTGGTATCGCAATAATCATATTGACCCGCACAATAAAGTTAACATGTCGTTTATAACTGCACAGTGAATGCCAAAAGAGAAAACCTGAAAAACAACGTATAAATCTCTATTTTTTTCCCCATTCCAGCCCACAAAGATTTATTTTTTTCATTTCCCAGTGTATTATACGGTACACAAAATAGTACTATTTAAAACTGCAACTTGTCCTGCAAAAAACAAGCCCTAATAGGTAATTTTTTGGAATGTGGGGAGGAAAACATTTTTAAATGAAAAGCCGAAAAATGGCTGCGGCGCCAAGAGGTTAACAAACAGCTACAGAGGTTATGGAGAAACAAAATGTGAGTGTGAACCAGGACAAATTCTTTCAATCCCGCTTCCACAAAACAATTAAAAAACTGATTTTAAGCCCTTTCCGAACCAAGACGCATCGGTACGTCCTGGCTGACAACTGTCATCCTGTCAAAGGACAAGGTGACAGAACTGTACCATCAACTGTTTATGACAGTTGATCGGCACAGTAAGATGGCAGGGGACCAATTACAGTGGTCCCCTGCTGGCGATCGCTGTGATTGGTCAGTCACAGCAGACTGACCAATCACAGCTCCTTGAGAACGTGTATGTGATGGAGCTGGCTAAGAAGCTGAGCCAGCGCCATAACCGCCGGGTGTCGGCTGTATATTACTGCGACACCCCGCTGTAACGGCCAGGACCGGAACTAGGCTCCGATCCAGCCGATTAACCCCTTAGATGCAGTGATTAAAAGCGATTACTTCATTTAGGTGGTTTCTAGCCTATCGGCACCCCAGATGGTTGCCATGGCCGCGGGTGTCAGCTGTTTGTCACAGCTGACATCCTGCTCTAATGGCCAAGACCGGAGATAGGCTCCGATCCGGCCGATTAACCCCTTAGATGCAGCGATCAAAAGCAATTGGTGCATTTAGGTGTCATCTAGGGTGCATCTAATGGCAACCATCGTTACCCGCGGGGGTGCCAATGGTTGCTATGGCAACTGGAGGCCTAACAATGTCCTCCTAGTATGGAAGCCTATTAGGCCTTGCCGGGAGCTCTAAAACAATACAATGGCAGGGTTTTTGAAAATAGATCCTTCATCAACTGTAGGACAAGAGGTGTTGTGTACCTTATTACCTGTATATGTAACCTCCAATACGTAGGTAAAACCAAAAAGGAATTTAGGAGACGCATTAGGGACCATGTGTGGGACATCTTGAGGTAAGATGATACTCCTGTGGCTCGGCATGTGTGAATCACATCAGGGGGACCACACAGTGATTGGGTTCCAAGGAATAGAACTCATATAACCATCAGGAAGGGGTGGCAACTGGAACCAACATATTCTACAAAAAGAGGCCCAAAGGATATTTAGGATCTAAACCACTAAGCCATTGGGTTTAAATGAACATATTTCATACACATGCTTCCTATAACAATTCGATCATCCTCCTTATTTTCCCAGCCATGCCTCTATCTAAGCATAAGACAGGGTGTTCTACACATTTCCATCTCTGTCCTATTAATCGCTTTGCTGTAGTTCCTTTTTTGGTATTTCATCTGTATACTTATTGGCCCAGATATTCACTGTAGTCCACTATGGACTCGCTTCTATGCCATCAAATTAGATTTGTTGGGGCTATTTTATTCTCTTGGCTGCTTCTCTCCAATATCTTATACTTTTCCCTTTGATGTTTTGCCGATATTCAATAATATGGCTGCTTTGGTTCCCTCGGTTACTACCTACACTTTTTGGGTCCAGTTTCCTGATTGCCGCTTCTAGGATAGGGGGTGGGCACGGATCATGGACGTCAGACATGACATCTCATATGGTGATTGGTGGCCAGCCCCGATGACGCCGACTCAGTGGGCGTGACCAAGTCTTTTTAGACTCTGCGTTCTTCTGGCATGTGCGGCCACATACCAGATACCAATCTGTTTCAATCCTGTGCTCTAGTAAACCTGAGTGATTAGCCTGATACTAGCAATTCTGGCAAATAGGCCATTTTTAATGTTACCCTAGTAAAAAATCGTTGTTTCAGGCAGTATCTTTTTAGTCACTACCCTTCCCAAAACAGAATAAAAAAAGGGATCTAAAAGTTGCATGCACCTGCAAAAAACAAGCCCTCCCACAGGTTTTTTGACAGAGAAATAAAAAAGTTATTGCTCTCAGAATATGGCGAAAAATAAATTATTTGAAACAAAAGTGATTTTATTGTGCAGACGTTGCAAAGCATAAAAAAACTATATACATTTGGTATCGCCATGATCGTATCGACCCGCAGAATAAATTAAAATGGTTATTTATAGCGCATGGTGAACGCCGTAAGAAAAAAGAATAAAAAACATTTGCAGAATTGCTGGTTTTTGGTCACCTTGCTTGCCAAAAAATTAAATAAAAAGTGATCAAAAAATCCCATGTACCCCAAAATGGTACCAATGAAAACTACAGATTGTCCCGCAACAAATAAGCCCTCACACAGCTCTGATGGAGAAAAAATAAAAAAGATCTGTCTCTCAGAATATGTCGATTCAAAATGTGCAGAGAGTTCCAAAAGCGGATATGATTTTTTATTTATCAGTTCGACACTAGCGACACATCTGTGGATTATTTATTTACCGCATTATTATATCCTCTTATTATGCCCTGAGGTAGTCCGCACAGATTACATATGTCCCCCACATCATAAACTGAAATACCAGCAAAACCCCAAACAAAACTACCACTAAACAAAATCTGCGCTCCAAAAGCCAAATGGCGCTCCCTCCCTTCAGAGCCCTGCAGCGTGCCCAAACAGCGGTTTACGTCCACATATATGGCATCGTCATACCCGGGAGAACCCGCTTAACAGATTGAGGTATTTGTTCTTCAGTGGTATGAACTGGGCACAACATATTGTGCACTAAAATGGCATATACCTGTGGAAAATTGCAATTTTCACTTTGCACCATCCACTGAGCATTCATTTCTAATAAAATAAAAAAAAAACCTGTGTGGTAAAAATGCTCACTACACCCGTTAAAAAATGCCTTGAGGTGTACAGTTTCCAAAATAGGGGTCAATACTTGGGGGTTTGTTTTACCATTTGACCCCAGAGCCCTGCAATTGTGGGCCAATGCTGCGAAAATCACCAAAATAGACCTCAGAGGCGCATTTGCTCTTTCACTCATAAGTCCTGTCATATGTCCAGGCAAATGATAAATGCCTTGAGGGGTATAGTTTCCAAAATGGGGTCACTGCTCAGTGTTTTACACTCTACACTGGTACCTCAGGGGCTCTGCAAACACGGCATGGCGCTCTTACACCAGTCCAGCAAAGTATGCGGTATAAAAGCCAAATGGCGCTCCTTCTATTTTGAGCTTTGCCATGTGCCCAAACAGCAGTTTAGGGCCACACATGGGGTATTGCCACACTCGGGAGAAATTGGGTAACAAATTGAGTGTTGTTTTTTCTCCTATTACCCCTTGTGAAAATAAAAAGTTGGGCGCAAAACTACATATTTTTTGAAAAAAATTATTTTTCATTTTCACTGCCTAATTCTAATACAATCTATGAAACACCTGCGGGATCAAAATGCTCACAACATCCCTAGATGAATGCCCTGAGGGGTATAGTTTCCAAAATGGAGTCAGTTCTCAGCGGTTTCTACTGTACTGGTACCTCAGGGGCTCTGCAAATCCGACATCGCGCCCAAAAAACAATCAAGCAAAATCTGCATGCCAAGTAGCACTCCTGCTTTTCTGAGCCCTGCCGTGTGTCCAAACAGCAGTTTATTACCACATGTGGGGTATTGCCGTACTCAGGAGAAATTGTTTTACAATTGTTGGGGTGCTTTTTCTCCTTTATTCCTTGTCAAAATAAAAAAAATTCAACCTTTTAGTGGAAAGAATGTACAGGGTGGGCCATTTATATGGATACACCTAAATAAAATGGGAATGGTTGGTGATATTAAAGGGATCCTGTCATCAACATCTTACCTGTTAAACTCACCTGACCCCTCAATGGCCGCAGCTGTCCAGAGTTCGTTCCTGTTCTCTTCTTTCTTTGAAGTCCTCTGTCAGTAAATATAGTCGTTTAAACTTTTCCCGCCTTTTATGGTAATTATTTTTCCCTCTGGGATGCAGCTTCTTAACCACGCCCACTGCCACCACCTGTCCGGCCCTGACTGACTAAGGAGCTGTCAATCAAAAAGAAGGAGGTGGAGTCCACTCTGAGATGCTGGAGGAATGAAAATCTGACTCTTTTCAGATGAAGATTTGACTCTTTTCTGCTCATTTGCATACGGCGTGGGACCACTGAAAAACGGAATACTAAAGCTACAGAGCTTACTTAGAACATATTTATAGCTTAGATGACAATGATTTTTCACCCACTTTCACCAGGTATTGCTGGCTTTATAGCTAAAATGCTGGTGACAGGATCCCTTTAACTTCCTGTTTGTGGCACATTAGTATATGGGAGGGGGAAAACTTTTCAAGCTGGGTGTTGACCATGGTGGTGTTGACCATGGTGGCCATTTTGAAGTCGGCCATTTTGTATCCAACTTTAGTTTTTTCAATGGGAAGAGGGTCATGTGACACATCAAACTTATCGAGAATTTCACAAGAAAAACAATGGTGTGCTTGGTTTTAACGTTACTTTATTCTTTCATGAGTTATTTACAAGTTTCTGACCACTTATAAAATGTGTTCAAAGTGCTGCCCATTGTGTTGGATTGTCAATGCAACCCTCTTCTCCCACTCTTCACACACTGATAGCAACACCGCAGAAGAAATGCTAGCACAGGCTTCCAGTATCCGTAGTTTCAGTTGCTGCACATCTCGTATCTTCACAGCATAGACAATTGCCTTCAGATGACCCCAAAGATAAAAGTCTAAGGGGGTCAGATCGGCCGATTAAGTAGATCATAGGCCCTGGGCTATTCCTCAAATTGGCCCCACCGCCCTGTCCACTGTGTCTATAGTCAAACCCACCTTTCTGAGTGAGCATTGACAAATGTGTGTTTCGATTCCCCTCGTCAAATGGCTGTGTTGCTAAATACTGATAGTCTTCAACCATCTCTGACAGTATCAAACTTTGTAGGGACACATCCTCCTGACAATGGGAATAGTCACAGCCATTTGTCTACTAGTCCTGGACTACACAAGGACTTTTTTGGGGAATAGTGTTACACACTGCCCCCTGTAGATAGTGACAGTGCCCTCTGTAGATAGTGCCAGAAAGCCCCTCATAGATAGTGACAAAGTACCACACACCCCTTGTTGATAGTGCCCCTTGTAGATAGTGCCACACACCCCCTATAGATAGTGCCACACACCCCCTGTAGATAGTGCCACAAACCCCTTTAGATAGTGTCACACATGCCACTGTAGATAATGTCACAATGTTCCCTATAGATAGTGCCACGCATCCCCTTGTAGATAGCACCACACCCCTGTGGATAGCGCCATACAGTACCCTGTAGAAAGTGCCACACTCACATGTCCCCGTTTCCGCGCCATCCTCTCCTCCAGCGATGTAGGCCTGGTCTCTTCTGATCATGCCTCATCGCACTACCTGCATCACAAAAAAGCGCCCAATGGTTTCCTTACCTCGTCAGCGTTGTCAGTTGTATCTGCGTCCAAAAGAAGCATAAACAAATGAGTTCTATAGTGGCTTTATTCTTATGGTGGCCATGGGCCCCCCTCCCGGGAGCCTCAGGCTCCGGGTGGCCACCCTAGATGGACCTATGGGGATCCGCTATTGATGGTGTCATATAAATACAGACAGTCAAGTATGCTTTTTTTATGTATATAATCCATTGAACTGTGTTTCTTCTGTAAAGGTTTGCATTCAAATATTAATCAAAATTCCATAATATTGACATTTTCCAAGGTTGATCCTGCGCACAAGGAAACATTTCCGAAAGAAAATATAAAATGATTTTTGAAAAAAAAAAGTAAAAAAAACCCAACTCATGACATTTTCACAAATATACACCCAAAACCTCAAGATCTATAGACGACTGTATTTACAGCTGGGAAACGAAACAAGACGGATCCTCACAAAAAATTACTCCTGTGCGTCAGCAATAAAGAGTCCCCTAGGTGGCGATTGACTGTCAGAACTTCATGAGACATATGAAGTAATTGATCACTTCTGAGAACTATCTCTCCGCGCTTCACAAACACAATTTAGAAAGAAATCATTAAAGCCATTTATACGCAGCTGTGTTTGGCACCACCATGCTGGGACACAACATATTCCGTCTAAGCACGCAGCGATAGCACTGCCTACCATCGCGCTGCAAAAATAATTAGTTTAAGTCATTTCTTAAACAGCTCACGGTCATTTATAGACTTTGCAATAATTCAAAGACACGTCAAACCCGCCGAGCTGCTGATATAAATTATTTAAATGAGTATAAAGTGTAAGCAGAAGCTAGATATAAAAGGCTGAGCGGTACAGAAAAGTAAACACAGTCTTACACAGATGAATATTTTATCATGGTCAGATAGTAAAACCTATTTAAAATGAAAATTGGAGTATTGTAGGGTTCTAAGCTGGTTGTTCTTGCACTCCTAGGCGACGCACCCAGTGGTTCGACCAGTCTGTGATAAGCCCAGTAACCTTACTAATATATTCCAATGTAAAATAATAGTGAGTAGAAAAAGTCCTCATTAAAAGTACAGTTTATTAACATGCCTGTAATTAGCAGGATCGTAGCTAGGGAGTGCTGTGTGCCGGGGCGAGCCAACAAGACACTCTGCCTTGGCCTGGGTAGTTATATTTAGGGCTAGGGCAGCAAACCGGGGGGAAGCCCAGCGACCACAATGGTAATAAAGTCTTTATAGATGTAGGCGCACAGTTTAAGGCCTTCTTCACACAGCGCTAAAAAAAAACGACCTGTAAAAACGTCAAAAATTTTTGAGTTGGTGCCATTTACCACAGCAATGGATGTTGCGTAGGAGAGTGTTATACCGAGTCCTAGAGATTTATTTATTACATTTCGTTCCTGAGCAATCCGGTAGGATGACTTTTCGTTCTCTTTACATTATGCATTTTGGGGTACCCTCCTAGATATATTGTCATTTTTTATATCTAAGTTTCTTATATACTGTAGATCAGAACATGTTGACAAATCTGTTTCGACTTGTGATAGAACTAAGTGTATTCTTTCTAATCCTCAGGCTATTTGATTGGAAATAGTGGACATGTATGTCCCGATTAATACATTAATATACAGTACATTATATATGATTTATAACATACTATTTATGGTGATGTTCTACTTGTACTCACTTATCTCTTATGTCTGTATAATCTTTGGATAACGCTGATTTTTGATGTGAATTTATTTTGCATATTACTATGTGACATAAAAATGATTATTACTATTATTTCTTTTCTGTTCTGTTTTATATAGAATTATCTGATGAAGGCCTAATGTGGACGAAAACGTTCATATATGAGTGGATTGCATAATAAAAATATATTTACTTCACCATAAACCTGAGTGCCAAGTTCTTACATTATATTATATTCTTTACAGTTACTGGAGCATTTTTACCAAATTTTACTGTTTCCATCATAACAGTAATGTAACTATAGGGAGTGTCGAGGTTTTAATTGCCAAATCTTAATACCCTTGGGAGTTACCTGTCCTGAGAGCACACCCAGACCATAATTGTCACATGACGGTTGGGTGGGTTCTAGTATAAATCTTGGTTTGGGGTTCAGGGGCTTCAAACCAAACATGTATCCAAAAAACTAAACATCAATGAATAATCTCTCCGGGATTATTTTGCGGTCATAAAGTGCATAGAAATGAATTATCTAATAATAAACAATATTCTAGACCAAATGTAAAAAAAACTGTTCATCTTTATTAGTTAATGAAACACAAAGTAAAAAACATCTTTAAAAAAGAAAAAAAAAAAAAAAAAGAACTAGTTGACAGTGACAATTTTCTTAGTTACATAGTTGGTACGGTTAAAAAAAGACGTGTCCATCAAGTTCAATCAAGAAATTGGAGAGGATGTGGATGAAGGAAAGGGGTATGGGTAAACTTTAGAGTATTGTTTTACCCTTATTGATCCAGGGGAAGGTAAGAAATCCATAAGGCATAAACCGATCAGCCCTAAAAAGGAAAGCATTTTTTTTTTCTAAACCCAGGGCATACTTTTTATGAACTGGTGCCCAGGACTGAACTGCATATTCCAGATGAGGTCGCACTAATGCTGTTCCGTGAGTCCGTGCCTCTTTCAGTACACAACAGTATTCTGATGGCTTTAGATGCAGCTGATTGACATTGCATTTAGTTTATGATCTACAAGTACACCCAGATCTCAATAAGTGACTCTACTTCGTAGAACATATGGTGCATGAGGATCATTAGCACACAGATACAAAACTTTACATTTCTCCACACTGAATCTCACTTGCCAAGTGGATGCCCAAACCCAGTGCTATTAATCCAGTATTTATTTTACATGTTTTGGGGATGTTTATGTGGGATGTTTTTTTTTAAGTTGTGGCAGAAACATTTATGTCCGTAAAGGATATATATGCCATTGCAGGTATAAAATAAAATGCTAGCTGGAAGGTAACATTTTTGAATTTTAAGTATTTAAGCATCAGCTATATTTTCTTTTATTTCTAGACATTTTGTTACCAGAGGGTGTAAACTTACTACACGATTCATGTAATATATCATTAAAAACTCCCTATTTAACTTCAGCAGCCCTATTTACCATTGCATGACCCCAGCCCACACGCTCTTCCCTTAGTTGATTGAATTTTGCTTTCCTAAAATTCCAGGTTTTCGTTGCTCCACTTCATTCTGTTTTATTGAATATTATGTTAGAACTTACCATATTGTGGTCACTACTGCCCAGGTGCCCCCAGACCTCCACATCTGATATTGTGTCTGGTCTATTAGAGAAGACCAGATCCGGCACATTATCTCCTCTGGTTGGTGTATCTAAATAATTGTCTTGAATTGTGTATAAAAACGTCACATCACAGGGAGGGGGTAAGTATAAAAGTTTTTTGTTTTTTTCAGCGCTGCATTCCGAAATTCTGTCCGAAAAACCGCACCAGAATGCGGTGTGTTTTTACGTATTGTAATGGGCTGCAGGTTGGATACGCGGCGTCGTTTTTTACGCAGCGTATCCGACCCGTGGGAACCCGGCCTAATATCAGCCAAACAGTGATATTTACTAGGGTGTACCAGCTCAGGACAACCTCCCTGGCTCTTTCCCACTAACCCTTCTTTTAGCTGCCCAGCTACTAATCTACGGATCCTGAGCTTGCCCCCCCCTCCAGCCACCTCCATCTGGCTGGGCTTAACCAGTGCCTGCTTAGTGTGCTCTAAACTCCTCTCCAGGTTTGCAATGCTCCGGAGTGTTGCAAGCCTAAAACCTGCACTTCCAAATACACAACATGCTTGCAACACGGTGCGATTTTGGTTACTCACATCCATCACAACTTTTTTCTTCGATTTTTTTTTGTTGTTTGTATGAGATGTATTCATTATAACCGCTAAGCTCTTTAATGCATATTTGTTATAAAGTGATATTTTAATACTTTGCCCTTCCCAGTGAAAATATTGCTTAACAGCGGAGTTCTGATAGGAAGGTTAAAACCATATTATTTACCATTATTGTACATATCTAATCTGTATTACTAATCAGAAAAATAGCGAATATTCTCAGAATATTTTTTCTGTATTCTAATAGTTTTTTTAAGACTTCTCATTTTGCAGTACACCAAATGTACGGCAAAAGGGTGTCCCTTTGACATCCGTTGGGCCGATATACATTGGTATACCTTGTGTTGTACCTCAAAAGCATTAACTTTTTTATTTTTCCATAGACATAGCCATGTGAGGGATTGTTAGTTACAAGACAAGTTTTATTTTTTAATGGCACTATTTTGGGGTAAATATAATTTATTGATGAACTTTTATTAACTTTTTTGAGGGTTAGTGAAAAAAAAAACCCTGAAATTTCCTTTCTTTTGATGCATCTTAAATTTATGCCCTATACCATGTGTTATAAATAACAACTTTTTTTTTTAGTATTTGTTTTTGTGTCTACATATTCTAGGAGACATAACTTTTTTATGTTTACACATACGTACTGTAGCTGTATGAGGGCTTACTTTTTGTTAGACTACCATTTTGGGGGACATATGACTTTTTGATCGCTTTTTATCAAATTTTTTTGAAGGCTGGATCAACAGAAAACATTAATTCTTCTTCTTATTTTTTATTTAATATATTTTGCCCGTTTTTGCGGGTTCAACAATATAATAGTTTCATGGCTCCGGTCGTTAAAGACGCGGAGATACTAAATATGTGTAGTTTTTTTTTTATTTTCTTATGTTTTTTGTCAATAAAGCCTGTTGTAGAGGGAAAAGGTTTTTGTTTTTTTTAAATTTGGGATTTTTAAATTTATTTATTAGTAACTACTTTTTGCTTCTTTTTTTTTAAATTCGCCTATGGGACTTGATTGCTTTTACAATATACTGCAGTACTCCTGTATTACAGTGTATTATGCCTGTCAGTGTCGCCGGGGTGCCAATGGGTTGATTGTGGGAGCCCTCTCCCTCTGAAACCACTAGGATACCATAGGTGCTATTGACCATGGCATCTAAGGGGTTAAACGGGTGGAATTGGAGATAACTTCCAGCTCGCCCATTAGAGCAGGACCCCGGCTGCCATTGAAACCATAGGCACCCTGCGATCGAGCAGGGGGGGTGCGGATGGGGTGACAGAGGGAGCATCCTCCCTCTGAAACCACTGTTTCCGTAGTAGCTCTTGACCGCGGCATCTAAGGGGTTAAATGTGCGGGATCAGAGATAACTTCAATCCTGCCTGTGAGAGCAGAAGCACGGATGCATTTAGACAGGCCGACACCCGCTTTAGCCAGCATGGGACACCCTTGCGGGGCTTATGTCACAGCGCCATGCGAAGGAGACGATGTGACATAAGTACCCTTAATGACCACCGTGATAAGGCGTATGGGTTATCATTAAGGGGTTAAAGAAACACAATTGGCAAGAAATGGTGCTTGTCCAAATATTTATATTCCCATGATCAGCCTATCTGATAACTTTTCTTATCACAGCAGCTTGTCTATCATCCCTCAACTATAGTAACTCATTACACATGAGCAGTAAAGCAGCAGAACAAGATTTTCCCTCCAACAAACTATAAAATGTAATCAGTCACCGGGAACTTGTGAGAAAAGTAGGTTAATGAATAGCAGATTTATGTGAATTCTGAAATAATAAAAGCCGTATTATAACATACCGGTGACAATGTTAAGGAGGCTATATGGTTTAATTCAGAACCCTCATCTATCAGCCATAGAAAGGCTACAAAGTGAGTCTCTCCCTCTCCCTCTCCCTCTCCCTCTCCCTCTCTCTCTCTCTCTCTCTCTCTCTCAGCACTTCCATGCATTACACAGACAAACCATTGATTTCAATGGGCAACGTGTAATGCTTAATTTCACCTGTGGTGGAGCTGCTGGAAACTTGTGCACTTGCTGCGTGGTTCCACCACAGATTGAAGCTGATTGGTGGGTGTCCCTGTAGACACCCTGTTATCAGCTTATCAATCAAGGACCCTTCTTATAAAAAAGACCGTCCAAATTAGACAACCCATTTAAACACTATTGAATTGCTATGGCATAAATGAATACACTTTATGTTATCAGTCACATTATATATACTGTAGGAGTTTTGTAAATGGCATATTACTGTTATTGCTGCCGTCCTAAGTTATCAACAAATATTTTGTTTTTGCGCTGTAATTAGCAAAAACTTTACTTCCATATACAGCGACATCTTCTGGCTGATTAGAAGCCCTGCACTTTGGTAAAAAAAAATTGTTATGAAAGATGATGTAAAAAAATAAATAAAGGAAAAAAAAAGTTTCCACATAGTGTCTTGAATGTGTTCTTTAACTGCATATAGTAAAAAAAAGTTGTGCGCCCTGTCTTTACTGTTTGGCTGAGTTGCCACAGGACGGATACGCTGCGTAATAGCACGCAGCGTATCCGTCCAGTGTGCCGCAGGGAATTCCGGGCAAAAAAACGCACCAAACTGTGGTGCAGTTTTTCGCCTGAAATGTACACTGTAGAAAACTGCAGCATCAGCCGGCCTGTGACGTTTCATCCCATGTGACCACCGCTACAGCCTGTGATTGGAGGTACATCGCTACAGCTAGAGGAAGGAACACAGACTTCTGGCCTTTTTTTTTTCTGAGTTGCGTTTTTTGCGGCTGGATTGCTGTGAACCTGCCGCAAAATCGCAACAGCTGCTATTTGTTGCGGGATTTAGCTACCCATTGAATTCAATGGGGAACTCCCACAACAAATAAGCAGCGTTTACGAAAATACAATTGACATGCTGCGGAATAAATTTACGCACCGCAGGTCAATTTCTGAGCGTTTTCTTCCGCTCAGTATTTACGCAGCATGTGGATGAGATTTGTTCAATCTCATCCACTCTGCTGCTACTGTATTTAGCTGCGTTTTTTCTGTCCGCAATACCGGACGGAAAAAAACACATCAATTCCGCTACGTGTGTGGACAAGCGCTTACAGTAGGATTTCTACATTTTACTATTATTATTTTTTTTTAGATACAGCTACTATGTATCCTCTATACATTGGCGCTGTATTGTTTGCTATTAGTCGATTCCGTCAGTTCAGAACTGACAGCTCGGATGAGAGCGGGTCCTGTGTGCCTCTTAGGGTATGTGCACACACACTAATTACGTCCGTAATTTCGGCCGCAAGTACCGGACCGAACACAGTGCAGGGAGCCGGGCTCCTAGCATCATAGTTATATACGATGCTAGGAGTCCCTGCCTCTCTGCAGGACAACTGTCCCGTACTGTAATCATGTTTTCAGTACGAGACAGCAGTTCCACGGAGAGGCAGGGACTCCTAGCATCGTACATAACTATGATGATAAGAGCCCGGCTCCCTGCACTGTGTTCGGTCCGGGACTTGCGGCCGAAATACGTCCGTCAATTACGGACGTAATTAGTGTGTGTGCACATACCCTCATACGCAGGATAACCATAATATTGATCACATCTAAGTTGAGCTTCTATACAGCTTCTATTTATACAGGATAGTAGCTGTATCTGAAAAACTAAACAACATTTTTAATAAAAGTCAATTCAAAAAATGTTTAGAATCACACAAAACATTGATTTAATAATAATAATAATAATAATAATAATAATAATAATAATAAAATAAAAAAGTTTGAAAGGTGTGTATAGGTTAATAGGTGAATATAAGGGTATGTTCACACGCAGTGTTTTCAGGCGTAATTCGGACGTTTTACGCCTCAAATTACGCCTGAAAAAAACGGCTCCATTACGCCTACAAACATCGGCCCATTGCTTGCAATGGGATTTCCGATGTTCTGTTCCCACGAGCCTTTATTTTACGCGTCGCTGTCAAAATACGGCGCATAAAATGATGGCTCGTCAAAAGAAGTGCAGGACACTTCTTGGGACGTTTTTGGAGGCGTTTTTCATTGACTCCATTGAAAAACAGCTCCAAAAACGCCGCGAAAAATGCGAGTTGCTACAAAAACGTCTGAAAATCAGGAGCTGTTTTCGCCTGAAAACAGCTCCGTATTTTCAGCCGTTTTTGGTCACTGCGTGTGAACATACCCTAATCTTTTCTGTGTACAATATACTACAGGGGAATACAAAGGGGTTATGAGTAATGAAGCTTATATTACAATGTAGAATATAGGAAATGAAGGGACTGATATACTGATTATAGCTCAGGCCGTAGTCATCTGTTACTTGCTGAAAGGAAATCATCTCATCAACCAGAATGAAATCCCTCATTGTTCTGGGATCCATCTGAAGTTATGCGCCATAACACGATCCGATGAACAGGAAAAAGACAACTTGTTCATAAATGTCATCAGACATGTCCTATCTACATCTCCTGAACAGTCCGACTCTTCCTTGAGAAAATTGTTGTCTGCTTGATGTTCGGCATTTCGTTTACTAGGGCCCCAAAGCAAATTATTTTGCGCTGTATTTGTGGTAAAGCAGTTGCATGACCTCAATATTTTTTATGGTGGACAAAAGTTACAAGCTACTTGGGACAAAGAAAGAAATTCAAAGGATTCCTGTGCAATTTCTTTCTCCATAGGGAATACCGAGGTCACACAAGAGTCGCGGTGTCCTACGATTTTACCGCAAACCTTGCCATCACAATTCACCACAAGCCTCTAAAATCAAGACATCACTAATAAATATAAGTCATCAGACATTATTGATCAAAACTGCCTTGTTACCCATAACAACCAATCACAGTGCAGCTTTCATTTTCCCAGAGCTGTCTAAAAAATTAGAACTTTGTTCTGATTGGTTGCTATGGACAACAGGGACAACTCTACTTTATGCTTTGCTAAATGAACTAGGTGTCAACCAATATGGATGCCGTTCAAACTCTCACCATGGTTGGTCAACTAGCGTTCCCAGATGGCAGCATGCTATTCAGGACTCTGAGAAAGCTGTGGCAATTCCTGTGTAAGCTGTAATGGCGGCCATATTGGTCATCGCCCACCTTTTAACAGATATCTTTTCCATAGCTCTTTACAGAGAACGGATCCATTGACTGTTCTCTGACCACAGGGGGTTCTATAATCTAAATTCCCGCCATGGCCAATTTCATTTGGGGATAAATAAAAAAAATAAGGACATTTTTACAGTATGTCTTTTTTTGTGTTCAAAGCTTTGGGGATAAATAATTTTGCTTTTATACTTTGTTATGCTGTAAATGGATATTCAGTGCAATAAAATACGCTCAAGTTTGATATTAATACATTATAGATAAGAGAGCATGTTGTGCTCACACTTTCTCCTATGAACTATGCTAGAATTGTGTTCTAGGGCTATGCTACAATACTGTATACTAAGCTAGCGGATTGTATATTGTCCTCTATGCATCAGTTATGCCATTTAGTAGCGTTAATATGAGGCAGCTGACCTAGGTCTAGTCCAACGTTTACACAGCTGAAGTTTGGAACAATTGAAAAATAAAGTCATTCTCTTTTTATGTACTTTACATCATTAGCATAAATTAAGTCTAGGACTACACGGCAACCTTGGCCGCGACACAGCTCGCGCGTCCAAAGATCACTGTTTCGTCTTGTCTGCATAGCAGGTAATGAAAGTCAATGTGGTGGCTTTGCTACCCGCAAGTCGCCAAAGTTGCCAACATTTGAATTTTTTTCCAGGGACTCTTACGGTGTGGCGTGTTTGGTGGGTGTGGCTTATGGGGCGTGGCTTATTTGGTGGGTGTGGCTAGTGGGCATGATTTTCTTTGCAGAATTTCTGCATACAAATAAACAAACAAAAATGTCTGCACTAGTTTGGCTGACAACTACTATGGTGGCCGGTATGTCTCTTGTTATCTGTTTTTTTACAGGCAGGTGATGTCTCACTTTATCACTAGGGCTAGGCGATATGTGCTGACCACTACTGGCAGCATAAAAACCGGTGTAGATAAAGCCACACTCGTAGATAGTGCCACACTCGTAGATAGTGCCCCTTGTAGAGGATCCTCCACACTGCTCCCGGTAGATATTGCCACGCACTGCTTCCTGTAGATAATGTCACAGTGCCCCCTGTAGATAGTGCCACATTGCCTTCTGTAGATAGTGCCACAGTGCACTCTGTAGATAGTGCCACAGTGCCCTCTGTAGATAGAGCCACACACACCCTGCAGATGATTCCACACAGCCCCCCTGTAGATAATGTCAAACAAAATCCCTGTAGAAGATGCCACACAGCCCCTCGGCAGATGATGCCACACAGCCCCACTGTAGATGATGCCACACAGAAACCCTGTAGATGATGCCACATAGCTTCCCCGTAGATTATGCCACACAGCCCCCTGCAGATAATGCCACACAGCCCCCCTGTAGATGATGCCACATAGCTTCCCTGTAGATTATGCCACACAGCCCCCAGTAGATGATGCCACACAGCCCCCTGTAGATGATGCCACACAGCCCCCCCTGTAGATGATACCACACAGCCCACCCTGTGGATTATACCTTATACTCCCTCCTGTAGATGATGCCACATACTCCCACTGTAGATGAGGCCACATACGATACCGCATACCCCCCTCTGTAGATAGTGCCCCACACACCCCCTTGTAGATAGCGCCACCCCCTACCTGTAGTTAGAGCCATTGTGGCTCTCTCTAGGATGGGAATCCCCAGCCAGAGCTTTGCCGATGCTCTGGTCGAGGATTCCTCTCCTGGAGGAGACCCTGACGTCACTGTCCATATTTGGACAGTGAAGTCAGGGGCTCTTACAGTAGCGGAATCCCTGGTCAGAGCGTCAGCAATGATCTGGCTGGGGATTCTGCTGCAGGAGGAGCCCCTGACATCACTGTTCTTATATGGACAGTGACGACAGGGGCTCCCGCCTCCCCCTATGAGCTGAATCTCCGGCCAGAGCTTCGTTAACGATGTAGCCAGGGATTCCGCTGCAGGAGAAGTTAATGCCAGAGCAGGAAGCGGATAGTTTCCTGCTCTGCCATAGTATTCAATTGTATTTGCGTCCTGAGTACGCAGATACAATTGAATGTGGCAGTTGCCGGAACATGCCCTGGGACAGTAATTTGCCAGAAGTTGACCGCGGCTCCACAGTCGCAAGAAATCCAAACCTGCTAGACTTCTTGCGACTAATGATTTGCGGATGCGGCAACTTGCTGGTTGCAAAGTGACCACATTGACTTTCATTACCTGAAATGCAGGCAGGGTGACACAGAGGACTTTGGCTGCATGACCTGTGTCACAGCCAAAGTTGCCGTGTAATTCTATCCTTATCCGACTCCAGACTAATAATTCTTATCTACAATAATACATTATAACAAACTGCAGCTTCAAAAAGAGGAGTAATGCTTCATGCACAAAGCTGTATTACACCTCTATACAACGTCTAAGTTGTAAGGAGCCATAGTATGTCAACCTATGGAGTACG
This sequence comes from Rhinoderma darwinii, assembly GCF_050947455.1. Taxonomy (NCBI): domain Eukaryota; kingdom Metazoa; phylum Chordata; class Amphibia; order Anura; family Rhinodermatidae; genus Rhinoderma; species Rhinoderma darwinii. The sequence goes on from NC_134690.1 coordinate 384,312,250, forward strand.
GGTCTCTCCATGTTTCTATTTACTGTCAATCGTTTGTACTGTTTCTCAGTCTCTAAATGGTAAAATGACTGTTCTATTCCATGACAGCAAGCATATATCTGGAAAACAGTACGTAATTAAAACACCAATTATATTAGAACGTTGCATAATTTTTTATAATGCAATGATAAGGATAGACAATAACCATCTTGTGTACTCTACTCACATCCAGAACTGCATTTAGGAGTCTTCTTGTTCTTGGCAACTACCTGTAATTTATAAGTCATATGACTAAATTGGAAGATCTTTAATAATTTGCAGGAAGGCTGAGTACAATACAGTCCATGATAAACCAGTAAACAATGGCGCTAAAGAAATCATGCTAACCGCAGCAACCCATAGGACAACATTATAGACATATAAGTCGTTGGATTTAGCAGAAGGCATCACCTTAAAATGAAATAATACTGGTCCAGCAGAGAATGTATCCTGTGACACCAATGGTAATACATACAACAACAGCCAGGAAAACGTTAAAGTGTAGCTAAACGTTCGACAAACTTCTCACATGTCATAGTGACATCAGAAGTTTGGATTGGTGGGGGTCCGAGCACTGAGACCCCCACCAATCGCTAGAACGAAGCAGCTGCTTCGTGTCTGTTCGTCTTTTTCCGGAAAGCCGATGCATCGGAGCACGCGCTCATAGACTTTGTATTGACATGCCTGTATGTATGACAATATGGTTAATAGGACAATAGATTTGTAGACTGCATATTAGGGGGTGCTAAGGTAGCAGTTGCACCCGGGCCATGGTGTATGAAGGGGCCCAATGGCCCCTCTGCCTCATAAGAAGACACCAGTATTATAAATTGCAGATAGTAGGTGGGGGCCCTGTTACATATTTTGCATTGGGTCCCAGAAGCTTCATGTTATACGTCTGTTGACAACATAAAGCATAACTTAGGGGTCTTTTAGCTCGTTGCCGACTCATGATGAGTATGCTCGTCATGAGCGTCAGGAAATTGCCACATCGTGACGAGCATACTTGTCATGCTAATCATGCTGGCACAAATAAATAAACTTTATTAAATATAAGTGCCAAACCATAAAATAATATACTCATATCTGATAAAGTCACGAACGTAACAACCAGCACAACTAATTTATAGCATCATTTCTGATGATCGGCGTATGCTGTTTGAAAAAATAATTACAAACTGCAGCGAAACTGCTTTTTTCTGCATTTTTGCCAAAATAAAATTTTATATATAGATGTACTTGTCCTGCAAAAAACAAAATACGATACAGCTACGTCGAACAAAAAATAAAAAAGTTATGAGTGCCAGCATGCAAAGAGGAAAAATCAAGAAATTGTACTATCCTCAAGGTCAAAATTGTCCATGTCCTTGTAGGGGCTATCCCAAAATCTATTATTTTTGCCAAAAGCATAGAACCTTCCTGAGCTATCAAAACAGACTGCCTCATGCCCAAATAGACTAAGGGTCCTTTTGGCAATTAGTCAATGAAAGAGCATTATGTACGCTCGTTTGCCAGATCTTTAGCTCACGTAAAAGGGCCTTTTAGTAGGTGATTTGCTCCAATTTTTGGGATCTGTTTCCTCCGTTGGTGCAGCGTTTGAAACTGAGCAAACAGTGCGGTCCAGCCCACATGATCGCTGATTCAGACTAGGATACTACAGTTCTCAATAGTCGCCTGCGTCTCCTACTTGCTATAGGCTCATAGTATATATGCATGTCCTCTAGTTGCACAGTTGTTGCCATCTATATATTGACTCTTAACGCATTAAATACACAGTGACAAGAAAGTTGAACTTGAATTTTTCAATGACTTTTCATTGGCTGCTGGTTATGATGGATATTCTTCTGCGCATGCTCAAATGCAGTTGTCATACAAGCGAGTGGCGGAGTCAATGCAGAGAAGCGGCTTCTACAGGGAAAGCAGTAAGACACAGCAGTCTTCACTGCGCACAGCGATCGTCTCTGCGCACAGCGGTCTTCTCTGCGCACAGCGGTCTTCTCTGCGCACAACGGTCTTCTCTGCGCACAGCGGTCTTCTCTGCGCACAGCGGTCTTCTCTGCGCACAACGATCTTCTCTGCGCACAGCAGTTTTCTCTGTGCACAGCGGTCTTCTCTGCGCACAGCGGTCTTCTCTGCGCACAAGTCTTCTCTGCGCACAGCGGTCTTCTCTGCGCACAGCGGTCTTCTCTGCGCATGCTCACAATGAGGAGTGAGGAAGGGGAATACTCGCGGCACAGGGAGAGCTAGTGATGCCATAGTCAGCAGCGATGAAGTGCGCTTGCTCAACCCGCCAGTGAAAGAATTACTGGTGGATGTGTCCAGTAGTAACCAAAAGACAACACTGACATTGCATGGGTTATTTATGGGGGCAATTCAAGGAAACAATGCATTACAGAAAATGTATAATATTTAAAAAGATTATTCATTTCACATAAAGGACACACAAAGTCATCATTGAGATCTTAGGAATACCCTTTTAAGAGGTTAAAACTCTGCTTAGAATGTCGTTGTTCTGGAAAGGACTAATGGGAGTTCAAACAAGATCTCATATAATATACGTGCATTCTAATTAAATCTTGGAAAAGATCTATATCTCCAAACTAGGAGACATCACCCAAAATTTTACAGCTGGTGAACATAGCTATGTCTCCGTTACATGCCAATGATCACCGGCCAAGTGTAATGACATCTGGATCTATTGGCAACAGATAAGAAATGATGAGAGATATGACAAGGAGACTGTAGGAGGCGAATGTTAGGATGAATACCTTATTATTAAAACATGTTCTATCTCACAGATACTGATCTATTCCTTTTTTCACTTTCCATAAGACATTATTACATTTTTGTACCGCATTCCTTTACTACTCTCTAGGACAGGAATATAAATAGCATTCCTAAAGTGCTGGAAAAGTACATGATGTGAAGATATCCGATTCTAGGATACCCATCCAATGATCTTAACATGTAAAGACACTGATGCCTCCTGCCGCCTTATATCAAAAGCTCAACCTGAAAGGAAATGTCCACCTTAGACCACCGGTTCTCGTTTAGGTCCAAGATTTTGTGCTGATTAATCACAACCCAATAACCCACCAAGACATACATGTACGTCATGGCGGGTGGTGAGTAGCATGGAGCGGGTTCAGGAGCTGAGCCCAGTTAATAAATAGTGGGCGTCAGCCGTTTTTTATCCGATCCTGGCAGTTTAACCACTTAGATGCTGCGGTTCTGTCACCCCATCAGCCCACACGCCGGGGCGTGTCTATACAATGTCATTGCATCCGGGGATCTACTGAAGGACCCCAAGTCAGCCATATTAGTCCAGAGGCTGACAGGACATAATAGAAAACAGCCAGTTTCTGGACTAATATGGCTGATCTGGGGGCCTTAAGTCGGCCCATGGTTGCCATGGTGATGCATCAACAACCCACGGACGCGGGGGCCGATGAGATCGAAAGGATGACAATACCGCGGCATCTAAGCAGTTAAACTGCCAGGATCAGGTAATACACAGCTGACACCCACTGCTTATGAAGCGGGCTCAGTTCCTGAGCCCGCCCCATACTTCTCCCGACCCGACATGGCGTACATGTATGTCATAGGGGGTTATTGGGTTAAGGAATTCATCAGCACAAAATCTAGGACCTAAACAAGACCCGGTGTTAAAAGGTGGACATTTCCTTTCAGGTTGAGCTTTTGATATAAGGCTGCAGCAGGCATCAGTTTCTTTACATGTTAGTGTCATTTGGATGGGTGTCCTAGAATCGGATATCTTCACATCATGTACTTTTCCAACATTTTAGGAATGCTATTTATATTCCTGTCCTAGAGAACACATGTACGCCATGGTGGGTTATCTGGTTCTGTACCAGCAATCAAAATAATCTAAGTGGGACTAAAAACATAAAATTAAGTTAAGTAAAATTTTTAATAATATACAAAACAAAACAAAAAAACTAAAGTAAAAAAAAAAACTAAATAAAACTTTTCCCATTTCTTTTCCTTAAAATAACTTAAATTCGAAAAAATAAACAGAATTGATATCACCGCATCTATAAAGTCTGAACTATTACAATATAATGTTAATTATCCTGCAAAGCAATTGCTGCTTTTTGGTTACCCAACCCCAACATTTTTTATTAAAAGTGATCAAAAAATGGTACCAATAAAAGCTAAAGCTCACAAAAATCAAGGCCTCACACAAATCCATAGACGGAGAAATAAAAGAGTTATGGTTCGCAGAATATGGCGACACAAACAAAATATTTTTTCACAAATATTTTTTATTTAGTGAAAGTAGTAAAAAAAAAAAAACAATATAAATTTGGTATAATCATAATTGTACCGACCCGCAAAATAAGTTAATATGTCATTTATACCGCAGAGTGAACGCTGTAAAAACGAAACCTCTAAGGGCGGGTTCACACGTGGCGGAATTTCACTGAAATTCCGCTGCGGACACTCCGCAGCGTTAATCCGCAGCGGTGCCGTTTGTCCATTGACTTACACTTTAATTTAGCAGTGTTCGTTTAGACTAGGCTGAAAATTCCGCTGCGGAGCATAGGCTGCGGAGCGGAATTTGGTGTCCGCAGCATGCTCTGTCTGTTGCGGAGCAGTGGCGGACTGGTTGCGGACTCATGGCGGAATTTCTCCATTGACTTCAATGGAGAGTCAAAATTCCGCAATGAAGTCCGCAGATCTTATGTGTGCTGCGGAGCGTATTGTTTTTACTACCATGACATTTCTTCATTCTGGCTGGACCTATGTATTTCTAGGTCTACAGCCAGACTGAGGAAGTCAATGGGGCTCCCGTAATGACGGGAGCGTTGCTAGGAGACGTCTGTAAATAGTCACTGTCCAGGGTGCTGAAAGAGTTACGCGATCGGCAGTAACTGTTTCTGCACCCGGGACAGTGACTACCGATCTCAATATACATGTATCTGTAAAAAAACATATAAGTTCATACTTACCGAGAACTCCCTGCGTCTGTCTCCAGTCCGGCCTCCCAGGATGACGTTTCATTCTAAGTGACGGCTGCAGCCAATCACAGGCCAAGCACAGGCTGCAGCGGTCACATGGACTGGAGCGTCATCCAGGGAGGTCGGGCTGGATGCCGAAAGAGGGACGCGTCACCAAGACAACGGGCGGTAAGTATGAATTTCTTTGACTTTCACTAGGGAAAGTGCTGTCCCTTCTCTCTATCCTGCACTGAATAGGGAGAAGGGAAGCACTTTTCCTGCAGTCCGCAGCGGCCAGTCCGCATCAATTTTCTGCACATTTTGTGCAGATCCGCAGCAGAATCTGCAACGCAGATTCTGTGCGGCATTGATGCGGACAGTTGCGGAGGAAATCCGCCACGTGTGGTCATGCCCTAAAACATTAGAGGAGTTGCTGTTATTTTTTTCTCACTTCACCCTACAAAATAATTTTTTCATGTTTTTCATTACATTATTTGTACATTTTATGATGCCATTAAAAAAATACAACTCATATCTCATATGGTTATGTAGACAGAAAAATAAACAAATTATGGCTCTTTGACTGTGGGGGACAGTCCACCATCCAAAACGGTACAATTTTGGGGAAATTTATTAAGGACTCTACACCAGTTTTCTGGCATAGAAAAGTCGCAATATGCACAAAAATTTTGTGACTTTGGTACTTAGACACCACCTCCGCCACTTTTCAAAAAAGTGGGCGGACCAAGATGAGGGGGTAGGGCCACCCACAGTCCGTCAAATTCACTGTAATGTACACCAAAAGCTGGCTTAAACTATATCTCAGACCTTGCGTCGATTTCCATTTCTGATAACCAGATATTATTTATTCAGTGCTTCCCTAAATTATAACATTTTGGCTGTCTACAGCCACCAATAGAAGGGGTCAACTAGACTGAGATATATACAACTGAAGGGAAACAGGTAAATTCAAACTCTGCAAAAGCATATGGGGCCGTTTCTGGGACCACAAAAACCATGCCAACCTTCAAATATTAGAGTAGAAAGTCTACATAAAGTTTGCAATATACTGATTCCTCGTCACTGGCCCTTTATGCTCCAGCGTGTGAAGACTGGGCCCAAGTGACGTTGCATCCACTGCTGTGACATCGTTTTATGGGACTGCGTCGTTTAATGGCCGTAGACCGGTGACGTTTTGTCCATAGGGACTATGCAGCCATGTGATGTTCTGTCACTAAGGATGCAGCATTACATAGAATTTTGACTATTTTATTTGACTGTATTTTTACTGTATGTTAATTTTTTTTTTCCATTTTTTTTTATTTTTTCAAAAACACTTCTAAAAATAAAGTTGATAGGCAGCACAATTTAGAAAAACCCCACAATATTGTGTAAGGCAGAAGCACATGATTTAGCAAGATGCTTAACTTGTTTGAGGAAACAAATAGAGGAATAATATCTTACACAATATACCAGAAGGAAAAAAAAAAAAAAAGATAGATAAGCAACTATTATTTCAGGTCATTTACAGTGTAAATTCAGGGACTGAACACAACAGAGTGATTTTTTTCTTTTGTCATCTAAGTTATGAAAGAGAACTCCATTGGTTTGAGTTGCGCTCAGTAGGTGTGATCCGAGAGGAACAACACATTTTCCAAACTTTTGGTTGTTGTAATGCCCATTCAAAATACACAAAAAGGGTCATGACTTCTTTGGAAGTCATCCATTGGTCATTCCCAAGGCTTCATGTCTCTGTATCAATGTCTCTGGCACTTTCACATATATAATATGACCATTGTAGTATACCAGATTTAATTACATTTTAGGAACATTTAGGCCAAGTTCAGACGTGGCGGAATTGCTGTTGAATTCCATTGCGGAGAGTTTGCAGTGGAATTCTGCAGCAGCCATTTTTACATTTCTTTCTATACATTTTTAGGAAACTTAGTTCAGACGTTGCGGAAAATATCTGTGCGGAAATCAGGCTGCGGTGCAGAATTTCCCCTCCGCAGCATGCACTATCTGTTGCGGAGAAGAAGCGGAATTTCACTGCGGATTTCAGCCTTTGCAATGCAAAAAACTGAAATCTGTGGCAAGTCCGCTGTGATATCTGCAACGTCTGAATTACCTGTCAAATATGCAAATGTTGCTGCAGATTCGTTGCGTAATTGTCCCAAATCTGCACCAACATTAGCAGCGGAAATATTCTGCCAAATATTCTGCCATGTGTGAACGAGGCCTTAGACAGCATGATGGATTTCTGAACCAATGAGAACCGGACTAAAGGAGTTTATACAGTATAATTTTTTCATAATAGCGTAGGGGGCAGACTGGCTCCAGTTGTATAAGGACCCTTGGAGCCGGAAACCTTTCTTCTCCACACTTGAAAGGCATAGGACATGTTTACCCAGATTGCCATGGGCTCCCAAAGCCCTGTTGGACTTGGCATCTGTCCAGGTTTGTCTGATGCTGATGTTGGCCCTGCGTGAAGCTCATTTAACCTCTTCACCCAGCAGCTTTTTTATTTTTAGATTTTTTTTTTCCTTCCCACTTTTTTGTTTTTCCATCAATACACCTGTATGAGGGCTTTTTTTTTTGCGAGACAAGTTTTATTTATTTATTTAAAAAAAGCTCCATTTAATGCATCATATAATGTATTGAAAAACTTCAAACAAAATTGGTTCATTGGAATGGAGAAAAACAGCAATTCCACCATAGGTTTCTGGGTTTTATGTTTACAATGTTCACCGTGCGGTAAAAATGACATAAATTTTACTTTATTCTGTGGGTCAATACCATTACGGTGTTACCTAATTTATAAAGTTTATTTTATGTTTTACTACTTTTACAAAACGAAAACACTTTTTTTAAAAACAAATTGTTTTGTGTCGCCATATTTTGAGCGCCATAACTTTTTTTTTTACCTTCAAAGGAGCATGTTGAGAGTTTGTCATTTGCAGGGTGTCGTTTTTATTGGTGCCATTTTGGGGTACTTATAACTTTTTGATCATTTTTTATTCCATCTCTTTCTGGGAGGCAAGGTGACCAAGAAACAGCAATTCTGGCACTTTTTTAATTCTTTTTTTGCAGCGTTCACCATGCAGGATTAATAACGTGATCTTTTTTATAGTTCAGATCGTTATGTATGCGGTGATATATATTATATATTTTATTTAATTTATTATATTTATTTAATATATATATTTATTAATTTAATATATTATATATTTTATATTTTTATATTGTTTATATTTTTTTACGTAATAAGTGGAAAAGAGGTTTTTGTTTAACTTTTTAACCAGTTCAGGACCGGGCTATTTTGAGCCTTCAGGACCAGACACCGTTTGGCACTTTTTAGCACGTGTTAGTTAAATGGCTATAACTTTTTTATTTGTTGGGCTAACGATGTGATTTTTACGTTTTTATACACACCTTTTTGCTATTTTTGAATTTTTATTCATAAAGTTTGAAAATAATAGTAAAAAAATAAGCTTTTTTACGTTTCAGCTATTTTTTTTTGTTAATAACATAGTTTTACCCTAAAATATACCTTTTATTTGTGATCGTCATTGTCTACTGTAAATTTTAATATATTACATGTCTATATTAGGGTAATTGGGTCAGCGCTAGCATTACAACAATGATTGGCGGGGGGGAACGTTTTTTTTTGGGGGTGGGTATTTTATGTGTATTTATTATTTTAAAAAATGTGCACTTGACTTTACTATTTTTTTTATTACTATGGTCTGTCCCTCAAAGGTCAAAAAATAACTTTGGGGAACTTTATATATTTTTTTTCTTTCTTTTACGCCATGTTTTTCCACTGTAACTGGAGCTGCACAGCAGCCCCAGTTACAGGGGAAATCAGCCCTCTCATAGTGACGATTGTCACTAATAGGGCTGTGCTGGGTCTAGTAAGACCCAGCAGCAGTCTGTCAGTAACGGCACCCGGCGATCATGTGACCAGTCACATGATCACCGGGAGGAATAGAGACAGCGCCGCTGCTGCTGTCTCTATTCCTATACACAGCGTTCATTGAGCGCTGTGTAAAAAGACATCGGAGAAGACAGAAGCAGCAAAAGCTGCTTCTATCCTCTCCTCAGGGTTCCCAGCAGTCACTGACAGCCGGAGACCCAACATTCAGCTGCCCGATCGCGCGGGCAGCAAGTTAAAACCCGAGCCGTAAAAAGTCTATGGCTCAGGTTTTAAGGACCCTGACCGCAGGCCGTAAAAATACAGCCAGCGGTCGGGAACCAGTTAATGATTTATTTTCATATTTTTGAAAACTTTATTAAACTTTTTTTTTGGTCCCACTAGGGGAATTTAACTGTGATCGCTTGTATAATACTTCTGTATTGCAAGGTATTGTCCTGTCAGTATTATCCTAATAAGAGTACTGAGATAGCAGACCTGGGAGCCTTCATTAGCCCCCCACACAAGGCGGGGGCCGATCGGGTGAAAGAGGTCACTATTGACTGCGGCTCCTAAGGGGTTAAACAGGCAGGTTCGGAGTTATCTTTGAAGTAATATACAGCTGACACCCGCTGCAAATGAAGCTGGCTCCGCTCCTCAGCATGATCTACACATCCGCCATTTATATACGGCAGATGTCAGTAACGGGTTAAAAATTTAAATCTGAATGAGAGTAGCAGGAATTCTTTTTATTATTCGTCTGCGACATAACTTATCAATTATTGTGCATTTGTCTCTGGTAATAGAAACATATGGCATTGATTGGGTGGAGAATATTAGAGTTTCTTGTTTGGATGCGTCTAATTTCGATTGTCGCTTACAATCATCTCAATGTGTAAATACTTGTAGGCGTCCACTTTCAATAGTAGAAATCATGATCGCAGATCTTCAGGTATGTAAAAAAAATAATTCATCAGACGAGCCACAAATCGCTCTGTGAAAATTAAATTGCTTGATGGCCTGCCAATTTAACTACCCATCTAGACTTTTCTGCGCTGCCTCTGTATCATGTGACTACGGTTACACTTTCATCACAATCTCAAGAAATGGACACATGTAAACACACAACATTCAATTTTTTTCAGGACCAGTAGCGAATACTCACATGAGAGAGATATTGCCGAAGGCACTCTTAGTCATTGATTGGAAATGGTCTCAGAGACAGCTCTGTGGAAAATGAGTGTAGTGGTCTAATTTGGAGGGTACAAACGTTTTACCTGGGTCCTCTACCTAACCTCTAAAAACTTCACATGTTAATGATAACAGGTTATATAGAATAAATATAAATATATATATATATATATATATATATATATATATATATACATGATACAATATAACAGTATATACAGTGTACAGTGCTTCATCTACTATCAATATATCATTGTATCAACTTGTTAGAATCCTTTCTTAGGTCAATAGATAAACACTTGGCCTCTAAGGTACTAAGATCCCGTTGGTACCACTGCAACTGCTGTAAATATGCAACCTATATGGAGCTCTAAATTGTCCCACAAATTATTCAGATGTGTCCACCATTACCTTGGCTTGAAATCTAACGGTGTACGGACTCAATAGAAAGTCTATGAGCCCGTACTCCGATACATCGGCTTTCCGGAAAAAGCCGAACAAACACGAAGCGGCTGAGCGCTCACACGAGCGCTTCAGCTGCTTCGTTCTAGCGATTGGTGAGGGTCTCAGTGCTTGGACCTCCACCAATCCAAACTTCTGACATGTCACTATCACATGTCAGAAGTTTGTCAAACGTTTAGCTGCACTTTAAGCACTCTAATTTTTCATGACACCAATTCAATACAATATCGCGACATGCTAGCAAAAGCCTTGACAAGCTGCAATCCACATAACAACTACTGGGTGGTCACGCATAGACATAATATAGACATCTCGTGACAGAGTATCGCAAAATCATGTTTGTTTTTTTTTTACAAGATCTACAAGACTGGAAAGATTTCCATGAAAGAACTATGTTGTTACAATAAAACCCCAAATTATTGGTATGAGCTTGATATTGTGCCAAATAATCTGAGAGTCTAAGTGTTTTGAAGGGGTTTCCCAATTGTTAACATTAATGGCATATCTCTACTATATGTCAATAATGTGTGATTGGCGCAACCATGCATGGGCCATGGTGCCAGGCATTGTGTCTGGTATGCCAGTGAATAAGCTGGAAAGGGCGCTGTGTCTGCAAAAATGGTGGGATTTGTGTTGCTTGATGGCTCCTTTATTATTGTGATTGCCGAAGGATCCATCAGTTGGGCCCCCACTAATCCCATTTTTGTAATGCATTGTAGGGATGTGTCCCCGTTCCCTCAGCTGCTTCCCTTCAGATTACATCGTTAGAAAATATATATATATATCTGCATTAAAATCAGCGGCCCTGGTGCCCGGGGGTGCCCATGGGCCCCCATGTCACATGAGAAGACACCAGTATGGCACATAATAGGTGGGGACCCTGTTACAGATTTTGAATTGGGGCCCAGGAGCTTCAAGTTGTATCTTTTGCTAATAGAAATGATCTGCTAATTGGTAGAGAGGATCTGAATTTTAATGGTTAATGCGCTTTTAGGCTGAATTTAAAATATGTATGATGGTGTGATGCATTTAAAGGCACATTTCAATAATTGAACATTTTACTCTGATTACAGCAGTCTGGTTCTGTAGGCGTAGATATCAAAGACTATTCATTTCTTTATGAGAAACAAATGTAGCTGAGGAGTTTGCTGTTCTAAATGAGAGAATGTCATTGAAATGCACGCATACACCTCTCCATAGCCTGCCCTTGGGGACCTTCAGTCTTCCAGGTAAGCTGAGGTTGTCTGTTTGCATTTACATTTTTCCGTTGAGCCAATATCTTGTAATCTGACATTAGGCCATCTGCTTATTGGTTTGGGGCAATTCATTAATATGTAGCGGATACCTAGAATACCTTCCATGTTTATCACAAAATGAAACATTGCCCTAAAACAGATAACATGTGAGCCTGCAGGAATAAGATGATATGGAAAACATCCCTCTTCTCATGTAACATCAGATATTAATGAAGATATAGAGGACTAGAGCAAAACAACAACATTAAAACATATCCTCCCTCTCTCTCTATATATATTTTGTATTTGTCTAAATGAGGCTAGATTCACACCACATCTATGTTTGGCACATATGCCGAGAAGATTCCCCTTATGTGAAGTTCTTATACATCCATAGATTGTCTTCTATCTACCTATCTATCTATCTATCTCTCTCTCTCTCTCTCTCTCTCTCTCTCTCTATCTATCTATCTATCTATCTATCCATCTCATTATCTATCTATCTATCTATCTCTCTCTCTCTCTCTCTCTCTCTCTCTCTCTCTAACTATCTATCTATCTCTCTCTCATATCTATCTCTCTCTCATATCTATCTATCTATCTATCTATCTATCTATCTATCTATCTATCTATCTATCTATCTCTCACTCATATCTATCTATCTATCTATCTATCTATCTATCCATCTCATTATCTATCTATCTATCTATCTATCTATCTATCTATCTATCTATCTATCTATCTATCTATCTATCTATCTATCTATCTATCTATCTATCTATCTATCTCTCTCTCTATCTATCTATCTATCTCTCTCTCATATCTATCTCTCTCTCATATCTATCTATCTATCTATCTATCTATCTATCTATCTATCTATCTATCTATCTATCTATCTATCTATCTATCTATCTATCTATCTATCTCTCTCTCTCTCTCTCTCTCTCTATCTATCTATCTATCTATCTATCTATCTATCTATCTATCTATCTATCTCTCTCTCATATCTATCTCTCTCTCATATCTATCTATCTATCTATCTATCTATCTATCTATCTCTATCTCTATCTATTAGATATATAAAGCAGTAAATTACCACTGTGTTACAGATTCTGTGTAATAGAAATCTCCAAACAGCACCAAAATGATCGTGAGCCCTTTGTTCTGGGAATTGTTCTGTTGCATTATAACCAACCAAAATTAACTGGAGTTTCCCATTCTAATTATTCAGATTCCCTAATGAATACTGTTTTGACCCAGCTGCTTGAATATGATCTGGCTATTTCTGAAGAAGTCAGGCAACAGCCATTGGTGTGCACATTCATCTCCAAGCTCCAGATACTCACTGCCAACAATAACTTGTGAATGCCCCAGAGAGCGACATTGGCCTCAATCCCCAATGTGAAATAATCATGTCTGGGCACTAACTTTTGTTTTATTAACACGTGTTTAGGGGGTGTGGGGGATCTGTGACCCTGATGTATTGTATCTTCCTAACAGTATAGTGCTTGTCAGGAAAAAGTCTGAGCCTTAGGGTCCATGGACACGTGGTATTACAGATGCGTTTTGAACAATGCCATTTAAAGCTTCCATAGAGGTGTGCTTCTGATTTTATACAGAGTTTTTTTCAGACGGATTCATATGGCAAAAAAATTGTAGCTTATGCCATTTGACTCCGTATGTATGGATCCTTCCCTTTGAGTTTAAAGCCTCCATCAATTAGCTAGAGCAAAGATTGGCTACAAAGAGGTCTCCCTTTTTGGTGGATGCGGCACATCCACACAGTACACAGACATCCCATTGATTTCATTGGGCACCATGCAATACTTCACTTACCCTGTGGTGGCACTGCAGGGAAATTGAACACCTGCACAAAATTCCCCTGATTTTTACATGAATAACTTTTAATCCCAAAAGCAAGACAACCTTATTTTTAGGGAACCATTAGTAGCTATATTAATTGCCATGCTGGGATCACTGTATTACATAGAAAAGTAACACGCATTAACTAACCATTCATTGGGGGCATTCTACTAATATATCAATGTTTGCAAATTTATTCTGTTGTAACAGATGGAAATATAAATAAATGACATGTTTTCTCAGCCTTTGGTTAATAATTTCTTTATGTGTACATTATTATAGAGAAATATGGAAAAAAAAGGACATTGGGGAAAAGCTATGATGTCATGATCTTATGAAGCAACATATCCACATAAAAATCCTATCATTTTCCATAAAACATTTGAAATACTGCACCTTTTCATTATACATTTTTAATTTGTAGATTTATTCATAATCAATCACAATCACTTATACACTCACATGCTTTGCAACCATCTTGGATCCCAATTGCTGTCTTGTATTTTGTTTTATTTTCTTATTAGGCCCTATGGGGGCATTATACTGAGTGTAGGTCCGCTATTGGGGTGATTACACTGTATGGGGAGGCATTACAGGGGCAATATAATGTTTGTGGGGTGCACTATGAGGGTATTATACAGTGTGGGGAGCACTTTAGGGGCATTGTAGTGTGTTTAGAGTCACTATCCCCATTATACTGAGTGGGGGCACCTTGATTGTATTATACTGTGGGGAGGCACTATGGAGGCATTATACTGTGTTGGCGGGCATTTTGGGGGCATTATACTTTGGGGAAATACTTTGGGGCATTATACTGTGCGGAGACACTATGGGGATTATACTGTGGGGAGGCACTATAGGGGATTGTACTGTGGGGAGGCACTATAGGAGCATTATACTGTGGGGAGGCACTATGGGGGATTCTACTGGGGGAGGCACTATAGAGGCATTATACTGTGGGGAGGCACTATGGGGGATTCCACTGGGGGAGGCACTATAGAGGCATTATAATGTGGGGAGGCACTATGGAGGATTATACTGGGGGAGGCACTATGGGGGATTATACTTGGGGAGGCACTATAGAGGCATTATACTGTGGGAGGCTCTATGGGGCAATTATACTGTGTGGGCTGAACTGGGTGTGAATGGGGATTAACTATGTTAGAGACGAGACTTAACGTTAAAAAAATTGCCACACTTTAGAGGTATGACACTCACTTTTCAGCTCACATACCCTCATACTCAAAATCACACAGGTTCCCCCTGTCTGTTGTAGACAGGAAAAACGTAATTTGCATGTTTCAGTTTCTAATCCCAGACTGAGGATTCCTTTCCTTGTGTCGATATATGATGGACGTGAGCACATAAATACCTTCTGCTATAAGTAAGAATTGGTGAATGCGAAATTGCTTGAGAAAGAGAGTGTTTGGTTCTTTTTAGCCCTTTTGGAAATACAATAAAACGCTCACAAGTTGGACATGTTCAGTTGATCATAGGTGTCACGGACACAGGGTATGTGGACCCACTAGGCCGCTCCGCCGTAGCGGGGAGGCAGCTGACCAGGTCACAGTCTATGTGAAAGTAAATGGCAGACAGTAACGCTTGGGTACCTGAAATAGTCCGGACGGTGGCTGTGGCTTCAGCACGGATGGAGGCTGGTGCGGCAGGTGGCGCCAGACGTGGCGGGCAGTATCCGATGAAGCAGAAGACACTGGACGTAGCAGAAGACACTGGACGTGGCAGAAGACACTGGACGTGGCAGACGACACTGGACGTGGCAGAAGACACTACTCCAACGCTGGTAGGCACAGGAACTAGAACAATACGGAATACAGGAACGGGTAACAGGGCACGGGTAACAGCTGGAATGGGAAACACTAAGGGACCATTTGCGAGACAGACTGGGATAGACTAACAACGCTCAGGCAAGGATCAGAAGGCCTGGGGCCTTCTTATAGACCAGGAAATCAGGGCAGTTGATGATGATGACGAATAATTTGTGCGTACGCTGGCCCTTTAAGGCCGTGCGCGCGCACCCTACGGGACACAGCAGGACGGAGAGGAAGTGAGCGCTGGCGTCTCCTAGGAAGGAGACAGGGACCAGCGCTCACGGATCCATGACTTCGGGCGTCGGGGGGTGAGTAAACCCGACGGCCCGCGGCCATGGACGTTACATAGTTACATAGTTAGTACGGCTGAAAAAAGACACATGTCCATCAAGTTCAACCAAGGGAAGGGAAAAGGGAAGGAAAAATTTCTACACATAGGAGCTAATATTTTTTTGTTCTAGGAAATTATCTAACCCTTTTTTAAAGCCATCTACTGTCCCTGCTGCGACCAGCTCCTGCGGTAGGCTATTCCATAAATTCACCGTTCTTACTGTAAAGAAGCCTTGTCGCCTCTGCAGCTTGAACCTTTTTTTCTCCAGACGGAAGGAGTGCCCCCTTGTTTTTTGAGCGGGTTTTACAAGGAACAGGATATCACCATATTTTTTGTATGTGCCATTAATATATTTATATAAGTTAATCATGTCCCCCCTTAGTCGTCTTTTTTCAAGGCTAAATAGGTTTAATTCTTTCAATCTTTCCTCATAACTTAAATTCTCCATGCCCCTTATTAGCTTCGTTGCTCTTCTTTGTATTTTTTCCAACTCCAGGGCATCCTTTCTATGAACTGGAGCCCAGAACTGAACTGCATATTCTAGATGAGGCCTCACTAATGCTTTGTAAAGTGGCATTATTACATCCCTGTCCCGCGAGTCCATGCCTCTTTTAATACACGACAATATCCTGCTGGCCTTTGAAGCAGCTGATTGACACTGCATGCTGTTATTGAGTTTATGATTTACAAGTACACCCAGATCCTTCTCAACAAGTGAATCCGCCAGTGTAGCGCCCCCTAGGACATATGATGCATGCAGGTTGTTGGTACCCAGATGCATAACTTTACATTTATCTACATTAAACTTCATTTGCCAAGTGGACGCCCAAACACTTAGTTTGTTTAAATCTGCCTGTAATTCATGAACATCTTCCATAGTCTGAACTATATTACATAGCTTGGTGTCATCTGCAAAAATAGAAATAGTGCTATTAATCCCTTCCTCTATATCATTAATAAATAAGTTGAATAATAGTGGTCCCAGCACTGAACCCTGGGGTATCCCCCCTCTTACGCCCCCTCTACTTGGGACCAGAGCGGGAGAGGAACTTTTTAATGAGAGCAGGAGCACTGAGGTTCTCTTCTGGCTCCCAGGACCTCTCCTCAGGACCAAACCCTTTCCAGTCCATCAAATAGAAAGTCCATCCTCCTACCCTCTTGCAGTCCAGGATCTCTTTTACCTCGAATTCATCAGAAGGGCCGCTGGGAGCAACTGTGGAACTAGAAGTCTTGCTGTAGTGGTTCATGACCACTGGTTTCAGGAGGGACACATGGAAGGAGTTAGGGATTCTGAGGGTAGGAGGCAGTCGCAGTTGATAGGAGACAGGTTTGATTTGTAGCAGAATCTCGAAAGGACCAAGGAACCTGGGAGCGAACTTGTATGAGGGTACATTCAAGCGAATGTTCCGAGAGGACAGCCAGACTTTAGTCCCCGGAAGAAACTGAGGCGTCTCTCTTCTCTTAGTATATGCCTTTCGCTTCATGCGATCTACTGCCAGCAAAATAGAGGACCAGGTCTGTTGCCAGATTTGCAAGAAGTCCCCATATGCAGAGTCAGCAGCGGGAACCTGAGATGAAGTCGACACAGGAAGAGGGACTCTGGGATGGATGTTGACTGTACACGATGTGAAACGGAGTGGAAGTGGTGGACTCACTTGTGTGGTTTTTATATGAAAACTCAGCCCATGGAAGAAGCTGTACCCAGTTATCGTGCTGTGAACAGATGAAGTGGCGGAGATAATTTTCCATGATCTGGTTGATCCTCTCAACTTCCCATTGGATTGGGGGTGATAGGCAGAGGAAAAGTCCAAACTCACATCCAGGAGTTTACAGAGGGCTCTCCAGAACTTAGAGGTGAACTGAACCCCCCGGTCGGACACAATGTGAAGAGGCAAGCCATGCAAGCGAAAGATGTGCTGAATGAAGAGACTCGCCAGTCGGGGAGCAGAAGGTAGGCCGGTCAGCGGGATAAAATGTGCCATCTTAGAGAACCGGTCCACCACCACCCAGATGGTGTTGCATCCTGCTGAGAGAGGAAGGTCTGTGACGAAGTCCATTGCGATGTGCTGCCAGGGGGCACTGGGTACAGGCAGAGGTTGAAGCAGGCCGGCAGGCTTGGAGTGAGTCATTTTGTTAGAGGCACACACCGTGCAAGCAGAGACAAAGTCCAGAACATCTTTAGGTAGCGTGGGCCACCAAAAGTGACGAGCAATCAGGTCTTGGGTTTTACGGACACCAGCGTGCCCAGCTAGTTTAGAACTGTGTCCCCAGCGGATAATTCTTTTTCTGTCTGCCAACCGAACAAAAGTTCTCCCCGGAGGGATATTTCTAAGCTGCAGAGGATTGGCGGTGACAACGCAGTATGGGTCTATGATAGTCTGAAGGGACTCCACCGTGTCTTCCGTCTCAAATGATCTCGCAGAAGAACTTGACGAACATGCCTCCGATGGGTCATCAGATCTGGGGAGAAAATTAAAATATCATCGAGATAAACTACAACACACATATAGAGGAGATCTCGGAAGATATCATTAACGAACTCCTGAAATACTGCGGGAGCGTTACACAGTCCGAAGGGCATCACTAGGTATTCGTATTGCCCATCGCGGGTTTTAAATGCCGTCTTCCATTCGTCAACCCGGCGAATCCGGATTAGATTATAGGCCCCCCGCAGATCTAGCTTAGAAAATTTTTTGGCTCCTCGTATGCGATCGAAGAGCTCGGAAATAAGTGGCAACGGGTATTTGTTCTTGACCGTAATCTGATTGAGACCACGGTAGTCAATGCAGGGTCGAAGAGATCCATCTCTATTTTTAACGAAGAAGAAGCCTGCCCCGGCCGGGGAGGAAGATTTTCTAATAAAACCCCTTTCCAAGTTCTCCTTGATATAGGCTGACATCGATAAAGTCTCTGGCAAGGAGAGCGGATATACTCGTCCACGGGGAAGAGAAGCATTGGGAACCAGTTCAATGGGACAATCATAATTCCGATGTGGAGGCAACGTCTCAGCCTCTCGTTTGCAAAAGACATCCGCAAAACTGGCATACTGAGATGGTAGGCCGGAAAGTGACTGAGGCAGAGGGGGCACAACAGGACGGACTTGTGACAGGCAATGGCTATGGCATCTGGAACCCCATTGAAGAACCTCTCCAGAATTCCAGTCAAGTGTCGGGGCGTGTAGACGGAGCCATGGCAGACCCAGCAGGATAGGATTGATAGCCTTGGGTAGTACCAGGAAGGTGATCTGTTCTGAGTGAAGAGCTCCGACCCGTAGTGTCAACGGCTCTGTGATGAGCATGATCGGATCAGGCAATGGTAGACCATTCACAGAGTCAACTGCCAGGGGTCTCTCCAGACGGACTGTGGGTAGTCGAAACCGATCCACTAGATCCTGCTGGATAAAATTAGCAGCCGCCCCAGAGTCAAGATAGGCGGAGGAAGGATGTGATGTCTCTCCGGTGACGATGGCCACAGGAATCGATAATCTGGAAGAGGTTTTAACGTTTGGAGACGTTCCACCTAGAGTTGCCTCTCCAATCAACCCTAGGTACTGGAGTTTCCCGGTTTCTGTGGGCATTGGCGCATAAAATGACCCTTGAGGCCACAATACATACAAAGTCCAGAGGAGCGTCTGCGCTGCTTCTCCTGTTCAGATAACCGGACTCTGTCTACCTGCATGGGTTCTTCAGGTAGCGTACTAGGAGTGGACAATAGTGGTCTCTGGACAGAGGGTGCTGGTCTGTGGACCCAGCTCTCCTGACGAACCTCTTGAGAGCGCTCACGGATTCTCATATCAACCCGGGTGGCTAAAAGAATGAGGGCATCCAAGGTAGAAGGAAGGTCGCGGGCTGCCAGTTCGTCCTTGATGTGAGAGGACAGTCCCTGCCAGAAGGTCGCCACCAGTGCCTCATTGTTCCATGCCAGCTCGGCTGCTAGGGTACGGAAGGAGGTAGCATACTCCCCTACTGTGGAGTCTTCTTGCTTGAGGGTCAACAGAGTGGCTGCGGCAGAGGATGTTTGACCCGGCTCCTCGAACATGGCACGAAAGGACTGGAGGAACAAGGCTAGGTCCGCGGATACAGGTCCTTGTTGCTCCAAGATTGGGTTCGCCCATGCGAGGGCCTTGCCAGCGAGGAGGGAGATAATAAATGCCACTTTGGCCTCCTCGGAGGGGAAGAGATGAGGCCGTAGCCTAAAATGCACCGTGCATTGATTGAGAAATCCTTTACATGCTCTGGGGTCACCGTCGTAGGGAGGAGGAAGAGGCAGAGGAACTGTGGATCCGGAACAAACAGGAGGAGCAACAGGCAGTGGCACAGCAACAGCTTCAGGAGGAAGAACCGGAGGTGGAACAGCGAGTAGATCCAGGCGGACCAGGATAGAATTCACCGCCTCAAGGAGTTGATCCTGACGTGTGCGTAGGTCATGCATCTCTGTCTGAATCTTCTGTACTGCGGTCTTGGGCTGGCCAGCGGGTTCCATGGCCTGAGCGTACTGTCACGGACACAGGGTATGTGGACCCACTAGACCGCTCCGCCGTAGTGGGGAGGCAGCTGACCAGGTCACAGTCTATGCGAAAGTCAATGGCAGACAGTGACGCTTGGGTACCTGAAATAGTCCGGACGGTGGCTGTGGCTTCAGCATGGATGGAGGCTGGTGCGGCAGGTGGCGCCAGACATGGCGGGCAGTATCCGATGAAGCAGACGTGGCAGAAGACACTGGACGTGGAAGAAGACACTGGACGTGGCAGAAGACACTGGACGTGGCAAACGACACTGGACGTGGCAGACGACACTGGACGTGGCAGAAGACACTACTCCAACGCTGGTAGGCACAGGAACTAGAACAATACGGAATACAGGAACGGCTAACAGGGCACGGGTAACAGCTGGAATGGGAAACACTAAGGGACCATTTGCGAGACAGACTGGGATAGACTAACAACGCTCAAGCAAGGATCAGAAGGCCTGGGGCCTTCTTATAGACCAGGAAATCAGGGCAGTTGATGATGATGACGAATAATTTGTGCGTGCGCTGGCCCTTTAAGTGCCGTGCAACCCTGGATGGTCCAGATGGATGGAGTAGTGGATGGTTGGTGAATGGCCACCATGTCCCAACAAGGCTGCGACGTCAGCAAGGAGGTGGCGGAGTCACGTTTTGGGCTGGAATAATGGGGAGAGAGCTGGTAGTCCCCTTTAGGGTCCCTGACGGTGTGAAAATGACCTCTGCAAAGTATGTAGAGTTTATGACTGACCACTTTCTTCCGTGGTACAAAAAGAAGAACCGTGCCTTCCGTAGCAAAATTATCTTCATGCATGACAATGCACCATCTCATGCTGCAATTTGTCATTGGCTGCTATGGGCATAAAAGGAGAGAAACTCATGGTGTGGCCCCCATGTTCCCCTGACCTCAACCCTATTGAAAATATCTATGAGGGTGGGAGGCAGTTCACATCAAAACAGAAGCTCTGGGAGGCTATTCTGACATCCTGCAAAGATATTCAAGCAGAAACTGTCCAAATACTCACAAATTCAATGGATGCAAGAATTGTGAAGGTGACATCAAAGAAGGGGTCCTATGTTAACATGTAACTTGGCCTGTTAAGTTTTTTTTTATTGAAAGAGCTTATGATTTCTGTAAATATGACCTCCTGATGCTGCAAATTCAACAAATGATCATTTTAGTTCTCTTTACAACCTTTAAAATGTTTTGATCTCTGTTGTGCATAATAATTTGAAACAGTGCATTTTGAGTGCATTTTGAGTTTTTTACTTCTAAAAAAAAATCTGTTATCATTAGGAGATTTGTTCAATAAAATTCGCATTATACTCCAACGGTTGATGGTGTGAAGATTATACTGACTGTCATTTGCATCGACTATTTAGGAAAATCAGCGAAAAATAACATTTGCATAATAATTTGGAACGTGGTGTAAAGAGGGAGCGATACCTCAGAGAGGAAACAACGGCATTTATTTTCTAATAACTATTTATTAATAAGTGGAACATAATGCTATTTAACACTCAGTGAAAAAAAAACATAAAGTAGCCAAGCAGGCATTATGGTGGCCGTTATATTGATGCGATTTGTACGCCGCGAACCCCCAAGATTTTCTCTGAATCCAAAACATTTGGGAAACTCAGACCGAATTCGATTTGTGTAGAATCGATTCGCTCATCTCTACAGACAAAAGCTCATTGACCATATACATTTATAGATATTATTACATTGTTTCGGATGTTGCACTTCAATTTTCAAATAGCAATTTTGTAGTATGAACATCTTTTCCAGGATCTAAAATGTGTGTTGCAAAATAAAGCCGCAGCCTATGTTTGCATTCCATGTGTTGGTATATTTCACCGAGAACAACTATCTACATATGGAATCAAGGATAAATATTTATGCACATAGAAGAGCTCAATAATTGATATTCCATGTGTATGCCAAAATGTATGATTTTCATGCCAAAACTTCTCCTTTCTTCTAAGACGTATTCTTTGCTACGATACCCAAGAGCATAAAGAAGAGGAAATACATTTCATAGGAAATGATCTCAACCCCCACATTTTGTGCAGTATCATCAAAGATGTAACTGTATAAATTTCTATGTGCGATTAGGACGAGGGAAGAAACAGCCCTGGCGTTAGACCCAAGATAGCCAGCTGTGTCCTCTACATCATTGGTGTAGCTCTTTGAGCATTGAGAAAAAATAGTTATTGGATCTACTTCGAGCGCAGCTGTCACACACAGCTCTGGACTTCCTGAAAGAAGATGAGACCCTTTCTTTTTTACTTCCAGTTCTTTAAAATGAAGAAAAACATAAGAAGATATTGACATATTGTCATACACAAGAAAGATACAACAATGTAATAAACACAAAAAGAAGCAATTCTTGCCTAAAAAGAATGATGGACCATTACTTCATTTCCAAGATGACAGAATGGAGAGAAATGTTGTAATGGTATGAATACCCATGGAAATGCACTGAACATGGCATGATGCCCTGGCTGCTAATACGACGTTCGTAGCAATTAACACATAAGACACACGCATTGCTTACAAAAAATATATAAAAGCTGGATTCAAGCCTAAACATACTACACTATAAACACAAATTGCTGTTCCCTTATTGATTGGCGCTCCTATTAATCTAGGATATGGATGAATGAATTTGTAAAAATTTTAAATTTTTCCAATGGACACATTTTCTATTACAGAGCCATATTTACTGCATATATGACCATGGAGTCAGATTTATTCACCAATTATCAAACATTTCAGCTTCCAATGACTTGAAAATACAGCTACAATAAATAACATTCATCAGTCGACAAAACAGTAGGTTTTCAAGAGCTCTTGGGAGGTACTGATTTTTCTTGTGGAGATGAAGTTGGGAGGGAGTCTTTAGGGCTATGCTCTAAAAAGATGAAAAAAAAAGCTCTAGAGAAGGAAGAAAACAGTTTCTCCAGTGCCACCTATAAGTGTCTACCCTGTAAGTCAATGTCCTTCCCCTATATAGAGCCTTGAAATTTGACTTGGGTTATTAGTCAAACTGGAGACACCCATCTGTAGACAGCACTGTTTCAGAGTTGTTGCACCTTGTCAGTATAAGGTTCTGGTTGGCTGTGTGAAATGGCATAGGGACTCCAGGTTTTTCAAGGATTCACTCATCTCTAATCTACGGTCAGTCCAAACTCTTACTATTTATACAGAAAAAATAAGAAACAACACACAAACAAACATCAGTGTGTAGCAAAGACTATTTTATCATCATTAGACAAAAGGGTATAGAATTTAAAGGGCTACTCTGGCAGTGTATGGAAATTGTATCATAACATTCAGGGACATAACTATAGGGGGTAAAGAAGTTAGGGTCACACCTGGGCCCTGGAGCTGGAAAGGGGGCCAAAGGCTCCTTTTTTCATGTTAGGAAATCACTACTATAAATGACGTGTCAAAGTTGGAGACCTTGTTACATATTTTGTATTGGGGCCCAGGAGCTTTAAGTTATCACCATAATAAAACTACTCAGAATTTTTCCCTGACACAACAAATGTAACCTGTTGTTTTAAATAGTAACAGTAACTGAAAAGTTTTGATATGTCATAGAAACATATCAGAAGTTTTGATTGGTGTAGGGTCTGGGTGCTGAGACCCCCACTATTGCTGAAACAAAGGGACAGAAACATTTAACCAAGTGCTCTGTACCTAAGGCTCTGATCGCCTCTTCTCATCAGTCTAAGAACAGACTCTATGTTCTATGTGAGTCTACGCTGACGAGGAGAGCCGATCAAAGCCGAAGGTGAGGGGCACTCAGCTAAGTGCTTCTGCCTCTTCATTTCAGCGATGGTGGTAGTATCTATGACATATCAAAAGTTTTCTGAAAGTGCATTGATTCTTTAAATATTGTTACGCATCATTATTATCATCATCATCATCAATGTCATCATGATATTATTGTTTATAATGCCATTCATATGACATCTAACTTAGCCTGTACTGGTAATACAGACCTTCACTCTTTTCTCTCTCCGGTGGGCTTAGGATTCTCTGGTGATACCTTGTCTCTAGTCTCCAGTAGAAGCAGAAACATCTCTGTCTTCCCTAAAGACAAATATATAAAATTATAAAAATAAATAAAAAAGCATTGTAAAATTGTTTCTAAATTATGTTAAAATATATGAAAAATATGAATAAACAATAAAGGTCGACCGTGTGTGCCGCCCGAGTCCCGTCTGTGATCCGAGGAAAGATAGGACATGCTATATCCGTGAAAACGATCACCTGCTAAAGTGGATGGGTCCGTGAAAACTATCGGGTGCCACTCAGATGCCGTGAAAAACGACACTTGGTCGGGTGCAACTGGGCTAAGAGCTTTTTGAAGATTTCTTGTGGGTGAAGAACATTCAATTATTAACTTCACAACAATTGTATTTCAATTTCATCTTTTTTACACTGGTGACTTTACATTCAAATGACCACATCTCAGTTTAAAGTGACAATCCTTTTTTTTGTTGGGAGGGTCCCCCCAAAGAAATAATCACAGAAAGTCATGCTTTCCCAGCGATCACCTGTAATCTGTAGGGTAACTTGGCAGCAAGTAATTCCCCTACAGTGCCACCACAGGTCGAATTAAGAATTACATGGGCCCATTGAAATAAATGGTCTGTCTGTGTCATGAATGGACATTCCAAGTCCACCAGAGATGAGAGATGCTCTTTATAACTTCTAATTAATGGAGTTTCTGAACGGAGGACCCCTCTATTAACTTAAAAATGCCCTAATATGGTATTTAATAAATGGATTTTCTAAACCAACCAACCCCTTTATGCATATTTTTACCAGACATGATTCCATATTGACCGAGTCTCTTAACATGTGCTATTGCCATGCATACAGCCAGTTAACTAAAGATTAATATAATTTCTTAAGAAGTCATATTGTTTTCATTACTTTCTTTAGGGTTTTATGAAATCCATGGCTCACCAGAAATACAACTACTTTGCACATATGTTTTCAGGCTCCAGCAGGGATTCAGACATATGTTCCACATCACCGACGGCTCTTTGGTGTTGCATAAAGTTATATAACATCATCTCCATCATATCCATTAACCAGATTCTTTTCGCCCTTATATTTGGTATTCGAGCATTAAGAAATGCAGGCAGAGAATCACCCCTGCAGTTTAAGAGATGCCTGCAAAGTATTAAAGATGAATGAGCTGATTGTTGAGTGAAGATGTCTGGACAGATATAGCCTGACTAATTGTCTCTGACTGAGAAAAAAAAAAACTTTTTAAATATAGATTTGCCGTGCTATAATCTGTTCCTACTGTGATGTGGCCTGATGGGAGAGAGCTCCAGGAATTTCCAGAACTGTGACAAAAAATATCTGGATAATATAAAACAAAC
Organism: Rhinoderma darwinii; assembly: GCF_050947455.1. Taxonomy (NCBI): domain Eukaryota; kingdom Metazoa; phylum Chordata; class Amphibia; order Anura; family Rhinodermatidae; genus Rhinoderma; species Rhinoderma darwinii. Next base: position 384,337,965 of record NC_134690.1, read on the forward strand.
GGAATTCTCTAGTAAAACTTAAAGCGCTTGTCTGGTTTAGAAAACCCACCTTCAAATGAGAACTCTGTGTTAAAAGATAGGGGGGTCCCCCATTAAGGAAGCACATCTATTAACCAGAGCAAAGAACAGCAACAAAGAGTATTTCTTGCTGTGGAAGACCCAGAATCTCCCTTCATTACACATATAGTTCAATGATTTCAATAGGTCACTTGCAATTCTTCCTTTCTCCTGTGGGAGTGCTGCGGGGGAATTGAACATTTGCAGCTAGGTTATCTCAAATATTACAATTGTTCACTGGAGGTCTCAGTGGGAGGACATTCTGTGATCTTCTAATCTTTGGAGAACATGTCTAACAAAAATAATTGTCCAACACAGGACTACCCCTTTATACATTCTCCAAGAAACAACTTTAAAATGCATTAGTAATGTATTAGAATGTTTTGCATACTGTACCCAACTTTTATGTAATGATAAATTGCAGAGTGTTAATAATATGCTCCAAATTTCATATATTAAGCAATTACTGTAGTTGTGAAATGCATGTTGCAAAATAAATTGAGCAATTGATGTCTATTGTTAAGACCATGGAAACTGACAATAACAAAACAGCTTAAACTCCGAAAAAATGTACAAACCCTATAAAAAATATATATTTACATTTAGGCTACGTTCACATGGGGCGGATACGCTACGTAAAGGCGCACAGCGTATCCACTGGGAATTCCAACCTAAAAACTGCACCGAATGTCCGCTACGGAAAACTGCAAATTAAAAAAAAACTCAGAATTCTGGGTAAGTATAAGATTTTTTTTTCTGAGTTGCGTTTCTTGCGGTGGAATCGCAGCAAAAACACAACATGTTCTATTTTTTGCGGGTTTTACCTCCCAATTGAATTCAATGGGGAAAACCCACAACAGATAATCAGCGATTACGCTAATACAATTGACATTCTGTGGATTTAAAAAAACGCACCGCATGTCAATTTCTAAGCGTTTTTATCCACTCATTATTTACGCAGGGTGTGTCCGCTCTTTTGCTATTGTATTATGCTGTGGAGTTTCCGCAACGAAATATGTTGCGGAAAATCTGCAGTATTTACGCTACGTGTGAACTTACCTTTAAATAGGCTCTGTCACCACATTATAAGTGTCCTATCTCCTACTTAAGGAGATCAGCGCTATAATGTAGGTGACAGTAATGCTTTTTATTTAGAAAAACGATCTATTTTAAACCACTTTATTAGCGATTTATAGCTTTATGCTAATGAGTTTCTTAATGTCCAAGTGGGCGTGTTTTTACTTTCGACCAAGTGGGCGTTGTACAGAGTGTATGACGCTGACCAATCAGTGACCAGTCAGCGTCATGCACTCCTCTCCATTCATTTACACAGCAGCATCGCGTTCTTACTAGAACGCGATGTGCAGCCACATACACAGACATTAACGTTAATCAAGTGTCCTGATAATGAATATACATGACCTCCAGCCTGAACGTCATGTGTACTCAGAATCCTGACACTTCTGAATCTTTTCTGTGAGATTCCAGCAAGCCACGCGTAATCTCGCGAGATTACGAGGTAAATGAGATTTCGTTTCCCTTGCTGGAAATCTCCCAGAAAAGAGTCAGAAGTGTCAGGATTCTGAATACACATGACGTTCAGGCTGGAGGTCATGTATATTCATTATCAGGACACTTGATTAACGTTAATGTCTGTGTATGTGGCTGCACATTGCGTTCTAGTAAAAACGCGATGCTGCTGTGTAAATGAATGGAGAGAAGTGCATGACGCTGATTGATCAGCGTCATACACTCCTCTGTACAACGCCCACTTGGTCGAAAGTAAAAACACGCCCACTTGGGCATTAAGAAACTCATTAGCATAAACCAAAATCACTAATAAAGTGGTAAAAATAAATCGTTTTTTTGAATAAAAAGCATTACTGTCACCTACATTATAGCGCCAATCTCCTTATGCAGGAGATAGGACACTTATAATGTGGTGACAGAGCCTCTTTAAAGTTTTTTTTGGGGTAAATTAGATTCTCATTGTACCGACCTTTGCAACCCCCACTGATGTCGGGGCAAAAGGAGGCTGTGAAAGGTGGTGGAGTGCTCCCCTCATGAAAATCCACTGTATACTTTGTTAGGCGCTATTAGCCAAACGACACAATATGTTTTGGTGCCATTTGAACTAGTAATACAGCAGACCTGTATCCATAATATGCTACCCTTAAATAGGGCAGTATATTCTGGTGACAGATCTGTTTTAACTTAAAGGTCTTGTATAAGCTTATATAACTTCTGTAATATGGGTAGTACCTAAAGGGGTTGTGTGAGGTTGAAATAGGGAGTTGCTTTTATCCAGAGACTTCGTCATTGTAGCTCAGCCCTATTCACTTTAATGATACCGAACTGCAATACCAGACACAACCTATTTAAAAGTGTGGCGCTGTTCTAGTGACAGATCTGCTTTAACTTAAGGGTCTTGTATAAGCTTGTATATTTTTGTTGTAATATGGGTAATACTTAAAGGGGTTGTGTGAGGTTAAAATAGGGAGCAGCTTTTTTCCAGAAACTTTGTCATTGTAGCTCAACCCTATTCACTTTAATGAGACTGAACTGCAATACCAGACACAACCTATTAAAAAGTGTGGCGCTGTTTCTGTAACAAAAGTAGATCCAAGGTAGAAAAAAAAGTCCTTGATATTCTGATCATAGCTATTATAAAACAAGGAATTGAATACGTTTTGTAGGAATTTATTTGCCTTGATTGTTTAAAAGCACATGACAGATACATTTCAATGACAGAGTATGTGTGAATTGCTCTGCTTACCAATTTACACTCATTGCTCTATTTTTTAGAAGTAGTTCACAGATAATTTTTTTATTTATAGAGTTAAGATGAAATCACATGGAAAAACATCTGGTCCAGCCTCCACTTATGTAACAAGCCTTTGGAAAAGGAAAAAAAAATAAAAACTCTCACTAAGATCTATCACCCTTACTGAAGATTGCGGTGCTTTTCAAGTTTGATGAGTCAAATATCTTGGTCCGGAGGGGGTCAACACCAACACATTTATTTTCAAGTTTTGCAAAACATTGGCCTCTGGGAAGTCAGAAAATGATTGAAATTCCAGCCAATCAGAAAGCTTTTATCGCTAGCGCCTTGAATCATGAGTTTTTTTTATATGTTATAATTCTAAGTTGTTCTTGAATGGAACAATTTTTTGGCCTTGCGCCTATTGCAATAAAGCTATGGGATGTACTTTTGGGAAGTGCAATTTATGGCTACACATAGGATGACCTCAGTAACTGAAGCAATGTGTTGTTTTTTTTTTTATTTTAATAGCGGCTTTGAGAATATAAACATCCCTTAAAGTATTTTTTCCATTATGGAGTTATCACAGCTGGAAATTTTCCGTTTAAAAAATGCTGAATTATGTAGTATGTTAACAATATTCTGTTAGTGGTGAAGATGGAAAATGCGGCAAGTTTTCAGCTCACAGATGTTTTAATGATCCAGTCCATCTGAACACTTGTGCATTATATAGAGATGATCCAATCTGTTTTTTAGAGAGCAGGATTTAATGGGCGCACTTACTTTACAGGCACGTTGGGTATTTGATGTTTCTGCAGGGTAAGAGCACACGGCTTAAATAATAAACAAGCTGTGTTTGGTGATCGAGTCTGAAATATAATCTCTTAATACAGAATGCATAGACACGGGGAGAACCGAGAAAGGTCCCTCTAGATATATAACATATAATAGGGGACAGAAATGGCGTGTTATGTAAAGTATAGCATATCAAAGAGCAGAAGCATGGACGAACGTAAAGAAAACTGAACCGTATGTCAGTCTTAATATTTAGTAAATACTTGGTGTCCACATAGCAGATGGCTGCAGCATATTAGAATAGAAGTACAGTAAAATTCCATTAGGGTCCTTTTACACAGGCCAATATGGGCGGTAACAACAAGCGCCGATCAACGATACAGTTCATTGATCGGCGCTCGTTTGCTCCTTTATCTATGATCATTAATGATCAGCTATGATCAGTAATGAATGGGGACGAGCGATCTTTACTACGATCGCTCATCCCCATGCTTTCCCTTCATGTCGGCTTCACATCTCCCTGTATACACAGGGAGATGTGCTGCCAACAGCGATACAATTTTCTGCTGCATAAACGATACGATCAGCAGATGAAAGAGCGTTTGGCTGATCACTGCCCTGTTTACACGAGCGTTTGCCCAATAATTGGCCAGTGTAAAAGGACCTTTAGTCCAGAATCCATAGGGTAGTCAGGAAGCCTAACTGGTAATTTTCCAGACTATGAGATGAAAACACAAAATGATGTGACTTCCAAGGATGCGCTGTCCTCAGAAACCTCAGTAAAAGTGCACTTGTGATTCACAGTGAAATCATGGCATAACCACGGCTCGTACGCTAAAATTGGAAGCAGCCTTGCAAAAATTGCACAAAAACACACTTTTTTTTTCAATAGGTATAAGAAGTTGCGGGTGTGGTAATGCCACAATTTTACAATGACTGGCGGGTGACCAAATGTTACCGTGGTGCCATGGTCTTAAAGGTAATGTCTGTCCTTGAACACCTCCTAAACAGTTTACATTTCTATGCTGTGGAAGTTCTTAATTTATCTCGATAGTGGTCGGAGCTCTGTTTTTCTGATATAGGGCATCAAACTACTTGCGTAGGCTTAGAGTTAAATGATAAGCTCCATGTTTCCTGCAGCGACCACTAGATGGAGCTTAGGCGCTAACAGCATACTGTTATACATTAAACTCAATAATAAAACTATATGCTGGAATTTCTTAGACTAGGGCTACACGGCAACTTTGGTCGTGTCACAGGTCGCACTGGCTACATCGCAGTAATGAAAGTGTATATGGCCTTGTTGTGACCCACAGGTTGCAGCAACACGATAGTCACATGAAATCCATTAAATATGGATTTCTTGAGACTGTTGTTTTGTTGTTACGGTAACATGTGGGATTCAACGTGACCACATTCACTTCATTACTACAAAACAGGCAGCGCATCACAATGATCTTTGGCCGCGCGATCTGTGTTGCGGCCAAACTTGGAGCAATGCATCTAAAAAAAAATTTTTAACTTAATATATCCTACTATTTGTGTATACAGCTTCTATGCAGACTTATGTGTCTCCATGTTTATAGACTGAAGCTACAAACAAACCCCGTGTAGTCTGATCGTTGTTTATATCTCTATTAGTGCTCTCGGTTACTAGCATGACATTTTCAGTTGTGTCTCTCAGAAGGTACATTCTGTGCCCTACACACTTGTGTGACATCACTCAACTTAATGATGTTCTGCATTGCGATGTAAAACCTTCACTGAAGTGTAACAGGTTTTGAAAAGGTTTTGCCCTAGTTAAATTCCCTCTCTGAATATTCTGTTGACAACAGATCACATTTATGATATTATTTGATGGTAGTATAGTGCTGGGCAGATTGAGGATGGTATTTGGACGCATTTACACTGCCTTGCGAAAGTATTCATCCCCTCTATATTTTTTCTATTTTATTGCATTGCAACCTTGAATTAAAATGGGTTTAGGGGAGGATTCATTGCAAAATAAAAATAACCCCAAAATATTTTTCAATTACATAAATAATAAGAAATTACAAACTCAAAATGTTGGCCCTCTCAAAAATAATCTTGGTATAATAGTAGAGTAAAAGTGTAATGATGGGGGGTAGAGAAACAGACAAGTGAGCCCTAATCTACCCGCCACTCAGTCCCTGCCTACTTGCAACGACCCGCCCTAGGCGATGGGGTACAACTGGGCGACGGTCCCTACGCTCAATAAGTGCACGACAGACAAACAGACAAGGGTACACAGAAGCAAAGGGAAATGGGGCAGTTGCCCACAGCAACACCGTGAACAACAAGAGTGGTGAACGAGTCGAGTCAAACCAGGAGTGTACGAGGTACAAAACACAGAGCAGGAGAGTAGTGAACAAGCCGAGTCAAACCAGGAGTGTACGAGGTACCAAACGCAGAGCAGGAGAGTAGTCAGTAAGCCAGGGTCATATGAAGCAGGGTCAAATAGTACAGAAAACACCAAAAAGATATCCCCATATGCTATAATAAAACAAGATCAAACGTATCTTAGAAAAAATACAAAATGACTTTATTAAGGACAGACAACACAGTTGATCAAGACGATTTTAAAAAAATATAACCACCCATAAAAACAATGTACAACAGTACACAGAAGACAGTGTTGAATATAAGGCAGGGCAAACAATGGTAATATAACAATATCAACGACTATAAAGTATGTATACTGATAATAATCACCATAACAAGGGCCTATAAAATAGTCACAAAAATTGTAAAGTCACAGTCATGGAGAGGAAGCTCATTGAGACCTCAAGATACGCATACCAAAAGACCCACCATGCGCCATTCCACTGCCACAACACTGTCAGAACACCCCAACGCGCGTTTCGCACCTGGCTTCGTCAGGGGGTGCTGAAAGAGTGTGATCAGAGGATTTAAATAAGGGGTACACAGCTGAACGGTGTACCACACTTACTTGTCCATAGGATGTTCAGCTGGCGCCTGCACGAGGAGAGGCAGCACCTCAATCACGCAGTGCACGGCGTCCGGAAGTGAGCAGTGCGCAACTGCACAGAGCCCAAGTCCATGTTGCGCCGTGAACTACATGATGAACGGCCCCCCGCCCCGCGCATGCGCACAACAACCACAGACCACCGCATCCATCTTGGAATAGGGCAAGGCAACCGCAATTGCCCATATCCAAGAGATGGAGAGCGGTATGAATACATGAGCGCTATTCACAGTTAGAATATATTTATATATGTTTACTACATTACAAAATAGCAAAGGCATTCTAGATGAGAGTATATTTAGACATCCTGAAATGTACGGAAATAACATAAATCACACATTGGTTCCGATAGATCAAATACAGGCAACAGTATATCATGCAATAATATAGATGAACAAAGTGTACAGAGGGGGACCCAATGCATGCCTAGGAGCCCACTGTGCACACCAGTTAAAGATATTAATGTGAAATATCACCATATATATATATACATATATGACCAAACATCATACCTGATTAGTTAGATGGATAAAAATATATGAATGAAAGAAAAAAGTGTAGAAATAAAAATATAAATTGTGACATAAGTGGTTTAAATGCATACATGACAAAATAGTACAGAAGCTGCAGCAGGGCCAGGAAACCAAACAGAAGAATCACAAGCAAGGAGGAACAGGAAAGGCAGGTATAAATAGACAGTGGGCGGGAGCTAGCTCCGTCTGGCCAGGCTGTGATAGGCTCTCCCACTCCTAAGCCTGCCATCCTGAGTGGTGGAAGATGGAGTCAGTCTCACAGACATAGAAGCAGGTGCAGACTGATTACCTATGGGCGTATACACAGAAGCTGTGCCTGGCAGATCCTTAACAAAAAGTCCAATCTATAAAACGCCTTTGGCTCTACTGTATTTACACAGGAAAATTCAATGACAAATGATATGATTAGGGATAAAGTAAATTCTCCATGAAATGTGATCTGCTTATACCAGCAAGAGGTGCAGTGCCACCCCAAAAACAATAAAAGTAGACAAATCACCGGGTCCGGATGGCAAACACCCCTGTGCCCTGCAGGAATTAAGTACCATGGTAGAAAGGGACCCTTATTTCTTATATTTAAGGATTCTATTATGACAGGGTCTGTTTTTAACAGGACTGGCACATATCAAATGTGGTGCCAATATTCAATAAGGGGTCAAAAAGTGAGCCTGGAAACTATAAGCCTGTAAGTGTAACCTTCATTGAGGGTAAAATATTTGACGGTTTTCTAAAAGAGGCTATCCTGGAGTATCCCAATGCAAATAAACTGTTAACACAGCATCACCATGGGTTTATAAGGGATCGATCCTGTCAAACCGATCTGATTAGCTTCTTTGAGGAAATAAATTCTAAACTGGACTTGGGTAAGGGCTCATTCAGACAAGCGTCAATCTCGTCCGTGTGCTGAGCGTTGAAATATTATCCGTGTGCTGTCCGTGTTTTACGCATCAATTACATTGGAAAAAAAAAAGTGCTTGCAAGTGAGTGAAAAACACATGTCACACGCAAAGGACACTGATGCAAAACGCAACGCACACGGACAGATTTTACGCACGTTTTTACGCGCATAAATCTGTCATGCTCGTGTGAATGTAGCTTTAGGCTGTGGATGTGGTGTATCTAGACTTTGCAAAAGTTGTCGCATAAAAAGTTGGTGAATAAAATGAAAATGCTGGGACTGGGGGAAAATATATGTAATTGGGTTAACAACTGGCATTAATATGTTTATTAATGACCTTGTAGAGGGTTTATAGAGTATAATTTCAGTATTTGCAGATGATACTAAGCTCTGTAAAGTAATCAAGACAGAGGAGGAGAATGTAATACTATAGAGGGAATGAGGCAAGTCAGAGGGATGGGCAAAGAAATGGCAAATAAAGTTTAATGTGGATAAATATAAGGTTATGCACTTGGGCACAGGAAACAAATTCTATAGTTATGCATTAAACAGTAAAACACTGGGTAAAACTGCTACTAAAATTTACTAGGGGATATTGGTGGACAGTAAACTTAACTTTAGCAACCAGTGCCAGGCAGCTGCTGCCAAGGCAAGTAAATTCATGGGATGCATCAAAAGAAACATAAATGCACATGACAAGAATATAGTTTTGCCTCTATACAAATCACTAGTCTTACCATACATGGAATATGGGCACCTGTGTAAAAGGAAATAACTGAACTATAGTGGTTGCAAAGGAGGGCAACTAAGGTAATTAATGGAATGATTACTATAACAAAGCTTCAGAAGTGCACAGGTGAGTGCTGAGCCGCTTAGTTACTGATCGGCTTTTCTCGGAAAGCCGAGCAAGCGGTGTACGGACCCATAGACTTTCTTTTGAGCCAGTACACCAATTGTTCGGCTTTCCAAGAAAAAACGTTCAGAAACAAAGCGGCCCAGTGCTCACCCGAGCGCTTCTGTCGCTTCGTTTTAGCGATCGGTGGGGGTCTCAGTGCTCAGACCCCCTCCAATCAAAACTTCTGACGTCACTATGACATATCAGAAGTTTTTGAAAAGTTTAGTTACCCTTTAATGTACATAAGTTTTTACTCCCTGAAAGTTAATACTTTGTGGCGCCACCTTTTGCTGCAATTACAGATAGAAGTCTCTTGGGGTTTGTCTCTATTAGTTTAGCACATCTAGACACTGGGATTTTGCCCATTCTTCCAGGCTAAACTGCTCCAACTCCTACAAGTTAAATGGGTTGTGTTGGTGTTCAGTCAAGTCAGTCACAGATTCTCAATTAGATTCAGGTCTGGGCTTTGACTCGGCCATTCCAAGACATTTAAATGTTTCCCCATAAACCTCTCCAGTGTAGCTTGTTCAGCTTTGCCTCTTATCTATACAATTCATCTCTTGTTCTTGAGTTGTAGGGGTTGCGTTCAGCCAGATGGACGGACTGAGTCTTATTTCCCCACCTTTTCTAGGAAATCCAATCTGAATTATTAAATTAGTCTATTCAGCCGAGGTTAATCAAAATGTTTTCAATTCAGTTTACACCGATTAGTTAAGAGTCTTGACTTTGTAATAATTAGTTTCCTGTGAAATGTTCACCAACAATCTAGTTTGGAGGGTTTTAAATTACGGATTATTCTGTGAGAAGATTGCAAATGAGGAAACCTTGGAAAAACGACTACACAAAATATTTTTCCGTTTCTAAGAGCATTGTAGGGTGTATTCTTCAATACCAAGACCTGTTAAATTGATTGATATAGGTGAAACTAGTTGTCGATGTTTCTATTTAATCCAGTAAACTAGCATGTTTTCAGGTTTTTTTTTAATTTTTTTTATTACGGCACCAGACGTGAATTATTAAAACGTTTATTTGATCTAAACCATTGCATAAATTTCTCTTTTTGCCCAGTCCTTGATATGGAAAATTTAGTATTTCAATACTTGTTATGCTTCGTTCACATCTGCATGAGGACTCCGTTCTGACAGAATGTCTGAGCTTTCCGTCAGAATGGAGCCCTGACTGACACAAATGGAAACCATAGGTCCCATTCTGACGGAAAGCTCCGACAGAACGGGACCCTGGCGCAGATGTGAACGAAGCCTTAGTCTATCATTGGGGTTATTGACTGAGCAAATACTCTATCAAATTGCTGTATCCAATTGCCCCATGCTCCATATATAAAGTCTACAATGGCTTTAAAAATAACTTGTCAGCTGTTATGTCTATTTTAGCAAATTCTTGTATTCTTAATAATATATCAATTCTGGAGCATCTTTTCTAAGAACTCTGTGAAGTATCGTTCCTCTGTTATTCCTTCTGGAAATGTATGAATAAATTGACAACTGGGTATTACGACTTCGGGGTGTGTCTCTACACACTCTGAAAGTGTCCAATCAGTGCTGACTGTGTAGGGTCACACCCTCTTGACAAGGAGAATGGTAACACCCAATTGGCAATTTATTCATAAACTTATAGGAGGATTAACACAGGAACGGCACAGTGCAAAGTTCTAAGACGATTTGCTCCAGAATTTGTATTTCATATGCAGTACAAGTACATACTAAAACAGACATGTACGGGGAGAAGACAGGTCCTCTTTAGTGACCTTCTTAAAGAGATTATTTTTCTTAATAAAAAAAAGAGAATTCTCTTATCTGGTAGATGATATATGGGATCAAAAGATGTCTTAACAGTTCATGTTGTAGCCTATAGCTATCTGGATAATTGGGCAATAGAGCTGAATTACTGATTAAAGCTTAACACAGATGATTTCCTATCTGAGAAGCAGAGGATAGAAGGGGGAGACGTTAAGATTTAGATTATATATATATATATATATATATATATATGTATATATATATATATATATATATATATATATATATAAATTCTATTATTTAATGTAGTATTTTTAATGTAAAACGCTATGTAAATGCTGCCAGGACTCATAAAGAAAGACTTTTCCCTCACCCACACAGAGTGATTGACAGCTTTTCCTGTACACAAACTCATATAGGGAAAATTGTCACATGAGGAACATGGTTGACAGGGTGAAGCCTTGGAAATTAGAATAAGAGATGGGGAAGAATAAAGGCAGAAAAAAAAGAATGTGATCAAATTGGTTGGAGAAAAATTTGGGTAAGGCAGTAATAAGAAACTGGACAGAGGTTTGGCAGATAAAGGAGTGGATATGTCAGAAGTTAAAGGATGACACAGACGATTCAATACTTTGCCAGTCTGTTTGATAATGAGCAGCAAGGGACAAATAGATTCTGACCAACAAAAAATATATAATTGTTTGGAAAATTCCTCAGACCTGCTAGAATATTGGATATAATTGGGGCCAAACCTTGGTCTCTATATCTGCCTTAAGAAATCCCCTCAAGTTTAATAAGGTCTTGTAAGTGTGTGAGTAGGTTTGTCTATAGGTGTCTGTTATCATGAATGATCTGGCATGCTTAAAAGATCTCTATCCATGGTCTAAGCTCTTTCGATATTATCAACCCAATGATACGTTCAAATGTAAAACTTTTTTTCCTGATATAACAATACATTAAAAATACAGTTTTGCCGGCTTGACACAATTTTTTGTGCATATTACACCTAAAGATACACGCTTCTTACATATATTGGCTTTAGATCTCATGCATATGAAACAGTATTACAGATATAGTCTCATATAGTGGTGCTGTGCATAAAGAGGATCTGTCACTAGTTTATTAATTCCCTATCTCCTAACTAATCTAATAGGCGCTGATGCTGATATCTACAGTATAATTTGTTTTAAAAAATGTTCATTAATTGCAAAGTTATGAGCATTTTTCTAAATATGTTAATTTGGCTCTAATGGGAGGTGACTCTTTCTTTTCACTCTGGGCGATGTAATGTTTTCTGTTTTCTGATGTCCAATCAGCATACAGATTCTCCCTCTTCCCTGCTAAGCAACACAGTGTGATCATATACTATACAGCTGCCGTTCCCGACTTTGTTTTCCACTGGCGATATCACCGGTTGGGTCACAGCTAGAACTGCGATCCTGGTGTCACATGAAAAATTACAATCACATCTTTCATATGCCACTGGAACCACTGTTCTAGCCGTGAAACAGCCGGAGGTATCACCAGTTCAAAACACAGCTGGAGAGATGACTATTTGAAGTGATCCCCTTCCCTCCAGCCTCAGTCTCTCACACTGTGTGAAGCAGCTTCATGCTGATAGGATAGCATCAGAGGCTGTGTGGTAGCTCCACCTCGGGGGAATCGCTGCTGTTACTTCCCACTTGGCTAGTATAGCCTCATTTGCATATTTAGAAAAAGCTCATAACTTTTAAAATAATAAACGTTTTGGGACACAATTTTCACTAGCATTATCAGTGTGACAGCGCCTATTAGATTAGCTAGGAGATTGGGCCTTACTAAATTATTTACAGATCCTCTTTAAGGGGGCTTAGCCGGGCAGCATTAGTTCTTCCATTGCAGGTAATTTGTTGCGGCGATGCACCAAGCTTTAGCTTACTTTAGAGATGTTGTTGTAAAATGGCAAGTGGCCTTATACAATTTTATCAAAATGTGAACTAAGAACCTCGGTAATTTAAAAAAACAAATTATGCTTAGCAGCCATAGATTACTGTGATATATTGGATCTGTAGACTATGGTTTTTTTCCTCTTATTTATAGACTATTCTCCCATAGAATCAATGCTTATTGTGGACAAAACCTCCATTGTAGCACATCCCATGGAGCCTGCCACAATTTTATTTCTGTCAGATTCCGTATACCTCCATATGAAATTGTTGGCATACTGAGGTGACGTAAGGCTGGCCATACACATTAGATAACTGTTGGCCAAATGCTCGTGGTTCTGAAAACGATTCTTCCCGATCCCGCCATACACATGCACATTCGGCGTGCATGTGTAGAGGGGAGTAATCCACTGCCAGACGCCTTTGTCAGCGACTTAAAACAAAAGGACAGGGCATGTTGAAATCCAACTGCCCAATCCTTCTCTCCTCCAAAATCTACCGCCGGAGAGAATTGAGAGGTCCCTATACAAATTAGATGGTTGTCCGATCCTGCCGAAGTTGACATGTTTGGCCGCCATTAATCTAATGTGTATGGCCACCTCTAGGCCCCATAGAAATCTGTGGTTGCCGTTTCACATCTCAATATAAATCGAAGCTTGCATGGGGTCTTAATTCACAGTGTGCATGAGTCCTCAGGTTCACTAGTTAGTCATGATACATGTGATATAGTATAAGTTAGACACCTAAATAAATGTGTGTGAGTGTGAAATTCATTATGAGAGCACAGTCTTCATTCATGACCACGGTGCGAATTTCTAAGGCTCCATGGCACAAGTCCAGTATTTTACCACATTGCTGAAAAAATTTAATTTGACATGGGAACTTAACGTAAGGAATTACTTTTGTTGAACGTGTTCATGCCTTGTAAGGGTATTTCAGCTATGCCTAACCTTTGAATTTTCTACAGATCTGCTTAATATTATTTCTTTATGGTGATTTTGAAGGGAACTTTATATATAATCAAAACAGCCAGACACAGAATTTACAGTTTCTGGCAAAGCCATTGGTTTCTGTCATTTTAGTCCTTGTAGGTTTTTTTTTATTTTTACAAACCTAATAATATTTCTCATAAATGTTACCATTTACCATTCTGTTGGCTTAAATATTTGAGTTTTAAATTAATCAAACTCACAAGCAGAATAAAGCCCTATTGTAGACAGCAAATAGCGGGTTCAGAGGCTAACACTAATCCCCATTATTCCCCCGTTACCCTCTGCCACCCAGTACCCGACTATCTGCAGGGATGGTCAGGTACTGGGGCGGCCGCAGGGTAGTATCATTAGGCTGGAAATCGTCAAATACAATGACCCTTCCCACCCTGGTAATGCTAGGCTTCTGCTGCTGCTGTGTTGTATCTGGCTGGTTATAAAAAATGGGGGGAACCCCAGGTCTTTTTTAAAAAAAAATAAAATAATTATTGGAAAACACGACGTTTTTTAAAACCAGCCAGATACAAAGCAGCAGGCTAGCAGGGTGGAAAGGACCACAGTTTTTGGGCTTTCCCAGCCTAATAATACCAGCCTGTGGCCGCCACTGATCGTGCCAGACTCTTCGCGTTACGCCGGGTGGCGGTGGGTACCTGGGTAATAATTGGGTTTAGTGTTAGCTTCTGCAATGGCTAACATTATGTTCCACCGTAGTAATGAGCGCTATCAATCAGCCAGCGGCTATTACTAAGGCAGTAGTAAAAAAGTTTAAAAAAAATAGAGACACAGAAAAAATATTTTATTGAAATAAAAAACCCCCTCATTTTGTGAACTGCCTGTGGCCCATGATACCCTTAATCCACCCAGAAGCCACATTCACTTGTATCTGCGTGCTCAGGACGCAAATACAGTTGAATACTATATGCTGCATGCCACGTCCAGCCTGCAGACTATAAGGCGCTTAGTTACTTAGTTACATGAGTGCTTTGTGTTATACTCAGTTATTAAATATGGAAATATTTGCATTATTTATGTTTGTTACTTGTGTTCTAAACTAGTAATAAAATGTGCAATATAGATTTATATAGTTTTATACACGCGCGGGTGTGGTTAGGTTATGGGGGCCCAGGCACATTATTTGCACAGGGGCCCTCTGCAGTCTGTGTCCGCCTCTGGTTTGATACATAAACTAATTGGAGCACTGATGGGAAATAGTATTTGTAGAGAATACATTGCCTCTGTTTGGGTCTTAAAGAGGATCTGTCACCTCTCCTGACATGTCTATTTTAGAAAATAATTGCATTCCCCATGAAATAACACTTCTGGAGCATCTTTTCTTAGAACTTTATGTTGTGCCGTTCCTCTGTTATTCCTCCTAGAAAAGTTTAAAGAAATTAACAATTGAGTTTTGTCAGTAGCTCTCTACTTTTGCAAGGGTTTTCCTAGAGAGGACTAAAACCGATGGCTCCATCGACCAGTACACTTATCTATGATATGACCTGTCATTCTCATAGACATTGGGTATTTTTCTTGTCGGGTTGCAGGGCAACGACCTTTTATAATTCCATTCTGTCTCCTTCTGGTTTCCGACGACAGAGATCAGTTTAAGACAAGAAACAAAAATATTCTAGCCTGTTATTAAAGAGTAGTAAATACTTGTATTCCCCATAAAATGACAATTCTGGAGAATCTTTTCTTAGAACGTTGTATTGTGCTGTTCCCCTGGATATTCTGCAGGCTTGACCCAGAACAGAGGGGTATTTTTAGATTAGGGACCCACCTCATAGAGGTTCGCCTTGTCGTGGCAGGTCGGCTCACACAATTTGATCAAAATGTGCGCTAAGGACCCCACTATTGTAAGTAGATTCAGCAGTAATGCATATTTATATATATAGTGTATTAGGTAGTCTTGGCGTTTGCAGAGTGATGTTGCAATGTTTATTTTTTCTTTACATGTAGTATTTACGGTCACAGCGTATGTGCACCTGTACATTTTTAATTTTGTTAGGATGTGCAGACCAATAGCTTTTTTTCTCTTTTGTGTTTTTGCATGTAGTGCATTGAGGTGGTGACTGCCTCCTTTTTTTGTCTGGCACTTGTCCCATTTGCCCAAGGCTGCTTTTAATTAGAGCAAAGTTATTTCCTATCTAACCCCAGTATATTCTGCATGCTTAGACCCAGAACAGAGGTGTATTTTTAGATTAGGGACCCCCCCCCTCATAGAGGTTCGCCTTGTCGTGGCAGAAGGGCTCAGACAATTTGATCAGAATCTGTGCTAAGAACCCCACTATTGTAAGTAGATTCAGCTGTAATGTAATGTATATCTATATATATATATATATATATATATATATATATATATATATATATATATATATATATATATATATATATATATATATGTAGTGTATTAGTGCTGTTGTAATGTTTTTTCTTCTTCTTTACATTCCCCATAAAATAACAATTCTGGAGAATCTTTTCTTAGAACGCTGTATTGTGCTGTTCCTCTATAATTGCTCCTAGAAATGTATAAATAAATTGACAACTTTGTGTTTTTTTAAGCCACGCTCATGTCTGCTCACCCCCTTGTCGAGTGCAACGCAAAAAGTGTCTAAAATAGCTAATAAATATGGCACATTTTAAGCAGTATATCTGCCCCAATGGGGCAGATTTATTATTGTTGTTGTGCTAGGAGTCTAGCCTAAGTTTAAACTTTTGTTTTTTTGGCTCAAATAAATTTTGACAAATTTATGATTTATTTGCGCCAAAAGAAAAGATTTTTGTGTCTCACTAGACACTTTTGAAAAGTATATTAGTGCAACCTACGGGCTCATGCACATGGCCATATTACAGCTCCATACAAGTTTCGAGTTGTATGGAGCCGTAATACAGTGCTCAAACAATGCCTACAATTTTATACAGAGGTAAATGTAGGTTTTTTTCTGTCGGATTCTGAATGTATGGAGGTATTCTCCTCTAGTTTCATTGCGTCTAGAGGAGGATAGCTTCAAATTTACAGCACCTGGCAGAGACAGTGGAGGCCGCGTGGCCTAAAGGTACTCAGTCAGCATTTATAAAGCAGGTATGTCAAGTTATATAATTCACTGCAAAGTCTTTATAGACAGTGATGACACTTGAATATTTTCCTATGTATTTAGGATCATCTGCTTATTCTTGAAAGACAAATTCTATAGCCGCATTTCATGCTTCTCAGGGCGTATCCACTAACTCACCTTTAACACAAATACTGCTTTATTCCAAAAGGTCCAAGGCGGGTGACAGGAGAATGGAACTGAATTCACATGTGCCCCGAGGGTTGGTAAACCCACATCTTTTGTATATACTGCCAACTCTTTCTAGTGGGAGATTGAAATCTCATTCTTAAAAAAACTATACCAGCTACATACATAATTTTCTAAACCAAAGACAAATTGTTACATGGCATTTCATCCTGGAACCTGCTCAGCGTTATACAACAAATGAGTCACTTTTACCAGGAAAGCAATATACACTGTAAGTTGAATCACTATGTTGAAATCTTTCAAACCCAAAGAAAGTGTGGGATAGATATGCCAAGAATATAGTCAGGGGTGACTAAGTTTCTTTGCTTCCTCTCCAATCCGTGGGAGAAGTGAAAATCAGCTCGATACATTTGTTATTACTTAAAGCAGTGGCTCTCCAACTGGTTCTGCTTAGTATCAATCATCATTTTAATTGGCTCATTTATTTCATTTTGCAGAAATGGTCCATGATAAATATGGGGTCACATGGTTTAAAATTTTTGTAAAGAAGACCATAAATATGTGGATACAAATAGAGCTTTCTCATGGATGGTTCATAGCGATGATTGTTGGCTATCCACATCCGCAAGGATTAATGGAGAATCCCTACTTCTGAACTAAAAACCTACAGTCGGTGATGGGACAAGCTTTCTTGGTACCCATACAGGGGTTCCAGAATGCACCAACAAACCCCTTGGTCCCTAAAGTTTAGCCTGATAGCTATTAGATGGACTGTCGCATGTCGCCCTCTTTCACCACCAATCCTTAGTGTTCTTAACTATTCCCCATCCAGGCATGTGCAATTCGCAGTAGGGTCATCCTGCTCCAGCAGCAACTCCCTGCTCCATTTTATATATATATATATATATATATATATATATATATACCCACGCACCGATCAGCCATAACATTAAAACCACCTACCTAATATTGTGTAGGCACTTCTTGTGCCACCAAAACAGCTCTGACCAGTCGAGGCATAGACACCACAAGACTTCGAAGGTGCCCTGTCAGGGGCGTAACTAGGATATATTGGGCCCCATAGCAAACGTTTAACTGTGCCCCATCTGGTTGCCACAAACATCCCCCCTTGTAGATAGTGCCCCCCTGTGGATACTTCCCCCCCTGTAGATTGTGCCATACAGCCCCCCTGTTGATAGTGCCATACAGCCCCCTGTAGATTGTGCCATACAGCCCCCCTGTAGATTGTGCTATACAGCCCTCCCTGTAGACAGTGCTATACAGCCCTCCCTGTAGACAGTGCTATACAGCCCTCCCTGTAGACAGTGCTATACAGTCCCCCTGTAGATACACCCTTCCCCCCTGTAGGTAGTGCCCCCCATCTCCACCTTGTAGAAAATGCCATACAGGCCGGCCTCTGGATATAGTGGCCCCACCTCTCCCTTTTAAATAGTGCTGTACAGCCCCCCTTGTAGATAGTGCCCCATACCTCCCCCTTGTAGATAGCACCCCCCACCTCCACCTTGCAGATAGTGCCATACAGCCCCCCTGTATATAGTATCCCTTATCCTCCCCCTTGTAGAGAGTGCCATACAGCCCCCCTTGCAGATAGCGCCCCCCAAACAAATAAAACAAAAAAATTCCACTCACCTAGGCCCCGTTCCACGACAAATGGAGCTACTCCACAGCATCCTCAATGCTGACGGGATCTTTGCGTAGGACGGCGTGATCCAGTGACGTCATCCTGTCTCTGCGCCTGATAGACTGCACTCCGTATGTGGCCTATAGCCTAATAAATGGCAGAGCAGGGAGATACCTTCTTGATCTGCCATGGTGTTCAATAGTATCTAGTCTCCTAGCAGAACATTTTCCAGAACATCAAACTGCCTCCGCCGGCTTTCCTTCTTTCCATAGTGCATCCTGGTCCATCTCTTCCCCAGATAAGCCACACACACACACACACACACACACACACACACACACACACACACACACACACACACACACACACACATGGCCTTGCACATGATGTAAAAGAAAACCTTATTCATCAGACCAGGTTACCTTCTTCCATTGCTCCAAGGTCCCGTTCTGATGCTCGTGGCCCATTGTACGTGATTTCATGGTGGACTGGGGTCAGCATGGTCTGTCTGGTCTGCAGCTATACAGCCCCAAATGCAGCAAGATGTGATGCCCTTTGTGTTCTGACACTTTCATCAATCAGCTTTAGGTGCCCATGATCCTGTTGCTGGGTCACCGGTTGTTCTTTCTTGGACCACTTTTGGTAGGTGCTAACCACTGCGAACAACCCACAAGATCTGCTGTTTTGGAGATGCAATGACCCAGTCGTCTAGCCATCACAATTTGGTGCTTGTCAAGATGCTCAGATCGTTACACTTGCCTATTTTTCCTGCTTCCGATACATTGAATTCAAGAACTGACTGTTCACTAATATATCTCACCCCTTGTCAGGCGCCATTGTAACGAGATAATTAATGTTATTCTCTTCACCTGTCAGTGGTTTTAATTTTATGGCTGATCGGTGTATACAGGGCCGACTTTCCTGGTACTCAAAACAGGGGTTTCAGAATGTGCCCCCCTTTTTACCTAAAGTTCAGCATGGTAACTGATGGATAGACAAACACTAATTTGATTACATCTTGTCTTATAGTAATTATCCCTATTATTCTAGAATTCTTTTTTGTTATAATATATGCTCCATGTTTCAATCTACCCCTCAACACATGTACTGTAGCTTTTAATGTAGGACATGCTGGCCCACCTACCAGGTATCTGTAACAATGTCCACTAGCTATGAACACAGCCGCTGTTGCTCGCTCTATTAATTCAGCCACTTTCAATCCATTGACTGATCTATTCCTGTTTGACAGGCACCATATTCTTATTATTATGTAGAAGAAATCCAAGTAGACAGTGTCCTCCATAAACAATATTTTATTAATCACATATTAGTATACAGGCAAAAAGCCACCCTTTTGCGACCCTGTGTCCCACTATCTACAACCTGGTGCTGTCCTACCTTGCATTTTGTTAGGACCATATTCTTAATAATGACAAAATGTTTTTACAAAATGAGTATATTTTGTATAACTGATATCTCACTGATTAGTAAAGATACCATTCTCATCAACCAGACTTTAGTGCATTTCCCTATGTGTCTTTTATAATCCCTCTGTTGATTTGTAAGTTAGAGAATATAAATACTTTTATTTTATGTTAGAAGGAAATGCAGACTATGTGGGTTTTCTCTGGTCAGAATCTGAAGACACCTGTGTGGCACCTGCAAAAATGGGCCGTGGCCAGGAGAAGTCATCATAGAGCTCTGGACCACATGGAGAAAAAAAAACCTACTAGAATCTGAGGTGTCACCTGTAAGTCACTAAATATAAATGTTTACTCTGCCTCTAACTAATCAGTACTGTATTCATGTACTGAGTTTTGTTCTGGTACTGTATATATGTAATGAGCTTGGTTCTAGTCTTGTATATATGTACTGAGCTCTGTTCTGGTGTTGTATTTATGTACTGAGCTTTGTTCTGGTGTTGTATATATGTAATGAGCTTGGTTCTGCTGCTGTATTTATGTACTGAGCTTGGTTCTAGTGCCATATTTATTAGGCTAAATTCACACAGGGCAGATACACTGTGTAAAGGTACTTAGCGTATCTGCCCTAGTCGCTGCAGGGAATTTCGCCCGAAAAACCCGCACGACATTGTGATGCAGTTTTTCGGCCGCAATGTCCGCTGTGGAAAACTGCACGTTTAAAAAAATACATACTCTCTGATGGCCTGCAGACCGGCCACCTGGGATGACGTTTTATCCCATGTGACCCCTGCAGCCTGTGATTGGCTGCAGCGGTCACATGGGATGAGACATCATCCCAAGGGGCCGGCCTGGACGAAGAAGCACAGAACTCTGGGTAAGTATAAGATTTTTTTTTTCTGAGTTGCTATTCTTGCGGGGGAATCGCAGCTTTTCCCTTGAAAAACGCAACATCTGCTACTTGTTGTGGGTTCTACCACTTGTAAAATAACAACAAATAAGCGGCGATTACGCAAATACAATTGACATGCTGCGGATTAAAAAACGGCACCGCTGGTTAATTTCTGAGCTTTTTTTCCGCTCATCATTTACGCAGCGCGTAGGTGAGATTTGTTCAATCATCCCCTCTGCTGCTACTGTAGTATGCTGCGGATTTTCCGCAAATGAAATCTGCAGTATTACGCTATGTGTGAACTTACCCTTACTGTGCTTCTTCCAGTGCACACAGTAAATTTTCTTGCCTATGATGCTCAATGTACACAAATTGGTCTATATTGAGTACAGGTAGATAGGTATGTCATTTATCTGCATGTATATACTGCAGATTTTATGCAGCATGTGATCAGGATTTTTATAAATTCTATATAATGTATTAAGCAGATTTCGCAGATTTCCATAACATGTGAACATAAAAATTATATTGTTTTTTTTCTTCACTATCGCTATCTGTCCTCGATCCCACTATAGGGCGTGTGGGAGCGCCGATTCAGTGTTCACCTTAGGCAGCAGAAGGGCTAGGGATCATCTATACAATGCAACTGTCAATGACCCGCCACTGTAATGCTGCCTTTGTCCTCTGTCCTCTCCTCCTCTTCTCTGCCTTTTGGACTTGAGGCGGAGCCTACGAGAGGAGAGAAGACAGTGAGGAGAGGTCCCGTCCCCTACCCAGGCTGGACCCGTCTACACTGCAGCTTCAGCCTGGGAATCTATCTATCTATCTATCTATCTATCTATCTATCTATCTATCTATCTATCTATCTATCTATCTATCTATCTATCTATCTATCTATCTATCTATCTATCTATCTATCTATCTATCATCATCTAAATCTGTCTTAACTCCATCACGCACCACAACGTAATACTTCCTGGTGCAGGGGTGGTGTATGGAGCGGGCTCACACCCTGAGCCCGCTCCATATGCTGCGAGTGTCAGCAGAAACCCGGGACTAACGGGCAGCAATTGTGACCGCATCTGAAGCGTTAAAAAGAGGGGGGTGAAACCCTCCGACAGCTCATCGGCCCGTGACGTGATAGCGTGGTGCCGATGGTTGTCATGGCAGCCCAGGGGCCTAGTGAAGACCCCCGGGTCTGCCTTCAATTTGCTTCTGTTTAGCCGGGCCTCTGGCAAATATGACAGGGGGACTAATAAAATGTGTAAATAAAAGTTTATTAAAGTTATTAGTAAAAAATAAAATAAAATATGAAAAGTAAAAAAAAACCTTTTCCCATTTTTCCTCTAAAGTAATGTAAAAAATAAAATTAAAAAAACAAAATTAGCATTGCCGCGTCCGTAAAAGTCTGAACTTTTACAATATACCTTTATTTAACTCACACAATGAACGCCGTAAAAACCAAAACTTTAAAATGCCAAAATTGCTGTTTTTTGGTCACCCTAGCACTCAAAGAAATTGTAATAAAAAGTAATCAAAAAGTTGTATGTACCAAACAATGGTACCAATAAAAGCTACAGCTCGTCCTGCGAAAAATAATCGATGAAAATATAAAAAAGTTATGGCTCTCAGAAAGCGGTGAAACAAAAATGTTTCTTTAACAAATAGTTTCTTCTTTGTAAAAATAGTAAAATATAAAAAAAAACTATAGAAATTTGGTATCACCATAAACGTATTGAGCCGCAGAATAAAGTTAAGTTCTCATTTTTCTGCACGATGAAAGCCGTAAAAACTAAACCGCTGTTTTTTTCCAATTTCAGCCATCAAATTTTTTTTTTTCCAGTTTCCCAGTACATTATTCGGTAGTTTAAATGGTCGCAATAGAAGATACAACTCCTGCTGCAAAAAAAAATATCTCACACCATTCCATTGATATAAAAAAAGTTATGGCTCTTGGAAGGTGGGGAGTGAAAAACAAAAATGAAAAAGCAAAAAATGGCTCTATCCTGAAACGCTTAATATACACACCAAACGTGGTGTGAACAGAGCCCTGTATGTACCCCTATTGCTACGTCTTCCTGGCTAATTGCATTTGGCCAGTACATGGAAACTTGATGTGCCTTAAAATACTATTTTCAATTGGTTTTTTTTACAGTAATGAGAAACTTTTCAGCTAAAAATGGTGATCCATATATCCAGGTTTTATTATGTTTCACGGTCACAGAAATCCATTGTAAAACATAAGTCATTTGCTACCATTAGACTCAATATAAAAATTTTATTGGGTGGGAATAGCATCAGTGTTAGTGAAATATAAGCTAAAGCCTCGCTACCATTGTAAGACTGCACTATACAGGATATGTGGTTATGTTAGCTATGGTCATGTCACTTACAATACACGTGTGTCTATATGTGTTTGTATACAATAGGAAGCAGTGATATAGAATTCTGCATTTGTGGTTTATTTCGCAGCTACGTCAAGTAACCTTGTAGCTTGCGCTGAAGGTACTTGTGTAGAACATCTGTGGTTTGACATTTGTATCTGACGTTCTCTAGCAGGTAGCTTGCAAAAAAAGAAAGATAAGCAGTGAGGTACATTGTATTTCCTTGCCTGTCGGGGCCTGTTCCGCCTGCACCATACATTCATCTTCAATGAGCTTGCAAATTTCTTTAAGTAAGTATTCAATACACGGCCCTGTAACTTGTGCGTTAGACTGTATGATGTGAGGAGAGAATGAAGATAAAGGTTACAAGCAGTTCAGTTTCTTCTTTGTTCAGTTATATATCCATGGGAAAATTGAAATATACTATAGGAACCTAATCAATTATTTAATGGGTATGCCTCCCTATATTATACAGTACATTAAGACCTATTACTTTACATGGGTAAAACCAGTGACTTAACATTGGGCACCATAGAAAAAATGGAATGGGGCCTTACTCCTTCAGGACATGAAAGTTTTTTTGTTATTTTGGTCTCCACTGTGTCCCCTGTGTCATTTACCCCTTTTTTTTTCTTTTTTTTTCTTATCTCTCAGTGATCTGCATTAATTTTGCCACTCTCGACTTCCATTGACCCCAATCCAATATGTGTAACAAGGCCCCCTACAAATATTTATACTACTGGCGTCTTCTTATGTAGCAGAGGGGCCTTTAGGGCCCCTTTAGACACCAGGGACCAGGTGCTACTGCTACCTCTGTACACCCTATGGCTACACCCAATTAAGGAAACCTTATGGTATGTTATTATGGTATGTTATTGGACTATAAAAAGAAACGATAGAAGAAGAAACATGAAACGACTTGCAGGTATGTGGACCCACTGGGCCAGTCCGCTGTAACGGAGCAGCTGCTGATCGACGGAGTCTGTGAGAGTCAGTAACGCTAAAGTTCCTCCTGAAGGTCAGAAGTGGGTAAATGACAGACAGTCAGGGGGTAGCAGGCCTGTGCAGGATAATGAAGTGTGGCTAGGAAAACGGACTGGGGTAGTGCAGTCGTCTTGGACACTGGACTTGGCTAGGACATCGGACTGGAGTAGTGCAGTCGTCTCGGACACAGTTTGGCACAGGCATCGGACACAAATGATGTAGCCATGTTTGGCACTCGGTTTGGTATGGCCACTGGACACAGATGGTGAAATCATCTTGGACACTTGGTTTGGCACGGGCACCAGACACAGATGGTGAAGTCGTCTCGGACACACGGTTTGGCACGGGCACCGGACACAGATGGTGAAGTCGTCTCAGATGCTCAACTTAGGCACTGGAACTAAACACTGAAACTGGATACGGGAAACAGGCTTCAGGATACGGGATACAGCTAAGTAACCATTTGCAAGACAAACATAGGGAACACACAACATTGCTCAGGCAAGGTGGAAGTGAGCAGAGTCCTTTTTAAAGTCCCGGTGAGCTGGGATTGGAAGGGGACGAAGTTACTGGCACCTTAGGGGAAACTGCGAGGAGAGACAGCAGTGTGTGCTGGCATCTCTGGGGGAGGAGAGGAATGCCGGCGGTCAGCGATTGCGGGCATTGCAAAACACACCTGGACCTGGATGAGTCTATTTCTTGTTGGTTGATTCGGAACATCAAGAAGTCTAAAAAGTCAATAAGATGACCATACACTGCATAATTTTTGACCAAACCTGACATTATGGCCTAGAATAGTAGTATGTAGAAGTAATATTGAGTTATTCTCATGATCAAAAGCGGTTTCTATCACATACAATATTGTGGGCGTGATAGCTAGACTTTACCCGGGTCAAAGATGCAATTTACTGTCTTAGCCCGATATCGAAATACTCTAGCCAAGGGCAAAACGTATGGGTTTGTTGGTTCCCTCCCCAGCACCCAGCCCCACTAGCCCCCTCCATCCCAAGTCTCCTTGTGGAAAAATCTGGAAGTGACCTTTGTTTGCTCCTTTTCATTGTGGGGGCTCAGGAGCAGGCAAGCGCCCTACTGATCATTTACATGGGTAGCGCTGTCCTTATAATTTTATGTAGTTAATGTATTAGGAAATGCATATACTTTAGTCTCTGCGCAGCCTCAGAATTTCCATATGACATTTTTTATTTACAATACTATTGCCTATGTCAGATGGCCTTTGATATTTACCAGGTCTGGGATGAAGGGTAGGCAGAATAGGCGGCTGCCTAGAGCATCACAAAAAATATTCATAAATGACAGCAATAATGCTGAATTCCAGCGACTGAGGATGTAGAAGGGGGTACATTATCTAACTCCTGCCTTGGACACTGAGAGAACTTGTCCTACTCCTGATATTGACCTCTGTATTCAATACCTGCCAAATCCAGTGCTTGAACACAGGGCCGCCATCAGGGGGGTATTAGGGGTACTACTGTTGGGGGCCCGGCCAAACCTAATTGAAAGGGGGGCCCGGCAACTGCCGTGACTTGCCTTTGGTAGAAAAAAACAGGCCCCTGCAATGGGGCCTGTTCTTTTCACCAAAAGAATGTCGTGAGCTGCGGGCCCCCCTCTCGTCAAACACCGCCGTGAGCTGCGGGCCCCCCTCTCATAAAACACCGCCGTGAAACACCGCACGCGCACAAAGGACCGCAGGGCTGCGCTAAGAAGAGAGAGATGCGTCACCTAAACTACGGCCGGGGTAAGTCTAAACTTTTTTATAAATTTTAAAAAATGCCTTTTTTTTTTTTCCTCATTTGTGATTTTTGCGGCAGAACCACAGCATTTCCGCAACAGAGGAGCAGCGATTCCACAGAATACATTGACATGCTGCGGCTTAAAAAGCCACACTGCAGGTCAATTTTTTTTGCAGCGTGTGGATGAGATTTGTTCTAATCTCATCCACTCGGCTGCCACTGTAATACGCTGCGGATTTTCCACAATAAAATGTGTTGCATAAAATCCGCAGTGTTCATGCCTAGTGTGTTCCTACCCTAAGGCCGGATTCACACGAGCGTGTGCTTTTTGCACGCGCAAAAACGTGGCGATTTGCGCATGCAAAAGGTCCATAACAGCTCCGTGTGTCAGCAGCGTATGATGCGCGGTTGCGTGATTTTCGCGCAGCCGCCATCATTATGACACTCTGTTTGTATGTTTGTAGCACGTGGTGCTTTTCTGTTTTCATTCATAGTTTATACTGCTGCGGAAGTGCTGGGCGTGATTTTCACGCACCCATTGACTTCAATGGGTGCGTGATGCTTGAACAATGCACAAATATAGGACATGTCGTGAGTTTTACGCAGCGGACACACGGACACACGCTGCGTGAAACTCACTGACAGTCCGCACGGCCCCATAGAGTAACATAGGTCCGAGCGAGGCGCGTGAAAATCACGCGCGTTGCACGGATGTATTATACGTTCGTCTGAATAAGCCCTAACAATAAGGCCCAGTTCACAGCGTTTTTGGGCCTGGATATTGACTCAGACACTGCGTCAGAATCAGCACCAAACAACTTCCAAAACCGCCTCCCATTGATTTAATCTGAAATCAATGGGAGCCAGTCGCGGAAAAAAGAAAACGCAGCACGTCCTTTCTTGCCGCGGTTCCGCCTCTGACCTCCCATCGAAATCAATGGGAGGCAGAAAATGCATTTTTCGCTGCGTTTTTTGTCTGCTGTCCTCAATCGCCGCGGGCAAAAAATGCGGCAAGATAGTGTGGGCAGGTCAAAATCTGCCTCAAAATTCAGTGCGCGGTTCCAGGCGGTCGCGGGTGCGCATGCACGTGAGTTTGCGGGTGCGCGCGATCGGTCGCACGGGCGGCGGTGTTTGACGGCCCCCATGACGACCCCCATGCTACCCAGCGCTGCCATCAGGGGGGGTATTAGGGGTACTGATGTGAGGGGCCCGGCCAAACCTAATTGAAAGGGGGGCCCGCAGCTCACGACATTCTTTTGGTGAAAAAAACGGGCCCCATTGAAGGGGCCTGTTTTTTTTCTACCAAAGGCAAGTCGCGGCAGTTGCCGGGCCCCCCTTTCAATTAGGTTTGGCCTGGCCTCTCACATCAGTACCTCTAATACCCCCCCTGATGGCGGCCCTGGGTACCATGATATAGTGCTGGACGGAGTACCGTTAACAGGCGGTGCCACGGTAGGGGGGCCCAGAAAATTTTGCTGTAGGGGGCCCTGAAATTCCTGATGGCGGCCCTGCTTGAACATAGAAGCATTACTAATTTAGGATGTTCTTACTCACGATGGCCTAAAGCGAACCAAACCTCAAGCACAGTCCTGGTGCATCAATCAGAAAAATTGACAGAAGCATTCAGAAGAAAATACTTTTTTAAAACAGAAAATGCCCTGTAGCATACTATAGACGTGAGGAAATATATGTCCAATGTTAGGCAAAAAAAATCGTGTAGGAAAATAGGGTGTTTTTAATATCTAGTAAAATTAAGAATGAAAACACGTATCAGGGCAATTCATCCACTTTTGTAGGCCAGTTTTCTGGTGTAGAAAAGTCACTAAGGCCTCATGCACACGACCGTAGCCATGTGCACGGCCGTGATTTTTGGGTTGGCCAGCGACGGAGTGTCAGCCGTGAGCCGCCCGCAAATCGCGGGCCATGCATATGGCCGCGGCCATTATTTTCAATGCGCCCGGACCGCAGAACACGGCTGTAATAAGACATGCCCGTTCTTTCTGCGGTCCAGGCTCCTGGGCCATGCACGGACCGTGGAAACCAGGGTCGTGTGCATGGCCCCATAGGAATGAATCGGGCCGCAATTCTCCCGTGGATTTTCGGATTGAAAATTGCGACTTTTAGCCTTTTTACGCCGCCCTTGCAAATTGATGGAGAGGGGCATGAACTCCCAAAAGGGGCAGAGCCACAGCAGCCCTACAAATTTATTTAAATGTATTCCAGAAATCTCTGTAAAGCGTAGAAAACTATAGGCCCATGCCGGGCCTCGTACCTTGCCTCCCCAATTGGTCTACTGCCCCACTCCCTTCAGACAATAAAATAATTTTAAAAATGATGCTCACCTCACTGCTTCTCTTCTCCCCTCTGAGTCCCCTCCGGCTCCCTCAGCAGCTCATACAAGGTCTGACGCTGCATCGCATATAAGGCCCCTGCCTGTGCTTTTTTTTTGTGTGTGTGTGTGTTGTTGTGTCTGTATTTTTGCTGTTTTTGTTTTTTACTCCAACATTTCGTAGTTCAATTTTCTCCTCTAAACTGCATCAAAATGGCAATAAAAAACCCTGAGAATTATGAATTGAGAGACAGCTACGGTTGTATTTTTTTAGCTGCCGTTATTCAATATGACTGTAATTAAGTGATTCTATCAAATTAAATAAAAAGCAGAACGACCAATTTGCATGCAAATTCATTGAAATCATTTGTCATTTTTAGAATTTTGAATTCAAATTTTGTGTTGACGTTTTCCCGTGGCAGGAAAAGACTTAATCAATCATTCAAAAACTTCTTGCAGAAAGAACACGGCAAAAACTCTGCGAATAAATCTTAATGAGTCTTGTAAACTCCATTATGCCTTAAAATGGAATTAATTTCTTTGATGTGTCTGGTGCAGTTAATTCCATGAGATTGCATTACATTTACACTTAGGGTATGTTCACACACACTAATTACGTCCGTAATTGACGGACGTATTTCGGCCGCAAGTAGTGGACCGAACTCAGTGCAGGGAGCCGGGCTCCTAGCATCATACATATGTACGATGCTAGGAGTCCCTGCCTCTCCGTGGAACTGCTGTCCCGTACTGAAAACATGATTACAGTACGGGACAGTTGTCCTGCAGCGAGGCAGGGACTCCTAGCATCGTACATAACTATGATGCTAGGAGCCAGGCTCCCTGCACTGTGTTCGGTCCGGGACTTGTGGCCGAAATACGTCCGTCAATTACGGACGTAATTAGTGTGTGTGCACATACCCTTAAACATAGATCCCTATAATTACCACTTTAGCCGACACAGTGCTATCACCATGGCGGAAATCATTCTAAATTAACTGAGCATTTTTGCTATTAAGTGTTGTTAAGCTCAGCTTGTGCATATGTGTGTCAATGACTCCCTCTGCTGAAAGCTTGACATTCCTTCACTTGTGAATTTGTCTTTTCAGCAATAATGTTATCCCAATCTCAAATAACGAAGTTCTCAAACATTGGTTTACAAGTTAAGATTTTTTTTTTTTACTAAAATGTTATAAGCTGGGTCTATAGTGAAAGGAGTATTGGAAACTCCTTTCTATTACACCCCCAGATCTATTTATTTTCTAGCGAATAATTAACTGTTACTGGAAAAAAATAAATCACTAATAATTCCTGACAAAAAGTAGTAGACTGACCATTTGGGCATTTTGGCAGTACCCATGACTGAAGAAGGAGTGTAGAGATAAAGAGTCGGATGCATTCAAGTTTAAATGGGTTGTCCATAATTAGAAAAACATGGCTGCTTTATTCCTCAAATAGCGCCACACGTGTCCACGGATTGTGTCTGGTATTGCAGCTAAGCTAAGTGCAAAGTGCAGTATTCATTTTCCCAGAGCAGTGTAAGAAATGAAAGTTGAGCTCTGTTGGGCAGCAAGGCCATTTTTTCTCTTAGGATTTTGATGAATTAGGGCCATTATGGGGTCGATTTACCAATGTACATACGCCATTTTCTTTTTAGTAAATACATTGATAAACATGGCGTTTGTACCAAACATCATATTTATGAAGCCCCTGTGACACTTTTTGCAACACGTGTGAGTCTCACTCTGTTAAGGTGCGCTCCCTGTTGGTAAATCTGTCACACGCTTCATGGGAGGAGACACCGGCACACCATACGAACAGTGCATCGGTCTCTCCTCCCATGCTCTCCAATATAAAGGCATCCCGCAAAAACAATATCATTCGATAAGTTGTTTTTTTTACAATTGGAGTCAATGGCAGATGCATGTAACTGCATGGCATCGAGAGATATTTCTGGCGTATACACCGATCCGTGCCCTGCAGTGACAACAGATCCTGCTTGTGATTCAAAAATGTGATAGATTTCATCCTAATCTATTATATACCTTCTATGAATCTAATAATCCAGAATATTTGACACAGGAGCCGGGAGCTGCAGTGATCAGTAACTGGTTACATCAGTCAATAATGAAAATGGTTTCCATGAACTATAAACTGTCCGAATACATGGCAGATTTACTTCTGTTATAGTGATACCCAGCTGGACACCTGCTCCTCTGAGCTACTAAGCCCTGTCTGACTCTGAGGAAAGACTTCATCACTCCATCGGCACCTGGTTTGACGTAAGAAGATTTCGGGAAACTGCCAGACTATGTTGAGTGATCCGTGGCTCCTAATTTTTTCTTCTAAGTAAGAAATACAGACAACAATATGCCTTTAGTTATACAAACTTGGAGGAGATTATGTATCGGTGTGATGGTAAATGGATGTTTAATGAAAACATCTTATAAAAATATCTAGTAATATTCATCTAAAAAAAAAATAACATAAAATAATAATAACAAAAAAATAATTGTAATATTCATAATTATAATATTAATAATAACATAAAATAGTACTAATAATAAAATAGAAATAATTATAATATTCATAATAATAATGATAATAATAATACTACGAAGTTTCTCCACTTTAGACATAGTAAGACTTATGAATAAAATTGAGGGGGGGGGGGGGCTCGGCCACTCAGGACCCCCCTCTATTAATATTAATAGGTGCCATGTAATGGTCTGCAGGGATAAATAATATTGCTAATTAGAATCTGACCTCAAGGTTAGAGGTTTGCAATAGTGTTGGACAGGTTTTGTTTTAGTAGATCAGTGTTCGCCAACCAGAGGCATGGGGCCATATGTGACTCTTAAGCCCCTGCATGTGGTTCCTGAGCTGCAGATAATATTGTGCATTTGTGGCACCAGGCAAGCTCAGCTAAGCTGTTAGAGGTGTGTCTGACTACAAGCTTGTCCCCTGTTTCCAATAACAACCAGCAGAACTGTAAATGCAGCTCTGGAATATATTCTATTGAATTAGTACTAGAGAAGCCATGTATTTATTTCCTGTTGCATCTATATTGCCATATCCGTCAGGTCAGCGGCACTGAAGGGTTCAGTGACAGCGGGTTCTGCGTGTCTCTGACACGCAGGATCGAGCTGTTGCCAATCACATCTGAGTTCATATCCTGAACCTATCAGTGTCGCTGACCTGACGGATTCAGTTCTCAGCGCAAGATACAGCTGCTCTGTATACAGAATACAAAGAAGCTGAATCTCAAAAAGTAAAAGTATTTTTTAATAAAAAGTAATTAGAAAGTTGCACTAAACACACGGATACACATTTTTATTAAAAACTGTTTTGAATGGTTTACCTAGCCTTTAAAGTCCTAGAAAAACCCTTTAAGCGGAGTATATGCCTATTCTGTATAGCTGAATGGTTGGCCCTCAGTCTCTTCCCCATTGGTGGGTTCAAAGTAGTCCATCCAATCCTGTAGGAGAGGTGAAATTATGTCATTTGTACCTTTTCATTTCATGCTGTGCCCTTAAAAACATGTATTTTTATAACATCACATTTTATAAATTTACTCCTGTCCTGTCTCACCATTATCCCTAAGGAACTACTTTCCCTCATTCAGCAGTATCCCCCACACTCCTTCCACCCTAATGCCCTTCATGTCTGTCATATACAGATACTGGCTGGTGACCGGCTTATGCAGCTTTATGTGTACTACCCCATATGTATAAAAGATGGCTGGACGAAAACAAGCACTTTTACCTCTTGTGACACACCCTATTTCCTCATAGATTGTAAGCTCTTCTGAGCATGGCCCTCACTCCTCTTGTTTGACCTCTTAATTAGTTTGTTACTTTATAATGTCTTATATTTTTATCTGTACATGTACCCTGGGAAATGTAAAGTGCTGCAGAATATGTTGGCAACATATAAATAAAGATTATTCGTATACTGTCCAATAGTCTTTCAAGACCAGGATTGGATTCTACATAGAAATAAAGTATACAGAAAATACTGTGTAAACAAGTCTGAAGATTGGAGGGCTTAATGAGGCTTTCCAGTTCTTTATAAAAAACTTAAAAAAACTAAAAAAACTTACCCATTCAATAAAGAAAAATTTCAACTTCCTACTATACTCTGTACTGAAGCCATTTCAAGATCACTGTTTTCTGTCAGTGAATGAAAAAGAGGATAGCCTAGACTTTACAAATGTATCCACCTCTCAGCTGTGAGAAGTATTAGTTGTGTACAAGTTTTCAGCTTATGAATTTACACAAGAATGTCCTCAATCATCAACAGTAAACAGAGATCTTGAAAAATATATTACAAAGTTGTAAGACTTTATATTTCACCAAAAATAAACATCTATTAAAAAATTGATTTAAGGAGTGACTAACTTTTCAGGTGACTTTTCAGAATATGTTGTCAAATGGGTGTCCATGAGGAATAACACTATTTATTGCCATTATATGACTTGTATTCTGCATTATTTAGCAGTTTTACCCTCTGGAGGTTCTATCTATAATCCTCAGTTGTCTCTGCGCTAGTGGGTGGAGCCTAACTGCTATCATGTCTTCTATACACTGCACACAGAGAAGAGAATCCTGCTCTCCTATCTCTATCTATCACATTTATAGAACCAGCAGCAGCATGGAGGAGATTATGCAGCAGTAATGAGCAGTAAAGCTGAGATACCAGCACTGGGGTGACATAGAAATCTTTCCAGCAGCTGCAGTATATTTGTGTGTGTGTTTCTCACTCTGCTCCTGCTCCCCCTCCCCTCTCCATAGACTTGTGTGCAGCAAGTTTGTTGCTGACTCTCTATTTTCCCTCTTTCTGCTTCCTCCTCCCCTCCTCATAGAAATGTATAGGCAGGCAGTAAAAAAAACACCCCCCCCCCCCCACATTCTGCAGTCTGTCAATGCTGCTCTGTAACCAGGATACAGATTTTACTTGACAACAGGGGGTGGACAGCAGATTACAGGAAGGGAGACACCTAGTGGAAGTAACCTCACACAGAATTTGCATGGATAAAACAAAATTTTAACAGTAAGTAAAGTTTAAAGTAATAGTTGATCATATTATTGGATGTATTTATGTATTTTGCTTTTGACTAGAAAACATGTCTGCTAAGACTAGAGCTAGACAATGACTACGGCTATTGACAAAATTCAACACTATTACTGGTTGCCGTTGGGCAGCATCAATTTTTCCTTTGATTGTACACATTTTTCTATATGGCCCCACTGTTTTATAGAAAGATCGCCAAAATATATAGATTTGTAACAGAAGTAGATGCAAACAGTAGTTGATGCTTCACTTTCCTTTTTTTCTTCTTATTTCCTTTCATGCAAAATTCTGCAAGCCGAAAGAGGAACTGGCATCAATTTATAGCTTTTTAGTTACCTACATTTATATGTATCACGTGTATGAACATCACTTTTTTTAATGTTACTTTTAACCTCTCCATTTACCACAAATTCATTTATAGATGGACATTTCTTAGTAAACCACTTCAAGTGTGTTGTGGAAAATATTCTAAAGAGAGGAAATTGTGATTCAAAGGTTCTGAATTTAAAGGGAGCATGACACCAGGACTAGATCCCTTTACATTAGGGCATCTATGAAAATAACTAGTGGGCATAGCTGCACCTAGTAACTATAACTTAGACTCCAGAGAAATAAGACTCAGTGTCAGATCATGTCATGTGAACCCTTTCACCTCATCTGAGTGGCTTGGAAAGCTGGCAGAGGGAAGGGGCATGTATAAAATGGTAATTTTTTTAGCACCCCTCCTTCACAATCTTATAGAAGTCCACTAGATTTTGTTAGGCAAAGAATATCACATGCCAATATCAAGTTATTGGACAACTTGTTTCCTACTTTAAAGGCTATGGACACCTTTGCAATGGAAAAGATGATTATTATATATGTTGGTGGTTACCTAGAGTAAAAAAAAATGTTTCAGGTGTCAATCTAATCTTCGTTTTCAGACCCCCGATAGGCAGTTTGCAACCTACTCCTATTTTATAGACTATTTTAATGTGGATATGTCCCTTCCAGTAATACATGTTTAATGTAAGGTCTGTGAATCCAAGATGTTGCTATCTTCAGTAGCACATCTATTCACACAGATTTATTCCTGTACTGCTTTTCTCTTCTACAGCCCATAGGGGATCTTCTCTCCCCTGTTCTAAAAAACACTGATGCTGAGGAGTGTATGATCCCTCTCCTACAGAGTCTGCTGTAGGTGCTACACAGCCTGTGTAATCCCCCCCCCCCTCCTGCTTCTCTTTCAATCTTTACTATGATACTGACAGCCTTACCACTTTCCTGAACACTTGGATGCTTTCCTCCCTCGCCACTCTCTGATCTGTGGTGTATACACTCTTCCCTGCTGCTATCTCTAACACTGAGAGAAGGGACGGAGAAAACAGAGACAGCAGATGATGAATTTATGTCAGAAGCAGAAGGTCTACCAGCTATTTACAGTAGACACAGTTACACAGACTCTACAGCAGAAAAATAGTAGGACATTTTTAATAAAGACTATTTAGAAAGTTGCTTAATTTTGTAATTAGGAAGTAAATGAACAAAACATTAATTTCACTGCAAAGGTATCCATAGACTTTAAAGGCTATGTAAAACTCTGATGTTATTTTTTTAAATTTAATATATGTTTTTTTGACATATTGAACAAATTACCACTTACAGAGAACCACACAGGAACCTTGCTACCAAATAGAACAATTCTTTATTAGAAATGCATACATGTAAAAAACATATATTAAAAGATACACATTACCCGTGAAGATGGACCCCCTCATAGACCAGACCCTACAACCTCATATTATAATGAAGTGCAAATAGGTGTGTAATGCGGGTAATGTGTATCTTTTCATATATGTTTATTACATGTATGTTTTTCTAATAAAGCAGTGTTAATTTGGTATCAAGGTTCTTGTGTGATTCTTTGTAGGTAGTCATATTTTGTTGTTACACAGAACAGTGAAGATTATTACATGCACATTTATTGGCCCAATTGCATTAGTTGGTGTTATATTAAACACATTTTAAATATATTTTTTATTAAGAACTTTGCTTAGTTTGAGAGATGCAACTTCTATGTTGAACAACTTAGATTTAATCGGTATTAGGTCTCATACACACGACCGTGCTTTTGCAGATAAATTGCGGACCCATTCTTTTCTGTGGCTCCATACACATGACTGGGATTTACACGGATCGGTGCAAATCCTAACTGAAATAACTCAGGACATGTCAATTTACAGTCCGGATTTGCGGATTCACCAATACTGTTGAATAAATACAGATGCACAACAAGGGTTTTTTTGCGGTCCGATGGACTGCAATGTACCTGTGGTTTTGTGGACCACAAAACCAATGTAGTCGTGTGCATGAGGCCTTAGGGTTAGATAAGCTGTCAGAGGCAAACAGGAGCCTCTCTCAGCTGAGCTGTCATTCCAGCACACTGACAGATCCGACCTCTCTATATTTGACTCCATAACAGATCAAGAAGCCTCTGCACTCCTCTCCTATGTCCATCTAACCACCTGGCCTCTTGATCCCATTCCTTCACATCCTATCCGTTCTGTGTCACCAGATTTCATTCCCCAATTGACCAACATTTTCAACCTCTCTCATCTGGAACCCTTCGTCTTTAAAGCATGCTCTTGTCACCCCAATTCTCAAGAAGCCCACTCTTGTCCCCTCTTCGCCTGCTAACTTTCACACTGTTTATAACCTTCCTTTTGCTTCCAAACTTCTGGAAAGTCTGGAGTATACCCGTCTGCTCAATTTCCTTTCTACGAATGTTCTGATAGACTGCTTACAATCTGGTTTCCGTATCTTTCATTCTACTGAAACGGCATTAACCAAAGTAATGATCTCTTATCAGCCAAATCCAATGGTCAATACTTCCTTCTAATTCTTTTAGATCTATCCGCCGCATTTGACATGGTAGATCAAGCAATACGTCTTACACTTTCCACTCCTTTGGCTTAAAGACACTGCCATATCCAGGTTTTCCCCCTATCTTGCTGACTGCTCTTTCAGTGTGTCTTTTGCTGGCTCTACTCTCTCTCTCTGTCAGGGTTCCCCAAGGTTCAGTGTTGGACCCCCTCCTGTTTTCACTTTACACAATTCGATTTGGGCAGACCATCAGCAGATCTAGTTTCCTCTACCATCTTTATGCTTTTGACACTCAACTATGTATTTCCTGCCATAATATTTCTCCTGCTCTCTTGTATCCATCCCTACCTCACCACGGATACCACTAAAACACTTCTACATGCCCTTATTAATTTATTGTCTAGACTATTGTAGCTCAGTAATAAATGGCATTCCACTAAATAAAGTGGCTCCGCTTCAATCCATCATGAATGCAGCAGACATCTCTGCTCTCCGTCGCTCATTACACTGGTCGCCCATTTCTTGCAGAATAAAATTCAAAACTCTCCTACTAGTCTATAAATCTCTCCACAATGCTGCACTGTGACATACGACGCTCATCCTCCCTTATAACACCACCTCACTCCCGTCTGCAGGTCTTCTCTTGTGTTGCACCCTTTCTGTGGAACTCACTGCCCTGGACCATCAGACTTGCTCCTTAAATTCCCAGTTTTTATTGTGCCTTAAAAACCTATTTCATTAAGGAGACATATGCCACATTACTTGCCATTCACACCCTGACACAGTCACAAATATCTATACTTCACTCTACTATTTTCACCACTAGCTACTCTTGATGCTGGTCTCTGCACTTTATATCCGTGTTGGCTCACATAATAGCTGGGTGACGTGTTCATGCAGCTATATTTATATTCCTTATGCCAACACAAGTGGCTGGTCCCCTGGATACAATTAGCACCTTGTATCTATTGTGTTACTTCTCCGAATACATTTACTGTAGATTGTCCGGGACGTCTTTACTTTTGTCTCATTGTCTGTTCATTTGTTTTGATTATTCGTCATTTTACTGGTTAGTTACTTCCACAATTGTATAGCATTTCGGAATATGTTGCCGTTGTACAATTAAAGATTCTTCTTCTTCTTCTTCTTCTTCTTCTTCTTCTTATTATTATTATTATTATTATTATTATTATTAATAATAATTATGATGATGATGATGTGGTTTAAGCTGTATTCACACATGCAGGTTTTCATGTATTTTTGTAAAAATAATAAAAACTATATTTTCCTTTCATGTTTACAAAGTCCGAGGTAAAATCGCACCAACAAACATGAAAAATGTGACAAAATCGCCAGAAGTCCTTCACCTGTAAACACAATATTACTGCAGTCACACCTCAATGTTTATATTTGAGTGGAATTAGGCTTTACTGATTGATATAAGTCTCTGATCACATTGGCGCTAGGTTCTTTTCCATCTGGAGTTCTGGTGTTTTTCGTTTTAAAAAAATAGCATAGTTTGCAGCATTATTTTTGTCATTAAAACACTGGGAATCTGGCGGACTGCATTACAATTAAAAGGATCCGTATGGATTTGTTAGTATCCATTTGAGATCCATTATACCTGTAATGGCTCCGTTAAGAATCCATAAGTAATTCATGACGGTAGTGTAAAGAGAGCCTTAGAATCAGATATACTGTACAGATGTAGCCATCTTTATATTGACTTTTTTAATGACTTTTCAATGGCTTTTGTTGTGTGATATCACGCTGCAGCAAGTTATCAGCGTCAAGATAAACTTGGCTACATCTGTATAGATTTCGTAGATTGAGTTTGCACCTTATTTTGAGGTGTGTCACTTTTAATGAATTAGGTGCAAATCTTGCCAATTACCCTCTCCAATTTCATGGGCGTAAAACACGCCATTATTAATAAATATAGGACATAATGTCTAAATACCCAATACACAATGGGGCAGGTTTATCAATAATGTCATAAAAATTACATTTTACAAAGGGAGAACAAACCTTTTTTAACTTCAAAGAGATATCCCAAGATCAACAGTTATCACCTAACCGGCAGATAGGTGATAAATGTCTGATGTTGGGGGCCCCACCAATCACTAGAACGGGGGTCTCATGCCCCCCTTTCCTCCTCACTGCGTTCCCTCAGTATGGAGGGCTTAGAATGGAGTGGCGGTCAAGCATGTGCGGTTCCGCTGCATTCAAAATCTATGGGACTGACAGAGACAGCCGAGAACAGCGCTCAGATGTTTCTCCACCAGTAATAATTCCATTGTTAATTCTTTTCAACTAGACAACATAATTGGAGACTATTCGTAACACATCACTGTTAACATTGTTCTAATCATTTATTTGTTTAAAAAAGTAATCCCCATGAGGCATTTTAAAACTGAAGAGAAACATTGTGTTCCTAACAAAGACATGTTTCCTCCGGCATCTATAAATAGTAAGGTCTCCGCGAGGGGTTCGCTCAATGCATTTTACAATTGAATACACAATAAAAATGATGAATTTGTACAAGTCTATATATATAAGTACTGCCCTCATCATCATCATCATGTGTCTGCTGTATGAAGCACTAGGCATATGGCGGAACACAGATCATCTGTGGAAAATGATGAAATTTGCAAACATCTACAGATGGCAGAAAAGACCTTGTTGCTACAACTGGTGAACAGATTGTAGGTAAATCCATCAGGACTCCTCCAGGAACATTTGTAATTCTGAGCTTATTAGAAACATTTAACCCCTTAATGACACAGCCTGTTTTCGCCTAATGGACCAGGCCATTTTTTTTTTTTCAAATCTCACATGTGTTACCTTATGTGGTAATAACTTTGGAATGCTTTAATTTTTTTCAAGCGATTCTGAAATTGTTTTCTCGTGACTTATTGGACTTTGAGATAGTGGTAAAATATGGTCGATATTTCAGTATTTGTGAAAAAAACCAAAATTTAGAGAAAATGTGCAAAAATTTGCATTTTTATGAATTTAAATGTATCTGCTTGTAAGACAGATAGTAATACCACATAAAATAGTTGCTAATTAACATCCCCCATATGTCTACTTTGGATTGGCATTGTTTTTTGAACATTCTTTTATTTTTCTAGGACGTTATAAGGCTTAGAACTTTAGCAGAAATTTCTCACATTTTAAATAAAATTTCAAAAGCCTCTTTTTTTATGGGCCAGTTCAGGTCTGATGTGGCTTTGAGGGCCCTATATATTAGAAACTCCCTATAAATCACCCCAAAGTATTCAAAACAGCATTTAGAAAGTTTCTTAACCCTTTAGGCATTTCACAGGAATTAAAGCAAAGTGCAGGTGAAATTTAGAAATGTTATTTTTTTTGCAGAAAATCTGTTTTAATCTTTTTTTTCTGAAACACAGAAGGTTTTACCAGAGAAATGCAACTTAATATTTATTGCCCAGATTCTGCAGTTTTTAGAAATATCCCACATGTGGCCCTAATGTACTAATGGACTGAAGCACCAGCCTCAGAAGCAACAGAGCACCTAGTGGATTTTGGGGCCTCCTTTTTATTAGAATATATATTAGGCACCATGTCAGGTTTGAAGAGGTCTTGTGGTGCCAAAACAATGGAAACAACGCCAAAAAGACACAATTTGGCAGACTACACCCTTCAAGGAATTTATCGAGGGGTACAGTGAGCATTTTAACCCCACAGGTTTTTTGCTGAATTTAGTGGAATTAGGCCATAAAAATGAAAATCTACATTTTCTTCCAATAAAACATAGACATTTTTAATTTTTACAGGGCATAAAGGAGAAAATGCACCCCATTATTTGAAAACCAATTTCTCCCTATTACGGCAATACCATATATGTGGCAATAAACTGCTGTTTGGATCCACGGCAGGGCTCACAAGGGAAGGAGCGCCATTTGGAGCTCACGTTTTGCTGGAATGGTTTTTGGGTGCCATGTCGCATTTGCAAAGCCCCTGAGGGACCAAATTAGTTCAAACCCCCTCAAAAGTGACCGCATTTGACAAACTACAGCCCTCAAGGAATTTGTCGAGGGGCATAGTGAGCTTTTTGACCCTACAGGTCTTTTGCAGAATTTAGTGTAATTATGCAGTGAAATTGAAAATTAAAATTTTTTCTGATAAAATTTGGAAATTTTCAAATTTTACAAGGAATCAAGGAGAAAATGCACCCTAACATTTGAAAAGCAATTTCTCCCCATTACGGCAATACCCCATATGTGGTAATAAACTGCTGTTTGGATCCACGGCAGGGCTCACAAGGGAAGGAGCGCCATTTGGAGCTCACGTTTTGCTGGAATGGTTTTTGGGTGCCATGTCGCATTTGCAAAGCCCCTGAGGGACCAAATTAGTTCAAACCCCCTCAAAAGTGACCGCATTTGACAAACTACAGCCCTCAAGGAATTTGTCGAGGGGCATAGTGAGCTTTTTGACCCTACAGGTCTTTTGCAGAATTTAGTGTAATTATGCAGTGAAATTGAAAATTAAATTTTTTTCTGATAAAATTTGGAAATTTTCAAATTTTACAAGGAATCAAGGAGAAAATGCACCCTAACATTTGAAAAGCAATTTCTCCCCATTACGGCAATACCCCATATGTGGTAATAAACTGCTGTTTGGATCCACGGCAGGGCTCACAAGGGAAGGAGCGCCATTTGGAGCTCACGTTTTGCTGGAATGGTTTTTGGGTGCCATGTCGCATTTGCAAAGCCCCTGAGGACCAAATTAGTTCAAACCCCCTCAAAAGTGACCGCATTTGACAAACTACAGCCCTCAAGGAATTTGTCGAGGGGCATAGTGAGCTTTTTGACCCTACAGGTCTTTTGCAGAATTTAGTGTAATTATGCAGTGAAATTGAAAATTAAAATTTTTTCTGATAAAATTTGGAAATTTTCAAATTTTACAAGGAATCAAGGAGAAAATGCACCCTAACATTTGAAAAGCAATTTCTCCCCATTACGGCAATACCCCATATGTGGTAATAAACTGCTGTTTGGACACACGACAGGGCTCAGAAGGGAAAGATCACCATTTGTCTTTTGGAGCTCAAGTTTTGCTAGAATGGTTTTCGGGAGTCATGTCGCATTTGCAAATCCCCTGAGGGAGCAGAACAATGGAAACCCCCCAAAAGTGACCCCATTTGGGAAACTACAGCCCTCAAGGAATTTATTGAGGGAAATAGTGAACATTTTGACCCCACAGGTTTTCTGCTGAATTTAGTGGACTTAGGCCATGAAAAAAAATCTACGTTTTTTTCTAATCAAATGTAGTTTTAGCTAAGATTTTCAATTTTCCCAATAGATAAAAGAAAAAAAGCACCTCAACATTTGTAAACCAATCTCTTCTGAGCACAGCAATACCTCATATGTGGCAATAAACTGCTGTTTGGACACACGGCAGGGAAGGAGCGTTATTTGGCTTTTGGAGCTCAAATTTTGCTGGAATGGTTTGCGGCGCCTAGCCACATTTCAAAGCCCCTGCAGGACCAAATCAGGGGAAACCTCCCATTTTGGAAACTGCACCCCTAAAGGATTTTATCAAGGGGTGTAGTAAGCATTTTGACCCCACAGGTGTTTTTTCATTAGAAATGAATGCGCAGTGGATGGTGCAAAGAAAAAATGCAATTTTCATTGCACGTAGTGCAATGCATTAGAGCTGTCAGTTAGTCACTGACTGCAAGCCTATTAGGCCCTGCCTCTGGCCAGGGCCCAATTGGCTTCCGTAGGTGGCAGACCAGGAGGCCATTGTTAGGCCTGTGGTTGCCATAGAAACGATCAGCACCCCTGCGATCACATCGCAGCGATGCCAATCGGATTCAAAGCACTAAGATGCCATCTACGGGGTTAATGGCAGGCATCGGGGCTAGCTCCGTTCCCTACCATTACAGTGCTAGTAAATCCCATGGATGCAGCGCTCACTTTTGAGCGCTGCATGTAAGGAGTTAATCGGCCAAATCGGAGGCTAGCTCCGGTCCTGACCTTGCAGCAGGGTGTCAGCTATAATATACAGCTGACACCCGCTGGCTATGGTGCGGGCCCAGCTTCTGAGCCTGCACCAGCAACACAACGTTCCTATACGTTGTGTTGTGTTAAGTCCTTAATGACAGTGACATAATAGTACATCAGATGTCATTAATGGTGTTAAGATAATAAAAGTTTTACAGGGATTTAGCCCTAGAGACCACTAACTGAACCTACATCAAGGGCATGGACTGGTAATCTAGCAGTTTTGGAATTTACCTAGAGGGTTAAAGTACCTAAGAGCAGAAGCAGGTTAGTTTCGGGTTCCAAACCTTTTTTTAATATCACCCTTTTATGTCCTGCAGGACCTATGTTGACACAGTGAAGGGGATATTCAGGTCACGAATGAAAACTTTATAAGGGTGTATTCAGGTCTAGGACAAAGGGTTAGACGGAGTAGGAAGTCGCCTAAGGCACAATGGGTGTGTGGGCGCAATTGCCTTTAAATTTTAGGGATTGTGAAAAAAGGTTTCACTCTAAAACCCCTGCCTTGCGTAACAGGAGAGCTTGCCCCCTGCCCCTGTATATAAGAGTCGGGATGGATTTTGTTCCCCTTACATGAGGATAATTTGGTATCACAGAGATTTACTTATTTTTCTTCTTCTGGATCAACATAGCAATAAAATAATAGGTTGAGCTTGATGGACTGGTATGTTTTTCAGCCTTACAAACTACAGTATGTAAAATTTTTAATATAGACCCGACCAAAAGGAAATTGAAGGGAAAAACAAAGTTTAGTAATCTACCCTCCGAACAAATAATAAAGCATCTGGTCATGAAAGTTCCTCTTCTCCTATTCTGCACAGTATTTGTCTTGCTAGAGTACCACTTTGTGCTCCAGAGCTGCTCTTTATACTGTAAAGGGGGAAGTTGCAGCCACAGTCAGCCATTTTGAAGTTATAGAGCTGAATATTTTTGGTCACCCATCACCCACCT
Organism: Rhinoderma darwinii; assembly: GCF_050947455.1. NCBI lineage: Eukaryota > Metazoa > Chordata > Amphibia > Anura > Rhinodermatidae > Rhinoderma > Rhinoderma darwinii. The sequence continues at coordinate 384,381,139 of NC_134690.1, forward strand.
AAATACAAGTTTACACAGACACTTTCTTTCTTTCTTCATCCTCTCTCCATGCCCAACAAGCTTGTATATACTGTATTACTAAATCCCTATTCCTTCTAAATCTACTTGGATTAGAACACAGGTGAAGGCCGTCCAATACCGAGGTCAGCCACATGACAGCCCACATGTTGCCAAGAAACTAGAAAAACAAACTCATCTTTTTTTTATTTTTTATTATTTGGTGGGCACATCTATGAAGAAAACTGGTATCCTAACATAGTAATGGTTATATAAAATAAAAAAAATACAGCAGTTTCATACTGTAAGGAACACCACAAAGAAAGGTGAAATAAAAGACGGTAAAAAAGCTTTACGTTTACCAGACTGATATTGTTCTATGTATGTACAAGTGGCTCATTGATTTTCTGAGAAAGGTTATTAGGTGGTAGTTTGGAATCCATAGATGAGGCGCCTTCGTAATGGGTTGTAAGCAGGAGATGCTTCTGAATGTAAAAGAATTTCGATTTCAGGTTCTCAAATAAGGGTGAAAACAGAGGTTAAACATTTCATCAACATTTTTCTATTTTAATGTTCGCTGTTTGTCTTTTTTCTATGACTAACACAACACAGGAAATTAACACCTAGAAGTGTAAAAGCCAAATCATGAAGGAAGCCGAACTGTGGTCTAGAAAACTTGCAGTGTGCTAAAACACAGAAACATAACAACTTGAAAAACGATCTTATTTTATGGAAAGGAAAAGTGAAGATGGAAATATTTCTAATAAAGGTAATATATATATATATATATATATATATAAAATATATATATATGTATATATATATATATACACATATATATATATAGATCTATATATATGTATATATATATAGATCTATATATATGTATATATATATTTATATATGTGTGTGTATATATATATATATATATATATGTGTATATATATATATATATATATATATATATATATATATATATATATATTTATTTATCCTGTTTGAAAATAGGGAGTCCGGGAGCTCCATGTCACTTATGACTGATTGACATTAAGTTTTATTTCTCAGGGCCTATGCATTTAGGGACCCGATATGGCAGCACATGGAGTCAGTACGAGCATTGTCGGCCTTAGGTTGGATGGTGCCCTGTGCAGTATCTTCTATTGTCCCCTGATCATATTAAAGTACCATATAGTGCCCAGATAATACAATTAGATAGTGTCTAAATAGCTTTGTTCAAAAGTCTCTAAAACACTGCCCAATCAATAAACTAGGCAAGGAAATTGCATGCTGCGCAGTTCCCTTTCAATAGGTTTGGACACCAAGTATGGGATTTGGGTGGAAACTCCAGGTGCTCAGGCCAAAAGGACATGTGCCGTTCCCCTTCAGTAATGACAAGTGATGCGCCTTGTGGGACCACACAACTCACACAGCCAAAAGGCCTGTCCTGCCTACAGGTCTGTAGAATGAACTGTAGGCATGTTATGTGCCGCCGCATGATCCCTACAATATGATGGAATATACCACAATTATTTCCTTATTGATTTTCATGCAATTCATATTATTTAGCCATTTTTCCTGCATGCTAATGGGTTATGAAAACCACCCCTACATAACTGTTTATATAATAATAATATTAATTAATTATTATACATAATAATAATTAATTTGTTTATTTAATACAGAGCTCCAAATTTCTTTCATAAACATACAGTTATATAAAAATATTCTGGCACTCTGCAGTCACCACTAGGGGGAGCCTAGGAGCAGCACACAGTAAACTCACTCTAGTGATGTTAGCCAGATTTTTATTATTTAACCCCTTTAGGACACAGCCTGTTTTGGCCTTGTGGACACAGATGATTTTTTCAAATCTGACATGTATCACTTTATGTGGTAATAACTCCGGAACGCTTTTACCTATCCAAGCGATTCTGAGATTGTTTTCTCGTGACATATTGTACTTTATGATAGTGAAAAAATTTGGTCGATAAATTCAATATTTATTTGTGAAAAACTTCACATTTTAGCAAAAATTTGCAAAAATTATCATTTTTCTAAATTTAAATGTATTTTCTTGTGAAACAGATAGTAATACCACACAAAATAGTTACTAGTTAACATTTCCCATATGTCTACTTTATGTTTGCATCATTTTTTTTCACATACTTTTATTTTTCTAGGACGTTACGAGGCTTAGAACTTTAGCAGCAATTTCTCATATTTTCAATAAAATTTCAAAAGGCTATTTTTTCAGGGACCAGTTCAGTTCTGAAGTGGCTTTGAGGGCCTTATATATTAGAAAGTCCCCATAAATCACCCCATTTTGAAAACTGCACCCCTCAAGGTATTCAAAACCACATTCAGAAAGTATTTTAACCCTTTAGGCGTTTCACAGGAATTAAGGCAATGTAGAGGTGAAATTTACAAATTTCATTTTTTTTGCCGAAATTCATTTGTAATAAAACAAAATCTGTAAAACAGAAGGTTTTACCAGGGAAACACAACTCAATATTTATTGCCCAGATTCTGCAGATTTTAGAAATATCCCACATGTGGCCCTTGTGTACTAATGGACTGAAACACAGGCCGCAGAAGCAAGGGAGCACCTAGTGGATTTTGGGGCCTCCTTTTTTTAGGAATATATTTTAGGCACCATGTCTGGTTTGAGGAGGTCTTGTGGTACCTAAACAGTCGAAACCCCCAAAAAGTGACCCCATTTTGGAAACTACACCCCTCAAGGCATTTTTCTAGGGGTATAGTTAGCATTTTTACCCCACAGTTTTTTTGCAGAATTTAGTGGAATTAGTCTGTGAAGAAGAAAATCACCTATTTTTCTGTGGAAACATAGAATTTTTTCATTTTTACAAGGAATAAAGGAGAAAAAGCACCCCAACATTTGTAAAGCAATTTCTCCCGATTACGGCAATACCCCATATGTGGTCTTAAACTGATGTTTGGACCCACAGCAGGGCTCAGGAGGGAGGGAGCGCCTTTTGGATTTTGGAGCGCAGATTTTGCTGGATTGGTTTTCAGTGCCATGTCGGGTTTGCAACGCCCCGGAGGGACCAAAACAGTGGAAACCCCCCAAAAGTGACCCTATTTTGGAATCTACACACCTCAAGGAATTTTTCTAGGGGTATAGTGAGCATTTTGGCCCCTCAGGATCTTTTTTAGAGCTAAGGTGACCAAAAAACAGCAATTTTGGCACTTTAAATTCTTTATTTATTACAGCGTTCACCGTGCGCAATAAATTATGTTTTAATTTATTCTGCCGGTCGGTACGATTACGGCGATACCATATGTGTATAGTTTTTTTTACGTTTTGCAGCGTTTGCACAATAAACCGTGCAGAAAAATTAACATTATAGTTTCATAGATTGGGTCGATACGAACGCGGCGATACCAAATATGTGTACTTTTTTTAACGTTTTCATTTTTTCCCTATAATAAATGACTTATTATAGGAAAACAAAACCTTTTATTTTTACACTTTTATAAAACATTTTTATGAACTTTTTTTTACTTTTTACACTTTCTTTTTTTGACCTGCAGCTCTGATCGCTGCTAGAATACATTACACTACCTAGGTAGTGTAACGTATTCCAACTGTCAGTGTGACGTCACAGTCACTCTGACAGATGGTCTACGAGGATCAGCAGAGGCTGAACCTCATAGGCTGACATACATGGCAGACCTGGGGGCCGTTGTCTGGCCCCCGGGTGCCATCACAAGCATCAGAAGCCCCCACGATTGCATGGGGGCTGCTGATGCGCTACAAACCCGCTACATGCGGAGATCGCAATCGAGCCCCGCATGTAACGGGTTAATTGCCGAAATGTTGCTGATCGGCAACACTGGAGAGTGTCAGCTGTCGGGGACAGCTGATCTCCAAGTTCCCGATGCACACAGTCGCCGACAGTGTGCATCGGGAACGGCACAGTGACTTTCTGTCACTCTGACAGGAAGCCTATCAGGACCAGCCGAAGGTTGGTCCTGATGGGCTTCCGTCCATGGCAGACCCGGAAGCCATTGTTTGGCTTCCGTTTTCCATACTAACTATCGGCAGACCCCGCGATTTCGGACGGGGGTCTGCCGATATGCTAGAAACCCCTAAAATTCGGCGATTGCACCCGATCGCCGAATTTAAGGGGTTAATTCGCCGAAATCAGCGGCAAAGGACCGCTGGCCGGTAAGAGGGGAGTGTCAGCTGTCGGCGATAAACTCAGTAACCGGGATAAACTCAGTAACTATACGTCTTCGTGTGGGAAGTAACCTCCCGCAACGACGGACAGTTACGTCCTGGTGCGGGTAGGGGTTAAAAAGGACCTGTCAGGTCCCCAAAAAGGCTAAATCGCCACCATACAATTTGTAATGGTTGGGTTCGTGGACCCACTGGGCGGTACCGCCTTTGGCGGTATGGCAGCTGGCCAACAGGGCGCAGGTAACAGTCTATAGTTCATATAGGGCACCTGTGTCAGCTCAGACAGTAGCAAGGCAGGCTCGGCTGGGACTAGGCAGCAGGCAGACGTCAGGCGTGGTGTAGCAGGACAGGCGTGGTATACAGCACAGCATGACTACAGCACAGCACGGCACTTGACCAGGATAGCACGGGATACAGGAAACAGGAACGGGGAACACTGGGAACTGGAAACTACTAGGAGACCATTTGCATAGACAAACTTTGGATACGACAAACAACGCTCAGGCATTGCAGGGAGGGGCACAGCCCTTCTTGTAGCCCAGGGTGCTCTGGGAGCAATCAGCTCAATCTCCCACCTGTGTGCGCTTTGGCTTCTTAAGTCTGGACTGAGTTAGCGAGCGCACCCTGGTGGTCACTGTGGAACAAGGCGGCCATATGTGCAGACATTTCTGGAGAGAAGGGCGTCAACTGGATGGAAGAAGTTCGTGGTCAGCGACCACGGACAGTAGACAATTATTCCTGACTTCCCCTAATTGATGAGCCTTTTTTGGTATCACTCTACATGCAACCATTCCCCCCGCTATCAGCCAAGTTCATTTATCAGCTGATTTGCTAATACATGAATAAATTCACAACTGGGCGGTCTCCAGCCCCCAATGTCAATGGGGCATGTTCCTAAACCGCTCTGCGGGGAAGGCAGAAAAAGCTTTATGTCTACAGATGTATCCACCCTTTCCTGAATTTGATTAATGACTCCAATTTCTTGTGAAGCAAATTCAATACAATATCGCGAGATGCTAGCAAAACCCTTGAACTGAGTCTGGAATTCACATCACAACCACTGGGTGGCCACCAATAAACACATACATTATATATATGTATCTCGTGACAGAGTATCACAAAATCATGTTTTTTTTAAAGCTGGTCATCTCGCGCCACAGATCTCAGGATATTTTGAGATAAAAGGTAAAGAGAGACAATTCTGGAACTATGTATTAGAAAAATTAAGCTCTGATCGCCATAAAGAAACAATCAAAAACTAATCAGCACAAAATTTTAGATTTTGGATTTTTAAAAAAACAAAACATAAGAAAAAGATGTTCATGAGTGTTTTATTATAACTTTTTCTTTAAGGTGTTCATGCAGATTTATAGGAAACTTCATCTGTTATATCCCATTAAAACAGACATGTCACAGTGTCACGGTAATGCAATTTGTAATTGCAGCGTAGGACATTACACGTGAAATCTGACAGCATGATTTTTCAGGCTTCACTTTTGTCTTTATTTGTCATCGACCCAAAAAATTGACCATAGTAACTGAGGAAGGGAAACAGCTGTTACATAGCGATTACCGAATTCCTCTTGGATAATAACATGTTATCATCATGTAAGATGTTTCTCTAATACTGCACAGATAGACAAGCAGAAAATGAGTGGATGTCACACAGATCACGCGGATGAAAACTGCTGATCCGATATCTTTGCCAAGTGTATGATTAATTAAAAAGTCATGGATGTCTTCAAATATGTTGGGTTAGGACGGATCACCTGTGGTTGAGGCACTTGAGTAGTACAGTAGCAGCAGAGTGGATGAGTTTTGAAGAAATCTCATTCACAGGCTGCGGAAAAAAACGTCCATAAATTATTTATACGCAGCATGTCAATTTATGTTGTGGAATCGCTGCTTTTCTGTAGCAGGTTTTTCCCTTTGAATTCAATGGGAAGGTAAAACCCGCGACAAATAGCAGCGACTCATCGACAAAAATCAAGCAACTCAGAATTTTTTTTATCTTAAACTTACTCGGATATCTCTGTTCCTGCGTCCAGCCCAGCCTCCAGGGATGACGTTTCATCTCATGTGACTGTTGCAGCCAATCACAGGCTGCAGCGGTCACATGGGATGAAGCATCATCCGGGTAAGTATGAACGTATTTATTTTCCAGCGGAAATTCCTCCTAAAAATCTGCGCCACAATTTGGTGTGGTCTTTCGGACGGAATGTGCTGCAGGTTCTAGGTTGGATACAGTTTTTTTTTTACAGTACCCGACCCCTATGAACCCGGCCTCAAAGTGGTTGCATGAGATTAAAAAACTGTCTGTTTTTTTCTCCAGAACAGCACCACTCTTTTCCATGGGATGTACCTGGTATAGCAGCTCAGCTGCCTTCTACTCTTATACCCAAGACTTAAAGAGGCTCTGTCACCAGATTTTGCAACCCCTATCTGCTATTGCAGCAGATAGGCGCTGCAATGTAGATTACAGTAACGTTTTTATTTTTAAAAAACGAGCATTTTTGGCCAAGTTATGACCATTTTCGTATTTATGCAAATGAGGCTTGCAAAAGTACAACTGGGCGTGTTGAAAAGTAAAAGTCCAACTGGGCGTGTATTATGTGCGTACATCGGGGCGTTTTTACTACTTTTACTAGCTGGGCGTTGTGTATAGAAGTATCATCCACTTCTCTTCAGAACGCCCAGCTTCTGGCAGTGCAGATCTGTGACGTCACTCACAGGTCCTGCATCGTGTCGGCACCAGAGGCTACAGTTGATTCTGCAGCAGCATCAGCGTTTGCAGGTAAGTAGCTACATCGACTTACCTGCAAACGCCGATGCTGCTGCAGAATCATCTGTAGCCTCTGGTGCCGATGTGTCCTCACTCGTCTGACACGATGCAGGACCTGTGAGTGACGACACAGCGTGATCTCTCGAGAACACGGCTGTGTCTGCACTGCCAGAAGCTAGGCGTTCTGAAGAGAAGTGGATGATACTTCTCGTCAGAAAGCCCAGCTAGTAAAAGTAGTAAACACGCCCCGATGTACACACATAATACACGCCCAGTTGTACTTTTACTTTTAAACACGCCCAGTTGTACTTTTGCAAACCTCATTTGCATAAATACAAAAATGGTCATAACTTGGCCAAAAATGCTCGTTTTTTAAAAATAAAAACGTTACTGTAATCTACATTGCAGCGCCGATCTGCTGCAATAGCAGATAGGGGTTGCAAAATCTGGTGACAGAGCCTCTTTAAAGAAGAAATCTAAACTTCCCCTACAAACCTACTCAATGACACCTACCTTAACCCCACCAAACTTTCAAGAGGACGTGTCACCTCACCTGACATGTCTGTTTTAGTAAATACTTGTACTCCCCATGAAACAACAATGCCGGATCACTTTTTCTTAGAACCCTGTGTTGTGCTGTTCCTCTGTTATTCCCCCTAGAAATGTATGAAACACTTGACGACTGTGTGTTACCAGATGGGGGTGTGTTCCTACACAGACTGACAATGTCCAATCAGTGCTCACAGTTTCAGACTGTGTATGGGCATGCCCCTTTAGCAAGTGGAATAGTCACACCAAGTTGTCAATTTATTCATACATTTCCAGGAGGAATAACATAGGAACAGCACAACAAAGAGTTCTAATAAAAGATTATCTGGCATTGTTAATTCATGGGGATGTATTTACTGAAACAGACATGTCCGGAGAGGTGACTCATCCTCTTTAAAGTTTGGTGGGGTTAGGGTAGGTGGGATTTTGTCGGTTTATAGGGGAAGCTTAGAACTCTTCTTTAAGCCCTGGGTGTAAGATTTTCTCTTGTCACCACGTTCGGCTATAATAAGTCCAGTTCTTAGTAGGGCAGCCTAGAGCAGAAGACGTTAAGCAGCTCGGAACTTCACAAGTACATCAGCTGTGATCTGATCCCAGCCATGGCGTCAGTCTATCCTTTGTGTTACCTCTCTGAGGAGTTGAAACATGGCGCTGATGTCAGCAGGGTCTGTTTGACCCTTTTACCTCTTTAATTGAAATTCAACTATGTTGTGCATACAGTAAACTGAATACAATGGTCATGTACATGTTATGGTTCTTCCCTGATGTTTTTCAGAATCACAAACAATACAGCCCTGAGAGGAGGGAACCGGACTTTCAGCTTGTATGTTATCTCCCCTTTGACTTACTTGGCAGTCACTTCTCACCAGCTGGTGATACGAGTCTCATCTCAGGCAAATCTTCAGTCTGGAAGCCCTGTCTTCATTACATAGTGGAGTCCCGTCCAAAAATCTGTAACTAATTGCACATTCTGAGTACAACTGTATCTTGCGTACAAAAGCAGTGCTGGGAAATACAGACTATATGAGAGGGCAAATACACAGAGAAAACGGCATTGTCTTTACACATTACTACAACTACCACCATTATTAACATGAGTAGTATTATTTCCCGGCGTTCAAGTCAGATTACAGTAATTAAATATAATGCCTAGTTGTTTTTACCTTTATATGAAACTTTTTATTTTTCGCCATCTTGCTTGTCTAGCTGTGACCTACGGAGTGGGCGGTGAGTCTCAGTATATTGACGACATATTGTTCTTACCACCCATCCTATCCAGCTCTCCGCGTCCCCCATTGTGCCCGCAGTGCAGCGTAGAGCTTCGTGGTCAGCTTGCCCTTTCTTTATCGCTTTATGTACTGCGTCAAATACATTATATGACATAAAATATATTACATAAAGTACATAGACAAATGCACTGATAAATATAAAAAATACTTGTTTTATTCCCAAAAAAAGAAACAATTGGCTACAGTAGGCTAGAATCTGTACTTTACCATTTTGAATACATAAAAATTTTTAAAAAAAATGGTGCAAGGTCCCCCCATTTCTCCATTACCAACCAAGGTAAAACAACAACTGGATGTTGATATTTTCAGGATGAGAAGGTCCAAGGGTATTGGTCCTTTCCCACTATTTAAAAGTCCTGCGGCTGCCCCAGGAGCGTACCATCACATTAGATGGTCTGCTACTGTTGGCACCCGGCTTTTGCCAGAATCTCTGAAGCTGTGGGTACTAGAATAATAGTGTGGATGACTAGTGTCAGCCTGCGGGTGACAAAGTACACCTCTGGCTAACGCCAAGCCCCAGCATTAGTAATGGAGGGGTGTCTGTCTGACACCTCCATTACCAATAATGAAATAAAATAGAAAAATGTAACAGCTTTATTTAAATAAATATTGCCCGAAAAACAATTCTCGTAAGCCATTTTATTAAATAAATCAACTGATGTACTGACGTAGCCCAAGGGAGACCTAGAAAAAAAAACACAATAAAAAAAACAAAAACATCACAAATACATAATGAATGGAAAAATACTTACTTTATAATGAAGGATCTTCATGAGGTCTTCCTCTGAAGAGATGCAACATCTGGAGGCAGCTCTTTATCTCAGGCCAGAACCTGGTACAGATGTAGCCGTCTTTATCTTGACTTTTAATGCATTAAATAAAAAATGGCTAGATCTCTTATCTTGACTTTTTCAATGACTTTTCAATGGCTTTTCAATAGCTTTTGTTGTGTGATATCACGCGGCAGCAAGTTATCAGAGTCAAGTTAAAGATGGCTACATCTGTACATGGAACATAAGGGGAAAGTTACAGGATAGACACAGTCATCAGCGCTGATCCGTCCATGTGATGCAAGGAGTGTCTCAGACTACTGGAGCACAAAGTGACACAGTGTGCAAACAATTATCTGAGAATCTTTGCAATGCTTTTGCTAGGTCACATGGGCACTCTTAGGCCTTATTCACACGAACGTGTTATACGTCCGTGCGACGCGCGTTATTTTCACGCGTGTCTCACGGACCTATGTTAATGAATGGGGCCATTCAGACTGTCAGTGAATTTCATGCAGCGTATGTCCGCTGCGTAAAACTCACGACATGTCCTATATTTGGCTGTGTTTCGCGCAGCACGCACACATTGAAGTCAATGGGTGCGTGCAAATCGCGCTCGGCACACGGAAGCACTTCCGGGTGCCGCGCGTGATTCGCGCAACAGTAGTAAAAAGAATAAATACAAACAGAAAAGCACCACGTGCTTTTCTGTGTGTAAACATAAAACCAGAGTGTCATAATGATGCTGGCTGCGCGAAAATCACGCAGCCGCGCATGATATGCTGATGACACACGGACCTTTTGCACGCGCAAAGTGTAGCGTTTTTTGCGCGTGCAAAACGGACGTGTTCGTGTGAATAAGGCCTTATGGTCCCAATGATCTAATATCTTCAGTGTAAGAAAAAAATCTGCACTCAACCCAGCGGGCAGAAATTCCCACCATCAAATCATCACTTAAAGGGATACCTCCAACTTTACTATAAACCCATAAAAATCCCTCTATTTCTGTTGTCAAGTGGAACAAGAACCATAATGCACTGAAACCAAAGCAAATTACTAAAATTGAAAATATAAGTCATTTTGCATAACCAGCATAAGGTACATTTTCTACTTCAATCATGTGAGAAAATACTATTTTTAGGCTTTATTGGGCATGTTCAGTATGATGCGAAAATTTGGGTCCAAATGTTTAGCTTAGTTTATATGGACAATGGCTAGATCGGTTTGAGGTGTGCTTAGAACTTCTATTGGCTGCTAATGGACAGTAAATAGTTCTGCAGGGTGCGACAATCCACTCAGGAGAAAACTCCTCCCAAATCTGTAAAAAATATCAAAAAAAGTCTATGCCCATTCATCAAAACCTACTTTTTTACACTGCACCCTCGACTTTCCGAGAAGAGTGGATCAGAAACAAAGGGGAACAGCACTCAGCTGAGCACTTCTGCCTTTTCGTTTTAGCGATCGTGGGGGTCTCAGCACCCAGACCCCTAATGATTAAAACTTATAACTTGTCACTGTGACATGTCAAAAGTTCTCTGAAAGTTTAATATAATGCTATAAGTTGTTCTTACGCCATTTTTTATTTTTTTGGCTTTGCCCTTTCGTTCTTATGGGACGAGTCCCAAAATTAGTAACGCGGGCACATTTGTTCCAGACATACACATGATTGTTTATCTTGACATTCTGCCTGTAATGCTTTCAGTATAAAATGGGTCTGTTCTCCATAGTAATCCTTCAGTGATAGATTAATGTACTATACAAAAAATATTGCATCCATGCAGAACAGATCCGGGATACACTAAGAATTTAATACTGACTTTTTTTCCTTTCTGATTGGTTGAATACCTATTGAACTCTCTGACCTATTTTCGGATTCTGGTAGAGTTGGAAAGAATCCTAGGTTGACTGATTTGACATTAATATTGCTGTGCCCACTATGAGCACCTACAATAAACCCATAAAGTAATTCTATCTTAGTCTTTATGGCATATACAATGGCTATGTGATAAATGTCTGATAGGTACAGGTCCCACCTCGCCGATTCCTGGCCAGCGCATTCTCACACTTTTGGATAGTTGACCGTGATGGTGTGCGGTCTTCAGAAGAAGAAGGCTTCTCCATTAAATTCTTGTTAGTGCCAGATTAAAGGGTTAAAGGTTGCATTTTCATTTGTGGAGGTTGAGGTGGGATTGAATTTAATATGTTGTTTCCTGTTATCAGCCAACTGAGGCTGGGTAGAGGTTGACTGTAGTGTTCTTCAATGGGATGCCTGACGGGATGTCCAGAAATTATTTGCTCCCATGTCTTGCATATCTCCAGTTGTTAGAATCTTCAGATATATTTACATAGATATTAGTGAACCTTTACAAGCTGCCATCAGTAGAATTAGCCCAATAAAGATGTCTAACTAGGAAAACCCCATGAAACAATAGCCCATGTCCATTTCTGGTAGCTGTGATACCTCCGCTTTCACCAGAATAATGGATATAGAAAATTGTCTTCATACGTAGAAGGAACGATGCTTCTTCCTTCAAGGTATAGTATTGCCATAAAGTAAATGATAAGAAAACGGAGGAATTTTGTCATGTGCCTTGTAATTAAAAATGTTATCTGATGGCAGAAGATCTGGGTCTTCATATGAAGGATTATGATCAAGTTGCAGGTAATCTTGCTACACAGAATGTGATACCACTGCATTGACGGCTTTTTCTCTGCAGTCTCCGATGCTCTGATTCATTTTTTTTCCATGGCTAGAATTCCACCATCACGTCTACATGCTTTTTCATACGTAACATAAAATAAATGAACAGAAAAGGAAAATATACAGGGTGGGCCATTTCTATGGATACACCTAAATAAAATGGGAATGGTTGGTGATATTAACTTCCTGTTTGTGGCACATTAGTATATGGGAGGGGGGAAACTTTTCAAGCTGGGTGTTGACCATGGCGGCCATTTTGAAGTCGGCCATTTTGTATCCAACTTTAGTTTTTTCAAAGGGAAGAGGGTCATGTGACACATCAAACTTATCGAGAATTTCACAAGAAAAACAATGGTGTGCTTGGTTTTAACATTACTTTATTCTTTCATGAGTTATTTACAAGTTTCTGACCACTTATAAAATGTGTTCAAAGTGCTGCCCATTGTGTTGGATTGTCAATGCAACCCTCTTCTCCCACTCTTCACACACTGATAGCAACACCGCAGAAGAAATGCTAGCACAGGCTTCCAGTATCCATAGTTTCAGTTGCTGCACATCTCGTATCTTCACAGCATAGACAATTGCCTTCACATGACCCCAAAGATAAAAGTCTAAGGGGGTCAGATCGGGAGGCATTTCTTCTGCGGTGTTGCTATCAGTGTGTGAAGAGTGGGAGAAGAGGGTTGCATTGACAATCCAACACAATGGGCAGCACTTTGAACACATTTTATAAGTGGTCAGAAACGTGTAAGTAACGTTAAAACCAAGCACACCATTGTTATTCTTGTGAAATTCTCGATAAGTTTGATGTGTCACATGACCCTCTTCCCATTGAAAAAACTAAAGTTGGATACAAAATGGCCGACTTCAAAATGTCCGCCATGGTCAACACCCAGCTTGAAAAGTTTCCCCCCTCCCATATACTAATGTGCCACAAACAGGAAGTTAATATCACCAACCATTCCCATTTTATTTAGGTGTATCCATAAAAATGGCCCACCCTGTACATACAGTCTTCACAGATATAGAACAGTTTATCTTGACTCTGATAACATGTGGCACCGCAATAGCCACTGAAAAAGTCAATTTATAGTTCATTGCCACTGTGTATTTAATGTGCCAAGAGTCAAGATAAAGAGTGCTACATATGTATATGCGCGAAATGTAAGACCGAGTTAGGGCCCCCTTAGATGGGCCTATTATTGGGCAAACGTGCGTTCACAGAATGCTCGCACCCGAGCTCGTTCAATGGCTGATCAATGGTGAGTGGGTACCTCCCTTTGATCGCATCACAGGGAACCCCTGTGATGTGAATGAGGCCCATACCTTGTATTGGCAGACAGCCCAGGGTCCATTGAAGGGCTGTCCAACCATTTTCCTTGTTGTTATGGCATACTTACGTACTGTATGCCCTAACAACTAAACTTTATAGTAAAAAAAAATGTAAATTACTATTTTAAATCCCCCCATGGGATTAAAAAGAAATCAAACCTAATTGAAAAAAAGTAATATTACATTTTAATAAATCTGTAAAACAAATACACCGAAATGCACATTTCTTTACAATAAATCAAAGTTTATTAAAGTCCAAAAACAACAAATTATATACACATATATACACATATTGGTTATCATTACGACCAAAACAATCTACACAATAAATTTATAGCACCATTTAGGCTGATCGGTGTATGATGTAAAACAAACATGTCTCTCCCAGCGCCACATTTAACATGCCCATACAAAGGATAACGTAAACCACCATTGCCTGCTTCCCAAAACACATTACAAGATATTAAAGCAAAAACTAATATATACAAAAATGACATTTTCGACAATCCTTCTCCAAGTTATGGACCTGTGCGGAAAAAACTTTAAACAAACATAAATATAATGTTTTTAGAACAGTAGCATCTTATTTCCAAACTTCAACTCTAGGCCAGATGCGCTCCACAGTCATTGTCTCATTATATGTGAAGCAGCTATTCTGGATCTCAACTCAGCTTTACCAATGAATGTCTTTGCATCTTCCCCGGGCAGGGGCCGCTCAACACCCTTATAGGCATATGGAGTTTTTTTTTCCTGTTGGATTCATACAGATTATGCCGTGTTTTTTTCTAGGGGAGAATGCAGCGCCATAAGGGGGCAGTATACAGCGGCACACGGAGTGTTAGGGCATGACCACACGTGGCGGATTTCCTCCGCAACTGTCCGCATCAATGCCGCACCTAATCCGGGTTGCGGATTACGGCTGCGGATCTGGCCAAAATGTGCAGTAAATTGATACGGACTAGCTGCTGCGGACTGCGGGAAAAGTGCTTCCCTTCTCTCTATCAGTGCAGGATAGAGAGAAGGGGCAGCCCTTTCCCTAGTGAAAATAAACTAATTTCATACTTACCGGCCGTTGTCTTGGTGACGCGTCCCTCTTTCGGCATCCAGCCCGACCTCCCTGGATGACGCGGCAGTCCATGTGACCGCTGCAGCCTGTGATTGGCTGCAGCCGTCACTTAGACAGAAACGTCATCCTGGGAAGCCGGACTGGAGACAGAAGCAGGGAGTTCTCGGTAAGTATGAACTTCTATTTTTTTTACAGGTAGCTGTATATTGGGATCAGTAGTCACTGTCCAGGGGGCAGAAACAGTTACTGCCGATCGCTTAACTCTTTCAGCACCCTGGACAGTGACTATTTACTGACGTCTCCTAGCAACGCTCCCGTAATTCCGGGAGCCCCATTGACTTCCTCAGTCTGGCTGTAGACCTAGAAATACATAGGTCCAGCCAGAATGAAGAAATGTCATGGCAAAAAAGCAAGACGCATCCGCAGCACACATAACATGTGCATGACAGCTGCGGACTTCATTGCGGAACTTAGAATCTCCATTGAAGTCAATGGAGAAATTCCGCCATGAGTCCGCAACCAGTCCGCCACTGGTCCGCAACAGACAGAGCATGCTGCGGACACCAAATTCCGCTCCGCAGCCTATGCTCCGCAGCGGAATTTTACGCATCGTCTAAACGAACACTTCTAAATAGAAGTGGAAGTCAATGCAGAAACGGCTCCGCTGCGCATTAACGCTGCGGAGTGTCCGCAGCGGAATTCAAGTGAAATTCCGCCACGTGTGAACCCAGCCTTAATGTCTCTGTAGTACTCCATATAGCCTTGTGCACACGGCTCTAAATTCACACCACGTCGGTGATGCATTGTCACGTATACATGGGGTCCAATTGCTGGGACCCCCACCGATCCTGCGGATGGAAGGGCCGGAGTGTAAGTTTAGTGCTGCGGCTCCTTCACTGTTTTCCTCTGCACAGAGGCGCCGTGGCCACTGTCTACGAAGGGAACTGCACCACGGCCCTATTCAACCATGCTCCGGCCCCTTCATGCTCATGATCGGCGACTTTCCCACAAGTCAAACCCCGACTGATCAGAAAGTGATGGCCTATACTAGTGATATGCCATTACTTTATGAGATGGTAATACCCTTTAGAACCCACTTACATGCATTTTACTATACATTGTTGCAGGTAACTCCACAACAGTTACATCACGTGTGAACAGAGGTAGAGCGATGTTGCCAGTTTTGCACATGCAGAGATGTGAAGATTGTGCAGAACAAAGCACATGAAAGAGAGGAAGCGTGCCCGGACGTAGAAGAAGTAGGAGAGGACTTTATTCTTACGTTCCATTCTTTCTCATGGATATCAGGTTTGATTTAGACCTTTTGCTATAGAAGTTTTGTTTTTTGTTCCTTTCAAATTAATTGTTGGCACAAGTTTAAGATGACCAGTACATATAAATCAATTAGGTGCCAAAAGCAATTAATGATGAAAGAGTTTGTCAATGAGGGCTGCAGAAGCCTGATGTATGAGGAGCTTTTCCCACCAGCTGTAGGAAATTGTATAATTCAATACAATATGGTCACCCGGTATATTCTTCTCTGTCGCACCCGCTCTGCTGTCCGCATGTAATCACCAGGTCAGGAAGAGAAAAAACTTCAGCTAGTAAAGTTTGAGTACGTCACCTCCCTGACATGTCTATTTTAGTAAATACTTGCATTCCCCATGAAATAATAATTCTGGAACATCTTTTCTTATAACTCTGCGTTGTGCTCTTCCTCTGTTATTCCTCCTGAATATTAATAAATACATTGACAACTGGTTGTTACCATTTACCTTGCCAAATGGGTGTCTCTACACACTCTGAGACTGTGAGCAATGATTGAACAGTGTAAGCCCTTATTCACACGACAGGGTTTCCCGGCCAGGTGACGGCCGTTCATAAAACGGCAGTCACCTGGCTGCAGTAGGAACAATAGACCCCTAATGGGGCTATTCACACGACCGATTTTTTGACGGCCTGGGAAACCTGGCCGTCAAAAAATGGGACATGTCCTATTTTTGGCCGTTTACCCGACCGCCCGGCTCCCATAGAAGTCTATGGGACCGGGTAATACACGGCCATCACCGGAATGTGTCCCGAGTGATGGCCATGTATTCCGTCGCTCGCTCCCTCCTCACAGCGCAGAGTGCATGTGAGGAGGAGGAGTTTATGCCATTCGGACAAATCGCTGTATGCTGGAGGTAAGTTTATACACTGTGTGGCAGGGCCGGGGTGTACAGCAGGTGGAAGGGAGCACTGCGCTGGCTCCCTTCCCCTGCTTGTTTTAAAAGCGCCCTGGCCCAGCGACACCTTCCGTCGCCGATGGCGCCGCTAGCAGCAGCTGCTGCTGCTGCGGCTGCTACTACTGTATCTCCCTGCTCTGCTATGTGCTAGCCCCACTTTAGCTCCCTGAAGGAGCGGAATCCCTGTGTGTTCAGGGATTCCGCTCCAGGACAGAGCGCTTGATGTCTCTGTCCATATCTGGGCAGTGACTTCAGGGGAAACTCCTGAAGCGGAATCCCCGAACACTCTGTGACCGGGGATTCCACACCAGGCGAAGCCAGTAACGTTCAGTGTCCATAAATGGACACAGACGACAGGGGCTTTTCCTGAAGTGGAATCACCAGCCACATGGGGATTCCCCTTCAGGAGTTGCCCCTGATGTCACTGTCCAGATCTGCCCGGCCCGGAACGGATGCAAAACTAATGCAAACCGGCCCTGGAAAAACGGCCGATTTTATCGGCCGACACTTGGGCTCGGGCGGGACCCTGTCGTGTGAATAAGGCATAAGGGCTTATTCCGATGAACGGGATATACGTCCGTGCAACGCGCGTGATTTTACGCGCGTCGCACGGACCTATAATAGTCTATGGGGCCGTGCAGACAGTTGCATGATTTTTACGCAGCGTGAGTCTGCTGCGAAAAACTCATGATATGTCCGTTCTTTGCACGGATTTCGCGCATCATGCACCCATTGAAGTCAATGGGTGCGTGAAAATCACGCACACCACACGGAAGCACTTCTGTGGGACGTGCGTGATTCGCGCAACAGCTGTAAAACTATGAATAAAAACAGAAAAGCACCACGTGCTTTTCTGTTTACAAACATCCAAACGGAGTGTCATAATGATGGCAGCTGCGTGAAAATCACGCAGCTGCGCTTCATACGGGGCTGACACACGGAGCTGTTAAGTGTGGAAATGAACGGTGATGTGAACAGGCCCTTAGAAGGTTTTTCTGCCACATTCAGCGCCATATTTGATGCCAATGAGGACCTTGAGCTTGACTACACCACAAATGCCGACCTTGATGCAGTTTGGAGGTTCTAGCAGGAAAGCCCCTTTACCCAAGACCGCTTCTTCATCTCAGTGATGCCATCTTCTTAATACGGGTAAGGGCCTGTTCACATCACCGTTCGCTTTCTGTTCCGGGGTTCCGTCGGAAGTTTCTGACGGAATCAATAGTTGAGTTGACCTGCCGGAATGGTGACGAACGGAAACCATTAGCGATGTTTCCGCCACCATTGATATCAATGATGACTGAAACGGAAGCTGTGGTTTCACTTTCACTTTCCGTTGCGGGGTTCACCCGACGGAAACCTCAGACGAAACCCTGGAACTGAAAGGGAACGCTGATGTGAACAGGCCCTTATCTGCTTTAGACAATCCATTTGCATATGCTGGTAGGGCATATCAATGTAATAGAGGGGGTTTCCAACATAAGATCCCCCTTTATTAGCCAGAGCGGAGACAGCTGCTACAAAGAGGCATCTGTAGGATCCGTCTCATCTGCGTATTACGTGGATGGCCCATTTATTTCATAGGGTGCCAAGGAAGAAAGAAGACATCCACTTAGCCAACCGGATCGGCTGACTTATTTGTTTAATTTCGTTCATTGTAATGTCATTAATTGTAAATTTGGAAAAATGGACAAATTCTGTTTGTACTATACTAAGTTATATTTTGCCACCTTTTAAGCCCAGAGGAAGGGCAATCCTCCAGCCATGGGTTCCCTAGAGGTTCCCCCAAAAAGGGGGTTTTTCCTCTCCTGAGTGCTGGAGGGTGACTATTCGTGAGTCGGAGGTTTGCCATTGTGGGTGTGGTCATATATTTGTACATAGAGCTTTGACCATTTAACACCCTATTAAAGTGTTTTGTGTTCTTTTTTTTTTTTTGCATTTTTTGGGTTGATTCCTTTTGTTTGGGAGACTGTCACATATGCCAAGTCAAAAGGCCAAACATCTGCTTCCCACAGAGCAAAATAACCTACCCCATGGAGGAGTTTTTGACCCGGTTGGGTCTTATTGTTGCACCACTAAACAAAATCTGACTGGCTCCTAAACCCTTCATTATTTTTTCCATCCCTTCCATACAGTTCACAAATAATACTGCAATGTAAGGGTATGTGCACACGCTAGCTACCTTTTACGTCTGAAATGACAGACTGTTTTCAGGAGAAAACAGCTGCGTCGTTTCAGACGTAAAAGCTCCTCCTCGCATTATGCGAGGCGTCTTTGACGCCCGTAATCTTGAGCTGTTCTTCATTGACTTCAATGAAAAACGGCTCAAATTACGTTTCAAAGAAGTGTCCTGCACTTCTTTGACGAAGCAGTCATATTACGCGTCGTTGTTTGACAGCTGTCAAACGACGACGCGTAAATTACTGGTCGTCGGCACAGTACGTCGGCAAACCCATTCAAATGAATGGGCAGATGTTTGCCGACGTATTGTGGCCGTATTTTCAGGCGTAAATCGAGGCATAATACGCCTCGTTTACGCCTAAAAATAGGTTGTGTGAACCCAGCCTAATAGTACCAGCAACATCAGTGCTATTTAACGGAACAAGTCATGTCAGTGCCTATATACATTGCGCACTTAGGCTGGATTCACACGAACATGTTCGGTCCGTAAAGGACGGAACGTATTTCGGCCGCAAATTCTGGACCGAAGACACTGCAGGGAGCCGGGCTCCTAGCATCATAGTTAAGTACGACGCTAGGAGTCCCTGCCTCTCCGTGGAACTACTGTCCCGTACTGAAAACATGATTACAGTACGGGACAGTAGTTCCACAGAGAGGCAGGGACTCCTAGCGTCGTACATAACTATGATGCTAGGAGCCCGGCTCCCTGCAGTGTCTTCAGTACGGGACTTGCTGCCGAAATATGCTCCATCCTTTACGGACCGAACACGCTCGTGTGAATCCAGCCTTAGGGTATGTTTACACGGCCTATTTACGGACGTAATTCGGGCGTTTTAACCCCCGAATTACGTCCGAAAATGCGTCTCGATAGCGTTGGAAAACATCTGCCCATTCATTAGAATGGGTCTTACAATGTTCTGTTCCGACGGTCATTTTTTTATGCGCCGCTGTCAAAAGGCGGCGCGTAAAAAAGACGCCCGCGTCAAAGAAGTACCTGTCACTTCTTCAGACGTAATTGGAGCCATTTTCCATTGACTCGATGGAAAAGCAGCTCCAATTACGTCCGTAATGGACGCAGCAGAAAAGCGCCTCAACATGCCATTACGGCTGAAATTACGGTGCTGTCTTCTCCTGAAAAAAGCCCCGTAATTTCAGCCGTTACGGACGCTGCCGTGTGAACATACCCTTAGAGTCATGTTTTAAGGCTCCTTTAAGGGGGAATTCACATGCTTCACATGTAGAAATTTCTGTGACTGTCCCATTCATCTGAATGGGGCTTGCAGAAATTTCTGCAACAAATCTGCCTTGTGTGAATTTACACTAAAGTATGGAACATTAACTTACAGAGTAGTCACCTATAGGTGGCACTAGAGAGACCATTTCCCTCCTTTTGGAGAAGAGCTATTTTGCATATTTTTTTCCCAGGGAACACTGCCCTTAAGACTTTCTACCAGCTAGATTGCCACAAGGAGAATCAGTACCTTCTAAGAACTATTTTACACTGTAATGGTGGTAAAGACTGTACCGTACTGTACCTTTGCTTGGATCCAGGTGGAGGTGTCATAGAGAGTTATAATATGACTATCACAGCGCACATCCACTTATTTAATTTTGTTTTTCACTGTGTGTTTGTCACGTTATGTCACAAGGATTTTGGGATGCGGTGCCCTTTTGGGACCCTCCTGAGGTCTAGGGGGAAAATGTGTGGCCATCTGGTTCCGTTTTCCCCTTCAACCCGTACTCCCTTCTTCGGAGGGGAGGTGCACTTTTGATGCAGGCTCCAAGGTAGAAGCCTTGGAGTGTTGTTGGGTCTCCCTAAGCTTCGGCGAGGGGGGATCATCGATCCTTGATCCTCTAGGCCTAAGGCTTGGAGGGTCGAGGAATGGTTATGCGGGGCCTCTCTCTTTTAAGAGAAGGGCTGCGATAGACCGCATCCTTGTGCACTTTTTGTGTGGCACCTCTGCACTTTTTATGCACTTGGGTGATAGAAAGCACGACTCGGGCTTTCAACGAAAAAAGAGAGTTATAATATGACCATTATCCATCAACCTATATTTAACTGCATCTTAACAGCACAGTGTGAACAAGGCCTAACTCAGTATTTGTGCATTTTTTTTCCTGGACAAGAAATGCTATGTAAAGGACAAGTTCCATCCAACCAGACAAGCCCACTTGCTAAACATGCTTATCCTCCCCATCTGCTGACCTAACTGGACTCTGTAGCTTATTCACCTGTAGCCTTCAGGTTCTCTTCATAAAAAGCAGCTCTGTGCACTGGTCTTCTCTGACCCTCTGTAGCTGTTCTGATAGCCGGTATTTGTTCCAAATTTGAACTTGGTCTATGTCCTGGATTATGTTTGCTTCTCAGTCATCCACCCTCTCCTGTGCCTAGATTTGGACTTTGCATTGCAATGGGTAAAATTCGCAATAGAAATCCAAGGCCCTTCCGCGACATGCTGTAGATTTGAAAATTCGCAAGGTTTTTTTGAAAGCCCCATCAACAAGTATTGTCCTGTAAATTGACGCGAATTTGCAATGATAAATAACTCCAAAAGCTTTTCTTAGCTGGGGTCTGGGCAGGTGAAGTTTATTTTAGTCTGCTGTTCTTCTAGCCTGCAGCAAGTAGAAAAATAGTTGCGGAACTTAAGCCTTGCTCCCTGTCTGACAATATTACAAGAGCTGCAGTGTCCAGCATCTGTCTAACAAATAAGTGTGTGTATTTTATAGATTATTAAATTGGGAGGGGCCGTCCATATTTCTGTAACCAAAAGACGTCCAATGGTCTCCCGATGGGCTTACGGATATGCTTGCCTGCTCTTCCAAAATAGGATTCGATCAATAACTCCATAGTTTTTGAGAAAGGAAAGAGGGACAGCAATGTGCGGCACACATAGTGCCAAACAGTGCACAGAGAGTGCCATAATTACACCAAATAGTGGCATATTTTGCCAACATGAAGCCAAACAGATGCCAATAGTCACAAACAGTGTCCACATAGTGCCTTACCTTGTTATCATCAACCTACATAAGTTATTGAGTGAAGAAATCTCCACCACAATCATTTAGAAAGTAATTTTACCCTTTATAAAGTAATAAACAACTTACAATTTGTAGAAAAATAAAATTTGCGGCATTAATTGAGAGAATCAGTCCAATTGGACAGGTCACCCGTTAAATATCCACATAAGTAATTATTTAATGCATGTCATGGTATAGGCAAGATATCATAAGGGAGAGTTACTCACACAGAACCATACACATACAGCAAAATAGTGGCAGTATGGTGCCCATAAATTGCTATACTGTGCCCATGCAGTGCTTTAAGATTGCCAAAAAGTACCTAGATATAGCCATATCGTGCCAAATAGTGCCTAGAGAATGCCATACCTTATCTATATAGTCGTACAAACAGAACTGTAATGTATGAAAGTATATGGACCAGAGATGATGCAAATTTGAAGCTTACTTTCTAAAGTGTATATGATAATCTGATACTCTGCAAACATAGAAAGGCCCCTCATTGCAAAATTTGCACCATCAGGGCCAAATTTTTCATTAGACATATGAGTCTCTTGTCCAATGGCGGATCATCATAGGGCGTTTTGGGCGGCTGCCCGAGGCTCCCGGGGGACCCATGGCCGCCCAGAGTACAATGTAGTTTTGTCACGTTACTGCGTGATTTTGCCGCAAAAACCGCGACTAAACGGCATTGTATATGTCCTGCAAAAGGACCTTTAGACATAAGGTCACTTGACCTAATTTCTGAAGTTCTTACAACTTTTTAGAGACCTGCTGGTCACATGACCGCAGGACCATGGGCAGCAGCAAGACTCCACAGAGAAGACTGAGGTAAGCTGCTATGTAAGTATAAGGCCTCATGCACACGACCGTAGCCATGTGCACGGCCATGATTTTTGGGTCGGACGGCCCCAGAGTTTCACACGTGGGCCGCCCGCATATCGCGGACCGTGCACATGGCCGCGTGCATTAATTTCTATGAGCCAGGCTCCTGGACCATGCACGGCCCGTGGAAACCAGGGTCGTGTGCATGGGCCCATAGAAATGAATGGGGCCACAATTCTCCCGTGCACACGTTCGTGTGCATGGGGCCAAAGGGGATGGATTTGTTTAAGGGGTCTGTATTTAGGAGGTCTGGTGTGGGGACTGTATATAGGGGGTTCGGTTTGGGCACTGTATTTAGGCGGTCTGGTTTGGGATGTATTTAGGAGTTCTGGTCTGTATTTAGGAGGTTTGGTGTCTGTATTAGTTTAAGGGGTCTAGGGTCTGTATTTAGGGGGTCTGTATAGGTTTGACATGTGGGGTCTGTATTAGTTTATGTGGTCTATTTAGGGGGCCTGTTCTAGGGTCTGTATTAGTTTAGGGGTCTTTATTTAGGGGTCTGTATTTAGGAGTCTGGTCTGGGGTCTGTATTAAATTAGGGGGTCTGGTCTGGGGTCTGTATTACTTAAGGGAGTCAGGTCTGGGGTCATTATTAGTGTAGGGGGTCAGGTCTGGGGTCTGTATTTAGGGGGTCTGTATTAGTTTGAGGTCTGGGGTCTGTATTTAGGGGTCTGGGGGTCTGTATTAGTTTATGGGGTCTGTATTTAGGGGGCCTGGTCTAGGGTCTGTATTAGTTTAGGGGTCTTTATTTAGGGCAACAATGTGGAGAAAGAAATGATCCAGCGCTGGTGGTGGTTTTAAAAGGGAGATGAGAGTCCCATGTTTATTGGAAAAGTAATAAAATCGGAAGGGAGACGCAGTCCCAAGATGCAAGTAGTCAGGATTGGAACCTGAGCCTACGCGTTTCAAACGCGATCTGCGTTCTTAATCATGGCAAGTAAGAACGCCATGATTAAGAACGCAGATCGCGTTCGAAACGCGTAGGCTCAGGTTCAAATCCTGACTACTTGCATCTTGGGACTGCGTCTCCCTTCCGATTTTATTACTTTTCCAATAAACATGGGACTCTCATCTCCCTTTTAAAACCACCACCAGCGCTGGATCATTTCTTTCTCCACATTGTTGTCCTACACCGCGGGCCGTCGCGGGGATCCGACTGACGCTACCAGGAGACGCAGACCGGTGAGCTGGAGGTTCTCTCCCTGTTTCTATTCTTTATTTAGGGGTCTGTATTAGTTTAGGGGGTATGGTCTGGGGTCTGTATTTAGGGGTCCTGTCTGATGTCTGTATTAATTTAAGGTGCTTGTTCTGGGGTCTGTATTTGTTTGGGGGGTCTGGTCTGGGGACTGCAATAGTTTAGAAGGTCTGGGGTCTGTATGTATTCTATGATCTAGTCTGGGGTCTAAATTTATTAGTCTGAGTAAAAGGGGTTGTCCGGGCACATCGATAGGACATCAGTATAAAAACGGTCTGTGCCCGGACAACCCCTTTAATGTTTGGTTCTGGGCCATAGTGTATAAATTTGTGTGTTTCTATAGAGGCTAAAAATGGCTGCAGAAGCGAGGAGCAAAGATGTATCACCAGGAGAAGTCACCATACCGGTCTGTGTCAGATGGAGAAGAAGAAAATGTCTCCCATCAGAGAAGACATCACCTGTGAGTCACTGGATCTACAGGGGATCTGTCAACTCTCCTAACATGTCTGTTGCAGGTAATCCTTCTACATATCTTTGTGTACCCAGGACTAATAGACAAATGCGTGTTACCATTCCCATTGTCAAGAGGAAGTGTGATACTGTCAGCGATGGTTGGAGACTGTCAGTATGTAGGGACCCAGCCCTTTGACAATGGGAATCGTAACACCCATTTGTGAATGCTCGCACAAAAAGGTGGTGTTCACTATAGACACGGCAGAGGGGAAGGGGGGCCCAAGTTTTGGGAACAGCACAGGGCCTATTGTCTACTTAATCCGCCACTGCTCTTGTCTATTGATGGCCTACAGCAAAGGGCATTTTGTCCTCAGGATCAGCGCTGAATTAAATTTCGTGGGAGTTACATAGTACGGTTGAAAAAAGACACATGTCCTTCAAGTTCAACCAAGGAAAGGGAAAGGGAAGGGAAACATTTCTACACATAGGAGCTAATATTTTTTTGTTCTAGGAAATAATCTAAGCCTCTTTAAAGCAATCTACTGTCCCTGCTGTGACTGCTCCTGCGGTGACTATTCCATAGATTCACAGTTCTCCCAGTAAAAAACGCTTGTCGCCTCTGCAGGTTGAACCTCTTTTTCTCCAGACGGAGGGAGTACCCCCTTGTTTTTTGAGGGGGTTTTACATGGAACAGGATTTCACCATATTTTTTGTATGTGCTATTCATACATTTATATAAGTTAATCATGTCTCCCCTTAGTCATCCCTTTTCAAGGCTAAATAGGTTTCATTATTTTAATCTTGCCTCATAACTTAAATTCTCCATGCCCCTTATTAGCTTCGTTGCTCTTCTTTGTATTTTTTCCAACTCCAGGGCATCCATTCTATGAACTGGAGCCCAGAACTGAACTGCATATTCTAGATGAGGCCGCACTAATGCTTTGCAAAATGGTAATATTATATCCCTGTCCTGCGAGTCCATGCCTCTTTTAATACACAACAATATCTTGCTGGCTTTTGAAGCAGCAGATTGACATTGCATGCTGTTATTTAGTCTATGATCTATAAGTACACCCAGATCCTTCTTAACAAGTGACTCTCCCAGTATAGCTCCCCCAAGGACATAAGATGCATGCATATTGTTGGTACCGAGATGCGTAACTTTATATTTATTTACATTAAAGGGTTATTCCAAAGTTGAGTAAAACATTTTTTTAATGCATTCTAAGCAGAAATGAAATTATAAATCAATTGATGTTAAAAAAAAATTAAAAATTCATTCCCTAACTAACTTTTTCTTAAACTTGATTACTTAGCTAGTGCTGGTTATGCGGCTCGATGTCAAACAAGCCGCTCTGCACTGTGCGCGCTCCCGACGTTGCTAGCTAATGTAGTTCTAGCAGCATCGGGAGAACAATCATCTCAACTAGGCAGGGTAAGAGTGGTTGAGATGAACACACCGTGAATTTCAATGCAGCCACGCCACTACTCACTGCAACACCCCGCCACCTTTCTCTGTAACCCACTTCCGACCCTTGCGGAAAGCCACTTCTCCCCCTTGCAGAACAGCAGATAATTTTCAAACTGTCCACTGTATCTAAGAATAACATGTTTTATCATCATATACAGTTGCATGTCTAACATGCAGTACCTGGAGCTGACCGCTGATGTGTCCTCACGAACGGTGGCCGGGCCGGCATCTAATGCGCATGCGCCTATATGCGCGTTCACGAGAGAAATTAAATCCTCTCCTAAGGACGGAGAGGATATCATTGCACAAGCGTGGCCACCGCTGAAGGTAAATATTGGTGGCCGGATCCCTAGACAACGAGCTACAAAGAGCGACTGAAAGCGACATGAAGAAGGAATATCAAGAAAACTACATCAGTGGGATAAAGCAAGGTATTTACAAAAAGCAATAACTTTAGAAGGGTGAGCTTATTAGCTGGATTTAGGAAGATTGCAATAACCCTTTAAACTTAATTTGCCCAGTGGATGACCAAACAATTAGTGTGTTCAAATCAGCTTGCAATTTACGAACATGTTCCATAGACTGAGTTGGTGTCTCAGCAGTAAGTTTAGACATCCATGGGCTGATCAAACTCAGAAGGTATTTTGTACCTACAGGCTCCTGATATATATAAATCCAGTACTGCTCACCTTGAGATGAAATCTCATGTTTACCAACATCATGGTTGTGACATTACAGGAGTTACCCTTCTTTTACCATGTCAAGACTAAATTCTAACCCCACCCCTCCTTCATTACATTGTGTATAAGCATTGATCACGGTGCATTTGGACAAAATTGGTTAACAAAAATAGCTGTCTCCACCATAAATTGCCCACTTTAGGGAAACAATAAGCCCTTTTGCTCACTGCATCATTAGACATTTCCAAGCCTGTAACAATATGGATCCTTTTAAAGGCTTAACCCAAAACCAATCACTTGAAAACTTTTGACATTTTGCATTCGTTATTGTTTTCCTCACGTAATAAAACAATTAAGAGCAACAAATGGAAATATTCACATTGCAGATAACTATTGAGAGGAATGAATTTGTCTCCGACAATGGACGTATCAGGTGGCTTTTGTGTTGCCTTGGATGACAGTTACATAGTCTTTTTCCATTTTGTGTCTGGAAAATCCCTAAACAAATGGCTTAAGTAGATAAACAGTGACAAGCCATGATTGATTTCACTCTTGGCAAAACAATGGAGAGGGACAGAGAACTTTAGTTTACTGAGGCCTATGACCAGACAATGGTTTAAGTCCATCCATAGACAAACAATCATGTCCTATTTATCTCTTTGTAATACAATGAATCTCTCAATAAGTAGTTTGTCACAATAGTCTCCTTGGTAAATAGGACTGGAAGATAATGAAATTAATAATCCATCAATTAAGTCAATGCAAATTACCCTTCTTTTAACAATGACCATTGACACAAAGATTTGTCTGCAAAGTCGAATATAATCAAATATATTTCACCATGATCAGAAACATTTTCCATGGGAGGATCAGTTTGATTGTAGGAAAAATATTCTAATGGGACAATTGCATGAGGATCATGGCAGCAGAATAATTTGATCAAGAATAATTTTTAAGCAGCTCTCATAAATGTTCCCAGTGTCAGACTGAGGTTCCTTTGGGCCACCAGAGGAAATGATGTCCATCTAAAAAGAACATGTGGCCGTTAATTTTAAAAAGGGTATTTCCAACTTAGACATTTATGGTATATCTATAAATATCCTGATAGCTGCGGGTCCCAGCTCTTAGATCTGCCTCTTTGACAAGAACGGAGGTCACCCCACTGCCACTAAGCCGGAAGAGGCGACCGCAGATCTCCAGCATGCAGGACACATGTCATAAATATCTGATAGATTGCGGGTCCAAGCTCTGGATCCTGCACCTTTATCGAGGCTGTTTCTGTAACTCCCATAGAACAAACTAGAACGAGCCGGACGCATGCGCTTTCCCATCTCCACTAGCCCCCCGTCTTGAATCTGCGGCCAGCAACCGCATCATCAAGTGAAACAGAGGACCCCGTTTCAATATAGGTGCGGGTCCCATAGTTGCGACCTGCATCTATGAGACATTTATTGAATATCCTGTGGATGTGCCATAAATATCTAAATTGGGAATAAACCTGTAATTTCAATGTAATCTTTGCAAATGCAGGACATATCATCAATAAGATCTAATATATTATTTGTGGATCAACCTATAAGAAATGGACCCTAGAGACAAGTCATTTGCTCCAAAGTCAGCTCCAAAAGCGTCTGTCTTCTGCTGGACCTTTGAGCCTCATTATTGTGTCAGACTGGGGCCATTGGAAGGTCCTCTGGTACTCTGGTAGGAAATGGTGCAGAGAATAAGCAGCTGAATAGCAAAGATAAAAACTAAGACCCCTTTCAGGTGCCGCTGGATACCACCACTCCTAGTTAAACATTTACTGTATATGACACTTTGCCATTTTCCACTTTTTTGTGTTCTAATATTGCAGCACCTATAGAGACGAGATCCCTGGGGGAAAAACAACCTGAAATGGTCCACGCTCTCCTGGAACCTCATAGCAGCCACTTTGACTGCTTCTACAGTTGCTGGTGCGCCAGTGAGATCCTAAATGTTCCCACCGATTGAATAGATTTCCATTGGTCAGAGCTCCTGAAACCAATTGCACAGTCTGTAATAGGGCCCACAACATATGATGTGACATACTTGCTAACCTACAGGGAAGGTAAGAGAGGATCAGACTGCACGCAAGGTTTGTTTGTAGTCTGTATGTAAACACGGAGACACATAAGTTTACATAAGAGCTGTATACACCAAATGTTAGAATATTTTTCATTAAGACTATTTGCGAAGTTGCTTAACGAGTAACTACATTTTGAAAAACGAAGCGGCAGAAGAGCTCAGATGAGCGCTGTACCGCTTCATTTCTGATCAGCTTTCCTCGGAAAGCTGAGCAAGCGGTGTATAAGCTCATAGACTTTCTATTAAGCCCGTTCACCACTCCAAGGAAAGCTGATAAGAAATAAAGCGGCACAGCACTCACCCATGCACTTCTGCAGCTTCAATTTAGTGATTGGTGGGGACTTCAGTGCTCGACCCCCACCGATCAAAACTTCTGACATGTCACTATGACATGTCAAAAGGTTTAGTTACACTTTAAATATTTTTTTTTTTAGATGCATTGGAACGATACAAATGTTGCAAAAGTCTTCATACTCTTTATGATATAAGGGGAAAAAAACAACTTTTTTTTTTAAACTACGTTTAATGAATTTTCTTCAGTTAGTACCGATCAGTTTCTCAATATAAAAGAACTGCAGCATCTTTTTATAGCCATATATTTTACATGGTAATAGAGATAACATATGAGTGCTCCATGTAGTAGTTGAAAATTGATATTATATTGATTGATATGATTCTCGGTTCTCTGGCAAAATACAAAAAATAAAAATAAAAGAGGCACAAATACAAAATTATGAAATTGGACATATGTCAAAGCACCAAGTGAAAGACAAGTAGCACTTGATCTACTCCCATCAGTTCATTGTACGATTGCATTATATTCCCTTTATTGTGGTATAAACAGGGCAGTTGATATTCTTCCTTGTTCCTACCACAAGTCTTCGCATTAGGCGTGGGAAGGAAGCTCGGTGCTCCAGGAAACACATGACATAATAAAGACTCATTTTTTTTCCAGACTTCCTTGAGAGATAGTAAAGTTTTATACCATTATGTATACAGTAAATCATTTGTCTGCATATCTGTAACTGTAGAGACTGAATGATATACAGTAACAGCTTCCTAGAACTGTATGTGGTGGCACTGGCAGGTTCATTATGACGTTCTGTACCATATAAGAACTGATCCACACTAGTATTATGAAGGACAGTATGAGGCTTTTATTTTGTAAACAGTACATTTTGTAAAACAAAATCGATTTTGTAAAAAAAAAAAAAAGTTCCAAAATTAAAATATATGAGATTAGGAATTTATTATTCATTATACTTCAGTTTCCAGGTGTAATAAAGTGTTTCAAAAAAATAAACTTTTGAGGCATTTGTGCCGCTCACGTCACTTTACTAAAACTGGGTGGGGCTTAGTGAAAGAGGTCATGACCTTCCACAGACTGACCACTTTGCTATGATTTACGCCAAATTGGCGTAAGTTATAGGGAAAGTTTAGTCGGACTGATAGATGGAGTAGATTTGACTTTGTTGTGCACGAACGGCCACAAATTTATTAAGAGGTGTGCCCCTCTTAATAAATTAGGCGCATCTTAATTCCGCTTATGGCCTTGATCACATCTGCGTTGGAGGATCCGTTAGGCCTCCATCGCAGATCCGGCCGAGATTACTAGAACAATAGCACAGCATTCCGCGCTATTGTTTCCGGTAAAACCATTGACAGCCTGAAGGAAAGCCAATGGAACCCATTAAAGTCAATGGATTTCCATTAGCTGGCGGTGTTGTCCTTGATGCCACGGAACCGTCGCTTCCGATTTTCGCTGACAGAGCAGAAAAATGGAGAGACCTGATGCCTTAAATGCTATGTAAATGTTTAAAAGTATTTTGTGTTGATTTTATAAAAATTTGTATTAGTGTGTGTTAATAAACTTTGTACTTACTTTTTATAAAAAATATTTTTTTGTATAGAGAACACAGAGCAGCTGTATCGTTCGCTAAATCCTGCTTCCATCAGGTCTGCAAGACTGACGGGTCCTGAGTAGAGATGAGCGAACTTATGAAAAGTTTGGTTCGGCTAGTTCGCCGAATTTCACGAAAAAGTTCGATTCGGACCGAACTAGTTCTGACCGAATCTGTAATTTCCGTGCGCCGAGCATGGTACTGTCCAGGGTGCTGAAAGAGTTAATGGGCTGCACTAACTCTTTCAGCAACCTTGACAGTACATGCTCGGCGCACGGAAAATAAAATTTTAATGCAATAAAAAATTTAAAAAAATACGTTCATACTTACATTCCTCCTGTCCGGCCTCCAGCGATGATGTTTCATCCATGTCGCCGCTGCAGCCAATCACAGGCTGTAGTGGTGGTCACGCACGTCAGGATGACGTCAGAAGGCCGGCCTCCAGGGATGACGCTTCATCCCACGTGACCGCCTCTGCAGCCAATCACAGGCTGCACCGGCCTCTGCAGCCAATCACACGCTCCTTTCCTGAAATACTCTGTGCTGCGCTGCCTTAAACTCTGTGGACAGGTCAGGATCCTGTTTCTTTTAAATGCTGCTGTGACCACGTAATGGTAAGAGCAGAGTTCACAGCAGCACAGAGTATTTCAGGAGATGAGCGTGCGGATCTTGTGCGGGGTGGTGACTTGCCAATCATGTGAAGGTGTTATTGAGGTCAGGAGTGGAGGAGAGGTAACAGACTGAGAGCTACGTAATGGTAAGAGCAGAGTTCACAGCAGCACTGAATCTGCACGCTCCTCTCCTGAAATACTCTGTGCTGCTGTGAACTCTGCTCTTACGATTACGTAGCTCAGTCTGTTACCTCTCCTCCACTCCTGTCCTCAATAACACCTTCACATGATTGGCAAGTCACCACCCCGCACAAGATCCGCACGCTCAACTCCTGAAATACTCTGTGCTGCTGTGAACTCTGCTCTTACCATTACGTGGTGACTTGCCAATCATGTGAAGGTGTTATTGAGGACAGGAGTGGAGGAGAGGTAACAGACTGAGAGCTACGTAATGGTAAGAGCAGAGTTCACAGCAGCACAGAATCTGCACGCTCCTCTCCTGAAATACTCTGTGCTGCTGTGAACTCTGCTCTTACGATTACGTGGTGACTTGCCAATCATGTGAAGGTGTTATTGAGGACAGGAGTGGAGGAGAGGTAACAGACTGAGAGCTACGTAATGGTAAGAGCAGAGTTCACAGCAGCACAGAATCTGCACGCTCATCTCCTGAAATACTCTGTGCTGCCTTAAACTCTGTGGACAGGTCAGGATCCTATTTCTTTTAAATGCTGCACTGTAGCGCAGCCTTATATAGTGGATCGAGCGGGTTCCCCAGCAGCATTTAAAAGAAACAGGATCCTGACCTGTCCACAGAGTTTAAGGCAGCACAGAGTATTTCAGGAGATGAGCACGGCCGGCCACGGGCAGCCGGTCATTTTTCCGAGCCGTGCTCCCATTATAAAGTATAGGAGCACGGCCCGTAAAATAAAAAAATAGAACATGTGAGAAAACAGGAAGGTACCCGTGGCTAACAGAAGTCTATGGGCCCGCTATTTCGGGTCGTAATTACGAACCGTAATAACGGGTGTTTTTACGGTCGTGTGCATGAGGCCCCGTAATGACGGGTGACTACGTGTGTGCACCCGACATTACGGCAGCGTTGCTAGGCGACGTCAGTAAATAGTCACTGCCCAGGGTGCTGAAAGAGTTAACTGATCGGCAGTAACTGTTTCAGCACCCTGGACAGTGAATTCCGATCAGAATATAGAGTAACCTGTAAAAAAAAAAGACGTTCATACTTACCGAGAACTTTCTGCTTCCTCCAGTCCGGTCTCCTGGGCGTTGCCTTGGTGATGGGTCCCTCTCGTCATCCGGCCCGACATTCCTGGGTGACGTTAGAGCCCATGTGACCGCTGCAGCCAATAACAGGCTGCAGAGGCCTCTGCAGCCAATCACAGGCTGCAGAGGCCTCTGCAGCCAATCACAGGCTGCCGCGTCATAAAAGAAGGTCGGACTGGAGGAAGAAGAGGGACTTGTCACCAAGACAACGACCGGGTACGTATGAAATGCTTTTTATTTTATTTTTAATCAGCAGCCTCTTTTCTCTATCAGTGATTGATAGAGACAAGTGGCTGCCGATTTGTATAATATTTTTGACCGGGTTCGGTCAAAACGGGTTCGGCCGAACCCGGTGAAGTTCGGATTCGCTGCGAACCAAACTTTTCCTGATGTTCGGACCGAAACCGGGTTCGGTTGTCCCGGTTCGCTCATCTCTAGTCCTGAGTGTATCTCACACACAGGATCCACCTGTAATTTATCACATCTAAGTTATGAACTTAAGGTCCAAATAGAGAGAAAAAAGGAGCTGCACAGCAAGAGGTAGTGGGTGCTGCACCTCAGGAGATCTGGACATTCATCGAGAAGGTGAAAAGGTACCAATTATACACTGGGTGAATAAACACCTTTGAATCCATGCTGGTGTGCTGCCTCCTTTCCTTTGGGTGTCTCCTGGGGAACTCTGTTTAAGTTATGAACTTAGATGTGATGGATAACAGGTGGATCTCGCATGTTAGAGACACGCAGGACCCACTGTCACTGAACCCGTCACGTCAGCGGGACTGACAGATTCATGAATAGAGCTAGATACAGCTGCTCTGTATAGAGAATACAGAGCAGCTGTGTCTAAAAAAGTAAAAATATTTTTTAATAAAATGTATTTACAAAGTTTAGTGACTGTGTCCATATATAACCACCTAACCAAATGTAGAGTAGAAGTACAAATAATATTACCAACACCAAATTTCTTTAGAATGTGGGGTTGACCCGGGGGGTCGGCCACAGCTTTATTTAAAATAATTAGATTAATTTTAATATAAAATAACTTTATCTATAAATAACATTATCCAAAAACTCAATGACCTAAACCAGAGGTCGACAAAACCCGAATGCCAGCCTATCCCTACGGGCATGTAGGTAATAAACTAAAACCCCCGCCAGCTGTGACATAAACAGACATGACAAATCAAGCATTGATCATGGAACAAAACCAAAATGCAAAATAAAAGCAGTATTTACGTTTTGTTTATTTTTAATTTTATTTTTTTATAATGCGCTTATGATTTTTTAGTTGTTATGCAGTTACTTATGAATTTGTTGTTTTTTGTTTTTTTTTTAAGAATGCGCTTATTATTTTTTAGTTGTTATGTCTTTATTCATTTATTGACATAAAATAAGAGACACAAAATGTAACAATCACCAAAGTGTAAAAGAAAAAACACCGAAACACACCACCGCCATCAGCCACGGTAAACCTGCGAGGGAGGGCGGGATATTTTCACAGCCAAAGAGGAAGTACAGGGGGAGTGATGAGGTTATAAGCCCCCCCACTATTAGCATAACCACCCCCCTTCCCACTCATAGGCTTACACTCAAGCCCAGGAACAGAGAGAGAAAGGAGGGGTAAGAAAGGGACCAGCCCTGCACTTCTTCTTCCCACAGAAACGAAGTTAACCCCTACCTGGCAACATTCCCAGGCTCAGCGGGTAGGACGCCTGTGACCCTATGAAACACACACTAATACACATTTATATATTTATATATATATATAAATACTTTCAAACATTTACATAGCCTTTAACCCTTTCCCGACATATGACATACAGTTACGTCATAGCCGGGTAGGGGGAAGTATGGAGCGTGCTCACGGAGTGAACCCGTTCCATACGATGCCGGTGTCGGCTGTTTGTTACAGCCAACACTTTAGAGTAACGAGCGTCATCGCGCTCGAGCGCGATACCGCTCGTTTAACTCGTTAAATTCTTCCGGCAGGGCTTAATAGTTGCCTGTCAGAATCACGATATACTGCAATACATTAGTATTGCAGTATATAGTGCAAGCGATCTAACGATCGCTGGTTGAGGTCCCCTAGGGGGGGGGGACTAATAAAAAAAGAAAAAATTAGTTAAATAAAGTTGTTTTTTTATGTAAAAAAATAAATAAATATATATAAATATATTAAAAGTTAAAAAAAAATCCCCTTTTCCCATTTTCCCCCTAGAGCATAGTAAATAATAAATTAATAAACATAATTGGTATCGCCGCGTCCGTAAAAGTTGGAACTATTACAATATATCATTATTTAACCCGCACGGTGAACGCCGTAAAAAAAAAAAAAAAATGTACACGCCAGAATCTCTATTTTTTGGTCACCTCATCTCCCACAAAAAATGAAATAAAAAGTGATCAAAATATCACATGTACACCTGAATGGTATTATTAAAAACGACAGCTTATCCCGCAAATAATAAGCCTCATACCACTTAATCGACGGAAAAATAAAAAAGTTATGGCGCTCGGAATTTAGCGACACAAAATACATTTTCTTTTTTACACTTAGATTTTTACTTGTAAAAGTAGTAAAATATAGAAAAACTATATATATTTGGTATCGCCGTAATCATATTGACCCACAGAATAAAGTTAACATGTTGTTTTAATTGCACAGTGAATTCCGTAAAAACGGCGCGCAAAAAACCATGGAGGAATCGCTGTTTTTTTCATTTTCTACCCACAAATATTTTTTTTTCCCATTTCCTAGTACATTATATGGCACAATAAATGGTGCTACAAAAAACTACAACTTGTCCCATGAAAATCAAGCCTTCATAGTACTATACCGACGGAAAAATAAAGACGTTATGGCTTTTGAGAGGTGGGGAGGAAAAAACGAAAATTCAAATCTGAAAGTTGTTTACGACGAGAAGGGGTTAAGTGTCACAAAATTCTCAATGTTAAAGCCAAACTTTTGTGATATTTTGGTTTTATTTTATTCAACTGTAATTGTATCTAGTTGTTGTATATGTACATGCGTTTGTTCTACAAAAGAGCACGGTTTTGGCTTCGTGCAGATGACTATATTGCCACCAACAGTCTATGCTTTGGGCACTCATAGAAATATCCGGGGCCTCACTGTACCTCCGTATACCTAAGACTTCATAGGAATTCCAACAACATAATCCTAGGGAAGAATTTCTCCACAATACAAACGCACAGAGCACCACACAACAGAGTCCCCTGTGGCTCTGTCCTATAAGCTGCAAGTACTCCGCTGTGTGAATAAGGGTTTATAAATAGTGCTGCAGCGATTACTTAGATGTGTAATATTGTAATTGTGAGGGGGTCTAATTAAATATTTGCCATGAAAGAGCATTGTAAACTCTGATAGATTTTTTAACATGGAGCAAAAAGGTTGTTATTATTATTTTAATTAAAACGTGTACTAAGAATCTCAAAAAAATGCATTAGAAGCGATAGATCACTGTAAAAATTGGATGTGGGGTCAAATCTTTTTTCACTTTGTAGAATAAACGAATGCTGGGAAGTGTAAATTCACGACAAAGCAACTAGCGCCTCCTCATTTTTTCATTTCAATAGGAATCAATAAAAGATTTGTTCAAATCTCCAGAAATACATTTTAACACTATAAACTTCAGTCCAGGATGCTGAACTCCTTCAATGGGTTATCTGGTTTAAACCAACATTTTCAAATACTACATTAGGGAATTCTGAGTTGATAATTAATGTAGGGTCCCCTATTCAGACCCCTCATCTATTAACTATAGTAAAGAGTGGCTACAAAAAGCATTTATTGCTCTGGAGGACCCTGCACGTCCTCGTATCACATGGACCGCATATCAATTTCAATCTGACCCCTGTAGTACTTAACCCCAGGGGCGTTACTATAGAGGTTGCAGAGGTTTTGATCGCACCCGGGCCCTGGAGCCTGAGGGTGCCCAATGGTCCTTCTGCCCCATATAAGGAGATTAGTAGGGTAAATGACATGTGATAGTTGAGGGGCCCTTTTACAGATTTTAATTTGGGGCCCAAGAGCCTAAAGTTACACCTCTATAATTCCTTAAAGGAGTTTTCCAGAAGTTACTCCACTGTAAACCCTTAAATGGATTTTCAGGAACTTTGATATTAATGACCTATCCTTAGGAAAGGTTATCAACAGGGATGGATTAATTTTGGTGGAGGCCTCTGGGCAAAAACTCTTGTGCATGCCCACCATGATTTCAACTTTTATTAAAGACAACAGTAGCGCACAAAGAGGTAATTATTATTTTTCAGTTTCACTATCAGACCCCTAGACCCCAGACCAGACCCCAAAATTAATCCTGATTTCAGACCAGATTCCAAAATTAACTCACACCCTAGACCAGACCACAAAATGAATTTAGGACCTAGACCAGTCCCCAAAAAAATTCAGACCCGTAAATTAATTCAAACCCCTATGACATGTGCGGTGTGTTATAAATATTATGTTAACTCTATTCTACGGGTTGTTACAATACTGACGGTGTCCTATAAGTATTCTTTTTATTGTTTATAATATTTGAACAAAAAAATATTTTTTATATTTTCTTTTTTTCAGGGGGGACTTTTTTGTTATTAAACTTTTTGTCACTTTTCCTGAAAAAGTTTTGATCTTTTGATCGCTTGTATAATGCTTTGAAATGTTTAGCATTCGAAAGCATTATTCCCTGTCAGTGTATCACCAACAGGCAACCTATTAGACCTTGCATCTGGTCAGAGGGTGCCTCCTTCCTCTGTCAAGCTCTTTAGATGTTGCAGTCCCATTGATTATGGCATCTAATGTGTTAACTGCCCAAGCAGAGGTTTCTCTGTTCCCAGTTGTTACAACAGGAACCTGTCTATTAAACACAGCCGAGCTCCTGCTATTAAATGCATGGGCACAGCTCTTGTGCCCATGCGATCTCCATTACTAAAGGCCCTATAACACTGGCCGATAATCGGCCAGTGCAGTGAGCGTCAATCAACAAGACATCGTTGATCGGCGCTCGTTTGCTCCTGTCTCATGGAGCTTTGGATGGGGACAAGCGGTCGTTACTCTGATTGCTCATCCCCATACATTATTATCATGTTGGCAGCGCGTCTTCCGCTTTACACAGGTACATGTGCTGCCAACAACAATAATATTTAACTTTTTTTAAAACGATACGATACGTGTGCTCGTTCATCTGCTGATCGCTGCCCTGCAACCATCGGCAACAAGCGTTTTATGAACGCTCTTCTGTCCGATAATCGCCCAGTGAAAACCCCCTTTACATGTAGGTCATAGAGGTTTAAGGGGTAATTTCCCCTGTGGTGGCGCTCCAGGAATATTGAACACTTCACTGATTACAGCTGATCGCCGAGGGTCTGAATAGCAAATCACCCTGTGATCAGATTAATTTTATGGGTTCCATCGGGATTGTCTAAAGTGGACAACTCCTTTAAAGCTGGCAATTCCTGAAACTAAGAGCTTAGTGCTTTTTCTTAGTAATGGTGGTGTTCTGACTAGTTTGGTATGGTTGAGTTATAATTGTCATATGCAAGATTTCATTTTCAATTATTTATATGCATAACTTGAGACTCCTGGGCCTCTAAGCAAAATCTGCAATGGAACTCCCAACCATGTCCCATTTAAAGAATCGCTGTTCTCTTAAGTATCAGTAGTACTGTGGGCCCCTTTAGGCACCAAGGCCCTTGGGCGCATACAACCTCAACAATACAGTTCTACCTACTATAGTTACGCTCCTGATATATATGTATTTATCTCGATCTTCTTATCCTATGCAATTGGTCATAGCATGTGCCTACGCAAACTGTGAGCCTCATTGAGGACACTAATTATATTTTTACAGTAAAAATTAACATCATAACATCTCTGGCATATTAATGTTTTTTGCTAAATTCCGTCAAAGCCAAGGGTCATAGTTAAGTCCTGGCGGGCTGCCAGTTGGGCACGGGTGATGTAGATTCCAGGTCGTCTATCACAATTGTACATGTATGTGCTTGCTATGGTATGAACGTCTTGATAAACAAGGAAATTGTGTAAGCATTACTTGTTTTTAGCAGTTATTTTAACAAGCTGCTGATAAGTGACAAGTATTTCTGTTGGAATCGTTTGTGGTTTTACTAACGAGATGATTTACATCTATAAACATACAATAAAATAACCAAACACAGAACATTCATTTAAGACACTTATTAGTAAACTAAATTTATTAGGAATGTTACCCAATACATACAATTTATCAGGCATAGGGTTTATTTATTGACATTTCATTTTGACATTTTTTAGATTTTTGTTATAATAGTGCTGCCCTAAGTGGTGACATAAAGCTGTAAACCAGACTGGGACCGGTTTACTAATGCTGATAGACCGCTAAGCTTAATACATATGGGCTGAGCAGTATTATTGGAAGGTCTAAAGTGGCCTCCACCACTCTTTTGGAGATGATTCATAGCAACTGCGAGTCTATTGAAGTATCTGATGCACACCTACTCATAGGAGATGGTGCCCGTGATGGACCTATTCCCGTCGACTGCAAGTCTGTGATACTTGGCTTAGAAATCTTTTAGAAAACTTCTAGAGAACTATTGTGTTGGCATTATTCTGGGCATTCTATGGTGGTATTCGAGCACTGCCTGGTACTGTTATATATTCACTTTATGGTAGTTTTTAAAACTATTTTCTGTGCTAGTCTCCCTTGCCTACCTTCCCAAAAAATAAGAGGCTCCTCAAAATCTTTATGGTCAGGGGCCTCCACGGATTTTAATCCTGCCCTGACTATGGGTTCATGCTGAATGCTATTTTTTAATGCAGTTACGTCTTCCTGCGAAACTACAGTGTCATAAAACAACGGCCAGCTCCTTGTTTACATGGTGGTGTCTGTGAGGAGACCCTGCATATGTAGTTCAAAGTGCCCATGAGAAGGGTAGCTTGAGATTGAGTCCCTCTCCACTGGCCCCATAGCAGCCATAAGGGTTTTCTCTTTAGTATATACACATCTGCACACCCCATGACAGATATAAAAAATTTTTGGGACCTGATTTTTAGGAAAGGTACTGTATGTCCAACCCCTTTAAACCCCTTGTGCTGCCGACGTAATGGAAATGTATAGGGATGAACGATCGTGGTAACGATCACTCGTCTCCATACAGATCAGATCATTTCCTTGTGAAAGAAGCAAACGACTGCCGTTTAAGGAGCTGTCTCCTTGACCAGCGCTCGTTTTTACAGCCCATATCGGGCCACGTAAAAGGACCCTAAGGCTACCTATGAGTTTACTACATTGACTTTGTACAAATTTTGAGAGATACGTTTAATTGCAGTTAGGTTATGGTAGTTACTCAACCCACATAGTTCAAATAAGTAATATCGGCCCAAAAATCGCTGTATACTGCCCATCAAGAGCGCTCAACAAATGCACAAAAACATGAGGAATCTAATAGAGAGAAAAGCTGAGGAGATTAATGACCGCACGGTGCTGCTTGATTGCATTTCACTTCTCTCAAATATCTCAACTTTTTTTTTTTTTAAGAAAGGTGAATAGTTCAGGCCATACATGATGTACCTCAAGAGGTTTCCAAGTGATTGAGCAATTTATTATGTTTAAGCTGGTTGTGCAAACAATAAGAGTTATCAGGAAAGTTATGACAGATTACTTAACCTTTTTACCTTTTTTTATTGTACCTTTCCGTTCTTACAGGCTGCACAACATGCTCATACTGAATGGATGAAGTTAGAATCAGAGCAATGCATTAATAATGAATAATCAAATATTAAAACATTCCTATGTACGGATTTCTATGTGGACTGAAAATAAAGATACAGATCTGAGCTGGGGTTTTATATTGGCTGGAATATTTTCTTCATTACAAAATAGGCCATCAATGTTTGATCGGTGGGGTCCATCCCCCGGGGGGACCAGAATGATCACTTGGAAGACCGTGTCCTCAGTAACGTTTATTCAGGCAGAGCGTCTGTACATGCAGCTGTAACTGGTACTGCAGATCTGTCCAATTCACTTGAGCCCCTTTATTCTGCTTATTTGGGGTCTCAGCGGTCAGACCCATACTGACCACACATCGATGCTCTATCCTTGGATAGGCCATTAATGTAGATTCCCAAAAAACTCCTTAAAATTGTCTTAGTCATTACACTTGAAGGCACAACTAATACACTGTGTTATGCTAAGTGCAGGGCCTGAGGGGTGTCAAAAAACACAAAAAAGAGAGAGTCCCTGTGTCATGCACCGGCCCTGCACTAGGCATAACACAGTATATCCAGGGGTGTAGCTAAAGGCTCATGGGCCCCGATGCAAAAGTTCTCATTGGCCCCCCCCCCACCGCAAACTTCTCATGGCCGACGGTCCGCAGCTTTCAGCTGCATTGCTGGGTCTCCTAAGTGACCCAACAATGCGCACTAGCAGCCGGGGTGTCACTAAGGGCTTAAAATGTCAGGGGAAATAGCCCCAATGCATATGTGTCCGCCCCAAAAAAAAAGTGTGTATAGGAAACATCATAGCATATCTATAGCACTACGACCCTATAAACTATGGATAGGATTAGATACATTGGCTCAGCAGACAGTATCACACATTATATTATTAGATACAGTGGCTGAGCAGACAGTATCACACATGATAGGATTAGATACAGTGGCTGAGCAGACAGTATCACACATGATAGGATTAGATGCAGTGGCCCAGCAGACAGTATCACACATGATAGGATTAGATACACAGCTCCGCAGACAGTATCACACATGATAGGATTAGAGATAGGGCCCAGCAGACAGTATCACACATGATAGGATTAGATACAGTGGCTCAGCAGACAGTATCACACATGATAGGATTAGATACAGTGGCTCAGCAGACAGTATCACACATGATAGGATTAGATACAGTGGCTCAGCAGACAGTATCACACAGGATAGGATTAGATACAGTGGCTCAGCAGACAGTATCACACATGATTGGATTAGATATAGGGCCCAGCAGACAGTATCACACATGATCGGATTAGATACATGGCCCAGCTCGCTGACATTGCGGCTCCAACGCTGGACCCAGGAAAGGTAAGAATAATAATTTTGATTCTTTATGTGTTACTGATTATTTTTGTGTGTTTGTGTTTTTTTACAGGTTCGGTTGTTGGACTTCGGATACGAGGACTTCAATGACGGGTTTTTTTTATTCTCAATAAAATATTTTTTCTATGTGCTTGTATCTTTTTAAACTTTATTATCACCGCCTTAGTAATGGCCGCTGGCTGATTGACAACCTCCATTACTAAGGCGGGGCTTAATGTTAGCTGGTGTAATGCTGCCTGCTGCTGCTGTGTTGTATCTGGCTGGTTATGAAAATTGGGGGGGGGGACCCGACATCGTTCTTTCCAATTATTTTTTATTTTATTTTTTTTAAATGACGTGGGGTCCCCCCCATTTTTCATAACCAGCCAGATACAATAAAGCAGCAGCAGCCTAGCATTACCAGGGTGGGAAGAGCCACTGTTTTTGGCCTTTCCCAGCCTGTTAATACCAGCCTGCGGCCACCTCAGTGGCTGACCATCACTACAGATGGTCAAGTACGAGATGGTACCCGGCTCTTCCCAGGTCCCCTGGTGGCGGTGGGTACCGGGGTAATAATGGGGGTTAGTGTTAGCCTCTGCATCGGCTAACACTAAGCCCCGCCTTAGCAATGGATGCTGTCAATCAGCCGGCGGCCATTACTAAGGCGGTAGTAATATAGTTTAAAAAAAAACACAAAGACATAGAAAAAATATTTTATTGAAATAAAAAAAAACCCACACACAACCCTCGTTAACCATTTTATTGATAATAAAAAAAAGCCGTCATCGAAGTAGTCCTGGAATCCGACGTAGTCCAACGACCGAACCTGTAACAAAACACAAAAAAAAAAACGATTAGT
The DNA here is from genome assembly GCF_050947455.1 of Rhinoderma darwinii. Taxonomy (NCBI): domain Eukaryota; kingdom Metazoa; phylum Chordata; class Amphibia; order Anura; family Rhinodermatidae; genus Rhinoderma; species Rhinoderma darwinii. The sequence goes on from NC_134690.1 coordinate 384,423,768, forward strand.
AACACGTGTGTTAGGCTTAGATACAGAACCCATGTGTGATACTGTCTGTGGGACCCTGTATCTAAGCCTACCACAAGGTAGGCTTAGATACAAGGTCCAGCAGACAGTAATCTTATACAGTATAAGATTACTGTGTGCTGGGGCCCTGTATCTAAACCTACAGTGTGTAGGCTTAGATACAGGGTCCCACAGACAGTATCACACATGGGCCATGTATCTAAGCCTACCATGTGATTGGCTTATATACAGGGCCCATCAGACAGGATCACACATGGGCCATGTATCTAAGCCTACCATGTGATTGGCTTAGATACAGGGCCCAGCAGACAGGATCACACAATCTGTGATCCTGTCTAATGGGCCCTCTAAGCCTGCTACATCGTAGGCTTAAAGGGGTTGTGCAGTCCCTAAACATTGATGGCCTGTCCTCAGGATAGGCCATCAATAGCTGATGTGTCTCCCGGGACCCGCCAATCAGCTGTTTTGAAGGGGCCGCAGCACTCGTACGAGAGCTGCTTCCCCGTCATTTAACTACTCGCTCACACTGTGAATCGCCGACACCGATTCACAGCGTGACCGGAATGAAGGGGAAGCAGCTCTCGTACGAGTGCTGCGGCCCCTTCAAAACAGCTGATTGGCGGGTCCTGGGAGTCGGGAGTTGGGCACCGCCAGTCAGGGCTACTAATCTTACCTTCCTCTTCAGCCGCAGCGGAAGTTCTGTCCTCTCGATGTTGTGCCCGGCGCATAGCGCTGTGACGTCATGTGCTGCGCACAGCGCTTGACGTCAGGACCTCCGCTGCGATCCGGAACCAGGAAGGTAAGTACAGTCTGTTACTATAGTAACAGGGGCCCGCGGCCCGAGTTACTATAGTAACTTTTTATTGATGTGGTGCGGGGGGCTGTGGGCCCACTGGCTTCGGGGCCCGGTCGCAATTGCGACCGCTGCGACCCCTATAGCTACGCCAGTGAGTATATCAGTTTTGCCTGGAGTGTTCCTTTAAATTTTCTTTACTCTGGAAGGAGCTTTTTCCTGAGCTCATTGCTGCCCCCTGCTGCGTTATGTACTTTGTATGACCTGTTAAGGTGAGTGAAGAAAAAGACTCAGAAAAGTGGATGTCACTTTTTGACCCTGTGGCGCCGCAGCCATTTTTTTTTTCATTTTCTCCCCTCCCCTTCACATTCCAAAAGCCATAACTTTGTTATTTTTCCATCGACATAGCCGTGTGAGGGCTTATTGTTTTGTGGGACAAGTTTTAGTTTTTAATGGCACTATTTAATATTCCAAAATCTGCAGCAAATCTGCCCTGTGTGAACAAGCCCTAAGTGTTTATCAGTCTCTGGAGTTTAGAGTATTGTACTTTATAATATTGTTTTCTAGCACATTAAGAACAATAACTGGATGAGAAGAAAGTTTGTATTACATATCTGCTAAATGTGGGGGTGACCCAATGATTGACAGTCATTACCCAGAATTCCAGATGTTTTCATGGCAGGGACAGCTGCTTCAGCAATGGCATGGCAACAAATCCAGGTCGTGGGAAGACGGGCAAATGTTACAAAAAACTGCATCGTTTGGCAAATTGGTGTCACTCAGCACCCTGCACACTTGTTCAGGAACAAGACGGCGAGTTAATCAAGTCTTTGATGATATTCAGATTCATACAATGTAAAAGAGAACATGTGAATCTCAGGCTTCACAGCTATATCATTCATAATATAAACACTACATTAACTTTGCTGTTCCAGATAATCCCTCTAAATGAACTAAATAAACTACGCTCTAATAATAAGATAATAAATCTAATTCTACATGCTATGCTAATTAAAGACGGTCCCACTGAGTGAAGATTATCACCCTGAAATGGGAGGAAAGTGAATTATCCCATCTCAGAGCTTGATTTATAGCTAGGTAGTTCTTGGCTGGCTCCGAAGTTATGAAACCACCGGTGTTTACAGTCAGTGTAAGATGTTGTGTAGATCCTAGGCCACTAGGAGGCCCTGCTGAGACTTGTGGTCCACAACAAAAGCCTGTTTATTCCTACCATGCCATCCAAGGCTGGTTTTATAGAAAATGGGGCCGCAAGCCCCGTTGCTTCTCGTAATTTCAAAGGCTGAAAGAAATATATATATATATACACAATCGAGTCACATTATTATGACCACCAGCTAATATCCAGAGTAACCGCCGTGTGCAGCACAGACAGCAGCTAGACGGCTGGGAGTGACTCTATAAGGTGCTGGTCGGTTGTCTCCGGTATCTGGCGGTCGCTGACTGCAATACATCCCACATTTGCTGGAGGGTGCGTGGGGAAGGATTCATAGAGCGAACAAGACGATCGAGGTCCCAAAGATGCTCAATTGGGTTCAAGTCTGGTGAATTAGGGGGCGGAGTAATACTTGGAAGTCTTGGTCGTGTTCTGCCAACACCTGTCGGACATTTCTAGCCGTGTGACATGTCGCATTGTCTTGCTGGAAGATTCCATCTGCCCCAGGGAAGACAAACTGCATGTATGGGTGGATGTGATCTGCAACTCTAGATTCATACCCAGATCGGTTCAGTGTCTTCCACATGGATGAGTGGGCCCAGACCATAACGCTGCCGCCACCAGCTTGTGTTCTTCCAGCAATGGTTGCAGGGTGTCTGTTCTCTGATGATTCTCGCCTGACACGCCAACGTCCATCCGTTCGATGAAGCAGAAAACATGACTCATCAGTGAAGGTAACCCTTTGCCAATCCTCGGTGGTCCAATTCAGATACTGTCGTGCAAATTGAAGCCTTTTTTTCCGATGCACCTTTGTTAGCATAGGAGCAGTGACCACCCGTCTGCTTCGGAGCTTTATACGCAGTAGGGTTTTTGGAACTGTTGTTTTAGACACACGTCTGGTATCCCCCTGCATGATTTTCACGGTGAGCTGCTCCACTGTAGTATGTCGTTCGGCCCTCGCACACCTTCGAAGCCGACGTTCACCTCTCACATCAATGGCACGTGGTGCTCCGCAGTTTCCACGTCGGTTATTCCCAATGGTGCGATTTGTCCACTCACGATACACTTTCACCACAGCAGCATATGAACAGTTCACAAACTGCGCTGTTTGAGAAATACCGCCACCCTTGGCCTGAAAGCCAATAATCATCCCTTTGATGATCCCAACTCTGATAAATTGCCCCTTTGATGATCCCAACTCTGATAAATCGCCTCTTTTACCCATGGCAACAACGAGTGATGTGTTCAGACAGCCTATCGCAGACCTTATATACCCACCAAGCACACGACACATCCCTTCCTTCATGGGCTACACTCTGCCAACGTCGAATGTAGGAGGTGGTCATAATAATGTGACTCGACTGTGTATATGAAACACAGATACATTTTTACCAGAACATTTATACTAACAAATAATACGTCCATAAAATATCCAAAAAATGCTAATCATGCTACTATATTGTACCCACAAACTGCCATATATTTCTAGTCCAGACTTCATGGGCCCCCTAAATCACAGAAGCCCTAGGAAATTGCCCAGTTTTTCATCCCTTAAAACCGGGACTGCTGCCATCTTCACTTACATGTGCGCCTTGGTAAATTATTTCATGTAATGTGTAGTACATTACAATACCACTTCATAGAAAATTGCAGAAGTTAACTTTAGTAACTTAAGAAACTTGTGAACAGGACCCCAGCGGTAGTTACTTTGGACAAAGGAACAGGCCCTGCATTTTAAGGCCTCCTCCACACCCAGAATTTTTCTGTCAAATTTAAACTGCAACAAAAAATGCTTCTAAAAGCGCTAGCGTTCTTAAAAGGTAACAGGCCTTTTTGGTGGTGTTTTTGGTGGTGGTTTTAATTTAGCGTTATTTTGTATATGCTTATTTTCTGGAATTTTTGAAGTCCTATAGAGAAGCCTATGGACAAAACGCTTAAAGAAACTCTGTACGCAGAGCATAATGCATCTGGAGAAAAGCGCCACTGGCCACCCCAAATATTCTACAAACAAAAACACAGTGTATGTAGTACTTTAATGTAACATCTAACACTCTAACAGTACAAAAAAATAATAAAAAATGAGCCATTAAAACGCCACCAGAAATGCAGCAAAACGCTGTGCGTGAATTCAGCCTAATAGGGCCCGTTTTTTTCTCCAAAGTGACTGGAGCCTTGTTTACAATGTCCTGATGCTGGCCAGTGTGTGGGGTCTGAATTAATTTTGGAGTCTGGGGTCTGAATTCATTTAGGGGTCTGGTCTGGGGGTCTGAATTATTTTTGGCATCTGGTCTGGGGTAATCGCAGTTGACGTTGGTACGGCAGTGAGGAGAAGGCAGAGACTTTGTCCAAGCGGGAGGCGGCAGTGGGAGATCTTAGAACCTGCAGCAGCCAGAACTGTATCTTAGTGAGTGACAGTGCTCAGTGCAGGCAGAAGCTTTAGTGCAATGAGTTTTCTTATGTTGCCCCCCTACAGCCCTTTTTTGGCCCGCACAGAGATCCTGCCTATCTGTCTCCCTCCTGCCCATCGACAGAGCCCCCGTCAGGATGCATTTCCCCCCAGGGCCCCCTCCCACCCCTGCCACTTTCCCAGCCCTCTTCTCCACCCCCACAGAGCCCTGTCATCTACTCTCTTCCCCTTGACCCCCGACAGAGACCCTGCCCAGGTACTGTCTCTGCCCTGCCCCTCAACAGAGCCCCTGCCAGCTGGTGTTTCACCCGTGCCCCCTTATACATTTATTTATGAGATTACTCCCTAACCCTCCTTTCAGTGGTGGCCTAGGCAGCTACATACTGCTTTTCCCAGCCTTGGTTTGAGAACCCTTCTTACAAAAAAGGATTGTCGAAACAGGACAATCCCTTCAATAATCAGGGCATCGGTCTGGACACTTAGGCTTAGTGCACACGACCGTATTAGTTTTTCCGGTCAGCAAATCCGCGGGTCCTTAGTAGTCCATCGGACCACAAAAAACCCTTGCTGTGCATCCGTGTGTCATCCGGACTCCCGGATCCACAACAATTCACCAGTATTGGTGAATCCATAATTGCGGACTGTGAAATGACTTGTCCTGAGTTTTTTGCGGTCCACAATTGCGGCGCCTGCACCAATCCGTGTAAATCAAGGTCGTGTGTATGGGGCCATAGAAAAGAATGGGTCAGAAATTTATCCGCAAAAATGTGAATAAATTGCGCTGCAAAAATTTGTCCGCGTGCATGAGGCCTTACAGGACGATGTTCATGCAATGTCAACATTAGAAGTGATCCCACACTGTAAGATATACACATAAAATATATCTGATGCGCCCCCCCCCCCCCCGAGGTCACGTTACTTTGTATCTGCTATGATTCTCCTATATATACATAGAAATACGATGTTCAGTAAACATCCTTCGCACATGTGATGACACGTTCCCGGTTTACTGAAATTAGAGCGTCATGTATAACATCTGACTGCCTTTCATGATTGACCTCACAAGCCTTGCATTATGGGAGGGAGGATAAAGACAAATGTATGGGAGGTGGAGGAAAGACTCCTTCAAGCTATACAGAAAATAATTCAATTAATGCCCATAATTGATGACTGGATCATTATACTTTCTTATCCTCTTTATTACAGACTATTCATCCTGAGCCTTAGACTGAACTTATTTTGACTCCAGAATGCAAATGAGAGGTTATCAGCTTTCAAGGGTGAGTCCAATGGCTGAAATTATCCCTGCGACGATGGGTAAAGCCATGAATGCGTCACACTCGTGCCTGTTATTTCTGGTCAGTTATTTGCTTCCAAGCCCTGACATGCTTTCTTCCAGCGCTCTCAGGTTACAGTGGAAGCTGAGATTATAGAAAATCTGTTGACAAACAGACCTTGATCTCACGGGCCTAATGGAAATCAAATCTGGCCAGGTCTTAGCTGCGTCTTTCTTTCCATGAGAGGATTTTATACTTTTGAACCGGTTACAGGTATATTTTATTACTATGATGTGGAAGGCCGTACCTTCCTTGCGCTGCCAAATGCCAACTCAAGCTATTGTACAGAAATGTACCGTGCTGTGCCAAAGGCCTTTCAGGAATGACTAAACAAACAAGGGCTTCTGAGCAGTTCTGACAAGTATAGATGACGGAAGATTAAAATGTAAAATCTACATTCTTAGGAATTTATTATGTGAGAACAACCTTGAATGTTGTGTAAATCTAAATCATTGTTATTTGCCCTGTAACTGCCATTCTCATGGCATTGGCCAATGTGACCTGTGGTGGGAGAGGGACCAGCACTAAACTGCTACCCCTGCTTACCGTGTTGGACAGGCTACCTGAGGCCGCCACTAGCAGTATTCCACGGCATACAGACTTATACAGCTCCTGTTTAGTTTAATACTAGCTGTGCAAATCATATGCTATCAGCTCCCCCTAGGGGTGGGGGCGTACTGCCAGAATTATATTATGTAGAAAGTCAGAAAACAGAAAGATGCTCAGTACATTTGGCTGAACTCTCATTAGAGGGTGGGGTACTCTGGCTAGCTATGACTTAAATAAAAAATTTCCTCAAGTTCTAGAAATTACTATCAAATTTATTTAGCCAAAACAATCAGAATATGAAAAGCCAGGATATGGACAATGAGGATGAATTTATACAGTTTCCTTACTGATTGTGGAACTTTTTAGTCTCCCTAATAAATAATGTTGCCCGATAAGTTGTTTAGTCTCAATAGGTTCATGCTTAGCAAAAGACGAGTGGCTGACAGGTGCCACCGGGGAATCTGATGTCTGTAGGGGCAGACAAATAATGATCTGGACCGCCAGGCATTAAAAGATTGCAAAGGAGGTTGTTGGGTTGAAATTTGTACGTCAACAGCCTGTAGTGTGCTGTAGTGCAGTCTTGGCGGTGTGCCACTCTGAGTGCCATAATGTCCCGTCTTGCTGTGTTCAAGGCATGCACAGGGCAGGGTAAGGTAACGATCACTCAAGGCTTACTTTCTTCTTCTTGCTGGTTTCATAAATAACAGTAGTCCCTGCTCATAGGTGGACCCACCTGACCATTTCATTTTCTGCAGTCAACTTTGTGGTCCAACAGGTTCTGCTCCAGTTGTATGGATGGCAAAGTCACAGTAGACCCCATGTCAATTTCACCCTTGCTATAGAGCATGCTTGAACAGATTGTATAGGGCCACCTGTACATTTTCTGCAGTTACCTTTTCTGTCCAACAGGTCCTGGTCCAGTTGTATGTGGGCTCTTGGACGGCAAAGTTTAGAGTAGACCCCATGTCAATTCTACCCTTGGCATAGAGCATGCTTATATGAACCAGAATGGGGGACCCATTCTGAGTGAGCTCTAACATCTGTCCAGGTTTGCCTGGTGCAGACGCCGCCCTGACCCTAAACTATAGTAGTCAACATTTGGGGTCAAATTGCCCAAATTTGGTGGAATGAAATCTACAGACATATTGTATATGAAAGTTCCTTCTTTTATACAAACATGAGTAGGCGCAGTTATCCTGAGAGTATTGCATGTTCTGTGATTTACTTTATACCCCCTTTTGCATCTGTATAGGGCCAGGCTTAGTCACTTCACAAGATGCAACCTGAATTATATATTTGTGTAAAAATTTTCTGAAAAGGAAGTTCACTTGTTGTAGATATTTGTGCTTAGGGGATTTCTCTACGAGTGGAAAAATAAAACATTATCACTTTTACCCACAAAGGGAGAGGAAGAAAGTTACAGAAATTTAGTTTGTGTTTATAGAATCTTTATTAATTACGTTTTCAGTTTCTCTTTTTCATCCAGTGCCCAAATAAAAATGTCATATGTTTCCCACTCTGGGAGGCACAACTTACTTACTGTATTTACAAGTCTTCTCACTGCTGAGAAGCACAGACTTAAGCTTGCCTTACACATAAAACGTATGTCGGCCGAATCTGCCGATTTCGGCGGGATCGGACGACCATCTAACATGTATGTCGGCGTCCCACTTCTCTCCCTCGACGGCAGATGTCGGGGGAGAGAATGTTCGGGTATGTTAAATTTCAACATGCCCGGTTCTTTTGTTTTTGTTTCCCCTTATCCCTAAGCAGGAGTTGGGAGGAGTAGCTGTCGGCCGAACGATCTTAAGTGTATGGCCAACTTTAGTGACGGATCTGTCAGAGAAGTTGGCTGGCTTGTTCTGGTGACCGGCAGACACAGAGTCAAGGGCATCCCTTCTTGATAAGAGAACTATCTGTTTTGGCCTAGTAGACCTTAATATGGTGGCTGCTACTTCGGGCCTAGCAAACTCTTCAGAGACAAGTTGAGGTTGGGAGAAGTCTTAATGCTGATCTGAAGTAATGGAAATTCACGGCACTCAGGTATAAAGATTCCAAATAGACAACGTTTTGGTCAGTCCCTGACCTTTGTCAAGCTGTATCTGTAGTTCATATTGCAGCCATATTGGTTGTCACTTTTTACTTAGCTTCTCAGCAACTTTCTACATTGCCATTGGTTGAACATGCTGACAACTGACAACCAATATGGCTGCACTTCCTGTTACTTTTTACAAAAATGACCATTATAACATCAAATGGCCAATATCTCTGACTAAACCTTGACTGCTGTTCTAACTTTAATGCTTTGGGTGGAAAATCCACACGTACCACCAATACAACTGGTGTTTTCAACTCCCAGAAGAAGTTTATATCTGATGGCGGGAGATGCAGCTGGTAGATTGGGCGGTACTGAGCTAGCTTTGCAATAGAGGCAGTTAGGGTCACATGGTTGCAACTGCAACATTACCATCCAATCTGCATGCTGTGTCTTTCGCCCCCAAATTTATACTTTTGTGATTGGCTGCAGTGGTCACATGGGACAAAACTATGTCATCTCAGGAGGTCGCCAGGGACGCATGGTATCAGCAGTCACATGGGGAAAAACGACGACATCTCAGGAGGCTGGCAGGGATGCATCACTATGGGAAACCAGGTTAGCATGGTACTCTTTATCTCCTCTTCTCCACTCTTCCTTTTTTTAATCTGGAAAATGGCGGCCGGCAGCCACCATTTTGCCGATTCGTGCACTGCAAACCCTGAAAGTTTCAGATTTTCCTGAATCTTAAACTTTTAGGAATATCAGACCAAATTCGATTTGTGTAAAATTGATTCGCTCATCTTTAATTATAATACTGTAGAACAATCATAACAGCAATGAAAGAAAACACATTATTAAATATTAGCCAAAGTGTTTCAGACAGACAGTCCATATATATTGTTATTTTGTATAGAGGATAGTACAACCAGCCAGGGCTAGCACTGCCAGTTGTTGGTCCAACGGCGAAGTCCGTGCTATGGAATACAAAGGAATTCAATATGGAAAGAGGAAACCTGCAATATGATTGGCTGCTATGGACACCAATTTTTGTTTAGAGAGTTTTCATGCATGAGGGCAAATCAGATGCCCCGGGATTTCTGTAAACAGCTGAGTTCGCTGTGCTCCGCTGTTTTTGTACCTAGAAGCTCTCTCCATAACTCCCAGTGGCCGCCTCACCAATGGGAGTGGTAGGGAGACCCCTGGCTGGGAGATACTGTAGGTACGGGTGCCAGAGATGGGACCCGGATATATCAGACATATATGGAATATCCGGTGGATAAGACATAAATGTCTAAGAATGTCTGGGAATACCCCTTTAAGGTTTAAGAAAGAAGGGAAAGAAGGCAGCCGAGCGTACATGTTAATGGTCATTCTAGGTGGAATAGCTGTTGTGTAGTCTATGGACATCTTTACTCCAAACTCCTGATCAGGGGCATGAAGGGCATGAAGTGATTTTTAGAATAATCTGACCCACGATAGCTGATTATTGCACTGATCACGTAAATAATGTAATTGGGCAAAAAGATCCAGATCCATCGAGTAAAAAATTAGCAATCCAGTCCAATCATAGAAACAGTATTGAGAGCTATAACTCCTATTATGCGGAATGACATTTTTGGTGATCATCACTGCTTGCTTAAATGGGTGGTATAAACCAATGTAAACCACTATCCTACTCCTGTGACTGTGAGAGTTGTAGTTCTACTACAATAGGAGAACTATAAGTTGCAGATCCGGAAGTAAGCACATTTCAGATGATACACCTTATTCACATATGTTTATAATGTTGTATTAGATGCATCTGGTACAAAACAAGGGGTGTACAGGGGTATCCTCTGTGCGGCTGGCACGCTTATCTTGAATTTTCCGAGTCTGGAATATTTTATGTTGGATCACTTTTCAGATAAAATTCCCCCAACACTTTCTATTATCTTTATTGACTCTTTAATATGAGAAGAATTATAGATAAGGATGAAAGAACAGATGATTACTAATTATATAAACAAGAGTCCGTATCAGACATTTACAGGAAGGCGAAAATGGGAAAAACCAACACAAGCAAATGATAGAATTCATGTTTTCCAGAATTTTTATTTTCTGGTTTAAATACATCATATATCTAATTTAGCCAGAAAAACTCCAAAAATAAAAAATAAATAAAAAAATGCATAGAACAAAAGAATTCAAGGCGAAAAAACTGACATTGCTATTACTCTTCTCAAAAGCATATTGTAGGCCCAGATGTCATAGACCCATAATGGAACCCATTGCTCTCTCCTGTAGGCTAGGGTTCTCCAACTGTTGAAAAACTACAACTCCCAGCATGCCCTGACAGCTGCAGTCTGCCAGGGCATGCTGGGAACAGTCATTTTGCAAGTGCTGGAGAGCTGTGGCGTAAGATATGGGGGATGCAGACGTAACAGTTGCACCTGGGCCTTATGGGCCCAAAGACTAATCTGCCGCACAAGAAAACAAGTATTTTAAATAGAAGATGATAGGTGGGGGGGTCTGGTACTGATTTCACATTTGGGTCCAGGAGCCTCAAGTTACATCTTTGTGGAGATCCATGGGTTGGAGACCACCTCTGTAGGCAATGCCATCTGCTATATTATTAAAAGGCTTATTACATGCCAACAAGATTTGCGCTTTAGTAGAAAACCCTGGTATGGTGGGAAGGAGAAAAAAGGTTATTATCGAGCACTGATCAATAATACAGTATGGAGCTCGTTAGCAATGATTGGTAATATGTGGATGAACGATCATTACTACAATGGTGTGACCCCATACATTTGCATCTTGTAGGCAGCACATCTCCCTGTTTACACACGGCAATGATGGATTCGTATGAACGCTCAGTCGCTCGATCATTGGCCCGTGTAAGAGGGCCTTCATTTAAATGACTCGGACCTAGACGGAGCTTTCTAAGCAATTCCCAAATTAGTTTAGCTGCCTAGCAACCAATAAAGGTGACCACCCTCAATCTACACACTTATGTGGGCATCAGAGTAGTCACCTTTCATACAGCAGAAGCACTAGTGCTGGCCCTAGCACCATAGTACAGTCATTATACTTTCCATCCAAACATCAAACCTACCTGAAGATCTATGTTAAAGCCATTTAAAAATTAGATTCCTATCTCCAGTTTCTAAACGTTACAGGCCTCCTATGAAGAAAGCTTCTGTACCGTGCCCCTATGGCAACTGTCCCTGGCCCTGTACTCTGACAGCTCATTGGGACACTTGGCCTCATGTTACCAATCAGATCTTTTTTTTATTTTTCTTACTTGAACCAGAAAAATTACATTTGGATTGTGTTTGGTTGCCATAGAAGTGTTGTCAGAGTGACACGGGTACACAACGTCTGATAATTAAGCATAGCAAAATTATATTTAATTTTTCACATTTTTACAGTCAAGGGAATATTATATAGTTCTTCAAGGTGTTCTCCTTGAAACATCAAGTGAGTTAGCATCAATCCCAATGTATAAAATGTAGTGTTAAACCATCGTTCACCAGCCGTAATTACCATCAATGACGTAAGTGACAATCAGTTTTGATGTGCGTCTTATTTTGGCTGCAGATAAAACAAATGTGGAAAGTTACATCATACAATGTCTGTGCTGCAACAAACTACTTTGATCCCTGGTTCTGCGAGAAGCAGAGAAGACGCTCTATAGAGTATAGATGTATTATTACTTAGTAACGTCTATTAACTAAACCCATAAAACGCATCGGCGCTGCACAATCGAAACATTGATTCTAATGGGGACCCTATCGTGACAATTTATTACCTCTAGAAGCTAAAAGATGAAAGTGAGGGCTCCCAACAAGAAGAACCCCAGTAATCAGCTTGTATGTGGGTGGCACAATGGTCAACCAAAACGAATAAACTCATTTTACATGGCAGCTCTAGAATTTAACAAACTATCTGCTTGGTATTAGAATATCTGATCAAAATTCCTCAATGCTTTCTGTCAGTGAATGGAAATATTCTTGTTACAAGAGAGAGCTCTGAAATACTGTTACAAGCCAAGCTTCTATCTCCGGATGTAAACAATCCGGCCTTAGCTGTCTAATTGGAAAACTGGCAATGTTGCCCATAGCAACCATTTACTGTGCAACTTAAGAAATGAAAGGTGAGCTCTGATTGGTTGCTATGGGCAGCAAGGCCAATTTTCCCCTTGACAGATTTAATACATTAAGCCAAATGGTTTCTCTTCAGTGGCGTAGTTGTAGGGGTCACAGTAATCGCCGTTATGACCAAGCTCCAAAGCCATAGGGGCTTACGTTCCCCCATCAGCACATTTGCGTCGTGTTGAATCCCGGCTGCTACATCGCTGGGTCACTTATGGTGGAGAAAACATTTTTCCGAACAGAAAAGACTCCACTTAACCTTGGCCCTCCCTTGAGCTGGCGGACATGTGTAGAGGGAGAGGCAAGGGTAAAGGAAGAGTAACTCTGAATCTGAATTGCACTTCTTTCTAGACATTTTTGCTGCCAAAAACGGTTGCTTGTCGGCAGCACATCTCCCCGTATAAGCAGAAGATGTGCTACCGAAAATATGCAAACTGTGTCAGGACCGAGCGATTGCATTAACGATAATTCATCTCCATATAGTTTGCATCGGCCCGGGAAAAAGGGTCTTCAAATAAGTACCGATCGACTGGTTATATCGCGATTAGCGCTTGTTTTAGGCAGAAAGCTGACAGTGTAAACCACTAATAGCTGCAAGTAAGGCCAGATTCACACGAATTGGTGTAAATTCGGACGTGAAAAACTGCAGTTTTTCACGTCCGAGTTGCACCTTTGCGGGTTTTCACTGATCCTGAAAATGGAAGAAAATAGAACATGTTCTATTTTTTAACGGACCCTTCACACAGCCGTGTGAACGGCCCCATTGAAATACATGCGTCCGTGTGATGGCCGTTGTTTTAACGGCCGTCGCACGGACGTATACTACAGTCATCTGAATTCAGCCCAAGGCCCTGTTCACACTGAGTTTTTAGCAGTCAGAAAATTCTGGCTCAAAATTCTGTCTGGAATTTTGAAGCAGATTTTGATCTGCCTGCATGCCATTTGTTTAGATTTTCACTTCGTTTTTCGCCCGCGGCCATTGAGCGCCGCGGGCAAAAACACCGCAAAATACGCTTTCTCTGCCTTCCATTGATGTCAATGGGAGGTCAGAGACGTAAACGCCCGAAAATAGGGCATGACGCTCCTTTTTCCCGTGAGACGGTTTTTCCGCTCGCAGGAAAAAACCGCCTCCGACTCCTATTGAAACCAAAGGGTGGCATTGTCTGCCGTTTTTTTGGCTCCTTTTCCGATGTAGTTTCCACGTCAAAAAACGTGTAAAAAAACTCAGTGCGAACAGAGCCTAAGGCCTCATGCACACGACCGTAGCCATGTGCACGGCCGTGATTTTCAGGTCGGCCGGCAGCGGAGTGTCACCCGCAAGCCGCCCGCAAATCGCAGGCCGTGCACATGGCCGTGTCCATTATTTCCTATGAGTCTGGACCGCAGAACACGGCCATAATAAGACATGTCCGTTCCTTCTGAGGTCCGGGCTCCTGGGCCATGCACGAACCGTGGAAACCACAGTCGTGTGCATGGCCCCATAGGAATGAATGGGGCCGCAATTCTCCTGTGGATTGTCAGGGGAATTGCGGCCACAAAAGCACGTTCGTGTGCATGGGGCCTAAGGCTGCTACTAACCAACACTTCACTGTGTGTTTGTCTGCAAGGAGACGATAAATATATCTATATATATATATATATATATATATATATATATATACACACACATAAATACGAATATGCAAATACATAAATAGATAAATATCTATCCGTCTATTTATATGTATATATATATATATATATATATATATATATATATCATATATATATATATATATATATATATATATATATATATATATATATATAAATAAACACATTTATAAATAGATACATGTAAATGCATAACTAAACATTTGCTATATATACTGTGCTAGTAGTGCTCTGCCCGGGACTATGGCTCTGGGGATGCCCCTGACAACACTGTCCATATATGGACAGTGAAGTCAGGGGTTTCTCCTGAAGCAGAATCCCCAGCCAGAGCATCGGCAATGCTCTGGCTGGGAATTCCACTCCTAGAGGGAACCCCAAATTGCTACCTACAGAGGGGGAGGCTGTGTGGTACTACCAGGGAGGAGCGGGCTGTGTGGCACTACCTGGGAGGAGGGGGCTGTGTGGCACTACCAGGGAGGGGCCTGTGTGGCACTATCTGGGAGGAGGGGGTTGTGTGGCACTACCTGAAAGGGGGCCTGTGTGGCACTACCAGGGAGGGGGGCTGTGTGGCACACCCAGGAAGGGGGGCTGTGTGGCACTACGTGGGAGGGGGGCTGTGTGGCACTATCTACAGAGGGCACCACATTTATAGGGGTACAAACTGGGGGCCTAACTTCTATGTGGAAGCATAAACAGGGCCTAACGTCTATATGGGGGCACAAAGTACCGCTTTCTGCCATTTTACTGCTGCTGTGAGTTCCCCCGCAAAGGGGCCTACTAAGTCTGTGTCGCCCAAGGGCCCACATAAACCTAGAACCGGCACTGCCAAGACAGAAAAAGTGTTGTCATAGGGAAACTTCCTCTCTGACAGTAACAGGCCCCTTGAATTCACACCACCCAGGTTTTTCCTTAAAAGGAATGTGTCGGTAGAAATTTTTTTGAATTTTTTTTTAGTTAAACAGTTAGTATATACATGATTATACATTGTTCTAATTTTTTAAATTTTTTCACAAGTCAGGAAATATTATAAATTAGATTCTAATTTATAACATTTCCATGTGCTGGTCACTAGAGGGAGCAATTCCCAAAATTGCAGCATTGGCATGTGGTAAAGGAACCTCATTGCTTTATGCTGCAAAATTGGAGAAGACACACCAGCTCTAGTGTGCTCAAACAATCCCCCCTCCTTTATCCTGGCTAGTGCCAGGAGAAAAGAGGTGGTTGAATGTTCAAACCTCCTACACTGTGTGCCGCCATTTTTTGAGCGAATGCACAGTGTAGGAGGATTAGATACAGTGGTAATCACACAGTATAACACGAACATACACACACATCACATACACAAACATAACTTACCTGCTGCTGCCACTGCCTCCGCTCCCTGTCCTTGCTTCTGAACATATGGACGGAAGCCGCGACCGGAAGTAGTCATCTTACTGTCCGGCTGTGGCTTCCGGTCCACATGAAAATGGCGCCAGATGTCGCTCTGCCGAAGACCTTCCTTTTGGACTGTGTGGGAGCGGCGCGAACGTGTCCGTTTTGCGCGCGTAAAAAACGCAGCGTCTTTCCTGCATTGCAGTTCCGTGTGACATCAGTGTATGGTGCGTGTCTGCGTTTTTTACCTCGCGTATGTCATCAGTATGTCACGCGTTTCACGTCAGCAAAATAAACTGATGGAGATGTTTTCTTTTTCAAAATAATTTCTTTGGCAACTGTTGCGTGAATCACGCACAGCACATGGATGTGCGTCTGTGTGCTGTCCGTGATTTTGCCTGCACCCATTGAATTTAATGGGTGCGTGATGCGCAAAAAACGCACAAGTATAGGACATGCAGTAAGTTTCACGCAGCGGACACACTCTGCATGAAAAACATGGAATCTCTGAATTGCCCCATTGATTTGCATAGGTCCGTGTGACGTGCGTTATTTTCACGTGCGTAACAGGGACAAGAAATACGCTTGTGTGAATAAGGGCTAAGGCTCAATTTACACATTGCGTATTTGTTGCAGATTTTGTTGCAGATTTTGAGGCAGATTTTTGAGCCAAAGCCAGAAATGGTTTCAATAGACATTTCTGGATTTGGCACAAAAATCTGCATCAAAACCTACAACAAATATTCAATGCGTGAATGCAGCCTAAGGTCTTGTTCACACAGTGCAGATTTGCTGCAGATTTTACATGCATTTTTTTAAACCAGGAGTGCAGACCTATAAGGCCTTTCTTTATATGCTGGTTGGAGAGGAGAATCAAGGACCGCACAATCTAGGATGGTTTTCACTCTCTGGGAAAAAACTTCATAAGACCCAATGCATCTAATATTAGTACTAGTTTCTCCCAAATTTTTAGTTTGATTAACAAGAAGATCCATTCGGTCCGTCGCCCTGGCCCTGGCATAAGCCCTATGTAAACTTTTTTGGGGGTCACCTCGTGCTCTAAATTTTCGATATAAGGTGTCACATTCTTTTTGAAAAGCAATATTGTTTGAGCAGTTCTGGTCGGAGCATATCTCTGTCAATCTTTCTATCTAGGGGCTTGTCGTATGAGGATTACTTCTATTACTTCTATTCAGTTTAGCTGACGTCACGAGTTTCTCCGATAAGTAGGTCCCTACTCTATTGGTTGCAGCACCACACGGCGGCACCTGCCACCACAATATCGCACCCGCAGAGGGAGCAACCTTTCTTTATATATTTCTTCTGGTTAGGTTCCTTTCCTGGTTTTAGCTTAAAAAATTCATGAAAAATCTGCAGCAAATCTGCACTGTGTGAACAGGGCCTGACAAAGAAGTCATTTCAGTTTCACCCTGTATATTTCAGGATTGGTTTTCCAACCTATGCTATGACAGACTTTAAGCCAATTTGCACAGTTTAGCAAACAGGGCTCAATATGTTTGGGGATATTTCTGTATATTCAATGTGAATTTGATACAGGTTTATTTCCGTAACAAAAGATGCTTGAGTTTGATACACAGCTGTGTTTTGCGCCTGGGTTTTCAGTTACATTCCCAAAAGCTGCAATTTAACCTTCATTAGGTTCAGACACCATTGTTTTGTGAACATGTGGTGATGTCCTAAGTAACCACAGCTGAGCGGAGAACATGTCAGACGTGGTATACAGTGGGCGTTAATGGCTCCTCAAATTGCACCATGACTGAGAGGAATCCCTATGGCACTTTTCTGTCAGACATCCCAAAATCAGATGGAAACATTGTTTCAAAGCCAAAGAACGGATAGAATCTTTGTGTTTTGTCACTTAATATTTTGTTTTGCGGAAAGTGACTCCGAACGCGTAAGCTTTTCTATATCATCAAGTAGGTGGCATGATAAACTGTTGAGCCTACGAGTTTCACTAGCAAAACAATTTCTTCACATTGGATTTTATATAAGATTTAACAGATCCGTGAACTCTGCAACCTATAGAAAAGCAGACGGAGACAGACAAAGTAAGTCTCGTAAAAATAAAATGACACACGGTTTTACCCTGAGTGAGTCTGTCTTTAGGAATTAGGTTACCAATGCTTTTCCTCTGTATCACAATTGCAGCTGCCATGTTTAATGACTTTCTGGAAATGACTGGGTCACTAGAGATGGAGCTTTGCTGTACTAATAGGATACTAAACCATTTCAGTCCAGTGTGTGTTAATGGATCATTCCCATGAAGGTTTGTAAGTAGTTGCTCATGTCTTGTCTCCAAGGAGAGCATTGCATAAGACTAGAAGAGTGAAGGAGTATCTCCACCTCTAGAGGTACCTTACAGAATAGATTAGACGTGACTTAAAGGAACACTAAGGGCTCATTCAGATGAGCGACTATCACGTCTGTGTGGCGGCCGTCAAAACCATGGCCGTTACACGGACTCATGTATTTCAATGGGGCCGTTCACACGACCATTGTTTCAACGGAGCGTGTGTAGGGTCCCTGAAAAAATAGTACATGTCCTATTTTACTGCGTGTCCCATATCCCTCCATAGACTCTAGTCTACAGGGGGTCCGTGACAACGTGTCCCGCACGGGTACACCTCGGATGTGAAAAACTTCAGTCCGAGTTTGCCGACGCTCGTCTGAATGTAGCCTTAGGCCTCATGCCCATGGCCGTCTTACTATACCTCCATGTGGCTATATCATGACATTTATATACCTCCGGTTTCGTATGGATTCCATATCAATTCATGAAAAAAAGGTAGGCATTAACCAAAGCATGCCCTATTAGGAAGGTTTTCCTCAGAAAGCCGAGCAAGTATTCGGGCTCAATAGAAAGTCTACAAGTCCGTATACATCTCACTCCTTTTCGAGGAGAACCCGAGCAGAGCCTATTAGGAACTAAGCGGCTCAGCGCTCCACCGAGCGCTTCTGCTGCTTCATTTTAGCAATCGGAAGCGGTCACAGTGATCGGACCCACAGCGGGACCCGGACTCATTATGACATGTCAAAAGTTTTATGAAAGTACAGGTACACTTTAAAGACTATGTAAAGCTTTGAATATTTTTTTTTAAAACTATCTGTAATGGGATTTTATGCAACTTTTAAATAGATTTTTAATACAAAATGTTTATTTTTTGTGATACAGCTGGACAGACGGCTGTGCTGAGAGCGGGTCCTGCATGTCTCTGCCACACAGGATCCAGCTAATATCGATCACATCTAAGTTCAGAGACACGCAGGACCAGCTTTCTGACAAGCCGTCAGTCCAGCTGATCTGACGTATTCAGCTTTGATGGCAAGATATAGCTTCTATGTATACAGGATAGATAGAAGCTGTATCTCAAAAAGTAAATATTTTCTTTTCATAATAACCTATTTAAAAATTGCATAAAATCACATTATACACAGATTATATATGCATTAATGTGCAAACATTTTAGACAGTTTTGGAAAAATGCTGTAAAGTAAGAATACTTTCAAAGATAGAAATGTTAATAGGTTTTTTTTTATCAATCAATAAAATGCAAAGTGAATGAACACAAGAGAAATCTAAACCAAATCAATATTTTATGTGACCACCTTTTGCCGTTAGAACAGCATCAATTCTTTTAGATACACTTGCACAAAGTCATGGATTTTGTATGATTATAGTCAGGTGTATGATTAACCAATTATACCAAACAGGTATATCATTTTCATATGTAGGTTAAAACACAGCCATTGACTGGAACAGAAACAGCTGTGTAGGAAGCTGAAAACTGGATGAGGAACAGCTAAACCATGCTACAAAGGTGAGGTTGTAGAAGACAGTTTCATGTCACATGTCCACCATGGCAAGACTGAGCACAGCAACAAAACACAATGTAGCTATGCTTCATCAGCAAGGTCTCTCCCAGGCAAAGATTTCAAAGTAGACTGGAGTTTCAAGATGTGCAGTTCAAGCTCTTTTGAAGAAGCACAAAGAAACGGGCAACGTTGAGGACCATAGACACAGTGGTCGGCCAAGGAAACAGTGCAGCAGATCAAAGACACATCAGGCTTATTTCCCTTCTAAATCGGAAGATCTCCAGCAGTGCTATCAGCTCAGAACTGGCAGAAACCATTGGGACCCAGGTATACTAATCTACTGTTCGGAAAATTCTGGTCACAAGTGCTCTTCGCGGAAGAATTTCGATCAAAAAGCCATACCTTCGACTTCGAAACAAGGCCAAGCGACTCAACTATGCATGAAAAATGGCAGCAGGTGCTCTAGACTGATGAGTCACAATGTGAAATATTTGTCTGTAACAGAAGGCAGTTTGTTAGCTGAAGAGCTGGAGAGCGGTACAATTATAAATGTCAACAGTGACGCATGGTAGGGGTTCCTTGCAAGTTTGGGGCTGCATGTTAGCAAATGGAGTTGGGATTTGGTCAGGTTTAATGGTGTCTTCAATGCTGAGAAATACAGGCAGATACTTATCCATCAGGCAATACGAGGGATCTGACTGGCTCAAAATTTATTCTGCAGCAGGACAACGACCCCAAACATACAGCCAATGTCATTAAAGGGGTTTTCCATGACCTGACAACTGATGACCTATCCACAGGACAGGTCATCTGTATATGATTGGTGCGGGTCCAACATCTAGACCCCGCACAGATCAGCCGCCATGCTGCCTCCGTGCACCGGATGATTTTTTTTTACTGAAATTTTTGAAAAGTGTCATATACAACAAAATATACATTTATTCAGTAATGTAATCAGCATGGTCTTACGAGCATTGCAACCTGAGCGATCAATATATTACATGCAATATGACATAAGTTAACAGAGAACTGCTTAGAGGCAAATAAAATTTCTTCAAGGCTTATGGAGTGCTGGCGCCAGATGTTTTGAACGGTATGCAGTAGCTGGAGCTGGAAGCAGATGGCTCTAAGCACTGCATAGCGGCCATTCTGCCGAACAGCAACTCTGCCGCTATTCCGTGACTGGTGCCATCTGCTTCCGGTTCCAATTACTGCATACCGTTCAAAACATCCGTCACCCGAAGGAAGCCCTGGAGGCTGATCGGTGCAGGGTACGGGTGTCGGACCCACAACGATCATATACTGATGAGCTATCCTATCTAGAAGATCTAGAATTGATGCTGTTTGGAAGACAAAGGGGAGTCACACCAAATATTGATTTGATTTAGATTTCTCTTCTGTTCATTCACTTTGCATTTTGTTAAATGATTAAAAAAAAAAAACTATTAACACCTCTATCTTTGAAAGCATTCTTACTTTGCAGCATTTATCCACATCTGCCTAAAACGTTTGCACAGTACTATATATATATATATATATATATATATATATATTTATATATATATATATATATATATATATGTACACGCATATATTTGACTTCAAAGGTTTACATAGCTTTTAAGATATGGCTAGCTGTTGGATAAGATGAATAATCGTCAATGTATTAATTAGATGTCCCGAGTTGCCAGAGCAGGAATCATAAAGGAGTCCCAAGCAGATGATCTATGTCTATGATATCAATATAGGAAATATGGACAGGACATGCCCTAATAGAACAATCCGTTTAAAGTGGGCAAAAAGTAAAAACAATACTAGCAAAACATTTCTCCTCCTTCAACCGAATATTGTTCTGTGAGATTAACAATAAGCAAGTCCTTCATTTTGTATATCAAGGATGACTTTGCACCATGGCCCATGATCTTCACCGTTTTGGATAACATTCACGTTGAGTTAGCAGAGTCGTCAGCAGAAGTCGATAGAAAGATCAGAACGTCTCTGTGACCATAGCTCATGGAACCGCGAGAGACAACGAATAGGAGACAACAAAGTACAGGTAATGATACTGATGAAGCTTTTGTCAAGAAGATTCATATATAGACTCAGACCAGAGTAAGCCAATGACCGGCTCATGAGTGATTTTGACCATTAGGGTATGTTCACACGCAAACTCGAAAACGTCTGAAAATACGGAGCTGTTTTCAAGCGAAAACAGCTCCTGATTTTCAGACGTTTTTGTAGCAACTCACATTTTTCGCAGCGTATTTTACGGCCGTTTTTGGAGCTGTTTTTCAATGGAGTCAATGAAAAACGGCTCCAAAAACATCCCAAGAAATGACCTGCAGTTCTTTTGACGTGGCGTCTTTTTACGCGCCTTATTTTGAAAACAATGCGTAAAATTACGCCTTGTGGGAACAGAACACCGTAAATCCCATTACAAGCAGTGGGCAGATGTTTGGAGGCGTAATGGTGCCTTTTTTTCAAGCGTAAGCAGCCCGAATTACGTCTAAAACCACTGCATGTGAACATACCCTAATAGATAGAAATCAAAGCTAAATGGAGTAGCCACAGTCAGATAGACTACCCGTTGTACAGGCAAAGGACTACGTGAAGTAATCTGGTTTATAGAGGCTGCCAACTTACCAGCTCGTCTACGGGAGAAGTGGACAAGAAATTAATATCCTTAAAAGATCTCCGAGGAACTCAAAAGCAAAAAATGTCAGGACCAATGATGAAGTGTATATGATCTCCATCTGAACACGGCCATAGCCTCAGGAGAGATGCTTAACTAATAGCAACGGAAATCTGTGCCCCTGAATACACACAAGCCCATGAACAAAGATACTGAAAATGCTGTTGAAACAGCAGCTGGTATGTAACAGGCGTGAAGGCAGCTCACATGGGGATCTTTTGCAGGCAAGCAATTGTACGTTAAACGTTGATTTAGACAAAGGCTTATTGACTGACCAAATATGTAACAAATGGAGTTCAGGAGGACATTAGAACATCAAACCGTTCTATAAACACCAGGCCTATTCTCTAGTGCACAGTTATATAGTCTGTTTTATCATGGGAATTTCAATGTCACACTAATCCTGCTCACCTTTCCTATCCACTATTATCAGAAATACATTCACAACACGAATGGTTGACAACCACAATTTTAATAAATAAACACATATAACATGTAACGTTCCTTAGTTAATGACCAGACCATGAAACATGGTGGAACCTCTGGGCCATTGCCTTTATTGCCATTCATCCTCTAGCCACATCTCTTTAAGTAGAATGGACCACCTAACCGGGTCTCCACTGAGGATAACACCTGGAGCCCATCTTAGTATGGATAACCATCTACTACAGTTGACCTCTAAGGACCCTTCCCGTCATCTGTTTTGACAATGAATAGACATACCAGATATCCCTCAATATGAACTAAACAAGTACGATTGCCGGAGTAGGGGCCTGCTTCTTCTTAATCCTTACACCTCTCCTATTCCTCCCCTCATGCCCCCTTCTCTAATATTCCGCTCATGGAGAAGAGATAGGGAGGTCACCCTGTTGCAATCATCACTTATGTCATAAATAAGTTACCTGAAGACAGTTATCAGTGGTTTGGCAGTCTACAAATATGTCGTACAAGGTATGGACACTTGCTATATCCAGTAGGTTAAATTTTTGCTGTCTGTGGCCACAGCCATTGCCTTTGATGGTCCTACATGAGATCTTACTTAAAGAGGCTCTGTCACCAGATTTTGCAGCCCCTATCTGCTATTGCCGCAGATCGGCGCTGCAATGTAGATTACAGTAACGTTTTTATTTTTAAAAAACGAGCATTTTTGGCCAAGTTATGACCATTTTTGTAGTTATGCAAATGAGGCTTGCAAAAGTCCAAGTGGGCGTGTTTAAAAGTAAAAGTCCAACTGGGCGTGTATTATGTGCGTACATCGGGGCGTTTTTAATACTTTTACTAGCTGGGCGCTCTGAAGAGAAGTAACATCCTCTTCTCTTCAGAACGCCCAGCTTCTGACAGTGCAGATCTGTGACGTCACTCACAGGTCCTGCATCGTGTCAGACGAGCGAGGACACATCGGCACCAGAGGCTTCAGTTGATTCTGCAGCAGCATCGGCGTTAGCAGGTAAGCCGATGTGTCCTCGCTCGTCCGACACGATGCAGGACCTGTGAGTGATGTCACAGCGTGATCTGGCAGAAGCTGGGCGTTCTGAAGAGAAGTGGATGATACTTCTCATCAGAACGCCCAGCTAGTAAAAGTAGTAAAAACGCCCCGATGTACGCACATAATACACGCCCACTTGGACTTTTGCAAGCCTCATTTGCATAACTACAAAAATGGTCATAACTTGGCCAAAAATGCTCGTTTTTTAAAAATAAAAACGTTACTGTAATCTACATTGCAGCGCCTATCTGCTGCAATAGCAGATAGGGGCTGCAAAATCTGGTGACAGAGCCTCTTTAAAGGGAAAAGTAATGTTATTTTTTGCCGAATTAAAATTTTCCAATAAACTTTCAGTATTTATTCAACATGGTTTTCAAGATCTCTGTTTTTTGTGATTCAGCAGGAACATTTAATGCTTTCTTCCAGTGAATAAAATTCTGTCCATGATGAGCACCTTCTAGAGCACCTGGGTGTCCATCACATGACCATGGAGAGAATTATATCCATTGGAAGTAAACAATGAATGTTTCTACTGAATAACAACAAGCAGAGATCTTAAAAACCATAAGGAATTAATACAGGAAGTATATTGGAAAATTTTATAACATTTAGTTCTACAAAAAATAACATTACTTTGCTGAAACCAAACAACCCTTTTAAGTTACATAGTACGTCACAGTGTCGTATATAAAATCTACATAGTCCATATGTTCAACCAGCCAAGCATTAAAACCTATTAATGGAGCAGAGGGTACTGTCTGCCTTAGGCGGTAGGGGATTATTGGGGGCTGTTAAATATTTGGGCACTGCCAAACTCATTAGTCGTTGACTTTTTAACAATTTTTTTAACTCATGGAAGATATGAGAATGAATGAAAAATTCTTTGTAAAGAGTCTCTGAGACATATGCTGTATTCTATTATGGGATCCCTATGTATCTCAAGTCAAGAGGGTTCCCAGGACGCAACAATTTTGTGATCTATTCCCATTACATTACTTTGGAGTATCTTCCACTTGTTCAATAAAATGTGAACTTCTTAGTCATCTTATTAATAAAACAACATTCTTATTGATTATGTCTAAGACTGTGATGTAAACTCAACATATTCTGGAGGCCTCAAATGCGGCCCATGACGTCATCAAAGGGCCGCACATCACATTAGCCAGGACTGAGTCATGGCACGCGAACATGTATGACTTTTTATACTACATTTCTATCATTTTCTCTATATATTTTCTTTTACTTAATCAGTTTGGACAAAGAAAAAAAAATTCTTTCCAAAACAGATCTTCTTATGTATTACTTTTCTTTTCAACCAGCGTCTTTTACTAGCACATCTTCTAGAACCTCTGACCAACATATACTTGGCGGATGTTACTACTCTACAAACCATGATATGCAGCTAAATATGGCACTGCATAGTTCAACAAGTCTACAAAAATATTTGCCTTTGGGTTTTGGCCCATGCTTACATGTAAAGCTGACATTTTGTTGGCTCCCTTGGCTAGATGCCTTCACAATGTAAATTTGCTATGACTACATTTGGCCATCCAAAAATATTTTACTGTAATATTATTTTTACGCATCCAAATTGAGCCAAAGATCCTAGATGTCGATGAGCAGAACAGGATACAGTGAATCGTGTTAACCCAATGCATTAAAGTGTGCAGTCAGATAGTGTAACTAACCAACCGGGTGGCATGAAATACTCACACAGCTGTGCAACACTTTTACAGGAAATGCCTTCCATTCGAATGGGCAGCTCGGTCCGTGAGAACGACTTTACAATCCCTGGCTGTTTTGCACCTGTTCTGATGATTAATGTGAAACATAAGTGCCTGGAAGTGTCAGTTTGGCACATCCCTACATCTAACACTTTTATATAGACAGTAAAACATCAGGGATATGCACAGGCTGAAAAGAAAAATCCATCATCGACCTAATCCTTGTTTTGCCCCGTTCGGGAGAGTGCTTGCTATTTAAAGACCCAAGATCTTTGTACTTATCCATGGGCAAAACAGTAAACACGGCTCTATGCACTGAGAACGCAGTTATGCTCCGGAGAATTTCTTTATATATGTGAGCAAAAAATATAGTGGAAAATTAATCAAAATAAATATAATGTGTGAGCGAGAATTTCCACCGCATTCGTTTAGTTCACGTGACAGGTCGTCTTCTTAATAAAGCCTCAGACAAATCCGGCACAGTAACTTTTCTAATGCAACTTTGTCAATAGAGTTTTGAGATGTAAAGGCAATTTATCTATTGTTTTATATAACTTTAAATTACTTTTATACCATACAGATGCAGCCAAGTTTATATTGACTCTGATAACGTGCTGCAGCGTGATATCATATTGAAAAGTCAAGTTGGGCACATTTAGACGTGGCGGAATTGCTGTGGAAATCCTTAGCAGACAGTTTGTCCATTGGTTTCCACACCTTCTTAGTTATCTTCGTGCAGACGTTGCGGAAAACTCCGCTACGGACCATAGGCTGCGGTGCGGATTTTTCAGTCCTCAGCATGCACTGTCTGTTGCGGAGAAGAAGCGGCATTTCACTGTGTATTTCAGCCTTTGCAATGCAAAAACTGAAATCTGTGGCAAGTCCGCTGTGATATCTGCAACGTCTGAATTACCTGTCAAATGTTGGTGCAGATTTGTTGCGTAATTGCCACAAATCTGCACCAACATTTGCAGCGGAAAAACTCTGCCACGTCTGAACGTGCCCTTAAAGTTTCTTGGCACTGGGTATTTAATGCGTTAAGAGTCAAGATAAAGATGGCTACATCGGTGTGACAAAACGTTGAGGTTCTTTATATAGAATTGAAGACTCAAATCCATAAGGAAGCGTCATGTCTCCAATGGAGAATATTAGGACTCATTCCAGAAATCTCATGATTGATAAGCTCGCATTGTCCTATTCTGTGGCCTGTAAGATTGAAATATTAAGCCATGAATATGGATATAATCCATAATAAAATGGCAACATGAACCATATTAATGTACTATGTGCCCAATTTTAAAGTATCACTGCCACAATTGAAGGAAAGGGTTCTCTTATTCTAGGATTGAGGTTGGGATGGTGGCATAAGTGGGCACCAGGAGGATTCCCATTACGGACAGTTTTGCTGTAAGGCACCATCCCTTCCATGTATGTCCCTGGCACATGACTTAATAGTCAGTATATATTAGGCCTTGAGAGGAGACATAAATAAGTGAATACTAGCATGGATGGGACAATCTCTGTTGGTGCCCAAGGCAAGGTTTTAAGAGTGCTTTCTATGGCCCTGTTCACACAGTTTTTCGACACATTTTTTGACGCGGAAACCGAGTTGGAAAACGCAAGCGGAAAAAAAACGCTTGTGGGAAAAAGAAGCGACATGCCCTATCTTTGGGCGTTTACATATCTGACTTCCCATTGACATCAATGGGAGGCAAAAAAAACGTATTTCACGGCACGAGCTAAAAACACAGAAAAAAACGCAGCAAACGGCATGCAGGCAGATCAAAATCTGCCTCAAAATTCCAAACTGAATTTTGAGGCACAATTTTCTGCCTGCAAAAAAACTCAGTGTGAACAGGGCCTAATGGTTGTGGAAGTCCTCGTTCTGTACATTTTTAGTAGGTGATACATTATCTTTATTTCCCCATATAGTAAAAGTAACAGATTTTCTATTGTGCCACTACAGGGCATAATCTGGGGCGTGACTATAGGGTGTGCAGATGTTGCAGTTGCACCCAGGGCCCTGTAGCCGGCGGGGGCCAAATGGTCATATGAAGAACTATAAATGGCTCATGATAGTTTGGGGGCTAGGAGCTTCAAGTTACGCCTCTGGGCATAATGACATGTAAAGCTCATGATGCATAAATATAAATGGGCATGACCAGTGTAAATATTACCTACCTAAATACTATTCCAGTATAAACCAATATAAGTCCATCTACATCTGTCGAACTACCAACACTGTGCATGGTTAAACCCAGACAGCAGGAAAAGGAGAGTGATGGGATTAAAGCAATTGGACACCACAGAATGTGAAACTTTCCCCCTCGCCCTTTAAAATAATACTATTTATCTAATATAATTGCACATTTTCTGTTTTACTAGGTTATGGGTATAAGCTGTTATGTGCATTCTCGGTGGAAAACACGGTACAGTTCTCTAATAGACTTTGGCTCGGAGCCCAGATCCTGTGTGGTCTGAATATCAACGTATAAGCCCAGCGTGTTTTCAGAACTGAATCAGCTCTACAATGAAATCGCATCAAATCTATCTTTGTGGCCTAGAAATATTTTGGCCACAAAACTAGTACATTTTGATCAATTAAAACCTGGAAGCCACTAGGCTGTTAAAAATATATACTACTATTTTATGCCAAACACCAGTTTATTGTTAATAAGTAGATTTTTTTAAAATTTTAAATTTTTTTTAATTCTGTGTTCACTAAATGCTATTTGCCAGTTTTTGGGACCATAAGGGCATGGCCAGATGTGGCGTATTTCTGCCGACACTGTCCGCATCAATGACGCACATAATCTGCGTTGCAGATTCTGTTGCGGCTTTGCCTAAAATGTGCAGTAAATTGATGCGGATTAGCCGTTGCATATTCAGGTGAAGAGTACATTAACATTTCATCTCAGTCTGGCTATAGACCTCGAAACACATAGGTCCAGCCAGAATGAAGAAATATCCTGTTCGTAAAACCAATCCGCAACGCAACACACATAACATCTGGGGATTTCATTGCGGAATTTTGAAACTCCACTGAAGTCAATGAAGAAATTCCGCAATAAGTCCGCAACAAGTCCGCAACAGCCAGTGTATGCTGCGGACACCAAATTCCGCACCGCAGCCTATGGTCCGCAGCAGAGTTTTCCGCCACGTATGCACGAACCTAACTAAAAACGTGTGGAAACCAATGGAGAAAATGTCCGCTGCGGATCCCCCAAGCTCCCTGAGCCATTGTCATGGGTCCCAAATAAGCTTTCTCTGCCTCACATTGATGTCAATGGGAGGTCAGAGGCGTAAATGCCCAAAGATAGGGCATGTCCCTTCTTTTTCCCGCAAGACTTTTTTTTTACGCTCGCGGGAAAAAACACTTCCGCCTCCCATTAAAATCAATGGGAGGCATTTTCGGCCGTTTTCTGGCTCTTTTTCCGACGCGGTTTCCGCATCAAAAAACTCATCAAATAACTCTGTGTGAATTTCCCCTTAAAGGGGTTGTCAGATTTGGAGTGGGTCCCCAAAGATAAGCTGATCACAGAGTTCCTTCTTAGTAGGACTCCAAATAGTTATTTGTAATCTGTAGGGCCCAGCAGCAAGGAGGTGCAAAGATAGCAGACACACCCAGGCCCTGGTACCGCAGAGGGCCCAAAGGCCCCTCTGCCAAATAAGAAGACACCATTATTATAAATGCTGCATGATATTCTTCTGAGCACCACCAAAGGCTGGATTCACACGTGGCGGAATTGCACTTGAATTCGTTAATCCCCAGCGGACCCGTTTCTCCATTGACTTCCACTTTAATTTAGAAGTGTTCGTTTAGACGTTGAGTAAAATTCCGCTGCGGAGCATAGGCTGCGGAGCGGAATTTGGTGTCCGCAGCATGCTCTGTCTGTTGCGGAGCAGTGGCGGACTGGTTGCGGACTCATGGCGGACTTTCTCCATTGACTTCAATGGAGATTCTAAATTCCGCAATGAAGTCCGCAGCTGTCATGCACATGTCATGTGTGCTGCGGATGCGTCTTGCTTTTTTAACATGACATTTCTTCATTCTGGCTGGACCTATGTATTTCTAGGTCTACAGTCAGACTGAGGAAGTCAATGGGGCTCCCGTAATTACGGGAGCGTTGCTAGGAGATGTCAGTAAATAGTCACTGTCCAGGGTGCTGAAAGAGTTAAGCGATCGGCAGTAACTGTTTCTGCACCCTGGACAGTGACTACCGATCCCAATATACAGCAACCTGTAAAAAAATAGAAGTTCATACTTACCGAGAACTCCCTGCTTCTGTCTCCAGTCCGGCTTCCCAGGATGACGTTTCAGTGTAAGTGACGGCTGCAGCCAATCACAGGCTGCAGCGGTCACATGGACTGCCGCGTCATCCAGGGAGGTCGGGCTGGATGCCGAAAGAGGGACGCGTCACCAAGACAACGGCCGGTAAGTATGAAAGTCGTTTACTTTCACTAGGGAAAGTGCTGTCCCTTCTCTCTATCCTGCACTAATAGAGAGAAGGGAAGCACTTTTCCCGCAGTCCGCAGCAGCTAGTCCGCATCAATTTACTGCACATTTTGGGCAGATCCGCAGCCGTAATCCGCAACCCGGATTAGGTGCGGCATTGATGCGGACAGTTGCGGAGGAATTCCGCCACGTGGGGGCATGCCCAAAGGGTAATTAAAACATCACACATTTCCTATTGAAATCAAAGGATGGATGTGCCAGGTCCTCCAGCAAGAGGCGCTCTTTGAAACTGCTCTCCGCTGACAAGACGAGGGGTCTGAATGGGGGACCTCAATTAACTTAGAATTAACTTCCCTAAAGGTGAATTCACACGTGGCGGTTAATTAACATAGATTCGTCCGCAGAGCATTTACCACATTTTGATTCGGATTTGGATTCACATTTGCAATGGACTGATGCAAATTTCACCCCAGCAATCCACCTCAAATCTGCAGCAGATCCTCAGCAAAATCTGCATGTAATACATCCAGATTTTACAGCAGATTCAAATTTGTGCTGTAAAATTACATCATGTTTGAATCCAATGGAGAATCTATACATGACAACCCTTTTTAATCAGACATCTGTGTCTTTGGTTACTTTATTTTATTTCATCAGTTAAATTCACAGCTCATCTCATTTTAAAATTGGAGCATCCCTTTAATGTGCTCATTGTTAGGCCTTATTCACACAAACGTATAATACGTCCGTGCTACGCGCGTGGAATTCACGCGCGTCGCACAGACCTATGTTACTGAATGGGGCCGTTCAGACTGTCAGTGAATTTCACGCAGCGTATGTCCGCTGCGTGAAACGCACGACATGTCCTATATTTGGCCGTGTGCCGCGCGTGATTCGCGCAACAGTAGTAAAATGAATGAATGAAAACAGAAAAGCACCACGTGCTTTACTGTTTGCAAACATAAAACCAGAGTGTCATCATGATGCCGGCGGCGCGAAAATCACGCAGCCGCGCACCATATGCTGATGATACACGGACCTTTTGTGCGCGCAAAACGCAACGTTTTTTTTTCCATTTTTGTGCCTATGGGCAGTATTGAGCGGCATTGAACATACTTTGCAAAGAACCTTGACTATATTTTGTGTCTTGCAAATGCAAAGTGTTTTCTTTTTCTTTTCCATTACCATGCTATAAAATAGGAAGTTAAAGGGCCAGCAAATAAAATATTTAGCCAATAAACTGCTTGATACACATTCTATAGATCTCTAAATCTGCAATACTAGGCAAAATCAACAAACCATATATTGCTCAACTTTCCAGCTTCTTCTTTATGGCATTGAAAAGAACCCAGGTCACTGTGAAATGCAGCAATGTGCTTCTGTTTCCTACATCCCCCATCCCCCACCTCCCCTTTTTTTTTTTTTAACTGATCGCTTTGCTAAACAAACTCTGACTTTACACCCTTTGAGGGTCAGTGACACCCCATAATTTACAGTTTGGAATGCAGACTTCAGGGAAGGAGGATTGGGTGAAGTATGGTGTCAAGGATATAGGCGTCCACATTTCGCAGACTACATAGACCTGCCCCTTTGGCTTGTTGTCTTGGTGATTTTTTTTTTTTTTTTTAAAGGAAATAACCAGGAGGAGAAAGGACTGGGATTCATACTGACCCAGCTGTGAGATGTCACTACCTCTCAATAGATGTTATGTGCTTGGTGTGAGAGGAATGCTGTAATCTTCATCTATGTAACCGCAGTTGCGAAAGTCCATTTGCATTCATTTGTAGATCCGTGGTTTAACTTTGGAAAGAATTTTCAAAAATAATGGACATAAGTTCTTTATTTGAGACCTGAGTTCAATGTTAAACCACAAAACCTCCATAAATACCTTACTGTACTGTCGTGTTATGTAATCAGAGGCAGGATACAAGCCGGGCCAGTATTACTCCTGCAATTCTTTTCGTTTTTTTATTGCTTTATGTACGGCAACATTCAAAAGCTTTCATGATTTTTTTCACCTTTTGTGTCATTTGAAAGATTTTTAATAGAGAATTTGCCTTATGAAACATCATTATTAAAAAGACTCAGTCCCAGATTCAGCAACACCTCTTGCAAACGACCGCGTTCGGGCCTTGAAAAACAGTCCATGTGTCGGACGGATTTCCCGGCCCGTCTGAGGTACAGGTGAACGGGACTCCAGTACGAAACAGCAGTTCCGTGAGGAGGCACAGACTCCTAGCACCATAAATGTTTATGATGGTAGGAGTCCCGTTCACCTGTACCACGGTCCATCCGACACACGGAGCGTTTTTCACAGCCCGAACTCGGTCGTGTGCAGGAGGTGTTAGACTGGCATTTCATACACCAGTCTTAAACAGAACTCCACCAGATTAAGATGCGCTTAATTTATGAAGAGGCACATGACTCCTAATAAATTTGTCACATCTTGGGTTGTTCATGAGCCCCAAATTTAAATTAAATTCCCTCTAAATTATAGTAAATCTGTTGAGCCACGGATAGCCCGCTTCCCCTCTCTAAGCCTTGCCCACTTTTTTGAACAATGGCGAGACCAGCAGAAAATCCAAACAGATGAGAGCAGAAATTTGCGTCTTTTTTCCTAACAGAGAACTGTCCCAAATCCCCTAATGAATCTCCCATTCAGTTTTAGTACTGTAGTTTATTTACCAACATTTTTATCATGGGACATTTTAATTAGTTCCCTATAAATTGGCCATGTTAGCATAAACCCCCTTTGCAGTCCAGTGCATGGGACAGTCCTGCAAAACCGGGACTTCTGGTAAGCACGCTGTAGTACATTCCTTGGCAATTTAACTGCTGTTTAAAGGGGTTTTCTGCTTTGGATAAGCAGATCACAAAGTGTTTACCTGTTAAGACCCCAGCGATCAGCTGTAATCTGGGAGGAAACCAGTCAGTAAGTATCCAATTTCTCTGCAGCGCCACCACAGGTATTATTAAGCATTACACAGTTCTCATTCAAATGAATGGGTTGTCTGTGTAATTCAGGTCTGGTCCAGTCCTCCAGAACGGTGCTCTTACCCCGTTAAGGCCGTGTGCAAGAATGCATGTATTATATTGGTAGCTAAGTTAGATGTTATGGGCTACAGTTAGATGTTATGACCTCCCCTCTCCTTACACCTCCTTACCCCTTACTCCTTACCCCTCTGACATTGTATACCTGCAGATGGGTCCATCTAAATGTTAGCACAAAAGAGAGGAGAACAGATCCAACGATTATGCTGGCCTCTTCTCCAAGGGAAGGGCATAACTACTTGGAATAAACACTGTTTCTCTCTCTCTCTCATTATTTGGAGGCCCCACAATTGTATGTATGCGTTTGCCAACATTTATTCAAGCATTCCACGGCTGGCACAAAATACTGGCATTTATGCAGTTCTCTATTATAAACTTTGGAATGGCTAATGGGAAATCACTAAAATAGAAGAGATCCTTCTGACTCCCGCAACTGCAGCAAAATGCTACTGGCAGTCACCACTAGGGGATCTAGCTGAATATATATTTTATGTATTTACTCTTTCTCCTATTGACTTTAGTGGGGCTGTATTAATATATACGTGGTGATCTACCTCTGGTGGCACCTGCATGCAGTCAGAATTTTGTCATCCATATCAATGACTGCGTAATATTGTTTATTGGGAGCACTCTGCTGGCCTTGATTGTGTGTAGCACATTTATTTGACCAGCTTTTGAGGGCACCATTTATTGGGAGGCAGTCTGCTAGCACTGCTTTTAAGAGGGGCAGAATTGCTGACATTATATTTAAGGGGTTACTCTGATGATGGTTTTGTCAATCGAGGCGCTTTAGCTGACGTTGTGAGGGAGTGGCCAATACTTATGAGTGAGGTTTACATATGGGTGCCCCATCTTTATGCACCCTAACACTTATTCTTAAAAGTAGGTTAATATGATTTATGATGATCATTAAAAAAAAAAACAAGTTCCTGTAAATGCTGATGTAAAAAGAATGCAGGTAAAACCTAGTGAGTTTCTATAGTACACAAAATGTCTCATCAGCGACAACCCATTTCAGAATGCGACTCCAGGAAAATCAGCTGATCGTCCCGCGTCCCACTTTCGGCACCCCCAGCAAGCAGCCGATTTTAACGAGGGAAGCCACAGCCAGCAAGGAATTTTCCCGGTAGCCGTCACTAATAGAGCTTACGGACAGAGGTTGTCTTTATGAAACAACCCTTTTAAATGAAGAATTCATCTCTGCTACATCGGTATAAGTCATTGTGTTGCCCTTGTCCGTCATATATGTAAAAAATTCTATTAGGCCTTTTCTTAGTTAAATGTTTGTAGGAAAGCTTGGTGACAATCAATATGGACGTTATTACAGTTCCTATACAGTAATAATGCAATGCCACCGTAGAATTCTTTACTAGGTACATTTGTTATTCAGATAATCATAATAATACATGGAGTATGAAACAAAATATAATACAAATGTGCTGTAGAAAATAATAAAAACAATATAATAGAATAAACCAGAATTTGATTTCGTTTGGCCTGGATGGTGCATAAAATACACAAAGCTCCACCATAGGCAGTAGTGTAGGATGTGAATGTTTGGGAGATTCAGGAGTCAGTGAAGAATGACTCAGAATGGAAACAATAATACTGAGTATTAGAGAGAAGGGCTCTATAAAACAAAGTTGTGACCTTGGGCAAGTCATTTTATCTCCACTTGCCTTAGGCATCAAAACAGAAGTAGTAAGCTTTTCTGGGGGAGTGCGTCTGAAAAGTACAGTGGAGTTTGTTATGTTTTAAACTGCTCTCGGTTCTGTCGGGGGAAGACTTTTAGCTGTGTGAACATTGCAGGCTTATCTTTTAAAACACTAATGGAATGGTGACCTTTCATCTTTAAAGCTGGAGTTTAATTCCTGTTACAGTATCAATTTTTCTTCCATTAAGTTCAGGGGTCCTGTTTTTCTTGTTCTTCTTCTCAAGGATCCACTATGAGTTGGAAAACTTTTGCAACCATCTGATTTATTGCTCTAATGCATCTAAAATAACAAATGAAGCAACGTTCAATTTTGATTTAAAATATCGTTTTGTGTATACAGCTCTCATACCGACTTATGTGCATGTCAAGTTACAAACCAAAAACAAACCCTTTGTAGTCTGATTCCACAACCATGTGTTACTTACTTCCATCTGACTCCTCTTCTTGATAAGCTACAGACCGTAGAAGACTTTTTTATCCACTCTGACCCATGAACCTTATTTTTTGTTTTTTATTATAATTATTATAATTTTATTATAATTTTTTATTATAATTAATTATAATATTTTTTTAGTAATAATATGTCATTAAACTAGTTGGGGGTTGATGGCAACAAAGTGATCCCCATCTCTGTGGTTAGGTTTTAGTGTAATGTAGTTGATGTTTTGTTAGGGGGAGCAGTACATCCTTTTGCCTACAAAATAATGCAGGTACTGATAGTCCTACTTGTCCGTCTCTCCCTAAATGACTATGGCATAGATAATTGTAGGGGGGTCTCAGCAAACAGAGATCCCCCCCATTGTGAATGGAGGCCGGACATTAGTGGTGTATGGCAGAGGCATCATTGGTGGCAAAAGCTATGCGCTAAAAAGGGGTAGAGCTACATGGCACCCTGAGGTTTTCGGGACCTGTGACTCCTTAATTAGCCTGCCTTTTGAGGAACACTGCCTGGGAGTCCCTGCTAGATTCTACCCTGCGGATGAGAGAACGTGGGCTGTGATTGGTGCCCAATGAAACAGAATCAGACCCTGGGGCCCCCTCTAACAGATCATGCTACACTTGGGTGACATCTAATCCTCCTCCTCCTTAATAACATGTCACGCCCTGAACTGTGTTGGGAACAAAGTTAAGAGTTTTTTTCTGCTCAGTAATTTTACTATGACTGTGATTGTTTTGTTTGAACCCTGTAGACACTGTTGCATAATAAAGCGAAGATCCAAACCAAGGCTGTGAGTGGTTCCTGCTAGACATCTACCTGTAACACAATACTGCTTTCCTGTCCCTTCAAATAAATATCGCAGGCACAGATAGTACTTTCTCCCAGTCTCTCGATGTAAGTGATGCAGGCACAGATAGTACTGCCTCCCTGTCTTTTCCTGTAAATGATCCAGGCACAGATGGTACTGCCTCCCTATATTTTCCTGTAAATATGACAGGCACAGATATTTCTGCCTTCCTGTCATTTGCTGCAAATTATGCAGGCACAGATAGTACTACCTCCATTTTACTCCCTGTATATGATGCAGGAACACATGGTAATGCCTCCCTGTTAATCCCTGTCTCTGACTATAAAAGATGCCCACACAGATGGTACTGCCTCCCTGTTTCACCTTGTAATTGATGCAGACACATATAGTACTGCCTTCTGGTCTTTCCCTATAAATGATGCAGGGACAGATAGTACTACCTCCCTGTAACTTCCCGTATATAATGCTGGAACTGATAGTAATGCCTCTCTGTCGCTCCCTGTAAATGATGCAGCCACAGATAGTACTGCCTCCCTGTCTTTTTCTGTAAATGATGCAAACAAAGATAGTACTACCTCCATGTCACTCGCTGTATGTGATGCAGGAACAGATGGTAATGCTTCCATGTCTATCCCTATCTCTCCCTATAAATGATGCCCAGACAGATGGTACTGCCTCCCTGTTTCACCTTGTAAATGATGCAGACACATATAGTACTGCCTTATTGTAACTCCCTCTAAATAATGCTCGCACAGATAGTACTGCCTCCCTCTAACTCCCTCTATATGATGCAGGAACAGATAGTACTACCTCTCTTTCTCTCCCTGTAAACAATGAAAGCACGTAACGTACTGCCTTATTGTAACTCCCTCTAAATAATGCTCGCACAGATAGTACTGCCTCCCTCTAACTCCCTGTATATGATGCAGGAACAGATAGTACTACCTCTCTTTCTCTCCCTGTAAACAATGCAAGCGCGGATGGTACGGCCTCCCTGTTTTACCTTGTAAATGATGCAGGCACAGATAGTAGATGTTTCCGTGTGTCTCCATCAGAATTAAATGGTGCAGATTGTACTGAGAGTTATCCCAGGGCAGTGAGTAATGGAGGGGTGTGTATGGAACTAAGATAAGAGGATGGGTGATGTGGGACATGATAGTAATAGTAATTAGTCAGGAAGAAAGGAGGGACTTTGTTTATCATAGGCAAGGGGCAGGAGTAGTCTTCACCATGCGGCCATAATATTATTGTTTATTCAGTATGCTATTCTGCTCTTACAGCAGAGGATTGGCAGGTTCCTAAGTAGTCAATTACAACAGTCATATTTACCCAGCAAAGTTTGGGCTCCAGGTGGTGGAATATTTTTCGGGACTATATTCAATAGGGGCTTTAATTAGGGGCCCCTCTGATTACCCATATTAGTTGTTCTCAGTGATGGCTGAGAATCTGCCAGATCACACTAAAATTAATTGCAAATTGTAGGGCAGGATCCTAGGGATGGTTCCTCTGTCCCTATTTGCTAATACTATGGTGCCTGGAGACAGTGGAGCCCTGTTAGGCCCTGTTCACACTGAGTTTTTTTTAGCCACGGCAAAAACGGCCGAAATCACCTCCCATTCATTTCAATGGGAGACGGAGGCGTTTTTTTCCCCCGAAGAAGCGACATGCCCTTTCTTAAGGCGTTTCTGTCTCTGACCACACATTGACATCAATGGGAGGCAGAGAAAGTGCTTTTCGCTGCGTTTTTTGCCCGCGGCACTCAATGGCCGTGGCCGGAAAACAAAGCAAAGATAGAGCAGGCAGGTCAAAATCTGTCTCAAAATTCCTGAAAGAATTTTGTGGCAGATTTTTCTGCCTGCAAAAAAAACTCAGTGTGAACAGGGCCTTAAAGGGAATGTGTTGTTAGCAAAAAATTTTTTTTTTTAGTTAAACAATTAGTGTGTGGGTGATTAAACATTGTTCTAATTTTTTTTATTTTTTTCACGAGTCAGGAAATATTATAAATTAGATTCTAATTTATAATATTTCCCAGTGCTGGTCACTAGATGGAGCAATTCCCAAAATTGCAGCATTGCATGTGGTAAAGCAACCACATTGCTTTATGCTGCAAAATTGGGAAAAACTCACTCGCTCTAGTGAGCTCTCAGAATCCCCCCCTCCTTTATCCTGGCTAGTGCCAGGAGAAACGAGGGGATTGAACGGTCAAACCTCCTACACTGTGTGTCGCCATTTTTTGAGCTAACACACAGTGTAGTAGGTTTACATACAGTAGTAAACACACACTGAAACACGAACATACATAGAAATCACTTATCTGCTCCAGTCGCCGCCGCTCCCTCCGGTCTGTCTGCTCCGTCTGCTGCCGCTGCTCCATGTGCACAAGTCCGGAAGCCGCGACCGGAAGTAGTAATCTTACTGTCCGGCCGCGACTTCCGGTCCACAGGAAAATGGCGCCGGACGGCGCGCAGTTCAACTTGGACTGGCATGCGCCGTTCCCACACAGACGGCGTACACCATAGAGGATGGAACGGGCCCCGTTCGCATTCACTATGGGACTGGGGCTGCCGTACTCCATGTCTATATGTGTCGTTAATCGATACATACAGAAATGGAGTAAAAAATGGCAGCCCCCATAGGGAAGAATAAGTGTAAAAATAAAAAAAAGTAAAACACAAACACACAAATAAATATAAAAGTTTTTAATAAAAGACTAAAATCAAACTGATGTTAAAAATTTTTTTTTCGTGACACTATTCCTTTAAGGATCCCACCACCTATGTGGACGGGAGATGGGGCTCCTCTCACCATATGCCTCTAAGACCTAACTGGATTTGAAATATTGAGCATCCATGTACAAAATACCACAGCAACAGTCTGTAAGTAACTTTACCGACAGTTTTATTATTTGCATTAATTTGTGGCTTTCCTTTGCGAGCTATGGCATATTTTAATCCTTTTATATGAGAACCATACATAACAAGCATGGCTCGTACACTCGCAGGCATATCTGTCAACTCTTTCGGTCTCATGAGGGTGTGGCTGATGAAATCGATCATAATTACATACCGGGAATACAAACATGAGTTATGGTGTGTTAAAGGAAGTCGAAATACAGAGAAATTTCATCCTATAGGGAGACAGCTTAGAAAAGTCTCGTCAGCATGTTCACATATCTTACACATGTACAAAAACATGATTATAATTATAAAAGAGCCTCCAGATCAGCAATGAATTCTGGGTAATGACAAGTTCATCATGTGGTTAAAAGATTCTTAGCAAAATTTAAAATTGTTTCCTAAATTTTCCTAAATAAGGTCAATGGCCGCACTGGTTGTATCCGATTAGTTCATCCCATTATTCTCTATGTTTTCTTAGAGCAAAAACAGCCTGTTCTGAAAAATCATCATCATTCCAAAAACAAATAAATAAAATCCAAGCAAATACAAAAGTAAAAAAATGTTTCAAAGTTGAGCTCCATGTATTATTTTTGCAGTCGTCTATCTGAATCCTGGCGTTCTCTCGTCTTGTCTGACCGTTTACTGAACTTTGAAAGACCTGGTGGGATAAAATAAACGTTTATTCTGCTACATCAAGTATATTTTCTCATAAAAAGGGACGGCTTAAAAAAGTTGGAAATATAGTTTTAAAAAGGAAATTGGGTCTTATGTTTAACCCCTTTGCTACTGTCTAGAGAATAAGCAGATGTGAGTACATTAGATCTGATAATCCTAAACGGTCGGATTTTGTGCCAGTATACCGAGTAAACTTCTCACAAAACTTTTAGCCTACTCATACATGTGGGTAGTTACAATGACTTCGGTAATTTAGTATCACAATGTGTTATATGTCACTGTGAGTAGCATCTCAACTTAAAGTGTACCTAACTTTCCAGGTGACTTTTCAGAATAAGCTGTCATATATATGTACATGAGGAATAACATTATTTCTGGCCATTATATGGCTTGTATTCTGCATTTTTTAGCAGTTTTTCCCTCTCTCTAATTCTCAGTTTTCTGTGAGCTAGTGGGTGGAGCCTAACTGGAATTGTGTCTGTTATACACTGCATACATACGAAGAGGACATCCTGCTCTCCTATCTCTATCTATTACATATATATAGAAGCTTCAGCAGCATGGAGAAAATGATACATCAGTAATGAGCAGTGTAGCTGAGAATCCAGCACTGGGGTGAGATATAACTCTTACCAGAAGCTGCAGCATGTCTGTCTGTGTTTCACTCACCCTGCTCCCCCTCCCCTCTCCATAGACTTGTATGGGCAGCGCATCTGAGTCTCCTCTCTCTGCTCCTGCCCCCCCTCTCCATACACTTCTATGGGCAGTCAGTGAAGAGACAACCCCCCCCCCCCCGACGCACACTTCTGGTAGTCTGTAAAGACGGATTTTGTTTGACAACCGGGGGGTGGACAGCAGATTATAGGAAGGGAGACACCTAGTGGCAGTAGCTTCACTCAGAATTTGCATGGATAAAACAACAGAAATGTAATAGTAAGTAAACTAAAAAGTTTATATATATATATATATATATATATATATATATATATATATACTGTATATATATCAGGTATACTATTGTATTAGCATGAGTTGTTTGACAAGTTAGTGTGTATTTAAATATCATGATCCCAATATAAGACATCTTCAAAGGGTTAGACTGAAATATTCAGCGC
Organism: Rhinoderma darwinii; assembly: GCF_050947455.1. Taxonomy (NCBI): domain Eukaryota; kingdom Metazoa; phylum Chordata; class Amphibia; order Anura; family Rhinodermatidae; genus Rhinoderma; species Rhinoderma darwinii. The sequence goes on from NC_134690.1 coordinate 384,464,135, forward strand.
TGCTACTTTTATAGACTACTGGAGAAGTTTAGTATGTAAAATATACCCTGATTTTTAATGTGTCCCCCCCCCAGAACACTGTTTAGCTTTCAAAATGACAAAATGTCTCAATAAGCAGAACTCTTTTTTTTTTTACTGTCTGTGCTATTTCATTAAATATCCTTACAGGGATTGGAGCTCCATTTTTCTCATGCAGAGCTCCATATCCCCTCCTTCCTTTCACACAGCCATAGAATCAAATTATGAAATTCTGGCTGCCTACAGCTGCCACTAGAGGGAGCTAAGAGCGTACATATTTATACAACTTTCATTGAACTCAGTTTGAGCAATATAAATGAAGCTTCCTTTAGTGGCTCTGCAAACAGCCTTTCGAGGAGACTTCCTTGGTCTGACGGGAACCCGAGAGATCTCCTCTATATTGGGATAAAAGGCAAGCATGTTCCAGCTCCTTTAAATTAATATAAACTTACCAAAGTTAACCCCATTCCAAAATACATCATGCTACCTATACCTCCCAACAGAAGACTGGAAGTGCTGGTGGCATGTATTAATAAGCAGTGAGTGTGGGTTTCATGTTCAGATTCCCACAAGGCCGAGGAGATTATGGGAGACTCCACATTTTGCTAGAATTTACCTTAAAGGTGTATTCACATGGTGCGGTTCTGCAGCGTCTTTTGTTACTGCGGTGTGTCAGAATTTAGCAAATCGCTGCAAAAAGCATGCATTTTTATAGCGATATAGGATCACCCTAGACGCCATTTGTCTCTCTATGAATAAAGAATTATATATATATATATTTAAGCAAACAGTCGAGTGCCTTTCATTTACCAGGTTTATCGTTGGTCCTTTGTCTTTATATTCAATATCCTGGTGGCACCATATTACTTATACTGTACTCTTTTTCCGCTGGAAACTCCCCCCAATTTTTTATTAAAGGTAGAGTCTCCCATAATCTCTTCACCCTTGTGGGAATCTGAATATGACACGCACATTCGCTGCTTATACGTTTTTACCGTGTGTATATAACCTTAAGGCCGGGTTCCCACGTACCGTAAGCACTGCGGAATTTCTGCAACAGAATTCTGTGCGAAAATTCCACAGCATTTACAGTAGCAGCAAAGTTGATGAGAATCAGAAAATCTCATGCCCACACTGTGGAAAAAAACGCAGCGTAAACGTTGAGAAATTGACCTGCGGTGCGGAATTTAATTCCGCAGTATATCAATTTATGCTGCGATTTTGTTGATTTTCCGTTGCGGGTTTTCCCTATTGAATTCAATGAGGATGCAAAACCTGCAACAGAAATCCAAGTGTTGCGACTTTTGCAGCTTATTCGCAGCGATTACGCCGCAAAAATCAGTTTCCGTCCCGAGGGAACCCGGCCTCAAGATTTATTGCATTGCTGATTGCTTGTTGTAAGTGTTAATTATTGCTTTTGGGTGACTTTGATGGTTGATATCGATATTCATTACATCACACACGGTTTTTCGCTAGTCTTGCAAAAGCTCTGTGGTTTCTCAAATAAGCAATCTGGATTGCAAAACAATTTCAATGGCCTGAAAGCACAGATGGTAGTATTTTCATCACAATTTCATATCATTTAAATTCCAATGAATGGTTAGATCTTTGAAGAAGACAAGAATTTTTGTTACTGGGGAACATAAATTTAAAAGGTCACATACCGTCTTTTTGATTCAATGTTAATTTGATAAAAAGGAAAATGATTTAACTAAAAGGCCGGGTTCACACGGAGTTTTTTTGCAGGAGGAAAATCTGCCTCAAAATTCAGTTTGGAATTTTGAGGCAGATTTTCCTCTGCTTGCACGCTGCGTTTTTACAACGCCACGAAATACGCTTTCTCTGCCTCCCATTGATGTCAATGGGAGGTCAGAGGCGTAAACGTCCGAAGATAGGGAATGTCCCTTCTTTTTCCCGCGAGCTGGTTTTTCCGCTCGTGGGAAAAAAACGCCTCCGCCTCCCATTGAAATCAATGGGAGGCATTTTTGGCTGTTTTATGGCGGGTTTTCTGACTCGGTTTCCGCCTCAAAAAACTCGTAAAAAAACTCTGTGTGAACCCAGCCTAAAGGTTACTTCACACAGGACGGAAATGCTGCAGATTTTTCGTCAAAATTCGCAAACAAAAATTTTTCAGCAGAATACAGTAGTAGGCAAGTAGATGAGACTTCAACAAATCTCATCCACATGCTGTGGAAATTTTCTGCCGTGTGGATTTTTAAATCTCAAATATGTAAATTTTGGTCGCAGGATGAGCACGGATTTGCTCCATTTTTTTTAATTTAATTTTGGGTGTATTTTTAAATTTTTTGTTTTGTAGGTATTTTTTTATTCAATTTTTTATTTTTATTTTATTTTATGTATATTTTTTAATGTATTTTTATGTATGTTTTTTACATATCCTTTTGTGTATATTTTTGTTGTTTTTATTTCATTTTATGTCTATTTTTTCTTTCCTTTTGTGTGTATTTTTGTTGTTTTTGCTATGTGAGTACTATTATTTCCTTCCCTATGCCAATCATAGTACAGTTCACTTTATTATTATCTTTTGGGAGTTTTAAGAATCTCCATTCCACGCCTAGGTTTCTAATCCAATTTAGTGTGATAGTTAGTTGGAATCCCTTAGAGGCCTGTAGTTCACTCACTCTCCCACAGTGCTGAGATTTCCCTTAGTCCAGCTGGCAGGAGATTTTAGAAAAAAAAAAACGACTCTCAGGGGGGAAGGATCTGCGGCTTGAATGAGGCCTTTTGTCCGAGCCTG